>NC_083098.1:111591356-112791356 GCF_949774975.1 Lagenorhynchus albirostris | reverse complement strand
AATTGTAAATAGCATAGATTTAGTTGTTATTTTTGTACAGAATAAAAGTGCCCATTTTCTACTCTTAACTTCCACAAATGAATTCTATAATACTTTGCACTTTCTTTTTGAAATGCAAAATTTTAAGTGACTTATAGTTCTCTACTTTTCCCATAATTAAACTTGTTTCAGAGGAATGTGTATGTGGCTGATCTCACAGAAGAAGTTGTTTATACATCAGAAATGGCTTTGAAGTGGATCACAAAAGGAGAGAGTAAGACTTTATACTGTATTTCTTCAAAACACGTGTAAAAACTATTTAATTGAATGTATTTAGGCTTTAAATCACACTTTTCACTTCTAAACTTAAATACAAGCTAGTGTTTTTCTTTGGATTGTAATATACACAGCTGAAATATGATTCTTTTACAGAGAACAGGCATTATGGAATTACAAAAATGAATCAAAGAAGTAGTCGTTCTCATACCATTTTTAGGATGGTAGGTAATTCTCTCTATATTTGGTCTTTCCAATTAAAAATACACTGATTTTTCTACAAGGTGCCTTTTCTTTCTAGATTTTGGAAAGTAGAGAGAAAGGTGAACCTAATTTTGAAGGATCTGTCAAGGTGTCCCATTTGGTGAGTATTGATGAACCGTGATAAAGTACTAAATGAGCCGAACCAAAATTTAATTTAGCTGCTGTATGTTTGGTTTCATGAGAACTGTTAACTAATTGGCAAAAGCATCTATAAATTGATAGTTCAGTCTCATCACTAACATGAGATTACTAGCGGAAATGTGGGAAGAGTTCAGAGAATCTTACTTCCTGTGATCTTATAGCTGCCATTTCCTGAACTTTAGATGTAAGAACTGTAGGAGTTGAGGCTTTCCCTAACTAGTAATTGAGGAAGGGTTGATTCCATGCACATTTAAGAGTTAAAGTAATCTTGGAATTTGGTGATTTTTTTGTGTTTGGGGTTTTGAGGGTTTTTTTGGTCTCTGCCAATGGTATTGATACTTATGAGATGAACAAAAACCTGGGTGAGATAGTTAAAAAATAAATCAGATTATTCAAGTTCATAGTTAAGTACAATAAGAAAATAAGCTTTGTATTATAAACAGTGTTTTAGACTATAAATCCCTTGAAAGGAAGAGTGATAGCTCCTTCATCTTTGTAACTCCAACGCATTGTACATAGTTTATATTCAATACCTGTTGGTTGATAAGTGAATATAAGCATTATGCAAACATTCCTCCATGCTGCACTGTATCATTTCTTTTTTTTGTGCTTCCTTTCTATTCCTTACCATTATTGCTTTATTCTGTCTTCAAGGCCTAAATTCTTTAGTTTGGTGTGGGATATGATGTAAGATTTCTCGATTTGATTTGAAAACTTCAGGGGAAAAAGTAATAAATCTATAATATGTTTGTTTTTCAGATTTTGAAAAATCAGAGTCTTAAGTATCTAATTCTAGTTCACCTGAGTTATTTTACTATACAAGTATATCATTTATTTTAGTAGATTAGTCTTTAACAACAACGAAAAACATAAAACCTAACTTCTGTTTTGTTTTCCAAACCTAGCCTGTGATATATCACTACAATTTTAACTTTTCTCTCATAGTTTAGCTTTAATTATAAATTAAGTTTAATTATAATTAAATTTAATTATAATTTAGCTTGACATATTCAGTGATCTGTTTGGTGTCTTTTATTATATTATTTGATGCTCCATCATCTGGGGACCATAGAAACCATCTGGTCCAACACTCCAGACTTCCCACTTACTCTAAGTATCTTCTTGGAAAGAAGTCTTCCCCAAAGAGTCTTTTTCTGGCTCTTTGGAGGTGGTCTTTTTATGAGTGTCTCCTGGCCTTTCTGGAATAATAACATCCAGGTGCTCTTAGCTCTGCTCCTTTATTCCCTTTTGTGGCTTCTTTCCTACTACGCTCCTAATCAAAGCACAGGAGTGTTCTGTGGCTTTTCTTCCCTTGTTTGCCCTTGTTACCATTTCTGTGTTGACGATGGTCAAATGTTTATTGTTTCTAAAGTCTCTGAGTTCTATTTTATTTATTTTTTTATACAGCAGTTTCTTATTAGTTATCCATTTTATACATATTAGTGTATACATGTCAATTCCAATCTCCCAATTCATCCCACCACCACCACTTTACCCGCTTTGTGTCCATACGTTTGTTCTCTACATCTGTATCTCAATTTCTGCCCTGCAGACCGGTTCATCGGTACCATTTTTCTAGGTTCCACAAATATGCGTTAATATACGATATTTGTTTTTCTCTTTCTGACTTAACTTCACTCTGTATGACAGTCTCTAGATCCATCCATGTCTCTACAAATGACCCAATTTCATTCCTTTTTATGGCTGAGTAATATTCCATTGTATATATGTACCACATCTTCTTTATCCATTCGTGTGTTGATGGGCATTTAGGTTTCTTCCATGTCCTGTCTATTGTAAATAGTGCTGCAATGAACATCGGGGTGCATGTGTCTTTTTGAGTTATGGTTTTCTCTGGGTATATGCCCAGTAGTGGGATTGCTAGGTCATACGGTAATTCTATTTTTAGTTTTTTAAGGAACCTCCATCCTGTTCTTCATAGTGGCTGTATCAATTTACATTCCCACCAACAGTGCAAGAGAGTTCCCTTTTCTCCACACCCTCTCCAGCATTTGTTGTATGTAGATTTTCTGATGATGCCCATTCTAACTGGTGTGAAGTGATACCTCATTGTAGTTTTGATTTGCATTTCTCTAATAATTAGTGATGTTGAGCAGCTTTTCATGTGCTTCTTGGCCAACTGTATGTCTTCTTTGGAGAAATGCCTATTTAGGTCTTCTGCCCATTTTTGGATTGGGTTGTTTGTTTTTTGGATATTGAGCTGCATGAGCTGTTTACATATTTTGGAGATTAATCCTTTGATCGTTGATTCGTTTGCAAATATTTTCTCCCATTCTGAGGGTTGTCTTTTCGTCTTGTTTATAGTTTCCTTTGCTGTGCAAAAACTTTTATGTTTCATTAAGTCCCATTTGTTTATTTTTGTTTTTATTTCCATTACTCTAGGAGGTGGATCAAAAAAGATCTTGCTGTGATTTGTGTCAGAGTGTTCTTCCTATGTTTTCCTCTAAGAGTTTTATAGTATACGGTCTTACATTTAGGTCTCTAATCCATTTTGAGTTTATTTTTGTGTATGGTGTTAGGGAGTGTTCTAATTGTATTCTTTTTACATGTAGCAGTCCAGTTTTCCCAGCACCACTTATTGAAGAGGCTCTCTTTTCTCCATTGTATATCCTTGCCTCCTTTGTCATAGATTAATTGACCATAGGTACATGGGTTTATCTCTGGGCTTTCTATCCAGTTCCATTGATCTATATTTCTCTTTTTGTGCCAGTACCATATTGTCTTGATTACTGTAGCTTTGTAATATAGTCTGAAGTCAGGGAGTCTGATTCTTCTAGCTCTGTTTTTTTCCCTCCAGACAGCTTTGGCTATTCGGGGTCTTTTGTGTCTCCATACAAATTTTAAGATTTTTTATTCTAGTTCTGTAAAAAAACTGCCATTGGTAATTTCATAGGGATTGCATTTAATCTGTAGATTGCTTTGGGTAGTATAGTCATTTTCACAATATTGATTCTTCCAATCCAAGAACACGGTATATCTCTCCATCTGTTTGTATCATCTTTAATTTCTTTCATCAGTGTCTTACAGTTTTCTGCATACAGGTCTTTTGTCTCCCTAGGTAGGTTTATTCCTAGGTATTTTATTCTTATTGTTGCAGTGGTAAATGGGAGTGTTTCCTTAATTTCTCCTTCAGATTTTTCATCATTAGTGTATAGGAATGCAAGAGATTTCTGTGCATTAATTTTGTATCCTGAAACTTTACCAGATTCATTGATTAGCTCTAGTAGTTTTCTGGTGGCATCTTTAGAATTCTCTGTGTATAGTATCATGTCATCTGCAAACAGTGACCGTTTTACTTCTTCTTTTCCAATTTGTATTTCTTTTTCTTCTCTGATTGCCGTGGCTAGGACTTCCAAAACTATGTTGACTAGTAGTGGTGAGAGTGTTCATCCTTGTCTTGTTCCTGATCTTAGGGGTAATGCTTTCAGTTTTTCACCATTGAGTTTGAGTTCTAATTCCTGTCTTTCTAAAGATTGTCCCACTGTTATCTCAAACTTCAGTGGATCTAAAACCAAATTAATTTCTTCCTATTCTAATGAATATTCCTTTTTCCAGTAATACTAGCATTATCCTGGTCACCTAGGCTGGAAACCCAAGTCTATTTTGGCTCATTTTTTCTTTCTTTCCCTTTTCTCCAGTCATCACCATTTCTTCCTGATCCTACCTGTCATCATTCCATTGGGTGTCATACTCATTTAGGTTCTCATCTCTCTTGAATTACTCTTGTCATTCTCCTGAGCCTGGCCTCTAGGACTCTAGTCTTCCTTTCTTTGGTCTGTTATGCAGATTTCTAATGTTACTAAGCACTACTTTTGCTGTGGCATTTCCTTGGACAAGATCTGGCTTAACCAGTCTTACTTTGCTTCCTTCTGGTCCACATAAGCTCCTCTCTTATAGATAGACTGAGCTTCTTAGTGCCTTTGAACACTAATGCTTGTCCTCATCTTTTTACCTTAATTCATGCTTTCATCACCACTTTTCCCCTTTATTATGTATCTAGGTCACTTGTACTAGATAGTATATAACAACGATTAGACTTCTTTGAGTATTTTAGAGAAAGCAGTATCTGAGACAGGACTGTAAAGCAGGAGTACATAATCACCTGCCTACTCCTCAAAGAGAGAGGTAACTTAAATCTCTGACTTTCTTTTAATGCATTAATAATATTTGCTGGGCTCTCAGATTAAAAAACAAAGAGGACATCCCTCCACTACTTACTGTCTCCACTACGACATCCCTAGCCCAAGCCACCATCATCTCTCACTTATATTCCTGCACTAGCCTCCTAACTGGGCTAACTGCTGCCACTTCTGCCCCTCTCCAGTTCATTCTCCATCTAGGGTGCCACGGTTGATCTTTCAGAAAGTTAAATCAAGATACGTCACTCTTTTGATTAAAGCCCTCTCTTGGCTTCCCATTGCGCTTAGAAAATCCAACGTTCTTACCCCTACTTACAAAGCTCTGCATAATCTGACTCCTACCTCCTTCTCTTACGCTATGTGTTCCATCGCCACTTCACCAACTCTGCCATGTTGCCCTTTTTGTTTTTTGAGCACACCAAGCTCACTTCTGTTTTGTGACTGAGTGTACTGGCTGCTCTTTTAATCTGCACTGTGCTTCCCTTGGTTTTACATGGCTGCCTCCCTCTGTCATTCCAGATCTGAGCTTAATGGGAAGTCTACCCCTACCACTCAGTCCAGAGAACCTACTCTGTCCCTTCTTTCCTCTTCCAGGACTCTCTTTAAATTATCTGTATTACATTTACCAGGTTATGTTTCCTATCTGTCTTCTTCTGTCTTCTCACCAACTTCCTCCGCTCCTCTTACCACTGCATATAGAATATAAGCTCTATCAGGACAGGGACCTTACTTGTCGAATTCATTGCCATATCCCTAGCACCTAACATACTGCCTGAAGCATGACAGTCACTTTTTTCCAACAATATTTGTGAAATGAAAGAGGTCCGTGCTTTTAAAGATGCTACAGTAGAGTCAGAGACAAATGACTAGCTCCACACAATAAGTGCTGTAAGAATAAGTCATATCTATAATGACCTCTGGGTACAGTCAAAAGAACAACTCACTCATTCAAGGTATGGGAGGAGAAAGGATAAAATCAGCAAAGCTACATTGAGCATGTAACATTTGCCTTTGGTCCTGAATAAAGACTAGGGGCGGTCTAGAACTTTAGAAGTAACAAAGAGAATGGCAAAAGGTAGCACTTAGGAGTGTAGAAGTACATGAGGTGTTTAGGGTGTAGTGAGTAGTTCAGCTAGAGTTAGGAGTAAGTAATGAATAGATATAATGCTGGGGCCACACAAGTGCCAGATTGCAAAGAATCACATTCCTATGATAAGGTTTTGAACTTTGTGTAGTAAATAGAAAACCTATTCTGGCGGCATTATGGAGGATGTATATAACAAAGAAGGAACAAGGGTTACAGATCGGTTTGACAAGGGAAGGCCTGAACAGTGTGGTGAAAGATGAGGGTACAGATGGGGTGTTCAAGTAAACTATGTGTTTTAAATGTTCTTTCAGTAGTTTGGGTTTTATCTCATTATGCTTCCTAAAGGTTTATTATCATCTGTCTTACAGAATTTGGTTGATCTTGCTGGCAGTGAAAGAGCTGCTCAAACAGGTGCTGAAGGTAATGAAAACTTATGAAATATGTTGGTCTGAGTGTCTTCCTGTTCTTTCACAGAATAAAAGTGCTACCATGCATTTTAGAAACTAATAATGACAATAATAATTTTGTGATAAAAGTCCTTCATGTAAAAAGCAGCTTATGTATGTGGCTAATTATCTAATTTGGGCTACTATAGCATCAATTAAAAAACTAGAACTGTACAGTTGATAGGATTGTATAGCTGAAAAGCTCGTGAGAGTACCATGAAAACCATCTAAATTTCCATATCAGGTAAGAAAATTCAGAAGGGAAGTGGGGCACAAAATTAATATACAGACATTAATAATTCTATAATACAAATAACCAGTTAGAATATTTAGTGTGCAAAAAGACTCAATTTACAATGATGGCTTAAAAGGTGTAATACCTAGGAAGAAACTCAACAAAAATTGCACAGGGCCAAAATAAAGAAAACTTCAAAACAGACCTGAAGGACATAACCAAATACTTAAACAAATGGAAAAGCATACTTAGATGGGAAGGTGCAAAATCATAAAGATGTCAAGCCTCTCTCTGTGTTCATTTCCTGCAGCCTGACATAAAGACACCCAGCTGAGCATGGCCTATATCCACCAAACCAGACCCATGAACGGGAAATAAATGCTTGTTGTTTTAAGGTGGCTTGTTAAGCAGCAATATTGCAGCAATAGCTGAATAATGCACCTGTGAAATAACAGCTATTCAGAGTTATTTATTGCAGTATTTTTTGTATACATGGTAGATTGAAAACCTACATATCCCTCAACAGGGTTCTAGGTAAATAATTTCTGATACATCCATACAATGGAATTCTATGCTATGAAAAAGAATGAAAAAGACCAGTGTTTACTGATATGATGCACAATATACTGCCAAGTGAAAAAAGCAAAGTGCAAAATAGTGTGTATAGTATGCTACTATTTGTCTGAAAAAGAAAGGGGAGAAATGAATATATATGAACTTGTATTTCTACAAATCTAGAAGAATAAATAATAAACATGGTTTACTGGTAGAGGGAACAGGAACTGGTTGGGGCATAAAACTGGAATAGAGCTTTTTCCAGGTACTTTTTTTTAATGTTAGAGTCATGTGAGCATACTCACAATATTAAAATGAGAACTTTTTTTGGTTTTGAGCCTATAGTTGTCTATATTTGAAGGTTTGGAAAAAATAGATTTGAATGGAGGAATTAGAGGAGCTCTTTTAGACAATGGGCTTTCCCTCCCTCTTATTCTTTTCTTAGTCATCTTTTTCATTTTGCCATTTCTCTCAGGTGATAACCTTTCTGATTCACCTAATTGGGGGAGGGTTAGGGAGAGAGCTCCTCCACCAGTGGTATTAAAGGTGGGCTCAGATCTGGTCCAAAGCATGGACTTCAACATCTGTCCCTTTAATTTCTACTTTCTCTCATAATTTACTGATAAGTTCATCATCCAGTACAGGGCTCAATTTTAGTTTTTATATTTGTTTAATAAATGCAGGTTTGCGACTCAAAGAAGGCTGTAATATAAATCGAAGCTTATTTATTTTGGGACAAGTGATCAAGAAACTTAGTGATGGACAAGTTGGGTATGTTTATCCCACTGTACTCTATCTGTTAATGCTTATGTTTTCATTAGGTCGAGAATTGTAATATTTTATTGACACTCAAATAAATGTTCTTATTTCATATATTCAAAAGCTTTCATGACTCTGTGATCATGCTTGGCTTCTTATACATATGATTGTGTACTACTAAATTTACTTTCTATATTTTAAATATTTTTTAGTTAGTAGTTTTGATCTGCCTCATGTAACCTGTAAACAATTAATTTTTTTAACTGTAGCTATTTTAAGTTTCTACATTAAGAACCAACCACTTTTGTTATATAAAAATTCTTACTCTTTTTCTTCCCAAACTCATTTCTCACTAAGTGGTTTCATAAATTATCGAGATAGCAAATTAACACGAATTCTCCAGAATTCCTTGGGAGGAAATGCAAAAACACGTATTATCTGCACAATTACTCCAGTGTCTTTTGATGAAACTCTTACTACTCTCCAGGTGAGTGTGATTTTTATCTCAACTTAATAGGAGGGGATATCATCTTTAAGAAGGAAAAATTACCTACTAAAAATAGGTAGAGTTTTTTTAATTCACATAACTACCTGTTAAAATAAAATTACGTGTTGTCTGCTAAATAGCATTTCTTAATTTTCCCAAAATTCAATCATTCATATCCCACCTCCACAATTTTTGCCACATCCAACACTATTTTACTGAAATTGACTTGATATTTTTCTTTTACAAACTCACTTTTTTACTTAATTGATTATGAAAGGAAACGTTATATCAGTTCCGTAAATGAAAAACTAGTATCACTTGCAACAAATAGAAGGTGACCCAAAAAACATGTGTATGTGCTTATAATAAAATAATTCCTAAATTCCTGCTAGCTAATTGTTGCCTGCCTTTGCACTGAGCCTAAGGCCTGCATTTTATGTTTAAAAAAGGAGAGGGGCGAGTTGGGGGGAATTGAATTGTCAGTAGAATAGCTGTCTCAATGAAGGATTCAATGTTTTATATAATGGATACCTTCATGTACCCACTTAAAGTAACTTCTGATACTCATACTCTAAGAAACATTGCTTTAAATAGCTACTGAGCATTGGGTCGAGGTACTGTCAGAGAAAACAGATAGAAAATAGAGTCCCTGGCTTCACAGAATGTATAGTCTTATAGGGAAGATAAGACCTGTCTTCCAACATGATTGCCTTGGATTAATACTTAAGTAGCTAGTAAGTAGGATAGCGTTCAAAGGAAGGAGAGAGGCTTTTGACTGGAGCATTACAGGCATTGTTACAGGGACATAAAATGCACTCTGTACTCAAAAGTATTAAACTACCTGGGAAGAGTACTGATTTTTCTTTACAAAACTTAATTACAGGAAGACCAGATATTATTAATTTACTTAATTTTTGTGTGTGGAGCACATAACACTCTTGTATTTTTTCCCAGTTTGCCAGCACTGCTAAACATATGAAGAATACTCCTTACGTTAACGAGGTATCAAATGATGAAGCTCTCCTGAAAAGATACAGAAAAGAAATAATGGATCTTAAAAAGCAATTAGAGGAGGTATGTGTGAACCATGTATTTCAGTAAAGAGTAGGGACAGATTTAGAATTGAGATCTACCTAATCGCCCAGAGATTCTTAAGTCATCAATATCTGAGTTTTGCAACCTAAATTTAAAACAGCTTTCAACTAAAGAAATCAACTCATAAAAATTTGAGTTTAATTTACTATAAACTGAAAGATTTGGTTTCTTGAAGTTATTTTAGAGTTTGTTTTTCATTGTCAAAGGGGAAAATTTGATATTTTCAAGTGGACCAAGTGGAGATAATTTTTTTTTTTTAATTGTCACAAATTATACATAGGGAATTAGGTTAAAAAAGAGAGATCATGTATAGGTACCTAAAACTACTTTCTCTAGTTTCACGTTAACTTGAATTTTTCTTCCAACCCTGAGATAGCAATCTAATAAGATAGCATAATCACTTGTCATTGTTTGTTTTAACTATTATGGTCCTCTATTTTATATAAATCTTGCATTTTAGTGATCTTTTTAGGAATAAGCTAAAATATCAAATGGTAGTCTTATGAAAACATCTCTTCCTTTGCTGTAGGTATTCAAATCTCTGCTTTTATGACTTCTCTGCCTACTATTTATATATTTTTAGGCAACTAATAGAATTGCTTTAAGAGCATTGTAATGACATATAGAATAGTGACATGAGAAGAAATGTATATTTGACTTTATTTTTAGTTTGAGAAATTACTGATTATGGTAACTGTGTATTGGTGTTCTGCAGGTAGGGTATATTTTATTTCAATAAAATTAAAATTCTCTTAGTTCACATACAAGTTTCTATTCTGTTCTTTTAAGCTACTTTCGAAGTTTTAAAATCTAGCTACATTTGTTATTAACATAACCCAATATTACATTCTGTAGGTTTCTTTAGAGACTCGAGCCCAGGCAATGGAAAAAGACCAAATGGCACAACTTTTGGAAGAAAAAGATTTACTTCAAAAAGTGCAAATTGAGAAAATTCAAAACTTAACACGGATGCTGGTGACCTCTTCTTCCCTCACATCACAACAGGAATTAAAGGTAAAATTTAAAAGATGACAACTTAAACTTGGTATACAGAGAATAGAACGGGTATTCCTATGTGTTTATTACATAGTTATGCATTTCTTATCTTTTGATACAGTGTATTCAAGAAACCCAGAACTTTTGTGTTGCTATTTACCTATATAGCAACAAAACACCTAAGAGAAGAGGTTTATTAAAAAATACTGATCCCTAATGTAGAGGTCCTAATTCAAGGATTCAAGCTTACCACCTATGTTTTCTTCTAGGAGTTTTATGGTTTCAGGTGTTAACATTCAAGTCCTTAATCAGTTTGAGTTGATTTTTGTGTATAGTGTAAGATAGTGGCCCAGTTTCGTTCTTTTGCATATGGCTGTCCAGTTTTTCCAACATCATTTACTGAACAGACTGTCCTTTCCCTATTGTATCTTCCTGGTTCCTTTGTTGTAAATTAATTGATCATATATGTGTAGGATTTATTTCTGAGCTCTCTGTTCTGTTCCATTTGTCTATGTGTCTGTTTTTATGGCACTATCATACATATTGTTTTGATTGCTATAGCTTTGTAATACAGTTTGAAATCAGGAAGCATGCTGCCTCCAGCTTTGTTCTTCTTTCTCAAGATTGCTTTGGCTATTTGGAGTCTTTCATGGTTTAGAGTCTAGAGTATATTCAAGGAATCTATTTGCAATATGCTTCTTAAGAACTTCAAATAAAATTAATTAGGGATTGGAAACCACAGATGTCTAGAGTATGTGGGAATATTTTCTGTTTAAAGAAACAGAAATATTAGTATCAGGAAATTGATCTAGAATATAGATCAACATACTGATCAAAATTCTGGCTTCCAGTTTTTGTGGTTTTTATTTTTACTAGAGTAGGGATTTATTTATCCAACAGATATTTTCTTAAGAGCACAGCCTCTGGATTTGAACTACCTGGGTTTGAATCCCTGTTCTGTCAGTTCCTAACACTTGACCTTGGGCAATTTCTCAAATACACTTTGCTGCAGTTTCCTTATCTGTGATATATAGCTTGATCCCCACCTCATAGGATTGTTGTGAGAATTAAGTGAAGTAACATACAGTACATGCTTAACACTATACTTTCTGCTCAGCAAATCCTCCATAAATATATACTATTAAGATAATTGTTAATAGACATTATGTTCAGGTCACCATTCTAAGTATTTAGAAGATGCTCTAGATCAATTTGTTGACTGAGTGATGAGTAGGAAATAGCCCAGTGGAAGGCGTAAGGAATCGTGTTTCAGGAAGACACTTAAATGTACAGAAGCTTAAAATTGTGGGAAAACAGTATATTTCTTGGACTTTCTGGTGGCGGGGGCATTTTAAAACCTCAGTGAAGGACTTGAATGTTGCATTATGCTAAGGACAAGGAAAAGCCTTGTATGGAACATAATCGGAATTGCATTTTGGGAAGGTGAGGCTATTATGTGCATCAGATAGATTGGGCCTCTGCAATGATTGTGGCTCTGGAGGTGGAAGAAATCGGATAAACTGGAGAGCTATTTGGGAGGTAGCCTCAACAGGATTTTGTGATTATGTAGACACAGCTGCAGAGAAAGGGAGAAGGAGGTATCCAAAATGACTTGCTGGCATTACTAGGCTTTCTGGGTAGCTGGTAGCATATTCACTGAGTTGAGGAACACTGAATGAAGAGCAGTGGAGCTGCTCAGTGTTTGATTCAGGACATCTCCATTTTAAGATGTCAGGCAGTCAAAAATGTGAAAGGTCTGACATGGAGGTATCAATTTGGCATTAACTACTGCAGATCCAACTTAGAGTCCTGGGAATGGGTGAGCTTGCTCTGGAAGCATGTTGAAAATGGAAAAAACAGAGGGTCAGACACAAAACCCCATGAAACAACAACTTTTTAGGTAAAGGCAGTAAAGAAGAATCCCGGAAGGAACCCATGTTTAGCTCAGAATTTAGAAGGAAACCAGCTGAATGTGGTAACCAAGGGAACAGAGTATTTCAGAGTGGTAGTGGTCAGCATTGTCACATTCTGCTGAGAAGTTAAGTAAGATACACATAGACAAAAATGCTTTGGATTTAGAAATAAGAAGCTCATTTGCAAAAGCAATTTTGAGTTATGTGCTGGTAGTGAAAGCCACCTTGCAGTGGGTTGAGATGACCCAAAGGGATGGGATCTTGAATACAGTAGAAGGGTCTGGCCTTAGAAGGAGAAACATCTATTCATGATAACAAGGACAGAGGAAAGGATAGGCATCAGTTCAGGTAATGCTTTTGTAAGTTTAGGCTTTTATTGTCTTTCTGAAGTAGGAAGTTTAATTTTTCTGCTCTGATAGCAGGAGATGGTGGAGACACAAGTTCATAGACAATGCTAAGAGTTTGAAATAGTATATAGCCTTTATAGGGAATAGAAAAGAAAGCCAACAAGGAGGAAAAGAGTCTTACCGGGAAGCATTAAGGACCCAGGTGATGGTGGCAGCCAGTCTTCTGACTGTATGCCCTGGCAGTGTTCAGGAGGCTGATAAAGTCTTAAAAGACAGTGTAATTCATCTGTGTGTACACTGTGTTGGAATAGGTTTGGGGAACAGATATTGGGTCAAATAATTTGAGGCTGTTGACCCAAAAACATGGTTGAAGTGATGATCTATGGAATCTAAGATGATAGGAAGAGAAAAACAGGAATAAAGTAAGGTACCTTGTAAGCTAAGTAACTATAATGGGATTAACTGGATAAAGAAAGTGGAGGATAGCCACTGTACTAAGAGCATGTCTGGGTTTATGAGTTTGAGATAATGACAAGGTCCAGGAGTGGCTTTGGGAGCACGTGGAGTTGAGGTGAAGGTCTTTGGAGTCAAACATGTATGTACAACTAGGATTTTGCAGAGCAGGCTGTGGAAAGGGCTGGCTATTTCAAGCAAAAGGGTAGTATGTGGTAGAGGCATGAAAGCATGCAGAATATTCTGGGGACAGCAGATAATGTTGACAGGCAATGCAGTAGAATGGTTGGTGGATAGACTCTGAAGTTAACAGGCATGGGCTCAGCTTCCAGTTGGCTGTATGACTCTACTCAGCTTCTCCAAACTTTCTGGACACCCAGCTCAACTATAAAATGAATGTAGTAATAGAGGATTGTTGAGAGGATCAAATAAGATGAGATAATGCTTGTACTAGTAGAGACACAAGAGAAGAATGCTAGCTGTGAACTATGGAAAGACACAAACACTTAGGAAGTGGGCAGGGGAAGAGAAACCAGCAAAGCAGAATGAGAGATGAAGATAGCTAGCTGGGTGGGATAAGAATCAGGAGACAGAAATGCCCCTGAAGGGATGAGGAAGAAGTAGATAGATGATGAGGAAGAAGACAGTGTAGAAACTAAAAGAAAATGGTAGCTAGAGAGAAGTGAGGAGGCAAGGGATTGTTTTTTTTAAAACTCAAAAGCAGATAAATAGGCTTGAGCATTCATACAGCTAAGAGGAAGGAGCTAGGGAAGATGACAGATGAACAGATAACTGAGGGGAACAGAACTGGGCACCCAAAAGTGCTTTCGGTAGCTCTAAGGGGGCAGCAACAGCTGTCCCTTCCGTATACCCCCAGGTTACTTGAAGAATTGAGAGTCAACCGATTCCTTTCAGTTACATTCCAGAAAAGCTTATAAGTAAACCTTCTAATAAAATATGTAATTTAAATAGTAGTTTCATCAAATTTATTATGGGGTTAAATACTGATTTGAAAAGTTTGAATATGTTTTCTTATCTCAGGTTATCCTTAAACTGGTAAGATATTAAAGTAGATTTAGTAAACATTCTGCCAAGTCGATGGGGTTTTTTGTTTGTTTGTTTTGGGTTTTTTTGTTTGTTTGTTTTTATTTATTTATTTTGGCTGCATCGGGTCTTAGTTGCGACACAGGATCTTCACGGAGGCATGCAGGATCTTTTGTTGCCGCGCGTGGGCTCTTTGTTGCAGTGCTTCTGTCTAGTGGCCACAGGTTTTCTCTCTCTAGTTGTGGCGTGTGGGCTCCAGAACACGTGGGCTCTGTAGTTTGCAGCGTGGGAGCTCTCTAGTTGAGGCGCAGGAGCTCAGTAGTTGTGGCGCAGGCTTAGTTGCCCTGCGGCATGTGGGATCTTAGTTTCCCGACCAGCGATCGAACCTGCGTCTCCTGCATTGGAAGGTGGATTCTTTACCACTGGACCACCAGGGAAGTCCCAATGGTTTTTTAAAATGGAAACTAGTTCCCTTGTTTTAAGATGTTGAGCCCAGATCTGTGTGAGGTAATTTTGATTTCTTTCTCTTCAGGCTAAAAAAAAACGAAGAGTTACTTGGTGCCTTGGCAAAATTAACAAAATGAAGGACTCAAACTATGTAAATGAATTCAATATGCCAGTGAATGTAACAACAAAAACACATAAGGCTGCTGTAACTTTAGGAGAAATTGATGAATGTGAGTACTTTTTCAATTACTTTTAATTATAAAAACATCCCTATAAAGAGAGACTTTATTTATAACTCAATTAATGTGATAAACACATTTAAATAAAATGTATGTATTTTAGGTGTAATTACAATGGAGATAATGATAAAAATAAGTAATTTTAAGAAAGTGAACGTTTGTGACGTTCTCTATTTCTAGATTTCTTAAGAATAATGCATTATAGTTGAAACACATGTTTTTATTCTAATCATTATCCAGTTAAATTAGTATCCATATAACAAACATCAGCCTTAAACTCTGCTAACCTTGAAAGGATGGCGTTTACACAGGAATCCGTTTCAAAATTATGTCTCCAACATAGTTATAGATATTTTTTAGGGGCATTTTTAAATCTACTTAAAATAATCAAATCTCAAATTTAGAATTTGTCCTTTTTACCTATATTGTATTAAGGACCCCTGTATGTTATCACTCATTCTAACCAGTGATCTTAATTGACATAATAATTTAAATGATCACATTTGTTGTTAATGTATTCTTGGCTATGATCATACTGTGAGCACATATTAGCTAATTTGAGTTTATTACCTCTGATCAGATTTTTTTTTTATCTTTGAGTTTTAAGAAACTTAATAACAAGTTTATGGATAAATTTCTTTTCCCTCTAATTATAGCTGTCTGTTCAGAGTCTGATATTTTCAGTAACACTCTTGATACATTAACTGAGATAGAGTGGAATCCAGCAACAAAGCTACTAAGTCAGGTAACTTAAATGTGTTTTACAGAGTATTATCCTTTTACTCTTTTTTAAATTAATTTGTTGTCGGGGTTTATTGTTGTTGTTGTAACACATTTCTAGCTCTGACTTAATTTCAGTAACAGTTTTGCTTCTAATTAAGGCCACTAGAGTTTTAAAGGTCAATAAATAATCCCTCAGTTTCATTTCCTAGATTCAGAGCTACCTGAGAAATAAGATAGTAGTCAGACAGGTGGAGAGTTAAATTACCAGCTTTATTACTAAGGAGCTTAAGGATCTGTATCCCATTATGAGCGCTACCTCCTACTTCTGACTCAGCTTTTCTAGTCAGACACAGACAGAGCATTTGTTTATGATTTTTTTTTTTTTTAATTTTAACCCTTTCAAAATAGTCGTCTTCTATTCTAAGTTAGCTAATTTACCAAAATGCAGATCCTTTATCTTACTCTGGATCAAGCTAGACCATTAAAAAGTTATTGAAGGGGCTTCCCTGGTGGCGCAGTGGTTGAGAGTCCGCCTGCCGATGCAGGGGTCACGGGTTCGTGCCCTGGTCCGGGAGGATCCCACATGCCGCGGAGTGGCTGGGCCCGTGAGCCATGGCCGCTGAGACTGCGCGTCCGGAGCCTGTGCTCCTCAACGAGAGAGGCCACAGCAGTGAGAGGCCCGCATACCGCAAAAAAAAAAAAAAAAAAAAAAGTTATTGAAGAAGAAAATGGCCTAAACCACCAAACGATTCAAGGTTAAATTAATTATTTGGTTAATCCAAATTTTGTTAAGGAAACAAACAATATATGATTGGAATTCTCTCTGACTTGAAAATTTGGTTTTGTTTGCAATAGGAAAACTTAGAAAGTGAATTGAGTTCACTTCGTGCAAACTATGATAATCTGGTATTAGACTATGAACAACTAAGAAGAGAAAATGAAGAAATGGAATTGAAATTAAAAGAAAAGAATGATTTGGATGAATTTGAGGCTCTAGAAAGAAAAGCAGAGAAAGATCAAGAGGTAAAGGATGTGGAAATATGAAACTAAACTAAAACCACACATTTAAATGAAGTATCATTCTCTTAAAGGTATTTCTAAGGTTGAGATATTGGGGATCCAACCATTTTCCATATGTATACACAATTTAGAGAATTTGAGCAATAATTTATTTCTATTTTAAAAGAGTTGAATCATATTTGTTTCACTTGTGCTTATGCACAAGAAGAAGAATTAAGAACATCTTTAGGAAGGTTTGGTGAATGTGCCTATTGATGGATTTGTCTTGAAGAAGTTATTTCCTTATAATTTGTATATTAAAATATTTAATTTATTAACATATCAGAAGTCCTGCCTAGAACGTAGCCATTTCCTACTGAGACCGACATGAATTTTAATATGTTGCTGAATGTTTTATATATGGATACTACCTATTAATGGATTTTGTTTTCTTTAGAAAATATTTTCCTAAATAGCTAGAACATTAGAATAGCTAGGGAAGCTAATTTTGCACATTTCTTTTTCCATATGAGAAAGTTACTGTGAAAATTAGTATAATTAATACTAAATAATTTTAATGGAATTTTTAGAAATGAAATGGATCACTTAAATTTTTCAAGTGTGTAGTATTAGGCTGCATGTTAAGAGAATGTAATCCATAAACCATCAGACTTTGGGGACTTGGTAACTGTCCAGAAGAATTCAAGCAATTTCTTAGTGTGGAGAGTCTTTAACCTAGAGTTCATAGACCCTATGAAATTATTCTATAGAATTTTGGAGTGCATATTCAGTTTTGTGGAGTAAGAATCCATAGCTGTTATCAGACTTGTGACGTGATCCACGAATCCCCTCAAAAATAAGAGCTGGTGTTTTGATGTAGGTAAAACATGAGTTAATTTGCAGCTACTTATTTCTGTATGGAGAGCCCAAAGGGACACAGTTCCTTTTCCTCAGTATCAAAGTTTCTCACCTACTTTTCTTTTTTAAAAAGAAAAAAAAATTCTGTGCCAAAACTATTATTTCTGTTCTACCTACAAATTACATTTACTCCTACATTTCATAGGTATTATATCCTGAGAGGCAAAAGTCTATAACTTCTCTACAGACTTTCATTTAATTTGTTTTAAAATTTGTGAATTCACATAATGTAAAACTTCATGAAAAGAACAGTAGACTTCATAAACAGTTTTATTGAGAGGGGGTGCTCTAGTGTTGTGGTTAAGAGCACGGTCTCTGGAGCAAACTACCTGGAATGAAGCCCTAGTTCTGCTGTTTATTAGCTCACCACAGATTTGAGCCTGTCACGAATTATTGGCAAGGCTTTGAGCAAGTCATCACATCTCTCAGGGCTTACGTTTTTGTGTATCTTCCTCCTTGAAGTTAGATCGGGAGCTTGTCAAGTCCCCTTCTAACTCCAAAATCTCACCTAATTTTTTTGTATATATCTTATAAAAAAATACGGTATAAAATTACCTTTGGGCATATGTGTAGCAGTAATTTCTCTAATTTTTCTTACATCACTTATACATTCAATTAATTATTAAAATCAAAGCTCACTGAATTGACTCACACACGAAAAGATTACAAAATAACACAGAATATATGCCTTGAATCTCACATCTCGATTTTTTTTTTCTTTTTACAGTTAAGGGGGAAAATAATCCTATTCTCTTTACTTTTACTTAGACACACATTGAAATTCTAGGTTCTGTGAGGTAACCTAAAAGTTTAAGTAATATAAACTTACTCTGTTCAAAGACAGTTTTACAATATGCATTTCATGTTAAACTACAAATACAAATGTAGGTGTATGCAACAAAATATGTTCTGAAACCTACATTTTGGGGAAAAGTTTAACCAAAACGGAGTAAAGGTCAAATTACGGCCTTAGAATATGTGGCCATTGCCCTAGTTTCCTAAGGGTTTTGTCAAAAATCACTAAAGCTGTGGATAATTTTCAAGTGGAGATACAGTAATATAAGATGTTTAAATGGTAATTTTAGAGAAAGGAATAAACAAGGTCAAGTATTGTCACGATCAGGGAACAAGAGAAATTTCATCTCTCTACCTATTTTAACTTGATTTAATTTTATAATTTTCACAACTTGGAGATGTTTAAGAAGTTAATTATTTCATTTCACCTGCTGAAAATTACAGTTGAAATATGCAATATTTTCTTTGTAACAGTGGATTAACCCTATCATATCGTGTACTTTCTCTACGCTCTGCATCTTAAACATTATTGGGAGAGTGTACTCAGCTCTTTTCAAAAGTGACTTAATCTTTTTCTGTTTGTGTGAACCAGTACTTAAAATTAAGAGTGATTGCAAATGAGAAGTGGGGGAACTTTCCTTTCTAGATGTTTTCAAAAATTAAGGTTGATTATTTAGTTCTTCATTTCTGACAAATGTGGTTTTCTTGCACAAAAGTTAGAAACAGAAGAAAAGGTAAAAGATAGAGCCAATTTAAATTATAATCAATACAGATGTCTAAAACTTTGCTGAACAATGGTAACCACTCATCACATATGGCAATTGAGCACTTGGAATGGGGCCAGTCTCAAGTGACTTAAGTATGAAAAAAAGAATATACAATATTACATTAATTTTTTAATACTGATGAAGAAATAATATTTTGCATATATTAGGTTAGATAAATTATATTAAAATTAATTCTGCCTGCTTCTTTTTACTTTTTTTAAAGGTGGCTCTTAGAAAAATTTTAATTATAAATTTGGCTCACATTATATTTCTGTTGACTCATGCCGACCTAAAATACGAATGTCAAACCAGCACTAGTCTAAAATCTAAAACTAGTCAGGACTGAATTAGACATCCAGAAAATATTATTTAAACAAGGTGCTATTTTTGTAAGTCCCTTACATTTGACTAGAATTTGCTTTTACTCTTTAAGGACTCATCTGATAATGATTAAATAATTCTCAGGGTAATTATGTTTATCTTTGTTAAACTGTAGTTTACTTCTTTTGAACACAGAAGTTTCTGGTACTCAAATATTTAATGCTACAGATATTTTGATAAAAAGGAAACTTTAATAGAAGTACTTGTATCTTTAAGTATTCTTTATACTTTTAGACAGTTGAACAATATAAAGCAATAACATCATCTTTCCAGTATTTCCTGTAGAATAAACCAGCAAGGTAATAGTTGATAATGCCATACATATCTCTTTAGCTTTGGTGAAGAAAATATTATTATTTTCTTATAATAATATTATAAAGGTACCACATGAAACTGTCATAATCCAAACCTAAATTCCAAGTCACAACTCATTAAAAAGTATGCCAGTATAAAGCTAGGTGGATAATTTATGGGAAGAGAAAAAAATCTTATAGAATAAATACATTTCTGCACTTAGCTTACCCAAAACAAAAATCTATTTAAAGTATGTTTTTTATAAAGGTTTGATTACCACTCTATCTTATACAGTGGTGGGTACTAATTTGCTTTTGACCTTATTGTAGCTTTATTAACATGACGTAACTGTTTTGGGGGTCATGCTTAGGCTTTTTTCTTATTTGCTTGTTTTGTGGGGTTTGGGGATTTTTTTTGTTTGGTTGGTTGAGTTTGGGTTTTAGTTATTTATTTATTTTTAAATAATGAGGTGCTTCATTGCAGTAGCTTGAACGGTTGATCTCTGGTAGTTGAACTAGACTGATCTCCCAGTCTTTCTTATTGTGTTGGGTGATTCTAAAGCGGTGAATGAATGCTATCTTTTTTTTTTTTTTTTTTTTGCTTTATTAACTATTGGTTTGCTCTGTTGCCTGTTCACATGCTCTTACAGATGCAACTAATTCATGAAATTTCCAACTTAAAGAATTTAGTTAAGCATGCAGAAGTGTATAATCAAGATCTTGAGGTGAGCATTTATGTTGGTATTTCTATTGATAAGGAACAAAAACTATAAAACATATATCATATGTAATTGAGCATGATTTCAGAAAATAGAAGGAATTATATTCTTTAAATATCAACGTTTTGAATTTTACTATCTACCAATTTAAACTATTAAATATAATTTCTTTTTAATTCCTTAGAATTAAAACCCAATTAAATTATTTCATTCTCCTTTAATTGTTTTAGGATGTACTAAGTTCAAAAGTAGAGCTGCTTAGAGAAAAGGAAGACCAGATTAAGAAGCTACAGAAATACATAGACTCTCAGAAGTCAGAAAGTATGGAAATGGACTTGCCATACTCATCGGTAAAAATCAGGTTTATTTTGTTGTGTCATCATTTTGGCATTTGTAGTATACTGTCATCATCATCGCAAATGTTTATATTGAGCCTACTGTGTGCCAGGCATTGTTTTAATTGTTCTAAATATAGTATTTTATTTAATCCTGTCAGTAACCCTATGAGAGAGGCACTATTAGTATCATTGCCATTTTATGGATAAAGAATCATAGAGAGTTAAGGATATTATCCTTTGATTGACTATAAGTAAGTAAGAGATGAGCTTCCATTAAAAATCAGTAATTCAAAAAATTTTAATGTTTTGCAATTGTTTTATACAAGTGCAGAAGTATATAGTCAATATCTTCAGGTAAGCACTTAACATTGATTAGTAACTAGAACTGTAAGACATGTAATTGAGCATGATTTCATAAATTTCATTAATAGATATTAATGCATTCTCATTATAATTATGTAACTATTTTAACAGTTTGATATTTTTCAGAGCTATAGCTGTAGGTGATTTTAGTTGGTATAAGATCATGGCATTAAATAGTATTGAATCTCATGGTGAAATTAACTTTTTTTTCCTATTTGCTTTCAATCCACCTGATTACTTCAAGAAACTATCAGTTGGATTCTAGTTTTTAACTTTTTTAAAAAGGCAACAGTTACTAGCTGGAAAGTTTAGAATATTAGTTTTTATTGTTCTTCTTTTGTTTTCATTTGAGTTTTTCAGAGTACTTTTTCTTACCTTCTATTAGTACTCTTTTGCTACCTTCTATTAGTGACAAGTGATTCTTTTTAAAAGTGTTCTCATTGTTCTGAGGCCCTGGGAAGAAAGGCACTTTCATATCATCCTGGAGTATCTGTTGATAGAATGGCAAATAGAATTGCCCATTTTTTTTAAATTGTTGTTTATTTTTTTCTCTTTATTCATCCAGTTTATTTATTCATTCATGCATGCATGTTTGCATTAATATTTTGCCAAGTACCTATGGTTGAATTCATGTAAGTGCAAGTCATGTTGAAATGCCACTTCTTTCTAAAAATGAGACTGTGTTTTTTTTTTTTATTTTATTTTTTTTTTTTTTTTTTTTGCGTTACGCGGGCCTTTCTCTGTCGTGGCCTCTCCCGTTGCGGAGCACAGGCTCCGGACGCGCAGGCCCAGCAGCCATGGCTCACGGGCCCAGCCACTCCGCGGCATGTGGGATCCTCCCGGACCAGGGCACAAACCCGCGTCCCCTGCATCGGCAGGAGGACTCTCAACCACTGCGCCACCAGGGAAGCCCGACTGTGGATTTTTTTTCATGTATTTATCAGTCATTTGCATTTTCTCCTCTGTGAGTTGCCTGTTCATATCTTTTCTCTATTTTTCTGTTGGATTATTTATCTTTTTCTTTTCAATTTGTGATTTAACATCCTTAATTTTAACTATTAGCTAGTCATCTGTCATGTTTTGCAGAGAGTAACTTAAAATAAAAATACATATCAAACTTTAAGAGGCTAACTGAGCAACAATTGTGTTAACCTTTTGAAACAATAACAGAATTATAGCACTTCTATACAATGCTTTTATCCTTTTGAAAAATATAGCCAGAATTTTTTAAATATTTTTTTTTTGGTCACTCTGTGCCACTTGCAGGATCTTAGTTCCCCGACCAGGGATCGAACACAGGCCCCAGCGCTGAAAGCACCGAGTCCTAACCACTAGAATGCAGGGAATTCCCTAAAATATTTTTACTATTTGAAATGTTAATTTTTTAATCTATTCCAAAAATACATTTGGCAATTCGCATATTTTAACCATTTTTGATTTGTTAGGAATAACATACATGTACGTGTTAAGTCTTTTCCAACTCTAACAAAGTTAGATTTCACAAAATCCTTTTTGTCATGTGTATAGGAAAACACTGAAGACTTAAAACAAATGAAACAGACTCTGCTTGATGCTGAAACTGTAGCTCTTGATGCCAAGAGAGAATCAGCCTTTCTCAGAAGTGAAAATCTAAAGGTGAAAGAAAAAATGGTAAGTTATTTTTGTAATATTTGTAAAAACAGTTGCAATGATCAGTACATTTCTGTGAATCTGCAGTGTTTCTCTCAATAGAAAGAACTTGCAAGTACATGCAAGCAAATGGAAAATGATATTGAGTTATATCAAAGCCAGTTGGAGGCGAAAAAGAAAATGCAAGTTGATCTGGAGAAAGAATTACAGTCTTCTTTTAATGAAATAACAAAACTCACCTCCCTTATAGATGGCAAAGTTCCAAAAGGTATTTCATCATTTCAGACTTATCTCTGCAAATCTGACTTTATACAGAAATGTACCTAAAAGATTTTGCAACTATATTGCAGTAATTAAAAATCCATTATTCTCTGGTGTTTTTAATAGCTTAATGTGAAGTTTTAATGTCATTTGGTATCTGTATTTATAAATGTTTCCTTGGACCTCAGACCATAAGGGTTTAAAAGTTATTTTTCAAATAAATTGAACCCAATCTTGGACAAGGTGATGAACAATTGGATGAGTGGTTTACCAACACTGGCTCTTTCTTTAATAAATTTTATATAATCTGGTTAAATAATCTATGTATGTAATTTAGATTTACCCAACAACTGCAAGCTGTTTTATTTAACTTACTAAAAATTTCCTAGATTTACTGTCTAATATGGAATTGGAAAGGAAAATTACCCATCTCCAGAAAGCACTGAATAAGGAAGTCGAAGAAAATGAAGCTTTGCACAAAGAAGTTAATTTGCTCTCAGAACTGAAATCTTTACCTTCAGAAGTGGAAATGCTAAGGAAGGAGGTAAATACTTTTTTAAGCAAACAACTCTTACCTTAAAATAAAAACCTTTGCAATAGTGCCTTAAATATTTTGCCATATTTTATTTTAAAGTACCAGCCAAGAGACTGTAAATGCCTGACTCAATTTGTTAGCAATAGAAATGTTGGTCATATTCTAAGAAAAACCATGAAATGCCTGCTACACCAGAAGTTAGAAAACACTTTAAAATGATAGGTGAGGAATTAAAGGCACATGCTGATTGTGTTTCTACTGTCCTTCTCCATGCAATCCTTACTAGAACCAGAGATTAGAAATCAAAACTTTGAAGGTAAAGTTAAACAGGATAATATATTGTTAAAGAGATGTCACAATAAAAATATTGCCTTTCCTCAGTCAAACCTTCGCTTAATTTCAATGTCTTGAAATTGAGGTGAGGCAGAGAAAGTTTTTTCCTGAAAATTGCTTAAGTAGATCATATATTGCTAACATAGCTAAGTTTGCTTTCTTTTCCATAGATACATGATAAATCTGAAGAGCTCTGTATAATAACATCGGAAAAAGATAAATTGTTTTCTGAAGTAGCTCATAAGGAAAGTAGAATTCAAGATTTACTTGAAGAAATTGGGAAAACTAAAAATGACCTAGCAACTTCCCAGCTGAATTATGAAAGCACTGATCAAGAATTCCAAGATGTTAAAAATCATCATATTGAATTTGAGCAAAAGTATAAGATGGTCCTTGAAGAGAATGCAAAATTGAAACAGGAAATCGGAAATCTCTCTAAAGAAGCTCAAGAACTTGGTTTAAATTTGGATGCTTTGAAGACAGAGGTTGGTACAAGACACCCTCTAGGGAAATGATCTTTAGTCTTAATGGGGTTTGGCTTCCATGTGTATGTCGCAGAATGCTCTGCTTTTCACATTTACTTTTTCTTATCTTAAAGCTCTCTCACAAAACCCAAGAACTTCAGCAGAAAACAACTGAGAATCAAAAAAGTTTAAAAGAAGTGGAAGAGCTGAAGGAACAATTAGAAAGTAGAGATTCTAGGCTGCACACTGTAGAAAAGGAGAAAACACTGCTTACCGAGAAACTTCAACAAACCTTAGTAGAAGTAAAAACCTTAACCCAAGAAAAGGATGATCAAAAACAACTCCAAGAGAGCCTGCAAATTGAGAGGGACCAACTCAAATGTGACATTCAGGATACAATAAACATGGTAAGGTTTTGACTGATTAAACTTTGAAGTCTCAGAGCCTCTTTAAAAACATTACAGGAGCCATCATTTATTATTTATGATCAAGCAATAGCTATAAAATTATTTTCATTGTTTCACATTCTAATGGAAATTATTTTCTATTTCTCTGACAAAGAATATAGACACCCAGGAACAACTACGAAATGCTCTTGAGTCTTTGAAACAACACCAAGAAACGATTAACACACTAAAAATGAAAATTTCTGAGGAAACTTCCAAGAATTTGCATATAGAGGACAACTTAGGAGAAACTGAGGATGAATTTCAGGAGAAGGTAAAGGGTGTTTCTGTTCAAAGTTTTTATATGCTTGTATATGAGCTTTCTCCTTAACCTCAAACACTTAAGTGCAGAACAGTAATCTCAATCTTATTTATTATTCACAGTGGTAATAGCTCAGAATAATTTACACGCGTAAGTCTCATGTCTTTGAAATAACTTCAAATATAACTGCTTACCATCAATTTGAAAAGGAAAAGACAAAAAAATACTAGTTCGGACTTTGAGCTGATACTTTTCTAAGGCCTATTGTAATTTACACATCTTTAAAAGCCCCTCTGAATCCTAAGAATGTAAGAAAGATTCAGTGCTTATTATTAATTATGGCTAAAATATTTGTTTTATGTTGGATTTTGTATACTATATTTGTTTAGAGTTTGCTATAGAATCAATGTATGTATCGTATTTGTATCTATTTTTAGGGTTTGGACCGTAATTTTACTATTAGGTGCTTAAATCTTGCCTTAATAATTCATTCTAGGTAAAATGGCTCATTTTGTCCTGAGACCTTAGGAGAAAAACTACTTAACTAGTTATTCAATTATATATAAGAAAAACTAGGATGCTAATGGTGACTTTTTAAACGGAGGTATATTAGTCTGCTAAGGCTGCCATAACAAAATATCACAGACTGCTTGTAAGCTATATGTTTATCTTCTTTGCAGAAATGTCTGTTCAAGTTTTTCCCATTTTTAAATTGGTTTTTTGTTGTTACTGAGTTATAAGAGTTCTTTGTATTTTTCTGGTTATTAACCCTTTATCAGTTATACGATTTGCCAGTATTTCCTCCCATTTCATAGGTTGCCTTTTCACTCTGTTGATTTTGTCCTTTTTTGCACAGAAGCTTTAAATTTTGATATAGTCTAATTAGCTTCTTTTTTCCCCCTTTACCCAGGCACACAATATTCCTGCCTTGGAAAATGAGCTTTCTCTTCTCTCTCCCTATTCTTGAGTCCTTCTCTCCTAGAAAAGCATTTTCACTTCCACTATTATCTTGTGTTCTCAGCTTATCTATAATTTGGATCAACCATGGGCCAAAGGTTCTTGACCTTGATTTGAAATTTATAACTTCTACTTTCACAGGGGGAAGGTTTTTTGAACAGTTTTTTTTAAAAATAAGATACAACAATGTATAGCTGCTTTTAAACAAATGAAAAATGCAATCATAGGGCCCCATGAGAAGGAAGCAGTAGAGAAGTGAGGGAAAGGAAGAGTTATACTCACTGGGACCAACTGGCTCCTGTAGTATTATGTTCATGCTAGAAGTGTCCATGGTGATAAAAGAGTCTGATGGGATTCTCTGGGGCCATTCTGTTCATTAGAGATCTTGAAACCTGGGCTGGAAGTCTGAGATCACCTTGTTCTTGTGATAGCCTTGCTCATGCTGGAATCACCTGTGTAGATAAAAGAGTGGGTCTGGGAATTTCCAGGGGCCCTCTGTTCATCTGGGTACCACAGAACTCCATTAAGTAGGTCTATCAGGAATCCCTTGGAGTACCCGTTTTCAGTCCTGCTTGATGTCTTTCTTTGGAAATGCAATTTCTCTAGTGTGTCTCAACAGAAATTAGATTTTACTCATAACCATGGTAGCTGAAATACTTCCTAGGCTGAGTTCAGTTTTGAAATGTGCCTTGGGCATCATTATAGAATACTTCCTCTCCATCTGTTTTGTCTTTGTGTATATTCCTTTGTTTAGGAGTAAAGATGCAGGCTTCTGAATTATAATATCTGACAAACTGCTCCCAAAGCCTATATGTTCCCCACCTCATGTATTGGGTTGGCCAAAAAGTTCGTTTGATTTTAAGTAAAAATAAAAGACACATTTTTCATTTTCACCAAGAAATGTATTGAACAATGTATTCATTGACCGAACGAACTTTTTGGCCAACCCAGTAGTTAGCTCTGTGTGCACCATTGTCAGAAGCTCATGAATATTGCCAACACTAAGAGGTTAACTAACAAAATATGGTTTGTCCATATCCACTTTAGAGAATAGAGCAACTACTAAAAATACTAATTTGAAGATTATGTAGCAGTATGGGAAACTGCACATGATCTAAGTGAAAAAGAAAAGCTAAATTGAATCCTATATATGTAAATTAATTATGATGGCTATGTTTTTTAAAAAGTTAATGGAAAATACTGGAATGAAATATTTTAGAACTCTAATAGTGGTTGTATTGGTGACACTGGATGACATTTTTTTCTCTTTATTTTTCAAATTTTTTTCTAATGTTACTTATAGATTACTATAAAAACTTTTTAAAACATATGTGGCCAGTATGGAACTGAATGTATTTATTGGGCTACTATAAGGTTATATAGTGACACTCTAATTTCATGCCAACAATTGTAATGTCAGTCTTTATCTCCTTTTAGCAAGGAGTTCACATTTTAAGTTACCTTTGGTTAAGACTTATTTATGGATAAATGAATTTATATAACATGCTTTTCTTAAGCAGTAAATGAAAATTGTATATTAAGAAAAGATGAATTATGCTATTATAATGTGAGATATATTTCTACCAAAATTATTTTGCCCTCTACATGTAATAAAACTCCAGCTTTGGTGAGTATGACTACCTCTGAAAATAAAGATTAATTGGGAATAGGGGCTAGGGAATGATTTCCAGCATTCAAGGAAAAACATAAAGTGATAGAGTTTAAGGCGGCTTACTTTTTCATAAAGTCAGGTTAACCCATCATACGTGAAGATAATTGTTAATTATCTATAGCTGTCCAGGTAGTTCTTATCAGTGAACAGGCACAAGAGCACACACTCCGGAGCCAGACTATTGGATTCAAAACCTGGTTATTCTTCCCTGGGTGACCTGGGGCAAGTGACCTATCCTCCCTGGTATTGTTTCCTCATCTGTCAAATGGAGATAATACTAGTACCTACCTCACATGGTTATAGTGATGATTAAATGTGTCAATATATCAAAATAGTGCCTAGTACATAATAAGTAATATATGTTGGCTATTTTTATTATTATTAAAATTATTATTAACTAAGAAATTCTTTAATGTATTTATATTTTAGATGGTTGGCATAGATAAAAAACAAAATTTGGAAGCCAAAAAAACCCAAGCACTGATTGCAGATGTTGAGGATAATGAGCTAATTGAGCAACAGAGAAAGATATCTTCTTTAATACAGGAGAAAAATGAACTGCAACAAATGTTAGAGAGTATTACAGCAGAAAAGGAACAACTGAAGACTGACCTAAGGGAAAGCATTGAAATGGTAGGATTTAGCACTGTATACTTAGCAATACAGTTTTGTCTTTGTACATTTTAGATTTTTCCAACTTTATTGAGGTATAATTTACATGCAATAAATGTATCTGATGCAAGAGCACAGTCTGATGACTTTTGACAAATGTCTCTACTTGTGTGCCTTCCACCTCAGTCAAGATATGGAATATTTCCATCACCCCAAAAAGTTCCCTTGAGTTCTGATCTATTTGATCCTAATCTTACCCTCTGCCCCATATAGTCACTGTCCTTTTTTTTTTTACCTTAATCACTTAATCACATTGTTTTCACTTGCCTTTCCCTTCTAGAACGTCATACAAATAGAATCACACAGCATACACTCTTTTGTGTCTTCTTTCTTCTCCTGCTTATCGCTGGGTAGTGTTCCATCATATGAACAGGCCACAATTTGTTTAGACTTTATCCTATTGGTAGAAATTTAAGTTATCTCCACTATTTGGCTATTTTGAATAAAGATGCTATAAACATTCATATACAGATCTTTCTATGAACATATTTTTTTTTATTTCTCTAGGGTAACTATCTAAATGGAATAGCTGGCTCATAGGTAGATGTATATTTAACTTGATGAAAATTTCCTAGACTGATTTCCAAAGTAGTTGGTACCATTTTACATTCCCATCAGCAAATTAAGAGAATACTGAGGGCTCCACATCCTCACCAACACTTCATAGTATCAGTGTTTTTAATTTTGGCCATTCTGTTGGGTGTGTACCTATTGTTTTCACTTGCCTTTCCCTAATGACTAAAGATATTGAGCGTCTGTTCATGCTTATTAGCATGAAATGGCTTATTGGCCATTGTGTATCTTTCTGTAAATTATCTGTTGTCTCAGTGATGTGTTATAGATTTCAGTGCACAGGTCTTTTCCATATTTTGTTAAAGTTGTTCCTAAATGTTTCTCTTCTATTTACGCTGTTGTAATTTTTTTATTTCACTTTTAATTATTTGTTGTTAATGTTTGCCAATATTTTCAAACCTACTTTATTTTTTGTTTCTAAATTTAGGGATTGAAATTAATTTTTTGAAATTAATTGAAATTAATATTTTGAGAAGTTTGCTATGGATCACAGTAGAACCTGACCTTTTGTGCAGTTTTCCATGTTCCTTGGGATTGTCTGTTTGGTTAAAATTGCTGAATGTGAATAAGAATACAGACAAAAGTCATATTTGTTTCTCAGTCTCTGGCTTATGATGTTTTTGTGATATTGATACTTGAGAAAGTCACTGTTTAAGCTTAATAACTAGGATTAACCCACTTTATGCTAGCAAAGGATGCTGCCATTTTGAGCTTGCTATTAAGCAATGTATAAAACCAAAGTCATGGGCTTCCCTAGTGGTGCAGTGGTTGAGAGTCCGCCTGCCGATGCAGGGGACACGGGTTCATGCCCCGGTCCAGAGAGATCCCACATGCCGCGGAGCAGCTGGGCCCGTGAGCCATGGCCGCTGAGCCTGCGTGTCCGGAGCCTGTGCTCCGCAACAGGAGAGGCCACAACAGTGAGAGGCCCACGTACCGCAAAAAAAAAAAAAAAACCAGTCATTCCAGCATATGAAAAGCCCATAACCATATATATATATATATATATATATATATATATATATATATATGTCTCATATATCATCTGTTGTCAACAGAAGCTTAGAAAGTCTCTTTTGGCTTAGGGGTAGAAAATGAGCAAACCTCTCATGACAGAATACAAAATCCAGTTCTAATTCTCATGATAAGAATATAAGATGAGCAATAAAGAAACAGTATTAAAAAAGCAGATTCTTGACCTTTATATGATTAAGTTAAGACTTTTTTTAATTAGTCTTTTCCAATGTAGTTTGCCATGATTTCTTCTTCATTTTCAGGCTAAGGCAAATGCTGATTTTTACCTGATTTCATAAATGTAAGCTAGTATTTTAATCTCAGCTTTTTTTTTAAATTACAGACCATTGAAAACCAGGAAGAATTAAGAATTCTTGGAAATGAACTTAAAAAGCAACAAGAGATAGTTGCACAAGAAAAGAGCCATACCATAAAGAAAGAAGAAGAGCTTTCTAGGACCTGTGAAAAACTGGCAGAAGTTGAAGAAAAGCTGAAGGAAAAGGTGACTTTTTAAAGTTACATTCCTGGTCATTTTCTGACTAAACTTTTTCTTTTTTTTTTTTTTTTTTGTAATAAATTTGATTCCAGCAGACCTAAATTCCAGAAATAATTGCCAATTGCCTTGCCAATGAACAGATCTTAATGCTAATATTCTGGACAATTTCAACTCCTACTGAGATGTTAACTAACATCCTTTGTGAGGATTATATTTTTTTAGTCTTTAAATGAGAGAGGGGGCCTTCATTCATCTAAACGAATCATTTGATATATTCATTCATCAAATACTGTACATTCATACAGTACCACCATGGGCCAGGCACTGTTCTGGGCTCTTGAGATACATTAGTCGACAAAACAAAGATTCTGCCCTTATAGAGATATATTAGTTATTCTCTAAAATGTAAAAATTTATCTCTACAGTTGGCCCTCCATACCTGCACATTCTGCATCCATGGATTCAACCAAACACTGATCAAAAATATTCAGGGGAAAAAAATTCCAGAAAATTCCAAAATGTGTAACTTGAATTTTGCCACACACAGGCAACTATTTACATAGTATTTACAACTATTTGTGTAGCATTTATATTGTATTCAGTATTATAAGTAATCTAGAGATGAGTTAAAGTATACTGGAGGGTGTGCTTAGGTTATATGCAAATACTATGTCATTTTATATAAGGGACTTGAACATCCACCAATTTTGGTATCCACAGGGATTCATGGATACCAGGGGATGACTGTATTACCATCTCTTAGATATTTACAATAAGGTGCTATTGTAAAATTTATAGAAGAGCTAAGACCCTTGTAACAATTGTACTCCCCAAGTAATTCTAAAATGCACCCACCAAGATCTTTCTGTATATTCTAGTAGTAGTGCCACATGCATTATAGATAATATATTGTGATTTCCATTGTGCTTCTGTATTTTTTTTTCCTAATGTGGGTTCTCTTAATTCTCATCCTTTTTACTATAACTTCACTGAATATATTAAAACCTTACATCTATTTCATATCCCTCCTAAATAAGGGAAATCAGTAAGTTTATGTAAAAGTTAATGCCTCATTGTTTGTTTGGGCCACCCCATATGGACCTTATTGGGAATGAAAGTAAATTATCCAAGTTTTTAGGAGAAGTGGAATTATAGTTACTTGGCAGTTATATCTGCATATTTAGTCTCTTTTTAAATTTTTCTCATTTTCACTTTACTTCTTTGATTAACCTAGTGACACTCTATTAGTTTCCTAGGGCTTCTGTATCAAATTACCATAAACTTTATGGCTTTAAACAACAGAAATTTATTTTTTCACAATTCTGGCTCTTAGAAGTTCAAAATCAAGATGCTGGCGACCAAGCTCCCTCTGAAGGCTCTAAGGAAGAATCCTTTCTTGCCTCTTCCTGTCCTTGACTCCCAGCTGTCCGTGGTACCCTTGGCTTGTAGCTGCATCTCTCCAATCTCTGCCTCCATCTACCTATGACCTTCTCTGTGTCTCTGTGTGTCATTTTCTGTCTCTTATAAGGACCCTCTCATTAGATTTAGGGCCCACCTTAACCCAGGAATATTTCTTCTCAGTCCTTAAGTAATTACATCTGCAAAAACCCTATTTTCAAAGAAGATCACATTCTCAGAGTATGGGCAGACTTGAATTTGGGGTGGGACCCTATTTGACCCACTGTAAGCACTATCTAAAAGGTTACTTTACTTTTAGTGTTACTTGTCTGTTTATACTGGAGTAGTAGGCAGGGCTATGATAATGATTATTTCAGTTTGGCAAAGTACATTTTACATAAGAATTTTAGGAGGATATAGACAAAATGGTAATTATAAAAACTATATTTCTTAAGAGCCAACAACTCCAAGAAAAACAGCAACAACTTCTTAGTGTACAAGAAGAGATGACTGAGATTCAGAAAAAGATGAATGAAATGGAAAATTTAAAGAATGAACTAAAGAACCAAGAATTAACATTGGAACATATAAAAATTGAGAGGCTAGAGTTGGTTCAGAAACTTCATGAAAATTCTGAGGAAATGAAATTCATAACCAAAGAAAGAAATGATCTAAAGGAATTACAGGAGTCATTTGAAATAGAAAGAAATAAGCTTAAAGGACACATAAGAGAAATTGAAGCTACAGTAAGTCATACCCTTTTCTTTCATCTATTAAATGTTTCTTTAAAAACTGAGTTGGAAAGGGGGGAGGCAATGTTGGGATAATGTTATTACAATTATTCTTTAAATTTAACTTGCTAATAAAGGGTCTAGAAACAAAAGAAGAACTAAAAGTGGCCCACATGCTTCTAAAAGAGCACCAAGAAACTGTTGAAGAACTAAGAAGAAACATTTGTGAGAAGACAGCTCAAATAATAAATATTCAGAAGAACTTAGAGAAATCCAATACTGAATTGCAAGAAAAGGTTTGTCTTTTCTTCCTTTGCTCCTTGTCCCCTCCTCCTTTCTTTCTCTGAAAGAAAAATAAGCAGTAGGTAGTGACTGAGTTATGGTTCATTCATTTATTGGGTAGTATTTGTTGAGTGTCTAATGTAGCAGGTACAGTCCTGGATTATAGAAATAAAATGGGAACAAGGTGGACAAAATCTCTGTGATCATAGAACTTACTTTGTAGTGGAAAGAGGTTCTCAATAAATAAGCAATCAAATGAACAGGATAATTTTAGATAATAGCAAATGCTATGGAGAAAATGAAACATTGGGATAACTGGACCAACCTATGTTAAAAGCCTACTATGTGCCAAGCATTGAGACTGTGGATATGAATAAGACATTGTTCTTTTTCCCCAATATAGGCATATAAAAAAATCTCTCAATTCCAGTATGATAAATGCAGAAATATGCTATGCAAAGCTACATGGTACCACTAGTGATCATGGAAAGGGGGAATCAATCTGTACACATAACAAATTTGTGAAGTAGCATTAGAATTCATCTGAGAATGGGGGCCATTCATTTATTGAGATAGAATCTGCTCAATTCTGATTTTTCTCCTGTTGCATTTGGGAACTGGTATAGAAATGAAGCATGCAACTGACCAGATTGATAATTTGTTGGTAAAGTGTACTGTGGTTGTAAGCTGGAGAAAAAAAACAATTATGACAGACTATTACTAGCAGAAAAGTCATGAATAATAGCTTGAGTAGGAATCAAGAGAAAATGAATAAATAGGAGTTTGTGGTCCATGGTAGGCCATGAAGGTTCAAAATCACTTTCATTGCTACGGAAAGTAGCCTCATGTTTTCCCTTTAAAAAATTATGATAACACTCTCTAGATAGTAACCTTGGTATTTTATGAATATCATAAGGTCCCAGTGCTTCATGAGGAACAGGAGCTACTTGCTAATGTGAAAGAAGTCAGTGATATTCAGGAAACAATGGATGAACCAGAGCTATTGAAAGAACAATCCAAAACCAAGGATTCAAAAACACTGGCAAGTGTAGAAATGGAAAGTCTCAGGTTGACTGAAAAACTTCAAGAAAGTCACGAAGAAATAAAATCTCTCGCTAAGGAAAGAGACGATCTTAAAATGACAAAAGAAGCACTTCAGGTTGAATGTGACCAACTGAAAGAAGAAATTAGAGAAACTTTGACTAAAGTAAGTTTCATCCTTTCCTCCCATTTTAATAAGTGTTTAATAAATAAGTCTTTGGGAAAAATGACATTTGTAATGTTCCTACCAATTTTCTTTAAATGTCTCTTAATTATGAAGTGATTGGAAACAGAACAACTAAAAATTGCTCATAAATACTAAGAAACTATGGAAAATGGGTTGTTTTCTTAAATATTCAAAATGATTTAGAAAAAGCAGTGTTAAATTACAGGAAAGGATAAAGTCAAAAACACTGTTTTCTTCCCTTGTTTAAACCTATTTCCCCAGCATCCCATAACGCATTACCATCTTCCTCACTGATCCAGTCAGAAATCTGGGAATCATTCCTACTACTATCCCTCCCTCCCCACTCACTCTGTAATACAAGAACCAAACCTTGTTGATTTTAAGGTGTGTACCTGTGTGTGAAATCCTCCCACTCTTCTCTCCACATTGCTGATACCCTAATCCAAGTCACAATTACCTCTCTCTGGCTTTGTGCAATAGCGTCCTACCTGGTCTCCCCATTCATATCATACTTCTCTAATTCATTCCCCTTTCTGGCCCAAGTGATCTTTTCTTCTTAAAACCTTTTAATAACTTCTCATTGCTTTTGAAATACACACCAGCGTGCTTCTTCACATGACCTTTGAGACCCTAGATCCCAGACCTTGCGGGTTTCTAGCCCTGTTTCATCTCACTCTTCCTCCTGCTTATTGTGCTCCAGCAACTCTATTCTGTTGCTCTTCTGCATCTCATGGCTTTCAGATGTTCTGATCTCCCTTCCTGTAGTAATTCCATAGTCCTCTTTGCCTAACAAGCGCTCTCATCTTTTAGATCTCCACTGAAGCTTTCCATCCCCTAGGAAGCCCTTCCTAAGCACTCACAATAGGTTAGGTTTGCCGCTGGTAGCCTGAAAGAACCCAGCACCTCTGTTTGGTAAGATCTGGTATAATATGTATCTTTCCTTCTAAAGTGCGTAAGTTTCAAAAAGGCAGATCATGTAAAGTGTCATTTCCCGTTTCATCTCTAATAAGATACTGACAACACAATGAGTACTCAATAAATGTGTTAAATATCTGAATAATGGAAGAGTGGGTGAGTGGAAATATTGTTCTGTAAATGAGCTGTTGAATCCCTGACTTAATTGTTTTAGAAAGTATCCTTGTTTCTTTACCCCTAAAATAAAATAAAGTATCTCTGGGCACCAACTGTATTGTTTTATGATCCTCTTAAGATTCAAGCATCTCAAGAGGAACAGTCCTTCCATATGAAAGAAAAAGACAATGAGACCAAGAAAATAATGAGTGAGATGGAGCAATTGAAGGAGCAATTCAAAGTCAAAGACTCAGCACTACTAAGACTAGAAATGGAAAAGCTCGAGTGGTCTGAGAGACTTCAAGAAAGTCATGATGAAGTGAAATCTATAGCTAAGGAGAGAGATGACCTACAGAGGCTACAAGAAGTTCTTCAATCTGAAAGGAACCTACTCCAAGAAAACATAAGAGAAATGACAGCTAAAGTAGGTTTCATCCTTTTTCGTGTGTGTGTGCTTAGTATTCTGTAAGCAAATATCTTGGTAAAAACTAAACCTTTGGGGAAAGGAATTAGTTACAGTGTAATGGTTATAACGTTTTCATAAATTTCTTGCAATTTCCTTTAATAATGAAGCACCTAGAAACCAAAGAGGAACTTGAAGTTGCTCATTGTCACCTAAAAGAACAGGAGGAAACTATTGGTAAATTGAGAGTGGATCTTTCAGAGAGGGAAACTGAAATATCAAGCATTCAACAGGAATTAGAAACAACAAATGATGAATTACAGAAAAAGGTAAATTGGGAGTAAAGGAACAGTGGGAGAAAACTTAAGGGAGGTAGCTAACTGGATTACAAAGACTACTGTGTACCTCCTAAATTGTTTTAGAAGACATACTGGATTTTTTTCCTTAAAAAATATACATTCACATATATATACATATATAAACACACGTTTTTATGTGTGTGCGCACATAAGTATATTTTTGGCTATTATCTTATTATTATTTTTAAGACCCAAGAGCTTCATGAGAAACAGAAACAATTGATTACCATAAAAGAAAGCAGTGAAGCTCAGGAAAAAATGGCTGAACTGGAACAGTTAAAGGAACATCTCAAAGCCAAAGATTCATCACTACAAAGAATAGAAAGCGAGAGGCTCAAGTTGACTGAGAAACTTCAGGCAAGTCAAGAAGAAATAAAAACCATAATTAAGGAAAGAGATGATCTGGAAAGGGTGCAGGAAGTCCTTCAAAAGGAAAGAGACCAACTCAAAGAAAACATTAAAGAAATTGTAGCTGAAGTAAGTTTCCCTCTTATAATGTTTTTGGATATAAAAATAGTGTTCAAGTGATAATGATGATGTTCACTACTAAGTTTGATTAATTTTCCTCCAATCATAAAGGGACAGAAAATCAAAGAGGAACTGAAAGCTACTTACATTCTTCTGAAGGAGTACCAAGAAACCATTAATGCAAGGAATAGTTCAGAGAAGACAGGTCAAGGAGCAAATACTCAGAGAGACTTAGAAATTTCAGATACTGAATTACAGGCAAAGGTAGGTCTTGTTAAGTTGGAAAATGACATCTGATTATTGTGTTCATCATATCCCTTACAGAAGAAAATAATACATATGTTAGACTAAAATGTAAAGATGATTACCTTAATTTTAGAGACAGTTCTTTTTCCTAAAATTTTCCGTCTATGTCATAACTTGTTTTATGATTTTCTCAGATTCAAGAACTTCAAGAAGAAGAACATCAACTTCTTAAGATGAAAGATGTCAGTGAGACTCAGGAAAAAATATGTGAAATGGGAAACTTGAAGAAGCAACTTGAGGCCCAAAAGTCAACCCTGGAAAATACAGAATTGGAGAACATAAGGTTAACTCAGAGACTCCATGAAAATCTTGAAGAAGTAAGATCTGTTACAAAAGAAAGAGATGACCTTAGGAGTGTGGAGGAGACTCTCAAAGTAGAGATAGACCAGCTCAAGGAGAACCTAAGAGAAACCACAATTAGAGTGAGTTACCGTCTTTCCCCCAACTAGTAAATACGACATCGTGTCCTAAAAGAGCCATGGTTGATAGAGTTGGTGAGGTTGTAAAATTGGTCCAATCTTGGGGAAGGCTGGAGGGATGGATATATGATAATATCTTCCAAAGTTTTCAATAAGTGTATGCATTGACCCAAAAAGTCCAGTTATTGCTGTTTATCCCACACACATTAGCACAACTGTGCAAAGATATTTGTACAAGTTGCAATAACAAAATAAAGCAAACCCCAAAACAGGAAAAATTCTAACTGTCCATTAGTAGAGACTGGTTGAATCAATACAGCACATTCAGACCATGGAATACCAACCCACAGGTAAAGAACAAGACAGAGCTGATTTGGAAGTATCCTGATAGAGAGAAGGGTTACGTTATACAGAGTAGTGTATCTAGAATATATTGACATCTAAAAGTCATTTAGAGGGTGAGAAGTGGGAGGCCTAAGGAGGGGGGAATTTTTACTTCTTACCCTGTACCTTTCTACACACGGTTGAATTGTATTATTCTGAACGTACTATTTTTCTTTCTCTAATGATAAAGGACTTGGAAAAACAAGAGGAACTAAGAAGTGCCCAAATGAATCTGAAAGAGCACCAAGAAACCATCGATAAACTCAGAGGAATTGTTTCAGAGAAGACAGACGAAATATCAAATATTCAAAAGGCTTTAGAAAACACAAATACTGCCTTAAAAGCACAGGTATTTCTACTAATACCTAAGTAACTGAGAGTTTGAATCAAGTCTTTTGTGTTATGAAACAGGATATCAGTTAGCTTAATATACATAGAGACTTACGTATTCAATTTAGGAACTATTAGCTTTTTCTCTATATCTATCTATATCCTAACTTATTGTATGATTATCTCAAGATCCAAGAACTTCAGGAGAAGGAACGTCAACTTCTTAAGGTAAAAAATGATCTCAGGGAAAATACATATCAAACAGAGCAGTTGAAGAAGCAATTAGAGGCCCAGAATTCAACCCTGGAAAGCATAGAAACAGAGAAGTTAAGGTTGACTCAGAAACTTCAGGAAAACCTTGAAGAAATAAAATCTGTTACTAAGGAAAGAGATGACCTAAGAAGAATGGAGCGAACACTCAAAATGGAGCAAGACCAGCTCAGTGAAATCCTCAGAGAAACAAAAGCTAAAGTAAGTTACACTCGTTCCTCTTCCCAGCGAGTTAATGTGATGTTTTCTTTACATCAGTGAACCCTTCTTTGAAATGAGTGGTACTTTTGGTGAGAAGGAACAGGATACAGCCTTTTAGGCAGGTAATTTGGTATTATTTTTGAAAATTTTAAATTCTGTAACCAGCATTTTCTTCATGGACTTTACATGTACACTTACTCAATTTTTAAGGTAAAGAAAAATATGTATGTGTGTGTATATTCATAACACACACACATATACCATAAGGTTGTTCATTATAGCAATTTGTGATAAAAATAGGAAATAACCTAAATGTCTATCACAAGGAAACTGGGTAGATATAAGCAATATGTCAGGATACGTGCAACCCTTAAAAAAATGAAATAGATTTGAATGTTCTAATTTGGAAGCTCAAAATAACTCTTAGGGGGAAAAGCAAGTTGTAGAATAGTATGTGTATAGCATGTTTACCTCTGCAAAATATGAGTACATTGTGGGGAGGTGAGGACAGGGGAAGGGGAAGCCGATAACTTTCTAACAACATCAAAGATGTGGAGTAAGAAATAAGAAACGTATTATTTTTACTAAGAAAATGTATCACTTTCATTAAAAAGAAAATACCAGTTAACATTAAGCTGTATCATTGGTTTTTAATTTTTTTCTAATAATAAAGGACCTTGGAAAACAAGAGGAACTAAGAATTGCTCACGTGCATCTGAAAGATCACCAGGAAATTATTGATAAACTCAGAAGGATTGTTTGTGAGAAGACAGAAGAAATATCAAATATGCAAATGGATTTAGAAAATTCAAATGCTAAATTACAAGAAAAGGTATTGAGGGGGTCATGACGCTTATATGTTTGGATACCTGATTTATTCCTAGAATAAAAAGTAATGCCTAAAATCCCTGAGGGATGTAATATGCTTTAGCCACATTAGAAAACAGCTTGGTAGCTTTTACTAGCACTGAACCATATACCTGCCTGTGGCCCAGCATTTCCACTCCTTGGCTATGTACCTAAGAGAAGAAAGTGCACACTTCCACGTAAAGACATACAAGAGTGTTCACAGCAACTTCAGTCATAATTGCAAAAAACTGAAAACAACCCAAATGCCTATCAACGGAAGAACGGACAAATACATTGTGATTTATAAGTTTAAAAGCAGGCAAACTGATCTGGGATGAAAAAGGTCAGAATAGTGGTTTGTTCTAGGAAGGGGCACATAGGAACCTTATGGTAAGGTAAGTAAGTGTTCTGTATTAATTCTGAGTTGTATTTTAATCTGAGTTGTAGTTACATAGCTGTATACATATGTCAAGAGTAGTTGAGCCATATACACATAAGATTAGTGTGTAGTTATGTAAATTATACCACAAAAAAAAGTAAATCCTGTATGGAATTACACAGAATATTAATGAGTGACATGGGAAAGCTGTCTTAATCAGCTTAGAAACTATTCTTTATCCTTCCCTAAGAAGCCATCTAATCCTAACGTTACGATTATCTTAAGGTCCAAGAACTTAAAGCAAATGAACATCAACTTTTTAAGTTAAAAGAAGAGGTTAGTGAGACACAGAAAAAAATATGTGGCCTAGAGCGACTGAAGAAAGAATTCAAGGCCCAAAGTTTAACTCTGGATAAAATAGAAATGGAGAACTTAAATTTGGCTCAGAAACTTCATGAAAACCTTGAAGAAATGAAATCTGTAATGAAAGAAAGAGATAACCTAAGGAGAGTAGAAGAGACTCTGAAACTGGAGAGAGACCTACTCAAGGCAGACCTGCAAGAAGCCATAGCTAGAGTGAGTTGTGCCCTTTCTTCCTGTCAAGTGAACATGTTTTTACTGTAAGAAGTTTGAAAATAAGTGATACTGTTGGTGAAAATTTGAATGTTATAACCTTTTAGGGAAGCAGTTTGACAATAGCATTTTAAAAATTATCAACATATACATTTGCTACAGCACTTTTGTAGAAATTCATCCTACCAATATATTCACATATCTGGACAGAAATACAGCAGCATTCACTACAACATTGTTTGTGATGAACAAAATCAGAAACAATGCAAGTATCTACCAGTAAGGCACTGGCTAAGTGGTGTTCGATTGTATAGTAGAAAACTAAGCATAAGAATGGGACACTCTTTATGTGATACTGATTTAGAAAGATGTCCAAGTGGTATGAAATTTGAAAAATAAGTGGCAGAGTTCAGCGTGTGACAGGACTGCGATGGGTGAGGCTAGGGACTGACACTTGGACTTTATGTCCTTCTGTACTGTTCTAATTTGGGGGTGGCATGGAGGTTGTTTTTAACTATGAACATGTGTTTTTTGAGATTTTGTTTAACTAGTTCATTGTTAAGAAAAGGTAATGTGCCTTTATATCATATTTCTCAATTTCTTCTAATAACAAAGGATCTGGAAACACAAGAGCAACTAAAAATTGCCCATATGCATTTGAAAGAACACCAAGAAACTATTGATAAATTCAGAGAGAAAGTTTCAGAAAAGACACCTCAGATTTCAAATATTCAGAAGGATTTAAATAAATCAAAAGACGAATTACCGAGAAAGGTATGTGTTGTTCTGTTCTTTGGGGGAATAACTGTGCCCGAAATTACTTATGGAATGAGAAAGGACATAGATACAGATATGTCAATATAGATATATATGTACATGTACTATACTATATGTACATATACATAGACACTATTTTCCTTTCTTAAAGGAATTCTGTTCGCATTCTAACTTGTTTTATAATTATGTCAAGATACCAGAACTTCAGAGAAAAGAGCTTCAACTTGTTAGAATGGAAGAAGATGTCAATAAAACTCATAAAAAAGTGAATGAAATGGAACAATTGAAGAAGCAATTTGACGCCCAAAATTTATCTGTGCAAAATGTGGCAATGGATAACTTACACTTGACCAAGAAACTGTATGAAAGCCTTGAAGAAATAAGAATTGTAGCTAAGGAAAGAGATGAGCTAAAGAGAATAAAAGAGTCTCTCAAAATGGAAAGAGACCAATTCAGAGAAACATTGAGAGAAATGATAGCTAGAGAGAGTTCAGAATCTTCCCCTATCTAGTAACTATTTATAAGAATCAAGCTTTCTTGGAAAGGGTAACAGTGTTTTGTTTTATATTTCCTGGAAACGTCTACAAACAGTAAAGAATAATGAGGGAAACTATTAATTATAATTTTTCACACAAATAGAAAATACAGTTTTAAAAGAAGCCAAAATGATGTTATTCAGATATTACCACTTTTTTTTTTTTTGGTAAGAACATTTTTTTTAATTGAAGTATAGTTGATGTACAATATTATATGTTACAGGTGTACAGTATAGTGATCCACGATTTTTAAAGGTTATACTCCATTTATAGTTATTATAAAATATTGCCTATTCCCCATGTTGTGCAGTATATCCGGGTAGCTTATTTCATACGTAATAGTTTGGTACCTCTTAATCCCCTACCCCTATATTGTCCCTTCCCCCTTCCCTCTCCCCACTGGTAACCACTGGCTTGTTCTCTATATCTGTGAGTCTGCTTCTTTTTTGTTACATTCACTAGTTATATTTTTTTAGATTCCACATGTAAGTGATATCATACAGTATTTGTCTTTCTCTGTCTGACTTATTTCACTTAGCATATTACCCTAGAAGTCCATCCATGTTGTTGCAAATGGGAAATTTTCATTCTTTTCTATGGCTGAGTAGTATTCCATTGTGTATGTGTATGTGTATATATATATACACCACATCTTCTTTATCCATTCATCTGTTGATGGACACTTGGGTTGCTTCGATATCTGGGCAATTGTAAATAATGCTGCTATAAACATTAGGGTGCATGTATCTTTTCAAATTAATGTTTTTGTTTTTCAGAAAATACCTTTTTTTTTTTTTAACTTTTTATTTTCTATTGGAGTACAGCCGATTAACAATGTTGTGATACTTTCAGGTGCACAGCAAAGGGACTCAGCCATACCTGTGCGTGTATCCATTCTCCCCCAAACTCCCCTCCCAATTCTTTAGTTTTAAGAAAAAAATTGTTAAATAAAGCAGACTATTTTCTTCAGTGTAGTTTTTAAAAGGGTTTTTAAACCAGGAAATAACATTATTCTCAGTGGAGAAATATTTGTAAAAGATTAAATATCTCATTTCTCTACCTCTACACGATAGAGTTTTAAACATAGGCTCTTGTTAGTGAAGTTAGAAGGAAGAAAAGCAAGATGAGTATAAGAAAGGAAGTTCTACTAATATGTCTATTTATAGATATTCAGAATCACATATCTTAAAGAACTGAACTGAATCCCTCTATAAAATTCAGACAAATAAGAAATTGTATGAAATCTATAAAAATCTTATTTTCATATTTCATTCTCATGTCCATCATTATCTCATAGTAAAGAAATAATAAAATGGAAAGCAATACCACTTGTAATCTCAGTAGAAATTTCAGACAGTTGGAAATCACCTTTATGTGGGCTCTAACTGAATTTATAGACTTAATTCATTCAAAAAATATTTATTGAACAATGTTTTATTTTGCACTTTTAATCAGAAATACAAAATATAAACAGAATATGAATTTTCTGTTCCAGGGTGCTGGAAAGAATATATGAACAGGGCTTGGAACACCGTAGGTAGTATACTTGGTTTTGCTAGCATATATGAGTTGGCAGCAGTGATTCTAAGACAGATTTGGAAGAGTAGGAACCAGAGATATATCTAAAATCCAATTTGCAACTATAGATAGTAAAGCAACAAATCCTATCTTCAAAAAATATGTGAAGGTTTTCCAATGAGTTGAGGTCACTTTTTCCAGTGAGTTGAGGTCACTCAGCATAAGACTTAGTGTTACTGTTATTCATATTCTGAGCATTTTTAACATTGCTTTTGAGTTACATGTGTGATATTTAATTCCATTATTGAAAAGATATAAAAATGTAATCAAAGTATATGATTAGACATTATATGTTACTATAATTACAGCTGAAGCCTTGCTTATTTCTTTGTATCAAAGCAGAATCAACAGAACCACGGAGAGGTAGTAAAATATGAAAAAAAATTACTGTGTGATGGAAACCAACACCTTATAGAAAGCCTGAGAGAAAAGTGCTTCAGGATAAAAGTAAGTGCTCTCCTGTTAATATTACAAATGATTATTTGTAATACCCTTCCAAAGGCCTAATGTGGAATGAATAGATAATGCTCAATATTTTTCTAAACTTTATAATCTAGTACAAGTATGTATATGTGTACATATATACGCGCATACACCACACAGAAAACAGAGGAGTTTGTGATTTTCAGGCCTCACTGGAAAGGTGATGTTTGAGCAAATACCTGAGAAAGGTAAAGGATCAAGCCACACAGGTATACAGGGAAAGAGCAGTATAAGCAGAGGGAACAGCAAGTAGAAAGCTTCTGAGACAGAAGCCTGCCTGGTGGGTTCCAGGAACATCAAGAAGGAGGATAGCCGGTTAGAAGTGAGGTCAGGAGTTAATGGGGAAGAGGCAGGCTGTGGGGCCTTAAGCGGACTTTGGGTTTTACTGTGAGTAAGATGGAGAATCCCTTGGACAATTTTGAGTACAGAGAGACATGATCTGAGTTACATTTTAAAGGAATGTTATTGAAAATGAGTGGAAGCAGGAGGACCATTTGAAAGACTAATTTCAGTAATCCAGGCAAAGGTGATGGTGGCTCAGCCCAAAGAGGTAGCAGCGGAACTGGTGAGAAGTGTTCGGACTCTGAATACATATTGAGGGTAAAGCCAACAGGATTTACTCTCACCCCTATTAGAATGCAAAGTCCCTAAAAACTTTTTTGTGTTGGTTATGGCTATATCACTTAGAAAACTTCCTGACAGGAATCAGCATTCAGTATGTGTTTCTTAAAAGTACAAATGAATGACCATACAATGCTGCTGCATGCCATAATGTGATTCATTCTAAGACTAAAGGAAGAATCCCCCCTCCAACATCCCACATTACTGAACATCTATCTAGCTTTTCCTTAAATTATAAAAAAGAGAGCTCGTTCTTGTCAGAAGCCCCTTCTATAATTTAACACCCTGAACTAAACATGTTATTTATTACATGACTGTAGCAACTTGAACTTAATGTGTTCTTCCACCTGTACCCTGACCAAGGGGTCACTTGCCTGGCCTCTCGTCATTTGTGTTGATGGGCCTAGGCTCATTGAGTGTCTTCTACATGCAGACACTGTACTGGGTGCTTTACCTCATGAGATGGGTTTTATTGTTCCATTTATAAACAAACAAACTGAGGCTCAGAGGGCAAGTTTAGTGGTTACCCAAGGTCACATAGGTAGTAAATTAGTAGAATCAGGGTTTGCAACCAGGTCTGACAAAGTGAAACTTGGGCATAGAAGCATTTTTACAAATACAATTTTATTTCCTTTAAACTATAATGTCTATATATTTTATAGATTGCATAGATATAGATATTATTTAATATTTGATCCCCTAGGAAACTTTGTGGCAATTATTGTAGTCTTCATTTTGTAGTGGTGAAAATGACTCAGTGTTTCCCCAGTCAGCAAGTGGCAGAGCTAGAACCTGAACACAAACTCTGATAAAAGGTTAGAAAACTTGGATTCTAGGCAGATAATAGAAATACGTGAAGAGGCTCCACCAAGTTGACATATAACTAGTTTGATTCTTAGTCACGTATCTGCTCACTTACACTGCCTTCTGTACATAGAGGCCAGCATTCAGCCTTGAGCTACAATACATACTAGATTGAATTCACTCACATTTCTCTTTAGACTTTGTAAATAAATGCTCCTTCAAATCATGGATGTTCAAAAGACCAAAAGAAAATGCAGCAAAATGATAACAATGGTTGCTTCTGGTTTTCTTTGTTATATTTGTTTAAATTCTTTTAAATTTCCACAATAATTTCTATAATCCAAAATCAACAATAAGAGTTCGTTTTTGTTTATAAACACAAAGGTCGAAATTTATTTTTCTCCTACAAAAAGTATTAAAGAATTAAGTTTTGTTGCAATCCTAGGGCTGAGACTATTTCTTCTTAAATTAGAATGAATTGGTAAATTGAATAAATTCTAATTTTCTTTAGGAGCTTCTTAAGAGATACTCAGAGATGGATAATCATTATGAGTGCTTAAATAGATTGTCTCTTGACTTGAAGAAGGAAATCGAAACACAAAAAGAGCTTTCAATTAGAGTAAAAGCAAACCTCGCACTTCCATGTCCACAAAGCAAGCAAATTCAAAAACTTCTCACTGCAAACCAAAGATGTTCCATGGAATTTCATAGAGTCATGAAGAAACTTCAGGTACCATCTTTTTTAGTACTATCTTTGTAAATATCACTATAAATTTCTATTACAAACTTTAGTGTTTAAGTCCTGCTTTGAGAGTTGACATACTTGTTATTTAGTGTATTTACTACTGAATTAAAGATTATGTGGGTCTAAGAACAGTGTGTGCAAGATCCTCAATGCACCTAGGACCTGTTTATTCAACAAAACCTGAGCTTTGCCTATGGGCCTAGACACTGTCCAGGTGTTCAGGAGACAAGTATGAATAACATCTCAGGGATCTCATAGTGAGTTAGGCAGACATATAAACAGGTAATAAGTGTAGCAATAGAAGTACATTTAGATTATATGACATACCAGATAAAAAGTTAAGGAAGATAAGACTGTAGTAGAAGACAGACTCAAACGATAAAGCTTGGAGTTCCTTTTGTAATTGAGGCAGAGCCATTGGACAGTTATTTTAAGGTGGTGGCTGTAGCATGATCAGATTATCATTTTAGATACTTCACTGCAGACAAAGAAGAAATGAGTTTGTGGAGGATAAGCCTAGTGGCAGAGAGAAGAGATAAGAGACAGTTACAGTGGTCCAGATGCGCTATTATGAGCGACTCTACTGCTAGGGAAGGATAGGAATGGGGAGGACAGACGAGATTAAAGAAACATTTGGCAGCTTAACATAGTAGTTGGTGTGATTGGTGGTGGAGGTACGGGAGGGAAGTTTAGATTGAGTCTCAGGATTTGGGCTTAGCCAGGTTTGTGGAGAGTGGTACCATTAACTGAGATAGAGAGGGAAAAGAGATTAGGTGTTTAGTCTGAGATGTTTTGAGATAGAGAGAGATACCTAAGACAGAACATCTAAGAAGGGAGACCAAGCAGGCATTTAGTCGAGTCTGAGGCTTGTCAGGAGAAAAGTCAGGACTAAAGATAAAGATTTGGAATTCATATAGGTGATAGATTGCACAACATGTGTAAGGTCGCCCAGAAAACATAATAGAGGAATGAGAGTTTGGGGAGATGTTCGGGTAAGATCCAAACTCCAGAAAAGATAGTTCTCCAAGAGACAGTAGCAGAAAAGAGCAACTCATGGGTTCAAGGTTAGGAAAGTCAAAGTGACAGAAAAGAACCAGGCAACAGTGCTATTACTTAAGTCAGTGGAGGAGAGTACGTCAAAGATGAAGTAGTCAAGAATGGCAGATGCTTCAGTCAGCTAGAATGTGGACTGAAGAGATCTCCTCAACTTGTTGATAATAGAGCTCACTGGTGACATCTGTCAGAGCAGTTTTAGTTGAGTAGTTAAGGAAAAGGCCAAATTATAAGAGTTAAGGAATGGTGGATGTTAAGGAAGTAGGGCTGATATCTGCCCTTCCTAGGTAAATTGCCCCTTACGCCCTGATATTCTTCTACAAACCCTGGCAATCAGATATCCAGAACTTATTGAGGAGATCCATGAAGCGGATGGCTTTCAATATGGCTTTCAAATTATTGTCACCTTGGGTTTCCCTGGTGGCGCAGTGGTTGAGAGTCCGCCTGCCGATGCAGGGGACACGGGTTCGTGCCCCAGTCCGGGAGGATCCCACATGCCGCGGAGCGGCTGGGCCCGTGAGCCACGGCCGCTGAGCCTCAGCGTCCGGAGCCTGTGCTCCACAACGGGAGAGACCCGAGCCTGTGCTCCACAACGGGAGAGACCCGCGAAAAAAAAAAAAAAATTATTGTCACCTTAAAGCCAAACATCTAAATATGCTTGACAAGTAAATCTTGGGACATGTGATACCCATTTTGGTTACCCAATCAAGGTAGGCAGAGGATGTTGAAAATGAATCTCAGGTATCTAGCTGGGAACTGGGTGATTGATGACATAATTAACCAAAAGGGGGGTAAATAGGGAAAGGCGGGTTTCTAGGGAAAGGAATCATGTACATTTTATTTATTTTTTATTTTTTTTCATTTTAAATCTATTGAATTTGAGGTAACTGTAGGACATCCATGAGGTATATCCAGGGGCAAGTCAGAAGTATGGAACTAGATGGAGGCCTGGAAGTTATTCTCCCAAGTTGCTGAGAAGAGAAAATTGGGGATAGAGAGAGGCTCTTTCCTTCTCCCTCAATTACTAGAGGATATAGATAATAAGAGATGCCATCCTGCCTCATAGTCTCAGGAGTTTAAAACTTCATCTAAATGTGGTACAAGTTTCATTTCCCAATTTGTTTAATGTTTTTCTGCAAGTATGTGTTAAGCCATGTTACAAAGATAAAGGAAGAACAGCATGAATCCATCAATAAACTTGAAGTGGCTTTTATTGATGAAGTGGAAAAGCAAAATGAACTGCTAATTAAAATACAGCACCTTCAACAAGATTATGATTTACCGCCCAAAGAATCAAGGGACCTCAAATTGAGCCAGAGTATGGATCTGCATATTGAGGTACAATTTGTTTAAAATGGGTTTAATTAGATTTCAAGCCTTTTTATCAAGTAGAAAAGTACCTTTTCATATGTTTAGAGTCATTTTTATTTACCAAAAATTAAAAATCAGTTGCAGAATGACAGCTGACCAGTTGTAAAGAGTGCCAAGTAATAGTCTAGCCTCCTTTCAGAACCCCAAAGATACAGAAAATAGATGTAATATCATCAAGTGGGAATTCATGGAACCCCAGAATAAGTTTCCGAATGCCTTCTAAAACTTCCTAGGTCTGTGACTGGGAGTCAGAAACATTTTTCTTACAACTCTGCATGAAGTGTCCTGCTCTCTCTCAGCAGTAGGAGGCTGGCATTCAATTCCCAAAACATGTGCAGCCTGTTTTATGCACAGAAAACTACATCCAGAAACAATTCATATTTTGTGATTATTAGTCACAGTTTTATAGTTTTGAGGGATTTTAATTCTAACATGCAGATTTGTAGATGTGCCTCCATTATAGGCTATACACCAAAATTTTATTATCAAATAACTAAAGTTTTAAATTAGAATTATATTTACAGTACTTCAAAATATTAAGAATAAGAGTTCAATAAGGTGTTTTCCCCTTTTTATGATATTTAGATTAAAACTTTTCTAATGTTCATGTGATTCAATGCTTATTTTTCTCAGGAAATTCTCAAGGATTTTTCAGAAAGTGATTGCCATAGCATAGAGACTGAATTTCAGCAAGTACTAAGTAATAGAAAAGAAATGACCCAGTTTTTGGAAGAGTGGTTGAATGCTCATTTTGATATAGAAAAGCTTAAAAATGGCATCCAGAAAGAAACTGATAGTATTTTTCAAGTGAATAACTTCTATAATAACAAAATAATTGTAAGTAGTAATTTTCTTGTGCTACCTCATTCTTTTTGTTGTTGTCTGCTTTAATTTTTATACCTCATTTGTAAAAAGACTTAAAGCAACTTCATTTTAAGTATTTTCTTAAAATTTATTTGTATAGGCTTTGTGAAAAAAATTTGACTATGTAAAACATCTTCTGCCTCTAATGTATTATGCTTCCTTAGGATAATTAAATATATATTTATACTTGTAAAGAAGATAACAAAATCTTGGTGTGTAGTAATCAGTTTGTTACACACAGATTTGGAATCTGTGGAATCCGGAATCCTCTTGCAATTCTCCTCTTTCTTTTCTCACTTCTCACTGCTTCTGTAGGAATTGAGCCTTTTCCCCAAGTAGGCTCAGACAAGGTGAGACATGAGCCTGTTTCAGGGCTACAGGCAGCAACTGTAGGAAAGCCCTGGACAAGCCTAGCCAGCTGCTTTATTAATAAGGCCTCACATGCTTTTTGTCTCAGTGGTGTCACTGTCACATGCCCTGATCCTTCAACTTTGATGTTCAAAAATGTGGTTTGTAATCATTGTTCCCAAGGTGATCAGTCCTAGTGGACAGATTCATAAGAACCAACATGGCTTACGACCAGTTTATAGATTTGTTTTACTTTCCACTGCTCAGAATATTCATTCTACTTTCTGAAGTAATCCCTATCTCATATACCTAGTAAAATATGCACTAATCAGAAAGTTGCTTGTTATTATATGTAATTGGAACAAAGGGACCTGGATTAATATTACAGCTTTTAATATTAGTTTTATATTCCTACATTTGGGTAGCTATTTCCAGACAAAGACTTCAACTTCATCTGGAAACTAAAATCACATTGAAATATAGGTAATGTTTGGAAAAAAATGTTTTCCTGTGGCTGGATTGTTCATCCATTTGCTGAATACCCCAAGCAAAATAGTAAATGAGCTGTTTAAAAAAAAAAAAAAGTCCACAGTCAATGGAGAAAAGCATAACTGATGTTTGGATAAGATAATTTCCATATAATTCCATGTTGTTCTGTAATGTTGAAGGCCCAGTTGTGATTAGAAAGTAGGGATTCCTTCAACAAGGTCCTACTGTTTAGCACAGGGAACTATACTCAATATTTTGTAATAACCTATAAGGGAAAAGAATATGAAAAAAAAGATACATATGTATGTATAACTGAATCACTTTGCTGTACACCTGAAACTAACACAACTTTGTAAATCAATTATACTTCAATAAAAAGGAAAAGAAAAGAAAATAGGGATTCCTGCTGTGGGGATCAGCATGGATCAGCATGGATATGTGGCTTCTTCCAGCACCCTGAAAGAAGGAACTGGTAATTCTGTATGGTGGGAGGTCCATAGTCTAGAGCCATGGAGGGTCCAGGATGCCAGCAAGAACACAGCTAATTTAGGATCCAAGTCTGACAGAATTGCCATAAAACCACAAAGAAATTTATAGGTAAGACCAATAAGGCATCCATGATGAGAGCAAAAAAGTACATCCCTTAGGAATTAGGAAGTAAAAAGATGATATGAGTAATTTCAGAGTTAGTTAGGCTTTGATGTAAAAGAAGACATTGGTTGATCATCATTCCCTGCACAGAAATACAAGGTTTTCAGATTAATTACCAAAAGTCAGTGAATGATTTTCCCTGGAACCACTGAGGTTTGGAATGAAAATAGCTTGTTGTTAAGTTTATTGGTTATGCTCTGCTATTAGATGTCAGTTAATGTTTATATATGACATGATATGTGTCATAACATACATAATAACTTTAACCTGCACAATTCTTCGGATTCTTCTTCATACATTAGTACTGATCTAATAAGGTAAGATTATCATCTTGCAAATCAACACGAATGCTCTCCAGCCTTTATTCTCATCACCAACATCCAACATCGTTTGAAATTTCAGGAACTGACGCAAACCACAAAGAATGTTCACATTCTTTTAAAGTGCTGTTCTGGAATATTCTGAATAATTTTGGCCTATGCCTTGTCCTAGAAATCTATTATTTTCATAGTGGATTTTTTTTAATGTAATTCATCTTAGAGCTATAATGGTGTTTTTACTATCCAATAGGCTATAATGAATGAATCAACAGAATTCGAAGAAAGAAATGCCACCATAGCCAAAGAATGGGAACATGATCTGAAATCAATGAAAGAGAACAATGAAAAACTGTTTAAAAACTACCAAACTTTGAAGATCTCCCTGACCTCTGGTGCCCTTGTTAATCCTACTACACAAGACAATAAGAATCTTCATGTTAAATCAAGAACTACACAACAAGCCACAGAGGTATGTACTTTCTTATGTTTTTCAATTTGCAGCTTCATCAAAGACTTAAAAATGCATTTAACATCTTATATAACATTTATATATAACATGTCTTATATAACATTTCAGAGCAAAATTATAGTATTGAATGTGTTAAGGAACATGGACCATCTTTGTGCCTGTGTGATGGGCTTGTTTTTTAAATATAGTTCTATCGTGGCTATCACTCAACTAATTATGAAGCTAGACATTACATAAGAACTTCCCTTTGGATTATAAAACAGAAGTAACTCATAGCTTAATTTGATTACTAGATACGGACACTTAAAGTATTATTACCATACAGTGTAAGTTTCCTAAATCATGTGACTTTCTATTAAAATATAATCTGTGTCTGTATACAGAACTAGTTTAGGGGGAAAGAGCAATTTAGTTTTTCTCTAATTATCATCAGTGTCTTTCATACTGGTTAATGTTATAATCAAGATCAAAATGGAAGAGGCCAAAAATATAACAGATTTCTTAAGCAGATTAACCTGTATCCAAGAATCAGTATGTTATTTGAATAATTCAGTTACTTTATTAACTGCCCTTACGTGGGACTCTGTAAAGCGAACATGCTATTTTATTTTGTTAGCACACAAAATGACTTAGTAGGGCACCCAAGAGTGTATATAAGTTATACACTTATATAACTTATAATCATTTTTACCAAAGTAAATACTTATAATAAAACATCAACCACTAGTTTAATCACTACCAGTGGAAACTAGAAGGTCACTAGTATACAATTGATTGATTTGCTGCACTACACTACCTCAGTCAGCTGGCAGAGATAAAATAGCAGAAATTTGAAACCCATCTACCAAAGCAATAAGATAACGAAGCAGAGGGAGATTACGTCTTAGTTACCCAGGAAGTGCCCTATCGGATAAGAAATAGTATGCCACTAGTTTGGTAATTATGCCAAATTAGAGTAGTTTGGTAATGATACAGGAATAGATGACTAGAGTAGTTTGGTAATGATGCAGAAAGAGGTAAACAGAGCATTGGAACAGAACAGAGTTTAGCAGCATACTCAGATAAGTATGAGAATTTAGTATATGATAATGGTAACAGTCAGCTCAGTGGGGAAAAGACGATTTACTTAATGTTTGATTCAGAGCAACCACCTAGCTATCTGCAAAAAAAGTCTGGATTTCTACCCCACTCACAAAACAAAAATAAATTCTGAGTAGGTCAAAAAACACATTTTCCAGGAAAACCTGCATATATATGTATGTGAATAATCTTATAAATATGAACAAATTCAGGTATTTAAATTCCAGTATTTTTGTACTTGGAAAAAACTGGAAATAACCTAAGTGTTCATTAGTGGATGATCTCCACTAATAGATGGATGTATGTATCCATGAAAACAAATATGAGAGATCTATGTGTATCGATAATGGAAAGATCTGAAAAATATATTATTAGATTTTTTTTTAATGCAGAACTATATATTTAGTATACTATATATTTAGTAACTATATATTTATTTCCTACTGTATGTATGACTGTTCTTATGAACTGAATATTCACTTACGCTTAGATACACATAGGAAACTTCTGGAAGGATACACCTGAAAGAGTTTAGTCATTACTTCATTCAGGGTCAGCTAGGGTTCTGAGGTGGGGAAACTTACTCTTCATCAAATGCCTCTGAATTTTTCCATATGCTTGTATTTTTCAAGTTAAAAAGTAGGTAATAAAAATAAAGGAAAAGACATGTATTACTTTAAAGAGCTAATTATCAAATGTACTTTCTCTAAGTGGTAATTTAAAATGTAAGTACCTATTTAATATGCTTGGCACCATGCTAACTAGTAAATAAATGCTAAACCTTATAATGTAAAATGTGGGCATTTTTTAATCCGAAAGACATCAGCTTACAAATAAAAAGAAATACATGTGTAAATTGAGTGACATTGGCTTCTCTTCTTTTCTATCCTTTGTTAGTGAAATCTGTGAAAATTAATTTCTATATATGATTATTTTTGTCTTAAACTTATATACTATGACTCTGTCTATATGACAGACCTTAAGCATGTGTACTTTTTCTAATAGAAAACTCAAGAGCTGGAAACGTCACTCCATGAAGCTAAAGAAAGCGCTATGCATGAGGAAGGCAAGATTATAAAGATGCAGAAAGAACTTGAGATGACTAATGACATAATAGCAAAACTTCAAGGGCAAGTTAATGAATCAAATGATTGCCTTGAAAAAACAAAAGAAATGATCCAAATACTTCAGGTAATTTAACAAACTTATTTTATAAGTAAAGGGGTTTGTTTGGTTTTTTTTTTCTTTTACTGTTGAATTTGGCAGATAATCTAGGACTCAGCTATTACTTCAACTTCCTATTATCTATGAAGTTCAGTACTCAAACTTTTAAGAAGCAAGTGACAACTTAGAAATGAAATGCAGGAGTATATTTTCATTCAAGATAATGATTTTTATCTTCCTAGAAAAATTATTTTTAAGAGATATAAATATTATTCTTTATAGTTTAAAATGTCTATTTTTTTATTTTTCAAAAAAAGGCTTCCTATCTAAATATTTAACATTCTTTATTAGATAAGTGCATTTTAAAATTCTCTTTTCTTCTGCTTAATCCCTTGTTATTGAGTCCCAGCCTTTCGGCTGACTCTGACCTATTTTCTTTATAAAGAGCAGTAATATAAATCTTTTTGACCGTGAATGCCCTTACACAGTTTGCACCCTCATTCATCATATCCTTACCACTCCCTTTTTTTTAGCCCAGCCACTTCTCACACTTGTGCTACTTGAGTCCAGCCCTAATAAGTATTTGTGCTATTCCTGCTCCAGTGTCTCTTCATTGCAGTTAAAATTAGGAATAAGTCAAGGATGTCTGTTCTTTCCATTATTTAACATTGTTCTAAAAATTCTGATTCATTCAGTGAGACATGAAACAGAGGCAAGAGAAAATAATCTCAGTTTTGTTTTTCAACAATTGTTGGTATAGCTAAAAACCAAGAAAATCAACTGTGAGGCTTTAGAATTTTTGATAGTAATTTTTTAATATTACAAATAAATGACCACATTTTTATTCTTTCAACAAATATTTTTGGTTACCTGCTGTGTGTTGGTCATTGTTCTAGATGCCATGTATACAGCAGTGGGAAAAAAAAATAGAAGTTTCTCCTTTCAAGGAGTTTATGTTCTTGTTCAGGAAGACAGAAAATAATGAAGTATATATATGTGTGTCAAATGGTGAAAAGTGCAATGGAAAAAAATTAAGCCAGACAAGGGTACATGGATACTGAGTGAGAGTTGGGGTATAAGGGAAAGAGATGTGACTTTATAAAAGGGCATTGAGGAGAGCCACACCTTTAAGGTGACATGAAGTGATGGGGTGAGTGATGTAGTAGGGAAAGGGCCTTCTAGGCAAAGGAAATAGCAAACACAAAGGCTTCAACACAGAAACAGTCTAGACATGTTTAAGAAACCACAAGAAAACCATTGTCTCCTGAGCAGAGTGAGCAAGAGAATAGAGGTGGGAAATAAGGTAAAAAGTAGCAGAGAATCAACCCATAAAGGGTCTTGCAGACTACTTTGGTTTTTATTCTGGGTGAGATGGGAAATCATCAGAGGATTTTGGCTAAAGGATATTATGGTCTTACTTAATTTTTTAAAAGTTGCCCTCTGAAGATAGAATACAGAAGGGTGTGTTAGTGTGACATGCTAGCTGCTACAGCAAAGGGAACCAAAAATGCAATGGCTCAAATAAGATGGAAGGTTATTTCTCTAACTCATATAAAAGCCTGAATTCCAGGTTGGGGGATGGCTTCATTCCACATGATCAATCAGAGGCCCACATTTCTCCCATCTTGTTTCTCTGCCACACCCTTGGGTGCTGTTTTCATCTTAGTGATTAAAGCCAGGTTTTAAGCTGTCCATGCTTGGGCTCACAGGAAAGGGACAAGATGGAGAAGCTAAAATACCTTAAAATCTCTACTCTCAAAGGCTCTAGCCCAGAAGTGGCACACATCTCTTCCTCTCATATTTCTTGGAGTCAGAGATGATTTCCCTAGTTTTTGGCCTGAGCAACTGGAAAAAGGACTCGCCATTTATGGAGATAGAAAAGACTGCCAGAAGAGCAAGTTTGAGAACATGGGAGCAGACTCAGAATTCACTTTGGAGCACGTTGAATTTGAAATGCCTATTGGGGACACCCAAGCTGAGATATGTCTTAGGCAGTTGGATATGTGAGTCTGAGAGAGAGAGAGAGAGAGAGAGAGATAAATTTGAGGTGTAAGTTTGGGGAATTGTCAGCATATAAAAGTCATGAGACTAGATGGGAGCATGAACATATGGAGAAGAGATGCGGAGTAACTAAAAGATACTGAGATGGAGCAGGCGTGAGTAAAAGAGAAAGAGGGGCAGGTGGGGTGCAAGAGAGAGTGGTTCTAATTTCCTCATATAAATGAAGAAAGGGCATAAAGAAAGAGGGAGTGAGCAGCAAACTTCACATTCAGTATAGATTGAACCTATTTTATGGAGAGACAAGTATCTTTCCTGCATACCAGAAGCAACCATTTAGATAATATAGCGGAGTCTGGGGTGTCTTGTACAGCACCCTTGGGGAAAGAAAGCAAAATACAGGTATCCATAAAAATCTTTGTACAGTTTGAATTTTTGAAAAATTTGTGTCTGTGTATTATATAAATATTCTATAAAATACAGTCTTTTGCATGTAACTCAAGAGTTGGCATTATAAAAAAATAAAAAACTATTTACCACTATTTGAAAATACCTATCCAATGTAATGTAGGGTTTATTAATGGAATATGGAAGAAAGTAGTTTGAACAAATGAATCATTAACAATTTCATTTAAGTCTTTATATTTTTCCTCTGTTGTATCTTTACAAATTGTTTATGTCAAATAGCAGTGAATTTGTTAAAAATTTAAACTGCACTAGAACTTTATGGACATCCTACACAATAGGAAAAAAATCTTATAATGGCCACAGAATCTAAAATAAAGTGTTTGAGACTAAACAAAAGATGAGGAAAACATATATGAAAGGAACAACAGAACTTCAAAGAGTAATGTAGGAGAAAATGGGGTTTAAGATTTGAAACTTGCCATTTCCTGTTTTGGAACCTAAATACTGTACATCCATCAGTTTTTCCCAAATTAATTTCTAAATTTGATGTAATTTAATTCATACTCAAAGGAATTCTTTTTCTGGTAGAACAAGGAAAGTTTCTTAACAGAATCCATCTAAAATATAGATGATAAATAGATCATGTTAACCAAAAATTGTACTTTCAGTTTATTAGAAAAACTATTTAAGGTGATCGGTATGTCTTGAGTTCAGCTTTCATCACATGCCAAACATTTGAAATATGGAATTCTTATTGTCTTTCATTTTAAGGCAGTATTTCCAATTTTGATTTTTTTTACGTAAGAATTATTTTAAACAATGTTATATATGACTAATTTATTTCATTATATTGTGGTAAAAAGTTACTATAACTTCTGCACTTATATAATATATTTAAAAAATTTTGATATCATAAATGGATAATTGTTTTTGGAGTTCTTTGAATTTTTGAAACAGTATATAGACAAATAGATCAATGGAATAGAATAGAGGGCACAGAAATAGACCCACACAAATACAGTCAACTGATCTTTGACAAAAGAGCAAAGGCAATTCAGTGGTTCAGTGGAAAAGGATAATCTTATCAACTAATGGTGCTGGACCAATTGCACATTCACAAGCGAAAAAACAAGGCTTGACACAGACCTTACACCTTTCACAAAAATTAACTCAATTGATCATAAACGTAAATATAAAACACAGAACTAGGAAACTCCTAGAAGATGACATAGGAGAAAAACTAGCAGACCTTGGGTTTGGCGATGACTTTTTTAGACACAACATCAAGAACACGATCCGTGAAAGAAAAAATTGATAAGTTGGACTTCATTTAAATTAAAAACATTTGCCCTGTGAAAGTCAAACCATAGATTGGGAGAAAAATGTTTGCAAAACATATCTGATAAAGGACTGTTATCCAGAATATACAAAGAACTCTTAAAACTAAATATAAGAGAACAAACAACCCGATTAAAAAACAGGCCACAGGGCTTCCCTGGTGACCCAGTGGTTGAGAGTCCGCCTGCCGATGCAGGGGACACGGGTTCGTTCCCCGGTCTGGGAAGATCCCACATGCCGTGGAGCGGCTGGGCCCGTGAGCCATGGCCACTGGGCCTGCGTGTCCGGAGCCTGTGCTCCGCAACGGGAGAGGCAGCGACAGTGAGAGGCCCATGTACCCGCAAAAAACAAAACAAAACAAAAAAACAGGCCACAAATCTGAATAGACACCCCACCAAAGAAGACAAACACATGGCAAATAAACATAAGAAAAGATGCTCAACAGCATGTTGTTACAGAATTGAAAATCAAAATGACAAGAATAACACTACACACCTTTGGTATCTCAAAATACCGTAACAGCCAAAATTCAGAACACTGACAACACTTATTGCTGGTGGGGATGCAGAGCAACAGGAACACTCAGTCATCATGGCAGGATGCAAATAGTACAGCTACTTCGGAGGAAAGTTTGGCAGTTTCTTGGGAAACTGACACCACTTCAGCCAGACACACGCCCAGGGAGTCCCTGATATCAGTGTCTGGTCCAGAAGGCCTGGGTGTTGAACTGGTGCTCTGACTGAGCAAACAGTGGCTTCATCTGACCCAGTCATCAACCTCCTTAAGCTGAGCATCTGACATTTTTAGAAGCTTTGCATCTTTTTAGTCTTTGCTAGTCATCATGTGTGTACAGATGTTTTGATGGGGGTTGGAGTGGGAAAGCCTAGAGGAATAGAGAGCTCTCTGGGTTTCTAATTTAGATGGGTTTATTTTTGTATTCAATATCTAATAGTATTCCACTGTGTGGCTGTGGTACAGCAATAAAAAGAGCAATTTATTCAGCAGTAATAAGAAGTGAGCTCTCAAGCCACAGAAAGACGTGGAGGAATTTTAAATGCATATTGTTCATTAAGATAAACCAATCCAAAAAGGCTACATACTGGATGATTCCAGCCATATGACATTCTGGAAAAGGCAAAACTAGGGAAACAGTAAAAAGTTCAGGCATTGCCAACAGTTTAAGGGGAGGGAGGGAAGGATGGATAGGTGGAGTGCAGGGGGTTTTTAGGGCAGTGAAACTATTCTGTATGATAGAGTAATGATGAACACATGTCATTATACAAGTGTTAAAACCCATGGAATATACAATACAAACAATAAACCCTGATGTAAACTGTGAACTTTAGTTAATAGTAATGTATCAATATGGGCTCATCATTTGTAACAACTATACCACATTAATATGTTTTATAACAGGAGAGTTGGGGCAGGGGGAGGGCACAGTTTATGGGAACACTGTGTGCTCTCTGCTCAATTTTTCCATAAGCCTAAAATTACTTTGAAAATGAAATCTATTCATTAAAAAAAGATTTATATATGGATTTTTTTTCCTCTGAGTAGAAAGTAGATATATCACTGGATTGAACCATCTTTGACTACAAAATATCCTCAACTATGCTACATAATACTTTGTGCCTTAAATTCAGTTCCAGTTTGATATTTATATTGCTATTCTGACATCGTTTTCTTTCATTTTCTTGATTAACCTTCATCTGCCCATTTCATTGTTTTCAACCTTTGTTTCATTTGTTTAGGTAGATTGTTTTTAAATTGGGAAAAAAATTGTTCTAAGAAACAAAAGTCATATGTTCTCTAAGTATGTATTAGCTTCCAAGAGCTTCAGATTATACTTCACATCATATATCTATTTGTTATTCATTTCAGTGTTCATTTGTGCCTTCCCTGCTTTTTATATATTTGAAGATTGCTGTTTTAAAATGTTTCTACCAGATCAAGGCAGTTAACAACTCTTCAGAACTGCTCTAAAATTATTTTATTTTTCTTTTCTCTAAAAAATTTAGGACAAAGTTGCTTTAGGAGCTAAGCCCTATAAAGAAGAAATTGAGGAGCTCAAAACGAAGCTGGTGAAAATAGACCTAGAGAAGATGAAAAACGCCAAGGATTTTGAAAAGGAGTATGTCTTTGCCTTAATTGAACATGACTTTAAAAGCTTAAATTTCCTTTCAAAACTATATAACTTTCTTTGCATTAGTTAACTTTTTTAAATATGTGAAAATATTGTTATTGCTTTTTAAAAAAATAAATACAAACATTCACAGATTTTAAATCTATTAAATTCTCATTACATATGCAAAGGTTTTAAAATAAGCACAATTCTGATTACTAACACACTATGTCTTTGGATGCTTCTTGCTCAATCATATTTAAATAGCTTTAAAATATCCTTTTTATGCTTGAAAGTAAATGTTAAGAACCTGTGGTGTATTTAGCAGTTTGACTAAGGTCTCTGTTGGTTCTCTTAATTTTATTTGTTCTTCCCATTGTATTTTTATGAGAAAGTTGTATTTCCTTTTAAATTATAATACCTAATGCCCAAGAGCATATCCTCTTTTTATTGATTTATTTATATATAGTACTATATATGTAATAACGTGCCTCAAGATCTTTGTGGTATAGCATAATGAAAAGAACATTAGCCAGTGTCAGGAAACTAAATTAGGAATATGTTGCCTCTAATGAATATATCACCTTACACAAGCTGTTTAATCTCTCTGGGCCTCACATTCATAATCAATAAAAGGATAGGTTTATATTAAAGGATTTCTTAAGATCCCTTCTGGCTCCTAACACTTTTAATTCTTCCTATAAATCTTTAATAAATATTTAATGATGATATCTAATTTTGCCTAAAATGTAGCACTCTGAATCTTCATTCGTTCTAACCAGGCTTCTGGTGATAAGAAGTGAAACTTAGGTCTATTAAGATCTTCATTATAAAAAGCAATTCTGCTTATAGAATCGAATCAGCAGATACTGTCAGCCTCTAAGAAAAGCAGAGTATTACTGCTGATTTATCATTGCTGATTAATGCTTAAGCAGACAGTTCACAAAATGTCTCTACCAGGGAACAATGAGTAGAATTTGACTTTTGACTGTATCACCTTAGACCAGAGCTGCAGCCAGGGTTTGCTTTCCTGACAATGTAGAAAGGAAGCTGCTTTTTGCCTTCATGCTCTGGTAATTGTTGTACCTTCAAGGTATTTCTAGGACCTCATGGTAACAGACCAATTATTTATTTTATGGTGCCCCCAGATATAATTTTACACAATATCCGGTTAATAGCTATTGGGCTTCCAGAAATTTTAAAAGAATTGATTTCTCAATGTTAAAAAAAAATTACTGCTGCAACCAAACAGAATACTTCCAATTTGGTGGTGTTATAGCTGTGAGGTGCATGATACCAGGAGGGTATCATGAGGGCTCATCTACTGCTACCAGGACATTGTGTTTATGTGATGTGTCTTATTAGAAAATTCTTGACAGCAGTTGTGTTTATTCCTTCATTAAAAATTAGTTTCTGGGCTTTTACATATTTCTATTGTTCTTAATAGAATCGCTTCGACAAAAGCCACTGTGGAATATCAAAAAGAAGTTATAAGGCTATTGAGAGAAAATCTTAGAAGAAATCAACAGGCCCAAGATACCTCAAGTAAGTAGAAAATGCTGGTATTTCCCGATCTTTCCATTTTACTTCAATACACTTACATATTTTGAAGACTGCTATTACAGGTATGATAGTCAAAAATAAAGCTAAGTTAATCACTGATTTAGAAAGAACTTTTTTTTGTTTTTTGGCTGCGTTGGGTCTTTGTTGATGCATGCGGGTCTTTCTCTGGTTGCAGTACGCGGGCTACTCATTGCGGTGGTTTCTCTTGCTGTGGAACACAGGCTCTAGGCGCACGGGCTTCAGTAGTTGTGGCATGTGGGCCAGTAGCTGTGGCTCACAGGCTCTAGAGCACAGGCTCAGTAGTTGTGGTGCACGGGTGTAGTTGCTCTGCAGCATGTGGGATCTTCCCAGATCAGGTCTCGAACCCGTGTCCCCTGCATTGGCAGGTGGATTCTTAAACACTGTGCCACCAGGGAAGCCCCAAGAAAAAACTCTTTTTAAAATGAATTCATTGGGTTCATATTTATCCTGTGACATCTCCTTAGTTTACTGTAATCTTAACTGTCTATCCATTATAGATTTTTAGAAAATACAAATTTTACTTTTGCATAATCAGATCTTTACCTATTGGTGAAGATATCTTCAGCACTGTAAAAGAATGACTTAACTATCAGGGTAGAAGTACACTTCCCAATAAAAATACAAGCACATGTCTTAATAGATTGTAACCATGTGCACAGCAAAAATATTATCAGTTCACAGTAAAAATAACTAAATATTATCCTATTTGTTCTTGATACTGAAAATATAGAGTTGATGCATACTTGCAAACTTTTGAAATTTATCTTAGGAACAGTCTTCAATTTTAATGATCCAGTTTCTGCATATATATCTCTCAAACTATACCTTTTTCTGTATTTCTATCTCTTATATTTCATTTGAAAAGAGAAAATGCTGAACAGTACTTGGGGCAGTTTTGTATAGTAAGACAAGCATTGAACTAGCAGTCAGGGCCAGGCCTCTGAACTGATTGCTCTCACTTAAGGGCTGTGTGAAATCCTGAAGGCAATGTATATAATAAGGATCAAACTAAAAGTTGTGTGTGCAAAGCACACTGAAAATTCTAAAGGTCAAGCAAGTGTAAGATGATATTTGTGTGTATTATTGTCCACTCATTTAAAAAAAAGAATTAGAGGTAGTGTTAAAGATGATCATAGCTCCTATCTGGAAAACTTCAAGGGATAAAAATAGAACTGAGGATTCCTCGTTGTTACAGAAGGGTCAGGATAATTACTCTTGATTTGTAAGTGACTTTCAGGTACATATTGTCCCTGAATTCAGAATAATTCAAAAGGAAATGGACATTGAGTATCTTCCCCACACACACCTTACCCCCCTTTTATAAATCGTCAATGACCCAGTGGATTATTCTATTTCATAAGCACCTCACACTTGTATGCGGTTTTATCTAAAATTTACAGAACAGTTCCTTACGTTACTTTTACACACACAGTGTAGAATACTTAATAATACATGCTCTAATATCATTCTAAGGTTTATCTTGTGAACAGCTATGTGTTGAATACTTGTGATGCACTGAATGACAGGGGTGGACCCCACACACACTGTAGGAAGAAACCCGCCAGGTGATTCTACTGCTCTAGAAGATAGATCAGTGGAGGATAGCTCTGGGGAGGATTGCCACTACTACAGTGATGGTGAACGATCTTAGCAGGAGTATGAGAGTGGAATTGGTGGGTGGAGAGAAGCAGGAGGATTCGAGAGCTGTTTAGAACTGATGACCAAATAGCCGTGTGAGGTTAAGGGAGAAGGAGGTGGCAAGGATGACTTCCAGGGAGATGGTGGTGTATTGGTTTTTATAGTGACTTACTACCTTTCATAATGTTTTCTTTATTTCTTTATTTGGAACTACTAAAATTATCACCTGTCTGTATTTTTGCCTCCCACAGTGGTATCAGAACATGCTGATCCTCAGCCTTCAAATAAACCCTTCACCTGTGGAGGTGGCAGTGGCATTGTACAAAGCACGAAAGCTCTTATCCTGAAGAGTGAGTATATACGGCTGGAAAAGGAAGTTTCCAAGTTAAAGCAGCAAAATGAACAGCTAATAAAGCAAAAGAATGAGCTGTTAAGGTAAGATCTGCTCACACGATATAGAAATTATACTTATGTCTTACTTGTCAGGGAGGATGATATAGACCCATACATAAATAGTTTTTTGCAGTTGGCAATCCTTCACACATACGGAGAAAGTAATTTTTAAGTTACATAAAATATGTCTTTTTTAAAAGGCATAAGAATATGGTAGCACCATTCCAGATGTTGGTTATCTGTCAATTGACCTGTTTTTAACTAAGCCAAGAACTAGGAAGTAAAGAAGGATCTTTGAGGGAGCAGCTTAAATACACCACAAGTCCATATACCCAAGCTAATGAGGCTCTTACTCAAGGAGGAACCCCTTAGGTCCATTATCGTAGCCTGCTTAGTTTTACTTTAAAAACAGTTCTGGCAAATTTAATTATTTGGCTTCTACCAATGACTAGAAACTTGTGCTAACCTCTACCAATGAGATGAGGAAAAAAATAGGCATTAAACAAATAACTCCACAAATAACTAATCCTTTGTAATGAGTGCTATCAAGCAAACAGCAACAACGAAAAATAGGACATTATGAAAGGGTATAACACAGAGGGATCAAACCTTATCTAGGTATGGGGAGGGGTGGTGATCAAGAGACTGACCTTTAAGACTGGATGTGAAAAATGAGTAGAAATTAGGCCAGGTGAAAGGAGAGGTGGGTAAGCCTTCTAGGCTGAGGGGACAGCATGTGCACAGGCTTTGAGTCAGGAAGGGTGACCAGCTGGTGGAACTGAAAGACATCCACTGTGGCCAGGGCATAGAGACTGAGACAGTGAAGTGCAAGATGAGATGCCAGAGGTAACTGGTCCAGGTTACACAGGCCCCAAAGGTCATTGGGAGGACGTTTGGGTGGTATCCTAAAACGCAATGGAAGGATTCATTCCACTGGAGGATTCTAAGCCAAGGCCTGCTGAGATCAGATAGCATCACAGTATAGGAGGCCCCAATTTAGGAATCTGTTTATTGTTGTCCAAGCAAAAGATAATTTAGGCATGGACTGGAATGGTGCCAACGCAGATAAAAATAAGGAAACGAATTTGAGAAGTAAGTATGAGGTTGTATCAACAGACTTGGCTCACGTAAAGGAGAGAAAGGCCTCTAGGATGGTTGCCCAGGTTTCTGTCTGGAGAAACTGGATAAATGCTGGTGGCATTTCCTATGAGAAGCAAGACTGTAACTAATCCAGAAAAGTACCGTGAATTATTTCTTTTAAAATAACAAAGGTACATTAGAATCATCTACCCAGACTGATTTATCGAATTATGGCCACAAATTATCAACAGATAAACCTCTGGACAATATCACTGATTTGTTTAAAAACCTGATGTCATGCTCTGAGCTTTCTTTTCAAAACTCCATGATTTCGGAGGTGTATTACAATTACTTAAACTATACTGACCTCATTTCATTTTCTGAACTGTGGAAACAGTCCAAACAGGAAGCATTAGGTTGAAACTTAACTATAAATATGATTAAATGGTAAATTATAGGTTATGTATATTTTACCACAATTTAAAGCAGTTTTTTTTTTTTTAACTTAAACATGAGTATGTTGCAGGAATTGCAGTCTGATGTTCTCCTTTTTTCTCCACCTCCACCCCACCCGCCCCGCCCTGACCCCTCACATTTAAGCAATAATCAGCATCTTTACAATGAGGTCAAAACGTGGAAGGAGAGAACCCTTAAAAGAGAGGCTCACAAAGAAGTAACTTGTGAGAATTCTCCAAAGTCTCCTAAAGTGACTGGAACAGCCTCTAAAAAGAGACAACATATGTCATCTCAGTGCAAGGAAAGGAATTTACAAGATCCTGTGCCAAAGGAATCGCCAAAGTCTTGGTTTTTTGATAGCCGGTCAAAGTCTTTGCCAGTACCTTCTCCGGTTCACTATTTTGATAACTCAAGTTTAGGCCTTTGCCCAGGTAGGTAAATATACTGGTTGCTTGGAAATGGGGCGGGGATGGGGGGCGGATAACGGTTGGAACCTCTCTTTAATGTGTGATCCCCACAGGGCAAGTGTAGACAGGAGAGGATGGCGTTGATCAGGCTCACAGTGCACAGACTTCATTGCTGTGTCTGTGGGAGAAAGTTTCTCCAAAGCACAGCTCTGAAGTGCAGTAGTCACTTTTTACCCCAAGTGAAGCCTTTTTATTTTTCTTGCCTTTGGTATGTAAAAATTCTACTTGTGAGTCATTGCTTAGCAAATCAAATCTGAAAATAAGATATTATTTCTTTAGAAATGCAAGAAAACAACCCCAAGTGAAGGTTGCCTCTTAAACCCTCAGCTTTCCCCTGGAATGGACAAGCAACTCTCCCAAGGCCATAAAGATACTACCTTATAAACAAAACCAGTTTTACTGAAAAAGATTTTCTTATCAATTCAATGGGCCAGTATTTCCAATAGTATTATATTCATTTTACACAAGCCAGATCATAGACTTGTATCATTTACTTATTCATTTAATCGATCAGAATTTTTTTATTTCAACTCTGTGTCACACATTAGACCCTAATGGTACATTCATAAGCAAAACCAGATATGGTCCCTGCCCTCTTAGAGCTTACAGCCTAACAGGTATAGACAGTAATCAAGTGACCAAAAAAAGTAAAATTCTAGAGTGCAAAAGGCTATGAGACTTATAATAGGTTGTTGTTTTTTAAATATTACAGAAGTCTTCCTTGAAAAAGGGAACTGAGATCTAGGAGATTAATGTGAGTTAGCTTAACAAAGAGGGGAGGAAAAAGCATTTCAGGCAGATGGGACAGTGACAGCCGCCGTCAGGGTAGGAGGAACCACAGTCAGGGGAAGGACTGAAAGAAATATGCTGTGACCAGAGCACAAAGAACACAGGCTTCTGTGGATGTAGTCAGTGAAGCCAAAGAGAGAGCTCAGAGCCAGACATGCAGGACTTTGTAGATAGTGTAAAGGAATTTAAACGTGATCCTGTAGGCATATAGAGGAAGCTGTTGGAAGACTTTAAACAATAGCAGGGGAACGTGATGACTTGTAAATTTTGAAAACATTACCTCAGATGTTAGGTAACCAACAAATCATAGGAGCAAGAGTTTGACAGTTGCCTGGGCAAGGGTGACAGCATGAACCTGGGCAGGTGCAATGGAGATGGAGAGACGTGGACAGATGGGAGAGATTTGGGGGCTAAATGAGCAGTGCTAGGTGCCTGATCGGATGGACTGGGGTGGAGTCGGGGATCGCCCCCAGCTCTGCGGAGGTGCTATACACAGAGGTGGGGAACATGTCCGGAGAAGCTCTGTAATATGGCGTTTCTCAGTCTTTGTCACCACATAGCATTTATCATGTGCCCACGTGTGTATGGCCACGGCCCTTTGTGACTGTATCTGCCTCTCAGAAACACCCTTTTATGCACCTGTAGAAACCTAAAGCAACAAAACTGTACATTAAGAGAGGCAGCTGCCAGAGATCATTTAAAGCTCTGAGCAAAGGTTACCAGGGTTTATGAGAACTCTACTTTGTGACAAAGAAGGAATCAGTCTGTTCTCATCAACTACACGTCAAAACTGGATCATGTCAGCGCTCTGACAGTGCTGTTAGAGATATAGGAAGGAACAACGCAATTTGGGAAAAATTTTGAACTATTCACTTCATTGAACAGTATGTAACAAACATTTGAGAACCTTCCATTAGCTAACACTTCTATGGAACTTTTGCTGTATACACACACACACACACACACACACACACACACCATTTTAGAAGGGTCTATTCAAACACTGATAAAGTTTTATAATCACCTATTGATTTTTATCTGACAGTGCCAAAGGCACATGCATAATATGAAGTAATCCAACCTCAAATAAAAATGCTTACGTTTTTTAATCAATACATGGGTCTCTCTGGTACAGTTTTTAAGTAAAATAAAAGAATAGTCTGGGGGGGTATATAAATCAAGAACTGACCAATTCAGAATTAAAGGACATAGTCTCAGCTTGAATTAGTAAAATGTCAGTCTAAAAAAATTTTAATTATAAAAGGAAATTTATATTATCTCAACACCTAAGATAATTTCCAAGACCAGTTGTTCTAGATTTACCTTCATGAATATAATAATTTGAAAATAGATATTGTTTATAAACAGATGCAGTTGAAGTGCTTTTTAAAGGCTCAAAGAACACTTTTTAAAGATGGCTAAATATTCTCTAAAATACGTAGTATTTGTACAGCTCACCATTTTTTTTGCCCCCTAAAAATAGGACAAAAGAAAATCTAACTGAGTTAATCTGTGTTTGGTTCACTTTGAATCTCAAATTGATGAATTCCAAATAAGACTTTATTACTTCTTGGTTTTATGTACAATATGGTTTTTCTAACAATTCATCTTATGAGAAAATGGGGAATAAACTTCTTCAACTCTGAAACTAACACACTATTGTGAAGCAATCATACTCCAATAAAGTTCTATTAAAAAAAAAAAAACTTCAACTCTGCTGAAGTGAAATATAGTTTTTTAACAAGCAAAATAATGAACCATGTTTAAGTGCTGTGTTCCATTCTTCTTACATCTCTTCTTATATCTCTACTCCAAACATCCTTTTCACTTTAGTTGTATTTGGGATTTGTGTATGTTTTTACTAAGATTACTTTTGTTGTTGATTTTTTTTTTTTTTTCCCCTCTCAGTGGAACAAATTGCTGGAGCAGAGACTGTGGATCCCCAGCCAGGTCCTTGGCATGCCTCCTCTGGAAAAGATGTGCCCGAGTGCAAGACTCAGTAGATTACTCTCTGTCACTTTTCTGGGGGCCCAGCGTTCCATGTTTGGAAATGCCTGCGTTTATCCCTGGCAATGATGTCACAGTCCAACTTAATTTCAGTTCAGTTTTCACTTTGCCGGTAGAATTGGAAGGTGAAGGAACGGGATTCATTCCCGTTATTTAGAATGGTGATAGCAATACCTTCTTCGTGAATGTGGTAATCCTTTAGAAGTTGAATAGTTTTATTTATTTATATGTTTTGTAAAGAATAAAGTTATTGAAGGAAATTTCCAACCTTTCCACGTATACATAAAATGTATACTTTTTCATTAATGTAAAGTTATCCACATGTGACTTAGAGAATTCCAAAGCATGATTCATAAATTAATATGAAACATCATTTAATTAACAAAATTACAGACTCCCTTTTTAGTACCTTGAACATTCAATAAACGTTTGCTTAGTTCTGAATGACGGCACCATGTAATATTAACTGATGGTTTCTCGGTGGGGTACTCAGGGTATGTTTGGCTCTCTTCTCTTCTTGTTTGTTGACTTTCAGAATTTTGCTGTAAAAATACATACATGCATTCCACACTTAGGTTGTTAAGGAATAGCAAGTGATACGACCTCTTCATTTTCTAGTTTTAATCTTCCTTTTGCTGTGATAAGCTACAAAAGTTGTTTCTCACTTTTCAGTGTTTTACCAACCACCCCACTCCCTATGCAAGCACTCTAAATTGGTTGGTTTGTTATTAGACTTTGTACCCGATTGCACATTTATTCCCAAGTGGAAGAACCACATAGATTATTTTACCCTTTCACTTTAGACATGGGGAAACAGCAACCAGAGTTTCCATCAAAGTTTTCTAAACCTGGGGTCCTCACAGATACGTAAGACATTCTAAGGTGGGCTTCTTCATGTAGGCTGTAATACCTCTGAAATTTAATGTTAACGTGTGTGTGTGGATTCATTTTTCTAGGGTACTAAGGTCCATCCTTGCTTTTATCATACTCCCAGAGGGGTCTCTGACCCTACAAGAGGTTATGAACTACATTTTAGAGAGTATTTGATATTTTATAGCATATAACTTTGAAAAACCACATAGAACAGCAAGATGCTTAAGGTTCAGAACAAAGTTAGTGATTTCAAGGCACTCTTGGCTCTTTGGTAAGAATATTTATTCAAAGGAAAAGATTATGAATTGCATCATAGCCATCATTCTAAAGTCTGCATTGGATATTTTCCCTTATCTTAACATACTGTCACAGGGATTCACTAGGGCTGAGGAGAAAGTGTCCCCTCCTATAATTTCCCCTGGGCCTGTTTCTCCTTTTCACCCTTACCCAAACAGAACACTATAACAGCACTGCAGGTTTGATCCTTTACGATGTCTAGTAGGTACGTTCACCTGAATAATAAAACTAGTTTAAAGGCCATTAAATATATAATCAGTCATCAGGTTTCCAGTCTAGCAGAACATTGCTTAACTCTGAATTTGGATGTCCATTTCCTTCCTTGGATTTGAGAAATTTGGGGCCATTATTGATTTCTTCAAATCAGCTCTTCGTCCCCGTCTCTCTTCTGGTCTACTTGCTAGTGTCCCATAAGTACCTTAGGCTCCCTTCACTTTTTTCTTTCTTTTTGCTTCTCTGACTGGATAATTTCAAATGACCTGTGTTCCACTTTGTTGATTCTTCTGCTTGATCAAGTCTGCTGTTGAACCCCTCTAGTGAACTTTTCAATTCAGTTATTATATTCTTCGGTGCCAGAATTTGTTTGGTTCTTTTTATAGTTTCTATTTATTTGTTAATATTTTCATTTTGCTCGTGCATCATTTTCCTGATTTCATTTAGTTGTCTGCATTCTCTTGTAGATCATTGAGCTTGTTTAAAACTATTATTTTGAATTCTTTGATAGGTAATTCTTAGATTGCCATTTCTTTGGAGTTGGTTTCTGGAGATTTATTTTGTTGCTTTGAATGGGCCATGTTTCTTTGTGTGCCTTCTGACTTTTTGCTGGGTTTTATGCATTTGAAAAAACAGCCACCTCTTCTAGCTTCGTACAGGGGAGCACCATCAATGAGCTCATTTATAGATGCTGGGGTCCTCTGAATCAACCTTTTGGTGCGATTGCAACTTCTCTGGGCTTGTGTGTGTGATTTGCCAAGTCGAGAGGGTTGCCAGCGCCTTCTTCAGGAGCTCATAACCTCTTCCTCCTTCTGGTGTCTGTCTGCAGTACTATAGGTTCTTTGTTGCTACAGCAGGAAGCCTCCCCACTGCCCATTTTTCTCATTGGCCCCCAGGCAGCCAAAGTACATCAGCACCCCAAGTCAGGCGAAACACAAACCAGTCACTTGTGCAGCCATCCAAGAAGCTGGAACACCAGACACACACTCTACTCTTCTTCCTCCCTCTCAAGGATGAAGCTTCGAGCTGGGCACGTTGTCCTGACTGTGCAGAGCCACACCAGCCTCTGATGGCACGGCAGGCTCTCTGGTGCCAAACCATGCCGGTTCCATCAGCACTCCAAGTAGGGGAGCGTGACCAGTCACTCAAGCAACCCTCGAAAAGCTGGAACTCTGGGTGAATCTCCCACTCTCCTCTTTCCCCCTAGTCCCCATGATGGGGAAACTGAGCCAGGGGCTAAGCTGTGCTAGCCTGGGACAGGGGTAGTAGCAGGTAAAAAATGGCTCTTCTCACCCGCTTCAGTGTGGCTGTCCTCAGCTTTGCCCTCACCCAGGGTACTGCAATTTCTTAATGGGCTTCTGAAGTTCTCACAAAAGTATTTCGGTCCATATATGGTTGTTAAGTTGGTGTCTGTTGGGGAAAGAGAGCTGGCTCTTCTGTTCCTCCATCAATGTTGGAATGTTGCTAACCTCTAATGATCTGAGTTTCAATATTGTGATGAGTGTTTGTGAAGGAATGGTAGTGAAAATCAGCAATGGAAACTTACAAGAAGGTTAAAAAGCAGTAATATGGTCAGACAATACTAAAATGATCTGAAAAGCCAAATTAGGACCAGAGAAGACAAAATATATTTACTGTTCATAAGAAACATGTTCTTGAGCCTGGCAGAATTATTACTGAGAGCCTACCATTCATATTCAGTGAATATTAAAAGACCATCTACTATGAACTCATTGGTCTAGGCCCCAAAAGGTACTTTTGGGTTGTTGGGTTTTTTTTTTAATTTTTAAAGGGCAATGTTTGCTATCCATTATAACTGAATATATAATAATCATTAAGTGCAAGTGTAACTTATTGTACTGATGGTTTTACATGCCGAGTCCTTCCTCACAACATCCCTGAGGTAAGTGCTATGACTATTTTAAAGATGAGAAAACTGAGATTTATAGTTAAGTGACTTAGCTAGTGAGGGAAAGACGTGGGACTTACCTTTATCCTTCTGACTTCACAGTCTTTGTTCTGAGCCACTGTGACTATTGTAAATACACTTAGCTCCAAGAGCAAAAAAGTGATCGAAAGAAGTTTATTTTTCTCACATAGGAAATCCAGAGGAGTTAGTCTAGGGCTGTTGTCTTGAGGCTGTCTTCAAGGAACCAGGTCCCTTCTCTCACCCTGCTGTCTTTATGCGTCTGACCTCACACCAAGTCACAACATGGCTGCCATGTCCCTATGCATCACAGATGCATTCCAGGAGAAAGAAGGGAAGGAGCAAAAGTCAAAAGCCTTTCAGAGAGGCATCATCTTTTTATCCAAGAAGGAAGCCCTCAGAGATTGCAGCCTATGTTTCATTGGCCAGCTCTAGTAGCAAAGAAGGCTAGGAATTTGATAGTTGTTTTCCAGCCTTTACAAAGTAAAAGGCAGGGGAAGTCAGTTGGGTGGGTGTTGAGTGAGCCCTACTTAAATAGCACATACACAAAATAGCCTACACAGTCTCGGCTCAGTTACACACCTGATAAAGTGGTGAGTTACTAAGCCTCTAGAGAGGGCTCACAGGATCTAGTCCATTCTTTTTGATCTGATATTTCTGTTCTCTTCAGCCAAACCTGATTTTTTGCTCTTACCCAACAATGCACTTTGAAGTTCCCCAGACTCAACCCCCTCAGTATACTCAGGATGCCTGCATTCTGCCACTAAGTATACATTAGTGTTAGAATAGACTGCGTGTGCCAAAATACCTGTACTTATACCTTAAAAAGCACAAGAGAATTTTTATTTCCCTCCCTCTGAACTATCTAGGTCAGGGTCCAGGAAGGAAGGCTCCAGTATCCTCAGTGACCTGCATTCCTTCTATTTTGTTGCTAACTTCCACATGCAATTCCTGGCTCATTCAATCTTTGAGCGCTTCCAGAGCAGCACATAGTAGGTTCTAATAGAAGAGAAGGGGGGGCTTCCCTGGTGGCGTCAGTGGTTGAGAGTCCGCCTGCGGATGCAGGGGACGTGGGTTCGTGCCCCGGTCAGGGAAGATGCCACATGCCACATGCCGCGGAGCCTGCGCGTCCGGAGCCTGTGCTCCGCGGCGGTGAGAGGCCCGCGTACCGGAACAAAAAAAAAAAAGAGAGAGAGAAGGACTTAGGTTAAATTAGTTGAAGGAAATGATTTCAACATTCTAAGTAAGATGCTTTTCTACTTTTCACCTTCTACGTAATTGGAGTTAACAGTTCTACCTGAGCTCCACTAGATGGCAGCACATTACATATAAAGTATGTGAATGTGCGAATTATTTTCTAAAAACTGGAGGAACCTGAACTACAAATCCCAACATGCATTAGGCACCTGACCTGATTTGGAACAAAGGTCTTAAGTTTGTTGCCCGCGCAGTGATCTGGAGGACGCCATCAACTTGCTGCAATAAAGTAAGATTTCCCAATATATTTTATATTTTTAATATTTATTTATTAATATATTTATTTTTGGCTGCGTTGGGTCTTTGTTGCTGCCCGCGGACTTTCTCTAGTTGCAGCCAGCGGGGGCTGCTCTTCGTTGCGGTGCGCGGGCTTCTCATTGCGGTGGCCTCTCTTGTTGCGGAGCACGGGCTCTAGGCGCGCAGGCTTCAGTAGCGGTGGCGCGTGGGCTCTAGAGCGCAGGCTAACTAGTTGTGGCACACGGGCTTAGTTGCTCCGCGGGATGTGGGATCTTCCTGGACCAGGGCTCGAACCCGTGTCTCCTTTATTGGCAGGCGGATTCTTAACCACTGCGCCACCAGGGAAGCTCTCCCAGTATATTTTAAATGAAACTTTGGCCAGGGAAAAGGAGAGGTTTTCTTTTCAGATGTTAGTTTTGCACATTACCTTTTTTCAGGATTAAACTTAGCAGTTAGTTCAGGATACGGATGGGTTTTTAACAAGTTTGAAACTCCGGTAGGTTTTTCAAAATAGCCAAAGGAGAGGATTTCACAGTGTCAAAGTGGACATTGTTTTCCTGGCTTATGAAGAAAGAGATCCTGAAAATGCTCTGTGTCTCTGCTAATCAAAAATTAACACTTTGAGAGAATTCTCTGGTGGTCCAGTGGTTAGGACTTGGTGCTTTCACTGCTGGGGCCCGGGTTCAATCCCTGGTGGCGGAAATAAGAGCACATAAGGCCTACGGCGCAGCAAAAAAAATTTAACACTTTGATTCCAACAGTTAGAGTAAGAAATCCATCATGTCTGGTTTTCATGTTGGATTTCTTGAAAGTTGCCTCATTTCATCATTTCAGCCCATGTTTGCACTCATTTTTCCAAACAAATCCGTTTTAATATAATAGTGCGGTTATATCTAGTAGTAAGGCTTTGATTCGAAAATCTGGTCCCAGAAAATAGGGAGGACAGCTCGGGGGAGGTTTTCATAGGGAGCAAAACGGCTGCCCTGTGCTTCAGCAGTTGTTTAGTAAGTTCTTCCGTGGGTGTCAGAGCCTCCTAGGGAAACATTTGCAATGTGCCTTCACAGTCCCATGACCCAGAAGTCACTAATGCCAATAGTGTACAACAGCAACTTTTTAATACATCATGCTCGAGACTGGGGGAGGGTAAAGATTATTGGAGTTTCGACTCTTAACCATGTTTTAAGTAAAAACGTATCACTCATGTAAGAAGAAAAGTAAAAGCTGAAAATTCATTGCATCAGAGTAGGTCAGGCATTGTAAAAGCCCAGCTCTCCGTCAATCAGAGACCATCGGTGAAGTCGTAAGCTAGTCCCTGGAGTCGGCTCTTATAAAAACGCGCTGTTAGTCTAGCCCTCCGAGAAGCTGACTCCGAGAGAGTTCAACACGCACGGGATTTATTAGGGGAAATGCTGGTGCGAGAGAAAATGAGTAGGGATCTAGGTAAGGCTGGGAGAGCCAGCAGACCACGACGGAAGTCTGCCTGCAAGGGAGGGAGTGAGGGACGCTGGGCTGGGCGGTGTGGGCGCATCCTTCACGGCGCGGGAGGGTCCGCGAGGCCGGCGGGAGGAGCTCGATGTGTCCCAGAAGTGGGCCTGCCTTAGCGTTCGTGCCGCACTCAGGCATCGGCTGGGAAAGGCCAGGGGGGAGGTGGCCTCTGCACAAACTCACCGATGGGTTTCAGAGCACAGCGCCGGCCTCGTGGTCAGTTACTGGGCACCTGTTCCACAGAGCCGCAGGCCCCTGGCGCTGCGTGGGGATTTAGAACCACGAGGTCTTCTCTTGGACCCGCAATCAGGAGGCCTGGGTTTGAATTCATAGCCGTGAAACACTGGGCAAGCCACGTAATGTCTTTGAAGTCTGTGCACTGATGACCGGACCCTGTGTCAACTCTTAAACACTTCCCTCATCCACCTCTGCTCTCCGTCCCTGCTGTTTCTCCACCGTCTCTGCACCACTGCCGCCACCTCCGAAGGAAACCCCCTGCTCTCGCCTGCTCACTCCCTCCCCAGGTCTGTTCTCCACTGTGAGCTTTCTAGAATACACATCTGATCATGTCATGCTTTTGAAAGCCTCATTGCCCATTGCCCACAGGAGTAACTAGCCCTCAGAAAGGAGAGCTTGCACAAAGAGTGGAGGCTTGAAATCCCGGTGAGTGCACATTGGGTACAGCAAAAAGCCAAGTTTGGCTGAAGAGAACAGAGATAAGTTCAAAAAGCAATATCTGGATCATGTGAGCCCTCCAGGCAAGACTAGCTAGCTACCTGTACTCTTTATCAGGCAGGTAATTGAGCAGACTGATTGTGGACGTCATTTTGTGCATGTGTTGTTTCAGTTAGTTCACTCAACATCCACCCAACTCACGCCCTCACCCCCACCTTTTTACTTTGTAAAGCCTGGAAAACAAACTCAGATTCTTAGCCTCCACTGCTAGAGCTGGCCAATAAAACACAGGCTAGAATTTCTGAGGAAGGCTTACTCGTTGAATAGAAAGGTGAGGCCTCTGAAAGAGTTCAGGCTTTCCTTCTTTCTGCCTGGAATGCAGATACGATGTCTTGGGAGAAAGCAGCCATTTTGTGGTTGGTGTGTGGTCAGAGGCACACACTAAGAACAGCAGGGTAAGAGAAGGGACTTGGTTCCTTGCAGACAGCCTCATTTAATCATCATTTGACTCTTCACGACCCCCAACCTCATCACTAGCCATTCCTCTCACCCTGAGATCTACAATCCAAGCACTGACCAAATATCTCTGCACATCATATTTCCCCTATGTCAGAATTTCTCAGTCCTCCCTTTTAAAAATTACTGATTGCGTCTGTTAAAGTGTTACTGATGAATGCTTAAACTTTAAAACAGGATCAGCAGCGTTGTTGGATAGAATGTTCACATAGCAAAAGAGTCAGGAGACCTGAGTTTGGTTCTGGCTCTGCCGTTGACCAGTTCTATGACCTTGAGCAGGTCAAATCAGTTCCCTCATCTGTAAAATGGGGGTATTGGACATGATCTGATTTTCCAACTCTTTTTTTTCAGTGACTCTCTGAGGCCAACTGTGAAATCTTCCCAAGGGACATGGAAAAAACACAGATGATTAATAGTGCAGACCCCAAGAAAAGTTTACAAGAGAGGAAGCAAGAAGCAGCCCCAAGTAGTAAGGACCCACCCAGTGCCATAGCAGTGTGTGCAGGGAGGGCCAGCGGGGAGGGTGGGTGGTAGTGAGGGGATGCTGCTGTATCAGCATCAGAGGCTGACTTCTCTGGGTACTGAAAAAACCTGAAGATGGGTTAAAGTCCGATGTCTGTCTGTCACCAGTTATCACTTCAGTGGTTTTTGCTAAATGTTTTTCATATGCAAAGCTAGGTATTTAGAGTAATCATTCTTGGAGAATGATGGGAGTATTCTCAAGTGGTAGGAGTATTTGTACAGAGGTGCTGTCGTCAGGTTCTTAAAGGAGTGCATTGAACCGTTCCTTCTAGACATTACTGCACAAGGCCATGTGCTACAGTGTAAGCCATTAAATACACATGTCTTTAGATTAAACCACAGGTTCCATTATGGGTCGACTTGATGGGAAGGTCATCGTCCTGACAGCAGCTGCTCAGGGGATTGGCCGGGCAGCTACCTTAGTAAGTTATTATCTTTTGTTGTTTGCTTACTAACTTTTGAGGTATTGAATTATGTGGCTGGGTTCCATGGGTATTTATTTCTGCTCTTTTTTTTTTTTCTTTAGTGCTTCTGTTGTCTTAAGTTACAAAAAGAAAAGTGACTACTCCTAACTCCAGGCAGATAAAGGAATGAATACCTCACATGTTTATTATGTGACATCACTGATAACCTTTGACCTAAGAAACTTCTCTCTCTGCCTCAGTTCCTCTGCACCGTAATAAATTTACTGCAGGGACCCTACAGAAGTGCATGGCTTTCTGAAATTATGTCAGTCCAGATATAGGACTCCAGAGTTATGAGACTATCAAGTTACCTTTGCCTTCTAATTTGTATCAACTTCTCACACATGAAACCCCCCACCAGAGCTAATAATGCACTGTTATTAGGAGGAAAAGTGTTGATATAACCCATTTTTCTCTTACTATTTGGAGTTTACTCACCTGCTCAGAAATAGAATGCATGCTATCAAATCAAAAAATAATAGTATTTTGAGAGGTGTTTAATAACAGAATCCTATTTTTTTAAAAAAACGTTTTATTTGGTATTAAAGGGACAAAGTCAGCTGACAAGCACAATGTATGTCACGTTGTTCTAATTAATGATAAAAATAGTAACAATGGGAAGGATGAGGTGAGACTAGATAGTTTGAAATTCCACCCATTTTATAGGGAAAACAACAGCGAAAATAAGATAAAAGAGAAAGGCTAAATGACTTTCAGTTCATGAGAGCAGTTTAACCATGTAAACAAAGGATTTATTTGTGCATTGTGTCTACCAGGCTTTTGCAAGAGAAGGTGCCAAAGTCATAGCCACAGATATCAATGAGTTCAAACTTCAGGAACTGGAAAAGTACCCAGGTAAGCAACTCCGCAGCTTGAATCTGGGATTCAGTCTACAAGGGATTATAAATCATTAGTACTTACATGTTGAAAGAAAATTCCTTCGCTGCTCAGCTCCACTGGCCGCCTTTTTAGAGCCTGATTCTCTGATACCAATTTGTATTCTGTGAACCTAGAGACAAAAATCTGTACACTTAAGTGTAAACAAAGTATTTAAGCTGTATACTTAAAATTTTTAATTTATCCAACATGTCAGAGGATTCAGTAGCTAATGACAAAATCATATGTGAACATTTAACAGTCGTTATGTTACCTTTTGATGACAACTGTACCGCCCTCGTCTGAGTGCAGCGCTGTCCAAGAGAAACATGATGTGAGCCATATGCATAATTTTAAATTATCTAGTAAATTTTACATTTAAACTCGACATTTAAAATGTTAAAAGAAACAGGTGAAAATTAAGTTTCAGAATATTGGTTTCAATATCATGACCAGAAACCCTAAGAGATTACCCAGATTATTTAGGTGTATAGTACCCCTTACAGCACCACACTGAACCTAACTCCAACACCAGAGGACTTCAGTTTGAGTTACTCTGAAAGAAAGCAGAACCGCTGAAAGAAAGAGAACTTACCTGGAAGTCAACTATTCCAGCAAAATAGAACAGGTTCCATGATCAAACACAAATCAGTTCACTGACCTAGTTAACTGCATTAGACTTAAACTGAATTATAATTCCTATAAGTCAAAGTCAAACTGTTGGAATAGAAAAGCACAGAAGAAAAGAAGTCTTTCTGCAACTCAGTTTCAGTCTTGTCTTTCTTTGTTTATAACCTTTTCTTTCTATATCCAAAAGAGAATAATAAACTATATATATTTTTATTTAAAGCATAAAAATAATGACTGCTGCTTTCATTAGAGAATGTTCAGGGGGTTTCTGTGCAGTATGTATCTCTCAGACCCCATGCCGGATCTCTCATGTCTGGCTTTCAAGTATTTCATTCCCTCTTCTGGCCTCTCGTTTCTTCTACTAGTAATTTTGTCCAGAAGTAAGTGATGGTACCCTTGGCCAACAGAGTCATTTCTAAAAAATAATAAAATTAACATAAAGGTAAAGTGCTCAAGTAGAAACAATCCCTTATCCACCGCCCCTGCCCTTCCCCTTCACACAGAATTCAGCACTACTGTAGCACTGACTCAACCTCTGGGGGAAAGAATGGGCTAAAATGAGCCAACTCTCAGCTATTACTGCTGGCTTACTGAGAAGCATCTGTTGTAGATCATTCATACTTCACTGTGAAGTCTTTACTCAGAAAAGACCTGAATCATTCGTTTCAGAGAATAGAGAGAGAGAGGGAAGAAAGAGACGTGTTACTGGGTGGTCAAAGTGGGGAGGACGTGAAGATTTTTACTGAGAGTCTTCAGACTGTGAAGACCCTACGAATGATCAACAATCCTACAAAGCCCCACTGGACAGATATTACCGTCTTCACACTTCGAAACAGCTGAATCTTCAAGGCTAACCATTCTTTATGAGTATAGGCAAATAGTGTCCTTTGTTTTATTTTTCAGGTGTTCATACTCGGGTCCTTGATGTCACAAAGAAGAAACAAATTGATCAGTTCGCCAATGACATTGAGAGACTTGATGTTCTCTTCAATGTTGCTGGGTAATTCATAGCTCTTTAATTTCACTGTCCTTACAGAAAGCTTTCTGCAACTTTCACTAAAAGAATTTTGATAATATGGCAAAATTATTCACTGTGAACCATAATATATTCCTTGGGGAATGTGGCTAGATTTTTGGACAGAATTTTACAAGTAAGACAGCCATAGACATTGACATGGGCTTAGGGCCTAAAGGCCGTTAAGGTCACGCAAGGCAACCAATACTAACGCTGTTGCTCTCCTCAGGGCTGGTAACAGGCTCATGCCAATGGACTTGTTGCTGGTGCTCTACCAGGACTTATAAAATAAGAAGAAAAACTGTTTTCCAGTAGAGTGCCTTTAAAAGGAAGTATATATACACCAGAAGCCAAGTACTCAGTTTATTGAAATGAAGATGTTGCCAATATTTTGGCATATTCTAGTAAGTCTTTTATACCTCCCAAGCTCAGTGTTTCTTACTGGGACAATCAGTCCCAGCAAAAGAAGCTTCATGTTGTACCTTTATACACGGCACAAAGAGAATGGCTTAATTAAACTTATTAGGGTGGTACCCAGCTTGCTGAACCATGCATGAATGATGAAAAGCTGGACCTGGGGCAGCTACATGTAGATACAACGAGTGCTGGTACCCACTGTCCCTTCTCAGGCATGACAGTAGATGTGAGGAACCAGGAACTCAGTAGACACCTCCGATATCCCACTCTTCTTGTGTAGCGTTACATTTGTACTGCTGCATTGGTAGAAAAATTCTAGAGCCTTCTAATATATTTCTATGGTTCTTCCCAATCATGATTCAGAGTAAAAAAAAAAAAGTCTCAGTTTATCCATAGTTTATCATATGTTACAATGTTTGGAAATTAAGGTAACGATTGTGATGATCTAGTTTATAAATAACCTGCTCATTCCTCCTATGAGAATATACCCAGAGCCATGAAAAAAACAACTAGCAAAATTAGTTTCTGAGCACCTGTTAAATTTTAAGCAATGTAAGGGGAACAGAAATAGAGGATGTGGTTCTTGCTGTCATTCGGTTGAACTAGAAATACAGTGGTGCATAGGGATCACAACTGACAATATTTTATAATTAATTACATAATTTTTGTCTAGGGGACAGTGAAATCAGTTAGGACTCTAACTGATGTTTAGAAAGCTTCCTTGAGGAAGTGTGACTTCAAAAAGAGTGAAGGTTATTTTAAAGGTTTTGTCTTATTGTACGTTGTTTACTCAGTATGTTAGAACTGTACAGTAGGGGTATTACTTTGCTACCCTGAGATGTTGAGTTTTCCTTGCAGTTTTGATTTCCCTTGAGAATGTTAAATCTGTGCCACCTGAAGGCGCTCTTGATCTTGAAATAGGAGTTAGGCCAAGCGCCCTGTTCTCCTTTGTTTTTAATGGCAGCGATGTTTCCTGCTAAGTAGGTACAGAGTTTCTTATGTTTGGTGGCTTCTAACTCCTGCCTTCTTTTAAAAGAAGGATTTTGTCTTCAAATAAATTTTTTTAGCTTATGTTGTTGGGATACTTCCTCACCTAAGGTACTAAGTGATACTGTGTTTGAATTGTTAATCTTGCTAAGGGAAAGGACAATGGTCTAAGCCAATAAATGACAATAAAAAGGATAAGGAAATGGAATAGAAATGTTTTTCAATGATCATCTTTTTCCCCGTGGTTTAATCACACTTCCAGTTTCGTCCATCATGGAACCATCCTGGACTGTGGGGAGAGAGACTGGGACTTCTCAATGAATCTCAACGTCCGCAGCATGTACCTGATGATCAAGGCCTTTCTTCCTAAAGTAAGGTGACCACCACCGCTAGGATGAGTACCAGTGGATAAGTAGGTCTCCATACTGGACATCCAGAGAGGATCCCTACTCTGAAGAGTGATAACAGTGAACATAATGACCAACCTGTAGTGAACACTGATATCAAAGCATTTCATAGAAATTAACTCACTTAACTTTCCACTTCATTCATTCAAGGAATATTAAGCACCATGTGGCAGGCTGCTTTCCAGGTGCAGAAGGCACATCAGAGAACTAAACAAAGTCCTGTCTATAAGGGAGGTACTATTTTGAGGGGCGAGATACGATAATGTGTAATCAAATAAACTCTAACGTGTGTGGTGGTTATAAGTACAGTGAACTTAAAAGAAGCTAGGTTAGGGAATTCCCTGGCAGTCCAGTGGTTAGGACTTAGCACTTTCACTGCGGTGGCCCAGGTTCAATCCCCTGGTTGGGAAACTAAGATCTCACAAGCCACGCAGCGTGGCCAAAAAAAAAAAAAAAGAAGCTAGGCTATCAGTGAGGTCTAGTGGGAGGGCCTCATTAATAAGGTGAAATTTTCATAGAGGTCCCGATGAAGTGAGCAAGCTGTCCGTTCAGGTATCTGGGAAGAGGGTTCCAGGGACTGGAACAGCAAGGGGGCATGTGGGACCAAAGCAGTCGAATGAGGTAGGTACTATCACAGCCACTGTGCAGAAGGATGAAACCGGGAGGTTAGATAACTCGCCTAAGCTCATATAACTAGCAAGTGATTAGAGCCAGGATTTGAACCCTTGAAGTTGGGCCCCTTCTTGAATGTCAGCATCTAGGCCCCCCCATCTCAAGGTGGATGTACCCATTGCTTTTCTGTACCCCGAGTATGCTCCTTGCACTCCTGCTTTTAGCTGAGCCACAGAGGTACTGGAGAGGTGAGAGACAGCGTGTGCTAAGGAGACAGTATTCCTCCTGAGTCTGCTACCCTTGAATTTGCCAGCCTGCACACAACTCCTGACTGTTTCTCATTTTATTTTACAAACAAGCATTAAGTGCCTTTTGATGGAAAGCACCACGCTAGGTTCTCTGGGGGAGGGGGCGTATAAATATGAAAAACATTGACTTCAAATGAGCTTAGAAGCCAGTAGTAGCAGACAACACAGGCTCAGACAATGACCGAGGTTGACTTTGTACAGAACCGGCTCAGTTCAAGGTTGTAAGTTGAACCCTAGTGAAATGCAGAAGAGCCATGCTTCTCTTCCATTCCAGCTGGATTAGATGACTGACATACTGAATGCTGCCCAACCCAGGGCAGGAGAAGAGTTTTGTTTTGTTTTGTTTTGTTTTTTGCGGTACGCGGGCCTCTCACTGTTGTGGCCTCTCCCGTTGAGGAGCACAGGCTCCGGGCACGTGCAGGCTCAGCGGCCTTGGCTCATGGGCCTAGCCGCTCCGCGGCATGTGAGATCTTCCCGGACTGGGACACGAACCCGTGTCCCCTGCGTCGGCAGACGGACTCCCAACCCCTGCGCCACCAGGGAAGCCCAGAAGAGTTTTTTGATGACAAGGCAGGGCAGATACTTTGCTCTGGACATTGGGCCTAACGTCAAGAAGGATACAGATGAATGCTAAAAGGAAAATTAGAGAAATTGACTTAGTAACTAAAAAAAACTAAAAATTTTTTAATCTTCTTGTTTAGCCCCTAGAAGGAATCTTTGGGTTGGCTCATGGAATGTTGAACCAGCAAATTTTTTTAAAATATAAAATTGCCTTTTTTTTTCCTTATTTGGAGTTCATGAGAATCTGTTATTTGGAACTTAAATGTATTTTTTGAAGACTAATCCTTAGCATAGGATATGAGGAACAGCAGAGGCTGTGGTAAAAGAGGAAAGCTCAGGTCAGGTGAATAAGACTTACACATATATGAGACTCACTGTAGTACTGAATGCTTGACAAATATCAGGGAAGGACATAGGTGTGAGATACAGTGGAGCTGAAATTTAAGCTTGTTAAGTGTTAACTTTTAAAATACCAGACATTAACTTGCAAATTAGCGAGTTTGTGTATGAGTTAAAGCATCTTAACAAGAATCCACATGAGCCAATGAAACTCATCTGTAAGAAATCCTAAGAGTTATTAATGACTGGGATGGGGAGTCAGAATGGGTTGGTGCCACTTGTTAAAATGACCCCAACCGACCTCACCTGGGATTCTGGAATCTGGCATTGGAAGACCTTAGGAACAGCCTGAGCTCTGCCCCTAAGTTCGCCACGGGACCTGGGAGATGGCACCTGTGCTCTCTCGGTGTCTATTTCTTCATTTAAAATGAGGGTGATAGATTACACAGTCCTTTCCAGCCCTAATTATGTTCACTAACCATGACGCACATATACCAGATAGAACTTTCCAGGGGAAGCCAGGATTTAGAGTCTAGGCAGATTTGAAAGGTCAGATGGTCAAAACATAGGAACACTTGTAGGAAATTTTTGTTCATGGATAAGCATACAGAAAACCATTCCAAGACTGGAAGAGCAGTCAGAAGGCAGAGAACAAATTAAAAATACTGCGAAAAGAGGTCAGTGTAGAATCCAAGGTCCACCAGAAGAGAGGATCCGTTACAACGAGGGTTCGGGGAGGTCTTGGATATTTGGGTGTTCTCCTCCTTTGCTCTATCTTAGAAGAGTCTCTCGCACGTAGAGCTGCTTAGCAAACATTTGCTGGATGAAGAAATGAATCTAGGTTGTCAGTCCAGGTGAAGGTCAGGCATGGAATCACTGAAGACCCAAGAAGCCAAGGTCTGCCAGGTTTAGAAGCTGGGCTCTGGTCAGTGGGGGCAGAAGAGCTGCGTCACAGTAGGACTAACTAGATGCAGCTAGAGGGAATCTTCAGAGCTCTTTGTAGCATCCGCCTGAGCTTCTGGGAGATCAATCCTAGACAGCATTACTACATCCAGGCACTTCTCTTTATTGTTGTACCTGCCAGAGACGGCTGTTGCATGCAGAGCCAGGAAGAGCATTCACACCATGACAGCAGGTGCTGAGCTGGTGTTGAGAAGGCAGCACAGAAGGACGCAAGGACTGGGCTCTAGAATCAGCGGCTAGACCTGGGCTGAGTGGACAGTCCAAGTGTTAGTGGGCAGCAGTAGCATCTCCCAGGTGACTGTTTTCTAAAGTTCTGCCTGAGGATTTTATTGCATTTCAGAAGATCAGAGACTGAACTTATTTAATAGCCCATCTTTATATATTAACTTGGGCTACATGTATTCCATATGTATTAAAAATGGATTGTATATATTATCAATTATACCTCAGTGGCACTGGGAAAATAAATTAATTTAAATGGGTTATGTTATTTGCTAAACTGGATAAGAAAGAATAATTTTAAGGCTTCGTTTTCAACACTTATATTTTACTAATTTTCCTGGTCTTTTTTATGAGGACCCCATTTCATTATGACCCTCTTTATTATATAGACAAACAAGTTGGGTTCAATATTTTCTTTCCCTGCCATCTTCTGGATTTCACTGGGTCACCTCAGCCTCTCCTTTTATCCTTTTAATCCATTCAACATAATACCTTAGGGTTGTTTTAGACTTTCTGCTCTTAGGTACCGATTAGTAGCTAAGTATCAAAACAGAAAGTAAGAATACTATAAGGAAAAATAGAATCTTGGCAAACTCATCCCCGGATCATCCAGTTATTCACCTTCTCCATTCCTACACCTCCTTGAAAGCTGCTGGATAAACTAACCCCAGCAGAAGTGACTTTTTTCTTTGACCCTTTACACTGCCTACTGAGACTCCTCCGTCTTAGAAGCTCTTTCTTTACTTGATTTTCATGACAGAGCATATCCTGGTTCTCCTTCCTCTGTTCTCCACCTCCCCCAGCACTTATTTTAACTCTTCACCACCTCCTCCTTGTTCTTTATGGTCATCCCTGCAGCCTCTGATTTCAGTAAGTTAGTGCCCACGAGGCAGGCATTCTCTCCAACTCTTGCTTCTTCCCCCCAAACATTGATGGGTGGATACCCATGCCCTCGCATATACCTATATCATCTTGAAAACATACATACATCTTTTAATTAAATATAAGTTCATCTGAAAACATTTTTTAATTCATAGCAGCTTTTTTCAGTGATATATTTGTTTAGGTCTGGGGCAGAGCTCAGCAATCTGCACTTTAACCTAGCACCTCAAGAGATTTTTTTGTTTTGTTTTGTTTTGTTTGCAATACACGGCCCTCTCACTGTTGTGGCCTCTCCCGTTGAGGAGCACAGGCTCCGGACGCGCAGGCTTAGCGGCCATGGCTCACGGGCCCAGCCGCTCCGCGGCATGTGGGATCTTCCCGGACCGGAGCACGAACCCGTGTCCCCTGCATCGGCAGGCGGACTCTCAACCACTGCGCCACCAGGGAAGCCCCAAGAGATTTTGATTCACTGAAACATATTGACTGGCTGCTGTGTACCCTGTCTAGGAGGACAGGACAGCCACAGACCCTTCTCTTAAGACTTTCACACTTTCTGTGTGGGATTCTGAAGGACGTATTCTTAGGAAACACTGCCCTAGACGGGGAGCAGCCCTCGCTGCATGTAACCATGTACCAAGTCCTGCTCACGTACCTCGGCTGTCTCCACCTCTGTTACCCACAGACGTTTCTGCTCTCTACTTTCATTACGCCTTTCCTAAATCCCTGCATCAGCTTCCAGTGCTCTCCTCTACAAGATGCCATAGTAATCTTTGTAATCTTCAAATCTGAACATGCCACTGCCCCTCTGCATTAAACCCCTCATTGTCTCCACCGCATTGCCTTCAGGGTAAAGCCAAAATTCCTAAATTTAGCCCCACTGGCCTCTGCAGCTTTATTCCTCCCACATTCTGTCTTCCAGCCAGACCCATCCCTTCTTCCCACTTCCTTGGGAAGAAAATACCCTTCTCTTTTATTTTTCTGATTAACGCTCTAGCTTTCAAAAAATCAGACCTCTCCTGAGTGCCCTGCAGCCTGGTCCTTCTTTCCACGTCCGCCCCCTCCCCAGTGACAGTCTTTCCTCTTGCTGGATGCAGGTTATACCAGCCACTTCAATCAGACTGGCAGCTCTATAGGCAGGCAGGGACTGAGTCATTTCTCTTTGAATCTCCTCGACCTACCACTGTACCTGACCACAGTAGGTATTCAACTATATGTTGAATATGTGATGAATGGAGAACGAGTTTTCCATCGGGAACATACAGTAACATTAACATTCATTAGCCTTTCATTTAGCTCAGAGTTCCTTCTTGGTCTTGCTGATGCTTTTATGCCACAGGAAGGCAGTAAACCCCTGGGAAGTGTTCCTGCCAATGTGTACACAAGCCATCAATTCCCAGCAATGATTGGGTGAGACCATTAAGACTGCTTAACAGGGAGTTCCCTGGTGGTCCAGTGGTTGGGACTCCGTGATTCTACTGCCAAGGGCCCGGGTTCAATCCCTCGTCAAGGAACTAAGATCTCACAAGCTGCGTAGCGTGGCCAAGAAAAGAAAAAAGAAAATAAAATCCGTTAAAAAAAAAAAAAGACTGCTTAACATGCTTAACAGTGCTTAATGTTACTAGCTAATATGATGGTCCTGCAAACCATAAGTAAATGCGCATCTTTTAAAGAGGTAGTATTTTTAGCCTGCAGAGTAGCATCTTTTTTTGGTCTTTGTTTTGTTTTGGCAGATGCTTGCTCAGAAATCTGGCAACATTATCAACATGTCCTCTGTGGCATCGAGCATCAAAGGTAGGTGTGTCTTCCTCTGGGCATCATGACACACGTACTCACACACCTTCAAGAGCTAAGGGTTTGGGGAACAAGCATAGCAGAGATCATAAAACTGCTTTTTTATACATTGCTCTAAAGTTTCTTAAGTACCAGTCCTTTTGCCTTAGATGTGAACCAGTCATAAAGTTAAATATAAGTTGGTTTGCTTTGCTCTACCTTTTATTCCTTCTATTGGATATGGAAATGAAGATCAAACGGGGAGAAGGAAACTTTTATACATGTAATTAATCAAACAAATGTATTAGACACCCACTAGATGTCCCTGACCCCAAAGAATTCACAGTCTAAAAGGGGGGAGAGTCAGGCAAATGCACATCTTCTACAGTGTGATAGGGTCATAACAGAGCGTTGTACAAAGTGCTGTTACATAGCAGGGACATAACTCTGCCTGTGGACTGGGGGAGTGCTTCACAAAGACATTTGATCCAGCCCTAAATGAGAAGTCAAGTTGAAGGGCCAGACTGCAGTGCAAAAGTGGAGATGATGGACAGTGTCACTGTCTGGCACAGATGGATTTCGAGTTGAAAATGAAGTAGTTACTGCTGAGATAACATTCCTTTTCTTAGCAAGGAGGTACACAGCAAGCCTGCACAGGAGACGAATGCAAAGAAATGCCTAAGCCTCTGGGTTTGTTTGGGTTGTGTTTTGTTTTGCTTTGCTTTACCCTAAATTTCTTCGTTCTACCAACTGATGATGAAAAACTAAAGCCACTGCTATCACTTAGGTGCAGCATCTCAACACCGAAGTCTCAACTGAATTGTGCCAATAAAGATATTATTTTCCCAGATTCAGAAACTAGCTCTATTAAAGGAGAAAATCTGATATCGATTTTTAGAAAGGGTGCAGGGACTTCCCTGGTGGTCCAATGGTTAAGACTTCGCCTTCCAATGCAGGGGGTGTGGGTTCGATCCCTGGTCGGGGAGCTCAGATCCCACATACCTCGAGGCCAAACAACCAAAACACAAAACAGAAGCAATATTGTAACAAATTCAATGAAGACTTTTTAAAATGGTCCACATAAAAAAAAAAATCTTAAAAATGGTGGAGTGTGAGGAAGCATGACAATGGTCTCCTGCTTCCTAAAGTTGACTGTGTTTTTTTATTCCTTCAACGGTTGAACTTTCCTTCATTCTCAGGAGTTGTGAACAGGTGTGTGTACAGCACAACCAAGGCAGCTGTGATTGGTCTCACAAAGTCTGTTGCTGCAGACTTCATCCAGCAGGGTATCCGGTGCAACTGTGTGTGTCCAGGTGAGTTGGGCACTGTGGGACTATGAACTTGTCCTTTCTGACCTCCCGGCTGCCACTGTGAAAAGTATCTATGTAAGCTTGTTTACCACATGTTGTATTGTCATTGGGAAAAGCTCCAAAGAAAAAAGAGTCCAGGCTTATTAAGATAACAGTCCAATGGTAAGTTGGGAAAGAGATCCTAAGTCATTAGGAATAACCCACAGATGTGTTAAAAGACAAAACTCAACCAAGTAATTTGAAGATCTAATTGGCTTTATTCAACGATTCATGAATCAAGTAGCATCCCATCTAGCAACTAGAAGGATGCTCCAGGGAATCATATACAAAAATGGAAGGTTTTCATAGAAAGAAGGGTGGGGCAAGGAGGTCATTGGCAAAAGAAAAGAAAAGGTTATTCTGGGCTGGGACTGCTGTTTTAAGGGGGAAGGGATGGCACAGGTTTTATACTACAGGTTGCCTCTTCTTCCTCTAGGGGGATAGAGAGGACCCACGGGGGCCCAATTACCTCATTGGTGCTAACCAGAAAATTCCAGACTGGTTGATTAAGATTACATTTCTGGTAAAGGTTGAAACTGCAATTAGGTTAGGCATTAAATGTAGGTTTTGTATCATGGGTTTTAGCACAAGTGATGCCATTTTGATTTAACAGATGCAAAAGGTTTAAATGCTACTTGTGTGGATGGGGACAATTCCAAACCCTGTGGTTGAGAGACATAACTGGCCAGGGCTTGGTGTTTTAGAAGCAAGCCCAGGATGGCCTCATCAGGGGAAAGTTGAAATGTAGACCATGCTCACAGGACAGCAGGAAGAAAGAGGAGCCTCCCAGACATAGGGAGCCACTGAGTCATGTCCATCACCTGGGGTGGCCCATAAGCAAAAAGGAGGGATTCATACCTTCCTTTATGCTGTAAAGAGGGGGTCAGCAAACTATGGCCTACAGGCCAGATCCGGCCTACCACCTGTTTTGTAAACACAGTTTTATCGGAGTACATCCACACCCAGTTTGCTTTTATATTGGTTAAGTTTGCTTTCATGCTGCAGTCAGAGTTGAGTAGTTATAACAGACCAAATGGTTCTCAAAGCTAAAAATATTTCCTGTCTGGCTTTTGACCAAAAAGTATGCTGGCCCCTCATATAAAGGAAAGGAGAAAAGCAGAACTTATTATGAGTAGAAAGGACATTTATGTTTACACTATACTGTAGTCGATTAAGTGTGCAATAGCATTGTGTCTAAAAATACAATGTACATACCTTAATTCAAAAACATTTTATTGCTAAAAAACGCTCACCATCATCTGAGCCTTCAGTGAGTCATAATCATTTTGCAGTAGTACCATCAAAGATCACTGATCACACATCCCCATAACAAATATAATAATGAAAAAGTTTGAAATATTGCAAGAATTACCAAATGTGACACAGAGACATGAAGTGAGCAAATAAATGCTGTTGGAAAAATGGTGCCTATAGACTTGCTCGAAGAAGCATTGCACAGGCCTGAAATCTGTAAAAAATGTAGTATCTGTGGAGCTCAGCAAGCCAAAGAGAGTAAAATGAGGTCTGCCTAAGAAGAATTATCAACTTCCTCTCTGAAAAGAAATTCAATACTGCATGTCCAGAATCAAGGTTTCTCTTAGTAGTTCACAACTGGTATTGTGGCTTTGGGGAGGAGAAGCAATTCACAGTTACCTGTGGGACCTTTCAAAACCTGAGGGGCATGCCAGCATTTGGAAAAGGAGTTGATGGGGAACACCGTGTGTAGTTTGGAAAGTGCCACTGGAAATTCTGATGTAATTCATCATGGTCTCCCCTCAGGTTGAAACCCACTGACTTTGGAAAGGGGGAGACTACTAAATAACCTTCAAGGGACAGAATTTCCATGATTGACGTGTTCTGTTTAATTTTTCTTAGACTAGAACAGTAAACATAGGTAACACCAAGAAAGAGGAGGTTACAGGAGAGAGAGTTTCACCGGGTTTTAACATACACGTTGGTGATACTTGAGTCTAGCTATTTTTGGTGCCATTTTCCCAGTGGAATAAATGGCAAAATGATTTGGAAAATGTGGTTGTTTTGAAGCTGGACTTTTCAGAAGATTGGAAAATATATTCTCCCACTGTCTGGAACAAGGAACTAGCTGTGACTCACTGAGCCAGTCACAAAGAAAATGTGACAAGGAATGAGTGTGTCTGGGTTGGTGCTGATGATATAGTCACAACACTTCAACACCAGACTGGTGTGGACAGTGGCATGGTGTGTCAGTCTGTGCCAGGGACACAGCAGAGTCAGGTGACAGTGGAATGAAGTGCGAGGCATAGGCTTGCTACAGAGTTTTCATGTAATAGTCATGAATACCGGCCATATGTAAGAGTCGGTGAGCATTTGCCTCAGCGGGAGGAAGCTGTTAAGGATTTTGAGGAGGGCGTTAAGTGAATGCTTAAGGTGCCTTGAACACACTGTTGGTAGAATTGTGGACTTTAAGGAGGCTGTTGATGAGGCAAGTGAGGAAAATATCACCAGAAATTGGATACAAAGAGATTTTCGCTTTGTGGTTTAAGAAATTTCATCAACACTATTGCCTGCGGTAACTGTGGAGGGTAGAAAATGTTCCTGATGAACCAGGTGATGTAGCCAAGGCAGCTCCCACCCAGCCTATTGAAAGTGTTGCCTGCTTACAGTGAAATGTGAGAGCACAGAGACAAGCTAAGGAAAGGGCTGTTAAACAAAAAGGAGTCAGGATTTGCAGATTTCGAAGATTCCCAGTCTCTCCAGAGAAATGGCAAATGATAATAAAATTAAGAAATGGTTTCCGAGGCGGGGAGGATAATAAATTAGAAGATTGGGACTGACGTATACACACTACTATATATAAAATAGATAACTAATAAGGACCTACTGTATAGCACAGGGAACTCTACTCAATACTCTGTAATGGCCTATATGGGAAAAGAATCTAAAAAAGAGTAGATATATGTATATGTATAAAGACTTACTTTGCTGTACACCTGAAACTAACACAACATTGTAAATCAACTATACCCCGATAAAAATTTTTTTAAAAAAAAGAAAGAAATGATTTCCAAGCAAACATCAAATCTGTGGCACATCCAGGAGCATGGTCTAAGGATGGAGCTGAGAGTATGACAGTGAAATCACTTGCTATGAACTTAGAAAGATCATGTGGTCTCCGGGAGTACGGTCAGCAGAAGAAAGCCCTCTGAAGAGAATTTGCAGATGACAGAAGTTAACAGAAATGTGTGGGAACTTGCTCGGTAAAGAATGTGAACTAAGTGGGATTTAAAAATTTTTAGTCATTATTATTTTTCTTGTTTTTAAGTAAAATAAAGTTATATTTTTTCGATGAGAAATATGAAACAATGGTTAAAACAGGAATTTAAAACCGACGAAAATAGGCAAGATAATGAGGACAATTAAGAGCCACCTAAGTTATCGAGGACTGTGATGGGTGTGGAGTTGTCCCTGAGAATCCGCCCAGAGTGAACCTGACAGCAGAAAATGTTTTTGAGATCATTAGGTAGTCTGGGTCCTTATACTGATATAGTGCTTGTATGATTTTATCTATAATACATCTCAGGGTTGTTGCGAGGATTAACTGAGATAATACCTATAACAGTGCTTAAAATCCATAAAGTATCATATCAATGTGATGTGACTAAAGTATGTCCTGGGAATGCTGGGTGTCATTTTTTGCCTAATATACTTCACAAAGAAGTATAGTCTGTGTTTTTGAAAATCATAGACATTTATTAAAGAATTTATAAGCCTATTAAATAAAAAGCAGGCAGGTAGAGGTGAAATTGTCACTCCAAGTCATGGAGAAGGCTTTCACTGATCGTTGTATCATATGGAAAGGAAGTTTAAAATTTAATCATCAATTTCTTTTTCAGTCTAAGTAAGTAACCAAGCTGAATGCCCTCCTTTGATTTAGGAACGGTTGATACCCCATCTCTGCAGGAAAGAATACAAGCCAGACCAAATCCTGAAGAGGTATATCTGCTATTTTAAATGTGTTTAAATCCTCTGGTTAAAAAAAATAAAAATGCTCCTTCCTTACCTAGAGTAGACAAATCCATAGAGACAGAAAGTAGAAGGGTGGTTGCCAGGGGCTGGGGGAGAGGGAGTGGGGAGTTATTGTTTAATGGGGATAGAGTTTCACTTTTTCGAGATGAAAAGAATTGTGGAGATTTGTTGCACAATAATAGGAATGGACTTAACACTACTGAACTGTACACTTCAAATTGGTTAAGATGGTAAATTTTATATTATGTGCATTTTACCACATTTTCAAAAAATATGAAAATGCCCTCTTCTTTAATACTATCTTTCTGATCCGTCACAGTCTCTGTAGGTTTTAGTATAAAACAGATAGTTTGAGTAGATTGGGAGTCACCATAGTCCTGTTTGGTCCACAATTAAAGATATTGATATTCTCCTGTATCTTGTATCATGTATAATTAATCAAGGCAACAAGCCAGTGGTACCTTTGTAGATTCCTCTTGCCTTTGACCTTCTGAAGGTGTTGCAGGTGAGTTACTTCAGCTCACATCACTGATGTCCGGTATGGTTTCTGGTTCCAGGCACTGAGCGATTTCCTAAAGAGACAGAAAACAGGAAGATTTGCAACTGCAGAAGAAATAGCCCTGCTCTGCGTGTACCTGGCCTCTGATGAAGTAAGCACTGTTCTTCCCAGGGGCTTCATTATCCTCAATCACATTTGGCCACAATTTGCTCATCAAAATAGTATGATTTAGGGAGTGATGGCATGTAGGTGCTAAGATGCTGCTTTTACAAGATGGGAATAAGTTCTGATTTAATTTGCTCATAGAAAGGCCACTTTGATCTGAGCCACCAACTCTTCCTCATTCAACTTTACATGTCACTGAATCTGATAGCAAGTGAAGTGGTGGAGGATTGAAAAAAATTAAATTGCTCAATTTTATAATTACTTTCAAAAATTACAATTTGGGAAACCATTTGTAAATTTGATTTGTAAATCAAACCAGTGAACCTCCAAAATTATGAGAGCTTCTGGTGAAATGGGGAAAGGGTTAACCAGATTTGCATCCAGGAGACACAGAATTAGCATCTGGTGTTTTCAGTTTTACTAGTGACTTGTTTAGAACAATGCCAGTACCTCTTGTTTTTCCCTATGAATTTTTACTTATTTATCATCACGTATGGAAATTCCTAATTCTGTCTCTTTCCACGTTGCACCTATTTAGTAATCAGTTTTTTCCTTAACGGCTACTGTATATTTTTTAATGGCAAACAGCTGTGAAAGCAGAAACTTTCATAAGAGATATTTCTTATAAGGTATAAAGTACAAGGGCATCCCCTCTGTTTTTGTTTGTTTGTTTGTTTGTTTGTTTTTGCGGTACGCGGGCCTCTCACTGCTGTGGCCTCTCCCGTTGAGGAGCACAGGCTCCGGACGCGCAGGCTCAGTGGCCATGGCTCACGGGCCCAGCCGCTCCATGGCATGTGGGATCTTCCCGGACCGGAGCACGAACTGGTGTCCCCTGCATCGGCAGGCGGACTCCCAACCACTGCGCCACCAGGGAAGCCCTAAAAATGTTTTAACTTAAACATGGATAATAGACTCAAATTTGTGTTCCTAGTTTTAAATTCACCTAAAGCCTGAGGCAATGGAAGAGGCTGGAAGGAAAGACATCATAACAGGAGTACAGAGTGTTTTAAAGTTCAGTATATATTGTATAGCACAGGGAACTCTACTCAATACTCTGTAATGGCCTATATGGGAAAAGAATCTAAAAAAGTGGATATATGTATATGTATAACTGATTCACTTTGCTGTACACCTGAAACTAACACAACATTGTAAATCAACTATACTCCAATAAAAAAAAATAAAATTCAATATATGAAGACTGATCATATAAAGTAGATAAACTAGGGGGTTATTAGACACTCTACCAAGAAACACCCCCAATTTCTCCAAGTTTTTTTTAAAAGGCAAGCTTTCTGTTTTACATATGGACTCTTCTAGATCTTTCTAAAAGGACAAAGGTCCTTTTGTTGCACATTTCAAGCCAGAACATTCCCAAATATTTGGTAACCTAAGCTCTGGCTAAACCAGGGCAATTTAGCTTATCAGCAGTACCCACAAATCAAATGAGCTCTTGTGAAGATACAGATTCAAAGAAATCAGAAAGGTTAATGTACTTAGTCATTCATAATCTGCCTAGTCATTTCCTCTGCTATGAACAACTGTTGTTAATAGTTCTGAGAAGTAGTAACTGCTCTGTCACTAAAACATTTCAACCTCTGTATCTGTCACATTCACCACCACCTGGTGTGCACCAAGTTACACTGAAGAGGGGCTAATTGATGAGTAACACACCTCCTCACTCCTGCCTACTCCCCTTTCCTTCTCTCTTCTCTCTTCCAGTTAGTTCCCTGGTCGTGTACTATTCACAGACATAAAACAGAGGGGGGTGCTCCCCTGGTGGTACAGTGGTTGAGAGTCCGCCTGCCGATGCAGGGGACACGGGTTCGTGCCCCGGTCCGGGAAGATCCCACATGCCGCGGAGCAGCTGGGCCCGTGAGCTATGGCCGCTGCGCCTGCGCGTCCGGAGCCTGTGCTCCGCAACGGGAGAGGCCACAGCAGTGAGAGGCCTGCGTACCGCAAAAAACAAAACAAAACAAAACAAAACATTTTTAAACCTCTACCACAAGAATCACTTCAGCTTTAATTCTTTAGAAAATGAAAAATTCTATGGGGAAAAAAATCAGTAATTTTTAAACTTCTTTAATTTTGTACAGATTTGGATGTCTGAAACTAGTATAGAATTTTTTTTTGGTTAATAGATTATAATAATTATTACTCATATAAATTTTAAAAAGACATTTAGTGTGCTTCAGTACCTGGAATTACCCATGTATATTGATTAACTAAATATACATCTTTTTTTTAAAATTCTGTTTGGTAATTGACATTACTACTTTGTTACTGACACACTTGATTATGTTCAAAGGTTTATTAGTGGCATAAAACTCAGCTAGTTAGAATACTTCTGAGATTCAAAATGAAAATGTACTGTTTTAGCCTATACTTTATCCTAATTCGGGTAATGGCTCTATATCACAAAATTTCTTAACTTTCTGACTCTGAGTCCAGACACTCTTAGAATGATGTGACATGTGCTCAAACACCAGCCAGAGGCCAGTCAGATCCAGATCACAAGAACACTCAGCAGTTTTAAATCATCTGAAATTTAATTCAGATTTTCCTAATTTCTATTTGTTAAAAGTGTGGTTTCCTGGTTCTATGAGGATAAACTGTTTAGCTATCTCAGTCAGGAAAATTGAAGAAACACAACCTGGTTAATTGTTCTATCTCCTTGTGTTTATCCCTGCAGTCTGCCTATGTAACAGGTAATCCTATTATCATTGATGGAGGCTGGAGCTTGTGATTTCAGGATCTCCTTGCTGGGAAGGCAGGCCGTTCCTGTCTACAGTGAACCTGCTTATGAAGAAAACTCACCCATCCTCTCTTTCCTATTAATGGCATATCAATGAAAATAAGACCTTTTTGATGATGTCATTGTTCACAAGAGTCTGATTCTTTAAATATATTCATCTCTTTCTAATCTCTTCTGAAATCATTGTAGATAGGTGAGATAATGAACTCACTGCAAAAAGAACATTTTAAGAATAAACCTCAATTTCTAAGTGTATAAAATTAAAATGTGAATATGAAGAAAAAGGGAAGTTTCTTTTTTAAGAAAAAAGCTATTCATTTCTATTTTACTTCTGTTTTGCGTATTCAAATATTTTTGTACGATTCTGCATTGGTCTGTATGTGGGTACTAATTTTAAAATTTTACACAGTCATAAGTGAACACCAAAGGTATAAAGGAGTTTGGCTTCAGTAACTTACACTTAAAGGAGTTTAGGTTCAGGACTATATATTGTTGATCTGTTATGTAAAAGAAAAATAATCATCAGATGTTTATCCTTAATGGATGTCATCACTTATAAGTAAATACTTTTTTTTTAGTCTAACTAAAAAGTCTTTATTAAAATAAGCAGTATTTGACATGGACATAAGAAACATATAGTTAACTACCTTACAGTATTGTCAGTTTGAAGAATATTTTTCAGATTAAGTATAGATTTCCTCACCAAATTCTGAGATAACAGACAAGAGAACATGAAACTTAGAAATAGTCTCCGGATGAAGAAACAGAAATAAATCATGTAACAGGAAACAAAATTAAAGAAAATAAAAGTTTCAATAAGAAATTTAAATTCATGGAAAATAATTCCATAACAGATTACTAGGGAGAAGTTTTTTCTTGCTCTTTTAGTTTCAGGGTTTTATGTTTGTGTTTTATTTGTTGTTACCTCAAAAGACCAAACGGTATGATGCACATGTAGATACTCAGTAAATGAACAGTTAATCTTTCATCTCAGAACTGTAATATTAAAAAGGAAAATTTTGAAATGGACAATGAAAGTTTAAAATTTTATGTATGAGGAAGAACATGCAGTTGATGAAGGTAAGTTAAAACCAACAGCAAAAAATAAAACAAAATAAAATAAATCTGACAGCAAAGGATATTTTGACTAACATTCCTGAAGAGTCCATTGATTTTAAGATTTGCTTTAGGGTTCTGGACCAGGTATTCCACTACTGGACCACATGTAGCTTGGTTGGTTACCTAGAACCTAAGTCATCCAATTTCTCTTCCATTTTAGTTTTTCCTTTGTAAAATTAAGGAGTTGGGCCAAATGACTTGGGTTTCTTTTGATGTATCATTATCAAAAGGCTGTAACTTCTTATCAAGTGAAGTAATGGAACACTGAAGCTTTTAAGCTTTTATGAAGTACTTCATGCTCTGAGCCATTATACATGTACATGTAAGCTATTAAAAAATGAATTATAAATAAACATGATGGGACTTCCCTGGTGGTCCAGTGGCTGAGACTCGGCGTTCCCAATGCAGTGGGCCCAGGTTTGATTCCTGGTCAGGGAACTAGATCCTGCGTGCCGCAACTAAAGATCCCACGTGTCACGAGGAAGATGGAAGACCTCTCATGCAGCAACCAAGACCCGGCACAGCCAAGTAAATAAATAAACACATGATGAACACTGCAAAATGGACTCTAAATATTAACAAATGCTCCCTCAGAGTGAGTTCTCCCAGAGATAACTATAAACTATAAAACATTATAAACAGTAAAAACTAGCCCAAAAGTTCAATGTTCTCCAAAGTCATGTTGATCAAAGCATGTGATGTATCGATGATCATATGACTGAAAGAAATGGAAAAATATATTTGATTTCTGTTATAAGAGGAAGCTGGATGTCACTAGAAACTTTGGCGAGCTTTAGGAGAGGAAGAGGTCTGTTTAGGAAAATAATCATTTTAGGTGCTCTGAAGAAGCTTAATAGACGGAACCTAGGTTCATCCATTCTCTCCATAAGGGAGGACCTAAGAGAGAAGAATGAGTGGTTTCTGCCTGGTGGAGACATTTACGTGACATTGTACCTCTTGCCTGCAAAACGGCGATTAAAATTGGCACTTGCTTAAAGGAGTGAAAAACAGGTAAGAAAATTTTCATTTCTGTAGGAAATGCAAATTACCCCGAAAGGGGCACACGCGCATATACACACACTTAGTTGAAAGGGGAGGGGGAGGGAAATATAGAGGAAAGGAAGACACAGAAATGGAAGGCAGAATTAAATGAATGCTGATGGAAAAAAAGTCATAAACGGAAGAAGGGCAAGTGTTAAGCGATGAAAGGGAGAACAAGTCTTTTATCCCACTTAATTGGTCACCTGAAGAGAGGTCTTCCCGCCCCACCTGAGAAGACACTTCTAAAAAGCACAACTAAAAAGGTGGCGTGAAAATCCAGAATGTAGAAGGGAACGATAAAGCCAGCAATTTGCTGCCCGGGCCGCACTCCTGGCTCCGCAAGAGGCAGTGCTGCGCGTCCTCGCCCAGGAGCTCGTCATCGCCGGCCGAGACGGCGCCAGGGTCGGCGCGCGCTGGGCAACCATCCCTGTAGCTTCCCGGGAAGACACGCTCGTCCGGTCCCCAGGGGCCGGCGAGGCCGCCCACCGCGCGGCGCCGCCCCGAGGTCCCGGGAAGTGTACCCGCGGTTCTCCGGACCCCCAGTCAAGCCGCGCGCCCGCCCCCTGAGGCCCCAGACCCGCGGAGAGCGCGTGGGGTGGCCGCTACTGGGTCCCACCCACCCGGGCTCCCTGAGCGGTCCACACAGCCCGCGCCCTGCCGCCTTCCCGAAACCGCCCACGCCGCGGGGAAGGCGGGGCCGCAGACACCCGGCGGCGCGCCCAGCGCCCCGCTATCTGCAATAATTGCAGCCTCCGCCGCTGCCTGGGGCGATGCGCCACCCGGAAACCGGCTCCGCCGGGCTCCCCCGCAGGCCTTTGAGCCCCTTTTTGCACCCATGAGGCTGAGCCGGCTGCCTGAGCCAGAGAGCGTTAGGTGAGTAGCCCCCGGAGAGCACTGAGCGTAAATTAAACCGGCGGCCGTGGCGGCAATCCTCTAGTGCCGGGCCAGAGGCTGAGAGCTAGCGCCCAGCGCCTTCTGGTTGTACGCAGAGTGGTGGGTGGGTGTGGGTGTGTGTGTATCTCCCGTCGTTAGTTGTTATTGGAGTAGGTTTTTCGTGTTCGTTTTGTTTTAGTTCTCAAATCCACCATACGTTGCTGCTACTGTGGCCTGGGTTAGCACCCCTCATGTGCAAAGACTCATCAATTCCTCCTGATTGGGGAATATAAATAAGCCCCTGCTCAAAGCGCTCGCTGAGTCTGTGGCTTTATTTTACTTACCAGGCATCAGCTTGTTATGTCAGCCTTGTTATCTCACCCTGGATTCTGGTGTTTTTTGTTGCCGGAAAGATCAATAGCAGGAAGACACCACTAACTTTCTTCCATCAAGAAATCCAGGATGGGCTTCCTTGGTGGCGCAGTGGTTGAGAATCTGCCTGCCAATGCAGGGGACACGGGTTCGAGCCCTGGTCTGGGAAGATCCCACGTGCCACGGAGCAACTAGGCCCGTGAGCCTACAGCTACTGAGCCTGTGCGTCTAGAGCCTGTGCTCCTCAACTAGAGAGGCTGCGATAGTGAGAGGCCTGCGCACCGTGATGAAGAGTTGGCCCCTGCTTGCCACAACTAGAGAAAGCCCTCGCACAGAAACGAAGACCCAACACAGCCAAAAAATTAATTAATTAATTTTAAAAATAAAAGAAATCCAGGACACCAGTGGCTAGAGACAGCAGGTGCTTTACTTTGCCAGATCTACCTCTGTTTTCTCTGAAAGGCTAAAACCCCCTTTCCCCATTCGTCTATAATGGGCCCTCCACCTAATATTATTGCTGCTATACAGTATCTCATGAAATTCTGGTTTACTGTTTCTCTCTAAGTCAAGAGCGAAACATATCAATTCGGCAAATACCTGTGCATCTTCTGTGGGCCAAGCAGCCTGGGGACAGGAGATACAAATAAGAATGGAATACAATTCCATTCTTAGGATTCCAGCTCCACATTCCAGGAGCTCAAAATCCAATGGATCAGAATATACCTAACGATTAATTAGGTAGTGTGATTTACCCTATACTAATGATGTGAGCAAAATGACCGGTTCACATATTTTCTAGCATATTAAGGTCTTTAGAATTACAGTCCTATTGACTAGATTTTTGCCTTTTTAGGGTTTCCATAGAAGGCATGATAGAATAAGTAGGGAAAATCAGTGATGTAGGTCTGAATCCTGGAGCCTACACACAAAGTTGCCCCAGGAGGGCAACTCACACTCATTCCTACCTGTGGCTAGTGTGCCTTCTTGTACAGGAGAAACAGGAACGCTAAAAACATTTCCCAGACTCCCTTCCAGTTAGAGTTCTGGGTGTAAATTAGAGTTCTGGATGACTTGCCTGAGATTTCAAAGGCAGAGATAAGGCAGAAGACTCCCTGCTCCTCCCTGATGTTTTTGGCTGTTTTCTGTTAGCACGGAAGGTGCACAAGGTGCCAGTGTCCAGGCTCTAGAACTGTGGGTGTTGGGAGGGACTTACAGCAACCAGACTCAGCATGCCATATTGAATCACCAGCCCTCTGGCTGTCAAGAGGCAGCTGAGGGAGGTAGTGAACATACTCTGAGTTCCCTGTCCAGACAGCTTCCAGATCCCAGCTTCTCAGGGTCACGTGGTACAGTATGTTCTTGAACTCCTTGGTTCCTGTAGGCCTCCTGATTGTGGCAAAAATAGTATATTCCCTGGTGGCTCATCTAGTAGTGTTTGGAAGTCATTCCTAGAGGCCCAGCCAAGACCCTGCACTTGTAGCCCTTTCAACAATCTCTAGCCTTTCAACAATTCACTTAATTCTCTGTATAAAATCTCTTTCTGCTTAAAATATTTGGCATGGTGTCTGTTTCCTGCATTGACTCTCAGTAATATGTTTGCTGTATAGCCTCTAAAAGTCACCTAAAGCTAATCTCTTCAGTTTCTTTAGATGGGAAATGAAACCATGAGATTAGATCCAGGGCCTGGCAGTGAGTTGAATGCCTTCACTTGGGCTCTGCCCTCTCTAGTTGCTACAGACTCCTACATTTGAGTTGGCCCCTGAAGGTATTTGAGTTTGTTGCCCATACACTAGATTACCTCTGAAGTCTCTTGCTCTACAAGTGTAATGTAAAACATTTCTTCATTTAAAGCATCCTCAGAGTATATCACAAGAGATCGTTGACTATCTGGTTCATGACTAACTGTTCGTGAGTCCTGTTGGTCATTGGGAGGCCACTGACTCTTGGTTGGCACACAAACCCTAATGATAGAACAGATTTTTCCTCTTGGGAAAAGGAATTGACATCTTTTTCACACAAAGCCTAGGAAACTAGTATGTGGGGAGATGGAGCTCCCTGTATATGCACTTGTGTAGTGAGGGAGCATTCTTTGTCGTCTTGGGTCATACATGTTAAGGAAAGTGCAATGATGATAAGTTCGAAGGAGTTTTGAACAGCCTTATAAAGTTAGTAAGTATACCTTGCCAATACAGTAAAAGCTCTTTATGTGTTTTTTTTTAGGAATCTATTTATGTTTCTGTGGTTCATAAGGAGGAATGAAAGGTTCGAGTTTACCAGTGTCCCTTATCTGTGCTCTTCAGTACAGTACATGTATGCTTCTTTCTCAAGGAAAATCTCATGAAAGGAAGATAAAGCACTGAGGGACTTTTTTTTGCGGTACGCACTGTGGCCTCTCGCGTTGCAGAGCACAGGCTCCGGACGCGCAGGCTCAGTGGCCGTGGCTCAGGGGCCCAGCCGCTCCGCGGCATGTGGGATCTTCCCGGACCGGGGCACGAACCCGTGTTCCCTGCATCGGCAGGCGGACTCTCAACCACTGCGCCATCAGGCAAGCCCGCACTGAGGGACTTTTTGGGGACTCCTTGATGTACTTAGTACTAGTTTAAGGTTTTCTGTGACGTAGGCATTATCACCATTTTGCGGTTGAAGAAAATTGTCCAGACTGGCTAAGTAACTTGCCCCAAATGGCCCAAGTAGGAGGCAATGACACAAGAAGGAAACTCAGGGTTTTCATGTCCTTTTTCCTCTGACCGCTCCACATAGCTTGCATATGATGCTCATTATGAGCTCATTGACATGGATGTGCACAAAATTCCCTACCTGCACTTTCCTTTTTACCCCTTACCCTTTAATCATGTGGTTCCTCTGCCTGTAATGGTCTTTCTTTTCTTTTCGAGACTAAGTCATCTTTCAAGGCTTAATTCAAGTATCAGCCACGTAGGGCATTACCTCCTCTCCCCTGTTTAACGCTATGCCTGCACTTCTCACATTATAATTAAATTACCTTAAGGTGGCACTAGCTGCTGTAACAGATAATCTCCAAAACCTCAGTAACTTAACACAATAGAAGCTTATTTCTCATTCATATAAAGTCCAACCAGGTGTTCAGCTGATGGCCTTCTCCTCAGTGATTCAGGAACGCTAACTCTTTTTATATTATGGCTTTGCCACCCCCTAAGACCTTGGAGTCCTTAGTTTCCAGGCAATGGACAGGAAAAGAGAGAGCATAATGTAAAACATGGGAGCTTTCTTACAGCAGTGGAAGTACAACACATCATTTATGCCGACATCCCTTTGCCAGACTCAGGGACTTGCCACACTGACCTGCAAGGGAGGCTGGGAAATGTCAACTATCTGTGTGTCTAGGCAGCAGAGGAAACTGGTTTGGTGAACACATAACAATCTCTGTCCCTTTCTTAAAGAGCAGAGACTGCATCTCAGTCATCTTTCTGTCTCTTGTGTTTACACACCATAGAAACCCAGTAAAAGGCTGATGAACTTCAATGATTGTGAAAAGATGGGGTTGCTTATCTCATGTGCCTTAAATTGAAACTTAACCACACTTCATTATGGTTACCTAGGGAATGATCTGTCATACTCTGACTAGGTTGCAACCTTTGACTATAGGAACTGTGTCAGACTGTTCACATTCAAATCCCTAACACAAGGGCTAGAACATGGTAAGAGCTTAATAGAGGTTTGTTGAATGAATGAGTCCTTAGAGAGAAAAAAGAGGAACAGAGTTAGTCTACATGGAGTTAAGAAATACTAACTGAGATGGTGACATTTGGGTTAGATCTTGAATGACTCGTAGAACTTTACCAAGTAGAGAAGTAAAACATGAAACCCCAGGCAGTGATGGTAGTTGTGTTTTGTTCTTGTTGTTTTGTTTCATGAGTAGAAAGTAACAAAACAATCATATGTTTATAAGCCCAACTTTTAAAAATTCAATATTCAAATATTACAACTAAACTTCAGGGATAGGGCAGAAAATATATATATAACCTTACAAGCTATGCAATCTCTAAAGACTAAAAGAATGGTGCTAAAAACCTTGGCACTGATTTTTAGCTGCTGAAATGTTATTTTCTGGACATTTTTGAGAAATTTCGATACGAAGGCAGTGTTCTATCAATATTTGTTCATCCTCTGTGAAGGTTTTGCACCATGTCAAGAAGCTAGGGAGACATGTGTAAGCCAAAGGTTCCTCATCACTGCTCTTATCAGAGCTTCTCAGAGACGGCTCTGCATCAGAGTCACCTGTTGTATTGGTAGGATGCTTTTGGCTATAAGTAACAGGATATTCAGCCAAAATTGCCTTCAAAAATACAAGCTTCTTTCCTCATACGACGAAATATCTAAGGTAAGTAGATCCAAGGTTTGTTCAGTAGCACATTGATATCAAGGTCCATGTTGCTTTCCATTAGCTAATCTTGACGTTTTCTTCATGGATAAATGATGGCTGCTAGAATTCCAAGAAACACAATCCCCATCCACAGCTTCATCCTCCCCTGCAAATAGACGCGCGCGCACGCGCGCACACACACACACACACACACACACACACACACACAGACAAAAAGAGAAGAGGGTTCTCCTCTTGCCTCTCTGTCTTTATATTAGAAAGGAAAATCTTACCCAGTGGTCCGCAATAGCCTTGCCCGCAAATTTCATTGGCAAGAAATGAATCATGCTCATCCTTAAACCGACAGCTGGCAAAGAGGAATGATGTTACAGAGACTGACTTAGACCAGTCATGATTTATTCCTAGGGCTGGTGAAGGGACCCACTGGCATACCTGAGCAGTGGCTCTCAGGTAGGTAATAAGTCACATTGCCACACTTGGGGAGATCCAGTCTCTGGAGATTCTTATATTAGTAAGCCTAAGAGTAATATTTTAAACTTTCAATTAAACATATTTGCCTTTGGGTGGGGGGAGAGATTTTTTACAAAGAGAAGCAAGTATTGGGTCTCTTCTTATCTAGGGATCATTTCCTTTTATTCCTATCTCATTGCATAGTGTTTTACTTCATGATGATTCAGTCAAATCACTATATTAATTAACCAAATAGAATAGTGGTTGTTTTCTTTTGATAACTTGATTGTATGCAGTTGGAACACTTAATCCTTTCCGATAAGGTAGTTCTCATTCAAGGAGACATTCTTAGTCATTTCAGTAATTAATTGTCAAGGGAATTTTAAGCCCTACTCTTCACTTAATCTGAATTCCTCACTGATGGAATAGGGCTTCTTTGGGGGAAATGAGCATTAGATCAGAGTTGATTAGCAGAATCCAGAAATTGGAAAGTTTCAATATGTTCTACATAGAAATACCGTATGGTATGGAAACCCTACACTTTTAACATATAAATGGATGAACACCAAAGATAGGAGATTTTCATTATAATTGTTACAGAGTACTTAATGAACAATCATGGAGGTGCTTTTTCAAATGCATGAATACAGTGCACAGAGCACTCCAGCAATATATGTAAATTCTCAGTACGGTCACCCCATTAAATGTCAGCCTGTCCTACCAAAGACAGAAAATAACAAGAACAACCATTCTTTATCCATGTAATGATCTTTCAGCAGTAATTCAGTTGATAGCAGTAAGTGTATTTTACTTGCCTAAGAGCCTGTGGACATTTGCAAGTTGATAGTTCTTTCATTTCCTCTGGAATATTACAGAAAGCACTTTTAAACACTTAGATTAATAAGATAACCTGAAAAAGAGAAGGTTGATTTAACAAACCTCTTTCTATATATGAAAGCATATTTACGGAAGTTGTTTTCAAAGTGTGCTTCACTTGCCGGGAGGAACAGGGGTGAGTGGACAGGGTTTCTGCAGCTCCACCTTTATCTGTCCCATTTGTTGGATTTCAGGATAAGGTTTCATTTAACAGAAGATCTCTGGCTTAAAAAAATATTTGAAAATTGCTGTAGAAGCTTCTAGGCAGTTCCCCCATCTTCTTTGAAAACCACAAAAACAAAAAAATGACTTAAATTGTGGTAGGTGGAATTAAGTTACCTAAAATCAAATTACCAGAGTCTGTCTATGAAAAATATTATTACCGAGGAAAGCTGTGTCATTTTCTTTTCTCTAAAGCTCTAAGAATTGCATAAATTCTTTTTAAATGTATTTTAAATTGCATTTAAAAATCTTTTTTAAAATTTATTTATTTTATTTATTTATTTTTGGCTGCGTTGGGTCTTCTTTGTTGCACACAGGCTTTCTGTAGTTGCGGTGAGTTATTCTTTGTTGCGGTGTGAGGGCTTCTCATTGCGGTGGCTTCTCTTGTTGCAGAGCACGGGCTCTAGGCACGCGGGCTTCAGTAGTTGTGGCGCATGGGCTTAGACGCTCCACGGCATGTGGGATCTTCCCGGACCAGGGCTCGAACCCATGTCCCCTGCATTGGCAGATGGATTCTTTACCACTGTATCACCAGGGAAGCCCCTGAAAAATCTTCTTATTGTAAAAATACGAACAATAAAGAAACATAGAGAATAAAAATGAAATTCCAACAACTCCATTTCCCTCCCCAAAGGCAACTAATGTTAACAGGCTTTTTCCTCTTTATTTACGTATATATACATACCAGAACTGCTCATATTCTTGATCTGCAGTTTTCTCTCAAGTTTGGAGGAAAGACAAAGTTCCTTTGAAGTCCACAGCTCTATGATTTTGGTGGCATATGTGCCTAATACTGGAAAATAAAGCTCAAATTAAATCAAGATAGTTTCTAAGTATGTGTATCAGTCCTGTAGGAAATTCTGTATACTGGGAATGCTAAAGAGAGGCATGATTGGCCAATAGCCTTTGCATTTGTTTTTAGAAAATACTTACCTACTAACTTATAAGCAAGTGGGCAGTCACAACAGTCATAACAACCATGTCCCTGGGCTTATGTCAAGCCTCATTCTTCTATTGAAATCTGTACTTGAGTCAGAGAGCTTTGATTAAACTCACATTATTTACTGAATTTATGAAGTCTATAAAATTTCACCATTTGAAAAAAATACATTTTTTTCTAATATGGTTTACAGGTTGTGTATCAGTCTGAATAAAGCAATATCCTGATTGAGAGGCAGGAAAAAAAACTTGAAAAAACTTGGTTCTGTGTATAGGCCCTTTTACTGTTTATTTAAAATGTACCTTGCCTTCCTAGTTCTCAGTATAATTTTCTGATATACAAAAATCTCTCAAACCATCTAAGTTTAATTGGATTTTTTTTTAATGAAAAGCTTCTTAATTCTTAGAATCTTAAGTCATACTTAAGTGGCAAGTTGTCACCGAGCCAGTTAACTGATAATTCAGAATACGTAAACAATATTTGTCAAGAGAATAGAATAAAAGTTCTTATTTCATTCATTTTGTTACCAATGTTGTGCAACTTAAATGGATTAGTAAGAATTTTTGTTTGTAATAAACTCTATAACATTGATAACAATGGAAAAAAGTAGAGCTGAACAAAAGATAGAAATTTTTAATATTTATATTTGCTTGTGGAATGTGTTTTCAAACTTATAATTAACTATGGGTATATACAAGTAGAATTTTAAACAAAATATAACAAAAATGTAAAATTATAATGCAGTGACTTGATAGAAAGGACATGAAGTCAAAGATATAGATTAAAGAACTACCTCATTTCACAAATTTTTATAGTTTTACTATGGGGCTTGGCGGATACTGGCTGTGTTCACTGAGAAAAGTTATTTAGCTTCTCTAAGTTTTAGTTTTCTTATTTAAATATGAAAGAGATTGGACAAGGTAATTTCTAAAGGCCTTTCCTACTTTTATTATTCCATTAAACTGTGAGTGATTTTTAGCTGCTTAAAAGCCATCTAGTTTCTCCATATTTCCTCACTTTTTAACTTTTCCATCTCAGACACCTAGCATCTCACATCGATTCTTAACTCTGTTGAACCTTTACTGGACCCAAAGACTTTTAAAGACTTCCATGAACACAATAAGAAAATTAATTAGGGTCCATTAACTATAGTATATCATTTAACTAGCATTGTTGAAAAACAAAGCATTTCACTTAAATTAATTTTATTGGTAACTGACACCTATTTTACTGAATGCAACATTTTTGTTTAACATTCGCTTTAAAGAAAAGCTCTAAAAATTTGCCAACACAGAATGCTAGGTTTGAATATTTATGAACCATCCAGGCAACTTGAAAAGAATTAAAGTGATCTTGTTAAGGAATATAGTTTTTGAGTTCACATTTTGATGCATATATAAATAAACAAATTCTAAAGAAAAAAAAAAAGAAAAGCTCTAAACGGTACTGTATATTTTAATGCCTTTTAAAACAAAATATTTCCACCTAATTTTTTTCTTTTCATTTTCTTAAAGTTGTAGAATCACCTTTCTAAACATCTGTTATTATACAGGGGCTCCTTCAAGGCCAATTCAGGTATGAAAATTCTTACTAAGGATTTATTTGGTGGCAAGTGACAGAAACCCAACTCAGACTGGTAAGAAATTTATTGGCTCACCTAACTGAAAAGGAGCTGCTTTCAGCGGTACCAGCAATGCTTTTATTATTGCTTTTTATTATTTATTATTGCTTTTTATTATTTTTTTTATTATTGATTATTAATTTAGAGCTTTCTCTTTCTGTCTTTCCATATTAAGACTCTGCTTTGTTCTGTGGTTAGTTACCTCATTCTTTAGAAGGCTTTTCTTGTATGTTACAATGATTGTCAACAGCAAGTCTGGGCTTAGCAACCCTGACAGAAAGAAAACTCTTTCTTAATGGTTCCAGTAAACACCCTAAACCTGACTCCCTTGGCCAGCTGTGGGTCACATGCTTATGCCTGAACTGGTCAAGGTGACCAGGGAAGGAGTTCCCTCTCTGGCCAAGCGTGTCTTCATCTCTGGAGCATTGGTGGAGCTTGGGGATTAGAGAGGGAAGGATAAAAGTCTCACATGAGCCATATGTATGGGGAATAGAGGAGGCATGGATTCCACAAAAGAAAATTAGTGTGCTATCACCAAAAACAAGGGGGAGAATCATGCTTGGCCGGCCAAAACTATAAATATCCCCTATGAAAAAGACATTTATTCCCACATTTTGTAGCATTAGATTGCAATCTTTTCCATCTCTTTCATTGTCAGCTGTCACTCACGCTGCTCTCAATTTGTCTCTATCACAATCTCTTCCTACATTTTAATGTATAACATCATAAGAGGATTTGGAAGTCAGATGAGCAAAATCATTAGAATTGTTTTCAAAATAAGAGTTAATGCGCTCTGAGAACTTGAGATCCTCTTTATGAGTAAGGCGTATAAACTTTCTACTTTTTAATGGACTTCATGATATTTCTTACGTTCCTTAAAAAGCTCATTTTTCCATATTTTCTGATTTCTTTACCTTCTTCTGCCTTCTTAATGGGAGATATACTATTGTAAATTTGTAAATATTGTAAATTTCGAGACCCAGTGACTATGAACAATAAATGCCATGAACATGGTTGCTTTAAGTTACATTTTTGTAATTTTTCTAAATTTAAGTTGGGTTTTGAAATGAGACTGGTGGTTTAAGTATTCTTTTGGAAATGGAAACATAGCAGAGTACAAACAAACAGAACTGACCAGTTGTACGTTGTTTTATTAAACAACTTATTAAAATACTGGTATTTTATTTTACCTTTTCTCTCTGCAATACCTCTCTGATCTCAAACAGTACTTTGGTATCCATGGTGGAGACTATGGGAGAATAGGGACATTTTTTTAAACACAAAACTATATGAATTCTCGAAAATAGCATATATTGTGCAACATGCCCAATTTTGATTTTTTATGTTAAAAAGGACTAGAATAACATTAATAAAATGAATTCTCAAATTCATTTTAGCCAGTAGTGTTACGTCCCCTAATCAAGAAGTTTGCCTTGAAAGAAAGAGGTTAAAATCATGATCAAAGAAAATGAATGGAATTATGTAGTAAATTCTTCAAGACTGGAGAGGGCTTGTCCTGCTTTAAGAGGAAAAGCAAAAAGAATCTCAGAGATTTATGATAATTAGGGAGAAGGAATATGAGTGGCTAATAACCAACAGTAGTGAATGCCTAACATATCCATGGTTGGACCTGCTCTTGTCTCCATTGTACAGATGGAGAATTACTTACAGCCTGAGAAATTTTGTATATGATGGAGCTGGACTTTAGACCCAGGTTTGTCCAAATCCAGAGCCAATAGACTTTGTCACCTACTATATTAGGGGGTCAGTCTCTACAGAGGGTGAAGGCCAAGTGCCATGGTTTGGAATACAATGTCCAAACTCTCCAGCCTTGTCTCTCATTATCCATAGCCTCCCACCACAGGCTCTAACAGAGTTTTCCCTTGCACCGCACTGCCTTTCATGCCTCGATGCCTTTAAGACAAGGGTTCTCTGAACCCAGCATTTTCCAGTCAAAATGGCATTCTTTCTCATCAGTCTAAAGTTTGAAGTATTTAAATTTTAAAAACTATATATACATATACATAAACACAGACACATATGTAATGTATCATTCTATATACTTGTATTTATTTTATATAATATATAATAAAAATCAAACTGAAGGCTTTTTGAGATGCCACTCTGGCCAACATTGTATTCTGCAAGGAAGAAAAATGATGATGGTGGTGGTGGAAAGGATATCATTTTCATTGAAATTTTAAATGCAAGCATCTTGGCATTTTGTTAAACAGAAAATGATGCCTTGAGGCAGGGGTCCTAGCTAATTTATCCCTGTCTTTATGGTCTAGCATAATGCCTGGCACATATTAGGAACTCAAATGTGTATTGATGGGCTTCCCTGGTGGTGCAGTGGTTGAGAGTCCGCCTGCCGATGCAGGGGACACGAGTTCATGCCCCGGTCCGGGAAGATCCCACATGCCGCGGAGCGGCTGGGCGCGTGAGCCATGGCCACTGAGCCAGTGCGTCCGGAGCCTGTGCTCTGCAACAGGAGAGGCCACAATAGTGAGAGGCCTGCGTACCACAAAAAAAAAAAAGTGTGTATTGAATTAGATTTTCCCTTCTCTCATATAATTTTCTCTTTGGTTCTGCCAGTGCTTATAGTTTGTACCTCTATCATAATACTCATCGTACTTGTTGCATTAGGCATAAGTTTGTTTACTAATAAAATGAAAACTTGGTAATAGTGGTTTATACAATTACTCCAAAACTTGGCAGTCCAAGACTGACGCAGCAACTCATGATGTCATCAAGGAACCAGCTCCTCCTCCTTTCTTGTCTACTGTCCTTGTATAGGGGGTTTTATTTTCATGGTTAAAAGATGACTTTTGGCCCTCCAGGAGGTATATCTACAATCTAGGAAGGAGAAAGAAACGTGAGAGGGCAAAGAGTAAACAGTATGATCCTTGAAAGGTCTTGCCTTATTGTTTGGGAATGAAAGCCCTCCCCAGGGACTCCCACTTATATCTCATTACATAGAACTATGACACATGGCCACCTCTAGCTGCAGAAGTAGCTAGGAATTGGAATATTTGGCTTTTCAGCCCATATAGCATGGGAAGCCAAGGGAGAAGAGATTGAAGTGGGTGTTTATGAAGGCAACCTACAGGTCTGCCCTACAGGTTTTTTAGTTACTTCATACAAATTTATTTTTCTTGGTGTACTGTAAGTCTGTAGAGAACAAAGGATGTGCTTTGGTAATCTTTGAATTACCCACAGTGACTACCAAGAGTGTGTCACAGCACTTATCACAGTGTCTAAGACATTGTGGCTGCACCATCACTGTTGTTGTATTTTATTTAATTTCAATGTTGAAATAAGAACTAGGCAGGAATTAGTGACTCTGGTTTCTCTGAATATGATGGAATCCGTAGATTTCTCTTTGGTGACTCATTTCCTCATATCAACATTGGAAAATTACCTGGAGCTTTCCTGCTTCAATTTGGCCCATTAGAGAGGACAATTTAACAGTAATATTGCTGGGATTATTTGCAATATAACTCAGAAAACAGGGTGGGAAGGAAATCATATAAAAATATGGTAAACAAGGGCTTCTTCAAGCAAGGTAAAAAGATAAGAATTAGGATTATATATTGTAATCAAAGAAAAGATTAGCAACTGAAAGTTAAGAACAGTCTAATTTAAAATATTTTAGCCACTAAGGGGAAAAATAAGTACAGTTCATTCATTTAAATCTCAAATTGCTGTTCTATATCTATACTCTTTCTCCTTCAAAACAGATCCTGTTCTTCCCTCTATCATATTCTTAATTATAAATCATGGAGAATCAAGATAAAACAATTAAGCATGAAGATTCAGAACCATCCACAGAGGTGAATCACACAGCCTCCAGGTGTCAAGTACAACAGGTATGATCAAATGTAGAACATCCCAACCATTTCCTTAAGGAGGGGACTACATTTCCAAATCTATGACAGAATTGTGTTCTCTTCATTCTCTATCACTCAATTAACAATTCTCCCCATTCTTAAATCCCCAAACTGGTGTAGTAGGTGTGACTGCCAGTTTTCCTAGATAGTCATTAGCAGCTGGCCCTACATGGAGAGCCTGTGAAGTGCTTTGTGTTCCCAGCCTAAGCCCTAGAATGATTCTGGTTTCTTCCGTCTTTATTGCTTAAATTAAAGTAAATGAATGAATGTGAATTTGTTTTCGCCACAGATGATTATCTCTTTCTGAATCACTCTGACATATTTACCAACTATGGTCTTGAATCATATTTTAAATAGGCTAATTTTTAAACCCAGTATTGAAAATCATAATGAGATTTTATGTGACTCAAGCATTTATAATGCTACAAATAGTGACTCAATGGTAAATACTCTTGGTAAATACTCAATGGTAAATACTCTTCACATAGTTTGTTCTTATTCTGAACATTCTCCAATTAGCTAGTAATAAAGCTGTGCTTTTCCTCTGTAAAGTGTTAACCTTGATTCTAGCAACAGAAATTTGATTTGTGATGTGATGGCTCAGTAACTATAAAAATGTACAGCAAATATATAGTTTTAAGGATTTTTTAATTGCTCTAAACACAGGAGGAAACAGTTATGAACCCCAGAGTTATAGATGGAAATGAACCAACAGAAGGAAGTAACCTACTGAATAGCAATGAAAAAATGCAAGAAACACCAGCTGAACCAAATCACTTGCAAAGACTAAGACAGACATTTGCTTGCCCTCCACGTGGTGTACTGGATAGAGTAATAACAAATGGTATGTAAATGATAAGGATGAATTCAGAACAAGAGGGTAAAAGATGAAGTTGTTATAATGAGAGATTCCAAAGTAATATGGTTTAAAGGACACAAAGACGTTTACTTCTCTCTCACATAAAAACTACAAGGTGAACAATTCATAACGGTATGTAGCTCTGCTCCATAGTCATTCAAGGTCCCAGGCTGACAGGGCTCCACCATTTTCAACACAGGGCTACCAAGAGAAGTGTTGTCACCACCATTCCCACTAGCAGGAAGAGGGAGAGAGCAGAGGTCAAGGGCATTTTCCTTTTCTGTATCTGAGTAATTTCACAGGATTACGTTAGGCCTCCAATGAGAAAAATGACTGGGAAATTACTTATAAACAGAAAAGCACCAAATAAATGTTGGTTGTTATTACTGTTAAGTCATGCCACTAATGTTTGAGCAAACACAGCTCAATTTATACTTCCAAACAAATCCATCATTTTGTAAGTAAAGATCCTGGTTTCCAATTCAACTTATTGCTGCTATTACTTAAAATTGGGGGGTTAAGGAGGGGGAATTTATCTCTGCACTATTTTGATGTGTTAGGGTTGGGATATATTTGTCTTTTAGGAATGGATTTGGTCTTTGGAGGCATCCCAACATTATTCTGATATCAATTTGATGAATAAATGGACGTTCAATTTCAGTAATGTTGTTTTTGTTCAAAAAGGAAGTTGTGTGCATGTATACTGCATGTATACTGGAGGATGTGTAATATAGTAAGAAAAAGGAGAATGGGGTTGAAACTTCTCTATAAAGGCAAATTTAATGACAGTTTCAAAAATTGTGTTGAGGAATGACAGCATCATTACATATATGGCTTCCCCCAGTAAATATGTTGAAGAATGTAACATGTTTGATCTAGAAGTTATATTTACTGAAAAATCAGGCTCACTTCTTTATACATATACTTCATTTGTGAGCTCTGAAAAACATTTTTATCATTCGCCACTGGGACAATGGAAGCCAAGTATGGTACGTTATACTGTACTTCAGGCTCTAGCTATGTTTTTAATGAAATTAGGGAAGTTTCTAAACCAGCACGAGAAAAAAGTCTCAAACTTTACTTAAAACATGTAGAGAAAACCAGGTTCCGGAATATACACTAGTTGAGAAGGCAACAGATAGTTTAATACCTTTACTGTTCTTTTTATTTTTTTTAAACTTTCACCGTTCAAGTTATGACACACTTCTAGTTAAAACCTGTGCACTACAATGGATATGGATTGCATTAAGGAAAGGGGTATAAAAGAATGATGTGATTTGGAGACTATAAAATTCTATAATCATTGTCCTTAAAGCTGCCTGAGAAATGGGGACTCACGATACATAAACACCTCTCACTTGTTTTCTTATACTTCCGTTTCTGAGGCTTACAAGACTGCTTTTTTCCCCTGTACTCCTTCCTGTGACCCTTCATCATGCAAAGTATTCTTCTTAAGAAGTAAATCTTACATGTGAAAATATTATTTTTCAGAATTGTAGATAAGAAATAAATTATTAATTGAATTAAACATGATTTAGAGAAACCTTATACATGTACACTCACTATGTATTCAGAATTTCATTTTGAGTATGAGGAGGGAAAAGGGAAGTTAGAGGGTTTTTTTAAAAAGTGGTATAAACGTATGGGCACCAAGGGGGGAAAGTGGCAGGGGTGGGGTGGTGGTGGGATGAACTGGGAGATTGGGATTGACATATATACACTGGTATGTATAAAATAGATACCTGCTGTATAAAAAAAATAAGTACAATTTTTAAAAAAAGTAATGTTGAAGTGGAAAACCCTTAATTCTACCTTTCTGAATTAGTATCAAACTAGGTTTATGCTGTGATAAGATACAAGTTAGTAGCTGGCAATTCCTGATTTCCCATTATTTTTCAGCTCCTGTTACAAATTTCAGCCCCGATAGCCAATTGGGAAATACTGAATGCCCCTTTGTTATTTTGTTGTAATAGCATCATAAGCCTAGAAAATCTGGAACAATTCTGTAAGGGTTTAAAAAATGGGACATTGGACGTGATCTCTAGCAATATGTAGAGGAGACTCAATGAATAATCCTTTCACTTATGCCAGTGAAAACATCTGAAAATAATTTAAGGCTTTTTAAATATACCTTTTATCTGTCAAGAAAACAGGAAGTCATCGGACACCAAAAACAAAGTATAAGTAGGAGAGAGAAATAAACACTCAAGCTGGCCTTCTCTCCAGAGGCTTCTGCAAAATACCAATGAACTTGAGATTTATTCTGAGAACCATGAGAGTATAGGAGGCTTTGCTAGAGCCGCCCCCAGGTTGGGAGAAGTATCATAGGAGAAGTCATTCTCCCTCACCCACACAAAGGTGGAACCCAATGTGATGGTGGATTTGAGGTAAACCTGCCCTGCAGAGGGGCCCAGTAACTAAACCTGTCTGTCTAAACTGTGGTGCTGGCTGGAGGAGGGGAGAGTCTCCACTAAAAATGGGTAACTTAATTCTGATTTGTGCTCCAAATTCATAGAAAAATAACTCAAACTGAAAATATATCTAAAAGTGGTCCCAATTTGTAAGCATCTAAACACATGGTAGAAGCAAATTCAGATCCTATCTGGAAAAACTCAGACTCAAACCTAAGGCTCCAGCAATTCCCAGAGATACAGTTGCAAGGAAGAGCTCACTGTTGCAAGAAAACAAACAAAAAATCATAAATAAATGCACAAGGAAACATCTCAACATTTTCCATTATCAGAAAATAGAATATAAAATATTTTTGATATCTGTAAAGAACCTAAAGAGGAAGTAGCAAGTATGAGTATAAAACAACTCTTTATACAAATGAACAGATTTTAATAAGAACCAAACTGAAGTTCTAGAGATGAAAAATAAAGTACAGTAATTGAAATTTAAAACAGTGGATAGACAACAGAGTAAGTGGAAAGAAAGTTGGTAAACTAGCAAATAGATCTGAAGAGATTATGTACAATGCAATACACAAAGACAAAGATGGGAAATATGAAACTAGGGTTAGCAGCACGGAGTGGAGAGTGTGACTATTTAATCATAGTTCCAGAAAAAAAAAGAATAGGAAAAATGGGGGAGATAAAATATTTGAAGAAATACAGAATTTATAAAAAGCATAAATCCTAAGCAAACCAAAAGGAAGCCATTCCTAAACATATACTGAATTTGCAGAAAGCCAAAGGAAAAGAAAGATCTTAAAACCAACCAAAGAAAAAGAATTCCCTAGAAGAGCTGAAATTAGACTTACAAAACAGTAACAAAAGACAGAAAACCAAGGAATAATATTTTCAAGGAACTGAAAGTAACGCTCAACTTAGAATTGTATACATAGATAAGCTATCTTTTAAGAATGAGAATAAAGATGATTCCAGATAAATAAAACTAAAAATTTGCTACCAGCAGACCTTCATGAGAAATATAGCATGCTCTGCTACAGAGTGTTTCTGTACCATGATTTAGTTTATATGCGATGGTAAATAGGGAACTGTATCAGTGTAATATGGAGTTTGCATTTTTGTACATAATTTTTCCTGGCATATTAATCTTTAACATCATCGAGCAATAGCAAATAAGTACAAAGTGAATTGAACCCCCAAGAAAGATCAGGTATATACTTTATTACAACTAAAGATAAAGACTTACTAACTTTAAAGATAAAGCCTTTTAAAAAGCTGAGCACCCTGGGTAAGTACCTTCCTTTGAGGCGGTTAGTTGTTCTCTTAGGGACGTCAAAGACTTAAACTTTCCACGACATTAAGCTGTCTAATGAAGCCACATGTGATGAAGAAGCTGCCAACACTTACCTCAGTTAAAAAACAAAACAAAACAAAACATTAACAACAACAAACCATTTGATTGATGGAGAAGGCTACAGTCTGGATAGGATTTGATGGAACTACTCTCTGCTTAGAGCAAATGCTCTCAAGATTCTGCATCTTGAAATAGTAAGTGTGGTTCCAGTGTTGAAGTCTGCAAAGAAGAGGTTGACTATGGGAGATACAAATATTAGTGGAGATTTAACTGTGCTGGTACTTTTATTAGGATTGTTGTTGTTTCTGTTAGTGCTTTGGTCACAAGTTTTGAGTTGTGAGTAGTCTGCCCAACTCTCTTTTTTCCATGTGCCTTTCTATTGTCAATGTACGATTTTGTAGAACACAAGGTTTTCAAACAGGGAAACATATTTCACATTCTAACAGACATGCCTCTCCTAAAGGAAATACTTCAGGCAACAAAATAATTGTCGAGATGAAAGGTTTGAGATGCCATAATGAATGATGATGAAAGAAAAAGGTAAGTATGTAGGTAATTCTAAACAAACTGACAATAGAAAAGAAGCAATAGTTAAACAATAAACAATAATGCTTAATTCAAGGCAGAACTAAAATACTGGAGTGTGATTGTTAAAGTGTTCTCATGTTTCTGCGAAGAGAAATATATAGATATATAGATAGTGACTCTCTTTTTATTAACTAATGAATATTTATGGTAAAATTATAAGGAAAAATAAGGGAATAGTTAAAAAAAAAATCCCAGATAGTAGTTTCTTCTGGCAGTGTGAAAGCAGATGGGCGATGGGATTAGAAAGAGCGCACAGGTGGATGCAAAGGCACTGTGGTAATATCCTACTTTTTAAGGTGCTTGGAAATTACCCAGTTTTTTATATTACTGATGTTCTTTAAAACTTACACATGATTATAAATATTTGTATGTGTCTTCATTTTTTTTAATGTTTAGATTATATTAAAACCTGCAGATGACCACTCCTTGGTAGAAACTAGTTTTCCTCGTTTATTTCAGTTACCATGGTGGTTCTTCTGTGGGCTGTAGTTTGGTCAATTACCGGCCCTGAATGTCTTCCTGGAGGAAACCTGTTTGGAATTATAATCCTATTCTATTGTGCCATCATTGGAGGTAAACTTTTGGGACTCATTAAGTTACCTACATTACCTCCACTGCCTCCCCTTCTGGGTAAGTGCTAAACACATCCTGTTTACTTCAGAGTAAGTCATATTAAGTCATATTATGGAAATAATATATAATGGTGTGCCTCTCATGCCCTCTTCCTAAATCCACATTCTTTGACACTATGTTGGTAGCTTAACATCAGCCATGGTGGAAGTATCTTTAAGACAGAACTCAGCAAGTGCTACAAATCAGGGCTTACTATATTGTTAGTCATTCACATCACTGACAAACAAGTGAAGTTCCAACCTGCATGTTCATTGGTTCATTTTCATCTTACTCATTAACATAAACAAAATTATCAGCCGATATTCATGGTGACACTATACTCGCTCGTCATAATGTGAATGACTTCTTTGCTAAGCCTGATAGTAGTCAAGCATTTATTTGTAATCTGATTTTGTCAGTTCATTGTTGAACTGCAACCATAGTTGGTTATGGATCTGGAGTTCAACAGTGAAAAACAATGAAAGCATTCTATGAGAATCGATTGGCTCTATAGAATTTACAGCGATGATTGTTGCATATTTATAAACTGTATTCTGCACATCCCTTATATCAGTAAAATTTATAATAAATATGTAACTATATAAATACACACACACTTTTTTGGACAGCTACTTATTAAGCATTTACCAGCACACCATTGGCTGTATTGTATTATCATGCTTATTAAAATAATTTAGCCAAAAATATTCTTCCAGAGGCCATGAGAACTGTCCAAACATGAAACACATGAAAATTAGTCTTAACACTGGACATTATATCTTTAATGTTTCTTCAAAGAATTCCATATTACAAAATTTTAATTTACCACTTTCATTGTACCACAAAAGGCATTTTGTGTCCTTTTCTAACAGATTTATAAATCACTAAGTTTTATTTAAAAATCACATATCTTTCACACATATATATTTGCACACAATTCCTGAGTAACAATTTTTCCTGTTATTTTATGTTAGTGAGGACAATCAATATTGGCTAACAAAGACCAAAATTACTTGCTTTTGAATTTGTGGTCAGCCGTTGAAGCTAAATATAAAAAGAAGTAGAGTTATTTACATTTGACCATGCACTATTTCTCAATATACTTTTCAATTTTAGGTAAAAATAAAGTTATTTTGCTTAATTCATATTATTTATCATGAGTGCTTTTTGTTCTCTAAAGTTATGAACTGAATTATTGTTAAAATGAGTTGTTTCTAAATATGCCTGTATGCTGTGATAAAGGGTTGGCAATCCACCTCTTTTGTAAATAAGATATTATCGGAACACACCCATGCTCATTCATTCACATATTGTCTGTGGCTGCTTTCACACTACATGGCAGAGTTGAGAAGTTGTGAAAGGGACCCTGTGGCCCACAAAGCCTAAAATACCTCTTATCTGACCCTTGACAGAAAATGTTTGCTGACTCATGCATCTAAATCAGTGCTTCTCAAACTTTATCATGCAGAAAAATGACCTTGGGACCTTGTTAAAATGCAGATTCTAATTAAACAGATCTGGGGGTGGAGCCTGAGATTCTGCATTTTTAATAAGCTAATTATAAGTTTTCAAACATGGTTGTGCATAGGAATCACCTCATGAAGTCTTTTAAAAGCTGATGCCCAGAGATTCTGAATTAATTGATGTGGCATATGCCCTGGGCATCAGAATTTTTAAAAGTTCCCCAAGTGATTCTAATATGCAACCTAAGTTGAGACTGCTGTTCTAGGCTCCATGAAAATACACTTTATACCTCATCCTTTTTTTTTTTTTCCATTCTATGCCTATTATTACAACAAACTAAGTATACCACATTGCCAAGTGGTACAGACTTGGGCTTTGAGATCTCATGAAATCTCCTGGGGTGACTGAAATTATTCTGAAAGATCACATACGTTATATATCTTAGCATCCCTTTTTGTAGTGTTGCACTTGTGATAGAAAAAAGTTTACCACTTTTTATTGTAGTAGGGCCAGTAACTAAAACCGAAACATTATCTGAATCCATAAAGACTTGTTGAGACAGAATATGTGTGATGATTGCCTGTTCTATATTTTCATAAGCTCATTGAAATAATTGCTAGAGATAGAGGATGAAGGAGAATTTTTTTATTCCCCAAATAAACGTGAAAACAGTTGCCCTGGAACACTTTCCTTTGCCCATGGTCTGGGCTGATGTGACCACCTGATTTTGATTTGGATATTCCCTTCTTGCCTCTGAGCCCACATGGGCCTTTCCTTTCGTTGTGGGGAGAAGAACACCTTTCCTAATAGAAGGGTATTATTCTTTTTTCTCTTAATTTGTGTTATGGAAATCTTTTTAAATATGCAAAAGTTATCAATACATGCCCAATCTTATTTCATCTACTCCCAAGTTTTTTTGAAGCACATTATAATTGAAAAAAATTTCCATAATACAAATTAAGAAAAAAAGAAGAATAGTCCTATATCAAAGGAGGTGTTCTTTCCTCCACAACCTACATGAGAGGGAGAGGCCAACGGGGGCTCAGAGGCAAGAAGATGCCTGCCAAGTCCATATCAGGTGGCCAGAGCAATCCAGACCATTGGCAAAGGAAACTGGTTCCCAGGGAAATTTTCACATTCATTTGGGGAACAAAAGAATGCTCCCTTCCCCCCTAAAACTCCAAAAAAAGCCCTCTTAACATATTTTTGAATTCTTGTTAGATTATTATTCTTTTTGATTCCAGGTAGTTATTATGCTATAATTAATTTAGGACTGGTTTAGATCCACATTTTAAGTTTCAGTAAGGAACTATTGACGTATTAATGAAATATAAGGTTAGTGCAGCATTTTGGGCTCGGTAATTCATCAATATCTATGAAAATGAAATATGCCTGTACCCTAGGGCTTAACATTTCCACTGCTAGGGATTATCCTGTGGATATACTTACACAAACCTACAAACATGTAAGCTCCATATGGACAAGGACCATGTTGGTCTAGCTGCTATCTGTATTAGCAGGGTATCATAAGGGTCTGGCATGTAGTAGGCACTTAATAAATACTTGATGTATGAACTGTGCTCATTTCAGCACTGTTTGTAATGAAAAATCTTAAAGTCCATTAATTGGTTCCAAAATTATGGTACTTCCAAACAATGAGATACTATTGCAGCTATTATAAAATAAGGCAGATATATATATCAATGGGAATATATCCAGGATATATTGTTAAATGAGGAAATATTATACAATGGTATATAAACATGCTTTCATTTGTGTCCAGCACACACACACACACACACACACACACACACACACACACACAAAAGCACACACACAGGCATGCTTAAATAGGTATAGAAACTTTTTGGAAGGGCACAAATAATCCTTAACAATGAAAACCTTTGGGGAATGAAAATCAAAAGTTGCCCTTGGGGGCTTCCCTGGTGGCGCGGTGGTTGAGAGTCCGCCTGCCGATGCAGGGGACACGGGTTCGTGCCCCGGTCCAGAAGATCCCACATGCCGCGGAGCGGCTGGGCCCGTGAGCCATGGCCGCTGAGCCTGCGCGTCCGGAGCCTGTGCTCCGCAACGGGAGAGGCCACAACAGTGAGAGGCCCTCACTTTACACTTGTCAGTAATTTTTAATTTTACCATAAGCATATATTATTCTTCTCATTATTCTTTTAAAAATAGTTATTGTAGGCTAGTTTATATTTTCACAAATTCTAGAAAGACCATGACTGCAGAATTCAGAACTTAGAGACCTTCTTCCAGATCAAATGGCAGTGATGAAAGATGCCTGGGAGTGATGCTCCTTTACCTAACAGTGTCTGGGGCAAGTCGCAAAAAGCCACACGGGTAATTCTTTTCTGTTCTCAAAGCTTACATTCAAAACATCCCAACACTAGTAAATTTGTCCAGTCATATAACGGGTGGTGCTTATAAGGACATGGTGAGAAGAGGGTAGTGCTGGAGAACGGAGGGTGGAAGCCTCACAGTATCTGCTGGAGAAGTCTTTCCCTTTGCATGGGCATGAAGTATTATTACTGAGGGCAGGATTCCCTTACAAACTACTCAGTTTCCTCAGTCACACTCAGCTACTTGCAGTTTCTAGAAGGTCACACTTCTTTTTCATACCTTGGAAGAAACTGCTTTCTCTTTCAGAAACTTTTCAACTCCCCGGCCTCTTTACCCCTCTTCTCCTTCTTTGCACCCCTCTGACTCTCCCCTCCCGTCTCAGCTCATACAATACCTCCTCATGCTTCCATAAAATTCAGATTGTCAATTTGTCTTGCTCCCCTAGAGGCTGAAAGCTTGTTGAGGTGTAGTACCCAGTTTTTGTCCATTATTATATCTCTAGTGCCTATTATAGTATCTAAAATACTGAAGGCATTTGGTGAAGGTTGAATGGCTGAACGAAAAAAGAGTCACCAGCTGACATGACAGAGCAATGTCCATTTCATCATAACTCACCTTAAGCCTTTGCAGAGCAGGTTATGTAGGGTCTTTTTTTCTTAAATTATCCTGTTTGAAGGTAAAATGGAATCCATATAGGTATTTATTGACATTTCAGGTAATCCGACATAGGCAATACTGTCAGGAGCTCTTTGCTAGTTGCACACAAAGGGATGACTAAGTTGGACATTGTACTTTTTTTAATATTTATTTTATTTATTTATTTTTGGTTGCATTGGGTCTTAGTTGTGGCACACGGGATCTTCATTGTGGTGCGCGGGCTGCAGAGCAAGTGAGCTCAGTAGTTGGGGCACGTGGACGTAGTTGCCCTGCAGCATGTAGGATCTTAGTTCCCCGACTAGGGATCGAACCCACGTCCTCTGCATTGCGAGGCAGATTCGTAACCACTGCACCACCAGGGAAGTCCCTGGACATTGTATTAAAACATTTTACATTTAGAATTTGATCACACTTTCTATCCAAATACTGCATCCTGTTTCTCCCTTTCAGGTTCAGTTATTTAGGAATTATTAATTATTCTAATCTGTTGTTTTTATCTTCGTATTAAAGCCTTGTCTTAGCTCCTCTAATTTATTATATTATTTTAATTAAAAGCTTAACCTAATTTCACCTAACTGATAAGCAAAAAAGGAAGTATTTCCTAGGATTATAGGGTAGTCTCTTTCACAGCTAAAGTGCCAAAAGCTATTGCCTATATTTGAAAACTAACTAAAGAGCTGTTTGACTTTTCCATTCTAGGCATGCTGCTTGCTGGGTTTCTCATCAGAAATATCCCTGTCATCAGTGATAACGTACAGATCCAGCACAAGTGGTCTTCTGCTTTGAGAAGCATAGCCCTGGCTGTCATATTGGTTCGCGCTGGCCTTGGGCTTGATTCAAATGTATGAAGTACAAATTTCTAATTATTGACTAGGAATTTTGTTCCTTCACCACTGCCAGTGTTTAGAATCACTGAGCTTTGGGAAATGGAAGTGGGCATTGTGCATGACATTCTCAAGAAGAGAAGAGAATCTGTTCCATGCAGAACTCTCCCCAGAAGATGTTCCCATACTCTTTCTTGGAGAAAGGTGGAGTTACTATGTGGGGACAGCACCAAGAATAAAGGCCCCCCTTTTCTCTGACAGAGATATGGGCCATAGTTATAAATTATGGTCATGAGAGAGAAGACATCATATTTTTGGCATGCGAAGCCCTATATAAGAGTTGAGGGCTAACTGTACTGGCTCAGGAAACTGCCTCCTATATAGAATGAGTCTCAAGTATGAGGTTTTTAAATGCTTTTTTACATTAGGAATGAATTTTTGGAATGTTTTGATTTAGAAATGCATGTTTTGGGGGACGGAGGTTTTCACCCAAGCCTCATTTTGGGACCATAAATTATAAATAAAGCTAACCCTGAGAGGGTTAAATCAGCTAGCGTGGAGATTATGAGCACAGACTCTGGAAGCAGCCCGCCTGGGTGCACACCTAGCTCCACAACTCACCAGTGTCATGATCATAGGCAAATCACTTTAACTTGAGCCTTTTTAGTTGAGGACATCTACAGAATGGGCATAATATTACCTATGTCGTAGGGCTGCTATGAGGAATAAATAAGCTAGCTCTAAACACTTAGAACACTAGATGTTCTAAGTGGAACATTCCTGGAAGATTTGTGATGGTCCAGATGTGGGCTGAATATTGAAGCAAAAGCATTGAATGTCATCATCTCTGCATGTCTTTACAGAAGTATTTTAGTATGTCTAATTTTCTATTGCAGGCCCTGAAGAAGTTGAAGGGTGTTTGTGTAAGATTATCCTTGGGTCCTTGTCTTGTGGAGGCGTGTGCGTCTGCTCTTCTTGCCCACTTCCTCATGGGTTTACCATGGCAATGGGGATTTATGCTGGGGTAATGGTTTTTCTTTATTGGATGAAAATATGCACAGACATTTAGGGCTTTCACCGATTCCTTACAAGAGAACACGTAATAGCATTTTCTTAAGGACATCAAAAAATACAACATCGATATCAGCATAATCTAAATATTATAACTTCAAATGATAGTATATGTGTATAGTGTATGTCTAGCTTTTGCAGTGATTATAATAATTTAAACTATTTAAGAAGTAATGATCTTTTACCTATACGTGATTCCAGACTGGTGAGAGAGATGCCAGATCTCACCTCAGAGTCTGGTATAAAGGCTAATAAATATATCAACGGTCATCAACACCCAGAAGTGTTTTCCTCCTTCTTTTGTCACCAGACTGTTTGATTAGATGGTTCTGCTGTCTCTTCCTTCCACTGTCAGTTCTTATTTCTAAGAACTGGTTAAAAGCCATGAGAATTAAATAAATATGAAAGTACTTAGAATTTAGTACTAGTGCGTATGCAACAAGTAAGAAGTTCTTATTTCTCAGGGTTATGACCCTGGAGCTATACTGCTTGGATTCAAATCCCAGCTCTATGACTTTGCGTTATGCAATCTTTGGCCAGTTATTTAATCTCTCTGTGCCTCAGTTTACTCATTTGCAAAACAAAGATAATGATTGTAGCTTTTTCATGGCGTTATTGTGAGGGTTAAATTAATAGATGTAAAGTGCTTAAAATGGTGTTTGGCATGTAGTAAGCACTATAAAGTGCTTTCTGGTGTTACTACTGCTGCCATTATGAGTGTCACTGTCAATGTCATTATGGCCTTTTCCTTCTAATCTGTTGTCTTATTTTACATACTCAATCCTGGTAAAAGGCCTAACGTCACTGGGTTCCAATCCAAAAAGTCTGTGGCCATGTTTTTCAAACCTCATACCATAATGTTTTGTTTTTAAAAAAAGTTAGATTCCTGGGGCCTAACCCCATTAGGTCTTCTCTACCATCCATAAACATAACTTTTTAGGCAGCCTAAGTAGTTCTAACACAGGTTATCCATGGCCATACTTTGAAAAAAGTGTTCTATAGAACTTGCATATATGTATGTGTTTCTGGGTTGGTGCTTTGCTCCCATCTGAAAGACTTTAGTTGTCTAAAGTGTAACCTCTAAAAGAGTAGAGGTTATTATACTTTCAACAACAATAATAATAATAATGAGTAAGATACTGTCATAAATGCCTAAAGCACTGCCTGCTTAGTTTTGTTTTAGGCGCTGTATCTCCAGCTGTCGTGGTGCCTTCAATGCTCCTTTTGCAGGAAGGAGGCTATGGTGTTGAAAAAGGCGTCCCGACCTTACTCATGGCTGCTGGCAGCTTCGATGATATTCTGGCCATCACTGGCTTCAACACCTGCCTGGGCATGGCCTTTTCCACAGGTACAGGGATGCGTTCACAACGTGCTGTTCTCTTGCACTCTAGAAACATAGATTGTGGTGTTACAAGCATGGCATAGTTGCTTGATAATTAATTAAGGCAAATTAAAATGGAAAAAGTCACCTCCCAAGATTTAGTTCCATACTAGGAAGGGACCAGTAGCTTCACCCTCTAGACATAGACTGCTCAAGCAGTTTGGTAAGTGCAGTAAGGGGAGATTCAAAGGACTTGAAGATTTAGAGAAGGACTAAAACAGCTTCTACATGGAGCCTCTGGGAAGGTTTAATCTTGGAGACTTCACACAAGGGATGAGTAGATTTTCAATGAGCACAATGACAGCAGGCCAAGTGGGAGGAAGAGCGCTCTTCTAAAACAGGAACAGTTTTAACATTTGGTGGGTAATAGCAGCAATGATTTTAATGGGTATCTTTTCCATACTTACCAAATGTTGGAAATGGATGCATTATGTTTTAAGTAGTAATGAAAAAGAACTTAAGGCATTTTTTTCTCTCCCACTATTATTCAGTACCTTTACTCTCCTTTGGCACAGCATAAATTTAAGTTCCTTTTTTAATCCACGTCCAAGAGTTGGAAATAAGATTTGCAATTTCATATTATTGACAAAATGTAATTGTAGCTTAAATTTAGCTTCAGATTATTTAGTGGGAACACGCCTTCATAGAAAGTCATGTATTTTTAGCCTCTCCACTCCACTGTAGTTACTGTCCCATTTTGGGGGGTTATATATGATTTCTGCTGAGTACCTAGAACTTCGCCTCTTCCTGTTGCCCCAAAGTTGCCTTATATCCAGTCCCTGCCATATGTCACTGGTTAAATTAATCTTATCAAAAACATGGCTTTCATAAGGTTACCTTCTTGTTCAAGAACCAGTGAGGATTTCCTCTTATCTATTAAGTCAAATCTACACTTTTTTCTCTTTTGGAAACCTTGTTCTGATGCTGAACTGTTTGATAATAAAGTGCTTATTTGCAGATAAAAAAAACAAAAACAAAAAAACTCTGCTCTACCTATGCAGAAGTATGTTTGCACTGTTTTCCTGCTATACACCTTTTAAACAATAGCTCTCAGCCTCAGCTGCATACTAGTATTACGTGGGGAGTTTTTTAAAATACTCTTGTAGGCACTGCCTTAGGCCAATTAAATTAGAACTTCTGGGAATGGAAACCATGGCTTTAGAGCAACAGTTTGCATTAGAATCACAGGGGATGGGGAGAGCAGGGCAGGGAGGGCAACGAGGAGGGTCTGCAGGGCTGCCAGCTGTGGACTGCCTGCAGAACCTTCCCAGTCAGCAGTGCTGTATTCCCTCTGCCCTGCCCCACTAAATGTGGACTAAATGTGGTCCTTAGGCCTTTTGCTTGGAACCACCTGGAGCTTCTTTTTTTTTTTTTTTCGGTACGTGGGCCTCTCACTGCTGTGGCCTCTCCCGTTGCGGAGCACAGGCTCCGGACGCGCAGGCTCAGTGGCCATGGCTCACGGGCACAGCCGCTCCACGGCATGTGCGATCTTCCCGGACCAGGGCACGAACCGGTATCCCCTGCATCGGCAGGCGGACTCTTAACCACTGCACCACCAGGGAAGCCCCTGGAGCTTCTTTATAATGTGGATCCCAAGCCCTGCCAGATTTACTGAATCAGAATTTTCAGAGGTAGGGCCCAAGAAGTATTTTTTTTTAAAACAACCTTACTATATCAGAGACAAACTAATTGGCTCCTTTCTACACATTTATAGTAAATTATTTACCATATTAGCTCAAGACATAGGCTACTATCACAGCTAGATGCTTTTGACAGTCCCACCATTTCCTAGCAGAGAGCTATCCTAGCTAAGTAAAATTACTACAGAGGTAATTATTCTTTTAAATAAGAGAGAGGATAGAAACCGTAGGGGAGGAAAAGCTTTTTCGCCTCTACCCACCTTAGGTTCATTGGCTGGGACCCTGTAAATCAGACTGACCAAAGACAGCTTAACAAGAGAAAATGTTTACTAGCATGTGCGTGCGCCGTGCTTACACACTGGAGTATGCAGTGGTGAGTAACTCAAGGGGTGGTTAGAATTGGGTCTTAAAAAGCATCTTAGCGGAGAACAGTGATTTTGTAGAGAAGTGCAGGACAAAGGAAAAGGACTTTGAGCTTTTAGAGGCAACAAATTGCGGAAAGGCAAATACACGAGCAAACTATTGTTAGATAAGGGCTGGTTTCAGCGCTTTGTTATGTAGATTCCTCTGGTGCTGTCCCTGGGCTGATTAGGGTTCCACGTGGCCTCAGTGGTTAACTTCTGTCATTCCTGATGGAGAGGGGAGAGGGAGAGCTTTACAAATTTATGTCCTTCTTTTAAAAGCAAATAGGGAGATGGCAGAGAGCTTATTTTGTATGTTTCTTCTCAATTGCCTTCAGCTCAAAATAATCCTTATGCCAAAGTGGCATACCTTAGGGGTGGCATATGCTGTACCCGAAATTATAATAACAAGAAACCACATAACTGGTTAGTACATATTTTCTTAGAACAGTTTGTGAGGATGGCTTTATATATTGAGCAATATTAATATAATTTTCTGCACAATGTGCTAGCAAAGATTTTTTTAAATTAAAGTTTCCTAAATCCTGTTTGCTATGGGGGAAAATATAGTTTACTTACCTCTATATTGTGATATTTCAAAGAAGCTAAGCAACAAATAAAGACTCTTCCAAGAGCAATTTCAAAAATAATTTATTTTCAGATTTAATCTTAGAAATAACATTCGAGAAGGAGTAAGTCCCCTACGTTCATTGTAGTAAGAAAAGATTTTACTTTTATTGCCAAATTCTTAAGTTACTGTATTCTGTATATAGCTACTAAAATCAATATGCATTTATTATTAAAAAATCAGGCTCTTAAATGGCAGTTTGAATACTAGGTCTGTCTGCTCACCCAGCCTATGCATGTAATACAGTAAAACAAATTAGACCTGATTTATGAATTTTATCTTTCATATTTTCTTAGTAAATAATAAATTATGTAAATTTATACTGAAGTAAACATAGAAAAAAGTACACAAATCATAGCTTATGCCTATTTTTAAATTTATCTCCAATAATATGCATACCTTTCTTAATGGAGGCCCATTTTATTAGACATTTTAAGAATATGGAAAGCAGGAAAGATCTGTACATTTTCCTTCTATATAATTAGACTCCTTATGTTAATGATTAACGTCTGTGCCTTTATGGATTTAGAATTCTGTCTCAAGTTTTTCTTTTTATGTTTTTTTTAAGGCTCCACGGTTTTTAATGTCCTCAAAGGAGTTTTGGAGGTGGTAGTCGGTATGGCAGCTGGATTGCTTCTTGGATTTTTTATTCAGTATTTTCCAAGCAGTGACCAGGTAAAAGAAATAATCTGTGGGTAAGTCATGCTCTAACATGTCATTGGAGGAGCATTCTAGAACACTCCCCTGAAAGCGGATGTGAATTATGTGATTTAGAAAATGGCCCCCCATTTTAAAACTGCTCATTGCAATATTAGTGCTGTCCATGAGATTGATGAAGAGGGCTGGATGTATAAGATTTTTAATGCAGTCCTGGAATTTTTTTCTCTAATTTATATTCTGTATACTTCAAACTTCACTGTAAAACAAATAACATCAATTCTAAAATAATACAATATGTCTTTTTATTTATCTTAATTTTATTTTTATGTATTTTAATTTTATTATTACTCATAATACTCAACTAAATCAAGATATAAAATGGCTTTGGGGGCCTCTTTTTTTAGTATCAAAATACCTTAGATTCTTTTTTTTTAAGATTCTTTTTGATGTGTACCATTTTTTTTTAAGTCTTTATTGAATTTGTTACAATATTGCTTCTGTTTTATGTTTTTTGGCCACGAGGCATGTGGGATCTTAGCTGCCCGACCAGGGATTGAACCCACAGCCCCTGCATTGGAAGGCGAAGTCTTAACCACTGGACCTCCAGGGAAGTCCCAAAATACCTTAGATTCTAGTACTATCAAATAGACAGACCTTATCATCTCATATCATATAGTTCAACATTTCTCACCAAAGATATCAAAGTTCTTTACTGTACACAGTGATTTCTTAATAAACAAAGGTTTTGTTTGTTTTCCTTTACTCCCCTTGTCTCTTAGATAAACATATAAAAGTCTTTTTTTTTCCTAGAAGAACTGGCATTATTTTGAGATTTCAGAGCATTTTGAATGGAATTAGAAACTTAACTAAAGTAGAACTGTACGTAAGAACGTTAATATTAACATTACTTGAATGTATGTTGGTTTGAATTTTTACTGTGCGCAAAAAGCTTCAATTGTAGATTGTAGATTTTATGAATGCATAATAGAAAGTTATAGGATTTTCTAATTAAACAGCAAAGTAAAGAGAAAAATGATAGCTTACATTTTGTTGTTTACTGTGTATAAAATGATGGGGTAGGTACAATAAAGTGCCACTGGTTCCATATAGCAGCCACTAGCTACATGTGGCCATCGCAGATACAGAACACTACCGTAGACAATGCAGATACAGAAATTTCTGTCGTCACTGAATGTTCTGTTGGAAAGTGCTGATCTAGTGCACTCCGTACAATAACTCATGAAAAGAGTACTGTTAATATGAGCATTTTACTGATGAGGAAGTTGAGGCTTAGGGAGAAATGATTGAAACAAAGTCACGTAGCTAGAAAGCAGCGGAGCTGGGAATGAACTCAGGTAACCCACCGCCAGAGCCTGCACGCTTCCAAGCCAAGCACTTCTAAAAAGCCTGCCTGCCTTCTAAAGCAATCAAGAAGTTTAAAAGGCCAAACGGACAAGTGAAAGGAAAGAGGTACACATTTCTGAGACTTTAAAAATCAACAACAAGGACCTACTGGGTAGCACAGGGAACCCTGCTCAGTGTTATGTGGCAGCCTGGAAGGGAAGGGAGTTTGGGGGAGAATGGATACATGTCAATGTATGGCTGAGTCGCTTTGCTGTGCACCTGAAACTATCACGACGTTGTTGGTCAGCTATACTCCAATATAGAATAAAAAGTTGAAAAAAAATCAACAACGAAAAACTACTCTGTCTACAGCCTCTTAAAGCTTCTTGGTATTCAAGGATTTAGAAAGAAAAACCAGGAGAGTATCAAATTAAAGAGTGAACAGAGAACCTAAAAATAATAGAGATATCATATCTTTAGCCTTCACAGAATCCCTGGGATGTAACTGCTTTAGGGAACGGGGAAAGAAGACTTGAAGAGTTTAAGTAATATGGCCAACTACATATGTCAGTGGTGTAAAAGCTGAAATTTTATCCCTGGTCTCTCTGTCCCTAAAGCCTATGTGCTTTTTTCTGCTGTTGCATTTAGCCCTGTGAAATTCTGCTTTGATAACTGCAGAGAAGGATAACTGGTATTCCTGGGAGAGGCACCTAACATCTGTACATGTGCTAACTCTACTTTTACTAAGGAAAAGAAAGTAAATGTTCTGTCATGCATTTATATGCTCAGACACAGACGTTTTTATTTTCTAAGTCCTGACTATGGAAAAACCAATAGTTAGAAATCAGTTATATGAAATAATTGAGCTAACCAACCTCTCTCCTCCTCTAGGACAAGCTCGTGTGGAAGAGAGCATTCCTGGTCTTGGGGCTGTCTGTGCTGGCTGTGTTCAGCAGCATGTATTTTGGTTTCCCTGGGGCAGGAGGACTGTGCACGCTGGTCCTGGCTTTCCTTGCAGGCAAGGGATGGGCCAGCGCAAAGGTGAATTCATTTTAAGTTCTTCTGCTCATGATCACTTTCTGATCAGATTAATTTTTTCTTTCCAGATACTTTCTTAACATCAAATTAATGAAATTATTTAATCATAAAAGCTATTTTCTATACATTTGTAAATGTATGTCCAAGTTCACACACGTACATCCTTTTCCCCTTACATACGAATCTAGAACTTAAGGTCTTTACTTAAAACATATTTACTGGGCTTCCCTGGTGGCTCAGTGGTTGAGAGTCCGCCTGCTGATGCAGGGGACACGGGTTCGTGCCCCAGTCCGGGAAGATCCCACATGCCGCAGAGCAGCTGGGCCCGTGAGCCATGGCCGCTGAGCCTGGGTGTCCGGAGCCTGTGCTCCGCAACGGGAGAGGCCACAACAGTGAGAGGCCCGCGTACCGCAAAACAAAAACAAACAAAAACAAACAAAACAAACAAACAAAAAATACATCTTTAAGTAGGAAAAAAAAAACATATTTACTTACTTAAAGCGTACCATGGTTCTATTTCCATGCTGCCTTCCTTATCCTTTGTAAGGGCTGCAGAGTACTGCATTGTATAGCTGTGCTATACTCTATTTAATCAGTCTCCTACTAATAGACATTAGATTGTTTCTAGTTTGCTAAGACAAAAAGCGCTTCAATAAAATGCCCTTACATATACTATATTCAGTAAACTCTAAGGCACTATCCAGTCTTATTATTATTTTACATGCTATCAAGAAAGAAAAAGAATGCTGCCAATTAAACTGATATCCTAATTTCAGAAATATTAAAATGAGAAAAATTTTAATGTTATAGCATATTATTGAGTTTATCTATAGGATACATTTCTAGAAATAGGATTGCTCTTTGAAAGACTGTGCACACTGATACTTTTGATAATATCAATTTGCCCTTTTAAAAGACTGTACCAATGTACATTCTCACCAACAGTATGTAAGAGAATCTGCTTCTCTGATCTATTTTCAGTCTTCAGATATTGTGCCAATCTGATGGGTGAAAAATGTATCTCATTGCTGATCTGGTAGCATTTCTTTATGAGTGAAACTAATCATCTTTTCATATGTTTACTTGCCAGTGTATTCAAAAGCTTGTGCCTGTTTTTTATAAGATTGTTTTGGTTTTCCTTACCAAGTTTCAAGATCATTAAGGTTATCTGTTTTCTTAATATGTATTATGGAAATCAGCTGATTGCCATTTATTTATTTTAATTTTAAAATACATTTTTATAGATTTGAACTTGACAGGGTCATGTGCTATTCTGTTTAATAAAGAAATTAGATGTATGTGACCTAAACTAAATGTAGATATATCCTTTTGGAAAACCTAAAGAAAACTGCTCAAAATAATTAAGCTTAATATAATGCCATATGGAAACATGTGAAGGTTATAAATCTTGAGATTAGATAAATAATCATGTTCAATTATGGGAATCTCTGCAGAGATATACTAGAGATAGAATTTCCTTGTGGGTAAATAGCATTCAGATAGGAGGCTTCCATTCATTCTCTAACAGTGTGATTATAAAATTAGGACAAGTATAAGTGTGAATCATCTTGCTTTAGAGGAGGGAAGGATTGGAAGGGGCTCCTGGAGCCTTGTGTGAACAAGGGTACTGAGGCCACAAGAAAGTGAGCTGAGATGGATTGGACTTCGAGGAAAAGGAGAGTCCCTTTGAAACCCTGCTCTAGACACCAGATGGGCACCTAGGTTTGTTGCCCTGTCAGAGGCTTGGCGGTAAGGCTTTCAGGTGGTCTACTTTTTTTCTTTTCAGCAGCACCTATATTATTCATATAACATCGAACAAGATTTCTGATTTCATATAACATCGAACAAGAACAAAACTAAAAAGTACACAAACTTCCTCGTATAAATTGGGTACTCCTGTCATCCCTCATCTCTCATAAGCCTTTGCTCTTATCAAACATTTGTTTTTCTATGGCTTCCCTTTTCTTGAGGGCTGAGGCAAGGTTGTCCCGTATCGTGGGCAGTCTTCTGTCCAATCTCAGCTTGGGACATAGGGCTGTGCTGCCTCCCTTGCTTCTCTCTGAGGACTCACCACTGTCTGTCTTCCACCCTAATCTGGGCTGCGGACTAATACACCTGATCCTTGAAGCTCTCTGATCTACTCCTTTGCCTCAGGACCAAGGACACAGTTTTCACCCAGTAAAGGGATGCAGCTAAAGTTGCATTGTGACCCCTTATCCGACACCTGGGAAGTTTGCCAGCCGTTAGCATTCTACAAACTGGCCCTTAACTTCTTATTTTTGTATATTGTTTGGTTTCTTTTTTGCTGTTGTAAATATTTTTTATTTCAGTTGTCAGTTGCTGGGTTACAAATTACCTCAACATTTAATGACTTAAAACAACAATTTTGTTTTGTTTTAATTTGTCTTGCATTTCTGTGGATAGACTTGGCTCAGGTGGGTGATTCTTACTTGGAGTTGCTCATGAGGTTGCAGCCAAATAATGACTGAGACTGGAATCTGTCCCTTAACTTCTTAACTGTAAACATTTGTCAGTATTAAAAGAAATAAATTACTAAAGAGAATAATTTTTAAATAAAATTAGTTTTGTTTCTGAGTATGAAAGTACTATACGCTCATTTTAAAATATTGGGAAATAAAAAAAAGTCAGAAAGCAAAGGAAAGAAAAAATCGTTTACAATTCCTCTACCTAAAGCCAACAGCTCTGTAAGCTATTTAAGTACTTTGGCTTATTTCCGTTCATTTATTCAACAGGAAAAATTTCAAATACACTTATAGTAAGTTTCTTCAAATTGAATTTTACTGGAAAATGCTATCTGTTGTCACCTCTTAAAAATTTTCAAAAATTAACAACCAGCTCATATTATCCTGTCATAGGTAAAAGGAGGGAAAGGAACTAATAAATGTTACTGCCACTCTGTAAGGCCTTATACAAGGCACTAAGTGAGTATTCTCACTTACTTTCACAAAAGAAACTGAAAAAGTATTACCATTTCCATTTTATAGAGACTGTAAATCAGAAGAACTTAACATATTCTAAAACATGTCCGAGGTCACAGAATTTAAAAAGTGGCACTGGGATTTAAGCTCAGGTTTGAATCCAAAGCGACTGGTACTACCCTTATAATACAACTGTAGCATTATTACACAGGACACATTTCTATATTTTGACATCTATTTGAATAACACATATCACATATATTAAAAATGTTATACTTCTACACTTTGCAATTTAAAATTAAGTTCATAAATGATAGGATTTTAAAAAACAACAAAAAAGAGTCATGTCATTTGGAATAGGGCAATAGTTTTAGCAACAGGGAAATCAAAGGGGAGACTGATCCCTACTACAAGTGGTCACTAGCTGTGGGCATAGAAGGACAAAGAGGGAAAGGGAAACTCTGATGAGTTTCAGTTGTGCTATTCTCCAGAATATAGTGTGGGTTATATAGAAAATATTGTTAAAGCTGAAACAAAGCATCTGTTTGAATGCATTTGTCATAACTTTGCCTGAATTACCTGCAGCCTGGTTGATTACATAGAAGGTCAATGTAATACACAACCCAGAGAAAGAACTAGGTACCTTGTTTTCATATTTACCTCTGGTTACTCTCCTGTGTATATCTCTTTATCTACACACACACACACAAAACACAACACACATACTCACACATACACACACACATAGGGATGCCCCATAATTTTTTAAAACCATTTCCTTATAGTTAAATATTTAGGTGATTTCTAGTCTCTGCTATTTTTAATTATGCTGAAATTCAATTTCTGATTAGTTCCTTAGGCCAGATTTCTAACAGTGAAATTTTGGGGTCAAATAATATAAACATTTTGAGGTTTTTGACATGCATTACCAAACGGCTTTCTAGAGTTGTATCCATTTACTTTTCCACTGTAATATATGAAGTACCTATCTCATTGCACCCTCATCAGCTTAGAATAGTGTTTCTCAAACTTGAGAATGCATCAGAACCACCTGGTGGTGTATACACACATCTATACATATGAAGTTAGATTTTTGTGCCATTTTATATTGTTCATTTTTTACACTCAAATATCATATACTTTCATGTGGTCAGATCTATGAATCTCTTATTAGGACCTTTCCTCAATAGTTTTTTTTTTCCTTAAAGATGTCTTTCTTGTAAAGTTTTACATACGTCATCTCATGTATTCTCTACAATAACCTTGAAAGGTAGATATCAGACCATTTTACAAATGAGGACACCAAGGCTTAGAGATACTAGATAGACTGCCTAAAGTCGCAAAGCCAGTAAGTGGCAGAGTCAGGATGAGAACACACAATGTGAATACATCAAACTGGTTCCCTAAAGAAAGGAAAGCAAGAGAATCTTCATTGAATCAATTATGTGGCAGACACCCTCCAGAGCAGCACAATATTATATAAAGAACATAAAATTTAAGTTATGGGGACTCGGATTCCAATCCTGCTTCAGGCTGTATAATCCCCAAAATGTCACCTACCTTCTCTAATACTCAGTTTTCTCAACTGTAATATGAAGAGACTAATAATAACATCTAAAGAATTGTGGCTGTTGTTTGGGGAAATGGAAATGAAGCACTTGTAAACTCAATAGTGCTACAGTAATACTGTTGTTGAGTTATACTTTGAAAAGCTAAAATATTTTATAAAATTCATTTGTGCCTGTAGTTTCTGATGTTATTTCTTACTTTTCTGCTTGGTTTTCCATATAATCATTAATCTTGCCATTTGTCTTATTTTATTCAAATGCACTCACCTTTCTTGGGCCTGTCATCTATTTTTTCATCTATTTTCAAATTCAGTGCTTCTAGATGACCTTTATAGTTATGGGATTTTGTTTTCTGTTATATTTTGGATCTTCTGAATCTTGAATTGTTCAGTCTGAGAAGTGTCCACTTACATAGATATTTAACCCATGATGAAACCTTCATTTCTCTTAACTTTCTCCTTTTGTCCATCCTTGAAAGTGATTTATATTTTTGAAGATTCTTACCATTGATGCATAGAGATGTATAAAGTGGCCTTAACTTTCAATGGACAACACAGTCTTCATTCCCCTTGGCTCATCTTCTTTTATACTTAGCTTATTCTATGGTTCCAGTTTCTTTTTATTTATTTATTTATTTTTTTTGCGGTACGCGGGCCTCTCACTGTTGTGGCCTCTCCCGTTGCAGAACACAGGCTCCAGACGCGCAGGCCCAGCAGCCATGGCTCATGGGCCCAGCCGCTCCGCGGCATGTGGGATCTTCCCAGACCGGGGCACGAACCTGTGTCCCCTGCATCGGCAGGCGGACTCTCAACCACTGTGCCACCAGGGAAGACCTCCATTTTCTTTATAAATAAATTCATTTTGTTTTTGAAGTTATGAAAAGCCACAAGAAGATACATTGTGACTCTTCTCCCTTTCTTAAATTATATAGTATGTAAGCCTATATCTGATGTTCAATTAGTCTAAAATGTTACAGTCAAAATACAAATCATGTCTTTAGTCTACAGTTTAGAAGTAAAAATAATTTGATAGAGAAAACTCTTTAGGACTTCTGCTGTCATTGGAGTTCTGAATACATGAAATATTTTTGAGGACCTTCCTTAAACAATTAGTCCTGGCAACAAAAGGCTAAGTAACCTAAAGTTAATATAGTTGAATTTTGTTCTTTACAACTGGGGGTATCAAAGTCTTAGTTTTAGCTATGATATACTCTAAAAATTAAATGCGAAAGTAAAATTTAAAGATGTGGAAGGGTGACAACTGGACCTGTTGGGGCAGAACTAGTCATTGTCATTAAATGATAAAAGATCTTGGATGTTTTCTAATATAAACCTCTCATTTTACAGATGAGAAAAATGAGGTGCTAAGGGCAAGTGGCTTGCAGTTAGTGGGTGGCAGAATTTGAACCTCATTCATCATCTGATTCCTTATGATGTAGAAACAACTGTTTTTTCATGATAGAGGAATAGAATTATATAAAAAAATCAACAAATCCCCTCACAGATGCTGTCTTTATAAGCTAAGAGGAAATAGAATCTTCACCCTAATAAACATATCAGAAATAATAACTGAAGAAAATAGAGAAACAATGTAATCCTCCTTTGTCGGAATTCCATACATATATGGAAGTGCATATCCTTAAGAACATGTAATTGTAAGGGTAAAAATGTGGTCCAAAAATATAGATTTAAAAAAAAAAGTATTTATTTATTGGCTGCGTTGGGTCTTTGTCGCTGTGTGCGGGCTATTCTCTAGTTGAAGCGAGCTGGGGCTACTCCTCGTTGCGGTGTGCAGGCTTCTCACTGTGGTGGCTTCTCTTTGTCATGGAGCATGGGCTCTAGCCACGCGGGCTTCGGTAGTTGTGGCACACGGGCTCAGTAGTTGTGGCTCACGGGCTCAGTAGTGGCACACGGCCTTAGTTGCTCTGTGGCATGTGGGATCTTCACAGACCAGAGTTCGAACCCATGTCCCTGCATTGGCAGGCGGATTCTTAACCCTGTGCCACCAGGGAAGTCCCCCAAAATAAAGATTCTTAATGTTGACTGAAAAAATCTGTTAAATGTAAATTCATAGGTACTGTACTGGGTACTGCTAAATTGCCCTCCAAAAAAGCGTTGTCAATTTGCTCTCCTACCAATTATTCAATCTTACAAATTGAATCTTACAAAGATTCAATTATACAATCTTACAAATACTTTACATTGTTAAAACTTTTTTAGTGTTTTTTTCAATGTGATTACCCCCTCCCCCCAAAATATGGTATATCATTTTAATTTGTGTTTCTCTAATTACTGAGTTTTAGTGTCTCAGGGTTTTTGGCCATTTGTGTTTCTTCTTGTACAATTACTTGTGCATATGCATTGCCCATTTTTCTACTAGGGTCTCTATCTTTTTCTTATTGATTAGACATTGTTCCTTATTCTGTTACACATAGTACAGTTATTTTCTCCTGGTTTGTCACTGTCTTTTTTATGGTTTATTTTGCCACAGACATTTTAGTTTTGCATGGTCAATTGTGTCAGTCTTTTCCTAGGATGTTTGCATTATGTGTTATAAAGTTATGCTTATGTCAAATAGGGTCTCCTAAGGAAAGAGAAATCACATAGTAACTGGAATAGGGAAGTTTATTATTAACCATCCTGGGGATCAGTTAACAAGGGATTGGCTTGTAAGATGTACAGAGACCCCTAAATAATATAGGAATAGCAGCTATAAACTCCTAGGGCTGAGATAAAGCACACCCTTCCACCTCTCCTCCTCACCTCACTACTCCCTCCTCCAGGGCTGAGAATCCAGACCTTGTTAGAGCCTTGGTTCACTGGGTGACACAGAGATCACCCTGGTGCCCTACCTACAAAATTTACTAGAAATCTACTCTCCAAACTTATAGGAAATCCACCCTCTAAGTGCATGGGGAGGTATATGGCCCAAGGGAGGTGGCTACGAAACCACCCCAGGTATAGGCTGGGGAAAGCTGCTAGCACCATGCACTGCAAGACCCTGGCACTGGAGAAGCCACCTGGACTGCAGGAGCCTTGTGCTGGAAGATCTTGCTGGGAAGAGCCACAGAAACCAGGAAGAGTTCCTTCTCTTGCAATAGATTTCAGCACCTTCTACTGACAATACTTAATATGGTACCAGCTGGCAAAGGTGAAATGTTTAAAGGGCCCAGCTCCATTTTCTGCAGAGAAACAAGGAAAGGCAGATTTGGAGCCAAAGGGCAATAAATTAATAACTGGTACAGCACTTTGTTATACCTGGATTTTATCTTTGTGCGTGATTTGAGATATCCACAAACAGTATTTTTTTATAAAGAAAAAATTGGAAACAACTTAAAGGCCTATTGATAAAGAAATGATTGAATCAACTATGGTTCTCCCATACCACAGATTACTATGCAGCAGTTATGAGGTGAATATCTAGATATATGCACTGATATAAGGTCTTTAAATCATATTGTTGAATGAAAATTAACAAAATTTTAAACTATGCAATAATGTAATAATAATATAATTAATATAATATTATTCATTATAATACACACACACAGATTGTGTATTCAGCAGCAGAAGTCCTAAGATTACTTTGTAAAACTCTTTATAATTAACATTTACTTGTAAACCAACACTAAAGTACCTCATATATCTTAATTGTGTTAGAAATATCTTTGCGCAATTTTTTGCTCTCTTCTAGCTAACTTCTTATTCATAGATGCTACAGAGGTAAAGGTTATCTCAGGTCAAATTGACTCAAATTTCAAATTAATAAAATTCTTAGAACTTCTAAATTCATATAATGAAAGTCTGTTTGTGTGTGTTTGTGTGTGTTCCTTTTAGGCAGATGTTGAAAAGGTTATAGCAGTTGCCTGGTTCATCTTTCAGCCCCTTCTCTTTGGACTGATTGGAGCAGAGGTAGCCATTACAGCTCTCAGACCAGAAACTGTAGGTAAGAATTTTGCTAAAATCAACTCTTCTTATATTCAGTTGAAATATCTTTAGTAGGTGTGTGTTCAGTGGTTCCCATTGTCACAATTATATAAAAAGGTAACGAGCTAAGTCTTTTAGAGCAGTTCGTTAGAAAATAATGTTTGTCAATCTAAGACAGTAAATTTTATACCTTTAAATATTGTTCCTTGTAAAGAAAAGTGACACTGCTGACTGCCATCAATAAAATACAGGCCTTAAAGTGTTTTTCCAAGGATAAAAATGTTCATCTAGCCTTACCCTGATCAAGGGCCAGAATTTTAAAGATAAATAGTGAGTTCTATAATATGAACCCATAGAATAAAAATGTTTGTTCATTCATTCTTTTATTCATTCACACATTTGAAAGCCATTATGTTAAAACTCTCTTAATTCATAGCACTTCACTTAAAAATTAATTTACACACATATACTCATTATTTCCTCCTTTCCTTGCATCACAATATTCTTCCGTCCATACTAGGGATCCCATCCCCTGCCACCTCTTTCTGGATCTTACACATAGATTCTTCCCTTTTTCTTTTTCATCCTCAAATATCCTTGTCACAGTGTTCTTCTCTTCAGAAGTTAAACAGACTTTAATCTCTAACTTAAAATAATATCCTTCCATTCTGATACATGCTATAACATGGATGAACCTGGAAGACATTACACTAAGTAAAAGAAGCCAATCATAGAAAGACAACTACTATGTGGAATCTAAAATATGGCACAAATGAACCTATCTACAAAACAAAAATAGACTCATATACATAGAGAACAGACTTGTGGTTGCCAAGGGGGAGGGAGGGACTGGGACTTTGGGGTTGGCATATGCAAACTATTGCAAATAGAATAGGTAAACAGCAAGGTCCTACTGTATAGCACAGGGAACTATATTCATTATCCTGTGATAAACCATAATGGAAAAGAATATAAAAAAAAGAATGTCTGTATGTGTATAACTGAGTCACTTTGCTGTATAGCCAAGATTGGCACAGCATTGTAAATCAGCTCTACTTCAATTAAAAAAAAAAAAGAAATCAACAAAGTAGAAAACAATAGAGAAAATTAACAAGGTCCAAAAAAAAAAAAAAAGACACTACTGTGTGATTCTACTTATATGAGTCAAATTCATAGAAATAGAGAGTAGAATGATGGTTGCCAGTGGTTTTGGGAAAGGGGAGATGGGGATTTGTTGTCTAATAGGTACAGAGTTTCAGTTTTACAAGATGAAAATGTTCTAGATATTTTTTGCACAAAAATATAAATGTTTAACTTAATTCTTACTGAACTGCACATTTTAAAATGATCAGGATGGTAATTTTTATGTGTATTTTATCACAAAGTTAAATAAATATACACACATATATTTATGAAAGATATATATATATATCCTTCCTCCATTTCACTTCCCCCCTCACCTACCACTCTATCTCTCTATTGCTCTTTTCAAACTTTTCCAGAAGGGTGTCTATATTCCCCTTTTCCATTTCAGTTCTCATTCCCTTCCTCAGTACATTTCAGTTTAGCTTCTGCCCCATCACACAACCAACCCTGCTCTTACCAAGGTTATATTATTAAATCCACTGAATACTTACCAGTCTTTATTGCACTTGATACTACTGACCTCTTTAAAACACTTTTACATTGAAGTCTGAAATTTCATATTTTCCGGTGCCTTTTGAGTCTTTACCGTATGTATGGCTTAAGCGCTGCTCCTCCTCAAAGTTCTTTCCAAAACCTTCTATGCTTCTCGCTCTTTTATCACTTCCTTGAGCTCATCTACACTCAGTGACTTTGATTATAAACTATGTAATTCCAAAATCTTTATCTCTAAATCTATAAATCCAGTGGCTGATTGGACATCACCACTTATAAATTCCACAAAACTTAAAACTCAGTGTGTCTAAAACTTCCTCTTCATCTTCTCCCCAAACCTTCAATGTTCCCTCCTGGGAATGGGATCATCTCTTTTGTATCTTGTACTTCAGCAACAAATATTTTTGAAAATCTACCAACCTGGGAGAAATATCCTCCAACAAAAAGCCACAAAACTTTTCGGTAAAAAAAAATATTGCAGATTTACAGTAGAGCCTCCTGCAGTGTCTATCCCTTTTACCCAGGCTTTTGAACTTGACAAAGTTGTTATCCTTTTTGAACTTCACTTTTTTCAACTGTAAAATGACAGGAATTACCCCACAGGTTGTAAGAATTAAGTAAAGTAATGCACTTAAAGCTTAGTACAGAACCTGGCACAGAGTAAATACTCAACAAATGTTACTTTAAAAAAAATCATCCTGTAACTTAGCAGTCACTTTAGCTGTGCCTTTCTCAGATTCCAGTAGCCTGCAGCGGCCAAGTCACAATCCTTTATTTTGCACTTCAGGATGAACTTAACTTTACCAGCAAAGGATTCTAAATGCTGACTGAATGCAGTAGCTGTATATGAAAACCAGGGCTAATGGGCTGTCAGTGTACACACCAGTATGATGAAACAGCTGTAGACTGCCACTGTCTGTTCTGATTGGTCACTGCCCAGCGAGCTCTGTTCTGATTGGCTGATTGCCCCCATAATGGCTTATAAATATTTTGAATATCGCCTCTGGTCTTATACTCTCTGTAAAGAATTCTCAACCACTTTGATGAAAATAATAATTTTTTCCTCTTCTGTGCCCTCTTACCAGTATGCTTATACTGTACTTACCTTATAGTATATTAATTCGTTTTTTATGTTTCTGTCTTCCTCTGTCTTTGAAGTTCATAGAAGTAGAGTCTGTACATTATACATTTTTGGATACTAGTACCTAGTCCAGATCCTGCCATGCATAGTTATTGAATAAATTCTTGTTAAATAAATGCATGGAAGAAAGTGTGTTTCTTGCTATAAAGCTTAAAAGAACATTCAAATCTCCTTTTAGAAATTAAAATATGTTTAATTTCTGTTTTCAGTTTAAGGGAATATTCTGGTTTCTCTCAGAGCAAATAAATCTTTTGGATTTTACTAAAAACAAAAATCAAGGGGAAATACCTTCTTTTAAACAAGTGATCTAATTGATCCTTAATATTGATGTTTTGATAAATTATGCCTAGCCATTTTTGTCTTTTTAATTTTGTGAATGTTTTTAGACTTCTGTTGAAAGAGTTCTGAATCAGTAACCATGTGATTCAATTTTTCCCCCAGTATTTCATTATGTCTAAAAACTGAGTATTTCTTACAGGCCTTTGTATTGCCACCCTGGGCATTGCAGTATTGATACGAATTTTGGCTACATATCTGATGGTGTGTTTTGCTGGTTTTAACTTTAAGGAAAAGATATTTATTTCTTTTGCATGGCTTCCAAAGGCCACAGTCCAGGTAATGATGGATTTTAATTCCTATTTCTATATGATACCTTGACATTTTTAATAAGAGGGCTTGTTCAAATTTGGTGAAAATAAATAATTGAAGTTTGATTTATGATAAGATTTTATACTAATTTACTCTTTAAAAGTTTTATTTTTGGTATACTGATTCATTAAATATGACAGCTCATTAAATTTCCTTAGATCACCAGGGTGCAACTCAAACTCCAATTAATCCCTATACTACTAGAAAGCAGTAGTAAGTAGCAGGAGGGAAGAGTTGGAATTTTTGTCAGTCAGAGCTCTCTAAAATAACCCAAAGAGATAGTTATTAACTCTATTCATTTCAATATCTTCTAAGAAGAGAGTGAAACAGAAATAGCGTAGCCCATCTTAGTATTTGGAAATACTTCAATGTCTATATGATTGATCATCAGTTATGCTTGACCACAGTCTTTAATAGAGAAAGATTTATTGAGAAATAACTCAGAAGATGCTTTATTTCCTAGATTATTAGTTGATATTAAATTTTCAAACCACCTGAACCTCCTGACAAACGTCTCAATCACATGACCCAAAATTTGTTCACTCTAATAAACAAAGCAGTAACCAGTAGGTACTTGAAAGTGTTGACCAGGTATTTGGTAGCATACCTATAATTGCTCATTAAATTAGAACTGTATAGATCATCATTTGTTGCAAATGTAATATATCCCTGATTGTATTGTGTATTCTCCAACTAATTACAACAAATAAGAATGAACTGTTTCATCCTTGATTATTTTGCAATTATTTAAATGTGTAAATTTCTGTTTCATGAAATGAGAATTAGGTGTTCTTAATTTAGGAAGCTTTGAGGGGTGCAGTGTGCTGCTCTGTAACTATATGCCGGATTTTGTGTGGCTATGGGATTGGGGCATTATTCCAGAGAAGTTTTTCTTTCCATCAGACTTTCAAAGGTGTCTGAGACATAGTGGCTAAGAATGCTGTGAGGTTAATAGAGCACAGTAAGTTGAACAGTTTCTCCCTCACAGTATCTCCAGCCTCCACACTACTTTCAGTAACTTTAGTAGGTAAATATCAAAATAATCGCTCTAGTAGCTTTAGTATGAAAGATTTGTTTCTAACATCAAAATTTGAAAGATGGCACTTTCCTGCTATGAAAACAAATTTTAAAATAAGGAGAAATTATCTAGGATGTCTTGAATAATGCATGTTCTCAAAGCAAGTATTGTATACAATCTTTTTTCTTCTTTTGCCACTGCACAAGAAGCAAGACTTTCTTATATATTTTTTCCATATTAGTGTTCTTTAAACTTTTTTGTCTATGACTACTATAAGAAATATATGTATATTTTTAAAATATGTATTTATTTATTTTTTGGCTGTATCAGGTCTTAGTTGTGGCACATGAGATCTTTCATTGCGGCACACGGGCTCCTGTTGCCGTGCGCAGGCTTCTCTCTAGTTGTGGTGCAACGGGCTTAGTTGCCCCGCAGCATGTGGGATCTTAGTTCCCCGACCAGAGATCAAACTGGCATCCCCTGAGTTGCAAGACGGATTCTTAACCACTAGGCCACCAGGGAAGTCCCGGAAATAGATTTTAAATGACAACTTAGCAAACATACAAACCCCCAAACGTACACACACATACACATATACACAATGACAGAGAGCTGAAAGAGAAATATACATCATAATGTGTGCAGTTCTTGCTGAGAATTCATGAAATGTTGAATTAGTTATGGCACAAGGTGATCTGAAATAGCAAAGAGCCCTCAAACCCGAGGACTAAATGAGATAGATTTTTATTTCTCTCTAACCAGCAGTGCAGCATGGGAATTCCAGAGCTGGCAGGGTAACTGCTGTCCTCAGCATATGCCTTTCATCCATGAGTCCAACTTTCACTGTTTGTCATCCAATGGGAAGGGGGAAAGAATAAGGTACAAGTGTCCATTTCTTTTCAGGGAACAGTTACAAGAAGCATTTATCATTTCTGCTCACCTCTTAATGGCCAGAACTTAGATACATAGCTTCAACTAGTTGCAAAGAAGACTGGGAAAAAAGTCTGTATTTGGACAGCAATGTGACCAGCTAAACTCAGGAGTTCTATTATAGAAGGGAAAAGAGGCATTCAGATATTTATGGGCAATGAGTCGTCTCTGCCATTGTGTCTCATCCACACTGATATTTTCTCTTCTGTTTCATTGCTATGTTCTGTGCCAATAAGAGGATAACCAGATTGATTAATGTATTTTCCCCACGTGCACTGATAATATTGCATTTTGTCTCTAAGAGTTTTCATAATACTTCCCAGTAGATAAATTTTAAACAAAACATTTCACCAACTCCTAAGGCAAAGAGTTAATCAAATTCCTAATAAGGTTAACTTCAAGTTTCAAAGGTACCTACCACTTTCAAGTTTCTTGATGTTTAACAATTAGCTTAGGCTCTACAGCAATATTCTTATGTTTTTTCATGTAAAATTTCACCATCTTCCAGTAAGTATCACTGCATTTTTTCATCTTGTCCTTTCTTAATTCCAAATTCCTAAAGACAAAAGAATGAGATGACCATTCAGTAACTTTCAACTTTACTCAGGAGGAATTTAGTATATAGAATCTTGTTATAGTTAATTAATATCCTAAGTCTGTATTTGCCTTGTGTTCTGAAATATATTTGCCTGATATTTTTATAAGTTTACCTTATGCAAATAGGTATATATGAATCATCATTCTTTCCCTATGCAAGGGCAGGGAGAGCTTTTAGATCATTAAAATCAACTGTAGTACACTTTGAAAGAAGACTAATAGAACTTTGTCAGTTGAGCAGAAGAACAAGAAATTTGTTTTTGCAGATGATAAAATAACCTTTTTTTCTATGTGCTTGTCTTATCATGCTTCCAACTTTACCTTTAAACTTTTATAGGCTGCAATAGGATCTGTGGCTTTGGACACAGCAAGATCACATGGAGAGAAACAGTTAGAAGGATATGGAATGGATGTGTTGACTGTGGCATTTTTGGCCATCCTCATCACAGCCCCAATTGGAAGTCTACTTATTGGTTTGCTAGGCCCCAGACTTCTCCAGAAAGCTGAACATCAAAATAAAGATGAAGAAGATGAAGGAGAGACTTCTATACAGGTTTAGAGGTGAAAAGAGAGAATGCCGAATATAGTCATCAGAAAGCTGCTCTCGGAGGCTACTTTTATCCATATGGATATTGACGTATGTAATGGTTAAGCTTAAAATATACTAGAACCAAGTGTGGCTATTTCTCTAAACAGCATTTTTAGCCATTACCCTTTCCATCTGGGGGGGATGGGGGTAATGTTCTACATCTCCAACCTGATCTCTACCTTTTTTTTCTTTCACACACTATTCATCATTATATCTTAATTTTTATAGGGACATATACACTTGAATGTACTACCACAATTTAATTTCAGTGTCCTGTTCTGCTAACCAACAGCTTGCTCTGACTTACTATTACCATCACAGTTTCACGGTTCATGGTCACCTGGCCTCTCATGCCTTGAATTGCTTTGGGCTCCTCTTTTCTTTTTTTAAAATACCATGACACAATCCCTCATCAATTTCTATCAATCTCTACACCAGCCTCATGAATATCATATTAATCAGGGTAAGGTAAGCTGCTATAATGAAGAAACGAAAAATGAAATACTTAAATAGAGAAATTTATTTCCCTCTTATGAAACCAGCTGACAGTGTTACTCTGCTCATGCAGTCTACTCAGAGACCCATGTCCTTCTGTCTTGAGGCTGTGCCATGCCCTAGCTTAGGACAAAGGTTAAAGATGTCTGTCCCCTTTCTAATCCTCAGGAAGAAGGAAAAAAGAAAGTCCAAGGCAAGCAATTTATTTTTAAGGACGTGCTGTGGAGTTGGACACATCTCTCCTCTTACATAATGTTAGTGAAGCCCACACCCCGCTGTGAGGAGGCTGAGAAAGTGTCTCTCACTAAGCATTCACATCCTGGGAGATGGGAAGATCAGATTGGAGAGCCAGAAGTACCATTGTGTTGGGTGTTGCCATCACCTAATAGCATCTTCTTGCAGGTTAACAAGGACCAGCTAAAGTTAGTAACTTTAACCAAAAGAGTGACTTCTGTGGCAGGAATTTCAGGGATTGCAACATGCTAGTAGAGAAGATAAGAAGAAAGGCTCATCTGCAAAAGTCACATTTTATCCCACTTGATCAACAGAACGTCTCTGCTTTTGTGTGTCACCCATTAAGTTCCTCTACTCTAGGTCAATTCCTGCCTAGTTGTTAGAATAATCATGTTTAAATAAACATGTCATTAGACTACCTAAGGGTCTGATTTATTAGCAGACAAACATATGAACAAACTGTAAAAAGGGATATAAGTGCTCTGACAGAAGTGCGAATAGGGTACATACACCCTTCATTTAGTTGTTAGACTAACATCTCATATTGAACTAATCTTATCATTAGACTGCTGTTGCAGCCCCTTCCACCATGACATTCACCTCTGTCCAAAACTAGCTTAATTTTTATTAAGCTAACATATTACGAAGCCATAGAATCTTCATTTTTATGTCAGCCTGACTCTGGTTACTTTCTGGGACCTGTATTCCCTTAGTGTTTATGTTCTCAATTTGGACTGGATTAATGTATACCAAAGTTCAGATGGATGAACTTCCTTGGCCAGGTGCACCTTGGGGGTAGCACCATAAACTTAATGCTCACCTGGTCCTCTACTTTCACAAGCTCTGAAACTAGATTCATCCAACAAATACTTACTGAAAGCCTTTGGTGACCCAGGCACATCATGAAGACTAATATTGTTTCCATCTTTAAGGATCTGACAGTCTGATAGAGGAGAGCAACCACTAAACAAGAGATTGCAAAACAGTATGATACGTGCCATGATGCAGGAAGTAGAGGGGCGCCAGGGAGCTCGTAGCAGGAGCACCTTATCAATCCAGGGGGAGGTGCAGTTTAGACACAGCCTCCAGAGAAAGTAGGACTAGGGTTAGGACATGGGGGATGATTAGGACTTAGCAAAAGGCATGTGAGGCCCAAGGGTGCTTGCAGTCAGTGCTGGTTCCCATGTTCACCAGTAGCTCTTCTCCACGTAACAGGCTTTGAATACTTTTTAACTACTACAAAATACAGTTAGTATAAGTAAATGAGAATGTTGTTATAAATATTCAAGGCCCCAAAGAAGAATTAGAAATGGAAATTTACAGAATGTAGAAATAGTTGAAGAGCGCAGTAAGCCACTGTCATAGCCTATGCCATTTTCAGAGCATGCAGCTACTTCCTACCTCTACTCTACACCCAAATCTCTCTGGCTGTCTGTCCAGTGTTGGTCTCTGCAGGGCTCACCATGAAGTCTCAGGTTTGTCACCACATTGTAAGTCACAGCTCTTGACTTCGCTGGTGAACTCAGAGTTAATTTGATACAGTGTTGACTCAAGCCAACCAAACTTACTCCACCCACCCAACCACAGATAGGAACCATTACTCTAACCTCTGGGTGCCTGAAAGAACGGTGTATGTACACTATACATACTTCTGTCATAGTACTTATAGTCCTTTTTTCAGTTTGTTTATATGTTTGTCTCCTATTAAATTAACCCCTGAGGGGTGCGAACCTTATCTTGGTCATCTTTGAATCCTCAGCAGTTTGCACAGGGCATGGAGCACGGTGGGCATTTAGTAAATTTTTATTAACTGAGTCAGTGAGGAGATTCTCTTTCAGTATCAGAAAACTACCTGCCACATAACAGTTTAGATGTTAGTCTGCTTAGTCTATCTTAGTCTGCTTGGGCTACTGCAACAAAATACCATAGACTGAGTGGCTTAAACAACAGATGCTTATTTTCTCACAGTTCTGGAGGCTGGAAGTCAAACGTGAAATTTGCCAGCCTGATCAGGCTCTAATGAGGGCTCTCTTCGTAGCATGCTAATAACCTCCTTCTCGCTGGGTCCTCACAGGGTGGGGTGAAAAAATGGGGATGGAAGAGAGTGTGCAAGCTCTCTGGTGTCTCTTCTTATAAAGGCACTAATCACACCATGAGGGCTCTACCCTCATGATCTTATCCAATCTAATTACCTCTTAAAGTCCCCATCTCCAAATGCCATCACATTGGGGGGTTATGGCTTCAACTTATGAATTTGGTGGGGGGATACAATTCAGTGCACAGCAAGGGTGTCATACTTCCGAGGACAGTGCTAAACAAACACTATAAATTCATGTTCTTCAAGATGCCTATTTTTCCTAGGGTTGGTACCATCATTCTCCCTTTGAGAAGTGTTTGTTTATTGTCTGTTTGTTTGTCTTTAGGCAGACTGATTAGGCTTCAGCTCTTCAAGTTATTTTCACAGTCCAGTGTTTTTCTCTCTGGTATTAACTCCATAACATTGATTGGACTTTAATGTTCTCAAAATGTCCTCAGTCTTATGTTTGCAAGTGATCTCATCCATTACATTCTTTAAAAATGGTACTGATTATTTTTGTCTGATTACAAAATAATACACTTTCATTGCAGAAAATTTAGAACACAGAAAAGAACAATAAAGAAAACTGAAACTAATGTAAACACCCATTTTATTTTGATTCTTTTAAATTTTACTCTTAATGTAAACACCCATTTTATTTTGATTCTTTTAAATTTTACTCTTGCAGTTCTGGGGATTGTCTTATTTTCAGAACGATATATCATCCACCAAATTCATTGGGTGAAAGCCAACATAAATACATTTGACCTCTGGGAAGGCATATAGATTGAAGAATTTTTGTTGTATACGATGAATCCTAAGCCTTCCAAAAAATAATTTATTCACCTGGTAATATTCAGATACTCATTTTGCAATGAATAAAACAGATAAATCCCTGCCTTTATGGAGTTATGTTCTAAAATCCATTCATTCACTCACTCAGAATACACTTGTAACTTGGCTAACTATATGCCAGTTTTGCTAGGTGCTGGGAAATACAGTGATGAAGAAGATATTCAAGGGTTCTGTTTAATGGAACTTGAATTCTAGTGGGAGATTGACTCTGAGGGGAATACAAATGTGAATAAGATACTTGCCTTCAAGAACCTTACAAGGCAGCAAGATGTGTACAAATAGCTGTAATCCAAATGAATGATTCAAAACTGTTCTCAGTGAGGAAAACTTCTTAAAGGAGGTGATACTTGAACCGGACTTTGAAGAAAGGGTATGATTTGGATTGATGAGTTGATATTAGGGAGTAAAGCGAAGAAGGGAACAGCTAGGTACAGGGCTGGCATATTAGCCAAGTGTGAAAACAGTAAAGCCTGGGGTAAACGGCCGACACTTAAGGTTGATAACGGGAATTAGTGAGAGGTAAGACTGGAAAAGAAAATTGGCACTTAAATCATACCAAATAGATCATTGGCCAAATTTCTATTTTTATTGAAGTGCTTTCAGAAGTACAGAAGATATTTTTGAAACTTTATACAGAAACTTTATACTTTATACAGAAGATATTTTTGAAACTACTTTCATATCCAATTTAGTAAAAACTGCTGTAATGAATAAGGTTCTCTTTGTTCCTCAAAAGTTTTTTTTTTTTTGCTTTTAATGGCATTGTTGCAAATATAACCAATTTAATTGCTATGAACTTACTATTGACTTTTTTTTACCAAAAAAGCTTCAGATGTTTCTTTAGCTGCTTTTTAAGTGATTATTATTAAGTTTGTATTATATTGTCTTGAAATAAATGAAGGACATTATTTTTGAAATGTTTCAGGACATTATATTTCTATATGAATAATTTAGTTCTCTGTTAACAGATGGGAATTTCTTCGTGCCATTTTGGGAGCAAGTGATATCACATGCTTTAGTTGACTAACTCAAATTAAATATGGCCTGAGCCCTCTGACCTGGTGAGAATTCTGAAACTCTGTTGATGTGCCCTCCATCTTCCTTAAATTGACCCTAAAGCATTTGACCTCCAGCAGTCCATTGCATCTGGGGCACAGAATAGTGTCCTGGAGGCCAGCAGATTCCTCTCAAAGGTCTTCTTCCCAGCTCTACCATTTGTTCTTCATCCCAGTATCCTTGGGGATCTCCTTGCTTTTTCCTTCCATACCATGAGAACAAAGCATTTCCTTAGCCATATAATCACAAAAGACCTTGTCTACTCTCCTAAAACAAGGAAGAAAATGACTTTAAGTCCTTGCTGAGCTGTCTACACCATGCTGAAAGTGGGAAGGGGTTACAATAAAAAGAGAATTTTTACTCAGTCGCCCCAAAAAGAGTTGTAATTTGAATGAGATCTTAAATGATAAATAAGAAAAGGAGAGCGGGAACACTCCGCATAGACGAAATGACTTTAGAAAAAACATGGGGTCAAAAAGGAATACAGTGTGTGCAGGAGAAAAAGTTGTTTGGAGTATCAGGAGAAAAAAAAACAGGAAAGGTCAGTTTGTCTTTCTAAGAAGTTTAGACTTTCTCCAATAACAGTTGTTTTCGTCTATATAATAGGAAGCTTGGGGATTCCATAGAGGAAACTTGAAGTCCACCTTTGGCACTGAGAACCCAAAGCTTCTGGGCCCACCTTAAAGCAGAGCAGTTCTGCTTTCATTGTTTCATATGAAGATTTCCACATAAGATTTCATGGTGCCGGGGACAAAACAAAACAAAGGTTTTACACTGATAACAGAATATCGTCTGTTTACTTTGTATCAAGCCCTGTTGCAGACACTTACCATGCATCAATTCATTTAGTCTCACAACACCACCACATCCTTTACAGATAAGAAAACCCAAAACTCAGGGAGATTATGTATTTGCCTGTGGTCCCAAAGCTACAAAGTGGCAGTGCTGAAATTTGAGCGCAGTCCTGACCCCAGAGACTATGTTATTTTAAGACTGCACTATATTTAAGTTGACGTAAGAGGAAATATGATCTGAGTTTTGACAAGTTACTTCTGGCACGCGCAGCCCCTGGCGCTGCTTTTTGGCTAATGCCCCTCCGAAGTCAACTCCGTCCCTTGACTTTTACAACACAATAGGTCAGTGTTCTCAGACATGGAAAGGAAAGGGTTGAACAGACTGAAAACACACCGGGCGGTCGCGGAGAACACCGGAACCCTCCGGCTCCGAGGCCTGGAAAGACCAGGACGCCATTTAGACGCGTCAGCCCCGCCCCGCCGCCGCCAGCCCCGCCCCGCCGCCGCCAGCCCCGCCCCGCCGCCGCCAGCCCCGCCCCGCCGCCGCCAGCCCCGCCCCGCCGCCGCCAGCCCCGCCCCGCCGCCGCCAGCCCCGCCCCGCCGCCGCCAGCCCCCCACTCGTTGAGATTAGCCCAGCCTCGTTGCCATTAGCCCCGCCCCGCCGTCGTCAGCCCCGCCCAGAAGCCGCTGTCGCGCAGCCCACTGCGCTCTCCGAGGTTCCGCCACCTGTACCCCAGAGCTGCGCGTGGGCTTTGCGGCGGTTGCTGGGCGCCAGGGCCGCTCCCGGGGCAGCGGCGGATGCTAAAGGAATTGTATGTACGGCCTATTTGTCTTTGTCTTTACTGTCCCCTTTGGCACTAGTCCCCTGTCTCCCGCGGTCTTTCCTCTCTGGTAGCCCCCAGGAACGCCTTTCCGTCCCCTTCAGTTCTAGGGAGCGTAGTTCTAGGGGACTTCTTTGCCTGGCGCTGGGGAAACAGTCACAGACCTCTTTCTCTCCTCTCCCTGACTCGTGTCTTTACTCCCTCACCCCACATCTCTCTTCTTTATTCTCTCCCTTCCTCCTGCGTTTCTTTCGTTTTACAGGTACTCGCAAGTAAGAAAATGTCTGTCAGTCAGGACTGACTGAAACATTAATTTTATTAAGCGCAGACTACTGTACAAATGGTGCATATCGGCAAATGAACGTTCGTAAGCTCCTGTGATTGGAGATGTGTTCCAGGATTGGTTGCTGATCCTGGGAAGGCTCACCTCCCTCCTCCCACGCCCCTCACTCCGCCTGTTCTATCCCAGTGGACCAGCCCTTTAGATCAGTGCTTTTGAAGGATTAAGGACAGTTGTTGCACAGGTACCACGTGTCAGGCATATCATGTAGGAGTCCTTATAAGAGCTCTGCAGGCCCATAACTGGTCACTGATGCCCCTCTGTGTGTGTCCTGTAGTCTATGAAAGATCAGATGGGGTGATGGAGAGGGAAGATTGGCTTGGGTGGCACTGAGAGAGGTCACACCTCACTCTGTCATTTTTCATAGGTGTAAATAGTATTGTTATTGTTATTCTGTTACTGCAACAGAAGTGTGGGAAAGTGACACTTATTACTATCACATTTAAGAATTCATGCACCAGACATTTTAGACACTATCTGCCTATGAAATGGATATTCATATTTATGACCTTCTGTGAGTACTAGAATTTGTACTACTGGTTTTGTCAGTTGACTCTCTGTTGTCATAAACTCCTGGCCAGTACCAGACAAAAGGAAAGAGGCAGGTGTAACAATAGCAATATATAAAGTAATATTTTATAGCACTTCTCATTTTGTATATTATTTTCATACTCATCCTGTTTATATAGCCTATGAGATAGAGTTGGTTAACAAAACTCCATTTTACTGAAGAAGGAACTAAACACTGAGATTGAGCAGTATGTGGAACATAGTACAATATACATTCAGTAAATATGAGAAAAGGGATAAATGGATGAGATTTTCAAGAAGCCATGTCTTATTCACTTTTGTATTCTCCAAACCCAGAGGTAAGGCTAGCAACAGTAAGCCCACAGATGTGGGTTAGAGAGGTCGAGTGACTCGCTCAGGGACAGGAATGCATCACATATTTTTAGGGCATCTACTGTTTTGCCAGACACTGTGAATACGATGGTTAAAAAGACGCAAGATTCCTGTTCTCATGGAGCTTAAATTGTAATGAAGATAGAAAATAAACAGGTAAACAATATGTGAACAAAGAAATCTTGGATAATGGTGAGTGCAGTGAAGAAGTAAAACAGTGTGAGGTGAGAGGACCTCAGGGAGGGGTTACTTGAGATGGATTGGTTAGGGAAGGCCTCCCTGAAGAGCTGACATTTGTGCTGAGACCTCAGTGATATAAAATAGACAGCCATGGAAATATTTGGGACCAGAGCAATGCAGGTAAAGGAAACTTCAACTACAGAAGCCCAAGGTAGGAAAGAACTTGACTCTTTCAAAGAATATCATAAAGAATGCTGTAGCTGGGATGTAGAGAAAGTGGGACAAGATGAGCTTGGAGAGATAGTTAGGAGCCAAAGCATAGATAGGGGCCAAAGGGCTTTGAATTGGCCATGGGGCTCTACCCATGGGACAGGTTAGGAATTTATTTAAAGTATGATAAGAAACCAGTAGGGGGTTTTTTGGAAGGGAGTAATATAATCTGATTTATTGTATAAAGGTTTGTTCCGCCTGTTACATGGTGAATGGGTCATAGGGAATGGAAAGCAGCATTAGGAGAAGACCCTTGTGGTAATCCAGGAAGGAATGACCACAGTTTTGGCTAAAGTGGTATAAACATGGATGGATGTGAGATATATTTGGTGGCAGAGGCTACAGACTTGGTGATGTTTTAAATATAGGGGTGAGAAAAAGAGAGAAGCTCCTAGTGGATGGTTTTGCCATTTACCAAATGGAAAAGACCGGAGAAGAAAATGTGTAGAGGGGGGACTGTTTTTATTTTGCTCACCTTATGTTTGGTCTGCTTACTAAAAATCTAAAGTAAGTTCTGAGTCTTGAGTTCTGTGTATGGAACCAAAGATATAAAGTTGAGAGACATCAGGATGTAGATAAAACTACCTAGGGATAGTGTGTTCATAGAAAGCATTCCAATGATTAGAGGTAAAGCAGAGGAAAAGAGGCAAGCAGAGGAGATGGAGAAAGAGTAGCCAGTGAAGTAGGAAGAAAGTCCGAAGTGTGCGGTGACTTAAAAAGCCAAGACTACAAAGCATGGCCAGTGGTACTGAAATGTGGTGAGAGGTGAGGTGAAATAAAAAAATCTGACTTGAATTTTGACAAGCATAATGAAGAGTAAATGTGATGTGAAGAAATGGACATAACACTGTAGACATCTCAAGATATTTCACTGTGAAGAAGAACTGAGAAATGGAGGTTATAGAAGAATATATGGGGTCGAAGTAGGATTCTTAAAGATGGGGATACTTAAGTATGTTTTTAGCCTAATGGGAATGACCCAGTATAGAGGGGGAAAATATAGTATAAGAGAGAAAACGTATATCTTAGGAGGGGAATCTTTGAGAAAGTGAGAGGGGATGGGATCCAGGGAATATGTAGAAATGTATGTTGGCTCAGGAACATGAACATAAAATTTATAGTAATGGGAAGAAAGAGAGTATAGGTAGAGATGCAGATACATGAGTAGATTCAGTGATCAGAAGATGAGAGAGTTTCTGCCTGAAGTTAATTCTCTTTTTCTCAAAGAGCATAAAGAAAGTATGAGGCAGGATCAGTAGAAGAGAGGTGGAATGTTTGGATAAGAGGTTTAAGGGGTGAAGAAAAGACATAAACTAGTCATTTTGAAGATAGAAGGCAGTCATACTTGTCTTAGTCCGTTCAGGCTGCTATAACCAATAAAAAAAACATAGTCTGGGTGTCTTATAAACAGATTTTTTTCCTCACAGTTCTAGAGGCTGGGAAGTCCAATATCAAGGTGCCAGTAGATTCAGTTTCTGGTGAGGGCCCAGTGCTTGGTGTATAGATGGCCAAAAGAGGCGAGAGAGCTCTCTGGGTCTCATATAAGGGCACTAATCCCATTCGTGAGTGCTCTGTCCTCATGAACTAATCACCTACCAAAGGCCCACCTTCTAATACCATCACATTGGGGGTTAAGATATCCACATATGGAATTTGAGGAGTTACAAATATTCAGTCTGTAGCAATACTAGAGAAACATAGTAGCATAGCTGGGCAGAATTGAGTGGCCATTTCATATTTGTGGCCTTGTGAGTGAGTAGCTGAGATAGGGTGGAAAAAAGATCAAAGGAGCCAAGGAGATCAAGGAACTGAAAGACCAAAGTGGTGGGTGGGTAGACTACCTGGGTATAAGTGATTAAGTTAGTAGCTAAACTAGTCCTTGAACCCAGATACCCTGACTTTCCAGCTCAATGGGTTACTATTTTACTGACAAATGGTTCAGATCATTACTCTTTTGTGCCACCTACCCTTCCAGTTAACATTTTTTTAAAAATTGTGGTCTGATGGTTTTTGGCCAATACATTTAAATTCTAGACTTTCATAGGCTAGTGTTTCTGACTCTCTTGTCCCTTTAATATTTAGTTGTTAAATATTTTGGCTGTTTGTGTGTGTGTGTGTGTGTGTGTGTGTGTGTGTGTTTTGTTTTTGTTTTAACTCAGATTTTTTGAGATATAATTCACATACCATACCATACATACCAAATTCACCTATTTAAAGTATACAGTTCAGTGCTTTTGGTGTATTCACAGATATATATAACCATCACTACAGTTTTAGAACTCAAAAAGAAACCCCATACCTTGGAGCTAACACCCTTATGTCCTCCCCACCCCTTACCCTAAGCAGCCACTAATCTACTTTCTGTCTCTATAGATTTCCCTATACTGTACTTTCACATAAATGGAAGCATATAGTATGTGATCTTTTGTGATTGACTTTTTTCACTTAGCATTATGTTTTCAAGGTTTATCACAGCATGTATCAGTACTTCATTCTTTTTATGGCTGAATAATATTCCATTGTATGGATATACCACATTTTGCTTATCCATTCATCCGTTGATGAATATTTGGGTTGTTTCCACGTTTTGGCTATTATGAATAATGCTACTATAAATATTTGTGTACAAATTTCTGTGTGGACATATGTTTTCTTGAGAATATACTTAAGAGTAGAATTGCTGGGTCATATGGTAACTATGTTAAATCATTTGAGAAACTGTCAGCCTGTTTTCCAAAGTGGCTGTACCATGTTACATTATCACCAGCAGTATATGAGGGTCCCATTTCTCCAAATCCTTGTCAACACTTGTTATCTGACTTTTTTTTTAAGTGAGGTATAGTTGATATACAATATTACATAAGCTTCAGGTGTACAACATAGTGAGTCACAATTTTTAAAGGTTATACTCTATTTATAGCTATTGTAAAATATTGGCTGTATTCCCTGTGCAGTACAATATATTTCTGTAGCTTATTTATTTTATACATAGTAGTTTGTACCTCTTAATCTCCCACCCCTATACTGGCCCCCCTTCCCTCTTGCCACTGGTAACCACTAGTTTGTTCTCTCTATCTGTGAGTTTGTTTCTTTTTTGTTATATTCACTAGCTTGTTTTATTTTTTAGATTCCACATATAAGTGAAATCATATAGTATTTGTCTTTTGTTTTTGTTTTTTTAAACATTTTCACGAGTATGTGTTTATTAAAGTACAAAAGCCTACCTTTTAAATAGTAAAGGGAAGATGAAGGATGAGATTTGGAACTCCTGTTGCCTATAGAGCTGGGATGACAAGTAACAGGGAGACCTGATCTGTAGTCACCCTAATAACAATAATAATAATTGCATTTGGATACCCCTTTATATTTTATGTTATGCTTTTATTTTCTCTTATCTCATTTGATTTTGTAACTACCTTTTTCAGATGAAAAAACTGAGACTTGGAGAGGTTAAGTGTCTTGACTAAGGGCACATACCTAGAAAGTGGCAGAATTACTAACCATGGTGTTCTGACAATAAGTCCCATATCTTTCACTATAGTAGTTTGCCTCTTCACTTTTTACACTCCATTATATCCAAAGTGATAACAAAGAAAAGTTCTGCTAAGTAGAAAGTAATGGCTGGCTGGAGTCCACTTACAATGTGAGAACGTTTTGTATATGTTTAAAATCCAACAGTTAATGGGATTAGATATTTATCTACCATCTATGGTGTTAGGTAATTCAAAGAACCCAGAAATGATTATGAAATCAGCACTGATTCAATCTACCAGGAAAATAAATGGAAATGCGAGTCACTGAGAAGCATTTCTTGGACCCCATGTACCATACGTGCTTCCACAATACCCTATAGTGACTAAATTCTATATAAAGAATACAGTACTAGTTACATAGTGCACTCTCAATTAATATTTGTCAAGTAAAAGAATGATGGTAGTTAAACAAGCACTTACCATACTGGGGTGGATGCTGCAATAAGAATGCATACTGAAGGGAGCTTCTACAAGAATGACTTCTTAAACTATGTAGAATTAGCTGGGAAAAAAGCAGGGGTGTTGGGTGAGGAGGCAACATACAGAATGTATAAAGTCTTGGGGATGTGAGGCATGACAAGTTTGAGGAACTACAGTTTAGTACGGTTGAAGTTTAGAATGCCAAGTGAAGAATGAGGAGATACACAGGGACAAGGTTAGCCCTTATAACAGAGGGCTCTGTAAGCTGAGTTTGAGGAGTTTGGACGTTTCTCTTCTATGGGATGCCATTGAAGAATATTAAGCAGGAACTTGCTGTAATCACTGTACATTTTAGAAGATGCATTATGGAAATTACAGGGGGGAGTACCAAGGCTGGACGTGGGGAAAACAGTTGGAAAGACCATTATAGTGTTTAGAGGGAAAGGTGCTTATGGCCTGGACTGGGATAGTGGCAATTTATATGGAGAAAAGTGGGCAAATTTTTTTAATATTTAGGAGCTTGTGTTATCATGATTTAGTAACTCACCAGATGTCAGCAGGAAAGGAAAAGAGGGGAGAAGGAATGACTCCTCAGTTTCTAATTTGAGCAACTAGGTAGATGGTAGCTTCATTCTCTGAGATAGGAAATTCTCTGAAGAAGGAATAGATTTGGTGGGGAAAGGTCTTGGGTTCAGTTGTACATACATTGAGCTTAGCTTAAGATGCTTATAAAGGTGATCAAGTAGAGATATTCAATATTTAGGTAAATATACTAGTTAGAAAGAGGTCTTCTCTAGGCCAGGCTCATCAGCTTATTGGTCATTGGGAGTAAAATAAATGTCTTAAAAAATATATAGAGAGAGTGACAAGAAAAAAGGGCAGAAGGCAGAATCCCAAGGAACCTCAACATTTAAGGGACAGATAAAGGAAAAGAAGCTTGTAAAGAAGGCCAAGGATAGACAGCTAGAGAGGGAGAAGGAAGGTAGAGCAAGTGACAGAATGATGTGAGAATTCAAAAGGGAAGATGACTTCCAGTTTTGGGTATACCTTGCAGGAAGCTTTTCCTGGAATACCCTTAAGCAACAGCTATAATTTGCAAAGAAGAGATGCAGTGGGAAGGTATTCCAAGCAAATAAGAGAAAACAAATAATGCATAGGAGAGCAGTTAACAGTTTAATTTGACTGAAATACAGGGTCAAGAGAGATACAGAGGAAGCTGACAAGATGGTTTGATGCCATGTTGTGGAAAACCTTGGATTCTGGACAAGTTGTTAGTAACTATTCTATGGGTGAGAAAAGCCATTGTGTTTGGTGCTAAGAAAAAGACAAGAATATAAAACATGCTCTGAATCGTGGAATACCTTACCATTTTATTGTGGAAACAAAATCTAGGCACCTGAAAAGAATAAAAATTCAATTTTTATTAATGAGATTAATGAGAACAAATACTAAATACTATAATAATTTTAATAGTGGCAGAGTCCATTTGAATTGGAGTAGTAGTGTCCAGATTTGTATTGTCCTAATTAAATAGTAATGTCAGCTAGTCATTGTCTTAAAAAAAAAAAATGGGGCTTCCCTGGTGGCGCAGTGGTTGAGAGTTCGCCTGCCGAGGCAGGGGACACGGGTTCGTGCCCCGGTCCGGGAAGATCCCACATGCCGCGGAGCGGCTGGGCCTGTGAGCCGTGGCTGCTGAGCCTGCGCGTCCGGAGCCTGTGCTCCGCAACGGGAGAGGCCACAACAGTGAAAGGCCCGCGTACCAAAAAAAAAAAAAAAAAAGTACAGTATCTGAAATAAAACATTCACTGGATGGACTCAATAGCAGAATGGAAATGAACTAGGAAAGAATCAATGAACTTGATGATAGGTAAATAGAAATCATTCTCACTGAAAAACAGAGTGAAAAAAAGACTGAAAACTAAAATGCACAGAGCCTCAAGGACCTGTGGGACACTATTATGGAGTCTACAGCCTAATGAGACAAACACAGTGAACAGTCACTCTAATCAATACATGACTACAAACTGAGATAACTTCTCTGAAAAAAATGATCAACATTCTATAAGAACATAAAAAACTGGACCTTAGTCTATGGGCAGTGGTGGTGTCATAAATATTTCTCTGAGGTCCTTGAGCTGAGGGATTAAAAAGGAGTTAGCCAAATGAAGGGGAGGTTGGTGGAGAGTATTTCAGTTGGAGGGAAAAGCAAGTATTAAGGCTCTGCAGAAGGAATCTAGCAATTTCAAGGACCTGTAAGAACATCAGAGTGGCTAGGAATGGAAAAAATGAATGGGGAATGGTATGAAATTAGGCTTGAGAGAGACCCATGGACTACATTGTGCAGAATCCTGTAGGATTATCATTGCAATTAACTGGATGTTTATTCATATGTTGATCTCTTAATCCCCAAAATGATGGTATTAGGAGGTGGGACCTTTGGAAGATAATTAGGTCATGATGGTAGAGTCCTTATAAAAGGGATTAGTACCCTTATAAAAGGGACTCCAGAGAGCTCTCTAGCTGTCTCTTTGTCATATGAGGATACAATGAGAAGTCAGCAGTCTGCAACCCAAAAGAGGGCCTTCACCAACCATGCTGGGACGCTGATCTTGGGACATCCAGTTTCCAGAACTGTGAGGAATAAATTTCTGTTGTTTATAAGCCACCCAGTATTTGGTACTTTGTTGTAGTAGTTTGAACACAGCCATGTTAAATATTTTTGTCTTTATCCTAAAGCCAGTAAGGAGTATTGGGGCACTGAACCAGTGAACTGAAGTGAGGATTGAGGGCAGAACCTTCCTGACTCCCAACTTTTAGCAGTTGATGAGAGAAAATGAGTCTGCAAAGAAGACAGGAAAGGAATAAGAAGAAAGATGGGGGGTGGGGTAAGAGAGTGGTTTAATAAGAGTGAAAAGAATGTTTCATCATGTCATATGTTCACTTGTGGATTATTTATGACCTTAAGTAGAATTACTTTGTGGAGTGAAAGGAGTAGAACCTCAAGTGGTAAATATTGCTGAGTGAGTGGTTTGTGAGGAAAAGAAGACTGTGGTGAGAACCACCAACTCTGCAAAAAGTTTACTAGTAAAGGGAAGGAGCAGCTGAATGGGGATGTGGGTTTCTAGGAAACTTTTATTAAGATGAACTCATTTAAACGTCATTGGGAAGGATCTAGTTGAAAGGAAGTGGGAGAGGAGGAATAGTTGATAACAGGCAGAGAAGGATCATTGATGATATAAAATTCTTGAGAATACAAGAAGGAATATAATCCAAAGTACAAGTGCTCTGCTTGCCTTAGGAGGAAGGACACTTCCTTTAATGTAAGAGGGAGAGAAAGATTTGTAATGGAAGTTGGAGGTAAGGTTATCTACTGAGAATGAGGGGTTATATGTGGAGCCACGGTAGTAAATGCATTACCCAAGTGTATGTTTAAGACTCAGAAGGATTACAAACTTGGGAGTCAGCTGTTCATGTCTTTGGTGAATAATGGAAAGGAACCAAGATAAGGTCAGTAAATAACAGTGACTGGAAGAGGGAGAAAGCGGTATTGCCAAACTATACAAGCTTCAAAGAGGCAAGGTTTTTAAAAAGTAATGTATATAAATAGCAGTTGTCAGAAGGAAGTAAGCAAATAAACAGCTATTATGAAAGAGGACTGTAGGGGAAGTAGTATGCTTAAGGGAAGGGCTTGGTAAACAGCTATTATGAAAGAGGACTGTAGGGGAAGTAGTATGCTTAAGGGAAGGGCTTGGTTTCAGATAAGACACAGAATTTGAGAGAATGCTCTGAAGAGGTTGAGAGTTTGATAATTCTAGCAGAAGTTCCAGAGTGCTCAGTGAAAGGGGTTGGAGGGTAAGAGGCATGTAGAGGGATCTTAACACCTTTATAATTGATTTCCAATGAGCTATTTCTAAATAATCATAGCCTTCTCTGACTTATTCATTATTTACACCCTATTTTCAAGTTTTTCCTAAGGCCCTTATTTTTAATACTTTCTTTTCTAAAGTAGACAAACCAAAAAGTTAGATAGATACTTGATAGATTTTCTCTTCTTTTTTTAAAACAGATTTAAGTTATAATGGCCATTTTCTAAACGTTAGCATCTAGACCCTGTGAGAGCTTTGTCTATGTCTGACACAGTGTCTGATATATTATAAGCACTTTAGTTTTAAGAGTGTGGGCTCTGGAGCCAAACTGCCTGATTTTGGCCCCAGCTCCTTTATTTATACCTTTGTGACCTCGGAAAAAGCACAGACAGTGGGAGTGAACCAAGGGGAAATAATGTATCTCTGACCTGGGAAAAATGAGTGAGGTTATCGTAATTTGTCGGGGGCATCATCTAAGGCAAAATTCCTAGAGAACTATTCCCTAGGAACCAGAACAAATTGAGGTAAAGCTGAGTGTTACAAATCTACCTCAACTGAGCTCAGTCTCTGATTTCCTTAAAGTGATTAGCACTCCCCCCCACCACACATTTCTTTCTGGAAGAAGATAACATTTGGAGACTGTATCATTTCTTATACATGTCAAGTTTTCAATAAAATTATTAGCCATGCTAGCTTTTAGACAATACTTTATGACCACACACCAAGACAGAAAATTGAAACATGTTCAAAGATGACCCAGATTTTTGAGTTAGGAGACGAAGATGTTAAGATGACTATGATTGTAAGACCTCAAACTATAAAAGTCTTTGAAGAAAAAATAGGGGGAAAGCTTCATGACTTTGGATTTGGCAATGATTTCTTGAATGTTACACCCAAAGTACAGGCAAAAAGAAAAACTAGATGAATTGGACAACATCAAAATTAAAAACTTTTGCGCATGGAAGGACACTATCAACAGAGTGGAAAGGCAGCCCACAGAATGAAAGAAAGTATTTGCAAACAGATAAGTGATTAATAGCCCTAGTATTTAAAGAACCCCTACAACTCAACAACAAAAAACAATCTAGTTTTAAAATGGGCAAAGGACTTGAATTGGCATTTCTCCAAAGGAGATATATGAATGGCCAATAAACACATGAAAAGATTCTCAACATCACTAATCATTAGGGAAATGCAAATCAAAACACCACATTGAGATACCGTTTCATACCCATTAAGATGGCTATTAACAAAAAACCAAAATAACAGGTGTCAACAAGTGTGTGGGGAAATTGTAACCCTTGCGCATGGCTGGTGTGAATATAAAATAGTATAGTCACTGTGGAAAACAGTATGGCAGGTCCTCAAAAAATTAAACGTAGAATTACCATATGATCTAGCAGTTCTCCTTTGCACATATGCATGAGAATTGAAAGCAGACTTTGAACAGTTATTTGTACATCCATGTTTACAACAGCATTATTCACAATAGCCCCAAAGGTGAAAACAACCCAAATGTCCATCAACAAACGAAGGGATTAAATTCATAGCTTTTGCCCAGTCCTAAGGTAGAATTCCATGATTCCATTGCATTCTGGTACTTGGATGTGACCAGTGGCTTCAAACTCATCATCTTCCCCTGCCACTGAGCAGTCCTGGCTTCATCTCTCTCTAGTTGTATGACCCTGGGAAAGCCACTGACCCTCCAGTCCTCAGAGTCCTCATCTGTTCAATGGGGGTAGGTGGGTAGTGATATGAGGGAAGCAGACACATACCATGTATGTAGTACTTATCTCGGGGTCTGGTACATTGTAAGCACTAAATATATGATTGTACTTATTCATTCAGCATCTGTTCATTCATCAGCACTGGTTTTAATTAATTCCACAATAGGAAGCATGGATGTAGTCCTAACCCACTACTTGCAGGCTAATTTTCCAGGAAAACGATCATCTCCCACTAAATCGAGTAAATAAGATGCTACAGTATGGCTGTTTCCTTTGCATTTTATGTTGGTGTATTGCCATCTAGTGGACAATGCACAAGTTACAAGCAAAAGAGGAAAAGGGCGCGCAGAGAAAGGCGATAATCCTAAAAGAAATGTTTACCGTGCAGATTGCTCCAGAGCATTGTTGGATTTCAACAACTATCTGAAAAACATAAATAACAAGTTGTGTTCTGAATAGAAAATAAATTGTAAATGAACACTATAGTATGTTACCAGCTTATAATCTTACAATCTCTAACTTGTTCTAAGCAAAATAAAAAATAAAAGAATCAGCATTCTTTCCTGCAACTGACCGCTTTTCTCCATTTGAATTCTCCGTGCCACATATTGGATGGGAATCTAAATCATAAGGAAGGCACTCAACCAGGGGTTAGACCTCCTGACTTCTCTACCTTTAACTAGCTAAGCAACTCTGTTTTCCTTTCTGAGTATGTTACCATTATGGAGTGCTTACCATATGCTTGGGACTATGCTGAATATTTTATTTGCATTATCTCACTTAATCATTAAATTATTAATAGTGAACCACTAAAAAAAAGAGACAGATGAAGGGGGTAAACAAAATATGGTATATACATCAATGGAATATTATTCAGCCTTAAAAAGGAAGGAAATTCTGATACATGTTACAAAATGGATAAATTTTGGAGACATTATACTAAGTGAAATAGGCCAGATGCAAAAGGACAAATATTGTATGATTCCATTTATATGAGGTACCTGGGGTAGTCAAATCATAGAGACAGAAGGTAGAATGGTGGTTACCAGGGGGTTTCAGGAGGGGAGAATAGAGAGTTGTTGTTTAATGGATACAGAGTTTCAGTTTGGGATGATGAAAAAGTTCTGGAGATGGGCGGTGGTGATGGTAGCTTAACAATGTGAATGCACTTAATACCACTGAAATGCACACTTTAAAGTGATGAATTTTATGTCATGCATATTTTATCAAAAGAAAATTTTTTTTAGTGACTATAATATCAGTCAAAGAGAGGGAAAATATATTATCTTCAAAGGAGTCATGGTAAGAATGATAATTAAAGTCTTAACAGAAATTATGGGAGCCAGAATGCAATGGAACATTTTTTAAATGTTTACAGAAAATAACTTCTAGACTAGAATTCTGTATCCAGTGAGAATACCCTTCAAAAGTGAAGGTGAAATTAGCACATTTCAGACAAATAAATAATGAAAGGGTTTATTGTCAACAGATCTATAGTAAAAGAAATACTGAAAACGGACAATACCACGGTCATCAAGGATATTGAGCAACTATAAAGACAGGTTACAACCAGTGCAGTAAAGAAAGAAAAGGAGATTAAATGCATAAATAAAACTTGTATACTTAGAAAATCCAAAAGAATCTACAGACTATTAGAATAAAGTGAACTTATTAAGGCCTGCGTATAAAATAAATAAACAAAAATTACTTGTATTTCTGTATGTCAGCAAAAACAAATAATGAATTTTTTAAGTGATACTATTTTGGTAACATTCAGAAAAGCATCAATGCCTAGAAATAAGCCTACCTAGAAATAAGCCTAATGAAAGATGTGCAAGACCTCTAAATTCAGTTTAGAGTTTTACAAAACGTTATTAAAATAAAGAAAATCTAAGTAAGTGGAAGGATATACAGTGTTCAAGGACTGACATACTATTAAGATATCACGTTCTCCCCAAACTGATCTGTAGATTCAGTACAATTTCAGACAAAATTCCAGCAGGTTTTGTGTGTGTGTGTGTGTGTGTGTGTGTGTGTGTGTATTTGTGAATTGACAACTTGATTCTAAAATTCATATGGAAATACAAAAAGCCAAAGAGTCAGTCCAACTCTATCAACACCTATTATATAAGCACTAATGTAGTGTTGGCATAAGGATAGAAAAATAGGCCAGTGGACCAGAACAGAATCCAAAAATAAATTCACATATATGTGGTCACCTTATTTACAACAAAGGTGACCCTGAAGTGCAATGGGTAAAGGATGGTCTTTTTAAATTAATGGTGCTGAGTCAATTAGATATCATATGGGAAAAAAATCAGTTTTTATCTTTTTCTCACACTATACATAAAAATCAATTCCAGATGGATCATAGACTTAAATGTAAAAGGCAAAACTAATGCTTCCAGAAGAATATGTAAAGAGATATCTTTATGCTCTTTATGATCTCAGGGTTGGCAAAGATTTCTAAAACAATAACTCCAGCCATAAAGGAAGAAGAGAACAAATTGGACTAAATTAAAGTAAAAACTTCTGTTCATTCAAAGACATCATCAGAGTGAAAATGCAAGCCACAGAGTAGGAAATGATATTGGCTATTTATATATTCAAGAAAAGATCCATTCTAGAATAGATAAAGAACTCCCAACCAATCAATTAGAACAATACAGGCAATACATTTTTTTAATGGGCAAGAGAGTTAAACAGATACTTTACTAAAAAAGATATTTAAATGGCCAATAAATATATGAAATATATTAGTCATCAAGAAAGTGCAACTTAAATCCATAATGCAGTATCACCAGAATAACTAAAAGGAAAAAGACAGATGATGCCAAGGTTAATAAGAATTTGAATAATACTAAAGAGTATTTGGTTCAAATTCCAACTATGCTACTTGCCAGCTGTGTGACTTTGGGAAAATTACTTAAAATTCCTGGGTCTCAGCTTCAACATCTGTAAAATAAAGATAATAATAGTAAATAATTCGTAGAGTTGTGAGAATCGAATGAGATAATTCCTGTTAAGTGTTTAACAGTCCAAGTTGTGTCAGCTGTTATTATATCATTTAATCCTCACAATAACCAATAAATTAAGCAATATTATATCATTATTTTACAGATAAGGAAATTGAGGCCTAGGGAAATAAATCACTTCTATCTCGGCTTCAAAGTTCTTGCTTTTAGTTACTATGCTAATTGGTAGTTACCACCTACCAATTCCACTTTTGGCAAATATATAAAGAGAGTTTTGAGTAATTGCCAGGCACAAATATTGCTTGACACAGTATCAAGCTTCTCTTATAGCTCCTAACCTATTAAATTTATTATTCAGACCCCTTATCTAGGTTTTCAAGCTCTAATGCACTGTTTGCTCCCCTGTATCCCAAGTCCTGCCATCCTAATCATGACATAGTTGCAGATCTTAAAATAAGCTGCCTGGTTTCTTGATAGCTCTCCTTGTATGATTCTTTTTTTTTTTTTTTTGCGGTACGCGGGCCCCTCACTGTTGTGGCCTCTCCCATTGCGAAGCACAAGCTCCGGACACGCAGGCTCAGCGGCCATGGCTCACGGGCCCAGCCGCTCCGCGGCATGTGGGATCTTCCCGGACCGGGGTACGAACCCGTGTCCCCTGCATCGGCAGGCAGACTTCCAACCACTGCGCCACCAGCAAAGCCCCTTGTATGATTCTTGATGTTATGTTTGCATGCCCCTAGTCCATCTGCCTAGTTATGAGTCACAATTTGTCCTCATTCAAGTCACAGTTGAAATGTCCCCTTGACCACTGTGACATGCTGGTTTATTTTCTTCAGTATTTAATTGCAGTCTGAAAATATTGTTTATTGTCTTTCCCTTCCCCCCTACAAGAATATAAGCTCCATGAGAGTAGAAACCTATATTCCCGTTTTGTTTTGCTGCTTTTATCTTCAGAGTCCAGAAGAGTAGGCATTCAGAACTTACTGAGTGGGTGAACTTTGTGCCCTGACTCTTGTGTACTGGAGTTCAGATTTTTTAATGGTGCTAACCCTCAGCCTGTCCCTTGAGAACCTGAAACAACTTACGTGATTCACCCACATTCCTCGTTCATAGGGCTTACTAACACTTAGCTACTGGTCTAACAGCTAACAGGTAGTCATTCTAATAATTCTGATATTCCCTTTAACTAACATGGAGTTTTACTTTAAAAGGACTTAGAGATCTCATTTTTTCATCAAATTTTAAAAAATAACTGTTATTTTCTGTTTTAATATCATAAATTCAGTTATGATTCCTTATAGGATTTTACACAGTAATATTTTACTTCGTAAAGTGAGACAATATAGGTAAGCACCCAGCATATGGTAGGTACTCAGATGTTAATGTACCTTTTCATTAAAAACTTTCATTATTAAAATTGCTTGCCTTTAAAAAATATATATATAGATACTTGAAGCACATTATTATCAAGTACTTAAAAATTAAAACTTGAAATCTTTTTGTCTTCAACAGTAACTCAAGAATTGAAAGATATTTTTAAGGCAAAGATACTCTCCCTCTACTCAAAGGCAGCAAAGATCACAGAGAAGGTAGAAACAACAGATATTTTAAAATAAATGTTTCCAGAACTAATTCTCCTCTTGATATGGTTCTAGTTCACTGTTTTTTCCTAGTTCATTCTTATTCAAAATAAAACCTATTTTATTTTGCTTAATGTTGAACCCACAGACATTTCTAATGGACCATGTATAAAGACAGCATGCTTATAAGATGTAGGTTTTAATGTAGTTGATCACATTTCATTTAAAATTTTTTTGGAGTCTTTTATTCAGGAGTTGACTGACTAGAGTAAATCAATGATGGAAATTAGCTCAAACATAATTTCAGTGCATGAAATAAAGAACTAAGTTTTCTGACATATGCTTTTAATATACGGCCCAGGATTATGAACTACTGAGAAGTATTAAATTGTTTTGTGATAATGATTTTTAAAATTTATGCACATGACTTTGGTTAATAACTTTAAAATGAATATTTGGACTATTTTTACTATAAAGATATCTGACTTGACTGTGGTGAAACTTTATGCTAAAAAATTATTTAAAAATTAATCCCACTTAACCGTGTTTGTTTTCAGATGGATTTATAGTCCTTTTTTCTTTCTTTCTTTCAAATTACTTTTAAACATTAGCATGTACACCACAGATCCAAAAAATGAACATTTGGAGGATAAAAACATCCAATCATCTACAACTCCTCAGGTAAAAAATTAAAACTATATTGTAACATATGACATGAAAACAATCTGATGTTAAAATTTATTTTTGAAGTTTACTTAATAGGTTTTTATATATGTTTGGTTTAAAAGTGAGAAGTGGTCATTTTATACTATGAAACCATAGAAAATGAATTCATAGCCCTATACTTATTGAATGTGAAAGATATCCATGACATATTGTTAAGTAAAAAAGCAGATTATGGAACACTAGTATATTTACATTTTTATTAATAAATAACACACATACTCTCTCTCCCTTTCTCAGTCTCCCTCTCTCTTTTACATACATGCACACATTTCTAGATAAATATATATCAATATGTTAGCAATGGTTAACTCTGAATAGTGGGATTTGGAATGACTTTATTTTTTTCTGCTTATCTATATTTTTTGTTTTTCTAGCATGATCATGTGTTACCTGGGTATTTAAAAAATAAATGATTCAGGCTAAAAAAAAAAAAAAGAAGTGGTCATTTTAAAATAGCTAGTTTTAATATGTCCCAAGAAATGGGCAAAAGGAATGAAAACATGGAAGAGGTGACTATAGATTATTTTGGAACCAAAGAGGCAGATTTTAGGAATAATGAAAATTTGGCTTACTATTTCTTGCCATGTCCAGAATAAAGTTAGTAGTTTAGAGTAAAAGAGGTAAAGAAAAATCTAAATTAATTAAAATGTGCTGTACATTCGAAGGAGACCCAGGTTTTCATTTTTGCAAGTATGTAGAGTAAGTCATTAGACCTTTTGTTGACCTAGTTTTACTAAATATTAATTGCTCATAATTAGAATTATAAATTGTTTATTTTTATTATTTTTTCTCTTTTTTTTTGCGGTACACGGGCCTCCCAATGCCGTGGCCCCTCCCGCTGCGGAGCACAGGCTCTGGACAAGCAGGCCCAGCGGCCACGGCTCACGGGCCCAGCCACTCCGCGGCATGCGGGATCCTCCCGGACCCGGGTACGAACCCGCACCTCCTGCATCGGCAGACTCCCAACCACTGTGCCACCAGGGAGGCCCCTAAATTGTTTATTTTTTAAATAGAGGTTTCTACAGTTCTTAAGGGCCAAAAAAGTCCTTTTTAAAAAATGTTTAAAATATTCACCATTGATCCTAATTACTTTATCTGTAAAGACTTCATCTTACTCTATGTAAATTTATTATAAATTCTGAAATAATAAAACTTAAAATAATATGGTTTTATTGTATATGACCTTTCACCCACCCTAATCAGAACTCACCTTTGTGTCTTTACCCTGAACCTTTTGTATAGTGACAGACTTTCCAGAAAAAGGTCTCTATATCAGAACTCCAACAGGTTAATCATGATCCGGTTTAAAGAACTTTGATTTTAAAGAGCTACATAATTCGTTTACACCAGCTGCTATGGTGCCTCTGTCTCCCTAGTCATTAAATGCTTCCTCTTCCTTTCCTTATTCTGTCCAAGCTCTCTAGCCTTTGTTACCATTTCTTGTGACAATGTGATGTTCTCTCTCCACTGCACTCAAAAATATTATCAATACACTCAAAGCATTGACCTGCATGTCCACACACGTACATGCATACGCACACACACGTGCATCATGATAACAGCAAGGATGTTTGAATATCGCTATTCCATGGTTAACTATTCTGTTCTGTTTCTTTTTAATCTTTTGTTTTGGTTTGGTTTTTACCTTGGGAGAAGCCTTTCAATATTCTCACAAACTAAAGATGTCTTTTTCCCCCCTAAATCAGCAGTTTCATTATTAGACTAATTACCATTAAATACTGGAAGATTGAGGTATACCCATAAACCATCTAAATATGTTATCTATAAATAGTAGTGGAAAAAGCATGAACATTGAATTTCTGAAAGCTTGATCTGTTTTTTTCTCATTTTTCTTTGTTATATAATTTTTCAAATGAAATGAATCCAAGTTAAATTATATTTCAATTTAGTTGCATTTTAATTCTACAAAAGTTTTGCTGAATGATGTTTGGGAGTTAGACTAAGTAGGGACAGTTTTAATCTGCCTGCATTATAGGCGTACTTATTCAGTATACATAAATCACAAATGAATATGGCAGGGAGGCAGGTCTACAAAAGGCTAAATCAAGGTGCCCTACAAAATACACTGTTGTTACCTCCCCAAATACCTATTGATATAGAGCATGAATATTATTTTGTATGTATAATTCTCCATGTTCACAGTAATGATATGAATTTAATTATGAAATTTGGTTGTCTCTTACATTCATAAAATTGTACAAGTATATTTCTTAAAAGACTTTCTTGTTTTTACTTCAGATCCTCAAAGCTAGTGATACTAATGAACATGAAGAAACTAAGGAAACTGTCTTGTCAAAAACAGAGGAAACAAAACCACAGATGGAAAAGAAGTGTTCTTGTCCTCCACAAGGAACACTGAATGAAACTATTACAAATGGTATGTGAAATAAGATATGTAAATGGATAGAAAATGAGAAATATATTTGATAAGTATTAAAATACAAGCCAACAAAGACACTGCTTAATCTATACACTCCAGATCAGATGAGCAGCCCTGTTTACAAGCAATATGTGGACAAAGAAGAAATAGTTCCTTAAATCTGTCAAAAATAATAATTGCTTAACAGATCTATATTTTAATGTTTTTCATGACTTTTTATGTTAAATTTTGGAAATTAGAAACAGAAGTGATAGAAAGATTTTTATTTAAAACCTACTTTTGACATTTAGTTTTAAGTAGGTAGAAGGAACATTATATTTCTGCCAATATTAAGGTTCTTATTTAAATTAAGCCCCAAATTTTATGCTGTCTTAAAGAGTTGTGTAGAACTTGCTTTCCCACTAAAATTTTAAAGCATCTCATTGTCACCAAATATTTATAGAAGGTTTTTTTCCCTAGATTTCTATATGATTAAACTTGAGAGAGAGCGAGAGAGCGTTTGACCTCTAGAAGTACAGATCTCACAGAAAACAAAAATTAGATTAAAATATGATGAAGGATTAGTATTTGAAGTTTACATTGTTTTTCTTTGCTGCTTGCTAACTTTAAACTGAAAATTTTATTAATTAATGTAGTAAATTCATTTAGGAAAAGTTGCTTTTTAATTAAAATCAGTATTCTTAAGGCCCTGAATCTGAAGTAAACTTGAACATCTGCCAATGTAAGTGACTGGACTCCTTTCTGCACATAGGTCTCACATACACATCCCCATGACTTTATTTAGGGGGCAGTTTCTATACAGCAGTTGTTAGAAGTAGGGCCGGTGCATGTGGAAGAGAGGGAAATGTATTGGTCACCAAAGATTATCCATTGAGGTTGAGGACTGTGTTTGCTCAGGAACTAGTTGAGGAGTTTTATAACAACAAACTTTGATACTTATAACTGGTTTCCCCCTTTGTTTTCCTTCATTTTTGATTTTGCAAATTTAGAGAAATTCATAGGAAAAAGGAGCTTCATGTTTCTATCTTGGGGGTCTATATTCTTGTACTCTCTTTTTCAATCTGTCTCTCTCTCTCCCTCTCACATACACACCCTATCTTCAAACTAAACAAACTCTTAAAAGAGTGTATACTCTGGATAATAGAAAGAAATAGAGCTGCGGTTTGTCAACAAGTCATGTTTAATTCAGCAATCCTGCAGTGCACACAGGTTAAATTAAATAAGAAATCTAAACTTTCAACCACATGTAGAAATCAGTCTCATCACTTTTAATCACACTGTTTATATCTTACTTGGAGGTTGGCTTCCCTAATCACAAAGAAATGGATACTCTAGGGCAATAAGTTTAGGTTTTAGGCTATTGCTCCTTTTTGTTTCTTTTTAGTTTACTTTGAATAAAGGTACTAACTTATTTCCATTATTTTACCTTTAAATAAATGAAAGGGTAGCTTTATTATACATCCAACTATGATTTTCAAATAATCTTGGAACCAAATTTCTCCATTAAAATCTTACCACTAGTTTCATAAAGTAAGCAGTCTTGGTAGTTTAGAGCTCAAAAATAATATCCCAGACAATTCCAGTTTCTGATCCAGCATCATCACTCCATCCTTGCAACAAATAAAGAGCTGAACAAACTGAAAAATCATCAACTCTTCTTAGTTCCGTCAAAGAAGTGAGGTCACAGGGCAAATTACTGCCCCCCAAATTAGAGACAGGTTGATACAGAGAATCATAAGTTAGAGCAGAAACCTCTGCGGGAACCAATAGTGAGGGTAGGAAATTTGTCAATTAGCTGGAAGCTCAGTGTGGGCAAGTCTGAGAGTTAAAAACTATAGTAGGAGCCCAGTCATGGTGTTGGGGGACATCCTTTTGTGAGTTGTACCTCCAAGAGCCATCTGTCAGGGAGAGAGAAACGGTAACCACTGTGAAATACAACAGAGATCCTGTTCTTAATAAAACCTGCCTTCAAGAGAAACTGTAATATCAGAGTATAACCTGTGGGGACTTTATTAGCCTAACCAACTAAGGAGAAGAGAAATACCCAACTCCAGCCCTCTTTAGCCATACCATACAACCTAAGGGGGTGAAAAAAGAAAAAAAACCCTGAAAAGAACTTGTGAAATTTACACACAGGCTCACTAAAAGACTGAGGCCTAATCATAGGACTATAGAACTCTTCTTCTTCCCCTACAGCTTACCGTCACATTACCATAGGTCCTTTTACCAGCACATCATGTTCCCCTTTAAACAAAAATATATAAAATGTATTAAAAGGCACAAAACACGTTTTGAAGAGACAGAGAAAGCATCAGAACCAGACCCAGATATGGCAAGGGAGTTGGAATTATGAGACCATGAATTTAAAACAGCTCTAATATGCTAAAGACTCCAGTGGAAAGGTAGACAACATGTAAGAACAGATGGGTAATGTAAACAGAGAGATGGAAACTCTAGAAATCAAAAACACTGTAACAGAAATGAATGCCTTCAATGGGTTCATTAGGAGACTATGCACTGAGGAAAGAATCTGAGCTTGGGGATTTGTCAACACAAACTTTCAGACCACAATGGACTTAAAAGTATGATTTATTAACAGAAAGGCAGCTAGAAAATCCCAGAATACTTGGAGATTAAACAATATACTTGTAAATACACATGGGTCAAAAAAGAAACCTCAAGAGACATTTTTAAATATTTTGAATCAAATGAAAATACAAGCTATCAAAGTTTGTGAGATGCACTGAAAGCAGCACTTAGAGGGAAAATTATAGCATTGAATGCATATATTAGAAAAGAAGAAAGGTGTAAAGTCAGTTATCCAAGCTTCCACCTTAGGAAACTAGAAAAAGAAGCAAAATAAATTCAAAGTAAGCAAAGGAAAAGAAATAATAAAAATTAGAGCAGATATCAATAAAATTGAAAACAAGAAATAGAGAAAATCAATGAAACCAAAGCCTTGTTCTTTGAAAAGATCAGTAAAATTGATTGCCTCCAGCTAGGCTAACTAAGAAAAAAGAAAACATAAATCACATATCAGAAATGAGAGCGGGAACATCACTACAGATTCCATGGGCATTAAAATGATAATAAAGGGACATCATAAACAACTCTATGTCCACAAATCTGATAGTTTAGAAGAAGTGGACCAATTCCTTGAAAGACCCAATCTACCAAAATGCACACAAGAAGAAATAGATAACCTGAGTAAGACTATACCAGTAAAAGAAATTGAATCAACCATTAATAACCTCCCAAAACAGAAAGTATCAGACTCAGATGATTTCACTTGTGAATTCTACTAACTATTTAAGAAAGAAATTATACCAATTTTCTACAATCTCTTCCAGAAGATAGAAGCAGAGGGAAGCCTGCCAACTCATTTTATGAGTCTAGTATTACTTTCATACCAAAACTAAAGACATTAGAAGGGGAAAACGAACCAATATCTCTGATGAACATAGATGCAGAAATTCTCAATTTGTTGTAATTCTCTATATTAGCAAATAGAACTCAACAACATATAAAAAGAAGTATACTTTACAACCTTGTGGGATTTATCCTTGATATGCAAGGTTGGCTCACATTTGAAAATGAATTAATGTATTCCATCACATCAACAAACTAAAGAAGAAAAATCACATGATTATATCAACAGATGCAGGAAAAGTATTTGACAAAATCCAATACTCATTCATGATAAAAACTTCAGCAAATTACAAGTTCTTTGTCAACTTGACAAAGAACATCAATTAAAAATCTATAGCTGCCATCATACTTAATTGTGAGGGAATAGCTTTCCCAGTAAGATCAGGGACAAGAACATGATGCCCTCTCTCGCCACTCCTTTTCAATATTGTACTGGAAGTCCTAGCTAATATAGTAAGACAAGAAAAGGGTATAAAAGGCATACAGACCGGGAAAGAAGATATAAAACTGCCTTTGTTCACACATGACATGATTGTCTATGTAGAAAGTCTAAAGAATCTAGGGGAAAAAATCTCCTGTAACAACTAAAAAGTGAGTATAATAAGGTTGCAGGATACAAGGTTAGTATACAAAAGTCAGGGTTTTTTTTCCTATTTACCAACAATGAACAAATGGAATTTGAAATGAAAAACGTATCAGCATTTACACTAGTACTCCCCAAATGAAATACCTTCATATAAATCTAACAAAATATGTACAATATCTACATGAGGAAAACTGCAAAATTCTGAAGAAAGAAATTTAAAAACTAAATAAGTGTATAGATTTTACACGTTCATGGAAGACTCAATATTGTCAAGAAATTAGTTCATCTCAACTCGATCTATAGATTCAATGCAACTCCAATTAAAATTCCCACATGTTGTTTCATGGTGTCGACAAATTCATTCTAAAGTTTATATAGATATTGCAAAGACCAAGAATAACTAACACAATATTGAAGGAGAAAAATTCAAAATTGAATAACTGACACTACTCCCCTACAAGACTTACTATAAACCTACAATAATCAAGAGAGTATAATTTGGTGAACAGGATGTAAATATATTAATGGAACAGAATAGAGAGCTCAGAAATAAATAAACATAGTCAGCTGAGCTTTGACAAAGGAGCAAAGGCAACCCAATGGAAGAAAGGTAGTCTGGTGCTAGATCTACTGGATATACACATGCAAAACAAATTAATCTAGATCAGACCTTATGCCCTTCATAAAAATTAACTCAAAGTGGGACATAGACCTAAGTGTAAAATGCAAAACTGTGAAACTCATAGAAGTTAACATAGGAGAAAATCTAGATGACCTTAGTTATGGTGATTACTTAAAAACAAAACAAAACAGGAAAGGCACAATCCATGAAAGAAATAATTGATTAGCTGAACTTATTTAACATTAAAAACTTCCACTCTGTGAAAGACAATGTCAAGAGAATGAGCACACAAGCCACAAACTGGGAGAAACTATTTACAAAACACACAACCGATAAAGAACTATCCAAAATATACCAAGAACTTTTAGAACTCAACAATAAGAAAACAGACAACCTGATTAAAAATGGGCAAAAGACCTTAAAAGGCACTTCACTGAAGAAAATATACAGATGGCAAATAAGCATATAAAAATGTTCTCAACATCATATGTCATTAGGGAATTGCAAATTAAAACAACAAAGTACCACTGCATATCCATTAGAATGGCCAGAAGTCCCAAACACTGACACCAGATGCTGGTGAAGATTTGGAGCAACAGGAACTCTCATTCATTGCTGCTAAGAATACAAAATAGTACAGCCAATTTGGAAGGCAGTTTGGCAGTTTCTTACAAAACTAAATATACTCTAACCATATGATTCAGTAGTCACTCTCCTTGATATTATTTACACAAATGGGCTAAAAATTTATGCCCACAAAAACCTGCACACAAATGTTTATAGCAGCTTTGTCCATAACTGCCAAAATTGGGGGGCGGGGGGTGCTTACACTGTTGGTTGTATCATACTCCTGTTTTTTTCCCAAACTCTCCATCATAGTACTTTATTGAATTATAGTCAACATACCACAAAGTACAAAGATCTTAAGTGTACACAGCTCAATGAATGTAGACAAATGTATACATTTGTCGAAAACCATTGCTCACATCAAGATAACATAGAAAGGTCTTGCAACAGTATGACTTTCTTTATCCCTCTTCTGCCCTTGTGCTAGATTTATCATATATTTTACTTCTACATTCTTATTATTTTTGCTTTAAAAAAACAAAAGTCTTTGTTTTAAGTTTTAAAAAAATTCCCTTATATTTGTTCACATGTTTACATTCTCTAGTTCTCTACATTTCTTTCTGGCAATCTGGGCTTCCATGTGGGATTCTTTCCCTTCAGCCTAAAAAACTTCCTTTAATGTTTCTTGTTGTGTAATTGTGCTAGTAATTAATTCTCTCAGCTTTTATTTGTCTGAAAATGTCTAATTTGGCCTTTTTAAAAATTGAAGTACATTTGACATATAACAGTTTCAGGTGCATAACGTAATGATTTGATATTTGTAAATATTGCAAAATGATCACCACAATAAGTCGATCATTCATGGTTAAAAATTTTTTGTGTGATGAGAGCTTTTAAGATCTACTCTTAGAAACTTTCAAATATACAATACAGTGTTCCTAACTATAGTCACCATGCTGTACATTACTTCCTCATGACTTATTTTGTAACTGCAAGTTTGAACCTTTTGACCCCTTCACCCATTTACCCACCCTCTTACCCTCTGCCTCTGGCAACCGTCAGTCTGTTCTCTACATCCATGAACTTGATTTTTTTTTAATTCCACATATAAGAGAGATTATATGGTATTTGTCTTTCTCTGTCTGACTTATTTCTCTTAGCATAGTGCCCTCAAGGTCAGTCCATCTATGTTGTAGCAAATGTCAAGATTTTCCTCCTTTTTTGTGGCTGAATAATATTTCATTATATATACATATATATACTATATATAGTACTATATATATATATATATGTATATGTATCTACCATTTTTAATCCATTTATTCACTGATGAACATTTAAGGTGTTTCCATATCTTGGCTGTTGTAAATAATGTTGCTATGGACAGGGGGATGCTTACATCTTTTTGAATTAGTGTTTTCTTTGGAAAAATACCCAGAAGTAGAATTAGTGGATCATATGGTAGTTCTAATTTTTAAGGAACCTCCATTCTGTTTTCCATAGTGGCTACATCAATATACATTCCCACTGACAGTGCATGAGGGTTCCTTTTTCTCCACATCCTTGCCAACATTTATTACTTGTGCTCTTTTTGACTATAGCCTTTCTAACAGGTGTGAGGTGTTATCTCATTGGGTTTTTTTGTTTTTTTTTTTTTTTTTTTTTTGCGGTCCGTGGGCCTCTCACTCTTGTGGCCTCTCCCGTTGAGGAGCACAGGCTCCGGACGCGCAGGCTCAGCGGCCATGGCTCACGAGCCTAGCCGCTTCGCGGCATGTGGGATCTTCCCGGACCGGGGCACGAACCCATGTCCCCTGCATTGGCAGGCGGACTCTCAACCACTGAACCACCAGGGAAGCCCCTCATTGGGGTTTTGATTTGCATTTCCCTGATGATTAGTGATGCTGAGCATCTTTTCGTGTACCTGTTTGCCATCTGTATGTCTTCTTTGGAAAAATGCCTATTCGGATCCTCTGCCCAATTTTTAATCGAATTGTTTGGGGTTTTTTTTGCTATTGAGTTGTATGAGTTCATTGTATATTATGAACACTAACCACTTATCATATATATGGTATGCAAATATTTTCCATTTGGTAGGTCGCCTTTTCACTTTGTTGATGGTTTCCTTTGGTGTGCAGAAGCTTTTTCGTTTGATGTAGTCCACTCCCCACCACCCGCCCTTTTTTTTTTTTACTTTTGCTGCCTTTGCTTTTGGTGTCAAATCCAAAAATTCATCACCAATATCAACACTTAATACCTATGTTTTCTTCCAAAAGTTTTATGATTTCAGTTCTTATCTTCAAGTCTTTAATCCATTCTGAGTTAATTTTTATGTATAGTGTAGATAGAGGTCCAGCTTCCTTCTTTTGCATGTGACTGTTCAATTTTCCAAATACCATTTATTGAAAAGATTGTCCTTTCCCCATTGTATATTCTTGGCTCCTTTGTCATAAATTAGTTGACCATATATCAGTTTATTTCTGGACTCCAGAATAACAAATGACCCAGTGATCTATGTGTCTGTTTTTATGCTAATACCATACTATTTGATTACAATAACTTTGTAATATAGTTTGAAATCAGCACACATGATACCTCCTTTGTTCTTCTTTCTGACCTTTATTTTTGAAGTATATTTTTTGTTGGGTATAGACTTCAAGTTCACAGGCCCTGTTTCCTTTAAGCCCTTTAAAGCTGTTTTTTCATTCTCTTTTGGCTTCCTTTATTTCCAATGACAAGCCAGCATAATTCTTATTGTTGTCCCTCTAAATGTAATTTGACTATATTTTCTGGATGATTTAAACTTTTTCTTTTCATCTTTGATTTCTACAGTTTAATTATAATGTGACTAGGCATACTGTTCCTTGTATTTATCCTGCTTGGGCTTCACTAGACTTTTTGGACCTGTGTATTGTCTTTCATCAATTTTGAAAAGTCATCTTCTCTTCAAATATTTATACTGCTCCATTCTCTCTCTCCTCTTCTTCTGGGACTTCAATTATACATATGTCACACCATTTCATATTGTTTCATAGGTTTTTTCTTTTTAAATTAATAGCATTTTAAAGCAATTTTTTTAGATTTACCTAAAATATGAGTGGTAAGTACAGAGAGTTTCCATTTAACCCTTTACCCCCTCATACACACATACAGTCTCCCCTATCACTAACACCTTACATTAGTGTGGTATATTTGTTACAATTGATAAACCAATATTATACATTATTATTAAAGTCCATAAATTACATTAGCGTTCACTCTTTGTGTTCTGCGGGTTTTGACATATTTATAATGATATGCATCCACCATTACAGTATCATACAGAATAGTTTCAGTGCCCTAAAAATTTCCTGTGCTCTAGCTATTCATTCCTCCCTCCTCCTGGAATCCCCTGGCAATCACTGATTTTTTTTTTTTTTTTTACTGTCTTAATAGTTTTATAAACTTTAAGAAGTCCTCTTTATTCCTGGAGACTTTCCTCCCAGAGACATCCTTTTCTGCTTCCACCTATGTGGCTGTTTTCTAGGTCTGTGGAAGACTGTCATCCTAGAGCTTCCTTTCAATGCCCTCTTGGTTTGGATCTACTGTTTCCAAGATTAAAATCCTTCATCTTTCCTGGTTTCCTCCTGGTTTTGCTAGCATACATCCTCAAGTAAGTGCCAAAAAAAAAAGGATACATGACAGCTAAACTTTCAGAGACCTCACATATATGAAAATGTTTTTATTCTGCTCTCACATTTGATTAGTTGGGTATATAATTCTAGATTAGAAATAATTTTTCATAGAATTTTGGAAGGGTTTATCTGCTGTCTTCTAGTATCTAGAGTTGCTGCTAAGAAATAGTATATAAATCTGTTTATGATTCATTTGGAAATGGCTTTTTTCAAGGTATCTAGAAGATTTTAGCATCTTCTCTATGTCTTTGCTTTTGCAACATTTTACAGTGATAAGTGTAGGTATGGATCTTTTTTCATGCTTTGTATTGAGCATTTAGTTGACCTTTTCAACCTGAACACTAAGAAAGTTGCATATTATTTCCTTGATAATTGCATATTATTTCCTTGATAATTTCCCCCCTCCCCTCCTTTTTTTTTCTTTATTCTCTTTTCTGGTCAGATATTGGATGACTGGATATTTATCTCATATTTACCACCACTTTATGCTGCTTTCTGTTCTAGGAGATTTCTTTACTTCATTTTCAGTTTTTCATTTTTCCAGTTTTTCATTTCAGCAATCATATTTATTTTATCTCCAAGAACGCTTTTTTGTTCTCTAATTGTTCCTTTCATATGGTATTCTATTCTTATTTTATGTAAATTCTCAGATCTCTGAGAATATAATTTAAAATTTTTGTTTTATTTCATTCTGGTCCCTAAATTATCGGTTTCTTCTGAGGAAAGTTTTTCAGTTTGTTTTGCTTGACTTTTCCTTTTCTTGCTGCTGGGTTTTGTTTTATGTTAATGATCCTCAGTTGTCTGATACTTAAGAAGGAAGGTCTCAATAGCTTATGCAGATATACTATGCTGTTGTGAAGGTAGGACCTGTTGTCAGATCCCCCCTCTGAGACCATCTTCTGCCTGGGACAGGGCAGGACAAAGCTTTATTGACTGATGGGCTTTAGTTTGTGGTGAATGGACATAGAGCTGACTATGAAGTTGTGGGCTTTTCACATGCCAGAATGAGTTGTTTTCACTCTGGAACTCCAACAATCACTCTTAAAGCTTTAGCTGTCCCTTAGGTAATCCATTCAATGACTAAAAGTATGATAAATGTTAGCAGTTTCTAAGCACAGGAATGGAGAGAGGAGTAGAGCTGCTGACTGATGCTGTTGTACCATGTACAAACCCTTGATTAATTTCCCTTTTTTAGGCCCCTTTTCTCACTCCTTCCTTTAGCTGTATACTATTTCTAAGCTCAGATTTTCCTCCAGTTTCTATTGTCAAATGGATTTCTTTTGTAGGTACCTCGCATATTTAAGGCTGCAGCTTTCTCTACCTGTTTCCATCCTTCAACCTGTCCTATCTGCTTTCACCTCCCAGAAGTGTGTGACAACAACTATCTCTTCTCCCCTAATTCTCTTCATGGTGATATGTTTTTTCCTTTTTATATTTCTATACTTTTATTTCAGTTAAGCTTTATATGCCCTGTCTGCCATCTTGAACTAGCTTGGTTTTGTTCTTATGTCCTTTTCTTCCTTCACTTAATCAAAACTCTCATTCATTTAGTTTATCAGCTCTCAGGTTGGTGTTGGGCAAGACAGCAAAAAGATTAATTTCAAACAATGTGCTTATTTATGCTAATAAATATCTGGTTAGTAAAATTTCATGAAATATTACTAACTTTAGGAAAAAATATATGAGGCAGAGAAAAATTTTGTAGCATTGCTGGAAGAAAGATGTTAGGAAGAATAGAACCCAAGAAATCATCATAGATCCCTTACAGTAATTTTCTGCCTGAAGCAGTCTCCTCTTCACTTACATCCAGGTATAATTTTTTACTTCAGCTGTTAAAATGGGAGCTGGGAAACTACAGCCCATAGACCAAATCCAGTCCCCTACTTGTTTTATAAAGTTCTATTGTGCTAAAATGACAAAGTTGGGTATTTGTAACAGAGGCCATATGACTCACAATGCCGAAAATATTTACTGTCTGATCCTTTACTGAAAAAAAATTTTGATCCATCTCCTAGAAGATCATTCCTGTACTATACCCCCTTTATTTCCTCTTTCAGGAATTGAGCTGCAATTTCATGAGTAACCTTACAGCCCAAATTTCTCTATCACCTCAGATATAATCTGGGTGGACACCATAAAATCAAAGAATCTTTGTATCTTAAATCAACTGAATTCCATCTTATTTTACTCCCTCTTCCCAGTAACATAGTAACTAAACTTGTTCTGTATATAGCACTCTTATTTTTTAAATAGCAAACATTTGATATTGGTCTATTTGGATTTTTCCTTCCTTCTTGAATCAGTTTTGGTAATTTATGTCTTTCTAGGAGTTTGTTTATTTCATCTAAGTTGTCTAATTTTTTAGCTTGAAGTTGTTTATAATATTTCCTTAACATTCTTTTAATTTCTGTAGGGTCTATAGTGATGTTTCCTCTTTCATTTCTGATTTTGGTGGTTTGTGTCTTCTCTCACTTTTCTTGGTCACTCTAGCTAAAAATTTATCCATTTTGTTGACTTTCTCAAATAATCAATTTTTTGTTTCATTGATTTTCTTTAGTGTTTTACTATTTTCTATTTTATTATTTTCTACTCCAATCTTTTTAATTTCATACATCCTGCTTACTTTTGATTTGGCTTTCTTATCTTTTTCTAACTTTCTAAGATAGATGTTGTGATTGTCAATTTTAGATTATTTATTTCCTTCTAATATATTTTTAAACCTATAAATTTCCCTCTACACACATCGCATTCCTTTAACATTGATATATTCTGTTTTCATTTTTATTCACTTTAAGACATGTTGTAATCCCCTTGTGTTTACCTCTTTGATTCATGATTACCATTTGCATGATATATATATTTTATCCTTTTATTTTTAGCCTGTTCATTTCACCTGAAGTGTGTTTCTTATAGACGCCATATCGTTGGATATTTTTTTAATCCACTATGACAATCTTTGCCTTTTGATTTTAGTCCATTCACATTTAACATAATTACTGATATGGTTAGACTTATGTCTATCATTGCATTATTTCTTATTTGTCATATCTTTTTATTTTTCTCTTCTTATTCTACTGCTTCTTTTGTTTTAACCAAGTATTTTTAGTGTATTATTTTAATTTCTCTGTTAATATTTTAGCTGTATTTTAGAGGCTTTAGTGTGAATGGTTTCTCTAGGAATTACCATAATCACCTTCAACTTTTTACAGTCTACTTCAGTTTAATATTGACATAATTTGGTATTATATAGCAGCTTTGAGCCAATATACCTCTATATACTATAAACTCAGCAATATTTTGTTATTCTTATTGCTTTTAAAAATCTTAAGCTTTTTTAAAAAAAATTGAGATGAAATGAGAAAAACATATACACAATCTTTTATACTTAGACATTTATTTATCATTTTCAGTGCCCTTTATTCTTTCTTATTGGTTCAAATTACCTGTGTCATTTCCTTTCAACTTAAAGATTTTCTTTAGTATTTCTTTAGCAAAGATGAATTTTCTTTCTTTCTTTCTTTATTTGTCTGAGAATGTCTTTATTTAAGCTTCATTTTGAAGGATAGTTTTACTGGGTATAGGATTCTTGATTGACAGTTTTTTTTTTTTCTGTACTTCTGAAATGCCACTTTACTGCCTTCTGGCCTCCGTTTTTCCTGATGAAAATGTTGCTATTAATTGTATTATTGTCCCCATATGTAATAAGTCATTTCTCTTGCCACTCGCAAGATTTTTGCTTTGTCTTTGGCTGTCTCTGGTTTCATTAAATTTGGAAATTTGGACATTATATTTTCAAATATTTTCTCCCCCTTTATCTCTCTTCTCCTCCTGGGACTCCCCTTATGCATATGTTAATACTCTTGATGGTATTCCATTGCTATCTGAGGCTCTGTTTATGTTTTTCTTCATTCCTTTTTTCTTGTTGTTCTTCAGATTGATTAATCTCTATTGATCTATTTTCAAGTTTGTTGATATTTTCTTTCACAAGCTCAAATATGCTGTTGAGCCTCTCCAGTGAATTTTTCATTTCAGTTGTTGTATGTTTCAATTCTAGATTTTCTTTTATTAAAAAAATGGAAGTTGGCCTGCCTAAAGTTATGGAGCTGCATTAGATAATCTCTTATAATTTTTTAAATTCAATTTATTTAAACTAAAAACAAAAACAGTTCACCCATTTCTCCCATGCCCATTTTCATTTTAAAGTAAATTTTATCTCTTTATTGATATTCTCTATTAAATGGCACCTTTTTATCGTATTTTAATTGTTTATACATATTTATAATAGCTGTTTTGAACACTTTGTAAATCCAACACCTGGACTCACTCAATATCTCTTGATTGCTTTTTTCCTGAGTATATATCATACTTTCATGTTTCTTTGCACATCTAGTAAATTTGGTTGAAAATTAAACATTTTAATTACACATTATTGCAACTTTGAATTCAGTTTTACTTTTTAGGGTTTTTGTTGTTATTATTATTGTTGTTTTGGTAATTCACATGTACTTAAACTGTGGATTTTAACCTGCCCCATGGTTTGCAGCAGCCAATGGTTCTTGTCAGTTTTTTGTTTATTTTTTTGTTGTTAGCATACCTTCCTAGCGGTTTCCATTTGTCTGCATAGCTTAGTAGTCACCTAATGATTTTCGAGTGACATAGTGTTCAGGCCAATAAGTCTTCCACCCTCTGCCAGGTGATCTGTAGGTGGGTTGAAGAATGCATTTAAAGTTCCTGCTAGTACTCAGATCTCACATCATTTTTCTCTTTTTGCCATACTCCTTGAGTCTTCCCTGCATTTGCATACTTGCCCAACTAGCCATGGATATGTAGAGAACTTATTTCAACCATTCAATACCTCTTTCATATCCAATATCTCCCAGTCACATTTTTGGCTGGTCTGCCACTTGCCTCAACTTGGACTGCAACCTCAAACTAGCAAAACTGCATGTTTTCTCTGTCCATTCCCAAACCAGTCTGCCACTTTTAGCCAGCAAGGTCATGGGTTTTCTGCCTCCACTCCATATCAAATCCACTCCACCTCCTCTGGCAGGAAAGCTGCTGGTTTTTACTTCCAACTCCATGCTGGTATAACTAGTTTTTCCCAACTGAGCTGAAGTGGGGGAGAAGGGTGAGAAGAATGGTAGCAATCCCAAGCAGGAAGGCCTCAGACTTTCAGTGATCCTACCCAAAACTCTAGCATTTTTTTCAAGAATAACTGCTTCTCAATTTGATAACTGCCTTTGGTCAGTTTTCAAGGTCCTGAAATGGTTGCTTTTATTATTTTATACAGTTTTATATGTAGACTTTTTTATTGAAATAAACTGTCAACTTCTTCATGTTATCATTGTTGGAAATCCCATATCCAAGTTATTTTTATATCCCCTGATTTAGCAATTTTGATTGGGTATTTGTTATACAATCAAACACTTGTTTAGACCAACCTACATGTTTACAATTCTTTTTGTTCATTTTTCCTTCCTTTATAGTCCTATGTCCTTATTCCTAAAGCATATCTTCTAATAGTTTTTCTGCAAGTAAAAATGGAATATATTCTTAGATATATTTGCTTGACAATATCTTTCATTTGTCCTTTTCTTGAATGATAGTTTAACTTGCTGCAGAATTCAACATTGGATATTTTATCTCTGTACTTTGAAGACCTTATTTCATTATCTTCCAGCTTCTGTTGTTGCTGTTGAGAATTGAGAATCTGCTCTAATGTTTATTTCTTTATGACTAATCTATATTTTTCCCTCTAGATTCTTTAAGGCATTATTTTTGTTTTTGCTGATCTGTAGTTTCTCAACATTGTGTCTAAGTATCTATTTATTTTTATTTAATCCTGGTGAGAATTTATTTTACTTCCTGTGTCCAAATCAATACAGAATTGATTATGATTTTAATCAATTCTATAAATTTGTTAAGCCAATTTTCTTCTCAAATATTGTCTCTTTTTCACTCTTTCTATTCTGTTTCTGAAATTACTATTAGATATATTTTACATCTTTTCCAAAATCTAAATATCTCATATTTTCCATCTCATTTTTCTTGTTATGCTACATTCTAGGTAATTTCCTCATATCTACCAGTTTACCATATTTCTCTTTTCAGTTGTATCTAGCCTGCTGTTTAAGGTATCTAGTGATTTTTTAAATTTCAGTAATTATTTATGATTTCTTTCTAAATGTTGTATTTGAGTCTTTTACAATGCTTCCAGGTATTTCTTTTCTTATGTCTTAAGTATTTTTTTAATTGTCTTGAGTTTCTTTGAAAATACATATTTTATATTGTCTATCTACTGGTTCTGTTAGCTGAAGTTTTTGGATATCTAAGCCCATTCTTCGTTGTATCTATCAACTTTTGTTCATGGGGATTACTTCTTATTTTGTAAGTTTTTATTATAAATTCAGATTCAGTGGGGTTTTGTCTTTGAGACTTTATGCAGTCTGGAATCAAGAGTGTCTATTAGGGATATTTTGAACTAGCATCTACCAAGTGCCCTAGGGATAAGTTCCATGCGAAGGTACACTTTATGCCAAATTCAGGGTTTGGGGGTTCCTAAACCATACAAATCATGTAAATTTGAGCCCCAAACATAAGTTAGTTGAGGCCTGTATGAATTCTCAGAAGTGATTTTGCCACCCAGAGACCAGCTAAGACAAACAATCTGCTTTGTCTTCTCCCTTTGTCAGTAGAATGATAATTTCTGGTTCATTCTTTTAGTAAGAGTTCAGTCCTTTAAGTATTCCAATTTTGTGGAGTGGTTACAGTCAGAGAGGAGGGGACAAGAATCTTATTTCTAACTTCCTGCCTTGAGTTTGTCAAAATTCTCCTCTTTTACCCTTGACAGATTGGTGCCACCAAAAAGGAGTCACAGCTAAAGAATACACTTAAGCTGTTTCAAGGACCTGAAAAAAACATTACAAATTATGATTCATAGTAAATGAAGGTAGCTATTTAATTTGCAGATGGCAGTTTGCAGTATCACCTTCTGTCCTTTATAGAAATCTATGAATTCCCTCTGTGAGTAGGGACTTTCCTTAGTACCTAGTTGACAGAAATAATATGTCTACTACCTTATCATTACTCATCCTGTCCACCTCTACTTCCTATACATAATCTAAGATACTTTTCATTCTCTCAAAGACCAGGTTTACTTTTTTCTCAGCCTTTGTCCCCTTTAATAATTTACACCCAAACACCAACTGAATTATCCTTTCAATACAAATACTTAGTCTGCTGCCATTAAAAAATGTGGCACACTGTTTGTGACCACCTAGAGGGGTGGGATAGGGAGGGTAGGAGGGAGGGAGACGCAAGTGGGAAGAGATATGGGGACATATGTATATGTATAACCAATTCACTTTGTTATAAAGCAGAAACTAACACGCCATTGTAAAGCAATTATACTCCAATAAAGATGTTAAAAAAAAATGTGGCACACTTCCACTATGATCTTCAATAAATTTGAGAACTCATCACAACAAATCATATTCCTGGTGAAAAATCTACTTTAAAATATAAAATGAAGTAAATCTCTTCATATTGCCATGACATTTAAAAAATGTCATATATTATGAGAAAGCTTAGCACTTTAAAGGATTCACATATAGTTTAAAACTATTTTTTAATAAAAATACTTTTTTTTAGATTGACAAGGACTTTGGAATATATGTTAAACAGACATTTCTTTAACCACACTAGCAAGCAACATTAGTGTACATTATGTATCATTATATAGGATTGGCTGTTAATATATTCGATGAAATCAAATTCCTCTCACATGTATATATCTATGTCTAGGTAGATATATAGACATGTACTTTTTTATATTTCAGGAGCTATACTTTTTATGGTATGGTGTGTAACCTGGTCATTCTCAGGCCCTGAAGTTCTTCCTGGTGGAAGTTTATTTGGACTGTTAATTAGCTTTTATGGTGCTGTTATTGGTGGGAAACTTTTGGAAAACATTAGAATACCTTCAGTGCCTCAACTTCCCCCTGTTCTTGGTAAGTGAATAATTAGCTCTCCTTTTTTTGTCATTGACCACATGTAAATTATGACTATATTCTAGTCAGAGTAGATATAATTTAGAACTATTTCAATGTAATATGATCTATATAGCTTTTTTATATGTGTACTTATTATATATGTGTAAATATAGCTTGTTTATAGAAGTATTTATTCTCTATACACACACAGATTTTTCCTGAAATATATTTTAAAATACTTTAAATATACTCAGTATATGATTCTTGTTGCTTTATCATTTAATAGGACATTTTTTACTTAACTTTACATATATTGTAGAAAAGGAAAAATTTGAAAAAAACTGAATTTTTCTGTAGATAACCTAATTCAAATACAATTACAAGGTTCAAATGTTATAGTGACTAGGGCACCAAAAGGTTTATAGTTTTTGGGTGAGCTGTTTGAGCATCTCCACTATGTATATTCATCAGTGCATCATCTGCCTAAACAATGGTACCCCCTATTTCTTCATCACCATTATTATAATTCTCCAGGTAGAGGAAAATTAGTGGAAGAACTTCTATCAGAGGTGTATTATATCTTCTAAGTATTCAATACATTCAAATATTTAGTTACTGTCAATAGAGGTAATCACTTTCGCTTATCTCTAACACCCTTTCTGTGTTCATAACACCCATTCAGCACCTGCCAAGTATTTACTGAATCTTTTCTCCTCCTCTCCAAAACTTCCACTTTTGTCCTAGCTCAACCTCTTTGTTTCTAACCATTCCATGCACTATGGCAGAGCCTTCTATCTGGTCTCTCCTTCAGTTTTATGTCTATCTAATTTGCCAAGACCATCACATAGAAAATACAAGACTCATTATCTCACTTCCTGCCTAAAACTTTCCCATGGTGCCTTACTCTGCCAAAACAGGGGAGGGTAGAGGGTAGGGGTAGCTTTCCATGATCTGGCCCCTCCAGCCCATTCCCCACTCCCATCCTAGTCCTTTATGTTCCAGCAATACGGAATTACTTGTTGCACCCCATTGCCATATATCATTTCTTATATCCATTCCTTCATTTATGCTGTTTCCTCTACTTGCATGTAACCTGCCCTTCACCAAAGTAGCGAGAGACATAGTGTGTTTGAAGAAGGGAAATTAAACATTTCTGTTTTCTCTCTTGGGAAAATGAACTGAATCAGACATGGTTTATTTTCTTTCTTCTAAGGGATGTTACTGGCTGGTTTTACCATTAGGAATGTTCCATTCCTCAGTGATCACGTCTGTATTAGTAGCACAATGTCTTCAACTTTAAGAAACACTGCCCTTACCATTATTCTAGTGCAAGCTGGGCTTGGACTCGATCCACAGGTAGATTTCCAATTATACCTTGAGTATAGTTATTTTCTATATTAGAGGCTGGTGGAAAAGAAAAAGAGGCAGAATTTTTCTTACAGCTGTTCCAGGTAGAGCAAAGCTAAGACAAAGAACAAAGATTTTGCAGAAACATTGACACCTTAATTTCTACTGCTGGATATATTACTGATATGAAGATAAATCTCTGTGATATAAGATCTCTATTGGAGATAATATTTAATTATTTACATAGAGATAAATGTCCCGTATGCAACATTTGTATCATTTGAGAGTTGTGGCTCTTCTGTGGAGAACTGTTTATTTTTCTGTTAACAAAGGATAAGGTCATCCTGTAAAAGGTTATTGCTTTTGTTTTGTTTTCTCAGAATGATTAAGAATTTCAATAATATTATTGTTTCATGAATTTTTCCCACAGAACTTGTTCCTGATTATCTTTACATTTTTGTAAAAGCTAATCTTTTCAAATATTTCTTTAAATATTACTGTCTAGGGATCATAAATCTATTGGGGTTTTTAAAGATGGATATTCATGAATATACCAGCTATTCAGGATATAACAAATGTGGCAAATATATAAGACTGGTGGAAGTATCTTAAGAGCATAAATAATTATAGACAGTGATAATTTATTGTATTATCCAGTAGAAAATTTGAACCAATAAGAAAATTTAAAAGTTTTCCCTTTCAGTTAATTATGCAGTTTTTAAGTGATTTTCTCTTTTGGCATAATTATTACTGCTAATCAAACAGTTCATCCCTACAAGTTAACTGATGGAGATCCCTAAGATTCTACAGGATACTTTCATTATACTATTTACTAGGAAGATTAAGGGAGGTAGAAATAGTTATTTAATCACAGAGAAATGGGTCTTTTTTAATAATTAAAATACAAGTGTTTTATAAACTATGAAATAGTTTATAATCCAATATATGATGACATATAAAATGAGCTGCATTAGCATTTAAAGCCCAATGTGACATCTGGAATGTATTTCAATATTTGCTTAAAATAATTTTCTTATTGGCCAGTATAGGTTTGTCTAAATGTGACTATGTTTATATTTCAGGCTTTGAAGCATTTGAAAGGAGTTTGTTTAAGATTGTCTATGGGACCATGCCTCATAGAGGCATGTTCAACTGCTGTTGTTTCCCACTTCCTTATGAATTTTCCCTGGCAATGGGGATTTCTATTAGGGTAACTTTTTCTCATTTTTCTCTATGAAAATATTCAGTTAAAATTCTTGGTTTTAAATTATTGAAATATTCAGAATATTGTATAGACAAGCTTATCATTAAAATTATTTTCACAATGGTAGAAAATCTTGGAAATCAGTTGGTCAGAAACAGAGCCATGTCCTAAATCTACTATATCCTTAACAAATATTCATAGTCTCTAAATGCTTAATGCCAAGATAGTTCACGTTATCAGTTTATTTTTTCCTCCTATACTGTAATCTATCTCTATTTTTAACCTATCTAATGACTTCTTCCTTATATACCATATGTACATAGATATAAAATCTGTATCTATAATATGTAATATATGTATTATATATGAAAGATATTTTGTATAGATATAGATATTATAACAAAAAACAGCAAACACTATTTTCCTAGATCCAATGTCCCAACTATTATTATCCACCATCCATTTCCCTTCATGTCCAAATTCCTCAGAATAATAGTCTATAATCATTATCTCTATATCCTGAGCTTCTTTTCATTTTTCAATCCATTTAACTTTTGCCTCCACTTATCCATTCCAGTGGATGCCATGTGCATTTCTAAAAGATAAGGGCATTCTCTAACTAAATTAACAACAATTTCTTATTATCCTTAGGTGATTTTTAAAAAAATTTTGATCTACTCAATATTTGGTGGAATCTTTGAATCAGTCAAAGGATTGTGTATCCATTTTTTATCCAGGTCTTGAATATATCTTTTATCTCTCCTCAGTTTTCTTTTATTATGTCCTTTTGTAACTCCCCCCTCCATATCTATTAAGTTTTTCTTTATACTTCTCATCTGCTTGCCTTTGCAGTACACACTGGAAAATTTTCTCTGCTCAGTTCTCTAGCTTATTAACTCACTCTACAGTTATGTCCCTATCACCTATTTATTTATTTAACTTTGGCAATTAATTGTTTATTTCTAAGGACAATAGTTAAATGTTATGAACAGATAGAGTATACTTTCATGATTCTGAGGATATTTAGTTATTCTGAAGTCATGTTCTTGTTGTTCTCTTTTTAGTATATCTCTTTCCTTGGGTATAAATTATTCCATTTGATGAACATGGTGCCTCAATTCAAAGTGTTGGCTTTCCCCAAATATTTGGTGATACTTTAATGGGTACTCATTTTTTTAATTGAAACTTCCTATTAACCTGTGCTTTGTTTTATCTGTTTGCTATTGCCTTCTTGCAGGAAATAGGCCAGTCATGCTACCAAGCAAGCTTCCTTAGAAGCTGAGGCTGAGATTAAGATTTTTCTTTGGCCACACCTCGTGGCTTGTGGGATCTTAGTTCCCCACCCAGAAATTGAACCTGGGCCACAGCAGTGAAAGTGCCAAGTCCTAACCACTGGACTCCCAGGGAATTCCCTAAGATTCTTATGCAAATGATTTATTAAGGGAACTCTCAGTAGAAACCTCTGAGTGAAGAAAGACAGATAGGAGTGTGGGAAAAGTCAGTGGTTCCAAAACTTTGCTACCCATTAAAATCACTTGGGGAGTTTTTGAAAATCCCAGAAATTAGAGGAGTGATGTCAGCAAGATGGCAGAATAGGAAACTCCAGGCTCACTTTCCCACATGGAGACACTCTCATAACAATATGAGGACCAGATTACCTTTATGGTAACTCCAGAACCACTTTAGAGGTTATATATAGCATTCCATGCAAGCACAGTGCCAAGAAGAGGCACAATGGAGCAATTAGAACATTCCATTGCACTTACCCCCCATACCCCATGTCCCTCCTACAGAGCAAGGGCAATCAGGAGGAAACTCCCAACTTTGAGTTCTCCCTCAGGAGGAAAAGAAAAAGCTGGAACATGCGTCTTATATTCTGGCTTTTAAAGAGGCTGCCCAAGGCACTGGTTTCTGTCTCATCTGACTTGGAACATTGACAGAAAAGAGAGTGGCACATTTTAGATGCCCGAGGTCCACTGAGAACAAAGGTGAGTCTTGTGCATTGCTTTACTCCAGAGATATTGATTGCAGTACTGCTGATAGATACCTGGGGTTACTCTGGAGTAGGAAAAAGCCAAAGTCCAGCTGGAGATAAATGCACCAAAGCCTGGAGAAGACACATTCCAGAAAGGTTTGACAGACTCCCAGAATCGTTAGCTGGGATGATTGGTCTTTCCCTAGTGAGGAATTTCATAAAGACCAGGCGAGGTGGCTGTTTTTTCAAATATCCAATTTCCAACAAAAGATAACAAGGCATACAAAGAAACAGGGACTCAGGGCTCAATCAAAGGAACAAAATAAAATTCCAGAAACCGACCCTAAACAAATGGAAACGTATTACTCAACAAAGAATTCAAAATAACCATCATAAAGATGCTCAGTGAGCTCAAAGATGTTGCAGACATCTAAAAGAAACCAGGAAAATGATGCATGAACAAAGTGAGAATACCAACAAGGACATAGAAGCTATGAAGAAAAGAACCAAAAATAAATGCTGGAGCTGTAGAATATGATAACTTGAAAAATTGACTAGAGGGGATCAATAGGAGACTGGATTGGCTGAAAAAAAAGAATCTGAACTTGAAGACAGGTTATTTGAAATTATAGAATCATTGGAGCAAAAAAAAAGCAAGGAAAGTGAAGAGATCCTAAGGGACTTGTGGGATGCCATTTAATGGGCCAACCTATGCATTATGGGAGTTTCAGAAAGAGAAGAGAGAAATAAATGGTCAGAAATCCTATTTAAAGAAATAATGGGCCAAAACCTCCAAATTTGAGGAAGGAAATGGACATACAAATTCAAGATGATCAAAAAACTCCCATTAAGATAAAACCAAAGAAACCTACACTGAAACACATTGTACTCAAGCTGTCAAAAGTCACAGAAAGTGAGAATCTTAAAAACAACAAGAGAAAAGCAAGAGCTCCCTGAAGATAATAGTTGGATTTTTCAGTGGAAACCTTGCAGGCCAGAAGGGAACGGGATGATACATCCAAAATGCTGAAAGGAAAAAAAATGGCCAACCAAGAATACTATATCTAGCAAACCACATGTAAAAACTTCATGACGTTGAATTTGACAATGATTTCTTGGATATGACACTAAAAGCATAGGCAACAAAAGCAAAACTAGGTGGGACTGCATAAAACTTAAAAACTTCTGCACAGCAAAGGAAACAATTAACAAAGTGAAAAGGCAACACACAGAATGGGAGAAAATAATTGCAAACCATATATCTGAAAAGAGATCAATATTCAGAGTATGTAAAGAACTCCTACAACTCAACAAATTTTAAAAAATAACTAAATATTGGGCAAGGGATTTGAATAGACATTTCTATAAAGGACATATACAAATGGCCAAAAAGCATCTGAAAGTACTCAACATTTATAATCATTAGAAAAATGCAAATCAAAACCACAATGAGATAACACCTCATACCCATTAGGATGGTTACTATTTTTTAAAAAGCTAGAAAATAACAAGTGTTGACACAGACGTGGAGAAATTGGAACATTCGTGCACTGCTTTTGGGAACATAAAATGGACAGCTGCTATGGAAAATAGTTTGGAGTTTCCTCAAAAAACTGAAAGTAAAATTACCATTTAATCCAATAATGCCACTTCTGTGTATATATCCAAAACAACTGAAAGTAGGATCTCAAAGAGATATTTGCACACCCATGTTCATTGCAACATAATTCACAATAGCCAAGAGGTAGAGGCAGCCCAAATATCCATGGACAGATGAATGGATAAAGAAAATGTGGGATACACACACACACACACACACACACACACACACACACACACACACACAGAGAGAGAGAGAGGAATATTATTCAGCTGTAAAAAAGAAGGAAATCCTGTCTCATTCTACAGCATGGATAAACCTTGAGGACATTATGTTGAGTGAAATAAGCCAGGACAAATACTGTATGATTCCACTGATATGTCTAGAGTAGTCAAAATCATGTTAACAGAAAGTAGAATGGTGGTTGTCAGGGGCTTGGGTGAGGGGGAAAAGGGTGTTGCTCAATGAGTATAGAGTTTTGGTTTTGCAAGATGAAAAAGTTCTAAGTATATGTTACACAACAATGTGAATATCATTTGCACTACTGAACTGTACACTTAAAAATAAAGTTAATTTTATATTATGTATTTTTTACAACAATTAAAAAACTTTACAATATCCCAGTATTCATGTCAAACTTCATTCTAGATCAGATCAGAATGTCTTGGAATGTGAATCCAGGCATCCATATTTTTTAAAGATCCCAAGTACATGGTAAGATCACTGTCAGTGATCCCTGCTTTCTGATATTTAAACTTCTGTTTAAATGTGGGCTGGACTTACTGACTTGCTTCCAATGGACAGAATACCGCAGAAGTGATAGGATATTTCTTCTAAGAAGATTAGGTCATAAGAAGACAATGACTTCTGTCTTCCTTGTTCTCTCTTGCACTCTCTTTAATTGCTTGTCTTGGGGGAAGACAGCTGCCATGTTGCGAGCAGCCTTGCAGAGAAGCCCTCAGGGAAAGAGGCTGAACCTATCAACGGCCATGTGAGTAAACTTGAAAGCAGATCTTCTCCCATCCACCTCATGAGAGACCTTGGGTAGGAAGAGGCATACAGCTAAGCCATACCCAGACTCCTGACCCACAGAAGTTGTGAGATAATAAATGTGTGTTGTTTTAAGCTTCTAAGTTTGGGCATGATTTGTTAAGCAGCAACAGATAAATAGGTGGTTCCAATGTGCAGTAAAGTTCAGGAACCACTGAACTGGGCAAATATGTGTTTTCAGAGAATTCTAGGTTCTTCTTGAGTCCCTAGGGAAATCTTGATTATAAACTGCACCAGAGAGGTTGTACAGCCAGAGGCATAGAAGCTAAACTGTTAGACCCTCACATCAGTCAGTCATTGGCAGGAGCTGTCTGGAAGGGGGAAGTGGTGAACTTCCTTAGCATCCACAGGTAAGCTCTTGTTATCAGGGCAAGGCTTCCAGAAAGCTGCAGTTGTCAGTGGTTAGCAGGCAACAAGCAGCAGCTGGGGCACAGGTACACTGGCCTGGCAAATGGGTTCTGGTGGGGACCACGCGCATCACTACTGCAGCATTTAGAAGGTGAATGTGGAAGAGACAAGGCAACGTTCTGGATGGGATATACGAACAGAAGGTATTCTGAGCAGGAATTTCCCCATTCCTCAGGGGTGTCATCAACCACCCCAGAAATTTTCTCATTTGCCTTTGTGGCTTAGGTGCCCACACTCATTTTTCCTTCTTTTGGGCAGATGTCTTCCTTACTAACTTGTTCAAGAGGTAGGAATGCCGTGGAGACTACATCTGACGGGCCATTCTTATGGTGGTACTCTAAGTAATTACCATTTGATTTCCTCAGAGGTGCCTCCTACTCCCAGGATCTGCCTTCTGGGCTTGGGACATTTTTAGGAGTACACCATATCTTCTGTAGCAATCTTATACGCTTTTTGGCTTATGATTTCCTTTCTCAATCCTAAACTGTCTGTCTCTAATCTTCCTGTATACACTTAGTTTCTTGTCCATTGAGGATTCCTCTTTTGTCTTCTAGCTAGGTTATGGATTTTCCTATTATTTTCTTTTCTTTTTTAAAAATAATATATATTTAATAAAATTAGGGTTATATCATACATGCTGGGGTTTTTTGTTTGAATTTCAAAATTGTATTAAATATCACAATTCTAATAATTAAATATTAAAAATGACAAAATTAAATAGGAAATAATTTTGAATCTTAAATAGTAGTCCACGTTTACTTAGAGGAGGATGAGGAGGTAGTTTGAATTTTTTTTCCCACCCCCCCCCCCACGGCATTCCCCCCTTGGTGTCCATACGTTTGTTCTCTACATCTGTGTCTCAACTTCTGCCCTGCAAACCGGTTCATCTGTGCCATTTTTCTAGGTTCCACATACATACGTTAATATACGATATTTGGTTTTTTCTTTATGACTTACTTCACTCTGTTTGAGTCTCTAGATCCATCCATGTCTCAACAAATGATCCAATTTCATTCCTTTTTATAGCTGAGTAATATTCCATTGTATATATGTACCACATCTTCTTTATTCATTCATCTGTCGATGGGCATTTAGGTTGCTTCCATGACCTGGCTATTATAAATAGTGCTGCAATGAACAATGGGGTGCATGTGTCTTTTTGAATTATGGTTTTCTCTGGGTATATGCCCAGTAGTGGGATTGCTGGATCATATGGTAATTCAATTTTTAGCTTTTTAAGGAACCTCCATACTGTTCTCCATAGTGGCTGTATCAATTTACATTCTCACCAACAGTGCAAGAGGGTTCCCTTTTCTCCACACCCTCTCCAGCATTTGTTGTTTGTAGATTTTCTGGTGATGCCTATTCTAACTGGTGTGAGGTGATACCTCATTGTAGTTTTGACTTGCATTTCTCTAATAATTAGTGATGTTGAGCAGCTTTTCATGTGCTTCTTGGCCATCTGTATGTCTTCTTTGGAGAAATGTCTATTTAAGTCTTCTGCCCATTTTTGGATTGGGTTGTTTGTTTCTTTAATATTGAGCTGCATGAGCTGTTGATATATTTTGGAGATTAATCCTTTGTCCGTTGATTTGTTTGCAAATATTTTCTCCCATTCTGAGGGTTGTCTTTTTTTTTTTAACATCTTTATTGGAGTATAATTGCTTTACAATGGCATGTTAGTTTCTGCTTTATAACAAAGTGAATCAGTTATACATATACATATGTTCCCATACCTCTTCCCTCTTGCGTCTCCCTCCCTCCCACCCCTCTAGGTGGTCACAAACCACCTAGCTGATCTCCATGTGCTATGTGGCTACTTCCCACTAGCTACCTATTTTACGTTTGGTAGTGCATATATGTCCATGCCACTCTCTCACTTTGTCACAGCTTACCCTGCCCCCTCCCCATATCCTCAAGTCCATGCTCTAGTAGGCCTGTGTCTTTATTCCTTCTTACCCCTAGGTTCTTCATGACCTTTTTTTTTTTTCTTAGATTCCATACATATGTGTTAGCATACGGTATTTGGTTTTCTCTTTCTGACTTACTTCACTCTGTATGACAGACTCTAGGTCCATCCACTCCACTACAAATAACTCAATTTCGTTTCTTTTTATGGCTGAGTAATATTCCATTGTATATATGTGCCACATCTTCTTTATCCATTCATCTGTTGATGGACAGTTAGGTTGCTTCCATATCCTGGCTGTTGTAAGTAGAGCTGCAATGAACATTTTGGTACATGACTCTTTTTCAATTATGGTTTTCTCAGGGTATATGCCCAGTAGTGGGATTGCTGGGTCGTATGATAGTTCTATTTGTAGTTTTTTAAGGAACCTCCATACTGTTCTCCATAGTGGCTGTATCAATTTACATTCCCACCAACAGTGCAAGAGGGTTCCCTTTTCTCCACACCCTCTCTAGCATTTATTGTTTCTAGATTTTTTGATGATGGCCATTCTGACCGGTGTGAGATGATATCTCATTGTAGTTTTGATTTGCATTTCTCTAATGATTAATGATGTTGAGCATTCTTTCATGTGTTTGTTGGCAATCTGTATATCTTCTTCAGAGAAATGTCTATTTAGGTCCTCTGCCCATTTTTGGATTGGGTTGTTTGTTTTTTTGTTATTGAGCTGCATGAGCTGCTTGTAAATTTTGTAGATTAATCCTTTGTCAGTTGCTTCATTTGCAAATATTTTCTCCCATTCTGAGGGTTGTCTTTTGGTCTTGTTTATTTTTGTTTTTATTTCCATTTCTCTAGGAAGTGGGTCAAAAAGGATCTTGCTGTGATTTATGTCATAGAGTGTTCTGCCTATGTTTTCCTCTAAGAGCTTGATAGTGTCTGACCTTACATTTAGGTCTTTAATCCATTTTGAGTTTATTTTTATATATGGTGTTAGGGAGTGTTCTAATTTCAGCCTTTTACATGTAGCTGTCCAGTTTTCCCAGCACCACTTATTGAAGAGACTGTCTTTTCTCCATTGTATATCCTTGCCTCCTTTGTCATAGATTAGTTGACCATAGGTGTGTGGGTTTCTCTGGGCTTTCTATCTTATTCCATTGATCTCTGTTTCTGTTTTTGTGCCAGTACCATATTGTCTTGATTACTGTAGCTTTGTAGTATAGTCTGAAGTCAGTGAGTCTGATTCCTCCAGCTCCGTTTTTTCCCCTCAAGACTGCTTTGGCTATTCGGGGTCTTTTGTGTCTCCATACAAATTTTAAGATTTTTTGCTCTTTTAAGATTTTTTGCTCATAAAAACTGCTATTGGTAATTTGATAGGGATTGCATTGAATCCGTAGATTGCTTTGGGTAGTATAGTCATTTTCACAATATTGATTCTTCCAATCCAAGAACATGGTATATCTCTCCATCTGTTGGTATCATCTTTACTTTCTTTCATCAGTGTCTTAAAGTTTTCTGCATACAGGTCTTTTGTCTCCCTAGATAGGTTTACTCCTAGGTATTTTATTCTTTTTGTTGCAGTGGTAAATGGGAGTGTTTCCTTAATTTCTCTTTCAGATTTTTCATCATTACTGTATAGGAATGCAAGAGATTTCTGTGCATTAATTTGCATTCTGCAACTTTACCAAATTCATTGATTAGCTCTAGTAGTTTTCTGGTGGCATCTTTAGGATTCTCTATGTATATTATCATGTCATCTGCAAACAGTAACAGTTTTACTTCTTCTTTTCCAATTTGTATTCCTTTTATTTCTTTTTCTTCTCTGATTGCTGTGGCTAGGACTTCCAAAACTATGTTGAATAATAGTGGTGAGAGTGGACATCCTTGTCTTGTTCCTGATCTTAGAGGAAATGCTTTCAGTTTTTCACCATTGAGAATGATGTTTGCTAAGGGTTTGTCTTATATGGCCTTTATTATGTTGAGGTAGGTTCCCTCTATGCCCACTTTCTGGAGAGTTTTTATCATAAATGGGTGTTGAATTTTCTCAAAAGCTTTTTCTGCATCTATTGAGATGATCATATGGTTTTTATTCTTCAATTTGTTAATATGGTGTATCACACTGATTGATTTACGTATATTGAAGAATCCTTGCATCCCTGGAATAAATCCCACTTGATCATGGTGTATGATCCTTTTAATGTGTTGTTGGATTCTGTTTGCTAGTATTCTGTTGAGGATTTTTGCATCTATATTCATCAGTGATATTGGTCTGTAATTTTCTTTTTTTGTAGTATCTTTGTCTGGTTTTGGTATCAGGGTGATGGTGGCCTCATAGAATGAGTTTGGGAGTGTTCCTTCCTCTGCAGTGTTTTGAAAGAGTTTGAGAAGGATGGGTGTTAGCTGTTCTCTAAATGTTTGATAGAATTCACCTGTGAAGCCATCTGGTCCTGGACTTCTGTTTGTTGGAAGATTTTTAATCACAGTTTCAATTTCATTACTTGTGATTGGTTTGTTTACATTTTCTATTTCTTTCTGTTTCTGTCTTGGAAGGTTATACCTTTCTAAGAATTTGTCCATTTCTTCCAGGTTGTCCACTTTATTGGCATAGAGTTGCTTGTAGTAGTCTCTTAGGATGCTTTGTATTTCTGCAGTGTCTGTTGTAACTTCTTTTTTATTTCTAATTTTATTGATTTGGGTCCTCTCCCTCTTTTTCTTGATGAGTCTGGCTAATGATTTATCAATTTTGTTTATCTTCTTAAAGAACCAGCTTTTAGTTTTATTGATCTTTGCTATTGTTTTCTTTGTTTCTATTTCATTTGTTTCTGCTCTGATCTTTATGATTTCTTTCCTTCTGCTAACTTTGGGTTTTGTTTGTTCTTCTTTCTCTAGTTCCTTTAGGTGTAAATTTAGATTGTTTATATGAGATTTTTCTTGTTTCTTGAGGTAGGCTTTCATAGCTATAAACTTCCCTCTTAGAACTGCTTTTGGTGCATCGCATAGGTTTTGGATCATCGTGTTTTCATTGTCATTTGTCTCTAGGCATTTTTTGATTTCCTCTTTGATTTCTTCAGTGATCTCTTGGTTATTTAGTAATGTATTGTTTAGCCTCCATGTGTTTGTGTTTTTCTACATTTTTTCCCCTGTAATCTATTTCTAATATCATAGCGTTGTGGTCAGAAAAGATACTTGATATGATTTCAATTTTCTTAAATTTACTGAGGCTTGATATGTGACCCAAGATGTGATCTATCCTGGAGAATGTTTCATGCGCACTTGAGAAGAAAGTGTAATCTGCTGTTTTTGGATGGAATGTCCTATAAATATCAATTAAATCTGTCTGGTCTATTGTGTCATTTAAAGCTTCTGTTTCCTTATTTGATTTCATTTTGGATGATCTTTCCATTGGTGTAAGTGAGGTGTTAAAGTCCCCCACTATTATTGTGTTACTGTCGATTTCCTCTTTTATAGCTGTTAGCAGTTGCCTTATGTACTGAGGTGCTCCTATGTTGGGTGCATATATATTTATAATTGTTATATTTTCTTCTTGGATTGATCCCTTGATCATTATGTAGTGTCCTTCCTTGTCTCTTGTAACATTCTTTATTGTAAAGTCTATTTTATCTGATATGAGTATTGCTACTCCAGCTTTCTTTTGATTTCCATTTGCATGGAATATCTTTTTCCATCCCCTCACTTTCAGTCTGTATGTATCCCTAGGTCTGAAGTGGGTCTCTTGTAGACAGCATAGAGATGGGTCTTGTTTTTGTATCCATTCAGCAGGCCTGTGTCTTTTGGTTGGAGCATTTAATCCATTCACGTTTAAGGTAATTATTGATATGTATGTTCCTATGACCATTTTCTTAATTGTTTTGGGTTTGTTTTTGTAGGTCCTTTTCTTTTCTTGTTTCCTACTTAGAGAAGTTCCTTATCATTTGTTATAGAGCTGGTTTGGTGGTGCTGAATTCTCTTAGCTTTTGCTTGTCTGTAAAGCTTTTGATTTCTCCATTGAATCTGAATGAGTTCCTTGCCGGGTAGAGTAATCTTGGTTGTACCTTCTTCCCTTTCATCACTTTAAGTATATCATGCCACTCCCTTCTGACTTGTAGAGTTTCTGCTGAGAAATCAGCTGTTAACCTTATGAGAGTTCCCTTGTATGTGATTTGTCATTTTTCCCTTGCTGCTTTCAGTAATTTTTCTTTGTCTTTAATTTTTGCCTATTTGATTACTATGTGTCTCAGCGTGTTTCTCCTTGGGTTTATCCTGTATGGGACTCACTGTGCTTCCTGGACTTGGGTGGCTATTTCCTTTCCCATGTTAGGGAAGTTTTCTACTATAATCTCTTCAAATATTTTCTCTGGTCCTTTCTCTCTCTCTTCTCCTTCTGGGACCCCTATAATGTGAATGTTGTTGCGTTTAAAGTTGTCCCAGAGGTCTCTTAGGCTGTCTTCATTTATTTTCATTCTGTTTTCTTGATTCTGTTCTGCAGCAGTGAATTCCACCATTCTGTCTTCTAGGTCACTTATCCATTCTTCTGCCTCAGTTATTCTGCTATTGATTCCTTCTAATGTAGTTTTCATTTCAGTTATTGTATTGTTCATCTCTGTTTGTTTGTTGTTTAATTATTCTAGGTCTTTGTTAAGCATTTCTTTCATCTTCTGGATCTTTGCCTCCATTCTTTTTCCGAGGTCCTGGATCATCTTCACTATCATTATTCTGAATTCTTTTTCTGTAAGGTTGCCTATCTCCACTTCATTTAGTTATTTTTCCAGGGTTTTATCTTGTTCCTTCATCTGGTACATAGCCCTCTGCCTTTTCATCTTGTCTGTCTTTCTTTGAATGTGGTTTTTGTTCCACAGGCTGCAGGAATGTAGTTCTTCTTGCTTCTGTTCTCTGCCCTCTGGTGGATGAGGCTATCTAAGAGGCTTGTATAAGTTTCCTGATGGGAGGGACTGGTGGTGGGTAGAGCTGACTGTTACTCTGGTGGGCAGAGCTCAGTAAAACTTTAATCCACTTGACTGTTGATGGGTGGGGCTGGGTTCCCTCCCTGTTGGTTGTTTGGCCTGAGGCAACCCAACACTGGAGCCTACCTGGGCTCTTTGCTGGTGCTAATGACAGAATCTGGGAGGGCTCACACCAAGGAGTACTTCCCAGAACTTCTGCTGCCAGTGTCCTTGTCCCCACCGTGAGCCACAGCCACCGGCCGCCTCTGCAGGAGACCCTCCAACACTAGCAGGTAGATCTGGTTCAGTCTCCCCTGAGGTCACTGCTCCTTCCCCTGGGTCCCGATGCACACACTACTTTCTGTGTGCCCTCCAAGAATGGAGTCTCTGTTTCCCCCAGTCCTGTTGAAGTCCTGCAGTCAAATCCCACTAGGCTTCAAAGTCTGATTCTCTAGGAATTCCTCCTCCCATTGCCAGACCCCCAGGTTGGGAAGCCTGACGTGGGGCTCAGAACCTTCACTCCAGTGGGTGGACTTCTGTGGTATAAGGGTTCTCCAGTCTGTGAGTCACCCACCCAGCAGTTATGGGATTTGATTTTACTGTGATTGCGCCCCTCCTACCGTCTCATTGTGGCTTCTCCTTTGTATTTGGATGTGGGGTACCTTTTTTGGTGAGTTCCAGTGTCTTCCTGTCAATGTTGTCCCAGCTAGTTGTGATTCTGGTGTTCTCACAAGAGGGAGTGAGAGCATGTCCTTCTACTCCATCATCTTGGTTCCTCCCTCTCCTATTATTTTCATGTCTTCATTTCAAATGGTTTTGAGATGGAGGTAAAGGCTGCAATTTGTGCTTGACCCAACATCTTGAATGAAATTTCTCTAGAGTTTTAACCAGCACTAAAGAATGTGTGAACATTTTTACCACCATTAAATGACATTCACTCAAGAGCAGAATTTTTGCATTCAAAGTCATTGTAAAGAGAAGATGTGGTACATATATATAATGGAATATTACTCAGCCATAAAAAGGAATGAAACTGGGTCATTTGTAGAGATGTGGATGGACCTAGAGTCTGTCATACAGAGTGAAGTAAGTCAGAAAGAGAAAAACAAATATCGTATATTAACACACACATGTGGGATCTAGAAAAATGGTACAGATGAACCTATTTCCAGGGTAGGAATAGAGACACAGATATAGAGAACAGACATGTGGACACAGATGGGGAAAGGGAGGGTGGGACAAACTGGGAGATTAGGGTTGACATATATACACTATCATGTGTAAAATAGATAGCTAGTGGGAACCTGCTGTGTTGCACAGGGAGCTCAGCTCGGTGCTCTGTGATGACCTAGATGGGTGGGAAGGGGGGTGAGGGAGGTCCAAGAGGGAGGGAATATATGTATACATATAGCTGATTCACTTCGCTGTACAGCAGAAACTAACACAACATTGTAAAGCAATTATACTCCAATAAAAAAGTCATTGTAAAGGTTAATACATTTGTTGTACAATTTACTATAAAACACTTTTGTTAAAAGGATGTTTTTAAGTTGGTTTTCAAAGATTTTTCTCTCAGTTTTGTAGTCAGTGCAGTCTCTCCTGCTGTTGTTGTCCCTTCCATGCTACGTTTGCAAGAAAAGGGATATGGTTTTGAGAAAGGCATTCCAACCTTATTAATAGCTGCCAGCAGTTTGGATGACATCGTGGCTATCAGTGGATTCAATACATGCTTGAGCATAGTCTTCTCCTCAGGTAAACAAAAAAATACAACAGCTACCGTATAATTCATTGCTTTTTTTGTTCTTTAAACAAGGTTTGTGTCTTTGCCTCTGCATTTATTAATGAAGACTTTTCTATGTAACATCTTTTTATTCTTCATAGACAGCTCATTCTAGACCAGAGAAGGAATTTCAATGGGTTAAGATACCACTACTTAACACAAATGATTTCCTTTTAATAACTAAATATTCCAATTAATTTGATAACCCATATTATTACCATTTATCTGCTCTTGTTGCTTTGGAATTTTGTCACAGTTTTCAATAGAAAAATTTAGGCAGCAATATTATTAGTACTACTAATATATTGAATAGATATTTTGGAGATGTACCTTTCTGGCCATCATTATAAATAACTGGTTGCTCTGTTACTAAGCCAACTTAAATATATAGAGTGTGGACAAGTGTGTGTCTTTTTGGTAGTGATGGGACAAGATCCTGCAACAATTCTAAATCCCAAGGTGATATTTGATCTTGAATGTCACTTGGCAGAAATTGTGAAAGTAAACACTCCACATTTAATAATGCATTAATTATCTGCCAGTGTTCGAAGTTCAATATTCTGTATTATTAAAGCACCAAAACATTTTAAAGCTGAGAAGTTATATATATATAGTTTCTCTTAAAATCATAAGATATAAATGAATAAGAAGGAAAAAAGGGAAAATATAGAAATAAAGTATGTAATAGTTATACCCCCAGGAATAATAATTGTGAATCTTTTGATGTAAATTCACCCAGACTTCTCCTTTTCTCCCCCATCCCCATCTATCTCTAGCTCTTTCTCTCCCTCCCAATAGTCTTATAAAATTATTGAATAGTAACCATACTTTCTTATAACCTGAGTTGTTTTGCATTTACCTGTGTATTGCAAACATGGTCCTTTTCAGTAAATATTTCTATGACATTTGAAATGGTTGCATAGTATTCGATTGGCTGCATCATGGTTACTTAACATGTTGAAAATTGAAATTGACACCAGTATTTACTATTAAAATAATGCTTGGTTGAACAGCTAAATAGTTGTACTTAATCTTAATATTTTCTTAATCTTTTTTAATACTTTTTTAAAAAGTTTTATTTTTTGCTGTGTTGGGTCATTTTTGTGCGCAAACTTTTCTCTAGTTGTGGCGAGTGGGGGCTACTCTTCATTGCGGTGCGTGGGCTTCTCATTGAGGTGCTTTCTCTTGTTGCAGAGCATGGGCTCTAGGCACCTGCGCTTCAGTAGCTGTGGCTCGAAGGCTCAGTAGTTGTGGCACACGGGCTTAGTTGCTCTGCAGCATGTGGGATCTTCCTGGACCAGGGACTGAATGCGTGTCCCCTGTTTTGGCAGGCAGATTCTTAACCACTGCGCCACGAGGGAAGTCCCAATATTTTCTTAGTCTTAAAAGAGAAATTATTGAGTTAAAAAGTATATAACATTCTAAGATTTTTGAAATATATTGCCACAATATCTTGTCCTACCAGGGTGCACAAGCATGCCACCTTCATGCTCTTCACCTTCTTCAAAATTAGGTATTTACTAGTCCTTTTTAGCTTAGCTAATTTGACAGGTGAAGAGTGAGGTCTCTTTAAAGGAAGTACTTTGAATACTAGTGATGTTAAACAAATGTTCGTGTTTATTGGCCATTAGCATTTTGGAATGTTTAATAGATTGCTTTTCTTGAAATATTTTGCCTATATCCTATAGGTGTGTTCATCATTTGTTCTTTTGATTTGTTAAGATTCTGCACAAAATTAAGAATGATAACCATTTGTTTTATATGCTATGGTTTTTGTAATTTGACTTTTAACTTTATCTCTTTTCTGTCATTCAGAAGTCCTAAATTTTTTATTTTCAGATCTGGCCACCTTTTCCTTCATGACTGGTATCAGTCATTCTTTCAAAAAATATTTTTTGTGCTCCTCTTCCATTGTACCAGCTACTGTATCAAACACTGAGGATCAACAGTGAACAACGATATTAGTTTTTATTGAGTAATTGCTTTGTACTTGCTGTAAGTTCTGTAGATGTTTTGACTCAACAGTCACAATAGTGCTATGCTCATTTTGCATATAAGGAAACTAAGGAACAGAGGTTAAGTAATGTGCTCAAAGTCACAGATTTAATAAGTAGGGGAACCAAGATGCAAACCTAGCAGCCTGACCCCAGGCCCACACTTTTAACTACTATTCTATCCTGCCTCCCGACACAGCAGACAGAGAAGACCACGTGGTCAATGGTCTCAAGGGGTTTATATTAAACAAATAATTACAGATGTAATAAATATTACATAGCATAAGATGCTAGGGGAACATTCTACAGGAGACCAAACCTAATTTGAAGAGGACTGAAAAAGTGGAAACCAAGCAGGTACATGCTTAAAAATCCTCTTCCACCACATAACTATGTAAACTGTCTCTTAAAAGTTTAAAAGTTTTATTTTACACATTAGATCTTCAAAGCATCTATATTTTGGAATATAGTAGATATTGAGATCTAACCTTACCTTCCAGGTCAATTGGCCCTTTTACCATTATGTAATGTCCTTCTTTACGTCTTGTGACAGTATTTGACCTAAAGTCTATTTGTCTGATATAAGTATGACCACCCCTGCTCTCTTTGGGGTACCATTTGCATGGAATATCTTTTTCCGTCCTTAAAGTTTATAGCAATCTGTTTTAAAATGACAACAACTTCAATTGCATTCAAAAGCTCTACTCCTCTTCTCCTTTACCTCTCAGCCTCCTCACTTTATGTTATCATTGTCACAAATTACATTTTTTATATTATGTATCCATTAACATAGTTTTACAGTTATCTTTTGTGCTTTTTTTTTTTTTTTTTGGCGGTACGTGGTTGCTTTTTTTTTTTTTTTTTTTTGCGGTACGCGGGCCTCTCACTGTTGTGGCCTCTCCCGTTGCGGAGCACAGGCTCCGGACGCGCAGGCTCAGCGGCCATGGCTCACGGGCCCAGCCGCTCTGCGGCATGTGGGATCCTCCCGTACCGGGGCACGAACCCATGTCCCCTGCATCGGCAGGTGGACTCTCAACCATTGCACCACCAGGGAAGCCCTGTGCTTTTATCTTAAATTCCAAAATAGAATTAAAAGTGATTTCCTTACCACCATTAAGGTATTACAGGATTCTGAATTCATCTATTTACCTTTACTGGAGGTTTATATTTAATGCTTTTGTGTTGCTGTCTAACATCCTTTTATTTCCACTTTAAGGATTCCCTTTAACATTTCTTGTTAGGCAGGTCTAGTGGTGATGAACTCCATCAGCCTTTGTTTACCTGAGGAAGTCTTAATTTTGCCTTCACTTTGAAGGACAATTTTGTGGGATAGTATTCTTGGGTGGCATTTTTTTTTCAACATTTTGAATATATCATCCTACCTTCTTATAAGGTTCCTGCTGTGTAAGCCTCTGATAATTTTATGGGCGCTCTCTTATATATGATGTGTTGCTTTTCTCTTGCTGTAATATTTTAAATGAGCAGAAAGCCTTTTGGACTGTATATTGTTGTTAAATGGGTGTCTCTGTAGGGGATCAAGGTTCCGGGCTTCCCATTCTACCTTCTTACTGTTGTCACGCTCCACTTCTATTATTTTTAATGGGAAAATAGTTCTAAAATATGTATATTTACATACCTTATTGAGTTGAATACACAGAGCATAGCTGAACTTTTTTGTGTGACTCTGGACATTTTTTAAAACGTATTACAACAAACTACATGTATCCATGAGACATTATATTGAAAAACCAGTTGATCCTTGAATATTCCTAGGATTGACCCTGGGTTAAATCTTTTTTTTTATGCTGTTGTTGTTGTTATTAAATTGTCCTTTTTATGTTTAAATCATTTGTTTATCATAATAGAATATCAGAGGAAAACATTACCAACCTTGTGCTAGGTGCCAGAGGTTCTCCTTTGCCAGTCTCTGTGCGTTCTTCTACCTCACCTGGTCTTTTAGGTTGGGTGTGTAAAAGGAGCACATTGTGGCTTATTACTGCTTTGTTTTCTGGCCTATCTATTCAATGAACATTTCTGAGTTATATGTATTAAATCATTGGAGAGTACATATTCAATTTATCAAGTAGATGTGTATATGTTTTCATGTGTTGGAACATTAAAGGTCCATTTTGGTATATTTATTCTATGATACATACCTTTCTTTATGAATCACCTACATTTGATTTTCCGACGTGCTGGGTATGTGAAAATACTTCTCTATGGAATGTTTTTCTTATTATGTGCCCTTACAGGTGGTGTACTTAGCAACCTCCTGTGTGCTTTTCGGGATGTACTTGTTGGTGTGCTGGTAGGAATTGTTTTGGGAATGTTTACTCGATATTTTCCAAGTAGAGATCAGGTAAATAAAAAATAAACTATTGTTTGGAAGTACAGTATTTCTTTCAAAAGACATTTCTTTCAAAAATTTGAACTTTTAGAAGATCCATGAAATAATAAATTTAATATTTAGTTCTCTTTCTCCAAAAAAGGCCTCCAGTGCCTACTCTGCTTAAAACTGAGCACAGTTGTGATTGATCCAGGTCAGTGGCCCTAACCGAAGTCCCTGCTTCCTGATTAGGCAAATAAGGAATATCAGAAAAATGTACTTAATCCAGAGTACCTTCTCCATTCCATCCCACTCCTTTCTTCATTAAATTGCCTGTTGACTCCTGACATTTAAAAAAAAGTCTTTTTCCCTCAAACTTTACGTTGAACATTTTTGGAGAAATATATTCCCATTTATCTCTGCATATTTTCTGACTTAAATTCACTCCCTCTCCCTTTGACCAAGGACACACTATCAAACTCAACCCTTTCCTGCCCTAAAGGATATGCCATTACTCTTAGACTTCTGTAACTTCCATCTTAATTTCCCTGCAGTTATTGTCTTAGCTAAAAAGATATTCAGACATTTATCTTTAAGAATTCTTTGGATATGTTATATGGGACTACAGGTTATATGGGTCTCTTTTCTTTCCTTCTTCTCTTACAGTTAAAGTATTATAACCATTTTACTGATGTTAGTATCAGAGATATGGCAGAAGATGAAACTCAGTAATTGCAAATTTTGTCACTTGATACCAAGTTTGCTAAAATATGTGGTGAGAAAGTCAAAATTTTAGACATTATTCTATACAACATATGAAGACATGGTATCAAAGGGTCAATAATAAATGATAGATGATATGATAATTGTATTATATATTTAACATAAATTAATTTCCAAATATCTATCAAATTCTAGGGAGAGCTTGCAGTGAAGAGAGCATTTCTTATCTTGAGTATGTGCGTTTCTGCTGTCTTAGGCAGCCAGCGCATTGGTTTGCATACAGCTGGAGGATTATGCACACTAGTATTGAGTTTCATTGCAGGGACAAGTTGGTCCAAAGAAAAGGTGAATATTTTTAATACACCATTTTTTAAAAGATAAAATAACTGCATTTTTCTTACATCTATAATGGACATTTTAGGAAATCGCACTCTAGTTGGAAGATGTTCCATAAGTTTGTATCTTCAAGGAAGTGAATGAATCAGTCAAGGAAATAAAATACTTAGAAGAAGGACTACAACGCAATCAGAAGTTGAATTATCACATCAGGCCTTTCTCTTTTTCCCAAGTTTAATGCAATAGGATTATATAACTTTTATTGATTTAATTATTTTATTTATTAAAATTTTAGTTATACAATTAATACATGCAAATATGCTCATAAAATATTAAAACAGTAAGAAGGGGACTTCCCTGGTGGCGCAGTGGTTAAGAATCCGTCTGCTAATGCAGGGGACATGGATTCGAGCCCTGGTCCGGGAAGATCCCACATGCTGCAGAGCAACAAAGCCCATGCGCCACAACTGCTGAGCCTGCGCTCTAGAGCCTGCGAGCCACAACTACTGAAGCCCGCGCACCTAGAGCCTGTGCTCCGCAACAGGAGAAGCCACCGCAATGAGAAGCCTGCTCACCGCAATGAAGAGTAGCACCCGCTCACCTCAACTAAAAGAAAGCCCGCACGCAGCAAGGAAGACCCAATGCAACCAAATATAAATAAATAAATAAATAAATTTATTTTAAAAATAATAATTAAAAAAAATAAAACAGTAAGAAGGCCCACATATGGAATACAATGTAAAAGACTCCCTTTCCCCCACCATTGCCAAATATCAAATCCCCTTCCCAGATCATTTCCTCTAATCACTCCTCTATCTGTAGACAGATCACTTCCATGTTTTGTTATTACAAACAGTACTTCCATGAACAATCCAATTCATGTGTGGTTTTGCAAATGTATAAGTACTTCTGAAGGAATAGATTTCTAGAAGTGGAATGGCTGGATTTAGAAATTGTACATTTCTATTTTGATGGGTACTGCCAAATTATCCCTAAAAAGGATTTTATTTACACTGTTCACTACCAGCGGTGTAGGAGAGTCTCTAATACCTAAACCCATCAACAATCTTGGGTATTATCAATTGTTTTTTTTTTTTTAACAATCTGATGGGTAAGAAACTATATTACATTGTTATTCTTTATTTATATTTCTCTGATTAGTAGTGGAGTAAGCTTCTATCCATATATTCTTTTATAACTACTTATTCATATTCTTTGCCCATTTTTAAATTGGTTTATTAGCCTTTTTGTTCCTAATTTATAGAGTTTCTTTATATGTTAGGGCTACTAATTCTTTGTTGTCTATATGTTGCGTGTAATTTTTGCTTATCTTCAACTTTTTTTTTGATGTCTTTTGTATGGCAGTAAAATTTCCTATAGTCAAATCTGTCAGTTTTTCCTTTTTGGTTTGGGTTCTGCATCTTGTTTAAGAAAAATTTTTTCATCCAAGATTATGAGATTATAAACATTATAACATCTTATATATTATCATCTAATACTTTGGTCGTTTGTTTTGTTTTTCATTTAGTTCTTTAATCCCTCTGGAATCTATTTTTGTGAATGATGTGAGGTAAGGATGTACATGTGTGTGTTTATATATATGTATTCATAGACATACATATATATATACACATACATATATATATGCATATGAATTGTATCGTCTATTTTTGCCAAAGTATTTATTGATTAATCCATCAATTATTCAATGACTTTTTAAGTGTCTCTTTTAACATGTGCTAAACTCCTATATATATATATATATATATATATATATGTATATATAAATTTACTTCTGGAATCTATTTAAACTTATCTATTTCTATGCCAATACCACTCTTTTTTTTTTTTTGGCGGTACGTGGGCCTCTCACTGTTGTGGCCTCTCCCGTTGCGGAGCACAGGCTCCGGGCGCGCAGGCTCAGCGGCCATGGCTCACGGGCCCAGCCGCTCCGTGGCATGTGGGATCTTCCCGGACCAGGGCACGAACCCGCGTCCCCTGCATCGGCAGGCGGACTCTCAACCACTGTGCCACCAGGGAAGCCCAATACCACTCTATTTTAAATCACTGTAGTTTTATGTCTCAAAATCTATATAGGAGATTCCCTCTTATTATACCTATTTTTAAATTATTTCTTGGCTGTTCCTGCCCATATTCTTTCTTAGATAAATTTTAGAATCAGCTTGAGAACTTCCCTATCCAAAAATCATATGGGCATTTTGTTTAGCATTCTGATAAATTCATAATTATAAGAGAAATTAAATCACTAATAATAAATTACAAATAAATGAAAACTACTGGTTTGTTTACATGATAAAGGAAATCAAATAGTAAAGAATAAATAGATTTTAAAGATTAAAAGTAACAACTAGGATAATGTGCTACAAAGAAGAAAGAGTAATATTGATTTTCTTTTGTTACTTCCTTTTTTAAACTTACTTTTATAAATGGCAACCAGAAAACCTAGTCATAAGGGGAGTAGTTATGAAGATAGTTTATGCCTCAAACAAAGGATATTAAAGTTTTATGTATCTCCACCTGTAAAAAAAGATAAACCCAGACTGAGACTAAAATCTCTTCATCCAAATTCCTGGAAAAGAGCCAGAGTACTGTTATGTCGCTAGGGGCATTTCCTATAACCGTGTAATTGTGGAAGCAGCACTGGGGGGATTCATTCCCAGAAAGGGAAGCCAGGCAGGCAATCAAGTTAGAATCTATTAAATGTTTTGGTTTGGTTTTAAGGAGAAAGTAACTTTGATGTTTTCAATATGGCTCCTTTGGAAGCAGGCCTAACAGATTACCAGAATTTTTTTCCTAGTTGTTTAGGACCTATCAGGATTCACTTTCATGGGATTTGGTCCCAGGATAATTTTTAGTGGAGGTTTTCCCAACTCATTTTTGAGAGCTGAAATGTCTGAATGATCTTGAGTATGTTCTCATCAGGCATGATGTAGTTCTATCTCTGTTCAGTTGCCTTACAAACCAAAGGTAGAACTCTTACTGTACCATCAGAACATGTGTGGAACTTCAAAGACCTTACTTGTTCCATGACAGAATTAACCAAATAATATTTTTATTTTATTGCTTTGTAGATTTCTTTTAATCAAATTCTACCTAGGTGTTTGTATAAAAGAATTAACCTACTCATTTAATTTTTATTGTTTTAACATTTCTTCTACAAATAAAATATCTTAAGTTTATTAAATGTTAAGAGAGACTTTAAACTTCTGAAATGCAAATAATTATATGTGTCACAATAACTGAAAATTTATTACCCTTTTCTACAGATTAGAGTCCAAAAAATTATTCAAACTGCATGGAATATTTTTCAACCTCTTCTTTTCGGTTTGGTTGGAGCGGAAGTATCTGTCACATCTCTTAAATCAAATGCTATTGGTAAGAATGATTAGAGGCACAAAAATATAAGATTTGAAAATATTTAAGAAAACTTTGAATAATTTTTATTTACAACATGTCTTTGAATGCTACAAGGACCTTCTTCAGAAGTACATGTGTAACATACATTTGTTCTTCCTTTATCCTGTACGCTCTTTGTAACCAAAGACAACCCTGAATATCTTCCCTGAGTGATCTGAGGAAATGGAGATTAGAAATTTTTCTGAGGGGAAATATTGGATACCATTAGCATCTTTTGAATACTTTCATTTATAGTAAAAGTTCAACATCTGTTAGCTCAGAATTAAATAAATGTAATTTATCTTATTTTTCACCATACCTCCACCATCATATCATCTCTTGCACTTTACATAGAAGCCTCAATCATATTTGTATTTTTATGATTATTGTTTTTACTTTAAAAAATAAAGGTATACAGAGACACTAGCCCTAAAATGCTTTCAACCCATTTACAAATCATATCTCTAGGCATAAAGAACCACTATTTCCCAAATATTGTGTTATTCATGTTTGTTTTTATCTGTTGTAGGCATTTGTGTTATTACACTGAGTTTGGCATTATTGGTTCGAATTTCTTTTACATTTGTATTGATGTCTTTTGCTGGTTTTAATTTTAAGGAGAAAATATTTATTGCTTTATCGTGGATGCCCAAAGCTACAGTCCAAGTAAGAACATATTAAGTCATTCTAATTATTTTAATGTTGATTTTTTTTTAAAATTCTAAATGAAAAAAACATCCAGTCACAAAATATGGGCCATTAATCTTACTTTTAAAATGTTTGATTGATCGTAACTACTCATTAAAATTAATGTAATCTTTAAGAAACTCACTTTTAAAAGCAATTTTTCTGAAATTGAAAAGTGTGCTTTTAATGACAAATACTTCCTAAACTTACAAAAACATTTTTCTATTTTCCCAAGATATAAAATAAGAGTATATCTGAATGCGCTGAAAAGGGCACATCATTACTTCTGGGCGTTCCTGCCAAATACACATAACGTCAATCTTATCATGAGAAAACATTAGACAAAAGCAAAGTGAGAGACAGTGTGCAAAATTGACCAGTACTCTTCAAAAGTGTCAAGGTCATGTAAGACAAAGACAGACTAAGGATCTGTCTCCCATAAAAGGAGACCAAGGAAACACTTACTAAATGCAGTGGATTTAGTTCAGGCATGGTCCAAAAAAAAGGACATTAGTTGGACAGTTGTTGAAATTTGAATGAGGTCTCTAGATTAGTGTATGTGTGTGTGTATATATATAATATATATTATATCAGTGTTAATTTTCTGATTTTTGGTTATTGTACTGTGGTCATACAAGAGTTAACATTTGGGAAATCTGGATGAAGGGTATATAGAAAGTCTTTGTATTACTTTTACAACTTATTTGTGAGTCCAAAATCACATAAGAAGCCCCAGAAAGTGAATGAACTTGGGGGTGGGGGGTAGGGAGCAGCAACTCTATGCATGGGGAGGAGCTGGTTGTGGGGCTGTAGGATGCTCTGAGGAGTGCTTTTCCTTTAGGTATCAGAGTGTGAGGTGTCAGATTTGCATTATATTTAAATCATTGTTTAAATCTTAAAAAAAAAAACACCTTTTTTTGATTATTAAAAAAAAGAGTATATCTGAAAATTGGAATTTTTGCATTTTGCTGAATATTGTAGAGCTAAGTGTTACGATTTTAAACTAGAGACATGTTGATTCTTTTTAAAATATATCTTTCCTATGCCTGCCACCCACTCTACCATACATGAATGCACATATATTATTTTTAATTATATATTTAATTTGTATGACTATTTGATTGATGACTGAATCTCCCCACTAGATTATATAGGAAGGATAGGAACAGTGCTTGTTTTTTCTGTTATTCTTTTTCCCTAGCACTTAACACAGTGCCTAACATGCAGGAGGTACACAATAAATAAGCATTGCATGCCTACAAGAATGAATGATGAATGAATGAAAGAGAGAGAAGAGCCAGACCTTGTAGTTTTGCTCTCGGATTCAGTGATAAGGTATTGCTACTTATTGTCAGACTGTTTAACCTGGCAATATAATGTCTTGATTTCCTGAGATTTTCTCCATTGTTATTCCAAAACAGAAGCTTGTGAGTTTCCATGCAACAAAACTCTCTATATGTCATGGTTAGAAAAGCAGGTCCTTGGGACCAGGCTGCCTATTTTGAATACCATGTTACTTGCCTATAACCTTAGGCAAGTTACTTTGTAACGTCTCAGTGCCCAGTGTATAGATTCCAAACCTCTTGTCAGTTTTACTGTATCACACTGCCTCCCAGTAGTAAGAACAAGAAGACAGACAACAAAATCCTAAAGAACTGTAAGAAACCTTAGCATTTTGTGTTGTCTCATTGTAGCCAGGAACCTAGTGGTACATGGTAAAGGCAAATATGCAAAGCTCTGGTTTAGGTGAAACTCCTAAGGTTCTGAAAATAATGTGAGCACTCAAAAAATATATTTAAACAGGGGAAAGCTGAGATGACAAGAAAACAAAAACAGCCCCCAAATGTCTGCACACTGGTTTGTCACTTTTTCACTCTCCTTCCAGATATATTTGCTAGGAAGAACATAGGATTGATGAGTAATTTATGAAAATTCTTCAACACTTTGTCTTGTCTCTTTTCTAGTAGTCTAGTGCTAGGTGTTATTTGTTTTAACAGGGCTATTTACTTTTATTATATGTTAACTCCATTTAACATTTTTCTTTATGCCTCATCTTTTTCTCCTCTAAATGTAGGCTGTTTTAGGTCCTCTGGCTCTAGAAAGAGCAAGAATCAGTGCACCCCATTTGGAACCATATTCGAAGGATGTGATGACAATAGCTTTTCTAGCCATCTTGATCGCAGCTCCAAATGGAGCTCTAATTATTGGCATTCTGGGACCTAAAGTACTTACTCGCCATGATCCAAACAAAATGAAAGTGGAATTAGCAGGATTAGAACTTCATTAAAAAGTTGATTTGCCACCACCTGCCTGCTTCTCTTAATGAATTCTCTTACATGAGAGAAAAATTAAAAAGTACAAATATGTGGAGACTACACAGAACCAAGGAGTTACTAAATATATGATTTCACTACAGGTGTTTCCTATGACTTTTTATTCCAAAGTTAATTTAATAAAAATAATATAAAATAGAATGCCTTGTTAGTATTTATGTATTTCAAGAACAAAGTAAATTTATAAATACCCTAGGAAAGTTGAAAGGACTCTATCAGGTTGGATTTACTGTCACAATACAAACTAAGCATAATAAAAATGACAGAAAGATAAGATAGTATAAGTCTCTAAATAGGAGTAGAACTCTCCATCAGGTTAGTAATTCAGTTAAAAAGATTACCAGAAAAAAGAAATAAAAATGACAAGAATAAAACACACCAAATTTAAGTGGGTCAACTGAATGCATTTTAAATTCTGGTTTCACTACAGTTTATACAGTGCTTTTCACCTGCATCCCATCACTTGGCTACATAATTTGTGGGGCCCAGTGAAAAATAAAAAATGTGGGACCCCTTGTTTCAAAAACAGGGAAAAAGTGCAGTTAAAAGAATTAAAGTGTTTCCCTTTAGACTATTTTATTACGCACACAATATCATAAGAACAATAGTGACACATGACATGACAACATACACTTACAAATTGTAAAAATAAACTTTTGGTGTCATAATGTATATAATACAACAAATAATAGCTTATTAACATGATAGCTTGGTGATAAGATTTTCCTGGCTGCTTCTGTGCAAATTTGTGTATTAGGTTCATCAAAATTTATACTTTTAGCCACTCATTTTCAATCGATATGATGGAAAGTGACATCAGTTGCTCTTGACAAAGGCACGATCACAAAACATTTTTGATAATTTTTCATTTTGAGAAGGAACTTTCTGCTGATACAACCATGATTGGAGCTGTTAAGAGTATTGTACAAGCTGTGATCACATCGGGATACATTTCTGATAAATTATTTTGAAATACAAATTCTAGTACATCTACAGCTGATGATTCTCGCAGAACGCTTTTTTCTAAAAAGATTTAACTCTTCATACAAATCAGTTTCATGTAAGCCTGAATTTAGTTTTAGATGTAAATGTATGCAATGATACATTGTAAATGTATCAGTGTATACAATGATATTTTCATGTTTACTGTCGGACATTTCCTGTAACTTCTGGAGGTTATACCGGAAACCAAAAGTGGCTTCATGACTTGTATATAGTTCAATCACCTATTTATGCATTCTTTCGCTATACCTTGAATTACAAGGGAAATTTATTTTTAAATTGTCTTCCTCTTTAATCATTGGTTCATCAAAGCTTGATATGGATATAGTGTTTTTTACCATCAAATGTGACAACGTTTACGTTTAATTTCTATTTATAAGCCTTTGGATATTCGTAGCATTACAATAGCTTTCAAAACCAGAGATTCTAAGTCCACTGACGAGTTCTAATAACTCCTGGCATGCTGTATTGCAATGTCCATGTGTTTACTTCAATTCTGTAATAATTTACTGACAAAGTTTACTGCCTGAGCCCCTGCAGTTCCTACCCTGGCCCTCAGGCCAGAGAGTTAATGTTTATGTAGGTCCCCCCAGGACAGGCTCCAGGGATAGCGTTCCTCATCTCTCCTAGTGTCTCTCACTGATGCCACCATCACCACCAGCAACCCAGGCCTAGGTCCCAGCCCCGGCCACCCCCTATCCAGGACCCCACAGTGCCCCAGGCCACCCCAGGCATATGTGTGTGTGTGTAGCCCAGCAACCAAGCTAACTGCTTGGAGCACTGCCCACTGTGCCTGTGTGCACTGCAACCTGGCAAATCCCATGTGCATACTGTGTTGTCCTGCCAGACGTCAATTACAAAGCACAAGTTCAAAGAAAAAATTACTGACTTTCAAGATGGCAACAGCAAAGCATTAAACGAAGTCCTTCTGAGAGTGGGACTCTGAGACTTGAGAGGTTGCACACCTGTGAAGCCAGCCATGATGACCATCCTGGCTAATATTTACTGAACTCCCCACATGCCAGACCTGGTGTAGGAAGCCATGTAATCCTCACAACGATCCGATGAGGTCCTGCTATCATCCCCATTTTACAGATGGGGAAACAGCGTCCTGAAGGTAAAGTGACTTACCCAGGGTCACACAGCTAGCAAGTGGCAGTGTCTGCACACCCAGTCTGGCTCCAGAGCCAGTGCTCCTAACAGCTCAGCTGTACTTCTACTTCATTCTACAGCGGGAGGATTATCAACTACCTCTACTCTCAGAGTTCTCAGTGTCTCATCCAGCACAGCCCATCCCTGCAGGCAGGCAGAGCTAGATGCCCAGCCCAGGTTTCTTGCCTCCCAGAGTGAAGAGAGGAAAGAGTTCAGGCCAGGACTCCAACCTGCTCAGTCATAGATTCCGGTAATTGTACCTAAGGGGCCTGCAGTGAGGATGCCCAAGAAAGATTTATTTAACTGTAGCCATGACCTATTAGGAAGTCCTGAAATCAATTTGGTGGGCTGTGCCCAACAGTTTTAAAATATGAAATAGAAAAGAAGACAAAGTGTCAGAGTGTACCCCTGAAGTAGCGTGACTATTGTTTTGCATGGGTTCAGTGTTAACTCTATTTGTGTGTGCTGGGTCACACATCAATTCTATTTCTTTCTGTGCCTCCTTGAACACAAGTCCAGCTCAGATAATTACGTTTCAGCTCTGCTGGCCAGGGGGCATACCCAGTACAGTTGTCACTCCTGCAGTCTGAGGGCACCGTGGTCTCGTTGTGAGCCCCATCACCCCCAGTGATCTGGTTTCCCTGGGTACTTCGTGCAGAGGCTGGGCCCGGGCCTGTGGAGGCAACCCTCCTGGAGGGCCTCAGTGACTGGATCTGGAGGAAGTCAGATTTCTGGGCCAAGACTTGGGTTGAGGAGGGCGGGGCACCTAGAAGGAGGCTCCACTGAGCTCCTGCATCTGGACCTCTCTGCATCTGGACTACCCCAATAGCATCATCCCCCACCCCAGCCCCGCATCCCATCTAGGACAGTGGCATGGGGTCCTGCACTGCCAGCGCCCTGGAGGGGCGTGAGAAACATAAACCCAAGCCAGACCCCGTGGTGCCTGGGGAATGGAGTCACTTCAGCAAAGAGGCTCGGCCGTGGGGACGAGCATGAGACAGGCGACACACTCAGCACCTGTCAGGTGGTCGATCAAGGTCTTATTGTCACCATGAGTCCCAGAACGGATCCTGGCAGAGCGGTTGTCAGGGACAACAGGCACATCCACGTCCAGAGCCCCTGCAGCTTGCAGGCCCTGTGCAGGGTGCCTTATAAGGCACAGCTCCTTGGTGCTGGCATTGACCCCACCAGGTGTTGACATTCCCGTTTTACAGAGCAGAAAACTGAGGCTCAAGGAGGAAACGCCTTGCTCAGAATCCCGCAGCTGCTAAGTGGAGATAATACACGTCAGGGTGCATTTGGGCATTCAGACTTGAAGTGTTAGACCCGGGCTAGTCCAGCTCCCTTGCAGCAAGTGGGGAAACAGAAATGAAAGGATGGGCTCCAGGCCCCGCAGGGTTTTGGAAGCAGAGCTGAGGCTAGAATCAACCTTGCCCACCATCCATGGGTAAAGTTTCCACCTGCACCCGAGGAGGCCCGCCCTGCCTCTCTTAGGACCTGCCATCGCCTGCTTCTCTTGCTTTGGTGAAAAAGTCAGGGCCTCGGATCCTGGGACCTGGATATAGTTCAGGGGCCACCACCAATGTGCTGTGCAGCCTCCTGGGAAAAATCCACATGTTTTCCTGCCGATAAAATGAAGGGGCTGAGCTTGGTGAGTTACACAGCCAGCAAGGCATGCGTGTTAGGGCCGTCAGATAAAATTTGAGTGTCCAGTTAAAATTTTCTGAACGATTTTTCAGTATGTCCTCAATAATACTTCGTGGGACATACTTATACTAAAAGTCATTGTTTATCTGAATCCAAATTTAACTAGTGTCCTGTATTTTTATTTGCTAAATCTGGCAGTCTTCTTCGTGGTCTAATTTGGATAATCTGGGTGTTCTTATTCAGCAAGATTCAGGGAGTGTGACTTTGAGCTGTAGGTAAATGTGGGACAGGGTAACTAGGGAGGGAGGGACTGAGTTGTTTGGAAAGAGGCAGATGACCTTCCTCCTGCAAAGCAGCTACCAGTCCTGTAGGCCAATGCGGTTAAAGCAAAGAGCTGAACTTCCATAGGATACAGTTGTGATGGAAACCAAATCTGGCCCCCTTGCCAACAGCATCTCATCTCGGGCCAATTACTGGGCTCCTGTCTTTCCATAAGTAGGTAAGTGGCTCAAGCAGAGCTGCCTTGCGAGGGCACTGGGTGCATTAAGTGAAATGTGTACAAAGCACCAGGTACAGAGCAGGCTTTCAACAGCACTAGAGCAGCAGCTATCACCCCGGCTGAATGCTGCCATAAACAGGCTCGGAGACACTCCATCATCATCTGCTGAGCAGAGAGTCGCTGGGCTCCTCCACAAGGACGCTGGCCAGACTGCACACAGACCTCCACAGGATCACAGCAAGCTGGCTTCCTCCTCTAGAAATGGTGTCCACTGGGGCTTGCCCTCTGCCCTCCCATTTCTTCTCTAACTCCTTTTTCCTCACTAACCCAAACCAACTTTGCTCTGGGTGGTCCTGTTTTCACCTAAAATACATTTCCCAGCCTCCCTTGCAGCTGTCCTGGCCAAATGCCACCATCTTGGTCCCTGAGATACACGTGGAAGTTGCTTTCTGAAAACTCTTCTAGAAAGTGGGGCTTCCTGGAAGCTCTTTGTAAAAGGAGGCTGACCATCTGGAGCCTCCCTTTTGCCCTGCCCTTTGCCCCCAGCATGCCTGGAGTGCAGAAGCAACGCTGGAGGTTGGAGAGCTGCCCTGGGGGCAAGGGATATACGCACAAGAGCCAGCGCTGGAGGGAACTGAGTAGAAAGAGGTGTCTGGGCCCCTCTGGGAAGCTGCTGTCCCTGTCCCTGCTGCTCACTGCTGGACCTTTTGTTATGTGGTGAAGCCACTGTGATCGGGTCTTTGCTTCAGGCAGGCAGACCTAGTCCCTGATGTCTACACCCATGTGTGTACAGGACCCACCATGCCCCCTGCCCCCATTTTGTAGCTGTATATCAATTAATAGCCTATAAAGCCCTACAACAGCCCCATAACAGACACTGCTGGTGCCCTACCCACATCCCTTGTCCTTGCCACCCCAGGGGGCACACTGGCCAGCCTTCCAACTGCAGGGTCCATTTCCCTGCTCAAGGCTCTTCTGGCCTCCTGTGCCCCACATCCCTTGTCACCTGCACAGCAGGCTGGAAGGAAAAGGAATTGACCCTTCCTGGAAGCCATCCTCCAGCACTGATGGAAGGGAGTTGGTGGATAAATACCCCACCTTCCAGGCCACTGCGTGGGAAGCTCTCAGGTATGGGTCCTACCCTGGCTCCCAGAATTTCCCTGGGGGTTCAGCCACAGTTTCTTGCTGACAGAGTGCACCCTCTCATGTCTGTCCTCCCCTGCCTGTTTCAGTTCCCCACTCCCCTACTTGGATCACCTCCCAAACTACCTGCTTCGTGCAGGTCCTGATCTCAAGGTCAGCTTCCAGGGGACCTAAATGCATACAAGATGTTTGTGTTACTCCATCTTCATCCCATCCCTTGAGGCTGATGGGCAGCAGTACTGTCTTTATAATTCAGTAGAGGAAACCAAAGTGTCCAAGAGGCTGAGGAGAGGGGCTGCTCAAAGTGCGCCAGAGACTCAGGGCCGCCAGGCACAGTGTGCCCTGCGAGCAGGTACGCACTGCACTCACTCTCTGTGCTTGCAGAGGCAGACACACTCCACCAACATTTTCCCACATTAAAGCTGCTCAACTTTTAGTCCGTAGAGGGAACACTTACAGGGCAGACACTGCGAAGCCCCAGACAAAAGACAGATTGCGTCTGTTGTGCAAACACACATGCACAATTTATTTTTTCCTGGGTCAGTAGAGCCGTCCTGGCTGTCCCATCTGCAGGATCCCAGGATCTTCCACTCTTCCTCCACTGAGGGAAATACACCTTTGGAAGCTGACTCCTGTGTGTCCAGGATGCGTCCTGGGGTTCCGTCGGTGCGGGGGTGGGCACTGCTTTATGCTGCAGAGTTGGAAAGGGAGAGCAGACAGTTTACTGCCAGGAGAAAGCTATGGAGCCCAAGGGCTCCTTCAGATGAAGCATGATCCATGCTTGCTCTGCTCATCTCAGACATGCCTGCAGAGACAACTGTGCACTGGTCCCGGACAGAGAACTCGGACAGGGTCCTGGAGAAGGGGGTCTGAGAGGAGGGCACACCTGGTGCTCCACTGGACACAACTCAGGCTTAGGCAGGATGGCTGGGTCACATCATCCTCCCCAATTTATTCCCCAGTGTCACCGTCTGAGACTTGGAGCTCTCTGAGGTCATAAAATGTCTCCTGGAATTTCTGGCTTCCCAACACCGAGCCCAGGGCTCGGAGGATGTCTCTGGATGGAGTGAACCAAGTGAGTGGGCTGAGGGGAACCACAGGAAACAGAGGGTGGTGGGAGGAGAGAAGGAGCTGAACCCGCAAAACCACTTTCTGGACATTACCTGACACCAGATGCATTGATAAATTTGGAGCCAGTGATCAGTAAATGTTTTCTAAAAGCTGGGTTTCCTTTACATTATACTGTGCAGGCACCACATCCAATGCCTTCCATCATGCCTTCCCTGGGAAGGACACCCACGTGAGAACACGTGGACATCAACCAACCCCCAGAGCATCCTTCGTCTGCTCCCCAGAGCTGCTGCTGTCATGACTGCAGGAAATGGATCCAATTCACAAGAAAAGAAAAAGGCCACAGGGAGGGAGAGAGAGCTGGGGCCCATGGGCTTATCAGCACTGGAGAACACACCTCCTACCTTCTTCCCACATCCAGTAGGAACCTGAGCCTGTGTAATCCTCCTTTCTTAGGAGTGCTCAAGCCTGGCCCGTTGCGGAGCACAGGCTCCGGACGCGCAGGCTCAGCGGCCATGGCTCACGGGCCCAGCCGCTCCGCGGCATGTGGGATCTTCCCGGACCGGGGCACGAACCCGTGTCCCCTGCATTGGCAGGCGGACTCTCAACCACTGCACCACCAGGGAAGCCCCACTTACACTATGTAAGGATAAAAATTCACATGGAATCTGGCCAGGGCAAATGCTCTCAAGCGAGGACGGTGAGGAGAGGGCACGGGAGGGAAAGAGGCCAGGTCTCCAAATTTCCAAAGCAGCAGGACCTGCTCCATCCGCCTCACCGCCAGGGCCTCGGCCTTGAGGCGTCGCTACTAATAGAGCAGGGATGCTCCACCCTGTGCCCAGATGTGATGTGTTCTGGAGTCACTGCTTCACCGTGATGTGAGACCCCAAGTGTCCCACCCAGCGTGAATCAGCAGGGGACTGGGGCGCTGTCCCATTCGTAGCAAAAGGACAAGCTGTCAGTGAACAAATCTCGCCTGCACAGGGCTGGCGGCCAGCCAGTAATGCACCAGTGAGGCTACGCCAGGTCTGAAAGTACTGACATCTGCCAGACTGATTGGTAAACAGCCACTGCCCAGGAGCTGCCCGATCCAGCAGCCAAGGGGGTTAAGGCCTGGTCCAGCAGGAGCCCCAGGGACCCTGCTCTCAGCTCACGGCCAGCCATGTCTCAAGAAATTCCTGTTGTTAATGATTTTTGACACGACCCCATTCATAAACAGATAGAAGACGTCTGGAAGGAAGGAGATGCAGGAAGAGGCGAACAGTAAAAGCTTCTAGGGAGGGCAGGGAAGGGATCCCGCAGGGGAGTGGGGAGTGAAGGGGAATGGTCACGTTTTATGTTTCTCCAAAAGGTCACATTTAAATATTTTACAATGAAATGGTATTCATGATTTTTTTCTTCAAAGAGGAGTGTTTGCACCAGGCCTGCACAGGACGCAGCCACGTATGTGCTCTATGCCCTTCCTCACCTTGGTGCCGGGGTGCGGGGCTCCCTGCCTGCTGTGCCTCTGGCCCCTTCTTTGCCTCAGGAGTTTGGGACTGTCCTCTTGGGTCCTTCCTCTTTCAAGTCCTTCTAGAAGCCCACCTCCCATAGATAGAGAACTGCCTCCCAACTGAGTGCCCACAGCACCTTGTCCATGGAGGGAAGCTCTCCGCTGGGACACTGCACGCCGACAGTCTAGTGACTGAGGATCTGTCCACCTGATTAGAGCTTGAGGCCAGGGGCTTCTCCACCTCTTCATCCCCTGGCAGTGCCCAGCTCAGGGCCTGGCACCCAGTGGGTGCTGGATTTAGGATCACAGTATCATCGTTCATCTCCGTACATCCCCCAGCACCCAGCAGTAAACCTGGACGCACTGGCCATGTGGGAAGCATGCTGAGTAAAGATGTGGGGGACGCAGGCATGAATAAATGAATGGACAGGAACCTCTGGGCCTCGGTTTTATAGACCAGCGAGGACCTGGAGGGAGCATGCGTGTGGCCTGGGGAGAGGGGGAAAGGGACTGCCCCGGACGGCTGGCTCACTCGTGTCTATTACTCGCAGGCCGAAGTGGGACAGCATCAGGACCATGTTCAGGTTCTCAAACTCCTTCTCCAGGACGACCCCGTAGGTCTTCAGGCCGGCCAGCTCCACCTCCAGCCTCTGCCGCCGGTTCTAAAAGAACAGCAAAGGGTTCAGGCAGCTAGCTCCAAGACTTTCCAAGGGAATGAATGAAAGAATGAATGAATGAACAAATGAACAAGTGAGTAATAAGTATATAAATATGTATATAAGTAAATGAACAAATAATTAAAAGTAAATAAGTAAATAGGCCCCAAGTAGATAAATAATCAAATAAATAAACAATTAAACAAAGAGGGTCTTGCAGCTGCTCTCAGAATCCATGAACATAGTCAATCTCCCTTCCCCACACCTCCAGTAAGTAAAAGAGCTACCCCACTGACACAGCCTCCACTTGTCAAAAATCCTATTACTTCGTGCTGGACCCTTTATATCACTCAGTATCTCACCCTCCTGCTGAGGATGCGTCCCCACCTGGGAAGCGAGGTTCCGGGGTGTCAGTGGCCTGCCCCAGCCCCATGACCACGGACGGGAGCCCAGACCCACAGCTGGGCCTGATTTCTGAGCCAGCCCTTCTCATGCTGCCATCTACAGGGCCCTGGGGGCCAGGATGACATGGGGCAGCCCCAGGGCAAGGGCTGTGTGTGCAGTGGGTGGGCTCCCACCCTGGAGAAGGCTTGACTGTGTGTCCCGCCCTCGGCCCCTCCCAGCATCCCTGGCAGGCAGGCGTGGTGGTCCTCCTCTAAGATGTGGGCTGGGAGTTCAGTGAGATGCCTTGCTAAGGAGGTCCGGGACAGTAAGGGACACCCCTCCCCACCCCGGCACACACTCTCCCTGCCGCCCAGGCTGCTAAGCGAGGAGCCCTGGCAGGGCTGATTTCCAGGGACCTATGTCAGGGGGGTCATTGCACGATGGCTTCAGATAACTGGGGTATTTCCTTTTTTTTTTTTTAAACATTCACTGTTCTTCAAAATTCTGTAACAAAACTACACTCAAAGGAAACAGGAATTGCAGTGGAACTTTGTGGTGCACAGAAGTGTGGGATGAAGGATCTGCTGGAGGCACTGGAGGGGACAGCCCCAGAGGGCGATGCCATGACGCCCACTGGTACCCTGCCAGGTGGATCAGTTCATGTAATCGCTCACAACCACCCCATGGGGCGGACCTACTGTTCCCCCCAGTGGTGCATGGAGAGACTGATAACCGGGGAGGTGAAGAAATGAAGCGGGGAGCCCGAGGCACACAGCTGGGGGAAGAGCCTGGATTCCAACCCCGAGAGCCTGTGCTCGGGACCACAGCAGATGCCACGTCCTTTCTGGACCTCTTTAAGGCTTGTGCTTTTTAAGTAAGCACCAGACTCCTAGGAATCCCTCCCCAGGGAGCTCAAGGATGAGTGTAAACACTGACAAGAGTGTTCACAGTGTTATTATAATATAATGATTGGATGTAGCCAAAATGTCCACCAACTGGGAAACGGGAATCCATTATGGTTCATCCACATAATGACATATTTTGCAGTCATGAGAGGCAATTCTTACAAGGACATCGGAGGAGATGTGAAAAGGCTTACTTACTATGGAATGAAATGGCAACCGTAGGAATCAAACTGTGTGGGTTTTATTCCAATTTTTCCTTTGTCTCTGTCTCTCTTCCTACCTACCTACCTATCTCTACCTATTTAGATAAATACAGAGATACATAAATATATAGATAATATACAAATATATCTATGTAAACAGATTTAGATATTTGTGGAAAACAAGACTAGAAGATGCTACACAAATGTTAATGATGCTTCTCTAATGATTGGATTTCATTTTTCTGAAAAATTTCAAAATGTCTTCTGAAATTTCAAAATTTTCTTCCAGGAATATAACTTAATTTTGTATTCAGAATAAAATAACACATTTAAAAATTGAGACTTTTTGCACGGTTTCACCACATCTTCTCTTTGCTTTCATCAAAACAGGTGCCACCCATCAATGCATAAAAGTGCACACACTTGACAACTGAAAATTATTCCCAATCCACACCAGGCAACCCTCCTTGTGGTATGTGGTCCAGACCTCCTCTCATGGAACAGGATGTGAGCAAGGACGCTCGTCACACCCTAAGCTGTGGTCACGGAAGCTGGTGCAAACCGGGGCCCCCAACGGGGGGAGTGGGCCAGGGACGTGCAGTGGGTAGAGAAGTAACAGGCCAGATGCCACGGGGCAGCGTGGATGAACACGGAGCCTTGAGTGAAGCAAGCACGCAGCACAGGAAGGCTCACAGCACAATTTCTCTACGTCGGAAACACAAACACTCTGTATTTTACAAGAATGTATAACAAGTATGCTCTAGCAGGAATGGTGGGGAGGCGAGTGGCACCTTGGTTTGTGATGCGTTATTTCAATCGGGCCACATGGTCTTCTTCCCCTGCCTCCCGACCCCACCAGGTAGGGCCCTGAGCTGAGCAATGGGGCTACAGAGATGGGACTGGGCACTTCCCTCCCGAGAGCCTCACCTGAAACTCCAGCAGCTGCCTCTGCAGGGCCTCCTGCTCTACTTGAGCTCTTTCTAAAGTCTTCCTCAGCTCTCTGAGCTCAAATTCTTTGACTGGGAGGAAAGGGGAGAGAAGGCTGCCTTTATCTGTTCTTTCCATCAAAAATCTCCCCTTCTCTTTGAACCGCACCTCACACAGGCAACAGCTGGGACCCTGACATGTACAGGGCATCCTCAAAACCCTTTTTAATATTGCCTATTTCATTCTCTGATAATATAAAGGACACCTATCCATTGAGGGAAATAAGAAAGGAATAAAGAAAGGAATAAAGAAAAACAGCACCTTCCTCTTGCCTGCCAGAGGTAACCACTGTTAACATTTGCACAGATTCACATATGCATAATTTTATAAATATAGTTGAGATCGTAGGGAAGTTATGAAGAACATGGGTCTTGGAACCCATCCCATCTCAGCTCACTATCTATACAACCATGGGCAAGTTACTTAACCTCTCCGTGCTGCACTTTTCTCATCTTTAAAAGGAGGGGATACTATAACCGACCTCACAATTGAAAGGTAATTTGTATAAACTTCTTAGACCTGTGCCTGGCTTACCGGAAGCCCTCGGTTATTTCCCATCTGATTATTATCTTTACTTATTGTTATTCTCGTAGTTGCAACCTTTCCTTTTTTTTTTTTTGTTTTTTTATTCCACTTAATATTATAACCTATTATGTAGGTTGCTCTTACTAGGATTATAAAACCCTCGGCCACCAAAGTTACTAGGGAGTTGTAGAACTTGACTACTCACTTTTCAGAAGTTTAAAGATGAACTCTTGCAAGAAACGTAAGTCAAGTGAAGCAAAACTCGTCTCTGGAATCAGGCCTCTGAGTGGAAGTGGATCAGGGCACTCAGCTTCCTCCTCTGAGTCCCCTTTGTTCAAATTCTGACCTACCTCTCCCTCCAGAGGCTCCAGATGCTTCAAGCACTCAGCAGAATCTTTTTCAAATTCCCCTAAAAAGCGAAGAAATCCCGTGTCAAAGGTCAGCCCCTTGAGCATAAGATGAGTAGCTCCTCTGGGTCTGGCCCTCTGTCCAGATATGGGCAAGCCCGTCCCTTCCGAACCCCAGTCCCTGCGCCAGGTCCCCAGATGTACAAGAAGAATGTACTGGGACCAGTGCCAGATGGAGGGCAGCAAGGGAGGCTTCCTGGAAGAGGGGGTCCTTGACTGAGATGGGTATCTTTTTTCCAAACCACTTCATTGAGGTCTAAATCACATACCATACAATTTACCCATTAAAAATATATAATTAAATGGTTTTTAGTATACTCAGATATGTGCAGTCACCACCACAATCATTTTTAGAACATATTCATCACCTCCCCAAGAAAACCCTGGTTCCATTTAGCCATCACCCCCCGTCCCCCCCCCCCCCTCAGCCTCAGGCAACCACTAACCTGCTTTCTGTCTCTACAGATTTCCCTATTCTGGACATTTCATATACAGGAAATCGTACAATCTGTGGTCCTTTGTGACTGGGCTTTTAACTTACCATGTTTGTTTTCAAAGTTCATGACATTATAGTACATATCAGTGCCTCACTCCTCTTCAGGCTGAATAATATTCCACTGCACGAATGGACCGTATTTTATCTATTTATCAGTTGATGGATGTTTGGGTTGTTTCCACTTTGGGGCTACTATGAATAATGTTGTCATGTACATTCATAATATTGCGTGAACATATATATTTTGTTCTCTTGGGTACCTACCTAGGAGTGGAATTGCTGGGTCATATGGTAACTTTAAATTTTTGAGGAACTGCCAGACTGTTCAAAAGTGGCTGCCACATTTGATATTCCCACCAGCAGTGCATCAGGATGTGATTCCTCCATATCCTCCCAGCACTTGCTATTATTCACCTTTTTGATAGGGTTTTGAAGGATGAATAGGAGTGAGACCCAGTACACAGAGGTGGGAAGGCCATTCCTGTAGAAGGGCAGCTTGATGAAAAGAAATTACAGAGCAGGGAGCTACAGGGAACCATTAGCAGTTTGAGATTCCTGGAAAGTAAGTGGGGAGGTAGGGAGTTGCTTATCCGCTAGAGTCCCCAAGCTCATAATAATTACACAGTGGACACCCAGAGTGTGCCAGGCATCACAGGATTAACTCGTTTCCTTACGACAGCCCTGTGAGGTCAGTATTATTATCATTATTCCCAATTTTGCCCTTGAAAAAATGAAGGCAGTGGGCAGAGAGTTCAGCCAAGGTGATAAAGGCAGTAAGTGGCAGAGCAGGGATTCAAACTCAGGTCCTTAATGGTGACAGGGCGCTGCCCACCTAAGATGTCACCAAGGCGGGGATGACTGTTGTCGCCACAGAAAGGAGACATCAAGTATTAAACTACCAGAGCCTCCTAGGGAGGCAGAGGGCACCCTAGTGGCTGCCCAGGACCATTCCTGCCCACGGGGATGGGTTCTGTTGTGGTGATGAAAATGTTGTAAACTTAATTGCAGTGGTGGCTGCACGTCTGTGAATATACTGAAAACTACTCTCCGTGGGTGAGCTTTATGGTGTGCGAATTAGATCCCAATAACACTGTAAAAACAAAGAGCTCTGGGACCTTGCCCCATACCTGCTTCCCACCCTGGTTTTGCTGAGAGGGAGTGGAGAGCTGGGGAGGGGACCGCTCAGGTTCTTCTGGGGCGGTGACAGCAGAAGCAGGCGACTCCTGGGCTCACTCTCATCTCAAGGGGTTGGGGGGATCCCAGGCAACGAGAACCACATGAGATCCTGCTCCGAAAGGATGAGTGGCTAATGCCCCCTCCCATCAGGACCGAGACTCAGAGACCCAGAGACTCAGATACCGCAGCTGCTCAAAGCCCTGCTTTCCAACAATATCACAGCAATTAAGGCAGACGTGGAAACGCTCTTGAGAGCCTGACTGTTAACATAAACCTGGTAGGCGGTTTAGGGAGAAGACGAAGCAAGGTGTGCCCATGTCTGTTTCCCTTTAAATAACTGCAAAGGCCCTCAGAGAGTTACATGGAATCAGAGCCACACATATCTACAGCCTCATGGTCCCCTAGTACATGATTTTATAGATTTTGAAATGAGCCGTAATCCTCTCCAGCGGGTAATTTACACAGTTTAACTCTAGGCATGTGGAGTGCACACATTATACTCAATTTCAGGTAATGAGATTCACTTTTACTTTCATTGCCATTATTCACCTTCAACAAGACATTACTGAAGACACTTTACTTCCTTACAAACCCCAGACAAAGGTGAGCCTCCTGTACATTTGTGCGTTCCCTCATCACATGTTTATTGCAACCACACTATGGGCAAGAGATATGTCCTAAACCACATGGCTCCTCCCTTCCAGGAGAGCAGATGTGTGTGTGTGTGTGTGTGTGTGTGTGTGTGTGCGCGCGCGCGCTATGGGCAAGAGATATGTCCTAAACCACATGGCTCCTTCCTTCCAGGAGAGCAGACGTGTGTGTGTATGTGTGTGTGTGCACACACGCGCATGCACGCACAGTCATGACTGTGTGTGAGCGTGTCTTGTGTCTCTGCATGTATGTGCACACACACATGTTGCAGGGTGATGGTGACAGTAGCAGGGGATGATAATTACTAAGCAAAGGGTACATGTCACACCCTCAGGAGCCCCCCACCCCATGTCTGAAACCAGGAAAGACTTCCTGGAGGAGGTGACATCTCAGCTGAACCAGGCCTGCACACGGCTCTGATAACCATCTTCAGAAGAGCCCTGTGAGGCGGGCGATTTCAACCTTACTTTACAGATGAGGTAGTGGAAGCACAGAGAGGTTAAGTAACTGGCCCCAGCCCACTCAGCAAGCACGGTGCTGAGAAGGGGCTGCACTGACCAGAGGCTGGTTACCTGTGAGGTTCTGCAGGTGCTGCTTCCCCAGCAGGTGCTCCCGCTTGTTATGCAGGGAACTGAAGAACTGCCTGCAGGTCCGACAGTACAGGTCATCGTTCTCATCCCCCTGCGGACGGAGACGGTTTCTGGTGAGCAGGGAGGAGGCGGGATCCCGCCTTCTCTGAACATAAAATTAGCTTAAAACGGCAGATGGGCTTCAGCGGGGCCAGGCTGGGTCTTGCTAGTCCTTTTTTCACCTGTGAGATCGCTTGCCGGGTTGAGGCTTTTCTGAGCACAGCTGAGAATTTCAACTCATCCCAAGGCCTCTGTCACCGAGTGAGAGAGAAAGTGTTAGGAATGTGGCAAAGGGGGTACGACAGGGAGGTTTTGAGAATTGGTGGTGTTGTCTGAGTCCACAACCAATTCTGAGTTTTTCATATTTTCCAAGAGTTTGCTTTGAAAACATGAACAAAATGAACTCTGTGACTAAATGACAAAGATGTGTCCTTTCGTCAAAATACATATGTACTAACCTGTAGGTGCTCATATATCCATGGACTATTCTGGAAGATGCACTAGAAACTGGTCAGAGTGGATGCCTTGGGATGCAGGGATGGGGCGGGGGAGTGAGGGACTGGGGCTCTGGGCACAGAACCCACCTCTCATTGTAAACCTTTGTGCACTGTTTGCATTTATTTTTTTTTTTACCATGCACGTATGTTATTTTTAAAAGAAAAACAGTTAATTTAAAAAAACATAGAGCTGTATGTATTTGCTTACATTTAGTTCAGAGACGTAAAAACTCCCCAAGCTCTGACAAGAGATGGTTCCTGTCACAGACTTGAAGTGTCCCCTGCTGCCCCGAGAGCTGGTGGGGAACTGACCATGCTCAGGACACTCTGCCACTCACTCTGCTTCTCAGGGATCCTCTCCCGCATCAGAGGGGCACTCCTTCAGCCCAGAGATGTGCCCCCAACTGGAAGAGTGTCTGTAGGGCTTCTTCCGCACCCTCTGTGAGGCTTGCCTCTGCCTCTCACTAAATGAGCGGCAAGACCGGCTAAGAGAGGCCGGGAGCGAGGGGGCCCCAGGGAGCTCCACAGCGGGAAGACAAGGGCTGGCAGAGGGAGGGGGACTCGTCAGGAGGGAGCTTCACGGAGGAGAGAGAGGCCACTGCCGAGAAAGGGCCCCAAATGCTCATCGAGGCCGGTGCCAAGACATCAGAGCAAACATCCAAGCTTCACGTACACCTCAACAAAAAATTCCATCCTCTCACTTTTGCTTATAGAAATACGTCATTATTGTACGGGGCTTCCCTAGTGGCGCAGTGGTTGAGAGTCCGCCTGCCGATGCAGGGGACATGGGTTCGTGCCCCGGTCTAGGAAGATCCCACATGCCGCGGAGCGGCTGGGCCCGTGAGCCATGGCCGCTGAGCCTGTGCGTCCGGAGCCTGTGCTCCGCAACGGGAGAGGCCACAGCAGTGAGAGGCCCGCGTACCGCAAAAAAAAAAAAAAAAGAAATATGTCATTATTGTAAAATTAATCGCACATAGCCCAGGGTGGTGGGGCTGAGCCTTTCAGGTTTGGTGACCTTTTGAACAATTATGGGAGGGACCCAAAACTCATTCAGGTAATCCCTAGTACAAATCCTTTCACAACCTGAAGCCAAGACTAGGAACCACTGTCAAGAGAAAATGAATCACAAGGCACCCAAGAAAAAGTGTCCAAGAAAAACAATAGCCAGGAACCATTTATCCTATTTCTCCATTAAAGTGCGAGGTCTTCATCTATGAGAATCAGTGCATGTTTCCCTGCAAATTCAACTAGAGCAGCTGCACTTTCATTGGGTACCAGGCACTGAGCTACTGGCCCTTGGCCTCTTGGCTTCGTGCCCCTGCATTACCAGGCATTAACAGGGCAGCCCCATAAAGAGTGTGACACACGGTCCCACCTACGCTGGTGGACAGAGATATGAGACATGAAACAATAACAGTGACTAATATATTCAAGCCAGGCATGGACACTGCATGACTGACGGCTCTTACATCGTTCACAGTCATGTTCTGAGCTATATTTTGTTATGAGGAAGGCCAGCCTCAGACTTAAAGGTGTTTGACTAAGGTCACAGAATGGGTGAGGAAGAAAGGCAAGGATCTAAAAAAGCATGGTGCCTGCTGGCATCCCTCCATGGTGGGTGGGGGACATGGTGAGTAGGGAGATGGACGCCAGGTCATGGAAGGCAATGGGGAGCCAGCGCAGGCTCCAGGGAGAGGATGGCTGGCTTGGTGGGAGAGTAGCTGGCTGCGCAGAGCAGACCCCTTCAGGGGGAGGGGCTGCCGGCGGGAACTCCACTCATGTGGCTCCTTTCATAGCGGCTCCAGCCTGGGCCACAGAGGGCTGACCTTTCATGTGGACAATGGACTCAGGAAGTCCTTTGCCCTCTGTCTTAAATCATTTTCTAATGATAAAAGGTGGTGTACTTCAAACAATGTTTAAAGCTATTATAAATGCGTGTTGAAAGTAACAGAAAAGGGGGGGGTGTAAAGTGAAAAGTAAAAGGTACCCAGCTCCCACTTCTACTCACCGTACTACAAGAGCTTCTTGTGTAGCCTTCCAGAACGTTTCCATGTAAACACATCTGCCCCTTAAGAGTCCCTTTCAATTGTTCTTCATTTGTTAAATATATACATTTCATCATCAATTAACTTCAAAGGGAAAATACCTACAAATTACACCTTAGCTCAGACCACCTGACAAGCCTGGTCCCCACTGCCCTGTCTTCGTCCCCATCCGCATACTGTCTGCTCCAGGCGTCCTGAACTGCTCAGAGCTACACACACACACACACTGGGCTGCTTCCCATCCCCGGGCCTTTGCAATTCTTGTTTCCCCAGCCTAGAGCTCCCTCTGTGCTTCATTTCCACCTGGCCAGCATTTCCTCTAGGAATTTCCCATCTCTTCTTCACGAGCATCATCTCAGAATCACCTGCCCTGAGACTGACTCGCCCAGAGTCAGGGGCCGCTCTCACCGTGCACGTGTCTCCATCACAGCAGATCCTGGTGTGAAGTGTTGCACGCTTGCCAGTTTCCCCTGAACAGGAGCCGTGAGGCTGTGCTTCACCCACCTCTGCATCCTCAGCCTGGTCTCCCACCTCCCACTGAGCTGGGCTCAGTACATACTTGTCCAAGGAACACACAAAGAGAGGCCTCCACAAGGGACTGACGTGTGAGCCACACTCCAGCAATGCATGAAATCCTGTGCCCCGATGCTGTGGTTTCCTGCATCCTCAGCCTGGTCTCCCACCTCCCACTGAGCTGGGCTCAGTACATACTTGTCCAAGGAACACACAAAGAGAGGCCTCCACAAGGGACTGACGTGTGAGCCACACTCCAGCAATGCATGAAATCCTGTGCCCCGATGCTGTGGTTTCCTGGGGCTGCCATAACCAACTACCACGAACTGGATGGCTTAAAACAACAGAGGTTTATTCTCTCATAGTTCCGGAGGGGAGAAGTCTGAAATCAGCCTTACTAGACCAAAATTAAGGTGTGGGCAGGGCTTAGGTCCCTCTGGAGGTTCTGGGGAGAATCTGTTCTTGCCTCTTCCAGCCTCTTCTGGTGGCTGATGGCTTCCTTAGCTTGTGGCCGCATCACTCCAATCTCTGCCAGTGGTCACACGGCTTCCTCCTCTTCTGTGTCAAGTGTCCCTCTCCCCCCCCTTGTAGGGACACTTGTGACTGCATAATTCCCCTCCCTCAAGATCTTAACTTAGATCACAACTTCAAAGACCGACCGGTTTTTTGCCATATAAGGTAGCATTCACAGGCCCCAAGGATTAGGACCCAGATATCCTTTGGGAGGGACCATTTCTCAGCCGCCCACACCCAATGAGGGTGATTATTTTAAAACCACATCCCCCTGCCCCCGCAGCGAATACTTACGTCAATTGCTGAGAAGTCAAGGCCCTCGCTCTCAAACTCACATCCTAGTGTACCTGTTCCTGATGGAGGAAAAAACAGCATCATTTTACAAAGCATCTGTCTCAGAAAAGGCCTCAGCCTTATTGCAGAAGCATCAACTCAAGGGTCAGAAGCGCCTTCTGAGGCTGAAAAGATTTATCCTAAGAGGTCTCCATGCTTCCTGCTGGAGGATCAGTGCTTGACTTCAGCTGCTCAATTTCAGTAGAGGTCTGAAAATCCCTTATTATAAACCAAGAGGAAAAACCGGATACCTCTGACCTCAGTTTATAAACACCTGGCCAGGTACGGAATGAAGATGAGAGAGAAACAAGGAAAAACATAAACAATTCATTTTTTACTAGCATGGCAGAATCTAGTGGCATTTTTAAAAACTATTAGAATTATTATATTTTTATATAGTAAACTTTTAAATTTTACTGTGTTTTAAATAAGACAGAAATACATCTTATTTAAAAACCAAGCTCTCTTGGGGCGGCCTTTCTTTGTAACACGCCAGCTTGTCACGTGATGACAATCTACAAACAATCACAAAAATAAGGCAGCAGAACTCCAGCATGGCTGAAGGATTAAGCATGATGCGGTGTTCTCTGCGAAGTCTGACATAGCATTCTTTTTCTTTTTTTTTTGCGGTACGCGGGCCTCTCACTGTTGTGGCCTCTCCCGCTGCGGAGCACAGGCTCCGGATGCGCAGGCTCAGCGGCCATGGCTCACGGGCCCAGCTGCTCCACGGCATGTGGGATCTTCCGAGACCGGGGCACGAACCCGCGTCCCCTGCATCGGCAGGCGGACTCTCAATCACTGCGCCACCAGGGAAGCCCCTCTGCTTGTTTTTGTAATTAAGTTTTATTGGCATGCAGCCTCACCCATTCATTAACATATTGTCTATGGCTGCTTTCCTGCTACAACCACAGAGTTGAGTGGTTGCGACATAGACTACAGGGTCCACAGAGAGTACAGTATCATCTAGTCCTTTACAGAAGTTTTTAGATACTCTCTCTGGATGAAGCTGTGGCGGAGGGGGGAGGCTCACGCCCCAGTGCAGAGGGTATGAAGCGCGAATTCTTACTGAACTCGCTGTGTGCCAGGCACTGAGCACCAAGCTCCTATGGTTTAACTCGTTTCATCAGCACCAGGCCCTGTGCAGGAGATCCTATTACAGCCCGACTTCCTATATGAGGAAACGGAGGCACTAAATGCTTCAGTGATTTGTGCAAGGTGGCAGAGCCAGGATTTGGACCCAGGCATTTGGACCGCTGAGCCCACACCTGACCACTATGGAGGCAGCGCTCAGCCAGGCCCAGGCGGGAGTGAGAAGCGGCAAAGTGGAGAGCTGATGGGCTCTGCCGGGATGCCGGTCAGCCCCCAGCATGGGGAGGGCAGGAAGAACCCTCAGGATGGACAGTGACGGACCCCGCACCACTGGTGAGGACACCCCACGCTGCCCTGAGGCCATGTGCCCCTTGGAGGGGAATGTGCCACGGGTGGGGTGGCAGCCCTGAGTCTGAATGTAAACTGGGCCTCTGGTGGGCACTGCAGTTGATACAGCTTCCAGTGAGGATGGTAAAGACGGTGAACGAGAAGCGACCTCCACGGTGAAGGCAGGGTCAGCAGACAATAAATGGAGTTCGTGTCTCTACCTTAGGCCTGCACCACCAAAGGCACACTCTGAGACAAGGATTTTGCTGCAAGCGGGGGTTTTTTTGGACAGTGATCTCGGGAAATGCTGGTAGAGGAGTGAGGAAGTGGGTCGGGAAGGGGAGAAAGCCAGTATGGGGGGCCTTGCTGAGCAGAGGCCACTACAGTCAATAGGGCGCAGTCCCACCAGGAGCCTCGAGGGGGCGCATGGGACACATCTCAGCATGGCGGGTTGCGGGAGTTGGGGTGTTTACCTGCCATTCTTGCCATTCTTGTGCCCACTGGTTTAGGGATGCTCAGTGTGTTGATTCCTGATACATCAGGCCTGACTCCAGTTGGGCAATGCCGGGGCCTGCAGTAGGATGCTGTTGGCACGTGGGGACGTGCCACGTAGGTGCTATGGGGAAGTGGACCCCCAGCGTAATCAGAGTGTGGTCCCTGCGCCAGCAGCCTCGGCAGCGCCAGGGGTGTGTTGGAAATGCAGACCCCAGACCTGCTGGGTCAGAACCTGCATTTTAACAAGACTCCCGGTGATCCAGGGTACTTTTGAGTTTGAGAAGCAGTGAGTTCCATAACTGCGGGTTCCTTTCCTCTTTCTAAGGACTAAAATGTAATCACTGGCCCAGGACTACCTGACCGTTCTCTGACGTTCCTGAGAAGGAGGGAATGAGATGCCTCCTCTTTAATCAGGTACAAGATGTGTCTCAACCCGGCCAGAAGAGCCGCAAAGGGAGACCGTGATGCCAGCGGCTTTGTTCGGGGCGTGGCTCTTCCCCCTCCCCCAGCTTTGTGGAGGTATAATTGACGCGTTTAAAAATGTATATACTTAAAGTGTTCAAAGAGGATCTACTCAGTGAATTCAATACACAATAGCGAAAGGATAGTCTCTTCAATAAATGATGTTGGGAAAACTGGATAACCACATGCAAAAGAATGAAGTTGAACACTTATTTTACACCATACACAAAAACGAACTTGAAATGGATTAAAGACTTAAATGTAAGACCTGAAACTGAACAAACTCCTAGAAGAAAATGTAAGGAAAAAGCTCCTAGACGCCAGTTTTGGCAACAGTGCTTTGGATATGACACCAAAAGCATAGCAACAAAAGCAAAAATAAACAAGTGGGACTACACCAAACTAAAAAGCTTCTGCGCAGCAGTCAGCAAAATGCAAAGGCAACCTACAAAACGGGAGGAGATACCTGCAAACAGTGTATCTGACAAGGGGTTAATATCCATAATATATAAGGATGTGAATGCTGACCAAGGCTGAGACTAACAGAGGATTTTTCAAATGTGCCTTCTGCTGTAAAACATCCCATAGCCTCAGGCCTGCGAGGCAGAAGCTGCAGCCCACCCCAGCCAGGCCCCACTCACCGCACAGCGCCTGCACTTTGTGCGCTGCCCGCCTGCGCAGGAAGGCTCGGTAGGCCTTGGAGCTCTGGTAGGCCTGCAGCTCTCGGATGTAGCGCTGCTTGTCTTCAACTGCCTCATACACATACCTCTGGAAGAAGGAGCACAGAGATTCTGAGACTCTCCTAATCTGGGGGAGGGGGGGCGGCTGGAGGTGTCCTCTTGTCCAGCTTGCCTCACTCTTTCTAGGATGGTCCCAAGAAGCTATTGCTCATCTTCTACTTGCACACCTGCTGGGATGGGAACCTCACTACCTAACAGCAAGTTCATTCCTTACTTGAATAATGCAGACCCCAGAACGTTTCCCTTCCAATCAGCTGGAATCTGCCTCCCTGTGGCTTTTACCATTCTGCTAGGTGTGGTCTGATGACTGTAGAGGAGGATAGCACTCAGCTCCCCTCCCCGCCTTGAGGGACCTTACACTTCTATTCAATTATCACACAAGCAAACATCAGTGCTTAACTCTGTGCAGGGTCCTGGGTGGAGCACTAGTGATAGAGACGAATCAGACCCAGCCCCAAGCTATCCCATCTGCTACTGTTTTCCCTCCATCAGTTAACACCTGTCTCAACCTTCCTCCCCTGGCCAAATCTTACTAATCCTTCCTGATCTATCACAGAACATTTACCTCCTTGAGCATCTTTCTCTGATGCCCCCAGGTTGACTCGGGGCACTCCCACACTGGTGTAGGTGCCTCCTGGAGACCCCCTGCCCCTGGCACAGACCTCTGTCCCAGGCACCCCTCACCATGGAATGTATGCGTCCACTTCGGAGGTCCCGACAGCCTAGACTGTGAGTTCCTTGAAGGCAGGGACTTGGATTCATCTGCAGCCACTGGGGCTGGCACCAGCTGGTGTAACCCAGGGACAACTAGTGTGTGTGTGTGTGTGTGTGTGTGTGTGTGTGTGTGGGGGTTATCTAAGGGTAAATTGGGAGCCAGAACCAGAGATGCTTGGTGGAGCCCCGCCTCTCTCCTCCCCGCAAGACCTAGCTCCAGCAGACAGCCAGGGCCCCAGTCTGCTCTTAGCCAGAGTCGGGGGGCCTGCCCAGACTGGGACAGCCAGGGCTCTTGCAGTTGTCTGACTGGCTACTGGATCTACTTCCTGAGTGGTTGCAAACCTGAGTAGCAAGGAGAGGAATGTTACTAGTTGATACCACGCCCCCAAAGTAGGATTTCTCTGAAACACGGGGTTGGCCAAGAAGTGCGTTCGTGTTCTTCCGTAAGATGATATGGAAAAACCGAAATGAAGTTTTTGGCCAACCCAATAGTTAATTTGAAGCGAGGGTTTTCTACAGCCAAAAAGTTGCAAGTGCAGGGGTTTAAAGAAGCTCATCTCAGAGTCTTTGCGTTTAACCCAAAGAAAGGACACTCCGGAGGCAGCAGGCAGTTCTGGGGAAAGTATGGGCTCTGGGGTCAGACATACTTAGAAGGAGTTTGGGAGGGCTTTCGTAGGAAGCGATGCTGAAGCAGGCGTGTCTGGATCAGTGTGACTGGCATGTGGGGTGGGGTGGTGGCAGAAGTTGACATTGGACATGAATGCCATGATGAAGGCACGACTGTATCCCCTACGTTAGTGTTTCTTCCCCTGTGACCCCAGAACATACTTCCCTAGGAGGCTAACAGGTGCTCTGTGCATAAGGGGTGCCATGGTGGAATTAGTTTGAGAAAGCCTCACAGGAGAGAGGACAGAGTCTCACACCCCTAGAGTGCTCTGCTCCGTCTCTCCTTCCACATCTCATTCCAGGAGAGCACGGACCTCGCCTGAAATGTTTTTAAGTGAGTAAAATTATATTAAAATGCTCCAAAAAAAATTCCTGCAGGGGGAAAAAAAGATCTGTTTCACCTGATTTACTCCAGAATTTCCTAAACTTATTGGACCATTTAGCCACGTTTCATGGATTCGCCCTTCCTCCTGACACAGTTTGGGAGATGGTGGACGCCAAAGCCACAGAGACCAGTCATTGCTTTGAAGGGGTGGGGCGAGAGGCACCTCCCACCCGCCTTCTGGCAAGTTCCCTCTGGCTCCAGTGTGAAGAGACGGACCAGGAGGGAACAGCCCCTAATCAAGGCTGCAGACAGCTAGGCCCACTCCTCTGCGCATTCCACGCAGAAAAGGACTTACTTGCTTTTTCTCTTGGGGCAGCTGAGCCCACTGAGCGGCCAGCATCTTCGTGATTTCCGTGAAAGGCAGATCTGGGTGCCTGGCCCTCAGGGGGCTCCTCTGCTCATTTAGGAATATCACGTACCTGCACCAGGAACGGAACAAACACAACAGCTCTGAGCTACCGGCTGGAGCGGAGGCCGCGGGGTCTGCTGCAGCTACTTCCACTTTCAGGTTTTCATAAAAATAAACAGTCATGGGTTTGCCCATATTTTTCAATCTAACCAGTGAAATGGAGGTTAATCAAAAAGGGGAAAATATTTGAATGGCTGGCTTATCCAGAGACTGATGGAAGACCTAAGGGGGACCCCACCCCCGATGGGAGGGGCATGAAGACTGAGTGGGCAACTCGCTCAACCCACCTGAGCCTCAGTTTTCCCCTCTGTGTAATGGATATAACACCACCTGCTCATGAGGTTGTTGTGCGGCCCAAATGCTCCAGGTACAGGCCAGCCTCCTGACCAGGGATTTGGGTCGAGGGAGAGGGAGAGAGGCTGTGGGCATTGGGGTGAGACAAACCCGTCTTTGGAACAAAAGCCACGTCCCCAGGAATCACAGGAAAACTGAGAAAAGACCTTCACCCTTAGAAATGTGTGGACCCTGAGGATAAAAGAGAAAAGCGCACAAGCTTCCAGAGGAGCAAAGTGACCCTCAGAGCAGTGACTGGCCTGGGGCCTCTCTTCTGCAGCCTCTGATGGCAGGGGACAAGGGACGGACGGTCTCAGTGCACTTGGTGGGGGAGGGGGCATTTTGAGCCTTGATGAAGGTTAACTAGCTCCCCTGAGGCCGTGGAGCGAGCCTGAAAGGGAAACCAGACCTGCTGGCCTCACAGCCACCCCCTTTCCCGTCTGTGAGCCAAGCCCAGCTCTCCTTTGAGCATCAGAACCTTATTCTAGCTTAAAGAACTAAGCAACCCTCCCTCACTCCCTGGCGTGTGAGGCCCCGTAACGATCAAGGGCCCTGAAAAACAGACAAAGGCTGAGACGGGATAAGAGGCCGTCCAGGCCTGGCACACAGCAGAGGCCACAGGGTGAGCCCAAAATGTTACCTTAACATCAGTCAGGTAGTCTCCCCATCTTACCCTGTCCTAGGAGCGCGGGGAACAGGAGGGTCCCTTGGGGGTTTCCTTTTCTTGCCTTTAGGCCAGCCCCCTTTCCTTTTCTGAAAGAGTAATACACAGAGGAAAACCTCAGGATTGTCAACAATGATTTACCACATTCGAATCACAGCCTACAATACGGCAACATACTAAAGTGTCCTCGTCACACTTTACCCACGCGGCTTCCGACCTCCCGGCAGCTCTGCAGCGTAGCAATAATCGTGCCCTGAAGATGAAAGAACCGAGGCTTGGAGGACATCATCACTGCCCTGGTGTCCCTAGAAGGCGGGGGAGCTGGGGACATGCCCTCCCATGGTGTCACGACTGCATGCGCACATCGGGCGTAATCAAGGAGGCAATGTGAGGTTTCTGTAACTCACTTCACAGTGGGTGGGGCCCGGCCTCAGCACTGGGGACAGGGCGTAAACATCTGAGCTTGCCTGGTGCTCAGCCCGGGCTCCCATCTCAGCTCTGCCACTTACCCATTATGTGGCCTCAGGTAAATTAGTAACATCCCCATCCCTCCGTTTCCCCACTTGTAAAATGGGGATCACAAAAGTCTGAACCTTGTGGGTTGCAGGGAGGATTAAATGTGGAAATATTCATGTATTTCTTAGAACAGAGCCAGGCACCCAGTAAGTGCTCACTAAATGCAGGCTGCCACAATCGAATGCAGACCCTCCTGTGGCAGCCAGCTCTCGGGAGGAAGACCCAAGCTGCCCCTCCCTCTTCTGTTCACTGCGTTTCTTGGGTCATTACAGTGCCTGTGCCCTTGCTGCCACTGAGGCCCTGTGCCATGTTCGGAGGATAGAGGGCTGAGTAAGACGCAGACCTGGCCCTCAAGCAGCCCAGTCTGATGCAGGAGGTCTGATGCATGGAAATAATGGCAACAATTCATTACAGGGATAACAGTTACAGAATGACAGCCTGGACACCCTTCCATTCACGTCTCAGTTTCAAATTTTCCTAAACCAAACACACACACACACACACACACACACACGCCACTAATGGTGGAGAGTAATCAAAACGTGGCCTTAAAAACCTCTGTTTCAACTGTTTCAGCTTTCCAGTTTCCAAAATTCCCTCCCAGACATGCCCATTTTGGCCTTTCCAGGGCCAGGAGACACGCAGTTGGTCAGTGGCCCAGCAGGCTGGCTGGGTGAGGATCTGGCGCTGCTGCAGCCAGGCCACATGTGCTGGGGACCAAAGGACATAGGAGGTCAGGGCAGCACCTGGCATGGGGACTTGAGGAACAGGAGGGTAGAGCTCGGGCCAGGCAGAGGCAAAGAGCCAGGCTAGTAGCCACGTGTGTTAGAGAGAGACTGCTGCAGAACACCTAGCAAGGTGCTGGGCCTGCTGTAGGTGCATGACACAGGATATGACACTCTCCCTTGTTCACTTCCTTGCTGATCCCTGGAGTCTGAAAGTGAAGGACAAGCCTTTCAGGACCCTGGACAGCTCCCGGGTCCCGCAGTCCGCTCTGATTCCATGCAAGAAAAACTCAAACCGTTTCTACAGTCCGGTTCACTGGGAGCTTTCCAACACACATGTTCCTGAATTTGAGTCTCACATTCCCCACCAGAAGCAAATATTTCAATCACCCCGTGCCACAGGAAGACACTCAGAAAGATGAATGACTTGGCGGCTTCTGTTAGAGCCGTGCCTTCTGAGGGAGACCCCACAGCTGCCTGGAGTCACGTGGGATGTGGATGGGCTCGCCCAGCCGTGCATCACAGCTGCCACCTCCTGTCTGCCTGCTCAGTTCCTCTGCCGCAGCACACAGGGGAAGTTGTTTGTTTGTTTATAATTGGAGGAACCACGTTCATTTATTGATATTTATTGTACTTCTCTATATTCTAGTTTCATAAGTCAAAACTAACACTAAAAACGCTCATCATTTTACTGCCATCTTTGGTCCTTTGTTTCAGTTTCTTCAGTAAAAGAAAATCCTTCCTGAGTGTTTTCTTCGTTTGCCTGGAAACCATAGTTACGGAGACAAAGGCACTTGGGAAGGCTGCAGGGACACTTTTCTCTGAAGCTTTTTGTTCTCGCTGAATTTCTCACACAAGATTTATACCAAATTGACTCTGCCCTAAATAGAGCCACGTACACAGTGAGCTGATCATTAGCACAAGGTGTTACTACATGGAGAGCATTTCCCACACACTGGAGTACATTAGTTTCAAAGGAAAAGCAGAAGTAGAACATGATTGAGCAAGGAAAGACTGATTACCAAAAAAGCGTAGTCAGCAGGAGAGCAGGAAATCCGTGGATTGGCAAAATTCAAGGGGAAAAGATCCATTTCAATTGGATTCTTGACCAGCACAGAACTCTCATGTTCAGACTGTAACAGACGCTGAATTTTGGATATCTGGTTTTATACACAGAATTTTCTTTTACAAAGAATATGTCCATTGGGAGTCAGCAGGGTGTAGCAGAAGGTGTGAGGGGCTTGAGTGACAGATATGTGCTCACTCCCTGGCTCTGACACACTGTAAGCCTGAGCCCCCATTACCTCTGCAGCTCCCAACTGTGACACAACAGAAGGCAGCACTGGGGTGGGTTTGTAGAGGGCCAGCACAGTCCCAGCACATAGCAAGGCTCAATGCAGGTATGTTCCTTCTCTCTATTGATGAGGTAAAAAAAACTCAAGAACATACCAATGAACAGGATTCTACAAGGCAACTAAGCAGATCTCAAGGAGAAAAATATTTCAGTTTATGCAACTAATCACGTCAATCATTTGGGAACCAGATCAAAGCTCAGATGATGATTATAATCATGGTTGGGAAAAGGATCTTGGCCCCAGTGGTTTTACAATCAACTCCCCCAGCAAAGTCCAGGTCCTGGTTTATTTTCCCACTTAGCCACACTGTGCACTCCACTCCACTCCTCACCAGCTGCTTTTCCTGCACAGAGAATGAACGGGGGTCATCTCCCAGGTGAGAACTGCTCACCTCACCCCAGAACCTTCACCAGAAACCCTAAGTTTCCTGGAATAGTTAGTTAGGCCCAGGAGCCAAGCTCTTTGAGATCGAATCCTGCTCTGCCATTTACTGTGTGACCCTGAGCAAGTTCCTTGACTTCTCTGTGCCTCACAGGGTTGAGAGGGTTTGAAGAGACAATGCCCAGGAGTGCCAGCCTAGAGCTCGGAGCACAGAACACACTAAACACGCGGGTGTTATCACTCATGTCACGATGCCAATGCAGCACGTGAGGCCCTCTGTGCCTGCCCTGGACCGCACTTGCCTTTCGCTCCTCTGCGTCCTGCTCCTTCGGGTCCCCCGGTTTAGCCAGCACAATGTGCTGAGTGGGCTGAGACACCAGGTCCCAGCAGCGTGTCTGGATCACGGAGCTCCCAGGTAGTAGGCTGCCTGTCCCACTTGGAGATGGGAGAAGGAATTCTATGGGCGCTAGAACAACAAGAAACAGCACATAAGGTCAGAGACATTGAAATCACCACCACCTCTGGAGTCCATCCAACACTCCAGGTACTCTGTGATATGCCATTTGCGTTTTCAAATGCCCACAAGTGACAGCAAATGCCTAAAACCTGAGCTGGTGGTCATTTCTCCGGGGCACAGATGGTAAGGACAGGGGAGGTGCTACACAGAAACAAGTCACTCCCTGTGAGCAGGGCAACCGAGCTGGCCCTCAGGTCCTGCTCTGTTGGACCTGCCTCACGGACCCTCGCCCAGGGGAGCATCATGGTTAGAAGTGTGGGCTCTGGACTCAGACCGTTGGGGTTCAGCCCCTAGGTCCCAAGAGTCAGCTTCACGCCAGCAGCAACACATTTCACTTGCCGAGACCGTGGCTTCCTCTTCACAATGTTAGAGCAAACTTCAGACGAACTTCATGGAGTTGTCGAAATGCCTGTTCACACCCCAGGTATTTACAGGATGCCTGCGATATGCTGGACACAGCAGACAACAGCGCATAGAACAGACAGATATCCAGTCCCCCCGGAGTTTACATTCTAAGGGTGGGGGATTACACTAAAACTTGTAGGGTCCTCAGAGCAGCACACAGCCCTCAGTAGGTTCTCAGTAATGTCACTGTTATTTTAGTGGCATTTTAAATTGGTGCATTTACAGAAAACTATCCTTCGAGAATGTCAAGAAGGTTATCTGCGGTCAAATTATCCCCTGATCCCCTATGAAGTAGGCAGGATGGTAATTATGGTCCCATTTTACAGATGGGAGAGAGGTGGGAATGGGACAATACATAGCTCAGATCTATTAAATGTATGCACGACCTACACACACACACACACACACACACACACACACACACACACACACACACACACACACACACACACACACACACACACACCCCTGTTTGTAGATGGAGAAACTGAGGTGCCTGGAAGCAAAGTGATTCCAGAGAGAAGCCTAGAATCACACAGGTGGGAAAAGTCAGGTGAGATCTTGAACCCAGGTCTCCTGGTTGCCAGCCCAGCGGTCTGTCCTCCTCCTCTAACCTGCACCCCCTATGGTTCCTCGTGCGGAGGGGAAGGTAATAACTTTCAAGTGACCATGCTTAAGAGTGACCCCATCAGTAGCCCATTAAGAACTACTTAACAACCACAATGCAGGCCCCCTGCCAAACAGCTCCAGACGCTGACTTGTCTTAGAGTGAGGAAAGACAGGAAGGAATCCACTGACTTCCCTCTCAGCTTCCTGGGAAGGGGAAGTGCGGCAAATAGTGATGACAAAACCCAGCATTCTGGAATTTTCTTTGGCTTGTATCCACATGGCCAAGCCTGGTCCAGGCCTTGTAATCCATCACTAGGACTGTTCTTGTTTTTTTAAATGGTATTTCTGTTTTGAACCATAACTCGTGGGTATGGCTCAGAAATGGGGGGAGGGTACCCAAGGGTGATGGTAAAGGGTAGACAGTGCCCCTCCCTGGTCCTCCAGCACCAAGTCCCCTCCCTGGAGGCTACCGGTTAGGGGGCTCTTCACATGCCCTTCCAGAGCTAGTCTGTTCATTTACAAACACTCCTGTCCCCCACACAATGGCAAACTAGTTGCACTGCACTAAATTTACTCCTTTCATTTACTATGTCTTTGAGTTCTTTCTGCACCAGCCCATTTACAGCCGCTGCATTTTCTGGTGAACGGGCCACAGAGCAGTTAGCGGCCCCTAGTAACAGATGCAGGATACTCCTGGTTTGCACACATAGCTTGCATGCAGTGGGCTCTCTAGAAATCGGGTTGCTGGGTCAAAGGGCATGTGTGTTTGTAATTCAGATGGACCCTGGCTGGCACATACCCCTCCACAGGCTGGACCCACTTCACGCCCACCAGCAGCGTAGGACCTGGCTTCCTCCTGAGGATCCCTGCCTCTGGGTCCACAGGTGAAAATCTCACCACCTCCCTCTCTGCTCATACCACTCTATGGCTCCCCCTGACTTCGGCATGGAGTCCAGGCCCCCTAGCCTGGTACCTGAAGCTCCAGGAGGCTGGGCCCTAATGACTCATCCAGCTGCACGCTCATCCAACTGATACAGCTGACTCCAAAAGGTGGTGATGAAAACGTACAATAAGCAGACCCTTTATGCATATTATCCCGTTTAATCTTCAGCATGACTCTGATTACCATGGCAATATCCACAGATGGAGAAAGAAGTTCAGAGAGGTCAGTGACCTGCCCAAGTGTCCACAGCGGGGCAGGGCAGATGCGACCCCCCACCTTGGGTTGCCTGCTCTTCCCATCTCCCCAGCCATCTCACCAACAAGCAGAAATCCTCTCCCATCTAGTACAGCCCGACTGCTGATGCCCTGAGCCCACTGAGCGCAGCCCCAAATCTCCCCTGCCTTGCCTTCACCCTTTCCCAAGGATCCAGGAACAGCAGGAAGGAACCCATTTGGAGGACAGCTCTCAGTCGATTCATTCATTCAGTGGACAGACATTAGGACCAGTGCCAGGCCGCAGGCAGCGGCTGCAGAAACAGCAGTGGCTGACAATGCAGGGTGTAGGGAGCTCTAGGTCAATACCAAGTCCTAGTTCCTTGGAGGGCAAAAGCCATGGTGATTGCCTAATGCTGAGACTGTGGAACAGTCTATGACTTGCTCAAGCCCTTCAATCCAGAGACAAGTGGTGCCTGCCCTGGGGCACTGGCCTCCCCACTTACTGGACAGTGCAGTGGTCACCCCTATGCCTCAGCCAAAACGTCTGGCCTCAGAGCCAGCTCTGCCACCTATTAGGCACATCATCTCTCGTTCCTCAGTCTTCTCAACTGTAAGATGGGACTACTAAGAGGTGGCAAGGTTATTACAGTGCCTGGCTCCCAGAGAGCAGGCTACAGCCAAGAACTGGTCGTATTCTAACGTCGTCAGAGTCTGCGTTGGAACGTGAGAATACAGTCTTCAGAGTTCAACTTTAGGCTCGAATGCCACCTGCCCGCAGGTGACAGAAACACATCAGCCAGGAGCAAATTACGGGATTTTCACTAAATTATCATACAAGGTCGGGAAACGGGATTTTCTGCATAAAGGGAAGGTTCTGGACAGAGACCTGAATCTTTCCAGCGTCAGTTTCAACATTTGCACGGTAGACGCTGAAGCTCTGACACCCAACGACCTGGACTCGAGTCTTGGTTACTCCCCTAACTACCCGAGGGGCTCGTTCAAGTCACTGAAAGCCCTCTGTTTCTCACTGTGGAGCACAGTCCCCGCCCCCAGGTCGCCAGGGCGTTACACGGGACAGGTGAGTACAGGTTCTCTGAGCCGAGCGCGCGGCCCGAGCGCCGCACAACGCAACAGCTCTCCTGACCAGAGTCGCCCCCTGACGCGCACGCGTCCGCCCCCAGCAGCGACTGGTGACCGTGGCGGCGGGCCGGATCGCAGGCCGGTTCCGGAGCCAGGGCCGCCCCTGCTTCAGCACTGGCGGCCGCGGACGGCGCCGGACCCGCTCTCGGGCGGGGGGTCTCAGGGACGGGGAAGAGGTCACCAGAGCGGGGACTGGGGCGGCGGGGGAACAGACGGGCACCTGCGCCGAGGGACGCGCGGGGAACGGACCGGCCCGGCGCAGGCCCCAGTCACGTGCCAGGGCCTGGGCACCGCCCCGGGCATTCACACCCGCGCCGCTGCGCTGGGCTGCACCGGGACGCGCCCACCCCGTCCCGGGGACACCCCCCCCACTCCCGGGGAGCGGGGCGCGCGCGGCAGAGGGGAGGGGCCGCAAGTCCAGCCACTGACCCGCAGCCTGGCCGCTGTCCCGCTGCATGTCGCCCGCCCTCCGGGGCCACCACCCCGCGCCGGCGGCTCCGGGCTCGGCCCACCCGGTGCGCCAGCCCAGCGCCTGCCGCTCCGCCCCGCGCCCTCGGCTCCGTTTCCGCCCCGCCCCGCACGCCGTGGGCGGGCTCTCTGGAGCCGTCGTTCCCCGCGCTGCTGCCCGTCACAGGGGCGCGGGCTTTGTCCGCCTTGGACTGCGTCTGGCCGCTGAGACGTGGGCGGGCGCGTGGGTCGAGAGTCCCAGCCGCGCGGGGGAGCTCCGGGCTCCAGGCTTTCGGAGTAACCGGGGTCTGGGCGGGGCCAGAGCGGGAGGGGCGGAGGACAGGGCAGCCCCGCCCCGCGGCCGAAACCCCGCTTTGAGGCTGCGGGTCCCTCCACCCGCCCCGTCAGTTACGTAAGTGCCCCTATTTATACGTCTCAATATTTTCAAGGCACACGAGAATGCATGATACATTAGCACTGTGGAGAAATTAGAAAATCCAGAGCAGCCAGCCCCTCTCGCGGAATCCAGCACCTCAAAGCCAACCACCTGTAAACCCATTGGAGGGCCTCCTTTACGTTAAGAAAAATTTCAAAATGCACTTTAAAAGATAATTCTAAACATTTAGAGATAGCCACGAGCTCCACCCGCCTTCCAGTGGCAACACTTCCACGTTCGCATATCTCCTTTCGGTTTGTGGCAGGTGACCCGAAGGCAGTCATGGGCTCCACACACTCTCTGTGTGTAATTTAGAGGTTACCTATAGGAAGGAACGGTCCCTGGAGCCACACGGTCTGAGTCCACCAGCCTACCTCTGCTGGGTGACCTTGGGCTGGTTACTTCACCTCTCTGGGCCTCACTCTCTTCATCTGAGAAGTGGGGATAATACTAGTGCCCATTAGATAGGAGGGTTGTAGGATCAGTGACCTAATACTCCTAAAGTACATCAGAGGCAGTCAAGAAATGTGTCAGTTATTGTTTCTGAGGTTTTCTGCATGTATCGAGGGTAATGATCAGTAATCATGTAAATACATAATTTGGTCTTTTCATACTCCCCACAGCTCCCCACTCCTTTCCCTTGTTTTTATTTTTAACCAACCAATGGCTTCAACAAATAAGCCACTAAAGGTCTCTGTTCCTCAGTTTCTTCCTCTGTAGAATAAAGATAATATTAATAGCATCACAGGGATGTTTGAAGATTAAATGAGATGCTGTGAGAGGTGAATGTATAGAATTGTTGAGTACCACACCTGGTGCCTGGTGTGTATTTCGCGGCTAATGACATAAATAGCTGCTCTTACCACTGGTGTTGTCCATGCCCACAGGGAAGCCCCAGGGCTTAGTCAACCTGGACTGGGACTCCAGAGAAGGAAAGGATCGCAGGAATCCTGAGTACCAGCCCTTTTTTTTTGCCAGTGGAGGAAACTGAGTCCTGGAGAGGGAGAGTGGCTTGCCCAAATGAAGCTCCTTCTACCTCCCCATGCAGCTTCTCAATTCAGTCTAATTAAATGCAGCAAATACAGGAGGAGATCTCCTCCTTGCAAAACTGAGTAAAAAATATTCTCTTAAAATAAATCCTTGAGATTAGCTAGGAAAATTGTGAAGGAGAAGAATATTCAAGTGAGACTTGTATTTTCTTACATCAGCCTGTACATAAAGCCACTGGAATCTAATCAGTAAGGTGCTGATAGAGGAATGGATGAATACATGAGTGTAACAGAAGATGGAACCAAAATTAAATCCCAGAATATGTGTTAGTTAATTTATGACAAACATAATAGCTTAATTCAGAAAAAGGAAGAGAATGAATTATTAATCAATACTGCTAACTGGCTAGCCACCTGAGAAGAAAAAGGATGGACTCCAATCTAATTTCAAATACAAAAGTAAATTCTAGATGGATTACAGACCTAAAGTAATAAAGGAAACAATAAAAATAATACAAGACATTGGGATCCCAATATCATGCTCAGCTAGATAGCTCAACTGGACCACCCTCTCAGATCAAAGTACAGAGATGGGAGATTGTTTACAACAAACTTAAAATGCCCTGCTGAACCCACGGGGAAATATCCCACACATAAAAAGAATAATCAGCCCCAAACAGAGTGGGTGTTAACACAGAAATCTGAGCTCCACAGGATACAACCACCTATAACATGAACTTCAAGTTTTAGGGACTCATGCTGGTTCAGTGGACCAATGAAGAAAACCTGCTCATACCTGCTGCCTCTGGGTGGAAAAACCACAAATGATATAAATAAATAGTTTCTCCTGAGAATTTGTAGCCAGAGGACTACTCCCATGTGTGTCTGGGGTTCAAATTTGCACTGCCCCCAAAGTAAACTCACCCATCAAACTGAATTAAAATAGTTGCAGGTTAGTATCGCCCCCTGGAGCCCAGAATAAGCAGATGCAAATGTTCTCTGGAGAAAAAGCATCTTCAATCCAGGCCCATCACCTTATACCATATATGAGCTCATAATAAAAATTACCACAGGCACGAAGAAATAATGCAATATAAGTGAGATTCTGAAGAGTAACATTAATTTAAATACTGAAGTATTTCTGATAGTAGACACATAATCCACAGACTAAAATTAATCATGTATAAACAAAAAATGTTAAAAGAAATAAAAATGGAATAAAAAGAGTTCAAAGAACAAAAGTCAAACAAAATAACCAGGAACATTTGAAAAAGAATCAACTAAAACATCTTGAAATAAGAAATATAATCACTGAAATAAAAACCTCAATTGATGGGTCACATAGCAGATCAATTATCTGAAGAGAAAATCAGTTAACTGAAGGACAGATTTGAGGATATTACCCAAATGCAACTCAAAGTGAGAAGGAAATAACAAATAGGAGAGAGAGCTTTGGAGGCACACATGGTAGAATATGAAAGTCTAACGTCTGTCTAGTTAGAGTTCCACAAGATGAAAATAGAGAAAGTGGAGGAGAAGCTATACTTAGATGATGACTGAGAATTTTTCACAATAGTTCGAAGTTGCCAAATTTCAGATCTAGGAAGAACAACGTATAGTAAGCAGCATAAATAAAAAGAATCACACATAAACATATCAGATGAAACAAGAAGACATCAAAGATAGAGGAGTAAAAGACAGATACTCAACGCTTACCATATTTCATCAATTCTAAGTTGCATATTTTCTCACCATTTAACATGCATGACATTGGGACCAATCTTATTGATAGAGTGTTACAATTCTAACTGAAAAATTGACAGTATTTCTTACTGGTAATAAAATATTGGTGGATCATATCTCAGTGATGTCTTAGAGTGAGTGAAATATGGTAGACTGTCCACAGACATGTCAACAGCAACAATGGAAACCCAAAGACAGAGACATGGTAAATTCAAGGTTCTGAGAGAAAATAAAAATAAAAACAGCATTTAGATTGCTGTTTCTGTCCCTGGGGAAAACTGGACAAACTATATGAAAAAATTGTTTTCAGATATTGGACAACAGAGCAGAACTCTGATCCCTGAAGGAAAAGAAGCAAATAAGGAAACTCTATAACCTGGTTTCCCGTCAGGAGGTACTTCCCCAAGTGCAGTGCAAGGAAGAGGAATCAGAGCAGGGCACACATTTGCTGAGTTGAGGAGAGAGAGAGAGAAGACAGGGAAGCCAAGGCAGCTGGGACTTCAGAGGCAGAGAACCAGACATGAGAGGACTATGGGGAGAAAGATCTAGGACTCTACAGAGGGCTTCTCTCGTGTCTATGGATGAATAGTAAGCCAAGAATATATCAGATGAAACTTCTTGAGCTAAAAATCGAATAACTACTAGATCTCTCAAAGGGCTGGGAGACATTTGAAGTTTAATCAGTCAGAGCGGAAAGACTTTGTTGAATACCCCAGGGCATTCAGTAGAGACCCCAGAATGGCCATGCCTTAGGAATAGGGCCCATCTAGCGCTAATGTGAAAGCAAGCCTAGGACCCCATCTAACAGACAGTAAAACTAAACTTCAAAAGTATCAGACTGATCTGCAAGTAAATTAACTGTCTGACAGAAGAAAGCCAATCATTCTTTAAAGGAAGAAAACAAGGTCTTCCCTGGTGGCACAGTGGTTGAGAGTCCACCTGCTGATGCAGGGGACACGGGTTCGTGCCCTGGTCCGGGAAGATCCCACATGCCATGGAGCAGCTGGGCCCGTGAGCCATGGCCACTGAGCCTGCACGTCCGGAGCCTGTGCTCTGCAACGGGAGAGGCCACAACAGTGAGAGGTCCGCGTACCGCAAAAAAAAAAAAAAAAAAAAAGGAAGAAAACAAAAACTAAACACTCAGCAGCATAACATTCACAATGTTCAGCATCCAGTCAAAAATTACTAGACAAATGAAGAACCATGAAGATGTGAACATAGCTAGAAAAAAAAAAGTCAATAGAAAAAGATCCAGATATGACAGATGATGGAACTGGCATTCAAGGGCTTACAAGGAGCTATTATTAATATGCTTAAGGATGTAGAGAAAAACATGAAACCAATTAAGAGATACAGTAAGATGAAACAGAGAACCAAATGAAACTTCTAGAACTGAAACATGTAATGTCAGAAATTAAAATTCATTGGATAAGTTTCAGAGAAGATTATACCCTACAGAAAACGAATAGTGAATATGGAAACATAGTAATAGGAGTGATTCAAACTAAAGTACAGGAAAAAAAGCTGAAAAATGAATAATCCTCAGTGACTTGTGGAATATCAAATGGCTATATAATTAGAGTATTAGAAGAAGTATAGCAGGAACTAATATTTAAAGAAATAATGAACAAAAAATCTAAATTTGATGAAAATTATAAACGCAAAAATCCAAAAAGCTCAACAAATCCCAAGCAACATACACACACACACACACACACACACACACACCCAATGCACGTCTGAAATTGCTGAAATACAGTAATAAAAGAGAGAATCTTAAGAGCAGCCAGAGAAAATAGTACATCAAAAGAAGAGCAAAGGTCTAAGACCTACACTACCTGGCTTTTCAAGATTCAGTATGAAGTCTTATAACTGTGGTATTGGCATCAAAGATAGACAAATAGGTCAATGGAACAGAATAGACTCCAGAGACAGACCCACACATTATGTGGTCAATTGATTTTTGACAAAGGTGTAAAGAAAATTCTGTAGAGAAAGGACAGTCTTTTCAACAAATGGTGCTAGAACGATTGGCTATCTATATAAAAATGAATTTTGATCCATACCTTGAACCATATAGGCAATTATCTCAAAATGGGTCATAGACCTAAATAAAAATAAAAATTATAAAAATTCCAGGAGAAAACATAGGAGAAAATTGTTGTGATTTGGGGTTGGACATAGATCTTAGGTACAGTACCAAAAGCATAAGACATTGATAAAACAGTGAAAAGGCAAACTATGGACTGGGAGAAATTACATGATTATATAAATAAATGTGAATGTGTGTGTGTGTATCAACTCCCACAATAAAACAAACAAACCCATTTAAAGTTGTCAAAAGATTTGAATAGACACTTTACTAAGAAGATATACAGATAGCAAATAGGTACATGAAAAGATGTCAGAGCATTAATCATGTAAATAAAAATGAAAATTAGAAGTACAATGACCTACCACTACATACTTATAAGAATGTCTAAAATTAAAAAGGCAGACCATACGAGGTTTTGGCGAGGTTGTGCAGGAACTGGAGCTCTCACGTGTACTGCTGGTGGGAATGTAAAATGGTACGACCACTTTGGAAAAGTTTGTCAGTTCTTAAAAAGTTAAACATACATTTGCTACCTGACCTGGATTTTACACTCTTAGGTATATACCCAAAAGAAATGAGGGTATATGTCCACACAAAGACTTATATACAAGTGTTTATAGCAGCTTTATTTGTAATTGCTGAAAACTGGAAGCAATCCAAATGTCCATTAACATGAGAACGGACAAGCAAATGGTGGTATATCAATCCAACAGGATACTTCTGAGCAAGAAAAGGAGTGAACTATTGGGCTTTCCTGGTGGCTCAGTGGTTGAGAGTCCGCCTGCCGATGCAGGGGACATGGGTTCGTGTCCCGGTCCGGGAAGATCCCACATGCCACGGAGCGGCTGGGCCCGTGAGCCATGGCCCCTGAGCCTGCGTGTCCGGAGCCTGTGCTCTGCAACGGGAGAGGCCACAACAGTGAGAGGCCTGAATACCGCAAAAAAAAAAAAAAAAAGGAGTGAACTATTGACCAGTGCAACAACCTTGATGAATCTCAAAGTAACTGTCTAGTGAAACAAGACCAGGAAAGCGCCAGGGATGAGAGGTGGGTGTTGGGGAAGGGGAGAGGCAAGAAGGAGGCCTCACAGAGCAGCTCCAGGAAGCCTTCGAAGGATGAATAGGTTCACTGTCTTGATTTGTGGTGATGGCTACACAGGTGTCTACATGTGTCAAGATTTATCTTCACTTTATATACGTGCAGCTTATTCTGTACTAATTTTCCTTCAATAAAGTTGTTACAAAAAGAAAAACTATAATTGACAGTTTTAAGCAAAAATAATTACACTTTTCAATTTATAAGAAGTATAGAAGTAAAATAATGGGCAATAGCACAAAGGAAAGGATGGGAGAAGATTGAAGTATAAGGTTAAAAGTTCACACATTACATGGGAAGTGGTATGTGTTATCTGAACTAGACTGGGATAAAGATGCATATTATAAATTCTAAAATCAGCCAGTAAAAAAGTAAAATAGAGGAATGGCTAATAAGTTAATAGAGGATAGAAAATGGAATACTAAAACACTTAATTTAAAATAAAGAAGCAAAAGGGGAATAAATAACAAGTGGGAAAAATAAAAAGCAAATACCAAGATGGCAGACTTCAGCCCACCCGTATTCACAATGACATTAAAAATGGATGGATAACAACTCCATAGAAGAGGCAGATTGTCAACTAAATAAATAAGAAGACCCAGTGATATTCTGTTTATAAGAAACCGTTTTTAAACATGAAGAAAGATGGGCTGAAAGTAAAAGGCTGGAAAACAATAGACCATTCAATATTCTTAAGGATCAGGAATTTCACAAGGCTATATAAATAACAGAAAAAACCCAGACTTTACAACAAGGAATGTTACCAGAGAGGTTGCATAATGATAGAAGGGTTAGTTCATGAAGAAGACACGACAACCTTAATTATGGTTATATGTAATAATACAGCTTCAAAAAATAAATGGATCAAAAAGTGACAGAGCTGAAAGGAGAAATGGACAAATTCACAATTATAGTTGTAGATGTTTTTTGACCCCACTCACTCTCTTGATAATTGACAAAAATCAGCTGATACATAAGAAGATCTGAACAGCGCTATCAACCAACTTGACCTCACTGACATAAATAGAATCCTCTACCCAATAAAAGCAGATATTGCCTCTCTCCAAGTGCAGATGGAAAATTCACCAAGATAGATCCTGTGCTAGACCATAAAATACGTCTCAATAAATTTAAAAGGGCCGAAACCATACAGAGTATCATCTTTGACAACAGGAGTATTAAAGCAGAATTCAGTAGCAAGAAGATGTATATAAAATCCCCCAAATATTAAGAAATTAAGCACCACATTTCTAATTAATACACAGGTCAAAAAAGAAATCAAGGGATTGACTGGAAACCAGGGGAAACAGAAAATATTAAAACTGGATGATAATACACACTGTGTATATAAAATTAGTGATCTACTTAATAGGGTTAAAAAAAGTAGAAGCCAGAATTAAAATACTGGACAAAAACTGTGTAACCTGAGAGAGAAGTGACTGAGGTTAAAGTACTATTGTTTGAGATGATGATTTAAGATTTTGATTAATTTAGGCTTTGCAAAATAAATATGGTAAAACTTCCAGGTGAATCACTGAAAAGATGGAAATAAATGATAACTTTCAAACAGAGGAAAATGGAATGAGAAAAAATCTCATGTAATCTAAAGAAGAAACAAAGAGAGAAAAGGGAGAAGAAAAAAAAAAAAAGCAAGACAAAATCAGATGGGTAGAAATAGCTCCAAAGAGATCTATACTCACGGTCTGCCTAGATGAAGAAGCTTAGCTGGGTAAGGATGGAGCATTATGTTGTAAAAATTCAAAACCCAAGTATACAAGACACACCTAAAGTGTGAGAAGGACACAGGAAGGTTGGAAGTCAAAGGATGAAATAAAATCCATGAAGTAAAAGAAAGCTGCAGTAGCTTTTACTATTGGACAAAATAAACATTAGATTAAATCATCATTAGGATAAAGAGGATTACTACCAAATAATGAACTCGCCAGCAAGAGATCACAATCTACAACTGCACGCGTGGTATATGAAACACAAATATATGAAAAAAGACGGAGAGAACTGGAAGGGGATAGTGACAATTCCACTATCTTAGTGGGGCAGTTCAACATACCACTTTTTAAAATTTAATTTATTGTGGTGAAATATACATAACACAAAGTTTACCATTTTAACAGTACAGTTCTGTGATATTAAGAACATTCACGTTGACGTTGTGCAGCCGTCACCACCATCCGCGTCCAGAACTTTTTCATCACCCCAAACTGAAGCTTGTCCCCATTAAACAATAACTTCCCATTTTTCATTCTCCCTCAGTCCCTGATAACCACCATTCTACTTTCCGTCTCTATGAACTTGACTACTGTAGGGACCACATGTAAGTGCAATCACATGGTATTTGTCCTTTCATGACTGGCTTACCTCACTTAGCATAATGTCATCCACGTTGTAGCATATGTCAAAATTTCCTTCTTTTATTGAGAGTCAATACTATTCTGGGGTGTGTGTGTATCACACATTATTTAACCATTTATCTGTTGATGGATACTGGGGTTGCTTCCACTATTTGGCTGTTGTGATTAATGCTGCTATGAACATGAGTGTACAAATATCTGTTCAAGGTCCTGCTTTCACTTCTTTTGGGTATATACCCAGATGTGAAGTTATTGAATCATGTGGTAATTCTGTGTTTAATTTTTTGAGGAATCACCATACCATTTCCCACGTGGCTGCACCATTTTACATTCCCACCAACAGTGCACAAGGGTTCCAGTTTCTTCACATCTTCTCCAACACCTGTTATTTTCTGTTTTTTTGATAGTAGCCATCCAAATGAATGTGAAGTGTCAACATACCACTTAATAATTTATAAGCCAAAGAGTTAAAAGCTGATAAGGATAGAGAAGATCTGAACAACACAACTATAGTCAGCTTTATTTAATGAACACATAGAGAATCCTCAACTTATCATATAAAGAACATTTATCATTTTAAGATACCATTTACAAGGACTTCCCTGGTTATCCAGTGGATAAGACTGCACACTCCCAATGCAGGGGGCCCGGGTTCGATCCCTGGGTGGGGAACTAGATCCCACATGCATGCCGCAACTAAGAGTCAGCATGCTGCAACTAAGAGCACTCATGCCGCAACTAAAAAGATCCCGCATGCCACAACTAAACATGCCGCAACGAAGATCCCACATGCCGCGACTAAGACCCAGCACAGCCAAAATGATTAAATAAATAAATGATTTTTTAAAAAAAGATACCATTTACAATAGCAAAACAAAATGAGAAATACATTTATTGACAGATATGCAAGACTTTAACAGAGCAAATTGCAATTCCATATTGAAGGATGTTTAAGAAGACCCAAATAAATAGTGGGATTCATCAATAGAAGGACTTGATATAAGATGTCATATCTCTCCAAATTGTGTGATAGATTTAATGCAGTTCCGAATACAATCCCCATAAGGTTCTTCGCAAAATTTGCAAAGCTAATTCCAAAATGTATATGGAAGAGCAAAGGGCTAAGAATAGCTTAAATGCTCCTGAAAAATATGAACAAGTGAGGGGGGGAAGTGACAGATATTAAGACAGAACAAGTGACAGATATTAAGACTTACTCTAAAGTTAAAGTAATTATGACTATGTGATATTGACACAGAGTTAGACAGATAGACAAATGGGACAGAATAAGCAGACCATGAATACATGGAAACTTGATAAATATCACAGGTGGCATTGCAGTTCACTGTGAGGAAGGATGGAGTTTTAAATAAGTGACGATGGGACAATTGGCTCTTCCCGTGAGGGAAGAAAATGAAATAGGACCTCTAGCTCACAGTGCACACAAAACCCCATTCCAGGGGCATTAATTCTTAAAACTAAAAAGTAAAACTTTAAAACATTTAGAAGGGAATATGGGAGAATATTTTGAGTGCTTCAAGATATGGAAGAACTTCTTAAACAAAATGGAAAAAGCAGAAATCATAAATGCAAATATTGAAAAAACAACTATATTAAAATTAATATTTTTATTCACCCAAAGGAAACCAAAGTAATGAGAAATGACAAGCCCTTAACTGAAAGAAGGTATGTGCAAAACACAGGCCCAGCAAAACATTAGTATATAGAAAATATCAACAATCCCTGAAAATAGCATGAAAAAGACAACCCAAAAGAAAAATAGGCAAGATACATGGAGAGGCACGTTCATTGATACAAAATGTGAGTAGCCAGAAATACACAAAGAGTTGCTGTCAGAGAAATTCACAATTCACTGACTCTGAGACACCACTTTACTCTCACCAGATTGGCAACAACTTAACATCCAGCCAATAGTACATGTTGGCAAAGATGAGGAGGAACTGGCTTTCTTGCAGACTGTTGGTTGGAAAATTAATTAGCATGAACATTTTGGAAAACTATCTGGCAGTTATCTTGTTAAGGTGAGGATATTCATGACCTAGCAATTCCGTTCTCATGGTATATACTCTGGAATAGAGGTTCTGTCTGTGAAACCAAGTGTTTTGTACATGCAAGAAAATCTAGGAAACTGCCTGTGGAGTCTAGGTGTCTTGGAGACTTTCTGACCACAAAAAAAACCTCAGAAACTATATAAAGAAAGAAAAAGAAAGTGAGAGCCGTTTACATGTCTGACTATATAAAAAGTTCGTTGTTGTGTGGCAAAGATGCCACAGGTGAAGAACTTGAGAGATGAAGGCTGGATCTGGAAAAAGTGCCTGAACAGTCATGACAGGCAGAGAGGAAACAGCTCTACTGAGCAATCTTAAAAACTGACAAAGGAAAAAACCCCAACTAAAAATGGGCAAAGCGTATGAACAGTTATCAAGAGAGCAGATCTAAAGTTATGTATATAGTCAAATTCTGTCAAATTTCCCAATAGACAGAGAAACGCAAACTAGGATAACAAGGACATATCACTTTACATCCATCAGAATGGCAACAATTACAGCTCGCTGTATCGTCCGCATTGGTTGATGATGGGAAATAAACACGTTGAGGTAGAAGGGTGAGGGGCCACAGAGTCTTGGGAAGTTGACCTCTCAACATCTACTAAAATAAAAGTTTAAACCTTCAAACCAGCAATTCCATGCCTGGGAATCCATTTGTAGGATGATATGTGAGGACATGCGTGCAAGAGTATTTACTGTCCACTGTCCTAAGCTGACAAGGACAAAGAGGATGCCTACATCATGGAAGACATCAGCCTTGCAACCTTTCAAAAGGATGAATCTAGTTCCCTCTAGATGCTAGTAGGGATTTTCGCCAGGTGTTGATGAGCATGAAAAGTAAGAAGCAGATAAATATGATTAGGATGGATTCATTTTGTAAACCAATGACCCCCCCAAACCCCTGTATGTGTGTGTGTATGTAAGCGTGTATGTATACAGTATATACTTTCAAGCATCCATAATAAAAATGTGGTGCATAAAAGGAGTCCATTCATGTAAGTCATTTGTATGTATCTGCACTGGAGGAGATGCATGAAGGCCTGGTCACCCGAGGGCCCATGGGGTTACCCTGTGCAGCAAGATTCAAGGTGACCTTTGTTTTCCTTTTTGTATCTGCCTGTACTGTTTGAATTCTTTACAATGAGCATGTATTATTCATAGAACCAGAAATAGCCCACAGAAAACCGTTTTCATTGGAAGGTGGACAGGAGATGAAAGAAGCCTGTCTTGGCACAGGGACCTTGCTGCTGAGAAGGCTGGATGCCTCCACGCTGGAGGTGGTGGAGAACTTGGGTGTTCTGCCTGCCCCACCCGCGTCAAGGCTGCTCCACCCTGTTTCTGGAGGACAATTCCCCCCTCCCCCTGGTTCCATCTCCCTGTCCCAGGGAAGAACGCTGTCTGCTGCAAGAGCCTTGGTCAGCTATCTTAACAGTTACCACTGTCTTTTAAAAAAACTTTTTATTTTGAGATAATTGTAAATTCACATGCAGTTGTAAGAAAAAATACACAGCGACTCATTATACTCGTCACCCAATTACCCCCACTGGTAACACTTTGCAAAACTATAGCACAACATCACAGACCAGACAATCAATGTTGATACCAGCCATCCACCTTATTCAGATTTCCCTGGGTTTATATGGACTCGTGTGTGCGTGTACATGTGCGTGTGCGTGTTTAGAACTCTGTGTGCCACCACCACGGTCAAGATACAGAACAGTTCCAGACAAGGACCCCTCCTGCTAACCCTTTATAGTCACAGCCCCTTCCCCGACTCCTGGCAACCACGAATCAGTTCTCTATTTCTAGAGTTTTGTCATTTTGATAAAGTTATATAAATGGAATCATACAGCTGTTCTCACTCCGCATCATCCCCATCCTTTGCATTTGAAAGTGAATTGATGGAGAAAATGGCCTTGGGGTCATAAAGACCTGGCTGTAATTTCCAGATCCTTTTTGTCAGAGTGACTTGGCCTCTCTGAGTTTCCACTGTCTCATCTAGAAAATGGGAATCACAGCACCTGCCCTGCAGGGATGGAAGGAGGTAAGCTTTTCAGCTATATTTACCAGCAGTGTTACCAACTGAGTACATTTAATAGTCCCGACCCTCTTTTAGGTGTGTCTTGATCGGAATCTATTTAAACAGCCAAAGCAGCCTGTGAAGTAGGTTCTGTTCCCATTACTCAGATGAGGGAACTGAGGTTCAAGGTAACCTAGGGACCAGATGGTGGACCCAGGATTCACATCCCAGACCATCTGGCAGGTGTGCGGTATGGCAGCCCTAGGAAACCAATAGAGATTCATATATATTAACTCATTGAATCCCCACCCAAAGCTAGGAGGTTATTACCATTATAAGCTCCACTTTACAGATGGGGAAACTGAGGAAAGTAAAAGGGCAATAACTTGCCTAAGGTCACCAGCTAGTAAGTGACAGAGTCGGGATCCAATGCAGGCAGCCAGGCTCCTGCGGTGGTGGGTACAAGCCTCAGGTTCACCCCGGCAGAATCCCCTCTCCAATGCTCTCATCAGTTCACAGCCTTCACAGCCAAGGGAGCAGCATCTCTGATGAGAGCCTTTGTCCTCATGATGCTGAGCTGAAACCTACCTCCCTGTGATGTCCAGGCCTGGGTCACACACCAAAAGTCCCACGTGCCAGGGAGGCCGCTTTGGAGGAGAGGGATGGGCTCTTGGCCCCCACGTTACTGCTTCCTGTGTCTGGGCCCTGGGGCCCCCTCATCCCTAGTGAGGAAGTAGTGATGGTACCTGACTTGTAGGCTTGTCCTGAGGGTGTGCAGTGAGCACACAGTGGCAGTAGGCGTGGATTCCCTGCAAAGTAAGGAGGGCAAAGCTGCAGGCTCCTCCAAGGCTGGGGAGGGCCTGAGCTCTGGGTTCAGGTGGTCACATAGTTTTGACAATTTTGCAAATGTGAGATATTTTAGCCACAGTTGGTGAAGCCCACTGCTAGGGCTGCCATAACAAAGTACCATAGACTATATGGCACAGAACTTATTTTCTCACAATTCTGGAGGCTATAAGTCCATGATCAAGGTGTGGGCAAGGTTGGTTTCCTCTGAGGCCTCTCTCCTTGGCTTGCAGATGGCCGTCTCCTCCCTGTGTCCTCACGTGGCCTTCCTGTTGTGTGTGTGTGTGTCTTAATCTCCTCTTCTTACAAGGACACCAGTCATGTCAGATTAGGAAACATCCTAAAGACCTCATTTACCTTAATTAGCTCATTAAAGACCTTGTCTTTAAATACAGCCAGTGTTCGAGGTGCTGGGGCCTAGGACTACAACATATGGATTTGGGGGACACAGTTCAGCCCATAACACCCACCGTCTCTTTCCCACTGGTTTCCCATCATCATACTCCTCATGTTGGGAGGTGCTGGCGTGGCTGAAGGCATTTTGGGGATGTAGCTGAAGGGAAGTTGAGTGGAGGATGTCTTGATGTGAGTTTAGTGGGCTATGTTTATATGGTCCTCAGCCAATCTGTGTAGGTCGAGTTATTGCTCCCTGAGCAGATACGATGGCTCCCAGGTGTGCCCTTCCCCACACTGTGCCAATCCAGGGCCACCTGATGTCCGAGTAAATGGGTAGAGGAGGAACGAGGTTTAAAAGGTAATTTTTCCAATGGGGAGACCTGGATTTGCAAACCTTCAGAGTCAGAAAGCAACCTTGGAATCACCTAATCCAGGGCCTCTCAGGCCTCAGCAGACATTGGAATCATGGGGGCACTTAGTAAAATACCGATTCCTGGGCCCTGCTATTCCAAGGCCCCACTTCAGCAAGATGCGGAGGAGCCCGGGCATCTGCATTTTTATATGTTTCCACATGTGCCTGTGAGGGGCACCAAGGTTTTGGAACTGCTGGCAGAGTCATCTTCTGGAAGATTTGTACAATTTCCAGAAGACTTATTTGAATCTGTACAATTGCCTTTTGTCCCCCAAATTAATAAAATCACAATGAGGAAACTGAAAAAAAAAGCAAGTCTTCCAAATCCTAGTGTTCATTTATGAAACAATGATAGAGGTCTTCCCAAATTTGACAACAATCCCAACAATGTACATGAATACTAATAATGAGTTATGAAGCTGAAAGAAAGTTTTCTAATCAACGTTTTATAAACATCCATCATTAGGGACTTCCCTGGTGGTCCAGTGGTTAAGACTCCATGCTCCCAATGCAGGGGGCCTGGGTTCAATCCCTGGTCAGGGAACTAGATCCTGCATGCTGCAGCTAAAAGATCCCACATGCTGCAACGAAGATCCCATGTGCTGCAACTAAGACCTGGAGCAGCCAAATAAATAAATATATTTTTTAAAAAATCCATCATTAGAGGAGTACTATGAATTACTTTCTATTTTCTCCATAGAAAAAAATATGGCGAAATTATTGTCCTATGAAGAGACAATCCCAAAAGATGAAAAAGCCAAAACAATGTAGAGAAAGATATTATAAAGGTGGATATCAGTTAATTAAAACTTGTATTATTTTTCTGGATTTTTTAAATGCTTGTGATATCTGACAACTTGAAACGTTTAAACATTTGTTGTGATGTTTAAAATTATTCTAAATACATATTCACTTTTGTACTTAATTTTGTATTGTAATTTTAAAATTTCTTTTTCTTAAAGAGGACCTCCCAAATTGCAGAAGCTCCAGGTCCTGTGAAACCTGGTCCACCCCTGCTAGTTGCCAGCTCGAAATCCATTCTCCCCTCTTGCTCACCAACAGAACCCTGATTTTGTTTCAGGCAACAATGAACCCTCCTTACTTTTTTGTTTTTTAAATTTCTATGAAGCCAGGGGTGGCCATGTGACACTAACTTGGTTCAAGAACAGAGGTCTCTGGGAAGAGTTTCCAGGAAAGTGGTTAAAGGGAGCCAACTCAGTTGAGTTATGCCTTTTGCCCTTCCCTTTCTTTTTTTTCCTTAAAGATTATTTATTTATTTTTGGCTGCATCAGGTCTTCGTTGTGGCATGCAGGATCTTTTGTTGTGGCGCGCGGACTCTTCCTTGCAGCGTGCAGACTTCTCTCTAATTGTGGCATGCGGTTTTTCTCTTCTCTAGTTGTGGCGCGCAGGCTCCAGGGCGGGTGGGCTCTGTAGTTGTGGCTCGCGGGTTCCAGAGTGTGTGGGCTCTGTAGTTTGTGGCACACAGGCTCTCTTGTTGAGGCGCGTGAGCTTGGTAGTTGTGGCACATGGGTTTAGTTGCCCCCTGGCATGTGGGATCTTAGTTCCCTGACCAGGGATCGAGTCCATGTCCCCTGAATTAGAAGGCGGATTCTTTACCACTGGACCACCAGGGAAGTCCCTTCCCTTTCTTCTTGACTGGTATAGTGATGAGATGCTGGGGTAAGGGCGACCATCTTGCCACCATGAGCCTATAATGAGGAAGAAAATTGTATGCTGAGGATGAAGCAGTGCAAACGGATAAAAGAAGGGATGGCTTACCTTTGGGTTTCTTGTTGAGTGAGAAAAAAAAATTTGTTTAGGCCACTGTATAGTTGGCATTTTGATTACTCACAGCCAAATATAATCCCTAACTATTGAAATATGCATGTATCAACGTACCCCAAACTGAGTGGCTTAAACAAGAGAAATTTATTGTTTTTCAGTTCTGGAAGCTAGAAGTCTGAGATCAAGGTATCAGCATGGCCATGCACCCTCTGAAGGTGCCAGGGAAAGGTCTGTTCCAGGGCTCTCTCCTAGCTTCTGGGGGTTTGCTGGCAACCTTTGGCATTCATTGGCTTACTGATGCATCACTCTGGTTTCTGCCTTCGTGTTCTCATAGCATTCTCCCTGTGTGTGTCTCTGTGTCTAAATCTCCCCTTTTTATAAGGACACCAGACGTATTAGATTAAGGCTCACCTCACTCCAGTACAACTTCATCTTAACTAATTAATATGCAATGACCCTATTTCCAAAAAAGGTCACATTCTGAGATATGGGAGTTAAGACCTCAACGTTTGATTTTTTTTGGAATGCAAGTCAACCCATAACACCAGGGCCATCCCTGATGCCTCTTCTCTCTGGGTGCCTCCTGTCTAAGCCTTGATCAAGTCTTGCCAATTTGATGCTTGACCCTCTCTGACGCTCCTCTTCCCTTGCCACCAAAGCCACGCCCACCCACCTCTGTGATCCACACTTGCCTTCTTCTTCAGTCCACAGTCCATAGGCAGCCAGTGCGTCTGTTAATGAGTCTCATCTGTTCACAGATATTCCAGTTCTTCTCATCTACTGGGAACACAGGAGGTCTGCACTTCTCACCCTGATTCAAGTCAGGAATGGCCATGTGACTTGCTTTGGCCCATGAGCCATGAGGGGAAGTGATGTGTCTCTTCCAAGTGGGAACTTTAAAAGCCGGTACAATTTGCCACCTTTCATTCAAACTGCCAAAAATATTGTGGGTACAATACACAGTTTCAGATAGAGCCTCCATCAGCTTGGGCTCCTGATTCACTAGAGCAACCAGAGCCCCCTGTTGGCCCAGGTGGGATGTGTAGCATGAGCAAGATGGTGAGATTTGAGTTTGTTTGTTCCTGGGGCTTTACATAGCTCATCCTGACATGTACATTTTAAAAATATGAATCTGACAGTGCTCCTGTAGACCACCTTCCCTGGTGAGACAGTCTCAGGATAAATTCCAAATTCTTTCCCATAGCCTATGAGAGCTTACATGTGCTGGCCTCTGGCCACCTTCCCAGCCTCAACTTTCCCCACTCTCCTGCTTACCTCTTTGTGGCACAGAGACACCCACTTTTTTTTTAGATTCTCAAATATGCCACATTTTCCTCCAGTCAAGGGGTTTAACACGTGCTGTTCCCTTTATGTGGACGCTCTTTCCTCCCTTCTCTTTGCTAGAATGTAAGCTTCAGGAGGGCAGCTGTTTGCTTTCTGTTTTTTCACTGCGGTATCTCTAGATCTTAATGGCTATCTGGTACATAGGACACATACCGGTACATAGGATATGTACCTGGTACAATAAATATTTGTGAAACGAAACTGAATGAATGAATCTTTGCCTAGCTAAATGCTACCCTTCCTTCAAGCCTCAGCTGGACATCACATCGTTCATTTTACTATTGTTTGGTGATGCTGTTTTGCCTAGTAGTGAAGCCTCTGGGCTCAGGAGTAAGACTCCTGGCTCTGCCATTTGCTGGTTGTGTTACCTTCAACATATTCCTTTAACCTCTGACTTTCAAATTGTTATCTATACAAAGGGGGAAACATAGTACCATGGTGGTTGTGTCTTCTGGACCACGGATGGCCCAGGATGGCCACAGTCTCAGGTTATAAATATCAATACACTCTCTCCAAACTGGGTGTGAGTCCCCTGAGGGCAGGAACGAGCTTCCTGGGACCCTTAGCTTTAGATGGAGCCGTCAGAGTCAGCCTCGACCCAGCGCTGGGCAGAGCGGCTAGGCTGATGGAGCTCAGCAGTAGGTCCCCCAGCCCCTCCCTGGCACGAGCCGCTGGGCCCACTGCGCACGCTCAGGCCTCCCCTAAACGCCTCTCGAAGCAGCAGAACAGCTCCCGGCCTCGGCCCCTGGCGGGGGCGGGGCAAGCGCCGGGCCCACCCCTCCGACTGGCAGGAGGACGGACCAACCGGAGGGGCGCCCCGGGTGAGGGGCGGGGCCGCGCTGCGAGCCGGGCGCCGGGCTACCGCGGGAGCTGCAGCCGGGAGTGTGCGGCACGCGCTGACCGGCTGCCCTAAGCACGGTCACCCGCGTCGCTGCATCTCAACCCCCGCCCCGCCGGGCCGCGCGCGCACATCAGCCCGTCTTCCTCATTTGCTTCTTACGATTTTTTTTTTTTTGCATGCATCCTTTTTCTGTTCCGTTTTGTCCTTTTTAAGGCGGGGGCGGCGGCAGCGTAAGCTCTGGTTGGGGAGGGGGGCGGCCGGAGGATGCGGTGCGGGGCTGCGCTCGCTACGCCCGCTGCTGCTGCTGCCCGGCTCGGGCCTGAGCACCGAGCAGGTGGGTACAGGTGCGCCGGGGGGCGGGAGGCGCGCGATGGCCAAAGGGGAGCCGCGGACTCCACGACCGATGGGCTGACCCATTGGCAAGGGACGCAGTGACCAGTGCCGCCCCGCCCCGTCTCCCACCTTCCCCGCCCCTCCTCCAGCCTTCGCGCCCCCATTTGATTACACTGCCACTCTTGCATCTCACCTCTGAGGTCCCGCACCTTTCCGTTCCCATCCCCCAATCCCCTCCAAATCCCCCTGCAGTCTCCCAGCCGGAGGACTCTGCGTCGCCTTCCTACATACACCCTCTCCTTCTCCCGCCCCCAGCCCTCTCTTTCTTATGCCACCCCCATTTCCACTCCTCTCCCCATTCCGTCTCCAAGCTAAGGAGGGGGAGGGGGATCCACCGGGTGCCTCCCGGGAGTGGCGCGGGGGGCGTGGCCGGCCGGTTCTTTCTGGGTCCCACCCCCTGAGTAGGTCTGGGTCCCACAGATCTCTGCCGAGGTGGTACAGAGGATGGAGCCCCGGGCCGCGCCGTGGAGGCAGAGGGCCGGGAGGGCGAGGCCGCCCCACCCCACGCGCAGCACACGCTGCCGCGGCCTCTGCCACGCACACCCCCACGCTGCTCCGCCCACGTGGGCGCCGGGGAGGAGGCTGGAGAAATGCGAAGAAAGGCTGGTACCCACCCTCCTGCCTGGCCGGCGCGCCCTGGGCGTACTCTGCCTCCGGAGATGGCGCACAGAGATTGGCTCCCGCGGGGCCGGGCACCTTGCCGGACGCCCTGCGTTCAGGCTAGCGGCCGCTCGGGCCTGCCGCGCCTTCGCCACCAACCGCCTGACTCCATCGCTCCATCACTCCACCCTCCTGGCTTCGGGCTCCTGAGCCGGCCTCGTCATCCCTGATAGAGGCTGCCTCCCAGGCTGGAGCCTTTCGCCTAAAGACACCCCCCTCGCCCCCGCACACACATACACCACCACCACCACCTCCCCTCGCCACACACTCTAGTCTACCCTTCTGAAGTCTTGGCCGGCCTGGGCTCTCCGCCGGCCTCTGCCCAGCTCGCTAAGCTCCAGAGATACTGTATCTAACCCTGGTCCTCCTCCGCCCCCCACACCCCTTCCATGCACACTCACAGGCACACTCTCCTTGGCCTTTGCTCGTGCTCTTCCCTCTCCGGGAACTCCCCTCCTTTAACTGGACAGCTCCTTGAGAACAAGGCAGGGAGAGCCCCGTGCCCCACCTGAGCTTTCCTGTATGGCAGAGCTGGACATACTGCTGCCCTATCTGATGGCCTCCGCCTCCCAGACCAGACTAAGAGGTTCTGGCGGAGGGCGGAGGAGCCTAAGCCCCTCGCAGAGGGATCCACCCAGAGTACATATCCGGCCTAAGTGGGGGGGGCCTTCCCCCAACTCAGGGTGACCTGGTATGGGGCGGGGCTGTGGAAGGAGTTGGCTTCTTCTCCAGGGCCTTGGGCAGGTGGGTGGCTCTTCCATGAGCCCGGATGTACGAAGAAGAGGGACAGGTTTGGGGATGGGGTGGGATGGTCAGCAATCCCCCACTTCCTGCCCCCAGGATGCTTGCCCAGCAGGGCATTGTCAACTCCCAGAGACCTGCTGGTCTGAGCAAACTTTTCGTTTTGTACAACTCGATGGAGGTTTATGGATGGTTGCACAGTTTTTGTTGTTGAGACGCCTGCATGTGGTCTGTAATGCTGAACATCTCTGCTCAGAGTCTGGGGGCAGCTCTTGCCTTGAGTCTTATCACAGCAAGAAGCCCCTCAAAGGGTCAGAGTGTGGGTCCCACAAATGAGCTCATTGCCATTTTCATCCTTCACCAACCATCCATGGCTCCCACTGCCTACATGACCTCACAAGTTCCTCACATCCCGGCTTCCCTGGCCCACCTCTTCCTCTCCCCACCACAATCTCAGCCACACATGCCAACTCTGTGTCCCCAGATGCATCTTCCCACTTAGGTTTTCCCCACGTGCTGTGTTTTCTCCCAGAAATGATCCCCTCCTTTGTCTGTCTGGAGAACTCCTATTCATATGACAAGGCCCAGCTCTCATGTTACTTCTCTGTGGTGTTCCTTGACTCTGCCAAACAGATTGTGTAGTTCTCTCCCAGAACCTTATATCTGTACGTTGTATAGTATTTGTGTCATTTTTCCTTAAGCAGACCTTGACCACCAGAGACTAGGGGCACAGTGAAGTCTGAGAGGCAGCCCCTCTTTGGTGGGGCTCCATCTTCCTGGGGAGGCCTTCACACTGGCATCGGTACTGCCAGCGCTGGAAGAGAGACATGCACAGAGGGAGAGAGCATGACAGCTGCCTTCCCCCGACCTGGAGGCTTCGTGAGGAGGAGGCACGATGGAGCCCACTGTCTTAGCACAGAGCAAGTTGGGGCTGGAGAGGAGCGGAGGAAGGAACAGTTTCTGAGGAAGGCATAAACCAGCAGTGATTGCCGCCGTGTGCTATGGCTGTTTACCTCCCCGAGGACGGGCTCTCCCTCTCTCCAGTCTGTAGAGCCAGACTGCCTGGGTTCCCCTTCGGGCCCTGCCCCTTACTCATCTGCGACTGGGCAAGTGCTTCCCACCTGGGCTTTCTGACTAAAATGGGATGCCTTCCTCAGAGGGATTGGGGTGACTGCAGTGTATCCTGGTTCTTCTCTGTCGGCCTCCTTCCCCACTGTGGTTGCGTCAACCTGCAGGGCTTCTGAAGCTGGACTCACCTGTGCCTGTTCCTTATGGCTGTGTGATCTTGGGCAAGAGGATTAACCTCTCTGAACCTCCATATCCTGTACAAATGAGGGCAGCGGTCTGTCTTTGGCTGAGTTGGTGTGAGATCAGAAGTGTAGTCTCTGGGCATTGGAAGCACTTAAATAAGTGGTCATGACAAGGAAGGAGGGTGTCATAAGTGATTTGAAAAAGATAAATCCTTTAGCTTTGTCACAGAGCAAATGGCCTGGTTGGAGGCCCTCTTTGTCCTTCGCAAGCTAACAACGTCACGCCAATAAGCTAAATATTCAATAAGCAGGAATGAAAGATGAAAGGGGTGGGTGCCATGTTGACTAATCCCAACTGTGCAGACTTGTGTGAGAAGGTGCTGAGAGCTACATGCAGGAATCCTGAACTCAGAGTCCACTGGTCCCAGAACAGTTCCTTCGATGCCTCTTTCATCTAGACTTTCTCCCTGCTCAGTGTTGGGGTACAGCAGTTACAATAATTTCCACCCAATTCTTAGGAAAACTCGTTAAAAAAATTTTTTTTATTGAAAGATAGTTGATTTATAATGTTGTGTTAGTTTCAGTTGTATAGCAAAGAGATTTAGTTATATATATATTTCAGATTCTTTTCCATTATAAGTTATTACATATTATTGAGTATAGTTCCCTGTGCTATGCAGTAGGTCCTTGTTGGTTATCTATTTTAAGGAAAACTCTTAATGGAACTAGTGATCATGAGCGGTGGCCACCAGCTAGGTGAGGTGGGCTGGGAGGGAACAGGGCTGGGTTAGAGGAGCTGCATTGAGAACCACCTCACCCCTACTAGCTGTGTGACTTTGGGCAAGTCACTTAACCTCTCTGTGCCCAGTTCCTTTTCCTGTGATGTTCACATAGGGAAAATAGCTCTCTATTGTTGCTTAAACTCCCACTTCTGCCATGAATTATCTCATTTAAACGGCACAGCACCAGGCAGGGTAAGGATTATGTGAGGCCCTGACAAGCAGGGGCTGTGTCTGGAGGTGGAGGCAGAGGTGGAATTAAGCAGTGTGTGTGTGTGTGTGTGTGTGTGGGCGGGGGGTGGGGGGGTGTCTCTCACTCCGGAGCTTAGATGTTTCTCCATGAAGCATGCTGATTCCAGTAATGGAAAGAAAACCTTCCTACAGGGCTAGTGTGAGAAATCAATCAGAGGAGCCTTCTCAGTGCTTTTAATAGAAACATGTTACCTTAAAGGCAGTAGTAGCTATTGGTGTTGCTTGTAGCCTGAGGTTCAGAAAAAAACCCCAAGGCAGACTAGCAGTGGGACCTTGGCTTGCCACTCTAGCCCTGAATGCCTTCTGAAAATGTTTTCTTTGCTTATGCCTTTCCAAAGCCAGATGGACAGCCCAGGGACCATGGGCCAGCAGGGAGGGGCAAGGACAAGGAAGGGGGCCCTGAGGGCCTCATGGTGTGAAGGGCAGGGGTCAGGAGCCCCTCCTGTGGGAGGTGGGAGGGGCACGAGTGCTTGCAGAGAGTAGCCCAGGAGGTAATTAACATGCTGGTTCCGAATCAACCTGAAAGCAGCAGAGAGAGGGCTCAGGGGTGCTCAGAGCGAGGGAGGGGCCAGCTCCCCAGTGGGGACAGTGGCTCTGTTCTTGTCTTTGGTGATAGTATTTATTTTCAGAACCGCAACAAGGAGTACTGTGCCTTTCATTGGTCTACAGATGAATTGAGATAAATGCTGTTTTTCTTAATTGTAACAGTTAACATTGGCTGAGCACTTACCAAGCGCCAGGGTGTCCGCAAGCTACTGCTCATCGGCCCGCTGCTTGATTTTGTAAAGAAAGTCTTACTGGTACACAGCCATGTCCATTTGTGTACCTACTGTCTATGGCTGCTTCGGCCCTGTACTGGCAGAGTTGGGCAGTTGGAGAAGACACCAGTAAAGCCAGAAACATTTACTACCTGGCCCTTTGCAGAAGTTTGCCACCCCCTGGTCTGTGCTCTCTCCCTGGTTTGAGTTCATTCAATCCTGAACACAACCCCAGAGGGAGAAGCCCTGCATCTCCCATTTTACAGGTGGACACAGAGAGGCTGTGAAGCCTACCCAGGGTCACAGAACTGGTAACTGGGGAAGCAGGGATTTTTTCCAGCAGGGGAAGAATTTATATTTTTTATTAGCTTCTAACAGAATCTTACCATGTTCAGAGAATGTGGTCTGTATGATATCTATTTTTTTAAATTTGTTGATAGTTTCTTTATGTCCTAGTACCTGACCAATTCTTAAAATATCTTTGTTTCAAATATATATAATATTTAATATTAACCATTTCTGAGGGTATAGTTCAGTGACATTAAGTACATTCGCATTGTTGTGCGACCATCACCGCTATCCATCTCCAGAACTTTTCCGTTATCCCAAACCGGCGGCCTGTGTTCTTAACCATGACTCCATCCTGCCTTGTGGGAGTTTTGTAGAAAAAAGCAAACATCAGCAGCAGCATAATTTAGCACAGGAGGCGTTGATGGCAGCCTTGGGTTTGAACGCCGGCTCTGCCGTATGCTGACCGTGGAGGATCGCCTGTACCCTTTGAACCCTCCACAGCTCAGTGTCCTCATTTGTGAAATGGGAATAACCCCAATCCCCATCCTTGCCGTCCACGTGGCTGTAAGGATGAAATAAAGAACAGAGGTGGGGCTTCCCTGGTGGCGCAGTGGTTGAGAGTCCGCCTGCCGATGCAGGGTACGCGGGTTCGTGCCCCGGGCCGGGAGGATCCCACGTGCCGCAGAGCGGCTGGGCCCGTGAGCCATGGCCGCTGAGCCTGCGCGTCCGGAGCCTGTGCTGCGCAACGGGAGAGGCCACGACAGTGAGAAGCCCGCGTACAGCAAAAAAAAGAGGACAGAGGTGAAGACCCAGCCTTGTGTGGTGGACAGTCGCTGTGATGCTGTTCCCTGGAACAGCCACACCCTTAATTAGTCGTTAGGTCAGTCTGTCCTCTCTGTGGGCTCGTGGTGTCCCCTTTATCCTTTCCAGGTCTTGGAATCATCCTCAGGACCCGTCATGTGTCCTAAAGCCCCCAACTGGACCTCAGAGGACCCATGTGCTGTGTGGAGGCAGGTTTCCTGCTGTACTTTCTCCCCTGTGGCCCAGAGTTGGCTGAAGGGCCACTTTAGGGAATGAAAGGAGGTTCTGTTGTGGCCATCCCGGGGCTGCCAAGGGCTGCCCATTGTAGCAGTAATGCCCTTGTGTGTGCCAGGTCAGGGGATGCGCTGGCTCAGCCTGCTGGCCCCCAAGCCTCCACCTCGGAGGAGCCCTGGACTGGCCCCTCGTCCCTTCCTTAGGGCTGGTAGGCGTGGGACACACCACTGAGGAGAGTCCTGCTTCCTATGGAGGACAGGAAGACCGTGAGTATCACAGGCGTCGATAGTGGAGGTGAGAGGGATCTGGTAAAGTATCAATAGCTTTCTGCTTCTTTTAACATTGGAAAGTCCGTCTTCTCTCTTTTCCTTTTCTATTCTGGTACTTCTGGAGGCTGATCACTCCTATCTGCTTTCTGAGACACGGGGTTTTATTTTATTTAACAGGATCATGACCTGACTGTTCTGTTGAAACAATTCTTTTTTCCTCCCCTTCCCCTTTTTTAAAAAATTGAGCTGAAATTCACACAATGTAAGATTAACCATTTTAAAGTATACAATTCAGTGGCATTTAGTACATTCACAGTGTTGTACAGCCAACACCTCTGTCTAGCTTTAAAACACTTTCATCATCCCCAAGGAGAACTCCCTCCTCGTGGAACACTCACTCCCCCTCCCCGTCCCTCAGCCCCTGGCAACCACCCATCTGCCTTCTGTCTCTGTGATTTCCCTGTTCTGGAATTTCATATACATGGGCTTATATAATATGTGGCCTTTTGTGTCTGGCTTCTTTCGTTCAGCATCATATCCTCAAGGTTCACCCAGGTCGTAGCATGTATCCGTACTTCAGTCCTTTTTGAGGCTGAATAATATTCCATTGTAAGGATGGACCACATTTTGTTATCCATTCATTTGTTGATGGACTCTTGGGTGGTTTCTACCTTTTGGCCATTGTGCAGAGTGTTTGAGGCGTAGCTTCAAGTGTTAAAGCTTTCTTCTTGGGGCCTTGGCTACCAGGCTTCTGTTGTGGTGCTTCCACTCTCTCCTCCCACTGCTCACTGATTCATCCGTTCAGCCACTCAGCAGATAGCTATGAATGTGCCCTCCTTGCCAGGCTCTGTGCTGGGAACCTCCAGCCTTCACTTGCTCTTGACATCCGGAGAATGGCTTGTAGATTTCTCATTTTCCAAGCCAGAGTGTGGGAGCGCCCTGAGGCAGGGGGGCCCCGCCAGGGGCCAATCGGTGGCCCAGAGAGGCAGCCGGCACAGCATAGGGGGCCTTTCTGATGGTTCCTGGAAGGTACTGGACTCTCCTGCCCAGAGTGCTGTGTCTGCTGCTTGCCGCCTGGCCTGTTCATCTCCTGCCCTCACCGGAACTGGCTTCTTCTCCCCCTTCATGTCTCAGCTTAAATGTCCCCTCTTTGGAGAGGTCTTCCCTGCCCTTCTCAGGTGGATGCCCGCCTTCCCTCTCCACTGTTATTCTCCCCTCCGGCACCCCGTTTCTTCTGAAATCATCATGATCTGAAATGCGTTTTGTTTCCCCATTTGTGATCATTCCCCTGGTCCTCCTGAGCTAGAATGAAAGCACCGTGAGGGCAGGAACCTCGACTGGCATGTTTTCTATCTCTCAGCACAAGACGCTGGCGTGCAGTAGGTGCCCAAGAAATAATTGTTGTTTTGCTTAGAGCCAGATGTGCGTTAATTTCCTAACTCCACCTTGGTAGCTCGGTGATCTGGAGCGTGTTACTTCAATTTTCCAAGCTTCCCTTTTTTCTTCCGTTCAGTATGGAGAAGGTTCAGTATCCCTAGCTCTTGGGGTTGGTGTGAAGGTCAGAAATAACTGTGCAGACGTCCCAGAGCATGCTGGTGTACAGGAGGTATTTGTCAGGTGGTACTGCTGACACTGGCAGTTCCAGAAGTACTGGTCATAATGATTGTGAATGGGCCTCCTAAGCCATATGTTCACTTGCCCTGGGGAATGGAAAACACACACTGGATTTCAAAGACTTCGTAGGAAAAAGAGAATGAGAAAGATCTCAGTAATAACGTTAACACTGATGACTTGTTGAAACAAAACCGTTTTGGATATGCCGGGCTAAATGAAATGTATCATTGAAATTAGTTTCGCTGGTTTTTTTACTTTTTTTTAATGTGGCTGCTAGAAAATTTAAATTTTTACCTGGGATTCACATTGTATTTTGGGGGGCAGTGCTGCTCTTAGATGCTATGCTCCTCAGGGGTAGGGACCAGGCCCAGAGGATGGTGGCTCTGCCTTCTGTGAAGTATGTGGCCCTGGGCAAGTGAGTTACATTCTCCCATGTTTCAGTTTCCTCCTCTGTAAACAAGGCGCTCAGTCTGATAACAAAGAGTGACAGTGCACATCTGTGGGCCTCCTGTGTGCCCCCGGAAGGAACTAGAGCCCCAGGAAGACCAGGCGCGGCAAGGTCCCTGCCCATGGCAGCTTTCATTCTGAGAGAGGGGAGACCCACAAATAAAACACAAACCCCATCACCAAGACTGTGACTGTTACCTGGAGAATATGAGTAAGGAGACTTGGTAAACAATCGCAGGGCAGTGAGAGCTGGGTCTCTAGCTGGGAGCCCTGAGGGCAGACCTCGTGAGGGGAACAGGCTGGATCCACATACAGCCTGGTGCGTGGTAGCCTCTCTGTAACTGGCGGCAACAGGATTAGGATGAAGAGCGTTGGGACCCTCTTCTGAGTCGCCTCCACTCAATGGCTCTAGCGTTTTTACTCCCTCCGCATAGAGTAACCGCACCAGAATTCTTCTGTCCTCTGAAGAGTTTGCATGTTCATTTCCCGTAGTCTCTGAAGGCGGAGATCTCTCCATGCTTCTCAGAGCAGTGGGCAGGGCTGCCCAATGGCCAGAGCTGATTGGTCGAGGGAAGCTGATTCTCAGGGCCTGGCAAGGCCACCTCCATGTTTTGCGCACCTCCTCTGCTCCAGACCATATCCCCACTGCTTTCTGCCAGGCCTGGGAGGGAGTCTGGGTTGAACTCCACTCCCCACCCAGCCAGGAGCCTCGAGGGAGACAAAGCACATCACCCCTGGGAGTTCTGGTGTCCTGGGGGGTCACACCCCTCTCCCCAACCCAGGGTGCCATGTGTTCCACGTGGAGAGATGCCCGTGAAGGGCTTTGTCCAGGTTTTGCAGGGGTCAGCGGATATTGTCCTCCTTGTCTTCTCCATGCACACCTGCCTGCGAGTTGCTAGCCTTCTGCTGCTGCTCGGGTGGGGACTGAGGAGTGGATCGTGCTGACGTGGAAGTGGAAGTGGGTTATTGAGGGCAACAGCGAGTCTTCCTCTCCAGCCCCTGTTGGGCCCGTACCACCTCATTGGTGAAGAATGAGTGACTTATTACCTGAGATTGCCCAGGTAGAAATGGCAGTGATGGGGGTCAGACCTCTGGCTACTCCAGTTGCTGATTACTTATGAAAAGAGTGCGGCCAGCTTAGCCTGTGTTCAGGGCCCCCATGGCCTGCTCCCAACTCAATTCCCATGTTTCCCCTGGTGAATTGTACCCCCCCTCCTAAGCACTGTCCCTTCTTCCAGACCCTTGCTTGCCAGCTCCCTCTGCCAGGAATACCTCCCTCCCTCACCCCCCACCTGTGAAACCCTGCAGGTTCCATGGCCCGGCTTGGATGGTGGAGCCCTAGGAGAGAACTGTTTGCTTACTCTACAAGTGAATATACAGTGGATGAGGTCACCAGGGCTGGATTAAGATAGAAACAGCCTGGAGGCAGAGAGGCGGACTAAACAGGCTTCCGGCACTCTCCTGATCTTGCCAGGGTGGCGTGGCCTGCCCCTGCCTCTCTCCTCCCAGGCCTTCAGTAGAGCATGTTTCCAGCTGTACCATCTGCCTGCCATTCCTGACTGAGCCGGGCCTTTGCACATGCTGTTCCCTCTGGCAGATCTGCCCATTAGCCTTTCCTGCCCCCATTCACCCAGTTGAACATCCTCCACGTGTGCTTGAGATCCATCATCAGCCTTATTTCCTCCAGAAAACCTTCCGTGACAATCCTTCCGCATCCGCAGGCCAGGTCAGCTATGTCCCCAGGGTTCCCGGTGCTCCGAGCATCCCTCTGTCACTGTCCTGGATTCTGTATTCCAGCTGCCAGTGACTTGTCCGACTCTCCCACTAAACAGAAGGTTCTGGGAAAGTAAGGATGCTGCCTGGTTCACGGTGGGATTCCCAGCACCCAGCACAGGGTGAGGGGCACAGTAGGTGGTCAATCACTTTTGGGCTTTAGCCTTAATATTTGCTGTTTATAGTATTATGACTGAATTGTTTTCACTTCTGGGCCAAGAAAGGAAGAATGAGTATGTTTCATATTCCTATAATGTTCGTGTTGGGAGGGACTGTAACCGGGTGCCGTAGGTTCTTCTCTCTGTTGTTTGCATCAGGTCCACTCTGCCCTCAATAAGCCCCACTCCTTTCTCTGTAGCAGCCTCCTCTAGTGACATCAATTCTCCAAAGCTCCGACCCCTCAGTACTCGTGGTTGAAACACCCCTGGTGGTTCTATCAGCCCAGAGATGACATTTGTGAAGTTTCTGTAGAACTCAGTAAAGCTACCCTTCCCCTGCACACGGGGATTTCACAGCCTTGCAGTGCAGTCTGCGTTTAGTTAAGGGCAAAAAAAAAAAAAAAAAAAAATGTTAGACAGCTGTTCTTCAGAATCCAAACCATGTTCTTGTGTTCACAGGTCATATTTCTTGTTAAACTGGTCTGATGTTTCCATTTCTCCCAAGCTGCACCTCAGAATACGCTTTGGAAGACACATCTTCTTTTTGGAAGTTGGCGGGGCTGCTCTGTGGGCCAGGGCAGCTGGGTGAGTGAGCTCATTAAGCCTGGCGGTAATTGAGTTTCTGCGGCAAGTCTTGGAGCCTTTCAGGATCAGGGCTGGAAGAGGTTCTTTTGCCAACCAGACACCTTATTTAAACAAGGGCCCGGATGCCCCCAAATTATGCCTAATCTGTTTAAACTATTGGGCAAATGGGCACTTTACTTTTAGTATCTATCTCTCCCTGGAAGTGCACCAGATACCCAGGATGAGCCCAGTTTATGAGCGCCTGGGCATTGCAGATCCCCTGAGTTTTCTATAGGCATGGCTAAAGGTGAATGCAAGACACTTCATACCAAATACGCAAACAAGTCCTGTTGCTGGATAGGATATCGGAAATTGGGAGTGTTCCAGTCAGAAGATGGGGGAGGGGTGCTGGGTGCCCCAAACCTCAGGTGTTCACAACATAAATTGTGAATTGGGGATTTCACAATTCACAAGCTCCCGGATTGTAGTTTCCCTTCATATTTGTTGATGAACAGAGGGCATTGTAGGTAGGTCAACTAAGAGGTCAAGTGACAAGGAAATGGGGGGCGGGTATTAAATCACTCCCTGGAAGGGATGTGGGCTGATCAGTTTGTGGTGTCTCACCTGTTCATTGTAGCTGGTATAGAAAACCCCTCCGCTCACCAGATCTTTGTTAGCATCTGTGCCAGGTGTCTGTGAAAGCACTGCCACAGCCCTTGAAAATATCCATGCTGTGGACCCTGTTGTGAATTCCAACCATCCTTTCCCACCTTGGTCTGAAGCACTGAACTGTTATGACACTTTGTATCATCCCATGTCATGAAGGTGGTCCTCAAAACACCGTGAGTGGCCCCATGCCTCCTCTTTGTGGGAAGGTCAAATTCTAGCCTCAAATTGTCCAACCCAGGAATCTGGTAATGGCCATTATTATAGATGATGTTCTATGACTATTGGGTGAATAATTCATTTGCTCCTGTTTACTGGAACCAGAGAGAAAAAAATCATGGTCGATTAGAAAATGAACCATTTTAAGAAACTAAAAATTGCTGGAGAGGTGATTTTGTTATCTGAATTAAAAAGAATAAGCTCTTTGAAGTTCTTGCTGTGACATATGCCCGATTCATTTAATGCAAAAGAACACGGTAAAGGAGGAATGGAGGAAGTAAACTGACATGAGACGTGTAGAAAACAAAAAGTAAAATGGCAGAGGTAAGCTCAACTGTATAAATAATAACATTAAATGTGAATGGCTTAAACAACCCAATCAGGGACTTCCCTGGTCATCCAGTGGTTAAGAACCTGCCTTCCAATGCAGGGGATGCAGGTTCGACCCCTAGACGGGGAACTGAGATCCCACATGCCGTGGGGCAACTAAGCCTGCATGCCGCAACTACTGAGCCTGCACGCCGCAACTACAGAGCCCACGCGCTCTGGAGCCCGTGTGCTACAACTAAAGAGAAGCCTGTGTGCCGCAATGAAGATCCCGCGTACCACAACTAAGACACAATGCAGCCAAAAATAAATATTTTAAAAAACCCCAACCCAATCAAAAGGCAGAGATTGTTAGAGTATATTAAAAATGATCTAACTATATGCTGTCTACAGGTGACATACTTCTTTAGGCTCAAAGATACAAATAGGTTGAAAGTAAAAGAATGGAAAAAGATACGTCATGCAAAGAGCAACCATAAGAAAGCTAGAGTGACTATACTGATATCATACCAGATAGATTTAAAATAAAAAATAGAGATAAAGGGCTTCCCTGGTGGCACAGTGGTTGAGAGTCTGCCTGCCAATGCAGGGAACACGGGTTCGTGCCCCGGTCCGGGAAGATCCCATATGCCGCAGAGCGGCTGGGCCCGTGAGCCATGGCCACTGAGCCTGTGCGTCCGGAGCCTGTGCTCCGCAACGGGAGAGGCCACAACAGTGAGAGGCCCACGTACCGCAAAAAATAAATAAATAAATAGAGATAAAGAAGGACATTTTATAATGACATTTAATAACATTTTACAATGATAAAAGGATCAATCCATTAGGAAGATATAACAACTAGAAACACACATGCATCTAACAACAGAACACCAAAATATCAATATTTGAAGCAAAAACTGATCTAAAAGAAGGGAAAAGTAAATAATTCAGCAATAATATTTGGATACTTCAATACCCTACTTTCAATAATGGATAGAACAACTAGACAGAAGATCAGTAAAGAAATAGAAAACTTGAAGGACACTATAAACCAACCAGACTTAACAGACACCTAGAGAATACTCCACCAACATAAGAATATACATATACACATATATATGTAGAATTGAGGTATAATTGATATAAACCATTATATTAATTTCAGGTGTATAACATAATAATTTGATATTTGTATACATTGTGAAGTGATCACCAAAATAAGTGTAGTTAACATCCATTGCCACATATAGTTACCAAAAATTTTTTCTTGTGATGAAAACTTTTAAGATCTACTCTCTTAGCAAGTTTCAAATATACAATATGGTATTACTAACTATAGTCACCGTGCTGTATATTGCATCCCCATGAATTGTGTATTTTATAACTGGAAGTTTGCGCTTGGTGACCTCCTTAACCCATTTTGCCCATCTCCTGTCCCCCGCCTCTGACAGCCACCAATCTGTTCTCTGTATCTATGAGTCTGGTTTTTGTTGTTGTTTTTTAAGATTCCACATATAAGTGAGATCATGTGGTATTTTTCTTTCTCTGTCTGATTTCTTTCACTTGGCATAATGCCCTCAAGGTCCATCCATGTCTCACGAATAGCAAGATTTCATTCTTTTTTTGTGGCTGAATCATACTCCATTTTATATCTATCTATTTCATAGTTTCTTTATCCATTCATCCGCTGACGGACACTTAGGTTCTTTTAATTTCTTGGCCATTGTAAATAATGCTGCAATGAACACGGGGGTGTGTTTATCTTTTCAAGTTAGTGTTTTCATCTTCTCTGGGTAAATACCCAGAAATGCTGGATCATGTGGTGGTTCTATTTTTAATTTTTTGAGGAACCTCCATACTATTTTCCATAGTGGCTACACCAATTTACATTCCCACCCAACAGTGCACAGAGGTTCCCTTTTCTCCGTGTCCTCGCCAAGAATATATATTCTTCTCAAGGGCACGGGGATTGTTCTCCAGGATAGACCATATGCTCAGCCATAAAACAACCTCGATAAACTTGAAAGGATAGAAATAATACAAAATGTGTTCTCTGACCACAATGCAATGAAATGAGAGATCGATAGCAGCAAAGACAGGGCCTGGTCCATAGCTGATGTTCAGTTCCACCCTTGTAAGCCTGATTTCTACAGCCCCCGCTTTTTCCTCCCACCTCATCCTGCACCTCATTACTCCTAGCCACCCCTTGGACCCCAGTGAACTACTGACTTCCTTACCCACTGTTTCCAGATTCCACGTGTTTGCTGCCCCAGTCCCTGGAATGCCTGTTCCTCTGCCTTCCCCCATCCTTGCTGTCGTAGGAGGACCTACCTATCCGGGCTTATGGGACCACCTGCCCTAATGAGTCACAGTAAGCAGAGTTTGTAAAGAGCAGATTAGAGCAGTGGTTCTCCGAGTAGGGTCCTGGGCCAGCAGCATCAACGTCACCTGGGAGTATTTTAGTAGCGCACGTTCTCAGGCCCCACCTTGAGGGGCTGAGTCAGAAATACTGGGTCAGGGTGTAGCAGTCTGGCAATAGTTTATTTTCGTATTTATTTTATGACTCTAAACTTATAGTGCTTCACGTCACGTCAGGCCATGAGAACAGTGAGGTTGCCTTGATGCATGTAACTTTCAAAATGAAAAGTTTGGGGTGACAGTAGTATTCTTAACAGCCATGGCACCCTGAGTGTTAATTGGGCTTTGTTGTGGTTGTGAAAATATTCTGTTCTGAGAATCTTTACCTACCACATTTGCAATCGGTAAGGTTTTTGTCAACAACTTGTCTTCTAGTTTCAGGATCCGTTTTGCTAGAGATGACAGGAGAGTCTCAACCCCAAGACGTGTATAAAACTGAGTATTCACCTGGCAACCCAGGTCCATGCAGTGGCGTCTACAGAGGGTCGACATTTGATGTGCAGCTCATTTGAGCTTGTATGGCGTGTTTGTAGTTTAAAATGATTCTACCTATAAAAAATAGAACCAAACATGTGTTGCTCCAGAACCCTGATCTCTGATACCCCTGAGCCTCTTCAGGGTGGACCAGGGCTCCATGGAATGTGGTTTGAAATCCAGGCCTGGTCACCATCTCCCAGTGCCCCAAAGTTCTGATGGTTCTGCTCTGTTTTAGGTACTGGCCACCATCCCTTTGCAGACACCTGTGTCTCTGTGTTGTCATGTGCCCATCAGTATCACATTGGTTCTGTCTCAACCTCCAAGTATCCTCATGTTCCTAAGACTGGGCCCTGGGAAGGAGGAGCCTCCAGGACTGTCACTGACTGAACTGAGCTGGGCTGGAGAAAGAGCTGCATTAGGACCAGCACTTGCTTCACCCCAGGTCTCTGTGAACAGACCTTGAGGGTCCAGTGCTCTCCGAGGACAGTCTGAAGGTTCTGCCCACCCGCTCCTTCCTCAGAATGGCTCTTGAGTTATTGGGAGTATTTGGGAAGACAAACAGTCATACCAAGAAAGGCTGATGTCTTTCAGAAACCACACCTGGCTGTGTCACCCCTCTGCTCGATGGACTCCGCCTGTCCTGGGATGAAGCACACACTCCTTGTCACCACATCTGTGACCTCATCTCTCGATGCTCTTGCTTTTACCAATTATCTTAGTCTGCTTTGGCTGCTATAACAAAAAATGCCATAGACTGGGCAGCTTACATAACAGAAATTTATTTCTCACAGTTCTAGAGCTGGGAAGTATAAAATCAAGGTGGTGGCTGATTCTGTTTCTGGTGAGAGTTCTCTTCCTGGCTTGCAGATGGCTGCCTTCTCACTGTGTGCTCAGGAGGTGGACAGAGAGAGGAAGTAAGCTCTCTTGTGTGTCTTCTTATGAGGATGCTAATCCCGTCATGAGGGTGTAATCACCTCCTGAAAGCCTCATCTCCAAATACCATCACATTGGGGATTGGGGTTTCAACATATGAATTTGCGGGGGGGGGGACACAGACATTCAGTCCATAACACTGTCCCCTACCATATGGAAGAGTCTGCCTTCCTTGAACCTGCCCTCCGTTCCTCCTGTCTTTGCACATCTGTACCCTCTCTCTAGCGCGCCCTTTCTGCCGCCTCTAGGGGTGGCTTAGGCTCATATCCTCGGGTACTTCCCTGACTCCCCAAGCCTTGCACATCTTTCTGTACCAGCTTTGGCCATACTGTGGGACTGTTGTCTTTCACAGTTTTTCTTCCCCACTGGCTGGAGCTCAGGGCCTGGCTGGGATTCGCGTCTGAAGCCCCTGTGCACAGCACCGGGCCTGGTATTGGGCAGGCACCGGGATGTTGATTGAATGTGGTTCTCTGCTGCTCTCCCTGCCTAAATGCCATTCAACCTTCCTTAGACCCCTATTCCCTTGTCTGCATGTCCACATTTCACCCCTGCCAGGGCCCACTTCAGATGTCTCTTTTGTCACACCCTACTGGGACCCACAGCCCTGGTCTGCACTTATCACCTGGGTTTGCTGCACTCTGTTCCCTTGCCTGCCTCCCTGACTTGACGGGAACTCCTCACGCATGTGGGGGAACCATTGGGACACCCAGCCCTGGGCCGGCACATTCGAGGGATTCGGCAAATGTCTGCATCTGATGAAATCATCCTTAACCATCTTCCTTCCCGATGGTGGTAGTAACCTGGTAGTAAATAACCTGGCAGTAAGTTCATCTTGGTCCGAGCACCCGAGCCCCATAATTAGTGTTCCGATTTGAGCCCCTTGTCTCTCCCTGCTTGCTTCAGCCTTGCCACCCTTTCCCCTGTCCTCCAGTTCTGGAGTCATTCGTAAGTGTCTGTTGAGGAGTGCCCTAGGCATATCGGACGACATTGAGTGGCTGGTGGAGAAAGGATGTGGAAACCACAAAAGAAGTTGCTCTTGGCTTGAAAGTCACGAGTCACACTGCTTGTTCTTAGTGGTGTGATTATGTGACTCATTTCAGGAGCGGTGGGACAGAAACAGCCTAATGGCTGAGACCTTTTCTGGGACTCCTTAAGGGGCCCTTGCACATCAATAAAGGGGAGATTACAAAATGGTGCAGGGGGTTTGCGAAGAGTCAGCACGTAGTAGCAGAAAGCAAAGGCTTTGTATTCAGGTGGGGACTCGAGCAAGTCCTTTACTTACTTTCAGCTGAAATTTTGTCCCTATAAAATGAGGAAAATAACATGTGCCTCTCCAGGACCTCGTGAGCACCAGGATTATGCGTGTAAGGACCTGGTGCGTTTTGGCTGCCTAAGGGATAGCAGCCATCTACCCCCAGGTATGCAGAATGGCTGAGGCTTCGTCAGTCTTATAAATGTATTTACTTTGGCATTTTGTGGATGAGGCAGTCCCTGGGCCACCCTAGTGGCTCTATCTTCACATTCTGGCTGGCAGAATGTCATAGGGCTGTGGAATAATAGAGAATCTGGAAAGTTTGGAACAGTTTCTAGTACAGAGAGACTGCTGTATAAGCAGGGACTGTTATTCCTGTTAACTTGGTGCACGTTGGTTGAATTGTATTGAATTCTGTCTGATGGAAGAGGAGTACGGGTGCTGCCACGATGCTTTGTTTTTCTTGCCGCCCAGTTATTGTTCCCATTGCTCATCCCCACCTCAAAGTTTCTCTCCTGTTCAGCACCTGGTAAGATTTTACAGTGAAAAGCTAAAGAAAAAAGAAGACGTCACATGCACAGAATATTCCAAAGGAAGTGTCATCATGTTCTTGTAACTGTTGATAAACAACTATCGTTTCTCTATTTGATGAGAATTTTGTTATGGGGGTCCTGCATACGAGTAGCAATTTTATCAGATTGTGTTTGTGGGTGTGTTTGGTGTTTTGGTTTGGTAGGTGGTTTTCTGATGATATTGGAAGTTTTTCATGATTGAAAAAGTTTTACTGTTTTATAGAAGTTTTACTGTTTTATATATGTCACTCATTCAGTGACATTTGATTTGCTGTCAGTATGCCTGGTTCTTGGAAGGTGATGGCATGATGTGCAGGAAGGAGCCTGGCTGTTCATTCCTAAAAATGTTCTTGGGTGCCTTCTAAGAGCATTCATGGTGCTGGGTCCTGAGGATAGAAAACAAAATTGACAGTTCTTTGGGCACCTGGGAAGTGGCCTTAGAGTCAGACATACCTGGGTTCAGTCCTGGCTTTGCTACTTACAAGCCACGGACCTTGGGCAGGTGACTTCACCTCTTTGAGCCTCAGTTTCCTTATCTGTCAAATGGGGATAATACTGTTACTTGTTTCACAAGGACGGATGGACTGAGGATGGATTGAGATGGGTAGGTCCAGCCCATTGCCTGGCACAGAGTAGGCTCTCATGAGTGGCAGCTCTTGGTTTAACTGCTGCTTTTAGGGCCCAGAGGAAGGAGTCCTGCCCCAAGAGTCCCATGCAGCCTGACTCGGGGCCACCCTGGGCCACTCCCTTTCTCTTGTTCTCCGGCTGGCAGGATGGGTAGGGTCACCTTCTGCAGAGGAGGTGGCTGTGTGTGGGGGTGAGAGGCCTGGTTTCCTGTGGGTTTGCGGCAGTATCCCATCAGGATCTCCCAAGAGAGCACGGCCAGCAACCACCCCGCCTCCCCCTTGGCCTCTGCCTTCCTGTCCAGCTCTATCCAGTCTGCCTCTCAGCAGTGGTATTTACTGAGTGCCCCCTGGGCAGGTGCTTTCTGCTTCTCTCTGGGCCCCTCAACCACCGTGTAAGAAGGTAGGAGGGCACAGGAGGCCCTGGGAGGTTACACAGTCAATGAACCATCAGAGTTAGTGAGCGGTGGAGCCTCAGGACGAGAGCCTTGCCCTCTCTCCACGCATGCTGGCGCTTTCTGGGTGGGCTCAGCAAAGGTGGCTTAAGAGGCTGAGGTTTGGGTGTGGGTCCTTCCAAGAGCAGCTTCATGTGGACTGCCCAACAAGATTTCATTTCATGAAAAAAAGCAAAAGCTGTCTGAAAAGCACCTCTAATCTTTATTTTTTTTTGCCCTCTGAACATATATGCTAGTTTTGTATTTTACTAGGGTCATACTGAACCAACTTTGTAGCCTGCCCTTTTTAAATGGAGCAATCGAGGCTGAAGACTTCCCCACTGCGTGGTTCCTTTGGGGCGGGGACAGGAAGCAGGCTGTGGGCGCGGCTAATGAGGTGGGCGGGGAAAGGAAGCGTAAGGGGAAGAGTCAGGCTCCACTTTAAAAGTCCGTGGCAGGAAGTGACGCAGGACTGGCCGGAAGTGGAAGGGGCAGGAATCGGAGTTGGTGGCTTCGGGTTAACGTCAGGGCTTTACTGAAAAAACTTGTCTTTGGAGTTGAGGAGGCTTGGCAGGGGGGAGAGGAGAGGTGACCAGGCAGAGGGATGAGGGATGGCCTGCAGCGTGTGAGAGGCCCCGTGGCAGGACAGGGTTAGGTGCTTCCCAGGCAGCACCTGGGTTTGCTGCACCTGGGTTTGGTGGCTCTGACGTAGGTAGTGGCATTGGAGGGGAGCAGAGTCTGTGGCACTGACATTAAAGGGAACGCAGCTGTTATTGTATGGCTGTTCTCTGGGCCCATCCATGGAAGTCTAGACTCTGCAGGGGTCTTCTTAATTCATGTAATCCTTACAACATTCTCAGGAGGCAGAGTTTTCTTTCGTTCAGGTGACATGACTTGATTTAGGTCCTACAGGAAATAAGGGATGGAGCCAGGATTCGACTCTGGGTCTGACAGTGAAGTCCAGGCTTTTTTGGGAGGCCCAGGTTTTCAGGGGCAGGAGCCTTGGCAGTCATGGAGGACTTCCTGGAGCCGGTGGTGATGTGGCTTATACACCTTTACCAGGCTAAGTATGAGGTAAGGGTAAGGAGAGCAGAGGACTGGGTTCAAATCCTGCCTCCCTGTGTACATTTGCATTAGACACACCATCTCTGGGCTCCATGTCCCATCTGTACAATGGGGAGGTGGCACCAGATGGCCTTTCTCAACATCCCTTCTAAGTCTCGGGCTCACTCCTTCTCTACAGCAATGTTTACTAAATATTTTCCTCTTGGGGAAGCCTGACATCTGACTACCAACACTGTCTCTCTTCCTGAGCTCCCTTTCTGGTTCCAGGATGCCAGTGGGTGCCCAGGTAGGTGTCCCTGTTCACGACAACAAGGGCTGTGCCCTGCCCGCCATTTTGAAAGACTCCAACTCTTTCTGGCCACCTGGGCTATCAGTGCTGCTAGGAGGTTCACCTGCTGGGTGACGCCATGAAGCAGGCCCTGGGGCCTGACAGACCTGTGTTCAAATCCCAGTCTTCTTGCATGTTCGGTGGAACCTTAGGCCAATCCCTCTGCCTCTGAGAGCCTCCATTTCCCTATTTGTAAACATGGAGGTATTATCTCCCTTATCTCCCTTAGTCTCCTGACCTCCCTCCCCCATCCCCCCACCCTTGGTTTTCACCCTGAGGGCAGCGGGAAGCCAAGGGTGAGGTGAAGCAGGGCTGCTTCACATTTCTGCAGAAAAGCAGCCCTGTGGTAGGAATGATAAGGAGCTCGGTGAACAGTTTGACGAGATTTAAAAATAGATTAAAATGTAAAATACAGCTTAATTCAAGCTTTAGGAAATCTTCTTTGTCCCTCTCGTCCTATCGGTTTTGCCTCCTGAAATATTCACATCCGTGGCTCACCTCAGGCCTCTTCGTCCCCTACCAGGTGAGGACACAGCCTCAGCACTGTGCCTCTGGGGGCCCCCTCCAGGCAGCCCTCCGTGTTGACCCTGAGCAAGTGGTCTGAACTGCATGGGTATCTGACCTTTTCCTCCCAGGCATAAACCTTAACCAGTGGCTCCCTGCTGTGCTCAAGGTCACGTACTAGCCCTTTAGGGATTTATTGTGCTTCCTCCTACACAAAGAGCCTGTAATCACTCCAGGGCAGCACTGCGTCTTGTTCATCTCTATACCATCAGTGCCTGGGAAAGTATCTGACACTTAGTAGATTCTCAGTCAGTGGTAATGATGCTGCCTGTCTACTGAGCAGGGTACCTCCTCCACTGTTAAGAGTTTCAGTTACAGCCCTGTGGATGCCAGTATTATTATCTCTTATATGGATGAAGAAGCTGAAGTTCAGAGGATAATGGGTCTTGATGGGATTCAAAATGATCATTAAATAAATATATGGTTACTCTCTTAAGCTCTTTAAAGGGAGCCATGAGGCATCTATTACTTCAATTGGACCAAAAAAATCCCTGAAGTCTTCCAGGTGCAGAGAGAGCCCAGGATAGGCAGGCATGCTGCAGATGTGGGTAGGGTCATGGGCTAGGGCAGCGTCCACCTGCCTGGGCAGAGCTCAGGGGGAAATCCTACCTGTGCCAGCCACACTGAGGTGAGTTCCCAGCTGAAATCAGGCCACCAGTTTTATCTCCTGTGCATAGCATATCAGCTATATCAGCATATAGTGACACTGAGATGCTTGTGGAATTCTTCATCACTTAGCGCCTGCCAATTTCTAGCCACTTTTATTTTTCCACTGTGAAAATTTTACACCATACAAAATTAATGGAAGTATTGCATAAAGAAAAAACACACCAGCATCCACCTCTATTCCTAGCACCCTCTGAACCACTGTTGTAATGTCCTTTCCAGCACTGTCCAGAGGCAGTGTGCATGTAGAGACCTGCATCGATGAAACATTTTGCCTTTAATGTGGGATGAAGGGATCTGGCTTGGAGCTCACTTCTTTGTGCCTTGGTTCTATCACTCCTGAGCTGTTGAACTAGGGAAAGTTTGTCAACCTCTCTGGGACTCCATGGCCTTAGCAGTCTGTCCCGTAGAGAATGCCATTGCTGGTCAGGGCCGCTGCTTTCTGACGTTGGTTGGGATGGCGGGTGAGGGGAGTCCGAGGGGATCTGTGGTAAGGGGGAGGTGGGGAACAGATGAGGAAGGGCTTTATCCAAGCCAAGGAGTTTGGTTTTCCCCCTGAGGCCAGTGGAGAGCCAAGGGCAGTCTACGAATATATTTTACTATTTCTGACTCTCAGAAAAGTAATGGTAGACACCCGGATCAAGAGGCCCTGATCAGAACTCTGCGGTGCTCAGGGTGGCCGTGGACGTGGGGGCAGTTGGGGCTGCATGGAGTGGGGCAGGGAGTGAGGAAGTGGCCAGATCCCATCCCTACAGATGGGAAAACTGAGGCCCACAGCGGCTGTGTGACTTCTCCAGAGTGACTCAGCAGTTGAGAGGTTGGAGCCCAGGTCCCCTGCTTTTCTGCGCCATGGCCCACCTGGCCCACGCTGCCAAAGCCCAAGGACAGAAGGACCCTACTGTCCTGCCTGAGAGCGTGTGGTTTGTGTTTTCTTAGACACAGAGCTAAGGACCAGGGCTGGCATCGGCTGAGGGGTGATTTGAGACTGATCCTCGTTTATCGCTGTGCCCAGAACCCCTTCCAGCTGCCCTGCCCTGTTGTCAAAGATTATTCTGTACTTAATGGTGTTTATTATTCTTGATTGTTATGTTTTACTTTTCCACTTGATTATTTGGGAAAGTTTGTTTGTGGTTTGGAGTACCTCTGACAGAGACAGAGCTGCATCCTGCCAACAACTGCTATTTAATAAGTGCTGCGTGAAGAAAAAGAATCATTTTGCTACATAGGACATCATTGCAACAGTTGGTGACATTGGAATATGAAATGTATCAATGATAAAATTTCCTGGTCTTGATAATTGTGTTATGATTTCATGATGTCTTTGGCGGTAAGGGATGAAAGCCACAGCACTGAGCGTGAGATGTCATGATGTCTGCAATATACTTTCAAATGATTCATAAAAATAGACGTTTATATATAGAAATGTATCTTTATAAAGTAGCTGTGGGAAAATGTGAACAATTGGTGAGTTTAGGTGAAGGTATGAGGAGTTCATTATACTATTCTTGGGACTTTTCTGTAGTTTCAAAACTTTGCAAATTGAAAAGTTTGTGAAAAATACTCCTAGCGGGAGAGGTGTGGTGAGGCTCGCCTGTGTCCACCTGTCCACCCTGGTGTCTCTGGCCTCTTCTGTGTCTCATTTGCCTCTAGGTGGAGAGATCTGCTCACCCCACAGTTCGAGTCTGATCAACCCCTTGGGGGCCAGTCTTGAAACAGAGGCACAGCCTTTTGACAAAATTCATTCTTCCCTCTATAGAGAATTCATTAGATTTTCAGAATCTTTGCTTTTGGGTCAACTTCCCCTAAAATTTTCATTTCCCTCCTTCCCTTACATTTTTTAAAAAGTTGTGTTGCCTTCCAAAATTACTAAAGTAGTATTTGTTATTTTAATTATTCAAACAGAGAAGAGAATAAAGAAATGAATAGACTCTATTTTTCTCCATCCAGTGTGGGGTAACCAGTGGTAGGTGGAACCCCCAGAACTTTCTCCCATGCTCGTGGGAACACATAGAAATGCACACACACATCTAGTAGGGCTTGGTGTCTTCTTTTCATTTTTTATCCTTTGTTAACCTGGGCTTCCTGCCTCTCCTTGAAGACATGACCTAGGGGCCACCTCCTCCAGAAAGCCCCCCAGACTCTGAGCGCTGACCTTACTTCATTGCAGTCATCTGATTACAAGCCGCCTCCCCTGCAGATCGTGGGTAATGCAAAGGCAGCAGCTGTTCCCATTTCATCGTCTGCACTCGAGCCAGGAGCCCAGGAGATGTACAGTCGGTGTTTGTAGAGTGAACAGATGGGCAGGGCAGGCATCCTGGGCGAGGAAGCCACATGACCAGAGCCTTGCAGGTAAGAGAAGCCTTCTCGTTCAAACTCTCCTAGCCCCTGGGCAGAGAGTCCCAGGCCCCTGGGCATCTGGGGTTGGAAAGTCACTTTGGGGAACATGGTCACTGCCGCCCTGAGGCTCCCATGCCCGGGCTGATTCTGTCCTGTCACTAATGCCCTATGTGGGCCAAGCTGGTGAGATGGCCATGAGCAACCAAGGGCGGGCAGGGCTGGATCCTCTCTTCCATCCCAAGCCCCGTACAGGCTTGGCCCACTGGGAGTCTCAGGGGCGACAGGAAGAAGCCCAGGCCAGGGCTGGAGCAGCACAGGATTTAGACGTGAGCCTGGCCTAGTCTTGTTATCTTGCCATAATCCCGACTGCTTCCTCATTAGAGGCACTGCTTTCTGCATCTGGGATTTATTAATCTTATCTGCAGGTCGTCCGATTGGTGCCAAGGGACCAGGTCACTGCAAGCTGGAGGAAGTTAAAAATTTCAGCAGGATGTAAAGCTGAGGGGCTGGCTTCTCAGCCAGTGTGCTTGGGTAGTGCAGAGAAGAGCATCCCTTGCTCTGGGCAGCTGTCCCAAGCTTGCCCGCCAGTTCAGGCTGGAGGGGCCCTGGCTTATCTGATGGCGGGACTGTAGACATTAGAGCACTGGACCAAGATTTTAGACGATTTAGGTTACTGGAAGAGAGTGCGCTGCGAATTCCCTGGTGGGATGGTGTGGGCATGTGTCCTGGGAAGAGCGGTCATGGTCAGTGTCAATTGGGGAGCCTGTTAGAAATTAGAAATTCGGCTTTTCTGTTAGTTTTGATTATTAAATTTTTAAATAGTTATTCAGTATTAATAGTGCTTGACTATTAAATGTCTTCATAGCTTTGTAGGAATATATACTTCAGCAGCTTTGAAATTAGCATTTTCCCTGTTTAATGGAGGCATAAGCTGAGTGGGAAAGTGACTTTGGAAAGTCAGGTCTTGTGGACTCATTCCTGATGCCATGCCAGGCCCCGGACCGAGAGTCGACAGTCGGAGATGAAAGAAGCACAGTCCTAACCTCACCTAGTCTAGGTGGTTTTTAGGTTTGTCCACCAACGTGCAGGGCATGTAAAGCTTCCTCTTCTGTCTCCCACGCCCGTCACTATTTTGTATTCATTCCCATGGCGTTTAGTTCTGAGCAAGTGCTGAAGTGAATTGAGTTGGGCTACATGACAGCAGGTTCTACATCCTTCTCTCCCTCTCAGTTTCTTGTCTGCTCGTCCACATAGGCTGACATTCTTTGATGGCTGGAACTGTACTGTGAATACCCAGTGGTGGTGCTGTTGGGGTGGTGGGGAGGGTGGTGACAGTGATGATGGTGCTGGTGGTGGCCATGGTGACGGTAGTGGTGGTGGGGAGGGTGGCAATGGTGACGGTATTGGTGGTGGCGGTGGCAGTGGTGGTACTGATAATGGTGTTGGTGGTAATTGTGATGGTGATGGAGGTGGTGGTGGTGAGGATGGTAACAGTGATGATGGTGCTGGTAGTGGTGATGGTGACGGTATTGGCGGCGGGGAGGGTGGTGATGGTGACGGTATTGGTGATGGCGGTGGTGTTGAGGGTGATGGTGGTGGTGTGTTGGTGGTGGTGAACGATGGTGATGGTGGTGGTGGTGGTGGCAGTGGTGATGGTAATGATTGATGGTGGTGGTGGTGAGGATGGTGGTGGTGGGGAAGGTGATGGTGGTGGTGAAGCTGATGTGGCAGTGGGGATGGAGGTGGCTGTGGTGGTGGTGGTGGTGTTTACTAAACTTAAAATTATGGGCCTGTCCGTACTAGGCACTCTTGTAAGCACTTTAGTTGTCTGAATCTGTTGCCTGCTCATAACAATCTATGAGGTTGTAACCATTGCTAGGCCCATTTGCCAGGTGAGATGACTGAGGCACAGGGACACACAGTTAGTGCATGCTAAAGTTGGCTTCAGAGCCCACACTAAATCAGTTACCCAAGGATGGTCCTGGGTTCTCCAGCATCACATCACTTGGGAGCTCTGTGGAAATGCTGACTCATGGGCCCCGACTCATGGGATCAGCATCACTGGGGAGGGGCCAGCTAAGGGACATTCAAGGAGCTTGTCATTCTCATGCACGTTAAAGTTTGAGAATCACTGCATTAAACTGTCACCGAGTCCTGCTCTCAGTGGCTGAGTCAGCTTGTAACCAGGCTCATGTGACTCTGACCTTGTTACTTAGAGTAGCCTGCGTGCAGCACAGTAGCAACTTAAACAGGACCTGGGCCTCACCCCTGGCTGGATGAGAGCTTCTAATCCAAAGTGGGGGGAGGGGCAGGGAGAGGAGAAGAAGGGAGGGTCTTCTCACTCCTTACTGTGTGCTTAAATCACCTGGGCATCTTGTTAAAATGCAGGTTCTGATTCAGTGGGTCTGGCGGGGGGCGGGGAGAGCTGAGACTATCTCTCGCAAGATCCAGTGATGCTGACGCTGCCAGCCTGTGGACCCACTTTGAGTTGCAAGGCCCTAGGCAAGAGATTCTCACACTTAAACTAGCATCAATGGCACCTGGAGGACTAGCTAAACTCACCCCCAAGTTTCAGATTCAGCAGGTCTGGGGTGGGCCTGAAATCTTGCATTTCTAACAAGCTACCTGGTGGAGCCAGTGCTCTGGACCTGGAGGCCACACCTGGAGCAGGCAGGGCCCGAAGCCAGCGACTTCAGCTTGGACTGCACGTTGGAATTACCTGAGGACCTTATAAAACCACTGAGGACCTAAAAAACCCCACTCCAAGACGCTGAGTCACTAGGACTGAGAGGGGCCTGGGCGCTGGGAATTCTCAGCCAATGTTGAGAACTGCTGCTCAAGCCTTTTTTTTTTTTTTTTTTTTTTTTTTACCCTAGTTGCCTGGGGAGGTGAGAATATAATACCATCTTGCCCCTGGAGAGTTCTCATTCTGTGGCCAGGTGGAGCCAGGCAGGGGCATGAACAATAAATTCTCCAGACTTTTCCGGTGGGCAGTGTGGCTGAGAACAGCTGCCCCGGACCTAGAGCTTGTGCCTGGCCCCTCGAGGCTCTTCTGCTGCCGGCAATAGGTCCTGAGGGCCAGCCTTGCATTCCTAGCCTCTAATTCCTTACCTTGGTGAGGTGAAGCACCTTGAAGTCAGAGACCTACACAGAGACTCCGCTTCTCCTGCTCCCCGCTGGGCTGTGTGACCTCCGGGAACTTACTTAACCTCTCTTGAAGTCTGTCTTCATCTATAACATGGGGGAAATAAATTATTTGCTCCAAAGAGTTGCCTGAGAAATAATGTTTATAAGCAGCTTGCACAGCACCCGACACCCGGGAGTCCCCCTCAATATCAGTAGCTGCGTATATGTGGGTAGTACTGTTTATCAAGTACAGCAGCTCTCCAGCGTGGGGGGCATGAGAATCACAGGGGGACTTTAGGAGCTGGGCCTCTGTGACCTTTATTAGCCCTCCAGGGCTTTTGGTGCACAGCAGTTTGAAAACCACTGATGTTATAATAATCTGGTGGCTATTATTAGCTAGTAGCTAAGAAGCACACCCAGATTTCTGGCCTGGGAGTCTGGTGGGGTCTTCTCTGGGCTGAGGAACATGGTAGAAGCACAGATGTGAAGGAGGGAGGTGGGGAGCCCAGTTCTGGGCTACTTAGTATGAGGCATCTGGGGGTCAGCCAGGGGAGGTACAGATGGCAGTTGGGGACATAGGTCTGAAACGCATGAGAGAGTCCTATGCTGTATTCCTACCATCTCTGAGGAAAGGCTCTGGTTCTTCAGGACCTAGAGCTTCTTGCATTGCACTGTGACATTAGCAGTCGGTCGTACAAGCGAGATCCATTTGTGGGATCTATGGGGATGCTCTATGCCATGAACTGGCTCTGGGTCTCACTCACTGTCTGCCTTGTCCCTCAGGCTGTGGCTCTCAGCACTCTGACCACTGCCTCCCACGTGCTTTGTCAACCCCTGGCCTCAATTTCTTTGCCCTTCCTCCCCTGACACCCCCTCTGAGGCTGCCTCTCTGAGGCCATGGTTAATGGTTTAATGTCTCTGGTCAGATCTGGTCACAGCTGTCCTTTGCAGGCTCTGGGCATCGACATGGCGTCTCTCAGCCTTGAGAGTTTTGTTTGTTTCACTTGCCTAATGGTTAAAAGTCAGTTTAAAAATAAATCATATATGCTCAACAATGCTAATTGTTAGAGAAGTGCAGATCAAAACTACAATGAGGTACCACCTCACACCGGTCAGAATGGCCATCATCAAAAAGTCTACAAATAGGGACTTCCCTGGTGGTCCAGTGGTTAAAACTCCAAACTTCCAATTTAGGGGGCGTGGGTTCAATCCCTGGTCAGGGAATTAAGATCCCATATGCTGTGGGACGTGGCCAAAAAAAAAAATCTACAGATAAATGCTGGAGAAGGTATGGAGAAAAGAAGACCCTCCTATACTGTTGGTGGGAATGTAAATTTGTGCTGCCACTATGGAGAACAGTATGGGGGTTCCTTAAAAAACTGAAAAAAGTTACCATATGATCCAGGAATCCCACTCCTGGGCATATATTTGGAGAAAACCATAATTCAAAAAGACACATGCACCCCAATATTCATTGTAGCACTATTTACAGTAGCCAAGACATGGAAGCACCCTAAATGTCCATCAACAGATGAATGGATAAAGATGTGGTACATATATACAATGGAATACTACTCAGCCATAAAAAAGAATGAAATATTGCCATTTGCAGCAATGTGGAAGGACCTAGAGATTGTCATACTGAGTGAAGTAAGTCAGACCGAGAAAGGCAGATATCATGGTATCACTTGTATGTGGAATCTAAAAAAGAATACAAATGAATTTACTTACAAAACAGAAATAGACTCACAGACATAGAAAATAAATTTATGGTTACCAAAGGAGAAAGCGGGGAGGGATAAGTTAGGAGTATGGAATTAATAGATACACACTACTATATGTAAAACAGGTAACAGGATTTACTGTATAGCACAGGGAACTATGCTCAATATCTTGTAATAACCTGTAATGGAAAAGAATCTGAAATATATATATATATATAAAACTGAATCACTTTTCTGTACACCTGAAACTAACACAATATTGAAAATCAACTATACTTCAATTAAAAAAAAAAAGGAAAACATCATGTATATATGTGTGCACACATACACAGAGTTTCCCAGGGCTGCTGTAACAAAGTACCACAAGCTGGGTAGCTTAAAACAGATATTTATTCTCTAGTGGGTTTAAAGTGCTGTCTCATTGTGGTTTTGATTTTCCTTAATGACTAGTGATGTTGTACATCTTTTCATCTGCCTATTGGCTATTTGTATATATTTTCTTTGGAAAAATATCTATTCAAATCTTTTGCCTATTTAAAAATGAGGTTGTTTGTCTTTTCATTGTTGAATTATAAGAGTTCTTTATATAGAGTTCTGGATATAGGCCCCTTATTGGATATACGACTTGCAGATATTTTCTACTGTGGGTTTTCTTTCATTTTCTTCGTGCTCTCTGTATTAATTTCCTGGGGCTGCTGTATAACCACAAACTGGGTGGTATTTTCTTAAAACAACAGAAATCTATCCTCTCACAATTCTGGAGGCCAGAAGTCTGAAATCAAGGTGTCAGCAGGGTCATGTTCCGTCTGAAGTCTCGTCCTGGCTCTCCCAGCTTCTGGTGGCCCCAGGCATTCCTTGGCTTGTGGCCACATCAGTCCAATCTCTACCACTGTTTTCACACAGCCTTCTTCCCTGAGTGCCTTTCTGGTGTCCTCTTCTCTTCTTATAAAGACACCAGATCCAGAATGATCTCATCTCGAGATCCTTAACTAATTATGTCTGCACATACCCTATTACCAAATAAGGACACATTCTGAGGTTCTGGTGGACATGAATTTTTGAAGGACACTATTCAAACCACTACAGTATCCTTCGAATTTAAAAATTTTGGTCAACTCCAATTTATCTATTTTTTTCTTTTCCATTTATGCTTTGGGTATCTTATCTAAGAAACCATTGCCTGATCCAAGGTCATGAAGATTTATTCCTATGTTTTCTTCTAAGAGTTTTATAGTTTTAGTTATTGCATTTAGGTTTTTGATCCATTTTGAGTTAATTTTTGTATATGGTGTGAAGTTCATTCTTTTGCTTGTGGATATCTAATTGCCCAAGCACCATTAGCTGAAAAGACTATTCTTTCTTTCTTTATCAATTTGTCTTGGTACTGTTGTTAAAAATCAAATGACCACAATGTAAACATTTATTTTTAAATTCTCAATGCTATTCCATTTATTTATACGTCTGTCCTTATGCCAGTATCGTATTATCTTGATCACTGCGGCTTTGTGGTGAGTTTTGAAATCAGGAAGTCTGTGTCCTCAAACTTTTTGTTTGTTTTCAAGGTTGTTCATGTTGAAATGTGAATTTCAATGTGAATTTTAGGATCAGCTTCTTAAAGAAGTCAGCTGGGATTTTGTAAGAATTGTGTTGAATCAGTGGGTAAATTTGGTCTTAACCATATTAAGTCTTCTGATCCATGAACATAGGATGCCTTTCCATTTATTAAGGTCATCTTTAATTTCTTTCAACAATATTTTGTATTTTTCAGTTTTTTACTTCTTTTGCTAAGTTTATTCCTGAACATTTTATTCTTTTACATCTTGTTTATTTTTAACAGTTGTCCTAAAAGCAAAATTCCTCAGTGGAAAAGACTGCTCCAGTTTGAGAAATGATTGTTTCCCTCCTTTGAGTGGTGCTTCTGCTGAGAATTTTCCTTCTAAGCCGAGCCCAAGAATTGAGGCCAGCCCCAGGCATCAGGGGATTGTTCCATAAAGTCCTAGAAGCTCAGGTTGGAAGGATCTTATGGACCCCCTGGACCAAACTCTGCTTGGGCTCTAAATCCTCTATTGAAGTTCTGAGTTGAACTGAGAAGTTTTTCTTTATCCCTCTGTTTATCCATGCATCCATGCATCCATCCACTCTCCCACCCCTTTAAGCCCGCCACTGGGGTATCCCACGTGCACCCTGTGCTGAGGGATAGAGACTAAGATGACTTAGACCCAGTCCCTGCCCTCCAGAAGCTCACAGTCTGCAGGAAATTAGGAGGCAATCCAGATGACAGCCTCAATGACTGTGGCAAAGCAGAGAGAGGCAGAGGTTAGGGGTGTTGGGGACAGAGGGAAGTCTTTATTTTAATGGGAATGACCCAAGTATATAAAGCTGACAGTGAGGTGCCCTGGAGGGAGGTGACACTGCAGCAACTGGGAGAAAGAAGGGAGGTTTGGGAAAAGATGGGGATGATAAGGTGTCCAGGGCCAGAGAAGAAGGGGGTGTTGATTTGGGGGCGTGGGGTTGAGGGTGACCCTGTCTGATTCTCAGTTCAGCTTGCTCTCTCCTTTATAGAAAAGTACCGTTTTCTTCTCTCTCCTGAACAGTCTGTGCTGTTCATTCCTAACTCCTTTTGTTTCAGTTATAAATGGAATCTTCCAGTTTTATCCACAAATTGGTTATTGCTGGTATATAGGAAAGAAGGCTATTTTTTGGGTCACTTAGCCCTATCCAACTACTTTGGGGAATTCTAGAAGTCCCATTAGTATATTTCAGACTGGACGTTTGACTTTCATCTTCTCAGTGCCATTGTGGCTTCTCTCCAGCCTAATTTCTTCTCCCTCTCTTTTTCTTGGCCTAAACCTAGCCCACCCCCACTCCATTTCCTGGTTCTTTTCTCCCTCCCTGCCCCTGATAGGAGCCTTCCACCTTCTCTTTCTAAGAATCCTCTTTGTTCACACAGCCTCCTTCCCCTGCCCCTAAATGGAAATACTTTCTTGGCTTATCCTACTCGTTAGGGCTGTGATGTCAGCGAGTGTCTCAATGTGGGGTTTTTCCCCTGAGAAACGGGATCACCCCGTTTGTGACCAGCTTTTCTCACATGCACGGGTATACAGAAATCTTGCCGTGGCCTCTGCGGCTTGGACGTATTATGATTTATTTAACAAGTCCCTTATTATTCCCATCTTTATGGATTATCCCCTTGTCTGATTGTTCCCTTAGGAAAGATTCTAGAAGTGAAGCTACTGAGTGAAAGCAATCCATGTTTAAAAAGGTTGACAGAATTGCCAAATGGCACTCCAGAAGAGTTGCGTCAATTTGCACCCACCAGGGATGAATGAGAATAGCAGCTTCCCAGAACCTTGCCAGCAATGGATATTGCAGATCTTTGCCAGCGTGATAAATGCGAGTTCTCAGCCCTATTCTCACTCCTCTGATTGCAGTGAGGCTGAGCATCTTGTGGTCTGTGTACTGGCCACGTGCTTGTCTTCTCTGGAGAACTGCTTCTTCATTATTTATACTAATTGTTCTATTGATGTGTTGCTTAAAGCAATTTTGATTTGTAAAGTCTCTTCACTAAAAGGGATATTAACCTGTGGTCCTTAATATGTTACAGATATTTTTTCCCAGCTTTTGGTCTGATGTTTTTGCTCTGTGATGCTTTTCCCCTCCGGAAGTTTAACAGTGGTGCCTTCCGTGGACGCTTAGACTGTTTGCCTCCTTTAATACTTGTTTTTAGGAGATTCCTTTGTTTTGTGTTTCTTTGGTTTTTTAAACAAATGTATTTTTAAATTGAAGTATAGTTGATTTACAATGTTTCAGGTGTACAACAAAGTGATTAGGCTACATACGTATATGTATATATATATGTATGTATGTGTGTATATATATATATATATATATATATATATATATACACACACACACATACACCTATTCTTTCAGATTCTTTACCATTATAGGTTATTACAAGATACTGAGTATAGTTTCCTGTGCTGTACAGTAGGACCTTGCTGCTTATCTGTTTTATATTTAGTAGTGTGTATCTGTGAATCCCAAATTCCTAATTTATACCCCCCTTTCCCCTTTGGTAACCATAAGTTTGTTTTCTAAGTCTGTGAGTCTGTTCCTGTTTTGTAAATAAGCTCGTTTGTATTATTTTTTTAGATTCCACATATAAGTGATATCATATGTATTTGTCTTTCTCTGTCCAACTTACTTCACTTAGTATGATAATCTCTAGGTCCATCATCTCTAGGTCCACGTTGCTGTAAATGACATTATTTCATTCTTTTTTAAGGCTGAGTAGTATTCCATTGTGTGTGTATGTATATATATACATACACACACACATATATATATATATATATACCACATCTTCTTTATCATTCATCTGTCAACGGATCTTTGTCTTTATTTCAATTTGTAATCCACTTGAAAGTTGTTTTACTGTAAGGATCTAGGTAGATATCCAGTTTTATTTGTTCCCAAATGGCTAGTCCTTAATCCCAATCCACTTGTAGTGCATGAGCTGTTCTCTGTCCCCATTTGTGTGTGTTAAATTCCTGTGTCCATCCTTGGATCTGTTTTTGGACTGTCTCTGCCATCTCACTGATCTGTTGAGCAGTCCACGTTTTACCCCTAAGGAGAGAGACACAAACTCCCAGTTTGAAGTTTTCAAACCAGATTTTTCTTTGCTAACTGAAAAAGATGGACTTCCTGTCTGAGAATGACAGCTGTTATCTGAAGGAACCCAAAAGATCGTCTGTGGGTGACCAGCCGTATACCCCAGCCCCTCTAGAATGTTCTTATACCTTCTTTCTCCCTAATCATATCTCACCCGGGGCTCCAACACTAAACCTTTACTTAACCTACAGACATTGCTTGCCACCTCCTCTGCCAGGCCCTGTGCCGGGGCAGCCACACGAGTTAAGCAGGGGCTTCAGAAACCATGACCCCTGGTGCCTTTCTTCACCCACCACGAAGCTTTGTGGACCTGTGTTCATTCGCAGCATCTCTGACATTCCTACTTGGAAGCAGGCAGGCGGGCAGACACCACCACCCCACTGCTGTCCCTATGCTGGAAGGCTCTTGGCCTTCAAGTGCTTCGTGTTCGAGCCTGTGGGAAGCTGGAACGTGCGTGGGGAAAGCTGGGATGTCTGGAGCACTCGCTCTGTGCTGGCCTTTATCTGTCCTCAGTTCTGACAGCATCCCTGTGAGGTGGTCCATTCTCATCATCCTCACTCTGTTGAGGCTTGGAGACAGTGAGAAGAGGGCAGAATAACCTGGCCAGGGTCCCACACAGGGGAAGGGGCGGAGCCAGCCTACAGCTGGGGCTCTGCCGTGTCGCACTGTTCTCCGTTCCTCTAGCCCTGGAAATGTGGCCCAGATAACTCTTCTGAAGTTGTGGAAGCTTAGTTAGCTCTTGCTCTTTGGGGGAATAAAATGCTCCATAGAAGGAAAGCTGAGCTAACCCAGTGCTGTTGCTCTAAATGAAGACGTCATGCGAGTAGCTCTCCTCACCAGAGGCGCTGCAGGAGGGGGCTCTGTGCCTGGTGCTTTACAGAGAGGTGGATCTAACTGTACAGGGAGTGGGAGAACTAGACAATTAGCCCCAGGTTACACACGAGGAGATGGAGGCTCAGAGAGCTTAGGTGACGTGTCCAGGGCAGCACAGGGAGACAGTGCTGGGATTCTGGCCCCAGTTCCTGGCTCTTAGCTGCTGTGATGGTTTGTGCCACTGACTCACGAAAAGGTCTGGGCAATGATGGATTTCAATCAATAAAAAAGGCAAGTGTTACGATGGAAAGTAGGTGCTGAAGTTTTCCTGAAAGTTTGAGCATTTCTACTCATTTGTGTCTCCTAAATGTCACGAATTACCTTGTATAGAAATTGCTGCTATTCAGAGAATTTTCAAATGAATCTCATTTGGTTCTCAGAACAACGCTGTGTAGTGGGCCGGATTCCCATCCCCAAGCCCTTCTTGCAGATGAGAGTAACCTGCCTAGGGTGTCCGACTTTCATCTAGCCGTGGGACCTGTTAAAGGACATGCAGGGCTGGAGAGCACTGGCCAAAGGGTGCCGGTCCTCTGAGTGCTGAGAAGTCACAAGAGGACCAACAGCTGTTGTGGACAGACCACGTGCCAGGCCGAACATCCAGAGGCGACGGGGCTGGGATGAACCCGAGTCTGGGCCAGAAGCACCCTCTGGCCCATCCTGCGGCCTCCAAGAATGTAGAGAAACCCTCCAGCCGATGCTGTCAGAAGTTTCCCAGGTGAACAAGCCTGTCATTTGCATCAGATCTTGGTTTTGCATCGCAGCAGCAAAGGGTTGGATGACCAGGAGTACTGGGGGCTGCAGCCACAAGCTTAGGACAGATGGCATTGGATTAATTCTTGAAAATCATGAGAAAGGGGATGCACAGCAATCTGTTAGCTGTGTTGGCATCCGACTTTAATTTTTTAAAATCAGAATTATGTACTCAGTTCCCGTATTTTAATAAATCTAAGATGACAGCAATTGAGAGATGGCATCATTATCTTTGTGCCACTAAGGAAGGGGAAGAAACAACGCTGCCAGCTAAACCATGACAGGGTTAGGTTGTAAGACACATTCTGATTTCAGAAATATTAAAAAGTGAAAGGACATGCAGCTCAGAATCAATGCAGACGGCAGCGTTCATGTGTCTATGTGTTCATGTGCTGGTGGACCACGTCCGAGGGCTGGTTCTGTGCTGGGTACAACAGGGTAACAAGATGTTCACAGGCCCTGCTCCTCAGAGGCACACAGATTGGTCAGTTATTTAGACCTGCCAACAGAGCATTGCAGAATAGTTTGTTGATGATGTGTTCATTCAGTCACCAAATATTTCTCGAGCACCTGCCGTGTGCCAGGCACTGTTCTAGGCACTGGGAACCCTGTGGCGAACAGAACTACTCGCGGAGCTCACCCTTTCCATGGCATAAATATTCATCCCCAGCAGTGGTTCTCAAACATTACCATGCAGAAAACTCTACATGTAAAGATTCTGATTGCCAGGTCCCACTTCCAGACCTTGTCTTTCATGAGGTCTATGAGGGACCCAGGAATCCACATTTTCACACACACCCTGGGAGCTCCAGGGGCAGGAGGACTTCAAACTGAAATGTGAGAAATAGAGTTTATGACTCTGTTAGCATGTTAACGACTTCATAGCATCCCACTGCGTAAATGCTCCTCAGTAGTTCAGGATGTTAGCTAATATTTGGATGTTTAGCAAACACTTAGTCGTTTCTTGTTTTCCTGTTATAAACAACACATCCATGAATATCCCTGCAGCTAAATCCTTGCGTAACTCTCCCGTGGTTTCTTTAGGGTAAATTGGGCAGCGGTACTTGGGCTAACTTTCTAAGGGTGAGGTATGGGTCTGCCGTAGTTCTCCCAGCCTGTCCACCTGGGTTCCTTTGCCACTTGTTAGCTGGGCACTTTTGAGCAACTTCCTGAACCTTGCCATATTTTCTCATCCCTAAAATGGGACAATAATAGTGCCTACATTTTAGGGCTATTGTAGGGATTCGATGTAGGTGCTTAGAGCGGGACTGATAAATGGTAACCAGGCTGTGTTATATGCATATCAGCTGCAGTGCTGGTTGTGATACTGCCTGGCAGGTAGAGGAGGGGCCCTGCTTTCTCTGCACGGTGTCTGGGCACAGCAGTGACTCTGGAAGGATGCTCTGGATACAAGCAGTCAAGCATATACGATTTGATGCTGGAGACTCACTTCGTCATCACGGATCCAGTTTCAGCCTGTCTCCCACATTGTCACCAGAAATTTTCTACCACGCTCGTCTGGAAGTGTTTCTCTGCTTGTGTCTCCTCCCTGACTTCCCACACTGCCTGAGGATGAACTGTAAATTCCTTACACACTGGACAAGGAAGGAAGGCCCTTTAGAACTTGGCCCCAGCCCCATGGAACAGCCCCCCGGACCCCTCCCTGCCCCGTGTGCGCTGTGCTGCTCTGTGAAGGGAGAGATTCTATGAGGGGAGACTTCCTGTGGGAGGTGATGGTTGAACTTGACCATCATTCCTGGGCCTTTGAGGAATGAATAGGAGTTTTCTAGGTGAAGAAGGAAGGAAGGGCTGTCCTGGCTGATGAACCGGCACATGCAAAGGTGTAGCTGAATGTTTGGGGTGATGTCAGTAGATCATTGCAGCTGGGTATGGGGTGTTGGGATGGGGCTCATAATCTAAATTGAGAAAGAGGCAGCTGGGGGCTGGGTTGGAAGGGGCTCCAGTTGCCGGGCTGCAGAGTCGGGCAGTGGTTCCTGCACGTGATGGACCCGACATGGCAGGGCTCTTGAAGTCATGCTAAGGTTCCCCGTCTACCTTTTCAATAGGGCCTTTTTCTAGGCTGCAATCCACCTCCCCATTCATTCTCTATTTCTATTTTTTAGAGGACTGTAAACATCTGACAAACTCCTTGCCTAGTTGCTAAGGGCACAGAAGGCTTCCCTTCAGTTATTTAGCTCGTCGCAATACTGGGACTTGGAAGGCTACCAGTCCCTCTTTGCATTCTTTGTGGTAAATCCCTTCTGGGAATGCAGATGCGACATCTTGGAGGGCTTTTCTTGCAAAAGGTTTTGATGTGAAAGCGACCGAGTTATTAAAATAACTTAGTGGGCTGAAAAAATGCAGGCAGAGGACGGAGAATTAGGAGTAGCTCTCCCAAACGTAGCCTCTGCACTTTCACCGCTTTGTTTCTCTTCGGCATCCACCTGGTTTCCTGCTTGGCTCTGCTTCTGGTCCCCTCTCCCTCTGGGGTGGCCGTTTCTCTGAATGCAGCACTTATCAGCTCCGAGGAACGTAAGCTGGCTGCTTCCCGCGGCAGGTGGTGGAACTCAGTCAGGTTGGTCAGAGATGGAAAGGAGATGGGCCGTGGATTGTCCCTCGTGTTCAGCAGCCAGTATTTAGTAAGTGCTTGCTGTATACAGGGCACCGGGCTAGACTCAGTGACAAGTAAGATGTGGAATCCAGACTTTCAGAGCTAAAGGGGCCTCTGGAGGGAGTGGTCACTTCATTAAGTATTTCTCCATGGGGCATGCATGGCTTTGTAGGTACGTGAGAAGATTTGGGGTGGCACTTGGACGTTTTATTTTAATAGGAATTATTTCCGCGTGTATTAGAGAAAGTATACCTAGCCCATGAAGCCTGTCATTTTGTGGATATCATTGCTTAGAATAAAGCTGAAGCAGTGTATGTTTTTAAAAAGTCAGTCATTTTAAAGAAAAATATTGAGCAAATAAAGGTAAGTTGCAAAGGGGTATGAGGGAACTTCTGGGGGTTCCCCAAAACGTTTTCTGTCTCAATTGCCAAAACCCTTTGAGCTTCCACTTAAAGTTGATTTTTAAAAAGTAGTACTTGTTATATGTATTTTATGCAGAAATTACAGCAGCTGCAACCGGATGACTGAAACACTGTCCAGCCCAAATGTGCATTTTTCAAAGGATGAAACTGAGGCCCAGAGAGAGGCGAGACGTGGCCTGAGGTCACACAGTGCACTGAGGGAAGAATGGGGATCAAAACCCAGGGCTGGCGGCGCTCAACTCAAGATCCACCCCAGATCCAGCCTGCGACCAAAGCCTGTGTTAACAGGAGGCCGGGGTGCGGCAAGGTCTGGAGCTGAGGCGGCCGTGGTGGGGGAATCTGAGTGCTGGTGACGTGCAACAGATGTTCGGGCCAGGTGCACGAAGGTCTGGGTGGGGCTTGAGTTTGAGGCCTTGTGGCTGGATTTGCCTGCTGAGTTGTCAAGGAAGGTGGGAGTGGTGGACATGCCTGGTTGTGGCTTGTTACAGCAAAGCAGATGGTCCTCAGGTTAGCAGGTTGGCGCTGTGGGTTACTAGAGTTGCTAAGGAATACCCACTCCTGGGACAATATTCTGAAGACATCCCCATGGCAAGGGTGAGGGTTTAGAAGTTTCAGGATCAAAGAAGGAGAGTTTAGGTTAACTTAGGGCTTAAAGCATCGTGTAAACACTCCTAGGTGTCCGATGTTATGGTTCTCTCTTGTTGACTGCCTGTGTTTTGAGGGCTGACCCAGCTCCTCCGATGCCTGGTCTTACCTTTACGTTCATGGCACGCAGAGAAGCTGCAAGATTCCTCAGCAGGTTGGTGGGGGTCGGGTGGTGGGGCGCTGGGAGCAGAGGCTCCAGGCTCAGGTAATGCAGCCTCTGCCAAAGAAGATGAAAGTCAGGCTTGGGTAAGTTAGGAGAGTTCATCAAAGGCGCTGCGGGGTGTCATGGCCAGAATTCGAAGAAATTTGGCTTTTTTGCTCCCATTTAGGGCATTGTCTGTCGGTTATGCAGTTTTATTCCAGGTAGCTTCATTGGCCTTTTTCTTTCTTCCTCCTTCCCTTCCTCCCTCCCTTAAGTGGCTTACAGTGTATCAGGAAGAGTGGTGAGGACTGTAGTCGCTACCGAGCCAACACAGGAACTTCAGCTAATGTTTAGTGAGCGTATATCAGGTGCCCAGCACTACGTTAAGCTTTTACTTACATTATCTCATTTACTTCTCGCAACAACACTGTGAGTTAGGTATGGTTGTTTAATAATCCCATGTTCCAGTTGTGTGTCCCCTGAGCTCGCTAGTGGACCACCTGCTTCAGGTGTAGAAGTGGGTGTCTTCTGTCTGGAGGCATGACTGTCCTGCTAAAACGGAGGAACCCCAGACGGGTGTAGGCAAATCATACCCGTTCTTTAACCGTCATGGTCTAGGAAGGTGATTTTAGAGACCTGCATTTCCAAAGGTGCTTTTCAAAGAGTTTGCTTCCTATCAGCAGCATCAGGGCCATTTTGGGGGCCCAGGTGGAGTCTGTCGGGTTTCAGGGAGGAAGACAGACAGACGCTGATGCAGATGCTGCCGGCTCCCTGGGCTGTTCATCACGATGGAGAGGCCGTTTCGGGGAACACTGCTCAGAAGCCGAGAGTGGAAGCATGTGTTTATTCCTGGACGCGGAAACCACTCAGTTCAGCAAGCAGGGCCGTGTCCCTGCTGTGTCAGGCCGGAGACAGGGCCCTGGGGATGCAGAGGTGGATGAGCTGCAGATACTGCCCTTGGAGTTCAGGGCACAATAGTCAAGGTTTAGGTAGATTGAACCCTGATGGGTGGGTGCCGCTTCCCAGCCCATGATCTTGGGTAGGTCACTTAATTTCTCTGGGTCATGATTTCCCCTTCTCTGAAATGGCGGTGGGGTGGGGAGGGTGACAGCATCTCTTTCAAAGAATCATGACGATCACCGAGCACATAGCATGAGTCTGCTCTTGAGAGCTGCTCCTCTCTCTCTCTCTCTAGAATGTTATGTGCTGTAGGAGCAGGGTGGGGACACTACCTGTCTCATTCACCTTTCACTCACAGAGCTTGGCATACAGCAAACTTTGTGGCATGTTTGTTGGAAGAATGAATGTGACAATGGCCTTGGAGAATTTGGAGTTTAGGCAAGTGGAGACCTGGGAAGGCGGGTCAGTGTTCTGGGCAAGCAGGGGGCACAGAAGGAGCAGAGGTGCAGAGGAGGGGAGGCTGGAGGCCTGGGCAGGGGTGAGGAGAACGGCCCGGCTGGAGGGTGGGTTTCTGTAGGGAGAGTTGGCAGTGGGACGGGAGAGGTCAGCGGGGCTGTGCTGCAGATCCTGACCACCAGGCGGATGCTGTCACTGAGGTTCTGAGGCTGTCTTTTGGGTGTGGGTAAGAGATGTTTGGCCTCGTCTTCTCCAGCCTGGTGGCAAATGGAGGCCTGCTCTGTGCTGTTCGGGAGCTGAGAGGTACAGCCCTCCCCGCTCTTGGAGCTTACAGCCTGGTCAGGAGAAAAAGACACTGCAGGTGCAATGAGAACTTGATATAATTTGGACTTTGTGAGCAGATATAAATATTGATGTACAGCAGAAACTAACACAGCATTGTAAAGCTATTATACTCCAATAAAGATATTAAAAAATATTGAATTTTAAGTTAGGTAATTTTTTGCCCTATTTTTTTAATCTTTGGAGGAGAGATGAAATGAACTTTCCTTCCATCTTGAGCACATGTGGCACAAACAGTGATTTGCAGTCAGATCTGGTTTCAGATCCTGGACTCAGTATTTCTTACCTGGGTGGCCTTGGGCCATGTCACTTGATTTCACAGAAACTCTCTTTTCGTGTCTATAAAGTGTGAGAGTCCTTCTTCAAACATAAGACTTGAGGGTCGACTGGGATGGTCTCACAGAGCTGGGCCTGGACTAAGTGCCTGCTCACTGCTGGGCCTTTTTCTGGGAAGAAAGGTTGCAAAGATGCCATGTGTTGGGTGTGGGGTGTGGGATTGTAAATTAATTTTGTTTTCTTTTCTGAACCCCTCAAATTTTTTCTTTGCTTACCATGATTTTACTTTTATAATTAAGAATATGACTTATAAAGAAAAGCCCCAACAAGCAATCTGCTCATTTGGGTCCTTGCCTCTGCAGACTGGCCTTGTGCCCACTGGCGGCAGGTGCGGGACTCAGGAGCCCCATGCCCGTGGTGGGTGGATGCCATGTGCTGCTCCAAAGCTTTGAAACTTCCCAGGCAGCCAGAGAAAGGGAGATACTTGGACCCTGGTACATTTGCAAAACCATTCGCTAACATGCTCATATGCATTTCCTGCAGTCCAGAAGCTGAAGCTTGAAATCCTCATTTGCTTAGGAAGAAACAAATGCAAAATGTCACCAGTCCTCTGCTCCAGAAAATCTGCTAGGTGTGAGCCAGCACTGGGGACTGTAAGCCAATCAGCTGCATGGAGCATCTCATCAGGAAATGCACCTGCCCCGCTCTTGGTCTGAAACTGACGCACCGTAGCCATCGCATCATAGCACTCCAGCTGGCATTCAGCTTGGAATATGCCAGAGTTCAGTTAGCATGTACTGTTACCCAACCCACAACAGTTCCAGAAAGCCATTCTGCAGTGGAAATCCTGCTTGACTTTCATTCTGTCACCCACTATTCTCTGAGCACCTACTTAGCCCCAGGCACTGTGGTAGATCCCGGAGCACAAAGCTGACCTGACCAGCTCCTGGCACCTAAGGAGTGAGTGTTCAGAGGAGGTCAGCTCTGGGAGGGCAAGGACTTCTGTCTGTCGGGGGGTCCCAGTGCTGAGAATTGTGTTCTTCAGAATGGAGGCTCAATAAGCCTTTGTCAACTGGATGAATGATTGCGTGGGAACAAGTCAGTAGGTGATGCCAGCCCAGCATAGCCAGGGTAGCCCTGTCAGGAGGAAGTACGGGAGCTGTGGGTACCCTGAAGCGGATTATGGAAGCTTCTGGGGGAGGAGACTTGTGAGCTGAGAAGAAGACTGTGTCTAGACTGAGAACAGGGCCTCTGGTCAGAGGGAGGCAAGGAGGCAGAACCCACATTGTTAGCAACCATGCCAGTCCAGTGAGATGCACAAATACACCTGTGTCTTCTGGGCCGTAGCTGGGTGTTTTCTTAATTGTGTTTTCCCATTGTTCATTCCTAGTGTATAGAAATGCAATCAACTGTTGTATACTAATCTTGTATCCTGCCACCTTGCGGAATTTGTTTATTAGTTCTAATAGTTCTGTGGGTTTTTTTTTGGGGGGGGGCGTCGATTCCTTAGGGTTTTCTATACAAAAGTTCATGTCATCTGCAAGTAGGGGTAGTTTTACCTCATCTTTTCCAATATGGATGCCTTTTATTTCTTTCTTCTGGCCTTATTGCACTGGATAAATCTATAGTATAATGTTGAGTAGAAGTGATGAGAATAGACATCCTTGACTTGTTCTGAACTTAGAGGGAAAGCTTTCAGTCTTTTACCATTGAGTATGATTTAGCTGTGAGTTTTTGGTAGGTGCTTTTTATTTGGTTGAGGAAGTTCCCTCCTGTTCCTGGTTTGTTGAGTGTTTTAACCATGGTAGGGTGATATGCCTTTTCTGCACTGAGATGGTCCTGAGGATTTTGTACTTTGTTCTATTAATATAGTATATTAAACAAATTCATTTTGGATGTTAAATCAACTTCGCATTCCTAGGATTAATCCCACTTGGTCACGGTGTACAGTTCTTCTTATATGTTGCTTGTTTGTTTTTCTAGTATTTTGTTGAGGATTTTTGCATCTATATTCATAAAGGATATTAGTTTGTAGTTTTCTTATAATGTCTTTGCCTGGTTTTGGTATCAGGGTAATGCTGTCCTCATATAATGAACTGGGAAGTATTCACTCCTCTTCTACTTTTTTGGAAGAGTTTAGCATTGATTCTTCTTTAATGTTGGGTAGAATTCACCCATGAAGCCATCTAGGCCTGGGCTTTCTTTGTATCTAGCTGTAAAGTTTGTTTAATACATAACAGTTTTCATCTCTGTTGTGGCATTACAGTTTTACCTGAATTGGAAAGGAATGGCTAACAGGGCCAGGGCTTTTAAAGGATAAATTTACATCAGATTTGCACCTTTTTTTTTTTTTTTTGCAGTACGTGAGCCTCTCCCTGTTGTGGCCTCTCCCGTTGCAGAGCACAGGCTCTGGACGCGCAGGCTCAGCGGCCACGGCTCACGGGCCCAGCCGCTCCATGGCATGTGGGATCTTCCCGGACTGGGGCACGAACCCATGTGCCCTGCATCGGCAGGCGGACTCTCAACCACTGTGCCACCAGGGAAGCCCCTGCACCCTTTTGATATAAGGATGCATAGGCAGGAATGGTAGATTTCTTTCCTCCCCAAAATCAGACCTTTGGCGGCATCATGACAAAGCTCCTTCCTTTCTAACCCGTCTACCCGCACCAGCCTTTGTGCTGAGCCTGGGTCAGCATCTCCCCTTTAATCTCATGGATGCTGTGAGGTGATTCTGTGGTCCCCTGTTCCAGATGAGGAGACTGGGGAGAAGGGAAGGTGCTCACCCAGAGCCATTAGCCAGTAAGTAGCGGGGGAGCGGACTAGCCTGGCCCCAGGCCCCGCAGGCCTTCCGTTGTCCCCTGATGACCAGAGAGAGTCACTGTGAGACTATTCTTTTTCTTCTCCATTTAAATAAAAAGCCGTGCTCCAGAGCGGCATGCATTAGGACCAGCTGGAGGACTTGTTAAACCTCGCGTTGGTGGGCCCTCCCCCAGTTTCTGATTCGGTAGGTCGGAGTCGGGGCCAAAGGCTTTTAATTTCTAACAGGCTCCCAACTGGAGCTGATGCTACTGGTCCAAGGACCACACTTTGAGAACTGCTGTTCTAGGGGAGGCATCCAGACTAAGTTAAAATTTAAAAAAACCCAATTATCCAGAGGCTGTAGGTGAAGCTATAAGAGACTGAATGGGACCTGGGGTGGATACAGCAGCCCTGCTTCTTGTCCTCGTTTTGGAGTGTGAGGGGGCCCATGCTGGCCTCGGGGGGACCTGGTCACTCTGATGAGCCCATGTTCAGAGAGGGCCACAGAATGAGTTATGGCAGCTGAGCCTTAAGCCTTGGTGATGGCAAAAGGAGGTCCCCCACTTCCAGATCAAAATTCGGACAGGGGGCCACAAAGCCCCTAAGTCTGTTCAGAAAGCTTTCACAACATATCCAAAGGAAAACAAAAACGGGATAATAAAGGTTTAACGTTTTCTGCGAACTCTGCCAGGTGTCAGGCGCTGTGCAAAGTGCTTTGCATGTGTTAAGTCATCTAATCCTCACAGCTGAGAGCTGTCATTGTCTCTACAGATGGGACGCTAAGGCTCAGAGAGGTCCAGTAACTTGCCCAGAGTCACCCAGCCAGGCAGGACCAGAGTGTGTGCTGAACCTGAGTCTCCCAGAGCCCCTGGAAGGCATCAGGGTAGTTTTTCTCTTTATGTAGATAGTGTAGTTGGAAACAAGAGGCTGTACACATGTGCATACGTGCATACACACACACACACACACACAGTGCTGGACTAGAGGAACCAGGATTCCAGGTTAACCTCTGTCATTTCCAACTGTGTCATTTAACTTTTCCATCCTTAGTTTCCTCATCTGTGGACAGTGAGGTTGAGTTATTATCTCCGAGGTCACTGAAAACCCCACGATATCATTTGTCACTTCTTAGAAACCTTGCAGACAGCACTGGGAGTATTTAGATGAGTGTGTCTCTTGGTGGTTCAGTCGTATGATAATCTCAGCCCCTGTGGACTGCATGCTGATTGCGGCCAGGCCCTGTGCTAGGAGCTTTCCATCTTTGTCTCATGGAATCCTACGTCAGACTCCAGAAGCCATGAATTTGACCCCTCTGCTAGCTGCCTTTTGAGTCTGAGAGCAGTGACTCCAGATATATTTTAAGATTCAAGATGGAATGCGGATAGTAACGTTTTGATATGTTAGCTTAAGAAATACCACTAATATGAAACAAAATCAAAATATACAGCTTTTGAATATCACCAAATCTACTTAGAACTTTTATTGTGTGACAAATCAGTGCAGTGCTGTGGCTGAAGGTGCAAAAAAAAAAAATGTCATTAGGAAGCACTAGTCTCAGAAAAAGCAGAATCTGAGAAACTACCATTATGAAAACATAGGACTCCTGGGTTGGGCCGGCTAACCTTGCCTGTGCAGGTCTAAATGGGTACAAGCCCCTTGGAAAGTTTGTGAGGTTTGGCCAGTGAACCCACTCCTGGGAAGGGAATAATTCTAAATATGCATAAAAGTGCCTGCAAAGCGAGGGTCAGTACAGCTGAAAAAACGTTGTTCACGTTTGTTCTACCCCCTCCAGTCTTTTTTCTCTCTGTGTGGATGAAATGGTTCCCTTCAAAAATCGGGACAATATTTTATATGCCGTTCCCATTACTTAGTAAATATACTGCATTAGTTTCCCATGGCTGCTGGATGAAGGGACCACAGACTGGGCGGCTGAAATGACAGAAAATTATTCTCTCGCAGTTCTGGAGGGTGGAAGTCTGAGGCAGGGTTGGTTCCTTCTAAGGCTGTGAAGGGGGATCTGTTTGAGGCCTCTCCCCCAGCTCCTGGGGGTTTGCTGGCCCTTCTTAGGGTTCCTTGGCTTCTAGCTGCATCCCTCTGATCTCTATCTTCACACAGTGTTCTCCCTGTGCGCGTGTCTGTCTCCAAATGTCCCCTTTTTATAAGGACACCAGTCATATTGGATTAGGGCCCATCCTGATGACCTCACTTTAACCTGATTACTTTGGTAAAGACCTTATCTCCAAATAAGGTCACATTCTGAGGTACTGGAGGTTAAGACTTCAACATGTAGCTTTTTATAGGAGGGCGAGGAATTTAACCTATAACATATCAAGAACATTTTTCAATATCATTGAAATTTTCTTCTGACATTGTGGCTTTCAAATGTTTTTCAGCTGGCGTGGAATCCAATGAAATCTTGAAGTCCATGTGAAACCCTCAAGTGCAGGTTAAAGTTGGGGAGGGAGAGTGGTGCCCAGGCTTTAGAGGAGTTCAGAGGAGAGCAGGGCTGGCCCCTGCTGTTGTGTGTGTGTGTGCATGCATGTGTGTGTATGTCCGGGTATGTGTCAATGAGTATTAATTATTAATATTAACTAATGGGATGGGTAATAGTTAATAATTATCCCCACTGTTCCCAGAGGGGTGGGGAAATAAGTGATTTTTAATCTCATCTTTATCTGTCTTGTTCACATTTTCCATAATGAGCATGTAATACTTATTAATTAATTATATGTACTCATTAATGTTAATAACATTAATTAATAATTAAATTATGATTTAACAAGTTAATGCAACTCATGCTGTACTCACAACAACCCAGCCCTGTGAGGTAGGTGTTATTACTTTCATCATTTTCCCAGGTGGAGAAACTGAAGGCCAGAGAGGACAGGTAACCTGCCCAGAGACACACAGCTAATGAGGGGCAGCTAGCTCAGTCTGATGCCACAGTCAGCCCTTGAGAACCCTCCACTCCACTGCCATTTCTGAGCTTCTGGACTGAGAAATTCCATCAGTGGAGTGCAGGTGAGGCAGGCTCTGTGTGTGCTGAGCGTGAACAAAGTACTGGGTTTTGTGCTGTGTGATTTAACATTGTGTGTCCCCCTTTCATTTCAACTCAGGTTTCTGGGGCACCGCCCTTTTTTTTTTTTTTTTTTTGCAGTACATGGGCCTCTCACCACTGCAGCCTCTCCCGCTGCGGAGCACAGGCTGCAGACGCGCAGGCCCAGCGGCCATGGCTCACGGGCCCAGCCGCTCCGCGGCATGTGGGATCCTCCCGGACCGGGGCACGAACCCACGCCCCCTGCATCGGCAGGCGAACTGTCAACCACTGCACCACCAGGGAAGCCCTGGGGCACCCCCATTTTAATCTGTGTTCAGTTGCAGACAACAGAAGCCACTCTCTTGGGTCCCTTTAAACAGAGGGGTGTCGCACAGGGAAGCAGGTGCTGACAGCATGCTTGGAAGGTGGAGGAGTGGGGTTTGGGCTAGGCCTCAGGGTACCACCCCAGAGTTGCCCTCTGGGGAGCTGGGGGGTTAGAAGCCACTGTCCCAGGGCTACAGCTGCAAGCAGAGAGGTGGCCAGACCCCAGGAGCACCAGAGCATCCCATATCCTCCAGGCCCACACCAGCAGATGGGTGCCTGGCACCAGCACCTGGTTGCCCATTTATCCTGGAGTCAAACCTTGTGTTTATGAATGATTGAATGAATTGAATGAAGGATGGAGTGTGAGTCCCATGTGAAACGCTAGCCCTGATGGAGCTGAGAAGTGTAGATTTCAGCTTGCCAGCCTCCGCAGTTGACGTTGGCACATTTGTCCCCCTAGGGGGTCATTTCCTCAGGGTATGAGAGGGTATGGCCAGACCTCTAAAGAGAATTTTGAAGAGCTCCTGCCTCTAACCTTTGAATGAATCACTGATGTCCTGGAGCAAAGGACTTGAAGGGTTCGTACTTGACATGCAGCATGTGCTGTTTCCCGGAGTGTGAGTCAGCTTTGCAGGAACTGGAGCAGGTGTGTGGCGGTGATGGCTCCACAGGGCAGAGCCTTGTGCATTTCCTGAATCCCAGCGAAGACACAAGAAGTGCAGCCTAAAGCTGCTCTGGGCCCTGTTAGGAGAACAGCGACAACACGCTGTCTCTCAGCAGAGATGGGTGAGCCCACAGGACGGGCACTGAGAACACATGCAAAGCACCTGTCTGTTCACATGGAGGAGCGTGGAAGAGGCGGGGCTGCACGGGCTGTGTTCTGGGGCATAAGATGGGGAGTGCCACCAGGCAAGGCGACAAGCAGCCCCTTACTCTGAAAGTGTGGAGTCGGGTGGGAGGTGGGGGGGAGAAGCAGTTATCCCTTCCTTGGGAGGGCAGAAGGGCCACAGAGTGGAGCAGAGGAGGCCGGAGGGAGCAGGCTGCGGAGTCAGGCCCGGTGGGATCGAGGCCCCCATTTCACCTCCTTGAGCCTCAGTTTCCTCAGCTGTAAAATGGGTAGTCAACTGAATTCCATGAGCTTGTTATGGAGTTTCAGAACAAAACCGTTTAAATGCTGCGTGGCTACATGGTTTGTTGCTGTTGTTTTGTTTCTGCAGGCTGTTCACAGAACAGAGCTTTCTGGGTGCAGAGGACCTGCTGCCATGTGGGTTCTGGCCAGCTGATTTCTTTGTTTTTTCCTGGGCCGGCCATTTCTTAGAAGTCTAGTTTCTTTACCTTAGTTTGGCTCTTAACTAGTACTAAGTTTCATCAGAAGTAAGAAAAGCAAGCAAGAAAGGGCTAAGAGTAGGGGTGGGGTGGGGACGGCAGGGGCCCTTTCTGGCTGGATGAGCATGGGCAGTGGCTCAGCCTCTCTGTGCCTCAGTTGTCTAATGTGCAAAGTATGCCAGATGAGCCTCCCTGTCAGGAGCTCGAGAGGGTTAGCGAGATGACTCTGTGCAGACACTTAGCACGTTCTAATAGGTCCCTAATTGGTGCTTCCCTCGTTCCTGCTCCTGGAGGGAAATATTACCACTGGGGTGCTGAAATAGGATCTTTCCAAAAGTGCTTAAATATTCTCACAGTTATTTGGGTTTAAACAGACCAAAATATGGATTCATAGATGCCTGCAGGAAACCAGAGCACTTCCATAAGCATTGAAGGAATGGTCCATTCACTGTGTAATTTTCCACCTCCCACTATTTCTTAATTCCCAGGACACCAGTCTCTATCACGGTGTTAGGTGATGATTTGAAAACGTTTGTAAAAATTTCTGTGACAGCTAGCAGTTCTACTGGGCAGTGCTTTGGGAAGGAACCAGTGGACTGGGCTTTCAAAGGTTTGGGTTCAAGTCCAGGCAGAGGTGGGACTTCAAACATTCAATTACTGCTTCAAATATTTCTTGCGTTCCTTTCTCTGTTTCTTCTCTCTTCTCCTCTCATTATGCATACGTTACAGCTTTTGTAATTATCCCACAGTTCTGGGATATTCTATTCTGTTTATCTCAGAGTTGGTTTTTTTTTTAATTTGCTGTTCACTTTGGAAAGTTTGTATTGATGTATCTTCAAACTCACTGATTCTTCAGCCATGTCCAGTCTACTAATGAGCCCATCAAAGGCATTCTTCATTTCTGTTACAGTGTTTTTGATCTCCAGCATTTTTTGCTCCTTTCTTAGAATTTCCATGTCTGCTGACATTAGCCATCTATTCTTGCATGTTGTCTACTTTTTCCATTAGTGCCCTTAGCGTATTGATCAGAGTTATTTAAGGTTTCAGTCTTATAATTCCAGTATCACTGCTATATCTTAGTCTGGTTCTGATACTTGTTCTGTCTTTTCAAACTTTTTCTGTTTGGTTGTTTTTTGTTTGTTTGTTTTTGCCTTTTAGTATACCTTGTAACTTGTTGTTGTTGTTGAAAGCTGGCCAGGAAGTATTTGGTAAAAGGATTCTAAACCGGTTCCCACAGAGGTTTCTACTCCTGGGTTTCTGTTGTGTTATGTTGTTCTCTGTATCTGCCTGTCTGCAGTGGTTTGCCTCATGACCTCGGTTCTCTGACGGATATAAGAAAAGTTACTGATTTTCAGTTTGTTCAGCTCTTGTCTTGTGATGACTCCCAAGTTCCTTACACACCAGACCAGAAACCAGAAGTTTGATTCCATTCTTTCTGTGTTCTCCCTTCTCCCTCCTTCCTTCCCTTTTTCCTTCCCTCCCTCCCTTGTTTTTTTCTTCCATTTTTCCTCCCTTCCTTCCTCCTGTGTAGGGGTCCCCTCCTTTTCACTGGGTGGAACTTTGCCAAAGTGGCCACAGGGCAGGTAACTGCACAGTGTTGCCTATTTGGGTTTCTCTGTTTTTTTTGGCAGGGGAGGGGAGCTGGCATCCATGAGTGCAGGTGTGGCCTCTGTGGGTCCTTGACTATGAGTCCTGGTGTTTCAGAGTCTGCAAATTCAGAGAGGCCTCCTGTCCCTGAACTTGGCTGTACTCTACTTCTTTGGGACATATCAAGATGGGCATGCTAGGACCAGGTGATGGAGGCTGTCCAAAGATCCCTGGGCTCTCCTGCTCCTGTTGAAGGGGTGTCCTCAGGGTCCAGCTGTTGCTTATGTCAGCTCCAGCCATTCACATGGTCTTGACCTCAGAGGTGACGATGCTGATTCTGTGACTGGGGTGACAATGGCAGGGGACGATGGCAGGTGATGCTGCCATCAAAAGGAGGGGGTGTTCTGACCTCCTAATACTTTTCTAGGGATTGAAGGGTGGTGGTCCTTGGAGAAATCTCACTACACCCTTCTTACAGCAGTTTTAAGGTGCAAAGGGCAGGTCTCCTCCGCAGCTGCGTATGGAGATACAGAAAAGAGCAAGGGAGCAGGGGTCTGAGAGGAGGGAGCGTTGGGCTGGAGAGGCCGTCAGCATCCCGAGGTGGGGGCGGGCTGGGGCGGGGCTACTCAGTGCCGTGGTCCAGTGCCCAGCGCAGTGCCTGCATGCAGGAAGTGAGCGGTGTGCTTGCGCTGAACAGATGAGGGAATGACGTGTTCATTCGGCTGAGCTCCTCTCTGCAACCAGCTACCCAAGGGCTAGGCCAAAGTCTTTGATGCTCATATCTTGTCATTTTGCTGAGGGCCACATTTGACTATGGGGGGTACCCATCTGGCACAGCAAGGGGGCCAGCTTGCAAGTGAGCCAGACCCACTGTCCCGGGCACTCGCGTCTCTGTCCACACAGAAGTCAGTTCTTACGTAGTGATGCTCGGCTTCATGGTTGGGGGATTATTTTTACCAAGGACTCAGGAATCCTGCATCCCTTGAAGGATCTCTTGTGTCCTTCTGCCTGAACTTTGTAATTGTAAAGACACCGTGGGCTGGGTATGAAAGAAGGGTATGTGATGCTTTCACAGATGAGCAGATGTCCGGGAGGGGCCCTGATGTCGCCAAGCACCTGCTCTGGGCAGGCACTTTGCTTGATACTGGAGAGTCACGTGAGTAGCTGAGAATCCGGCAGGGCAAGCAGACAAGGAGACGCGGCAATGGGGCAAGACGGCAGGGGCCTCGCAAGGCATCCTCGGTGATGTGCGGACTTTCCCCTGAGGCAGTGGGACCACAGCAGGTTGACGTGTTGTTTGATTCTTACTGTTGTTGTTTTGATTATTTTCTAGGCAGGGGTGCAATGTGGGCTGACTCCTGCTTCAGGAGGCTTCCTCTTGGTGGCTGTAGCTGGGTGACTGGAGTCGGGGGGCCAGGGAGACTGCTTGGTAGTCTGCCAGGCTGCAGGTGGCAGGTGCGGGGAAAGGGAAGGACGCTAGAGGGAATCTGACAGGTGGCACCGTGGGTTTGGGCATTGCCCGTGAGGGGCAGGCAGCAAAGTCAATGGTGGGAGGAGCGGCCCATGCCTGTGTGTCCCCCTGAGCTGGGGTTTGTCCAGTAGATGAGTCCATTCTTTTCTCTCCACTTGCGGAAGCAAGTTTGCCACCAGCCGGGTTCCCCACTGTGGGGACGAACTCCCAGGCCCCAGGCTTCCCTTCACCCCCTCCTCTTTCTCTGTCCTTCTGAGCTCCATCCACCACACCATCCGCAGTGCCTGGCTCCGGGGGGTAGAGTGCTATGTCCTCACGTTTGGAAAAACACACCCACAGGAAACCGGTGCTGGCCGGCCCTGTCCCCATGGAGAGATGTCCCGTGCTGAGTACCTACTGCCTAGGACCTTCTCAACAGTGACAGCTCCACTTCACAGATGGGAAGACCGAGGCCCAGGGAACTCAGATCACAGACCGCAGACCAGAGTGACTGACTGGGATTTGCATCCAGGTCTGCCTGCCTCTTTTCTAACTGCATGACCGCCTCGATTTGGGGCCTCAATTCCTCCATCCACAAGATGGGGGCAACAGTAGCACCTGCATCACAGTCATTGGGAGGCTTAGATGGATTTGTCCTGTAAGAGGCTGACCATGGTGCCTGATGAGGGGCATGTGCCTTGCTCTTCTTATGCCTCGTCCCCTGGAGGAGAGGAAGGTGGGGGAGTGTGATGGGCATCTTCAGGCTCTAAAGGGCCTTCTTTGTGGCGGGGGAGTGGGCTTGTTTGGGGCAGCTTCCAGGTGCTGGAAGGCACTAACAGCAGAAGTCCTAAGGAGGCCCTTTTAATTTGTGTGTCTGCGTGTTTTGGGCTTGAAATAGGAAGTGCTTTCTAAAGTAGGGATGCCCTGGAGAGCAGACGTTCCCATTGTGGTGGTGTCTTCCTGTCCCTGGAAGGACTTTCAAGAGAGGCTGGAAGGCCACGTGTGGCAGCTCCCGCAGGGGAATGGCCGGGAGGAGGTGACCTGTGGGGCCTCTGGGTCCCAGGGTCCCTGCTCACTGACCTTGTCTTTGTTTGCGTTATTTTTTCATCACACATTGAAAAGCCCTGTTTCTGGGCCACTTCATGGCCTTCCAAGTACTGTCATAGCCATTGTCCCAGTTGGCCCTTACCAGTGTGCCGGTGGGGTCGTGCTAGTGACCTGACCAGTGGGAGTCAGAGGCTGCCTGCCGAGCTTCCCCTGCCAGGGCCTGCAGTCTCTGCCCTGCCACCCCAGGCCACAGCCCACACCCCCTTTCTCCTCTGCTTACCCCCATCCTTCCACAACAACCAGCTTTTCAGCAAACCCAGATGTGTGGCTTTTTAGTGTGTGTGTGTCTCTGTGTGTGTGTGTGTGTGTGTGTGTGTGAGCCTCAATTTCCTCATCTCTTAATCGGGAGAACAACCTTTGCGCTGCCTGCCCCTGGGTCACTCTGTGGTTTTTGGCCGCAGTGAGGTGGGCCATGGCGGGCAGCTGGTAAACCAGACTCAGATGGGGCTCGCCTGCAGTGACTTGGGCGCTCTGAACCCCTCTGAGCCCAGTTCCCTCGGTGGAACGATGGGAATGATGATCCCGTCAGCCTGTGGGCCTGCTGTGAGCGCACCTGCTCAGAGCCTGCCGATTCTGTGCTTGCCTTTGTTGTTGGTAACAGGAATTCTGAAGCACCCAGGCCTTCCCGAGTCATTGGAGGCTCCGAGGAGCCTTCACAAGACGCTCAGGACCCCTTCTGGGGAATCCCGACATGGAGGCTGGAGAGGCAGGTCTGCGCGTCTCAGAAAGGCTTTCCTTGGACATTCGGGGCCTCCCTATCCTCGTTGGAAATGCTGACCTAGTGCGTGTGGCGTGTATGGGATGTGTGTTGTGTTTGGAGGGTATGTGTGTGGTGAGTTTGTGGTGTTTGGTGTGCATCTGTGTGTGTGTGTGTGGTGTTTGATGCCTGTGGTGTGGTATGTGTCTCTTCGTCAGCTTGGGCTGCTATAACTGAACTCCATAGACTGCATGGCTTAAACAACAGGCATTTATTTCTCACAGTTGTAGAGGCTAGAAGTCCAAGATCACGGTGCCAGGATGCTCAGGTTCTTATGGGAGCCCTCTTCCTGGCTTGTAGACAGCTGCCTTCTTGCTGAGTCCTCACAAGGCAGAGACTACAAAGGCACTAATCCCATTCACGAGGACTCCACCCTCACGATCTAACTTTTTCCCAAAGGCACACCTCCTAATACCATCGCATCGGACATTAGAATTTCGACATACGAATTTTGGAGAGAGACATTCAGTCCTTAGCAGTGCGTATGTGTACTCACTTCTCTGTGGTGTATATGTGTGGTGTGTGCATTGTGTGTGTGCTTCTGTATGATGTGTGCATTGTGGTGTGTGTGCGTTTGTGTGGTGTATGTAGAATATTAACAGAAGCCACCCCTCCCTGTCACTAGAGGGACCCTCAGATGTTTGTTGGGTGCAAAATGTATAACCTGAACTAGAAAAGGAGGTCAGCACAGCGCAGGCCCTGTGGTTGCAGAGTCTGCGGCTGGGAGACTTGGCAGCAGGGGGCTTGAGTCCCAGCTCAGTGGGAACGGGTGGCCCTCGGTGTAGGGAGGAGCTAGGCAGGGTCTTGGCTCCGGTGGCCCCTGGGATGAGAGGGTCCTAGGTGAGGGGTCAGCCAGCCCAGGCAGGGGAGCCTGGCTGCTGTGATGAATGACATCATTGGCCCGGCGGTGGGGGCCATGGGAGCCGAGGGCACCCCAGTGAGCTGGGGCTGGGCCCGTGGGGTCCGTGTGGGGTGGTGCCCACCCCACAGCCTCTACAGCTCAAGGCAAGCTCTGCCGACTGCCAGGTGGGCTCAGGGGAGTGGTGAGTTCTCCTCTCCCCACTGGGCCCCCCTCCCTGTGACCCCAGGCAGGCCTCCGATCTGTCTGGGCCTCAGTTTCCCCATCGGTAAAATGATTCTGTCTCCTGTGGCAGCCCCAACCCTGCTGGACTCGTGGCCCTGGATGGTGGCTGAGAGTCAGTCTGGTGAGGCTCGGGCTGCAGGGACACCCTGACCCTGCCTGTGGGGCGGAGAGGGCTGCCGGAGGAGGTGTGGCCGGAGTCGCGTGCTGGGCACAGTTAGGAGGTGGCCCTGTCAGGCAGGGAGAGGCACGGGCTGAGGACGGCAGGGGACGGCAGGTGTGGCACACGGGGGCCACCACTGGTTCAGGCCAGGCAGTGGATCAGGGCCCAGCACAGCGGGCTGCTTTCTGTGGCCATGGGCACTGTCCCCTGCAGGTTGTCAGCAGGGAGTGGCGAGGAGGGTCATCCCACTGCCCCTGGAGCCTGGGGGGGCAGGCAGTGTGCAGGCCAGGAGACAGGGAAGGCCACAGTCAGGCCAGCGGGACGGCCAGAGCCTTGGGAGGAGGGGACACCTCTGAGAACTGGTGGGAACAAGGCTTGGTGGCCGGACACTGATGGTCGGGAGCCCCGGAGTCAAGGTGAGGACCGAGCCGCCACACAGAGAGCTTCGAGCAGGGCCCAGGGAGCCGAGCGCTGCCAGATGTGCTGTTCTGTCATCATTTCTAAGACGTGGCAGCTCCGGGCTGCTGGGGTCTGTCGCGGGACGCAGAGGCCCCGGCACCTTGGCCGCAGGCAGCCTGCTCTGGGGTTAGCCGTGGTGGCAGCCCTGGCGCCCACACCACCCCTGCGCGGCCCGCTCCACTCCATGGCTCGAGAGTCCTGGGTGAGGAGAGCGCAGAGGTTGGTGGCGGAGCTGGGCTGAGCGACTGAGCCCAGGTCCTTCTGGGTCCTCTTTATAGCCCTGAGCCCCGGAGCCCAGGATGTGTGTTAGGAAAACCCGACTCAGCTGACTTTATTTATTACATCTCATGAATTTTTTTTTTAAACTCCCACTGACTCTCTTGCACCAACACTGTATAAGAAGAGTCTGGACAGGTAGCACCTTATTAATTTGCTGTAATTGGAGAATGAGGTGTCCTAAGAATGTTAATATTTTAGGCCTTGCAGGCTTTTTACGTATTAAAGGTAATACTGAAGGTAATAAAAGTAATTATTATTTTACTCTCTTAAGTTTTGGGGGGGAAGGTATGGTAGAAGAATCTTTGCTCTCTTTTCATTCTCCTATCTGCGTGTTTGCCTTTTGCAGAACACCGTCTGCCGGTTTTTAGTTTCCTTCTGCTCTGGGCTGGGAGAACAGACAGCACAGCTTGCTAGCACTGTGTGTAAATCATGAGATAGTAGGCTCTGAGTGAGGGACAGGGGATTTGCCTGTGGTGTGGCGTGAGCTGGTTTATTACTGATGGGAAAGGAAGCAGGGAAAGAAGCAGGGCTCAGTGCTGAGAAGCTGGCTATCTTAAGTCATTCAACAGAGTGCTGAATGTGTCCCACGAGCGCTTTTCCCTTCATGCCCAGTGTATTCCTTTCCGGTGTCTGCCATAAAGAATTTCCACAAGTGGAGAGGCTTAAAACGACAGAAATTTACTTTCTTACAGCTTTGGAGGCCAGAGTCCAAAATCTGGCGGTGTCCGTGGTGTCGGCGGGGTGCTGCTCACTCTGGAGGCTCTAGGAGAGGACCCCCCGACCTCCTCCAGCTGCATCACTCCAATCCCCCCTCTCTCTTCACACGGCCTTCCCTTCTGCGTGCTCTCTGCTCTGTGTCTCTTTCAAGGGCGCATGTCACTGAATTTAAGACTTGCCCTCATCGTGGATGATCTCATCTTGGGATCTTTAACTTGATTACATCTGCAAAGACCCTTTTCCCAAATAAGGGCATATTCCCAGGTTCCGGGGAATAGGATGTGAACATGTCTTTTGGGGACCATCATTCAGCCCACTGTGGTCCTCATCAGCTAAAAGCTGACCCCTGTTGCTCGGGACCTGCTGCCCAACCAAGCATCCTCAGAGTTGCGCTTAAATTCTGTCCGGGGCCAGCATCGCCGGTGCATGGTGTGGTTGTAGAGGCCGTCAGGGGGCTTCACTCTTGGTTTAATGCTCAGTGTCGTGGTCACGAAAAGCTGAATAGCTTTTGAAACAAGACCCTCGCATTTCCATTTTGCACTGGGCTGCACATTCTGTACCTGGCCTTGACTCTGTCCATGGTCTCTAGGCCCCATGTGGTCGGGCAGTTTACTCCCCTTGTCTCCCTCTGCCAGTGACTTGGGTAATATTTGATAGAGGTCTCAAATACCCTGTTTACTATTTCTTTCCAACGCCAATCCCAATCCAGAGTTATTGTATGTATTCATTTCCGTAGTCGTCTCCCTGGCTAGAAAGTTCTATGACGGCTGGGACGCTGTCTGGCCCTCCATCGCATCCCAGGGCTAGCGCAGGGCCGGCGCTGAGTATAACTTCTGGAGCGCACCTTCTCGGCCCTTCTCTCCCCGTGGTGTGGCATCAAGCAGTCACATCTCCTTGCTGAGACTCTCGGGCCTCTTTGTCAACGCTGTGCTGTGCCGTGTTCTGTGGGGTGACAATACACAGTGCTACTAGCTGTCACTAGGGCCTGATTTTAATGGCTGTGGCTTTGACACCGTGTGGGCTGTGAGGGCAGCCCTACCAAATGGAAGGTCTGGGGTCCCCCAGGGAAATGTGAGTGCTGGAGGGGCCGTTAGCTTATCAGGGCATCCCGTTGGCCGCCTGACCAGCTCAGGCCTGGCCAGGCAGGCACAGAGGCCTGGAGGCCTGCAGAGCACCATGCTTGGCTGTCACCTCCTCCAGGGGCTGTGCTACTCCCCCAGGCTGGCTTGGGCACCAAAACTGGGCCCAGAGCTAGCAGTTCTGGGCAACCAGTGCTGTGCTAGTCCTTGGGGTGGGGAGGGAACCACTAACCTTTAGGGAGTCTAAAAGCCCAGTTTTCAGAGTGCGGTCCTTAGACTCTGCTCCTGAATCACCTGGGTGTGTGGATGAGACATCCAGGTCCCCCGGCCCCCTCCCCACAGGCCTCAAGCTTTGAGCTCTGTGCTCCCCCAGAATCCTGCCTTTGAATCAAGCACCAGGGTGACTGAGGCCCAGTCACACTTGCAGATCGAGGTCTATAGTCGCTTAGATGGCATAGTCTCATCTTGATGAGGCCGGGACTGGACCAGACAGAGCCACTCAATGAGGGTGGTCACCTGGGAGCCTCACCTGGGAGCCTGGGAGACATGCAAATCAGATTCCTGGGGGTGGGCCCAGGACTCCGTCTTAACAAGCTTCCGAGTGATTCTGATGCGGCCCCTGTTGGAGAAGCCCTAGGTCAGTGTTGTGAATGGTGGGGCATCTTCGGGGTGAGCAGGTGCCCGGCTCAGGGAGGGAGGCCTCAGCAAACGCTGCCTGCCATCGTGTTTGAGTGCCCCAGGCGAGGGGGCACCGGCCCCGCTCTCTCTGCTGACCTGGCTTCCTTCCTCCCCCAGGATCCCAAGTGATGGTGGTTTACGCACAGGGGGAGCTGAGCCCTGTGAGACTGATTAGCGCGGTGGAGCTGGGAGCGGCGCCTGCTGGCTGGCGGGAGTGAACACAGGATCTCAGCGTCTCAACCTGAGAGGAAGCATGTCTAAGAAAGGCCGGAGCAAGGGCGAGAAGCCTGAGATGGAGGTGGACGCAGTGCAGATGGCCAATGAGGAGCTGCGGGCCAAGTTGACCAGCGTTCAGATCGAGTTCCAGCAGGAAAAGAGCAAGGTGGGAGGGACAGGGGCCTCCTGGCTCAAGTGAGGGGTGGGCTGTGAACTCCCGGGGGACAGACTGCCCCCGAGGGAAGTATGAAGGGTATGTCCCAGGGCTGGGGTGGGGCTGGACACTCCACCTCTCTGAGCCTCAGCTTGCCTCACTTTAAAATGGGTATAACATCAGTGGTGGTACAGAGACCACCTGGATGCGAATCCTGTCCGCTACCCGCCCCCCACCGACCCTCCCCGACATTTGGCTCTGATCTCGGACAAGGTACTTCACTCTCCACACCGTAATTTCCCTCACCTGCAAGATGGGATCATAACAGTACCACCTGATGGGCCGGTGGGCAGGAGTAAGGATGTAAATACGTATATCAATACGTAAAGCAGCGGTCCCCAACCTTTCTGGCACCAGGGACCGGTTTCGTGGAAGACGGGTTTTGCATGGACAGGGTCGGGGGGAGGGTACAGGCGGTAACGGGAGCCACAGGGAGCGCCAGCTGAAGCTTCGCTCGCTCACCCGCCGCTCACCTCTTGCTGTGCGGCCCGGTTCCTAACAGGCTGCGGACCGGTACCGGTCCACGGCCTGGGGGTTGGGGACCCCTGACATAAAGGGCTTGATTTGGAGCCTGGCTCTGTGATGGGAGCTGTTTTGCTCTCGTAAGGCAGGTATGAGCTTTGGAGCCAGTCAGTACGATGCCCCGTTGGGTGCCAATCAAAGTGTCGGCGTGATGGGCAGCCAGTCACAGTGGGAGGAGCCCAGGCTTCCTAATCATGCAGACCTGGCTTCAGACCTCACCTTGACCCCCGACTGGCTTCACGATCTTAGACAAGTGACATAAAGCCTCTGAACCTCCGTTTTCTCACGTGTAACATGGCATCACGATAACCACCCAGTTTAAGGTTGTCTTAAAGATCTTAGGTAATGTAAGCAAGAAAAGCCCGTCCGGTGCCTGGGCGCTGCCCCAGTCCTCCTTGTTGGTGTGGTTCTGACCTGGGTGGTTTGAGGGCAGAAGCAGGCGGGGTGGAGGTGCTCTCCTAGCAGGATGGAGCCGCCATTCGTGTGAGAAGAGAAGGAGGACGGGGTTAGGGCTTGCTCCTGGGGGGCCCGACGGAGGGGCTGGCCTTATACCCCAAGCCGTGAAGGTACCCTCCGGCCCTGCCCAGAGCACCTGAGGGAGGGGAGGGACTGCTTGGGGGATGGCAGCAGGTATCTGGTTGAGAGCTGCAGTGCTGAGCAGGGTCCAGCTCCTGGGTGGGGAGGGGGCTGGGGCTTGGTCCTTGGCTCTGACCCCAGCTCAAGACAGCTGCATGGAGAGCAGAGGCAGAGCCCCCGACCTGGGGTGATGAAGACTGGGCTCCTGGAGCTTGCGGACACATGTGCTGCCTCCCATCCCCAGACACTCAGAGTTCCAGGGCCAGTGCAGCCAAGGTGTTTCAGCACAGTTGCTGGTGGTGCCAGCCTGTCCACATCCTGTCCAGCTCAGGAAGGATTTGCCTGCCAGGATCCCCTGGGTTGTCAGCTGCACAGCTGGGCCTAGAGGGGCTGACCAGGCAGTAGCAGCAGCAGCTGTGGTTATGGGGAAAGCCGCACAGCCAACGTCATTCGGCCAGGTCTCCGTCCCACCTCCACCACCTAACTCGCCTTGAGGCCTTGGGGCAAGCCAGGTAGCTGCCTTATGCCTCAGTTTCCCTATCTGTTAAATGGGGACATCTGATGTGTCTGCTTCCCTGGGTTGTTTAAGGAATAAATGAGAGAGTCATATCCGGAGCCTGGGCACTGCCTGTCACATGTAGTTACTCAGCGGTTGGCAGACGCGTGTCTGCTACACAGGCCACACCAGGTACCTTAGAGGGCCTCCTGACCCTCATAGTGACCTGTGAGGTCAGATGTGGCTTTCCCCACTTTATAGGTGGGCAAACTGAGGGTTGGAGAGGAGAGGTGGCTGGGCTGCCGTAACAAAGTACCACACACCGGGGTAGGGGTTCAACAACAGAGATTTATTTCCTCACAGTCCTGGAGGCTGGGAGTCTGAGATCAAGGTGTGGGCAGGGTTGGTTTTTCCTGAGGCCTCTCTCCTTGGCTTGTAGATGGCCGCCCTCTCCCTGTGTCCTCACATGCTCTTCTCTGTGTGTGTCTGTGTCCTAATCTCTTCTTGTCAGGGCACCAGTTGTATTGAATCAGGACCCACCCCCATGACCTCATTTAACTTAGTAACCTCTTTTAAGACTGTCTCCAAATACAGTCACATTCTGAGTGTCTGGGGGTTAGGACGGCCACTCAGGAATTTGGGGGGACACAGTTCAGCCCGTCACAGCAGGTGTGCACAGTCACAGGTCACACAGGTGTTGGCACTGGGTTGGAAGCCAGGCCTACAAGAAACCCAGTCTGTGCCTCCCCAGGCACCTCCTGCCTCTACGTGCCCTGGCTGCCCGTTTGCTCAGTCCAGCCACCCCGTGGCCCTGCCGGGGGCGTTATCCAGGCCGCCACTGGGAGAGTTTCTGTTCTCAGAGAATTCAGCAATGTGCTTACTGGCTGGTATGAGAAACATAAGTGTAAACTTTGTGATTGCGTTTAACTGCTGTTTCTATATGATCTCATGATAACTGTTGCTGATGTATTTACAGTGTTGTTACTTTAGCAGAGGAGTCCCCATTGAACACCGCAGGGTGAGGGCATGTGGGGAACGTACCTGTTGGTCCATCCACACATTCATCGAGCCCCCAGCCCCCCGCCCCCTGCCTGTGCTCTGGGCCTGGGCTGGGCGTTTGGAAGTGACTCAGAAACGGCCCGCCCTCAGGCAGGCTGGGTGCTCATATACTCAGGGAGCTAGCCGGATGACAGTACTTGGCATGTTGCACCAGAGATTTTAGGAAGCCGTGCAATGGTCAGAGTGGCCCGAGAAAGCTTTGCAGGGGTGGTCTGGAGCTGGCTCTGAAGGATTTTGCTGGCTGGCCCAAAAGGGAGCAGGGCTCACACCGTTCCAAATGTCTGGCATCACCTGGGAGTATGCGCAGCACCAATCGGGGTGCCAAGGCCACTGGGGCAGAGACCCTGACTTGTTGAGGCCCATGGCCTGGAGTGGGTGGGGGCAGAGAGGGCAGTGGTCAGCACATGGGCCCAAGCCAGGCCATGAAGGTTCCGGCTGCTGCCCAGCGCTCACCGAGCTGGTGATTCATTCGTTCTTGCAATGCGCAGCCCACCCTGGTCTGGATCTATACTGGGCCGGGGACTAGTCCAGCTACAGAAGTGAATCAGGCTTCATCTTGCCCTGCAGGGGCTGCCGGCTGCAGTGGGTAGGCTGGGAGAGTTGCAATTTGGGTGTGATCTGTGTGGTGATGGAGGGAATAATGCAGGGCTCTGGGAGCCCAGGGGAGGCCCTGACCCAGTCGGGGAAGCCTTCCAGGTCTCCTGGAGAATGGAGGGAAGGTGAGGCACAGGGACCAGGCAGAGGGACCAGCTAGCCTAGGAGCCGGCACCCACGTGGGGGGGGCGGGAAGGCCAGTGCCCCAGAAACGCGACCATCTTCATGCCCCAGGGAGTGGATGCTGTCATTCATTCTTTACAAAACTGCCAGGCCCCTCATCCTTTCATTCTTTCCTTTGCTCAGTCCGTGGCTAGTTATTGAGCACCTACTGTGTGCCATGCTGTGTCCCAGAAGCTGGGTTGCCCTGGAGGTCCTCTCCTGGAGCTAGTATGTAATGGGGGAGGTAGGGAACGAAGCCCAGGAGATTAACATGTAATATTTATTCCATAGTGAAAAGTGCCAAGAAAGTAAAGCAGCAGAAGCTGGTGGAGAGTCATGGGGCTGCAGTGGGGGTGGCTCTTTTGGGAGGTGGTCAGCAAAGGGGTGCTGCAGGGGGTGGGAGGGCAGGTCCTGCAGAGGCCTGGCTGGGAGCATTCCAGGCAGAAGGGCCGGCTTGGGGAAAGGCCGCAGGCGGGAAGGTGCCTGCATGTCTGAGGTGCAGCAGCCAGGGACGTGGCTTGAGCTGGGTGGTCAGGGAGAAGGACCGGAGAGCCATCAGCCGGGGTCAGTCCTGTGGGCCGGGGAGGACGTGGGCTTGTATGCTGGATGCCACAGAGCCCTCGAGGGTTTTTCTGGTTTTCTTTCATATTTTTACATGTATCAGTTCAGTCATTTATATCACTATGAACACTATTTTACACTTTGGCTTATAATCCAAAAGTACTTTATTTTGTTGCTCAGACTGTTCTAGCTTTGGCCACGGGAATCTCTTTCAGTTGACCCCTGTGTTCCTTTGCACCCCATCATTGTGGCATTTATTTATTAATTTATTCTTGGGTACACCCTTACTTTCCAGTCCTGTAAGGTGCTCCAGGTTCGTCTCGTATATTCCCTGCCCCAGTCCTAGAGCCACTCATTTCTCCAAGGAGCCCTGGTCCCACTTATCAGAGAATGGCATGAGAAACCAGGATCTGGGCACTGGGTGTGCTCACCGCTGCTGGCATGTCGTTGCTTCTAGGCTTAGCTGACAGAGCAAGGAAGTGTATGCGTATATACTAACCGTGTATGTGTACATATCTAAAATATTTCTAAATGTAGCATCTATATGTATATTAAGTTAAACATGAGTTCTTACCGATGTCCCCAGGCTAATCCACTAGCACCTGGATCCTCTGGCCTTCTCCCCTCGCTCATCTGTCCTCCCTCCAGCGGGGAGGGCCTGACCCCACCACCCATTTACTTAGTTATTCAGCACTCTAGTGGCTTCAGAACGGTTAACCCTCACCCCGTGGATTCAGAGGGCAGTAGAGGGAAACCTTCTAACGTGTGTGTTCAGAGGCCTGTGCTGGCCGCTGGGAAGGACTAAAGGGCGAGTGTGCGGGGGCAGAGGCAGGGCGATGGGTGAGAAGGTGACTGCCACGGTCTGGCAGAGGGCTGCTGCCTCTGGCTTGGACCAGGGTGGTCGCAGGGAACGGGGAAAAGTGGTCTAGGCCTGGAAGTGGAGACCCGGCGCTGACAGATGGGCTGAGGAGCTGGGGAAGGAGCCAAGTGGAGGCTGACTTCACTGTGCCCACTGGGGCGCTGGCGGTGCTGCCTCAGAGTTCTCCAGGCCAGCCCCTCCCACCTAGATGCCTGCCCTTTGTTGGTCACTTTGCTCTTGCCACATTCAGAGCCCAGGTGCTGGGGCAAGGCTGGTAAGGGCCCCTCTCTCCTGCTGCACCTCTGGACTTGGGGGCAGGGCACAGCTTGGAGGCAGCTGGCGAGTCAAGCGGCACATGACTTTCGTAGACCTGCTCCACTCAATGGAGTAAGGAGCGGGTGCTCTGTGCCCACCAGGGGCCACCCCCGCCTCACTGTGCCACACCTGGCTCATGGCGCCTGGGCTCGGCCCTCAGCTTTTCTAGGCAGAGCTGGTGGGACCCAGCAGGGCCTTCTCCCGCAGCCCATCCACTGTTAGCCTCCCTGCCCTACACACGGGTGTCACCTGGCCCATCTCAGCTGGCCCCCTCTGCCCCTCCCAGGGGCAGGCCCGGCCTCACCCAGGCTGCCCTGCACACGCCTCTGCTCACGCTGGCCACATTCCTCCTTCCTTTACTGCCTGGGACCAAACTCCCCTTTATCCGCTCATCCGCTTTCAGCTTTCCTCCTCCCAACAGTCTTTGAGGGGCAGCTGTTGGTAGCCTTGTTTCCCAGGGAAGGGTCAGGAAGCTCTGGGAGGTCTGTATAGTCAGGGTTCTTCAGAGAGAAGAAGAACCAGTAGGAGAGAGAGATGGAGGGGGATTCGGTGTTTTTCAAGAAGGTGGCTCACATGGTCGTGGAGGCTGACAAATCTGAAATCGGCGGGGCAGATAGGCTGGAAATTCGAGGGAGCGTTGATCTCACAGTGATGAGGCAGAATTCCTTCCTCATTGGGGGACCTCAGTCTTTTCTCTGAAGGTCTTCAACTGACTTGGTGAGGCCCACCCACATTATACAGGGTCATCTGCTTTACTCCAGGTCTACTGATTTAAATGTTAATCACATCCTTAAAAATTCCTTCACAGCAACATCTAGACTGGTGTTTGGCCGAATGACCTGGGACCACAGCCCTGCCCAGTTGACACGTAACATTAACCATCTCGAGGTTAAGTAGTTTGCAGAGGGAAATGCACTCGTCAGTGCAGATTCGGATTCTGACAAGATCCCATCCCTTTGACTTCAAATCACCGTCAGCATCCCAGAAAGTTAGAACAGTGTTGCCTCCTTAGAAGGAGAATGCCAGAAGCATTTAGTTCCTCCCTGGGGAGATCATGTTAAATATTTAAAGTTCTGGCTTCCTGGCACTCAGTCCCTTAGGAAGAGGCCAATTCTAGCTCTTGGGTGAGATGAGCGCTCTGACAGGTCCGGTCCTTGTTTTATTTCTGTGATTATGCATGTTTGATGTAAGGAGACATTGATCTTGTATCTTTGCCTGGCCAGGTTTATTTGCTCCTTTCCCTGCTGTTATGAGTAAGGATTTATCAACCCGAGTGACATCGTAAAACTCCTCACCTAAAATTAATTTCAGCATGTTGGTGTTCTACAGACTGTGGTCTGAGAGAAATGTTGCCACCTTGGAAGCAGCTCATCCATGAGAGACACATTTGTTTCTGTTCTTCGGAGATTGCTGTAATTTAGAAAACGAATGGGTTCCTGTGGAATGTGTGTAATTGTGTGATATTTGAAATAAAAAGATCGAATGAAGCCTTTTGGAGTGTTTGAAGAAGACACTCCCTTGGCATATTTAACAAATAATGTTTTGTTTGCTGAATAGACGAATACCTTCTGGTGGGGTTAGCAGCCTGGCATCCGCAGAGCACTGGCCCTGGGGCCAGGCGCCTGGGGGTGAAGCCTGGCTCTGCCCCTTGGCAGCCCCTCATCCCAGGCAGGTCACCAGCGGCGCATCTCTGATGCTCGGCTGCCTTGTGGCAAAGCAGTTACCTCCTTCCTGGCTGCTGTGAGAGCTTCATGTGGGGGGGAGGGTCACAGAAGCCCCCAGCCCGGGCAGGAGAGCCACTCAGCAGTGAGGGCACCTCCACCCCTGCCCCTCTCTACGTCCACCTGCTCGGCCTCCTCTAACTCCAGAGCTCAGGGCATGGGCACTGGAAATGTGTTTCTGGTTTACAATCTGTTCTGCTCTGATGAGACAGATGATTTCTGCGCGGCATATTTTGTGACTGATAAACTGTCCTTCCTCGTAAATCTCCAAATTGGAAGGGATGTCAAAGCCTTACTCTACTCTCCAACACCCTCAGATGTTTTTCCACGGCTGGGAACATCTCAACAAAATAGTAGGGAAGACTCTGCGTGGGACTGATGGAGGTGGCGGGAGGGGGAACTGGAGTGCGGGGACCAGGGGAGGGTCTCAGGGGCCTGTCACACACGAAGGGACACGGGGAGGTGGCGGCAGGCCTGGCCGGCTCCCCCAGCCCGGACCCTGACTGGCTCTCCCCCCATGGCTGCAGGTGGGCAAACTGCGCGAGCGGCTGCAGGAGGCCAAGCTGGAGCGCGAGCAGGAGCAGCGGCGACACACGGCCTACATCTCGGAGCTCAGGGCCAAGCTGCACGAGGAGAAGACCAAGGAGCTGCAGGCACTGCGCGAGGTGCTCATCCGCCAGCACGAGCAGGAGGCAGCGCGCACGGCCAAGATCAAGGAGGGCGAGCTGCAGCGGCTGCAGGCCACGCTGAACGTGCTGCGCGATGGTGCAGCCGACAAGGTCAAGACGGCGCTGCTGGCCGAGGCGCGTGAAGAGGCGCGCAGGGCCTTCGACGGCGAGCGCCTGCGGCTGCAGCAGGAGATCCTGGAGCTCAAGGCGGCACGCAAGCAGGCGGAGGAGGCACTCAGCAACTGCATGCAGGCCGACAAGGCCAAGGCGGCAGACCTGCGCGCTGCCTACCAGGCGCACCAGGACGAGGTGCACCGCATCAAGCGCGAGTGCGAGCGTGACATCCGCCGGCTGGTAAGTGCGCTGCCCTCTCCCCCCAACCGGCTCGAGTGCGTACCTGACCTTCCGCACACGCAGCCCATCCTCCCTGCACACATGCAAGCCCTCCTGCACACACGCACCCTGCTCTTACGCACAAGCAGCTTGTCTTCCCTGCACACATGCAAGCCCTCCTTCCGCACACACGCAGCCCATCCTTCCATGACGCGTGCGCCGTGTCCTCTCCACAAGCAAGTGCCCCAGTCCTCCCTCACGGAGCAGTAAATGCCGAGTTTTGGGGACCCACTGTGCTCCAGGCATGGTTCTAGACCCTGGGGTTCCAACAAAGCCCCTGCCTGGGCGTGGAATGGAAGCTTTGGCAGGTCTCTCCTGTCTCTGGAAGACACCTAAGAAATTTAAGGACTGGAGGCAGAAGGACCAGGTGTCCTTTTTGGAGTCCTGGTCCAGCTGTCCATCCTAGACTGGTCACCAGTCAGTGACAGAGCATCAGTTCACAGCTTAACAAGCCAGTACCAAGAATGGCAGAAGAGATGCACTGATTTTAAATGTCTAATGTATAGAAAATCTAAGCACATACCGATACTAAGTTCTCAGAAGTATTCCCCAGCCCCTTTTCCCTTTGTGTGTGTAGGGGCGGTGTTATCACATAATAGGAAGAGAAGGCTTTGGAGAAAGTCTCTTCTGGGTGTGAATCCAGATTCCCTCACTCGTTAGCTGTGTGACCCAATCAAGTTGCTTACGGCCTCTAAGCCTCTGGTGCCTCACCTACAAAAGGAGGAATAATCACGTATCTGTTACAGCATTACGAGAATTAAGTTCACTAAAGCATCTATCCGCAGCTTGTAGATTGTGTAATAGGAGACATGTAAAATATGTTCCTCTGTTACAGGAAATGTATATTTAAGGTAAATAAAATGGGGAAAAAACAAGTATTTGCACAAGAGACAGACTGAGCTTAATTTAAAACGAACCAAGGACTTGGTGTCTGTTTCCATTTCAGTGCCAAACAGAAGTATCCCCAGCTCAGGTAGTCTCAGTGTGTGGGGGCCACTTAGGAGAATAGAGTGAAAAGAATAAATGTCCATTTCTCCAGTTCTCCACGCATTTGATAAATGTCCCTCGTCAGACAGGCCTCTTGGCAACGTGTTCAGAAAGTGGCCTGTGTTTTGTTTCTTTGTCAGCTGGATTGGATTAGAAACGCAAAAGGCTTCCAGGCTTCCACTTACACAGTTAACATGCCTCTTAAGAAACAGTCAAGAAGAAAAGGCAATTATGGTCAACGTGGGGCTATTGGACACATTCTTTAGACCAGTTAGGATTAGGTCTGAGAAGACTCCCCCCAATACACAGGGGCTTAAAATCTGGAAGTTATTTCTCTTTCATATACAAAATCTGTAAAGTGCTCCAGAGAGTAGGGTAGGCCACAGGGCCTCTTACCTCTCCCCTCAGAAGGGGCTCTGGGATGTGGCCATGGTCCTCATGGCCCCTCATGCCATGGAGTGCCAGCCATCACATCTGCATCCCAGGTTGGCAATAGGAGGGCAGATGAAGGAGGGTATGGTCTTCATTTAAAAGCACTTTTCTTTCTGGAGGTTCTATATACCTCCACTTCCATCTCTTTGGCTGGAAGTTACTTGCTCAGCCTCACCCAGCTGCAAGGGGAGCTGGGAAATGCATGGCAGCTCCTAATAAATCCTGGTATGGCACTCTGTTCATTTCCTAGGGCTGCTATAACAAACTCCATGGCTTATAACAACAGGAATTTATTCTCTCGCAGCTCTGGAGTCTAGAAGTCTGAAAACAAGGTGTCAGCAGGGCTGTGCCCCTCTGAGGGCTCCAGGGAAGAACCTTTTGTTTGCCTCTTCCAGGCTTGGGTGGTTGCCGGGAATCCTTGGCGTTCCTCGGCTTGCAGCTGCATTACTCCAGCCTCTGCCTCCACATGGCCTTCTCTTCCCCACGTGGCTGTGTCTTGTCGTCTTCTTATAAGGGCACCAGTTACTGGATCTAGGGCCCACCGCAATCTGTTACGATTTCATCTTAGTTATATCTGTAAAGACCCTATTTCTAATAGGATCACATTCTGATTTTCCTAATAGACATGAAATTTGAGGGGGACACTGTTCACCCAACTACAGGTACCAAGGAGGAGACGAGAATGGATCTTGGGGTAGCAGCTTCTTTTTCATTCTCTGATGCTCCAAACTTTGCAAACGAAGTGGAACTAACAGATTTACTCACAAATTGGTGGGTTCATTGGGAGCTGGCTAAACAGGTTTTCATTGAGACGAGTGTCCTGATGGTTGTGACTGCTGAGAAATGCTTAGATTCTGTGCCTCTGGGGCTGAGAGAGGGCAGAGTGAGGGCTTTGCAGGGGCTGATCTGAGTCTGAATCATGGATCTGCTTCTGACTAGTGTGTGGGCACATTCACCTCTCAGGGCCTCAAGCTTATCTGTAAGATGGAGTAAATAATGTCTACTTTGAGGGTCTTTTGAAGACTGAGAGAGAGTTTCTCTTAAGTACAAATGTAGTCCCGAGCTCACACTAGCACGTAAGTAAAAAGTGATAGCCATCACCCGGACTGTTGTTCTTTCCCTAACTGTATGTCAGCTAGAATCTTACGGTTGCAAGGGACAGAAATTACACCTCAGACTAGCTTAAACCATGAGTCTGTCGGCTCTCATGACTGAAGTAGCAGGACTAGCCTCAGGCATAGCTCCAGTGGCACTAATGATGTCACCCCGGACCCAGGTTTCTCAGGCTCTGCTGTGTCCCCTGATGCATCATTCTCAGGCTCTGAGCTCTCAATGTGCTGATGAGATGCCACCACGGTGCCAGACCCCACATCCTCACAGGAAACAGACCAGTTGATTTACAATGTTGTGTTAGTTTCTGCTCTACAGCAAAGTGAAGCTGTTATACATATACATATATCCACTCTTTTTTAGATTCTTTTCCCATATAGGTGATTACAAAATACTGAGTAGAGTTCTCTGTGCTATACAGTAGGTTATTAGTTATCTATTTTATATATAGTAGTGTGTATATGTCAATCCCAATCTCCCAAGTTATCCCTCCCCCCCCTTTCCCCCTTGGTAACCATAAGTTTATTTTCTACATCTGTGACTCTATTTCTGTTTTGTAAATAAGATCCTTTGTACCATTTTTTTTAGATTCCACATATAAGTGATATCATATATTTGTCTTTCTCTGTCTGACTTACTTCACTCAGTATGACAATCTCTAGATCCATCCATGTCACTGCAAATGGCATTATTTCATTCCTTTTAATGGCTGAGTAATATTCCATTGTATATATGTACCACATCTTCTTTATCCATACCTCTGTCAAAGGACATTTAGGCTGCTTCCATGTCCTAGCTATTGTAAATAGTGCTGCAGTGAACACTGGGGTGTGAGAGAAGCTCTTTCTTAGCTCCTAAGGAGAAACAGGAGGGTCCTAGCAACACCCTCTTCGGGGCTGTTGGCTCTGATTGGGTCATGTATCCACCCCTGAACCAGTTACTTTTAGGTGGTGGAGCCATGCAGGTGATGTGAGCCAATCAGGGCCTGACCTGGGAACTTGGAGTGATTTCAGCCCCACCCCTCTCCTGAACCACATGGTGAGAGTGGGAGTGTGGGAGAAGGGGAAATGGATGCTGGAAGGCAACCCAGGAATGTCCAGCACACTCAGGTGTTGGGGTTTGGGGAAGCTTGAGAAGCTCATTGTCAGAGGTTTACACTTCCTCAGGTCCTCAGGGCAGGGGGCAAGATCACTAAGGGCCCAGCCTGGGGGCCAGACCAGAGTCGACAAATAGTGAGAATAGCTGTGTGAGCTGGCAGGTCTCCTGACCTCCGGAGCCTCAGGACTCTGGCTGGGGAAATGTGACAACCTAGAAAATGTTGGCTCCACAGTCTATTCCACATCGTCCATCCATTCCTGGATGCCATCTCCACTAGTGGAGACTGTTTTCTGGGAACCTTTCCCACATGATGGGGTGTAAGCCCTCTGCTCATTTTCTAGGATAAATGGGGAATCTGTGCTCTTCCAGGCTGAGAATTTGGATTTCCAGAGATGTCTAGCTTAAGATGCTGTTCTTTCTTGTGGGAGGAACTAGCGTAATGCAGTGGTGGAGGCAGCGCTTCTGGGCTCCAGTGCAAAGCCAGGAGTGTGCAGCTGGGATGCTGAGGGGGACGGACTGGAGCCCTACCTGTTAACTTGTAACACCTCCCCAACTGGCACCACTGATTCCCCTCGATTTATCTTTTTCTCCTAGCATTAATCATGCTCTGATCTACTCCATGTTGACTTTTCTATTCTGTTTTCAGCTACCCTCCCCTCTGGAATGGAAGCTCTGAGGGCGGGGACTCTGATCTGTTTTGCTCATCAGTGTTTCCCAGCACCTGCTGATGGCACTCAATTCAGTATTTGTTGAATTAATTAAAGCATGTTTAAGTGGTTTCAATTAATGAACTTCCACTGGTTCACGTTGCTTCTGGATTGAACTCTGCAGTGGCAACAGTGTTTTCTGCATCATCAAGTGTTCTTCCCTACAGCGGGGAGGTGTTCCCACCTCCGGCTCTGAAGAGCGGGGAGCTGCGGGTGACCGCCACCAGGGGGCGCAGCAGGCACATTCTGCAGCTGCTGCAGGAGAAGCTGCACCGGGCACACCCTTGGCTGGAGTTCCAGGAAACTGTCATGGGCAGGTGGTTGGGGATACAGAGGGAAGGGGAGTATCCTTTTTTCTTCTAAAGAAAGGCCACTCAAAGAGCTTGTCAGAGCTCTGGGACTTTGCTTGAAAGCCTCAGTCTGGAGGTTGGGGGTACCATTTGCTGCCTTCTGTAAACTGTATTTTGTAAGTTTTTCATGGTCTGCTGTTTAGCTAAAGTAGATTACTAGTGGCCGCTAACATTGATTGTGTGCTTGTAAGATGCCAGGCTCTGTGCTAAATTCTTCCCGTGGTTGAAGTCTCCCCCCAGTTGGACAGGGTGTTCTCAGTGTCCCCACATTACCGAAGCTGAGGCTAAGAGGGGTAGTCTGCCCAGAGTCACACAGCAGGTAGGGGCGGGGATTTGAGCTAGCTTCTGTCCGCCCTCAGGGCAGGGCTCCTAACTAGCATTCTCTGCTGTAGCCATGTTTCAAGTTACAATCAGCTTTAGTTTGTTACCCTCTGAGAGTGTGATGAGTGAGAAGGGCATTTGTATTAGTTTCCTGGGGCTGCCTTAACAAATGGCCACAAACTCAGTGGCTTAAAACAATGGAAGTTTACTCTCTCACTGCTCTGGACTCCAGAAGTCCAGAATCAAGGTGTCAGCCGGGCCGCGCCCCACTGAAGGCTCTCGGGGAAGGCCCTTCCTTGCCCTTTCAGCTTCTGATGGCTCCAAGAGTTCCTGGGCCTGTGGCTGCACCACTCCAATCTCTGCCTCCCTCTTACATGGTGATAAATGGAATATTTCCTGCCATACCAATAAACAAAGGATGTCACAGTCATCCTTTCAACGACTGCAGCCCTTCAACGTGAGCCGGTGAGCCCTGAGGAAACTCAAGGCTGACAAAAATACCTGCCATCTAGCAGCCCTCAGACTGCAGCCACTCCCTGCAGCAGCGAGCCCTGAGGAAACTCAGGGTGTGAAAATACAGGATACTGGCCCCAGGTAGCTGAGGTGCATATCAAAGGAATGATTTCAGTGAGCCCAGACTCTTGCATCTTCCCATACATAGGAAAGCACTAAATTCCTTTACTTGAGATATCTGGTTTTCTTTAATTAACAATCATCTTTTGACGTTCCCTACTACTTTGCCTTTGTCGCAAAAACTCCTCTATATCCTGGCTCCTCCCCTCGCCTCCTCCGAGCAGTTTCTCAGAGTTGCCTGAAACGCTGTCTCCTGGGCTGCGGTCCTCATTTTGCCCCCAATAAAACTTAACTCGCAACTCTCACATTGTGCCTTTTTTTTTTTAAGTCAGCAATGGCCTCCCCTCTGTTTTTTTCCTTTGGTCTGCGTCTTCTCTTTGTCCTATGAAGACACTTGTCATTGGATTTAGGACCCAGCCAGTTAATCCAGGACGATTTCCTCATCTAAAGATCCTTAATTACACCTGCAAAGACCGTTTTCCCAAAAAAGGTCCCATTCACAGATATCTGAAGTTAGGATGTGGACATGTCTGTTTAGGAACCACAATTCAAACAACTGCAATATTCATTCATTCATTTCCTCAATATTTGCACACCTAATGGAAACAAAAGTCTAGGAAAGACAGGAACTACTATTTATTGAGACCTACTATGTGCATGCAACAATTATAATTAGAGCTAATGTTTATTTTATGCCTACTGCGTGCCAGGCAGTTTTTATGTGTTAATGTATTTCATCCTCAAAACATCCCTGTTATTATCCCCATTTCACAGATGGAAAACTGAGGCTTAGGAAGAAATCAAGTAACTAAACCAAGGTGACAGAGCCAATAAGTGGTGGCATCAGGGCTAGAACCCAGGCAGTCTGGGCCCAGTGGCCTTGCTCCTAAGCAGCCTGCCTGTCTCTGCTGTACCCTTCAGCCCTCACAGCTCCCCTTCCAGGTGGATGTTCCTACATCCCCATTTTACAGGTGAGGAGCCTGAAGCTTAGAGAGGTTGAGTGACTTGCCAGAGGTCACACAGCTTGCCAGTGGGGATTAGTCTCCAGTTAATACTTTTGTACTCCATGCACAGTGCTTTTTCCTCTGTGCCACGTTGTTTTATATCAGTTGGCTTTAACCTTTACGTTGGGTAATCAAGGTAGTATCCACATTACACTGCCTTACATACAGGCCCGCTCGTGGCGGGCACTCACAGGTATGTGTTAAATAAAGCCACATCATATAGACTTTATCCAGATTTCGTTGAAACCATCCTTACTAAAGCATTAGTATTCTTTTCAGAACTTTTTAATGTACCTTATCTCAAATAGAATTTATTCCTAAGTCCCATGATGATAGTAATCACTGTAGCCGAAACTCTTATGGTTTTTGTCAATTAATGAAACTCTAGTACTTGGGAAATTTTCTCTTTTAACACCTGTATTAGTTTCCTAGGGCTGCTGTTACAAAGTACCATGAACTGGGTGGCTTAAACAACAGAAATTTATTCACTCAGAGTTTTGGAAGCTAGAGGTCTGAAATCAAGGTGTCAGAGGACCATGTTTTCTGAAGGCTATAGGGGAGGATCCTTCCTGCTTCTTCCGGCTTCTGGAGGCTCCAGGCGTTCCTTGGCTTGTGACCACATCACTCCAGTCTCTGCCTCCATCTTCTCCCTGTGTGTCTCTCCTCTTATAAGGACACCAGTCGTTAGGGCCCACCCGACTCCACTGTGACCTCATCTTAACTAATTATATCCGCAAAGACCCTATTTCCAAATGAGGTCACATTCTCAGGTTGTAGGAAGGACATGGATTTAGGGGAGGGGCACCCCAGTATAGCACCCTTACTGGGGCAGTTTCCCAGCTGTTGGCTTTGTGTTCAGAAACAATCGAAGTGTATGGCCCGGGGCAGAAGCTCCCTCCTCCGTAAGCTTCTTTCTGCTTGGTTTCCTCTAGGGAATGTGGGGCGAGGCTGGGCTGGGGGAGCTGGGGCTCACGCTGAGGCTCGAATGTGGGGAGGCTGAGGTGCTTTGGAGGCCCCAGAAGCATCCAGTCGGCTCTCTGACCGCGGGACCCTGAGAGACGTCAGGGCGGAGGGAGGAGGTTGGAGTGTCAGCTGCACACGGGGAGTTAGCATGGGTGAGGATGCGGCTGGCTGAGGAGAGGGTGCAGACTGGGAAGAGAGCCAAGCCTTGGAAACTACAGCTTTCGACGGTGACCAGGGCAGGGCGAGAAGAAGATGGAAGCGGTGGAGTCCCACAGAGGGCGCGAGGGTGGGAGCAGTTCACGTAGCTGGAGTGGGCGGCAGTGTCAGACGGGGTGAGAAGGAGAGAGGATGGAAAATTGTTCAGTGAGTTTGCGGGCCAGGAGAGCGTTGGAGACGTTAGCAAGAGCCGTTTACTGGAGGGGTGGGGACGTGGCCAGACAGGAGTGGGAGAGAGGACGACCAACTCTGTGAAGAAGCTGAGCTGCTGGAGGGCCAGGGGGTGATGGCTGGAGGGCCCTGGCAGGTCAGGATTTGACTTTATTTCATTAAGGTGAGAGAGATACGAGCACTGATCAGTTTCGAGGGTAAGTGTCTGGTTGACCATATAGGTCGTTGAACCCACAGCTCTGTGCTCCTCTGTGCTGGGGGCGGTGACGGCGGAGCAGGGCCTGGGCTGTGCACTATGGTGTCTCTCTGTCCTGTGTTGCTGAGTTCAGCTGCCCAGGTCCATGGACCTGCTGCACCTTTCCCTGGGCCTAAGGCCAGCAAAAGAGCGCTTTCCCTGGTCACGAGCCCCTACAATTGAATGCTTATTCTTTCTCTTTCCAGATGGATGAGATCAAGGGAAAAGATCGTGTGATTCTGGCCTTGGAGAAGGAACTCGGTGTGCAGACTGGGCAGACCCAGAAGCTGCTTCTTCAGAAAGAGGCTTTGGATGAGCAGTTGGTTCAGGTCAGAGAGGCTGAGCGGTACCACGGTAGTCCAAAGAGAGAGCTCCCACCTGGCATAGGGGACATGACCGAGCTCATGGGTGTCCAGGTGAGGGGCTTATGCAAGCACTGGGGCCTCAGAGCTGACCACCTACCTGTCCTTCCTCCTACTGGTCATTCTTCTGGCGAACTTGCCTGCCTGCCTGCCTTTCCCCCACCCCTCCCCCTTCCCTCCCATCCATCTGTGCGTCCTTCCTTCCCTCCCTTACCCCTTCCTCCCCAAACGTGAGCTCAGTCGAAAAGAAATGAAAACATGAGTGCCGAGTATACAGTGAGAGCTCAGAAAGGGACCCAGTCAGATCAGGACATGACTTAAAGGCAGAGCTCTGCCCATGAGGAGAGCTCAGCCAGCAGAGAGGGCACCTGGGGCCACAGCTTGGTACTTATCAGGCACAGAGGAGGCCAAAGCTGCATTCATTCATTCATTCCCTCATTCATTCATTCACTAAATACTCAAGTGTCTGTTGAGTGTGCTGTGTGCAGACACCACGTGAGGTGCTGGCGTCTCAGTGGTGAGGTGGGCACAGTGCCTGCCCTTGAGGAGCGTCCTGGAACTCTGTGACTGTGCCTTTGTCAGAGATGCTTGGCGGGCAGGGGTTGGGACGGGAAGGTCCCCAGATACCACGTTCAGATGTCAGGGAGCCTCTGGAGGGTTTGAGGTCTTGTCGCCTTTGAGATGAGGTCTTTCCACCTGTTGCTTGATTTGGGGGAGCCCCAGCATGGCGCATGGTCCTCCTAGTGAGGAGCTCACCTTTGCCCTCAGAGTTTTCCACAAAGGGTCCACAGAGCGCTTTGACTCAGTTAAGCTTTTTCAAAGTATGTTTGTATCTTGCTTCTTTTTTAGGATCAGCATATGGACGAGCGAGATGTGCGGCGATTTCAGCTAAAAATTGCTGAACTGAATTCGGTGATACGGAAGCTGGAAGACAGAAATACCCTCTTGGCAGACGAGAGGAATGAACTGGTAATCAGCCCCCAAGAGGCAGATGGCGCCTTGGGATGCAGGAAAGCAGCCCCGGGGCCACAAACCACGCCCTAAACAGGAAGTTAACGCACAGGCCATCTGGTTTTCTCTACTTTCCTTCTCATTTCTTCCTGATTAATAATCTAACACTCGCTTGTTGAGGAAACCTGTTAGTGCCCTTGATTCTGTAGGAATTTATCCTGAGCTGACAATCAGAGAAGTTCAGTGAGGGGTGTGGACAGGGTTTTCATCGCAGTGTTGTTTATAGTAGCAACCGAAACCAAACCAAAACAAAACCAAGCCCCACCTAAGTATTGATCAAAATAATTATGGAACATTTATGCAGTGAGTTGCGTGCGGTCATTAAGAATGATGTTATAGGTCACATTAATTTGCCATAGAAATTTGTTCACGATTAATTAAATGATAAAAGCAGTCTACAGAACAAAAATACATTGTCATCATCCTGGATTTTGGAAGTTGTTTTAGGTGGTGTGATTATGGATAATTTTTATTTTTTGCTTATCTATTTACTTTCTTTTGCATAAAAGTTCACATATTTCTAATTTTAAAAATAGTGAATGTGAACTTCTGGTTAAAAAAAATAAATCTCTAGTAAGAATAGCAATTTCTTGAATATGTTTAAGTTTGCTGGATAAACAATTAACCTAATTTTTATGTAGTGGTAGTCAACACGTACAAATGTCTTGACAAGTGTCTCGTAATATTTCTCTTTATTCTAAATTTTATTATGAAAGTAAGTGTAACAATATATTTGAAAAACATGGGAGATGAAAAGTGTTAAAAAGTGTCACCTCGGGCTTCCCTGGTGGCGCAGTGGTTGGGAGTCCGCCTGCCGATGCAGGGGACACGGGTTCGTGCCCCGAGCCGGGAAGATCCCACATGCCGCCGAGCGGCTGGGCCCGTGAGCCATGGCCACTGAGCTTGCGCGTCCGGAGCCTGTGCTCCGCAACGGGAGAGGCCACAACAGTGAGAGGCCCGCGTACCGCAAAAAAAAAAAAAAAAAAAAGTGTCACCTCTTCACAATTTTAACAGGATCAGAATAAATTCATTTCCTTCCAGTATTTTTAAAGGCATATTTTTATATAGTTTTCATCAGACTGTACATCTAATATTATGTCTCCACTTTTTATTTAAATATTCATGAGCTTAAAAAAAAATCCCTCATGAGAGGCAAAATAGTTTACTAAGTGGATTAGAGAAAAAAATAGCTTGCTTGAAACAATGCAAACCTTCTGAAGTGTTTAAAGTAAGAATCAATAAGCTGGCCAGCACTGGGATCTTAAAATCATGAGGCAACTTCTGTTAACAGTTCGAGGTGATTCTCACATGTTTTTAACGCTTATGCAAATATTTTGACACCCACGAAGAGCCTTCTTTTTATTGTTTTGTGGTTACAAACGGGACATTTTCCCTGTGTAATATTGTTCTGCAACTTGCTTTTTTCACTTGCTGTGTCAATTACAGTGCTCCCCAGCAATGCGTGAGATCCACCTTTGTCTTTGTAACGCTGCATCATACTCTGTTGTGTAGACACACCATGGTTTATTCAACCATTCCTCTCCTGGTGAAGATTTAGGCCGTTGCGCGTTTCCTTGCTGTTGTAAACAGTGCCTCACAGAAGATACATTTCTGTCTTTACCGACTTGAACCTTTATTTCTGCAGGATAGATTTCTAGAGGTACAATGTATGAGTCAAGGTACATGTTATACTTTAATGGCTACCATCAGTGTTTTATCTTAACTTTCACAGCCTGGTAACCAAAAGCAGGGGTGTGCAGTCAGTCCCTTGTGTTTGGTTCTTGGTCCTGGCACTTTCTATGTGGTACATCACTCCACCTCTTTGTAGCCAGGTTCTTTGTCTGTGGAATGGGGATGGGGATGGGCCCCCTCCTAGGGTGGTGGTGAGGGCTAAATGAGAGGGGATGCCTGGAAGGTCCGAACATCGTTTTGGACACATGGCGAGTACTTGATAGATGCAGTGGTTCTTGTGATTGTCGTGATACTGATAAATATTTTAAATTGTTTATGTTTTTCATCCATTAAAATGACCCTGCGAAGACTATCACTATGCATTTTGTTCTCATAACAAGTCTCTGAGGCAGATACTACCATTATTCCCATCTTATAGAAGAGGGAACTGAGGCTGAAAACTCGGCCGTGGTCATGCAGCTAGTGTGTATGTCACGGAGGACACTGTACTCAGAAGGAAAAAGAGTGGGTGCCTCTAATGGAGCAGCCTCCCAGTCCCAGCTCCCCCTCCCCCTCGCCTGTCATCTCTCATGTCTCTGTCTCGCTGGACTGGCCTCCACACAGCAGTCAGAGTGATGGATTGTTCTAGAAGGCATTCCTGACCACAGAGTGCTCCTGCCTCAAAGCCCTGGGGGCGGCAGGAGTGTGGCTGCAGGTGGAAACAAATGGCAGAGCTCTCAGCTCCCTAAATCAGACCTCACCATGCCCGCCCCTTCTCTGCCCATCCCGCAAACTCCTTGCTCCCGCTGCACTCAGCGACGCGCCGTCTTCTTGTCCGTTCTGAACCCCTGGATGTGTGGTTCCCCAGCCTGGCGTGTCCACCGGCGCCTGTCTCACTGTGTTCTTACCTCTGTTACCGTCTTTGTCCTCTTCTCTCGTCTGTTGGACGGTCACCCCATCGTGTCATGCCTTTGACCCAGCTCCCAGCACAGGGCCCGGGCCCAAGAGGGGCTCCTCAGATGCTGATGGGATGAGAGAGACTGGAAGGACACCTCGTCAGTCATAGGGACTGTGCTCAGAGGACTCAGGGCATGGCTCCAGGGCTGGATGGAGCCCTGAGCATTGAGGCTGGCATTGAGCAGGGCCAAGGGATCGTCTGTTGTCTGAAAAGTGTTGAGCTTTCGGCTAGGTCTCTACCTGGAGAGGAATGGTGGCCAGGAGGAGCTAGGTAGCTGGAATGACATTTATGCATGTGACCCATGACCTCTGGGGGTTATGCCCGGAGGTAAAGGAAGTGTGGAAGAGGCTCAGGCCACTTGCCGGCGGGGACGACCTGAGGGAGGTCTCTGGGCCTCCGTGTTGGGCTGCACCCCCTCCTGTTGCCCTGCCCGAGGCCCTCTCAGGCTCAGGTGGGAGCCTGCATTTGGAAGCCAGGTGTCTGTGGGCTCTTCGTGGTGTTTGCACCACCCAGGAGATGTGGTCCCAAGCAGCGGCAGCTCCAGGCCAGGGGGCATCTCCACTGGCCTCTGAGGTTGGCTCTTACAGCTGCTGCCCTCTCTGTCTGGCCGCAGCTGAAACGCTCCCGTGAGACCGAGGTCCAGCTGAAGCCCCTGGTGGAGAAGAACAAGCGAATGAACAAGAAGAACGAGGACTTGCTGCAGAGCATCCAGAGGATGGAGGAGAAGATCAAGAATCTCACGCGGGAAAACGTGGAGATGGTAAGTCATCGTCTCGGAGGCCTTGTCTCTGCCCGGGCTCCTCCAGCTCCTGGCCCTCACCGTACACGTTCCCTGGGGCCACTTCCTACCCACCTTCCCCAGGAAGCCTGCCGAGCGGTCTCAGTCTGCACCCGTCCCTCCTGCCTCTGTTCTCCACAGTTCACAGCACTGTGGGCATCTGTGCCTGACAGAGAGCCCGGGGCAGTCAGACAGTGGGTCTCCACCCAGGGTCCTTAGGCCCAGCCCTCATTCTCTCAGCTTCCTCATCTGTGAACTGGGAAGGAAAATATCAGTGCTGTGGGTTTAAGGAGAGGATGAGTGATGGCGTAAAACATTCTCACAGAAAACCCGGTGCACTGACGAAGCTCAGTACGTGAATGATTACAATTTTGCTCTGAGTGCTTTGAATTTGGGCCTTTTATTTGCTCCAACAAGAATGACTGGTCTTTGTGGTCAGGGTGGTGTCTTGCAGTTGATGGTTTAAGGAATACTCTGAGGTTCATTGTCTAAACTAGTGTCAGTCATGCCCATTTTACAGCTGAGAAGACTGAGGCTCCGGGAGACAGAACACCCTTCTCCCACGCCCTGGCAGGTCCAGGTGTGAGTGTGTGTCGTTACCATGTGTTCCGTGCTCTCTTTCCCCAGCGACCAAGCTTTCCAGGCTTGGTGCAGACACCCACCTCTCCCCACCAGTGCCCACCCAGCCCTTCCTGTCAGCGTCGGGCACAGTCAGCCACACCTCGGGCCTGACTCTGGTCTGCAGCTGTCCACTCCTCCAGCTTGACGACCTGGGGGCTCTCATCCCTCCCTCCATTCTTCCATCCCATATCCCCAAGCCCACACTCCATGCCCTGACGCGCACGGTGGCTTCCTATCAAGTGTTGTGGATGAGTGGCCCTGCAGTGCCCTCTCTTCCCTTGGCTGCAGAAAGAGAAGCTGTCGGCACAGGCGTCCCTGAAGAGGCACACTTCCTTGAATGACCTCAGTTTGACGAGGGACGAGCAGGAAATCGAGTTCCTGCGCCTGCAGGTGCTGGAGCAGCAGCATGTCATCGACGATCTCTCGCTGGTATGTCTGCATGAGCGTGAGCGACAGCCCTCCGTGGGGCGCATGAGACCCAGGCCCCGGGAATGGCAGCAGGGCTGCAGGGCGATGCTGCTGGCAGGGTGGGATCTCACAGAGCTCCTCCTGGTGATGGGCACCTTCCCCCTTTGTTCTTCCAGAAAGCAGCCTCCACTTGTTTATATGACATCACTGGTATCTGGGAGTGGTTTTCATGGCTACTCTTTTTCTCAAATCTTATCCCTAGTTTGCTGCCATTGAGAAGCAGCATCAGTTTTTTAAAAAGAGCCTTCTGGCCTCTACAGAGTGGGCATGATCTGTCCCCAAGAAATCTATTTTCTTTTCTTCTAGCCTAGTTGTTGCAGACTGTGAACTTGAAAACTGGAACCTTGTGATCAGAGCAGAATTTGAAGGACTTGTTAAGACTGTGTGTGTGTGTGTGTGTGTGTGTGCGGCGCATCATTAAGGGGGTTGTATGTCTTAAGTAGGTGGAGTGTTACACCCAGAGAATTCTGCACCTCTTTGTGGAAGGAGCTTAGGAACCAGGAAGGGAGCATCTATAGTGAGCTTTAGTTGCATCTTAGAAGCAAAGTGTGGTCTGCTTGCCCAAGGGGGTATGTGATGCTTCCGTTAGTGGATCTTCAAAAAGTAGAAAAGCCAGTGATCAAAATTATAGAAAAGGCTTTGACTGTAATTGTCCAATTCATTTTGCTTTCCTATCTCTCTATCTCTACTCCTTCCTTCTCTCCTTCCACTCACCCATCCATCCTCACTCCCATCCCTCCATCCATCTTCCCATCGTCCCCTTCCTCCACCCATCCCTTCTTCCCTCCATCCCACCTTCATTCCAACCATCATCTAATCATTTATCCTTCCATTCATCTTTGCTTCATTACACGAAAGTCTTTATGCCACATAAGATGAAAAAAACACACTCAACAAAACAATGATAGAGTTGAAAGAGGAAGATTAACAGATAAGACTAGAGAAAAGGAAGATAGCAGCATCAGTTAAGATCAGCAGGGACACATGGGTGGACCATATGGGCTGTGGCCAAGCACCAGATTTGTCTCTGGGTTTCCTGGCAGCCAAAGAGAATAGGAACATTTGATTAGGAAGGAGAGAATTTACTGGTTTTATCTGGGGCAGAATGCTGCTACTCCTGCTACTACTCGATGGGTGCCATTTCTACTGAAAAGAACCACAGGTACCCACAGTCTCTGAAGGGCGTGTTCCAGTCCATATAGCAAAGGAAGAACCTGAGAGTCAGAGAAATGAGGTGTGTCACCTGACCAGGAGGAGGCCCCATGGGGACTTGGCCCCAGCTCTGTCTGAGATCAAAGCTGCAAGCTTTTTTATTTTCTGCTGGGATCACTGACAGCTGATGTCTAGTCAACACTGCCTAAAGTTTTATAGCTTACAGCCCCAGAGACAGACAGGCTGGAGTTTTACAAGATTGGCAAATCTTGGCATTTTTTTCTGGGATGGTCCATGTCCAGTTAACGGCATGGCTCTGTAGCTGTCAGTTCTGAGAAGCAGCCATGCCTTGGGTGCTCAGAACCTGGACTGACCCAGGCCTGGTGCAGACAGGTAGGCACAGCAGCATTGTAAGTTATGCCCTCTGAAGTCAGCTGGGTTGGTGGATGTGATGTGAGGCTGGCTGAAAATCCCAACAGTTGTGTTTCCTTCTAGGAGAGAGAACGGCTCTTGCGCTCCAGAAGACATCGTGGGAAGGGCCTGAAGCCACCCAAGGTGAGCGTGCGAGGGCGCAGCTGCCCTGCTTTGGCTCCATGCCAGCGTCTGCAGGGCGGATGGTCCAGGCATAGGGGGAGAAGTGAGCAATCCATAGAGGAGCCCTAAAGGCAGACACACTCACATCTCTGCATATTCGATGGTGAAAAACCTGTTATAACTACCTCTGAAAGCAACGTGGGGCTGCTTACTGTAATTTATTCATGGAAAATTTACAGATGAATTCTGTATTTAGGTCTCAGGGGATGCACACCCCAAATTAAAAACTTAAATACTTAGACCTTTTGAAGGATTTAAAAGACACTTAGTCTTGGTTTATAACATCTATATCCTGTTTTGAAAAATCAGGAGCTTCGGGCTTTTTTGGAATGATACAGGATGCGTTCTTTTTGGAGAATGTGGTTTTGCCCATTTTATAGAGATGGTGTCCAAACGTCCAGTGAAGAGAGCAGAGCTGGGTTTGGAAAACTCGGATGCCCACAGGGACCAAGCTGGAAAGTAAAAGAACAAATTGGTATTTAAAAAGGACTTAGTTTGCATTAATACCCGTAAACATTTTTCACTTCCATGAAGCTGTGGGCCTGTTCTCCTTTTTATTGAACCAGATGCCCCTCATGGTTTATCTTTGGGTAGAGATATGGTTGTAGAGAAATATTTCTCTCCTATAAAGAAAACAGCAGTGCAGATGTCTTACTGAATGATCACAGATATATGGCTTTCGTGTCAGGGTGACAATAGGGAGTGGTGGGGACTGTGGAAAACTGGGCCCAGACTATCAGCTGCTATAAGAAAGTGAGCCAGGTGGTATCAGATATTCCAGTCATTCAAGAGAAGTGGGACTCCTTATGCATTAGTTTCCTAGGGCTTTTGTAACAAAGTACCACAAACTGGGTAGCTTAGAACAACAGAAATGTGTTATCTCAAGGTTTTGGAGTCTAAAAGTCTAAAATCAAGATGTTAGTAGTGCCGTGCTCCCTCTGAAACCTGTAGGGGAATCCTTCCTTGCCTCATCTTAGCTTCTGGTGATTTACTGGCAATCTTTGGCTTTCCTTGTCTAAAAGCTGCATAACCACAATCTCTACTTTTGTTGTCACGTGCCATTTTCCCTGTATGTCTCTGTATCACGTGGCTATCTTCTTATAGGGACACCAGTCACATAGGGGTCCACGCCACTACAGTGTGCCCTCATATTATTGCAATGACCTTATTTCCAATTGAAGTCACATTCTGAAGTACTGGGGGGTTAGGACTTTAACATATCTTTTTTGGGGGACTCAGTTCAACCCGTAACACCTTTATGTAAAATCTAAGGGTTGTAAATATTGGTGCAAATTGTTTATAGTATACTCTGTGGGCCAAATAAAATATATCTGTGGACCGAATTTGGACACATGCATAAGTGGTTATTTATACCATCTCATTTAATCTTCATAGCAACCCTGTGAGACTGGTGTTATTTTTTTTCATTTTAAAGTTACAGGAAGTATATAGATATAAAATTTAGAAATGAGTCAAAGAGGTAAAGTAATTGACAAGGCTGACCTTCAGCCTCAAGTCTTGGGCTCCAAGGCCCAAGCTCGTGCCACCAAGTGAAGTTGAATGAGATACAAATCTCTATGCACTGACATTAGAAACTCAGGAAAGGGAAGTGGTTCAGCAGAACTTGGTTATTTTTAAATTTATATACTTTATTATGGAAGTAGTATAACCACATTGTAGACTATCTGGGAGACAAGGGGTCCATCACAGCGGTACCTCCCCAGTGCAATCAATGTTGGCATTTTAACACAATCTCCGCTCCCCCCATCCTCATTCTGCTTCCATTTTTTTAAAGAATGTAACTGTAGGGCTTCCCTGGTGGCGCAGTGGTTGAGAGTCCGCCTGCCGATGCAGGGGACACGGGTTAGTGCCCTGGTCCGGGAGGATCCCACGTGCCGCGGAGCGGCTGGGCCCGTGAGCCATGGCCGTTGAGCCTGCGTGTCCGGAGCCTGTGCTCCGCAATGGGAGAGGCCACAACAGTGAGAGGCCCATATACCACAAAAAAAATAAATAAATAATGTAACTGTAATTGTAGAATACACTTTTGCACCCTGGGTGTTTACTTACTACTATGCTATAAAGCATTTATCCATGTTATGATGCTGTCATCATAAATGTGAATGTTCATGGCTACATAATCCATGGAGTGGATGGGCTATAGATCTGTTTACTGTCCTGTGTCTGCCAGGCATGTTTGCTTCCAGCTCCTCACGGTTGTGAATAATGCTGCAATAAATGTGTCTATGCTGAGCAGACCACTCTTCACGGGCCAGTGCTGCTGGATTCCCTGAGTGCTGAACATCTCATTGGGTGACCACCCTTTCCGTCTTCCTGGACTTCCTTCTTCTGTAAATGTCGCCACAGCGAACTCTTTTTGTCCAGAAAACTGTGTCCATAGTCTGGATCGTTCCCGTGGGTAGATTCCCGGAAGTCAAAACGTGGGTCAGAGGGTGTGAAGGCTTCAGTCAAGAACATTCGCCCCCAGCCCCCAACCCCTGCTTTATAGAAGGGTTGCGTCATTTTGCACAGTTGCCAGTAATGTACACCAATGCCATTTTCACCACAGGACATATGTTTAAAAAGCAACAATCTAAAGGTGTTCAGTTTGTTGCACGAACTGGATGTGCTGCGGGCTCATATATCCCAGAAAGGTTTTCAGGAAACCCACTTTGGAGCCGTAACTATATTTTTCAAACCTTATCAGAATGCCTGGAATAAGAGAGGATTATGTTTCCCCTCTTCCTGTTTCTGAATGTGTCTATGGGAGGGAACTTTACAGAGGCCTAGAATGGGCTTGGGATTTGCTAGGCTTGCATGTACAGCCGGCAAGGAGGGCAGCACCTGTGTCCTGCTCACCATGTCCTGGTCACTGCCTGGCACAGAGTGGGTGGCCCTAAATAGCTGTTGACTCAATAAACAAATTGCTTTTACTGGAATGATACATTTGCCTGACACTGGGTCTTCTCAGGATGGGGATGTTTGGTCACTGTAATTGCAATAGTTTTATGCCACTGGAAGGTGGAGTTTGGGAACTTCTGTGGGAAATTTCCTGACCTGATTCAGGGTCTTTCCCACTTACTATGACCCACCAGCATCTTTCTTTTTCTCGAGGTTCAGTGTACAGCTGTTTCCCTTATGCCACTGCTCAATCCCAGCTTGTCGGGGCTGGATGGGATGTTATCTGGGTCCATCGGGGACCCGGTTAGGTTTTTAATTCTGCAGGGCTGCCTCTCAAGCTGGGCAACTTCCCTTCCTCCTCTCCACAGGCCGCAGGGATTCAGTACTTTCTTTTCTCTCCTTAAATGCCTCCATCGCACTCTGTCCCTTATGCATCCACGCACTTTACCGCTTTGTCCGGGTCCTTGCATGACACAGTGTCATGGTGAGCGCATTGAAGTTTCCAGAATTTTCTGGAAGTCTGACAGCCATCCCTGCTCTCTGGCTGTTGCAAGCCTCCCTGGACTCTGCAGTTCCCCCGAAGGGGCTCCTCTAATTCCACACCCACAGCCCAGTTGCTGCAGAAGTGCTGAGGGCAGAGCAGTGATGCCAGCCCTCATCTTCCAGGGGGCCATCCTGTCCCCGAGGGCTGCTGACCTGTCTCATGGGTCTTCTGGGGACAAGACTGGTGTTGGCTGTCCCTGCCCGGGGACCCTGCTAGTTCAGCCCCGGGTGGAGGTTGCAGGAGAATGACCCTGAGCGGTTCCTCGGGCCCTAGCCAGGGAGGGGGACTTGCTCTGCAGAAGGTCTGATCAGGGCCTAACTGGAATCAGAGCCCCGCCATGGAGTGGGGGGTGGTAGGGGGTCAGCTCGTGCGGCCTGGCAGCAGAGAGCTGTGTCTTAGGAGAGAGCTGGGTGCGTGAAGAATGGCTAAAATTAGTACAGTTTGCTCACGCACCTTGAAAGGGGGGCTGGGATCTTGGATGAGGCTCAGAAACCGTAGCCTGGAACAGCGTGGGGGTCACACCGGCTCCTAGCTGTGTGGCCTTGAACTCTGGGAACCTCGGTTTCCTGGTTCTTACAATGAACATCACACCCATGAGATTAAAGGTAGCTTCTGGCTCCATGCCTGTTGTGTCGTCAGGGATCAGTAAATTATAATTTCTCTTTCTCCCTTCATCTTAAATCAGTAGCTTTCTTTTGGAGGGCCTTTTAGATGCAGGTTCCCAGGCCCTGCCCCTCCCCTCCCCCCCACTCTAATTCACGTCACCATCTTTTAGATAGAGACAGTCTCAGGTAGCAGTGAGGCGACATCTCGATGCCCTGTAGACAGCAGCCATCCTTTGAGGGGAGGTTGGGAAACATCAAAGCACCACCTGAGAATAGGCCCTTCCTTGGGTTCAAGCATCTGTTCTGTGGTCCCTTCTCCCAAATGGACAGGGGTCTGCTGTCACCAGGACACAGTTCACACCTGGGGAGCTTCTGATACGTCACTTCTGGTCAGCGGCTCCTGCAACCATTCTGATAGGACACCTAGGGCCTATCCAAACTTGACCTTGTGCCTCCAAGACCAAGCCTGCGGCCTTGTGGAGGGAAGGGCCAGGGTCCCAGCAGCTGCTCTGGGACAGAAGCCAGGGTGCCGCACTTTAGCCTAGCTGGATGCCAGGCACTTTCCATCACGTGAATACATTTCCCATTTTTAAGTAGCCAAAGGAATCTTTTTTCCCCTTTCTGGTTGTTTCCACTTGACTTTGTTCCTGTACAACCCTTCCCCATGGCTCTGTCATCAGCCTTTGAGTGTGGAGAGGGCTGGATCCTGCCTCGTTCGTCCAGTTATGAGCAGCTCCCAGCACAGCACCCGGCCCACACAGTGGGGCTCGATCACATGGACTAAGTGAGCTGTACTTCCTTTCAGTCCTGCTGGTCTGTGAGGCTCCCCGCGTGGCAACGTGCAGCCGAGGGCTTTCGCTGGGTGTTTCCTTCCCTGGACGGGACAAAGGCTTGTCCCTTCCAGGCTGGGCAGCACCCCTGTCACCCGACCTGGGGCAGCATTGCAGGTTGCTGGGCAATGGAGGGAGGAGAAAAAGCAGAGCTGCGGGCCTGACCTGGCTGCAGAGCCTGCCCAGGGCACCTCATCCCGCATAGCAACGCCCATGGGGACATCCAGGCCATACCCGAAGACTTTGGAATAGATAGGAGGTGATGGTGGTTCTAGGCAATGTATTCTAGCAGGGCAGGAAACCCCAACACGGGGAGTGAGCATGGGGGTGAGCCTCAGTCTTCGGAGAGGAGCCAGCTGAAAGGCGGGTCTGCAGCTCCTGGCCTCCTGCCTGGTGTTAGGAGGGGATCCCAGACCCAGTGCTGAGGGGCTTGAGGCAAAGCTCCCTGATTCCAGACCCTCCTCTCTAGGCCTCTGCTTCCTCATCTGTCTCCACCATCTTCCTTTGGGCCCTCATCTGCTGTCCTGGGGTTATTGCCACAGCTCCCTGGCTGCTCCCCTGCTTCCAGCATCTTCCTCCCCCGAGAGCTGTTCAGAACGATCTTTTCATGGCACACGTCTGACCCTGCCACCTTCTTCTTAGAAACCCTCCACTGGTTCCCCATTTCTTCTGGGCGCTTGCCTCCTGCCCAAGGCCTATGGTAGCTCGTGTCCTCAGTGGGCTAGGTGGTGAAGGCCAAGGTGGTACAGCTCTCAGCCCTTCCCCTCCCCCCATCTCTCTCGCCATTGCTCCATCATCCGTGGAGCATCTGCCTTGGGCACAGCACAGCGTCAGGTGATGGGTGCAGAGGGGTGCCTCCGCTCTTGAGGAGCTTCCAGCAAAGGTGGGTCTAAGTAGGTCCAGGAGGTTGGACATGTGTCATGGACATGTGTCATGGTGTCCACAGAGCCAGGAATCTGCTTGCAAGGCAAAGGTTGTCTTTCATTTTTCTTGAGGGTTCAGGTGTAGAGCAGCTCAGAGAGAAATCAGCCTTTAGGCTTATCGCAAAACTCAACAGTTTGCGGATGACTTGATTTCTAGGATTATCTCCCTCTTCCCCATTAGCCAAGATTATTTCTGTTGCTAGCGTCAAAAACTCAAAGTCATTTAAACAAAGAAAAAAATTTGTATAACTGAGAAGTTTAGACTGGTTTCAGGCATGGCTGGATCCAGATGTTCACACGATATTGCCAGATACCTGTCTATCTCCATCTTTCAAATGTACTTTCCTCTGGGCTGGCCTCTTTCTCAAGCAGGCTCGCCCATGTGGTGGCCCAAACAGCTTTAGCAGCTTCAGGCTGGCATTATACCTGTCTAGCAACCTTTGTGGTCAGAGGGTGTCTCTCCTTAGTGGTTCCAGCAAAAGTCCCAGAGCTGGTGCTCCTTAGCTCAGCCTGGTCACAGGCCCATGCCTGAACCAGTCCCAACTCTGCCTGGGTGGCAGCTCATTTGGAAGGATGACTTAAAGACTTAGCACTAAGTTGCATAGTATGACATGGTTACGTAGCTCATATCATGGCTACTTTGAAAGGAGCAGAGTATCAAACATTATTGAAGTTAAAATATATATGAACTTGGCTATGTATATTTTTTCTTTTGTGAATTAATGTTGCTTTACTACCTTTTAATGTTGCTTTACTACCTTTCAAATTACAGAAGTTTTACTTTTTAATGGTAAGATATGCCCTTTTTTAAACCCTCCATTAGGAGGGTTTTTTTCTTTTGATCTTATGCTTAGAGAAGCTTCTGCAAGAAACACAAGGCCCTCGTAGGTGCCACACGGGCGGGAAACTGAAGACCTCTCTAGTTGCAGTTTTTCTGTTGGATGATGGTTTCTTTCGGTTCGTATAAATGATAAAAGCAAATACTTACAGAAGAATTGCTGAGAACCCATGAGTTTAACTAGTCCGGGGCGTGTACAGGGTGGACGGGGATCAATAGAGAAATTCCCCAAGCCTCCCCGTTTTGGGCTCTGGTCGTGAAGAAGCCTCTCTCAGCTTCATGGTTGCTAGCGCTGTTCCCGGGGGCCCTTGTGATCATCCAGGGACCCGGGCCCATGGAATGGCCCCGACAGCAGGGCAGCTCAGGGAACCTGGGGTCTGCGAGGAAAGCCCCCAGAGAATAAGCCAGACTGGAGGCCGTCCTCTGTGACTGACACGCCCAGGCCCGGCCCCTGGAAACCGGCTCCTCTCAGCCCACGGATCTGCCCCAGAGCTGGCATCCCTTTTAATAAAGGTGCATCTTCCAGAGTATCTTCATTCTCAGAGCTCTGCAGCAGAGAAGGAAGACGGTGGGCTTGTGTGGTCGAGGGAAGGAGAATGCTCTGGGGAAGAATCGGTGCTTCCTCCTAGGACTTGAGAGAGACCTAGAAATTGATGGCAATGATATGGCTTTCGGCTCCCTTGACACACACGGCTAGTGGGTCCTGCAGCCCCTCCCCACCATGGAGTATATCCTCTTTGTGCTGTACTTCTCCTTTTTCCTCTGTCTCTGCGCCCTGGTGTGCCTCTACTTTTCTGGCTGCCAGGAGATGACCTATAAGCATGACGGTGAGTGGCCAGCTTTGGGGGATAGGTTGTGGCCATGTGAAAGTAAGTGGCTATGATCGGGGAGCTCCTTCCTGTGACCGCGATTGTTGGGAATGACACAGATGAGGAGAGAGGAGGCTGAGAGAGGCTGGAGTCAGTTGAAGGGTTGTTTATTTGGGGGGTGCCTCGCCTTTTCCTCTCCATCCCATGTGATCTGCTAAGAATGAGCGTCTATTCAGCACGTAAATGGAGAAGAAATGTTTATTTTTCTGTCATTTTTTGCCCAAACTGCATTTCAAGCATTTGGATTAGTTAGTAAAAAGGTGTCAGCAAGGCAAGACTTTGGTAGTAAAGAAAATAGAAGTCTGGAGGAGTGCGCCCCTTTTATACAGAAAATGCACTTGGAATGGGCAAAGATGGAAATTTTATGCTCCTGAAGTGTCTTTTCATAAGAAATTCCCAGAGAATTTTTGAACAATGGAGGCTCCAAAAAATCGATGGTTTCTTTCATGCTTGACTTTTTAAAAGCCCATTATGAGCCGAGCATTTGAGGAAACAGTATTTGCAGGTGATTTTCCTCTCATTCCTTGGAGGCTGGTGTGGTATTTTGTGTATATGAAAATGCAGTGGAAGGCAGTGTTGCTTAGCCTCCAAGAAGACAGCCACCAGATTTTCACTTGAAACATTAAAATGTCTTTTTCTATCTTGTTGTTTTATTAATAAAGGCATAAATATACATAGTACATTCTGGCTTCCCATATAATACAGTCACTTAAAAAAACTAACCCTCAGAGGAAACAAACTAACCTCACCCATAAGTTATACAAGGTGGGGGGCAGGTCATAGTCAGCTCACTGCTGCCCTGGAAATTGTCTGTGCTGTGTATTTGCGGATTCGTCTCCTTTCTGATTATGGGGGTATAATTTGATCCTTTTGTGTTTGATCCCCACTCTCAGAGCCGCTTCCTCCTTCCCTCACTGCAGCACGCTTCCTAGGGTTCTTGGTCTCTGGGGCCACATGATACTTCAGGGGGCTCCACTTGAGTCTGGGCAGGTCTGCTTTAAATGCGCGGCTGCGGCGTCTGTAGTTAATACACTGTACTAGGGCTCAGTAATTGAGTACTTAACTCGCAGTCCGGCAAGTTTTCAAAAAGCGGGTTGTCCTAGGTAATGGAACACAGAGTCATCACCTCCCAGCATGGCCCACGACACCTGCAGTGAGTGACCACCACTCAGCATTGCGTCCTGGTCGTGCGGAGACAGTGAGGCTTGCTGTTTCCTGGGGCTCCATCGGTGTGCCAGGCAGGGCCCTCCCCGCATCACGGCTCGCTGCCACTCAGCACAACAGGCCTGTCCCCAGAGGCCTAGCAATTAGCAGTGTTTACAAGAAATGAGGTCAGCTGAGTGGCTGCCCAGAAAAATAAGGAGCCTGAGGCTCGGGTGAACTGCGTGTGCGCAGAGGAGCTGAGCGCTGTAAATGCTTCCGCCATCAGATGTCATAACCACAGCTCCCTGGAGATGGAACATCTGGAACATCGTTGACACTTGAACTCAGGTGGGGTTTCTCAACCCAGGGGCAGGGGGGATTTGAGTGTAGGATTGTCTCCTCCAACCTCCACTCAGAAAGGAGCCTAATAGGGTCTCACATTTCTACCTGGTGGACTCACCTGGGGTGCACAGTCAGGTGGAGGCCCAGCTGATGCTGGCTGTATGAATGAGGGAAGGGAGGTCACGTGCAAACCAGACACTATTTGTGGGTAAACAGGTTTGTTTGGCATTGAGTTCATTGCAAATACTCATTGAACAACCGATATTTCTTGAGTGTGTCAGGTCCTGGGCTACAGTGGGGAAGAGAAGAGCCCAAATCCTTGCTCTCATGGAGCAAAATCCCTGTCCTCATAGGGCCTATATTCTAGAGGAGAAAGACAGCTAATAGACACATAAGCAAAATATGTCTTATGTTAGGTAGCGATGAGCACTATGGAGAAAAATAAAGGAAGGAGAACAGAGGTTGAGGTGGGGATAGATTAGTCAGGACTTTGATGTGGTGGTCAGGGAGGTCTTTTTTAATGTTACATTTGTGCAAAGACTTGAGGGAAGGGAGGGAGAGAGCCTTGTGCATTCTGGTGAAAAGCATCTAGGCAGTGCAAAGGCCCTGTGGCAGGCATGTGGAAGGTGCAGGGGTGTGCTTGGCAGTGTGGCTGGAGCCCAGTGGTGAAGGGCATGAGGCCAGAGCAGAGTAGGAGGCAGGTCCTGCAGGGCCTGTGGACTGCAGTGTGGATTGACTTTTACTGAGGTATGGTGCAGAGCCGGTGGGCTTTGAGCAAAGGACCAACGCGACCTGACTCTTGTTTCAAAATAGTTCATCTGACCACCAGGGTTTGGGACAAGGGCAGGAGCCGGAAGGACAGTAGGAGGCAGTTTTTTAAATTTCAGTGAGAGACGATGGTGGCTTGAGCCAGGAGGGAGGCGCTGGTTCCTGGAGGATTGGATTCCGGGCTGAAGATGGAGCCAACAGGATTTCTCCCAGAGGCGTGGAACATGGGGGGCGGGGCGGGGCGGGGAACCTAGGTTTTTGGCCTGAGGAACTAAAAGTATGGAGCTGCCGGTGACAAGCACGTTAGACTGTGGGAACAATTGGTTTGGGGGTGCCCACTGGCCAGCCATGGAGCTGTTGAGGAGATTATTTGGGAGTTCACGGGGCAGTACCTGCCCCTCCTGTATTAAATAAACAAAAAGGAGCGCAGGGTGAAAGCAGTTTGCAGAAACACGAACGCCAAATGCAAAGCCATTGTGGGTGGCAGCGGTGGCCAGGTGCCTCCAGCACAGCCTCTTGAGAGACACTAACCGCACGAGATGACAAAGGAGCCCCTTCTTCTCCCTTCCCGATTCTGAATTATTTCCTAATCACGTTATTGATTGTGGTACCAACCACATTTTTCTTACATCTGGGCACATGAGATTGTACACAAGCATTAGCCCCAACAGAGTGGGAGGCGCCCTGCGCATGTGGGGAGCGCCCTGACCCCTCCCTCTGTGTGTTGCGGGGGGGGGGGGGCGGGCGGGGAGGGGGATCTGGGAGGAGCCGGTTCAGATGAACGGGTAGGAGCCTGGGCTTGGCTCTGGATTTAGTTATAGTTCTTTCTTCATGGTCAAGAGTATTCATTGATTGTAAAAACAAATGAAAATCCTTCTTTGAGGCTATTTTGGGGAAGAAAAGCGCCAGTGTTTCTGGACAAGGGATGTTGATCTGGTGATTGTGAGTTGACATCTGCAGCCCCAGGGGACAGAAGCTCTTTGTGGTAGCGACCAGGCCTGGTTTTGGTCTAGTTGTAGCCCCCAGGCCCAACCTAGTGTCTGACCCATAGAAGGCGCTCAGTCAGGTGTTTGCTGAATGAATGAATGAATGAGTGAATGAAGCCCCATCTCCTGTGATATTTGGGGTGGGAGAAGTGCTGGGCAGGGTAACCGGGAGGCCGGCACACAGAGCATTTAAAATTGCCTCTGAATCTGAATATTGGCTGTATGTGGGTCTGTTACGCTCTTCCTTCTCATTTTGTAAGTGTTCCAAGTTTTCCATGACAGACGGTTAAACTAAAATTGCCTCACGGGGAACGTCTGGTGAGGACCTGGGGCCCACACTTGTCCAGCTGTAGTCCCAGGGTCCACCCGTGGACAGTCTGCCTCACCACCTTCCCCTGTGCCTGGTCTATAGAACACCACGTCTCGCGTGGCTCCCCTCCCCTCCCCTCCTCAGTACAGCAAGGATGCTGCTCACTCGTACTGCCCTGGGCGTGGTGCTTGGTGACCTCACTTTGTGCCCACAGGTGAGGTGGGGGGTCCCATGTCTGTCCGATGGAGAAAGTAGCTGGCGCTCAGAAGGGCCAAGGGGCTGACTTGCAAAAGGTCATCAGGTCATGCGCCTGGAGCCAGGGTTGGGCCAGCACGCTCTGCGGCAACCCTCCACCCTCTGACCACCTTTGGCGCCCCCTTTCTCCCCCAGCCAATCCCAGACAGACCCTACGACCCACCTCCTGGGATGCCCCGTTGGCCCAGATGCCCATCGTAGCCCCCTCTGCCCCGGGGAAGACGGGATGGAGGATCCAGGTGATTCTGAGTCCCCTCCTCATGTCATGCAAATTGCCTTTTACAGAAGCATGTTGTGGAGACATTTTTTGGATTTGACGAGGAGTCTGTGGACTCGGAAACATTGTCAGAGACGTCCTGCAACACAGACAGGACGGACAGGGCTCCGGCCACGCCCGAGGAGGACTTGGACGACGTAAGCGGACCTCACCCTGGGGATGCTTGTACGGCGCCTCCCGCCTCTGGCCGCTGCAGGCATTGCCCCCTCACTGTGAGGCACGAACCCTGCAGGACCTGTGTGATCACAGTCCAGCGTCCAGGAAAGGTGGTCCCCACTTTCACAGGTTCCGAGAATGGTGATGGGGGCGCTGGCAGCACGTGGGGGCCCCTTCCTTCCGCAGCACGGCTTTCACACAGGAGATCCGTGGCCACTGCGTTGTTGCTTACCCTTTGTCATTGAAACTGCTGAGTGGCGGGCTGTTGCTCGTCCCCCTGTGCTCACGCACGCACACGCGTGCACACGCACACAGACGCACACACCACCCACGTATATGAAGACGGCATATCATTGTAGGAGAGGATCCAAGCAGCACTGAGAAGGGTAGAGAGCAGAGTGAAAGCCGCCTGGAGCCTCTCAGCGTGGCTCAGCGCCCTCGCGCTTCCTGACTCCCCGCCTGTGCCTGTGCGCGCCCGCGTCCGTGACCGTGGCTCTGGTGAGCCGGAGCCACAGGGAGGGAAGAGCAGCTTCACCCCCCACCTCCCCCACCTGGTGGGGTTCACTCAGGAGACCCCATGAAACATGATCACGTCAGACACATGCTTTTTGATTTGCCCTTTTCACCAAGAATGTGTAACAGGCATCTTTCGACACCAAACACTGTGTTGCACATCACCCTCTGTCACGAGCAGATCCTCATGGATCTGCACGTGCGTCCAACCTAACAGGCCCCGATGAGAGGTGTTACACGGATTCCAGGTTCTCACAACCGCGGCGATGCTCTTTGAGTGGTTGTTTCCTTAGGAGAAGCTCCCAGAATGAGGAGGGCTCCTCGTGCTGGGTGGGAGGGGCGCCCTTTACAACGGAGATGCTCACCGTGCAGTCGTGCAGTCGGGGCGGGCTCACCCTTGCTCGCCTGCACGTGACTGAGTGATTCCCGGGGTTCAGGGAGCTCCTGGGAAGGGCGCTGATGGCAGAGAAGGCATCTTGTCCCCGAGCCCTTCACTCCAGAGTTCCAGTTAGGTCCTGGCAGTGACCGGGTCATTATGTAACTGTTGGCAGCAGTCGTGAGATCTGGACATGCGCTTTGCCTGACTTGACCCTGGCATCGCAGTTCACGTCAAGTCACGCACTTCCTTGTGCTTTTCTTTTCCATGACGTTAAGACTACAACCCGAGAAGAGGCTGACCTGAGGTTCTGCCAGCTGACCAGGGAGTACCAGGCCCTGCAGCGAGCCTACGCCCTCCTTCAGGAGCAGGTGGGGGGGACGCTGGACGCCGAGCGAGAGGCCCGGGTAGGTGCGGCGGGCGGGGCGGCGAGCGTCTGGGCAGAGGCCGGGTGGCTCGTGCCCTTTCTGGCATCGGGATTCCATAGGGGTGCTGAGCGAGGATGGGGACGCCTGACAGCTTCCGCCGCGACAACATTCCAGTCTTTAGCAAACCGGACGGGGACTATCTGCCTATCCTCAGTGTGACAGTGGAACTCGCAGAAGAAACGCTGCCATCGCACACGTGTCATGTGCGCCGTCCATTGGCAAGAACGGTTTCAGAATTTAAGACTCAGTGATGAAATCAGGCTCACTGTTAAACAGACTTCCCTCTCTCCTGGCTGAGGAGCCCTCAAGCCTGTCCGTAAGGAGCCCAGGCAGAGACGGTCGGGGTGTCCAAGCCCACATGGCGCTCTGCTGGACACGCAGGTCTGGGCCACGCCAGCCCTCGTGCTGGGCTGAGCTCTGCCTTGTAGTAATGTCCGCTCACTGGCCATCACCCCACCTTCAGGAGTCACACAGACCAGGGTCTGCTGGCCCTTCCTTCTGAAGGCGAGGGGGACTCCCAGGGAGCACACCCGCTGGGGCCAACGTTTCACCCCAGCGCGTCCCCGTTTCATTCCCACAACAGCCCCGTGAGATGGGAGGTGGCGAGTGAGGCTGGGGGAAGGAAGCTTCTAGTGCTACAATAGCGTTCCACCTGTAACCGATAGATTGGAGGAGGTATACTGCTGGAAGTGGTTTGGGCTGAATCGTGGTTTTCATTAAAAATTTCATCTACTTGCAGCATTTAAAAGTCAGGAGATTTCACATAGAAATCCTAATTCCTGGCTTCTCTCGAGGGCTCAGAACACCTGGCAGAACGGGGCTTCCCGTTCCACATAGTCCCATTTGGCCGCAACCACTGGGTGGCACTCCCCCTGAGATGGGACATGTGCCTCTGGTTTGCCACAGTCCCCACCACTCCCTATTACCCCACACCCAGTTGGCTTCCTTCTTTATAGTAGCTGCCTGGTCCTTGGGGTATTTTGGAATTCAGCCCTTGTTCTAGGTGGCAAAGGCCCACGAGACGGGCTAAGCAATCATGAAAGAGTTGCTGGCATTCGTGATGCAGCCGCTGCACTTGGTCAGCTGGGCTGGGACCTGACGTGAGTGAAGAATCTGGCCCCTTCTCCAGTCTGCAGACTTATTTCTAAACTGAGGCGGTAGCACTGACAGCCTCTCAAGACCTTGCAGTTCTTACACACGTCACACCTGTAGGTGACAGAGGAACCAAGCAGGCCAGTTTGCACGTGTGCTCCTAAAAAAGGACCCGTTTCTTAGGACTGGATCCTGCAGCCTGGTCCTTTCCACTCTCCTGTCACCGTCCAGGGTGACATGCTCACTTCCTGGTCTTTTTCATTTCAGACTCGGGAACAGCTCCAAGCTGATCTGCTGAGGTGTCAGGCCAAAATCGAAGATCTGGAGAAGTTACTGGTTGAGAAGGGACAGGTGAGCAGAAACGGTCATGTGTTCTGTGGCTGTTTACATTTCTGTTCCCTTGGTGGTGTCCCTGGGGCCTTGGTGCCAAGGGGACTATTGTGTGGATCTGCATCGTTCACTGCAGAGACAAGAGAAAAAAACACTAGCCGAGACCAGGCGAGAATATCCCAGCTCACGTGCCTCTTTCCCGAGTTTTTAAAAATCAGACGCGTTATGAGATCCTGACTTGGCTTTTTCTTTGTTTGTCAAATGCACAAGAATAGGAGACAATTCCAAAAGGAAAGTGGTCACCAAGATCTTTTCTGACTTGAATCTGGAAGAAAAGCTGGCATTGCCTATGAGGATTCAGTTGTGGAAAAGAACTGGTACCTGCAGCTAGCTCTGAGTGATGGCAGGCAGAGGCGGCCTCGGGATTCCATGCGGTGACTGCCACATAAAGATCTGGGCCCCGAGCTTCTCAGATTAAAGTCACCTCCGTTTGCGCTTTCTCTGAATTTGGTTAGGCATGAATTCTCTGAATTTGAATTCATTGCATATGTTGACAGCAGGACACAGTCGAGAGGCAAAACCTGGGCCCAGACCCATCCCCTGGGGTGGGGGGACCCTGAGGGGCTCTGGGTGGAGGTCCAGCCTCTCAGAGTATAGCATCTAAAAGCAGCATGAACCCAGGGGTCAGTACGGGTGGGCCATGCTCTCCACGTCAGAACTCTCTGTGGAAAGAGATAACCGGGACTTCTCAGTGGCTTACCACGAGGTTTCTGTCCTGCTTGACGCGCTGCGTGTCCTCCTGTAGGCAGAGGGTCTCCGCTCCATGTGGTCACTCAGGGATCCAGCACTGGAGGCAGCGCCATCTTGTACTGGCCTATCCCTAGCACATCCTCCTCGACAGGGGCCAGGAGAGGCTGTTCAGTGCCTCAGCCTGAACAGGCACATTTCCTGCCTCTTGTGAGGGTGCCAGGGAGTGTGTGGGCAGGTGGAGTGTGTGGTGGCACCACTGCCCCAACCCCAGGGCAGGAGGTAACCTGAGGAGGTCTGGCATGGGCTACTAGAGGCCCTACGGTGGGACACTGGGAGTGGGGAGGTGGGTGTAAGGGAAGGGGTTGTAAGAGGCTCCAGGAGGGTTAACGGGGGCTCAGGAAGAGCTACGGAGCAGATGGCTTAGAACTAAGTCTGGTGTCCAGTCAGTGGGATGAGGGCTCAGGTTGTGACTGACATTCAAATGGAGGCAGCTGGCTAGTAACCGGAACTCAAGCCTGCACAGAGCAGTTCACTGTGGCAGCATTTATGCAGGACTGACTGGGCACAGGGTAGCAGCCAGCCCTTGGGAGCTGGTCACGTAACCATGGTCCAGAATCCTCTGCGGAGGCAGGAGTGCAGTGCAGGGCACACGCTGCAGCAAACCCACCACATTCCAGCCCCACCACTGACCTGTTGCACAGCCTTGGGCAAGTTACGTGGTCTCTTGTGCCTCAGGTTCCTCATCTTTAAAATGGGGCTAATAATAGTACTTAACACATAGGGGAAGGGGAGACTCAGCAGCAGCTGGGCGGAGTCCAGGTGAGAGATGAAGCTGTTTTCGGACTCCTGTCCTAACCGGCCGTTGACCTCAGCTTCCCTCTTCCAGGCTGAGCTCACAGATTGTAACTTACCCGACCACAGTCTACGAATAAGTTAACCTCCTACCTGAGGGTGCTAGGCCCTGTTTGTGGGCCCGCTCTGCCCTCAGTTCCTACTAAATGAAGAGGCCAGTTTGGGACAGAGCACATGGCCATTCATTTGGTGAGCACTTACCAGAGCCCTTGCCCTGCGCCAGGCTCTGGGCTTGGTGTGTGGGATAATGTATCAGTTAGCTATTGCCGCCTAACAAATCACCCCCAAACTTAGTTGTTTACAATAACAAATATTTTATTTGGCTACAGTTTTATGGGTCAGCAGTTTGGGTTGGGCTCAGCTGGTGGTTCTGCTGCTGGTCTCACCTGGGGTCATTCTAGAGGCTTCATTGTTGGTAGATCAATTGGGGATAGATGGCCCCAGTAGCCTCTCTGTCCTGTCTTTGCATTGGTGCCAGCTGTTGGCCAGATTCTTACGGTCTCTCATCCTTAAGGAAGCTACCCTGGCTCCTTTACCTGGTGGTCTGGGGGCAGGAAGAAAAGGCAGCCCCCAAAGCACAAGTACATGCCACGCCTCTGCCTGTGTCACATTCACTAATATCCCAGTCACCAAAGCACGCTGCAGGCATGCCCAGCCTCGAGGTTGCAGGAAGAGATGCATCTCTCCATGGAAGGAGCTGCAGAGTCACGTTGCAAAGGGGCACAGAGATGGAAGGGACGTTGCCAACAACCTCCCACAGGAAAAAAGATGAATGGAACTGGCTCTGTCCTCACAGGGACTCAGCCTCGTGGGACCTACACGTGTGTCAACCCAGGGATGGCGCAGGGTGATAATGTTGGGTAGAAGGAAGGGAGGAAGAAAGTTCCCTCGTGTACTCCTTCATCCATCCCCTGGCGTTTATTGAGCACCAGCTGTGTGCCAAGCACCATGCTAGGCACTCAGGATGCTGGTGTAAAGGCAGACTTAGCGCCTCGTGCTCCTGGAACGTTCCTGGACAAGACTTGTCCAGGCAAAGAGACTTGGTTAGGGCGTCACGGGCAGAGGGTCTAGGATGAGCAGAAATGTGTTACTGTAATGACTCCAGGTGTGTTGAGTGTGGGCAGACCCTTGGGGTGCGGCCTGGGCGCTGGCCTGCGGGCCGCAGAGAACAAGCCAGGGGAGGGTCTGTTGGGGCCAGCTCAGTCGCCGTACAGGTGCTTTTCTGTCAGTGATACAGATGCGCTCCCTGTGCTTTAAGGAACATGAGAGGTGGAGGAGGGATGCGCCACAGACCTGCTGGTTCTCTTTTTCAGGTTTTGAGGGATGATGCGATCGTTCTAACTGCTGTCCTTTTCTCTGACGTTTTCATAGAAAGTTTCGTACAAAGTGACCTTTCCCACTGCCCCTTTATTTGTTATTTAGCTGTCTGTTTGCTTCAATGAGTGTGAACATATTTAGTACTTTTCCTTAGGATTCCAAATGGGTGGAAGAGAAGCAGCTGCTCATCAGGACAAACCAAGACCTGCTGGAAAAGGTATGTGCCGCAGACACCCTGACGCCTCCGCAGGGGGTCACCCTGACGCCTCCGCAGGGGATCACGGAGCCCCATGGGCTTCAGAGGCCTGCTCTGGCCGCAGGGGTCGGACCCGCGCCCCTCCCGGGGGCCCCCGGCCTCGGGTCCTGGTTCTGTCCTCTGGGGCGGGGTCCACAGAACTGGGTTAGAGCACGCTGCAGGCATGACTGGGGCTGCCCATTCTTCTGATGCTGGGCTTCCAGGCCACCTCTGCCATTGCCCTGGGTTCCAGACCTCCTCCCCCGCCTGCTCCCCGTGCATGGGCCTGAGGCACTGGTTGGCAAGCAGGCCCTCGGCGGTCATAGTCCAATTCATGGACCGGAGGCCGTGGCGCTGGCAGAGCTGAGCCTGGCCTTCCCTCTCTGGTCATGGAACTTTCTGGTCAAGGAACTTGCCAGAGCTCTCTCAAGGAGTCAGCTTGGCGAGTAGATCTATAGCTTCGGGACAAGACTTTAGCTTTATTTTTTTCTTATTTGTGAACAATTAGTGCTTTTTTTTTAAAGTAAATTTACTGAGTCATGCAACCATCCCCACAATGCCATTTTTATCTTTTAAAAAATTTTTTGGCTGTGCTGCACGGCATGCAGGATCTTAGTTCCCCAACCAGGGATCAAACCCGTGCCCCCTGTAGTGGAAGTGTGGAGTCTTAACCACTGGACCGCCAGGGAAGTCCCTCCACCATGCAATTTTTAGAACTTTTTCAGCCTCCCGTAAAGATCCCTCGTGCTCATTTGTAGTCTCTCCCCATCTCTCACCCTGCAGTCCCTGGCAACCTACTTTCTGTCCCGATAGATTTGCTTGTTCTGCACCTCCCGTACTAGTGGAATCGGACCTGGGTTAGGCCGTAGCTTCTAAGCATCCTAGAATGCCCCAACTGTATGAGCCCAGCCTTGCCCCCTTGGGTGGGGGGCCGCGGCCCTGTCCCAGCTCTGCACTGGCCCGCTGTGTGGCCATCCATTGTCCCATGTCTCTCCACAGCATCTGGGGCATTGGGACAGGACTGGTCATTGTCCTGCGAGGCAGCCCCGTGCGTAGGGAGAGATTTTGTATCCTTGGTCCTGCTCGCTATATTGGGAGACACGGAAAGCTCTCACAGTGTTTCCAAATGTCTCCCGGGGGTGGGGCGGTACCACCCCAGTAGAGACAGGAGGGAGTAAAGGTGACCGTGACCCACCGGGGCCCTCGTTTCCATGCATTGTCTTAGTCTCACCGCAGACAGCCTAGTGGGGGGGGACTGCTGTTTGCCTCTAAGGTACCGACAGCTACGTAGCTGGCCCAGGGTCTCCCAGGGGGGTTGGGACCCAGGCCATCCCCCTCCCAGACTGTGCTTTGGGGAGATCTGCTACCATTCGGGCTCCCCATAGGAACACTCTGGGGAGTACAGGGTGCCTTCCTGCCGGACTCTGGGTGGGCTGACTGGGGGGCCGGGTCGGAAGGAACTCAGACAAGCTCGGGGATCACTGTTGCTTCCCCCACGACTGACCTTGGGGACGGGACTTAATCGCTTCATGCCTCAGTTTCCCCACCATGCGTGTATTCAGCAAACATCTGGCCCCCGTGCTGGGCCAGGCTCGGGGCCGCAGGGGCGCAGCAGGCGCGGCCTCCGTCTGTGCCATCCCCAGCTCCCGGAGCAGAAAAGGCCTTCTTCACCCACTCGCTGAAAGCCTCCCCTTCCCACCCGCCCCCTGGTGACAGCCCCTGTGTCCTCAGGCCAACACCGAGGGGGTCTGTGATCGAGGGACACATTCTCATGGCCCCTGGTGAGAGACAGTGGTTCTCCCACCCGTTAACCCACAGGTATTTCTGCTCCAGATTTACAGGCTGGAAATGGAAGAGAACCAGCTGAAGAACGAAATGCAAGACGCGAAGGATCAGAATGAGCTGTTAGAGTTCAGAGTGCTAGAGCTCGAAGTAAGAGACTCTATCTGTTGTAAACTCTCAAACGGAGCAGACATTCTCTTTGAGCCCAAACTGAAATTCATGTAAAGTCCCAGATGTTTTCAAGCATGTGTAAGGGGACGTGTGACACTTGCTTTCTTTTCTTTTTTTTTTAAATCTGTATGTTCAGAATAATTTCACTGCCTTAATATGTTCTGGAGAGAATGCTCACCGAAGTCTTTGGACATGTACCAGAGCTAATATATTTATTGCCTACGGCTTGTTTTTGCACTTAATAAAATAATTTGTTTTTGCAATATTTTGCCTTTTTTATTTGTGTTTCATTTCCATAACTACTTCCTTCTTGCATGCATAGTCACCTGGTATGCATTCTGCAAACCCGGACAGAAGCACTGTTGCAATTAATAACACACCTTTTTAAGTGACCTTGCATGCATGAATCTCACCTTTTGAGAGAGCGGGGTCTGACCTGGCCCGCAGCTGACTCTATAATGTGTTTACTGCTAGTTTGGCCCATTTTCTATTTGCCAAGGTAAACACAAGGTAAGTAAACAGGGTAAAAGAAAGTATTTGCATAGGCGGTTGAGAAAGCTTGTAACGTTCCAACTCCTTGATGCAGTGAATACAGACATGGCAAGCAGTATTGGACTAACACAATTGTTGTTTGTAACTCAAACGGCAACTCAGAATGACTCTTTAGCGTGAAGGGAGATTGGATGTTGTTCACAGGTAGAAATCTTGTCCCAAATCTTCAGTGACTTCCCACATGCACGGAGTTGGACCCAGTGTGAGGGGTATTGATGGGACTATTGCTTCCTACTGGAACTTTGCCTCGGGTGTGTTACTGTATTGCCTTGCTACCACTTCATACTCCTTTTTTGTTTGTTTCCATTTAAAAATCATCAACCTGTGAGACATCACCTGAGTTTGTGACTGGTTTTCTCTAAGCATCTGTGGTGACACGGCTCTGCTGTCCCTCCGCTGAAGCCTTCGCATGTCCAGAACCCTCAGTAACAGCGAGCTCCTTGGCAATGTTGGTGTTTCTCTGATTTTGTTTTCTCCTCCCGGCCTCAGTTAAAATTCTGCTTGCACTGGAACTTCCCATCTTGTTCTTTGTTGTGCTGACATGGACCGTGGCCTGAATATCTCAGAACCAAGTGTTGCCGTGCAACTCAGCTCTTGCTTGAACCTGAACTGAGTCCTTCCTTCATTCATGCAGCAGAAGTAGAAGTTAGGAAAGGTCATGGTTAATACTACTGCCACTGTTAGAAAACCTTTCACGTCTCTTTGTGTCTTTCTCATGAGAATTCCATAAGCATCGGTCGCTTTACTAGAACTTTCTTTGAGTGTCTCCACCATCCTTTGGAGCCATTGGAAACCAGTCTTTTGCCTTTTGTTCATATAAAACGTGAGCTTTCTTTTGTCACCTTTTCTGTGGAGACCCCATTTAAGTAAGCATTACAGGTAGGAAAGGCATCTGTAGCACGGAACCATTGTGAATTGTGGTGTTCTTGTCTAATAAGGTTTTCTATCTAAACCGATTCAAACCAGCTTAGGCAGATTGGGGCTTGGTGGAAATTAATTGAATTAATGGCCCCACCCTTCCTCTCTCCTTTAGAGCATCTGCTTAAGACCTGCCATCTGGTGCTCATCTTGGCTACATTTCTTAGTTGAATGGGTAAAGAAGTCCATTGGTTCTGTAGCTAGGTTCTGCAGGCATGGTCCAAGGCAAGCTTACTTACCATAATTTTGAGAAAATAAAAGCAGTTTGATTTCAAGGTATCATTTGGAAAAGATCTTCTCTGCTGGCTGACCTGTCCATTGCTCAGGGTTTAAAGGCAGCTCTGTGTAGAAAACACATTTGAGACCAGAGTACTATTCTGCTGCTGTATTTTATTTCTGTAAGTAATTGGGCTTCTCCTGTCCTTTTTAAAAACTTGTCACTTTACACATGATTAATGTACTGCTTCTGGGAAAATGCTTGCTCTCCCTCCTGAGTAGTTGAGATTTGACTATTAATCTAAGGCAGAGGTAGAATGATCATTGCAGTGTTAGTGCGGTTCAAAAACAAATTGTGAACAAAGTCAGCAGATTATATTGAAGAAGATGTGAAGCCAGGGTCAGGGTCCTGGCCCTGCCACTCACTCATGTGGGACCTCGGGGGTCTCTGCCTCCCCAGCCTCCTTCTCTTTGTCCACAAAACGGAGGCAGTCATGGCTGCCTCATGGGGTTGTGTGAGGATGAAATGAGATAACGATGATTTCTGTTGAAATTTCACGCGCTTGTTCTTCCCGAGTGTTTCATGATGATAGTGTGACTTCCTGAGCTTCCATCAGCAGGTTAACTCAGGACACTCTGCTAACCGCTTCTTCCCAGCTGATTAGATTAAGAAGTAACCCCGTGTCCACAGGAGATCCACTGTGGTGCAGACAGGACACAGTCTCCATCAAGATTGTAGCCTGAATGCGTGCTTTCTAGTAACACCTTTGCCAACTGGAATTCGTTGGTTTTTGCTGAGTAACGTGGGAAAATGGCAAGTGGTAAATAATCCAATAAAGTTCTGTTTTTAAACCAAATCTTTTCCCCAGGAGAGAGAGCGGAGGTCGCCAGCATTTAACCTCCAAATCAGCACCTTCCCCGAGAACAACAGCAGCGCCCTCCAGCTGTTCTGTCACCAGGAAGGAGTTAAGGTAGCGTGCCTGGGGGGTGCCCCCGCTCTACTACGGCCACAGCCTGCTCAAACGCTAGGCTCAGCTGGAAAGGGGATCGTGTGCCGGTGCCAGGGGTAGAAATGATTTTAACAAGATACCCCCGTCCCTCCACTATATTTTGAAAGTCAGAGTTCATTATTCCAGTGGGTCACCAAAGGTTACTCTACCTGTACTCATGTTAAAAGAGCAGAGCCTTGGGATGCAGCCTTGAAGGTAACAGCTTGGCTACTTCCCAGCTCTGGCCTGTAACCTCTCTGACCCTCAGTCTCTTCATCTAGGAGAGCTGAGTGGCAACACCCACACCGTGAAGTGGGTGTGACAGTTAAATTAGATAGTGAACATGAAGGGCTCAGTGCAGTGCCCAGAGTGTGCTGAGTATTCTAGAGACAGTAGCTGTGGTCGTTCTAGCAGCTCAGTGTTTGCCGTGACCCTGGAGTCCCGCTAGGCCCGCGGGCACAGAGGGGTCCTTCTGACCCACAGGATTCCGTGAGCCTTTCTAGAAAGCGGTGTTTGTGCTGGCGTAAAACTCAGCCAATACGCAGCAGTTACCAGTCCTCCCTCCCTCCCTGAAGGAACTGCTAAGAGTAACTCTCTGCCCGGCCTTAGGCTCTAAGAGACGAGAAAGGGAGAGGTGTCTTATCGAGGACTGAGGGCTGAGGCCCTAGATTGGTGTGCATGGTCTTTGTAGCTCACACAAAATGAACGTTGGACATCTTTTCCAGGATGTGAATATTTCTGAACTTATGAAGAAATTAGATATCCTTGGCGATAATGGGGTAACTATGAGCGATCGGTTTCCGGTTTCGTGTTCTTGTTTTGATTCGGGTGTACTCTGTGTGGCTTTTGTTTCGTTTCGTTTTAATTTCTTCCTAATTTAAGAGATCTACTTAAGTACAATGTAAGGCTTTTGTATGGCCACATTCCTGCGTGGGTGGCTGGGTCCACATCCATCAGAAGTGGGGTTCTGAAGTTAGATCGTCCTGATAGCCCGTGAGTGATAAGGGGGGAGAAAGCCTAAAAATGAATGTCCAGGAAGAAAGTGGAATCAGTCGAGGTTTCTGAAATCAGAAAGTGAGACTTCTGCCTTCTCAAAAGATCAGCTTGAGCGAGGCCCTATTTCTAAAAGGCTCAGTGCCACTACATGAGACATTCCCACCCCGAGGGCCAGTCCTCAGATATGTCACATCTGGTCCCGTCAGTGAGTGGGGCTGACCCTGGGGAGGCCGCTGTCAGCGTTGTGTAGGGCTGACTGTCTGCACGTGATGTGAGATCAGTGTAAAATGCCCTTGCCCATTTTTGTGTTTTAGAATTTGAGAAATGAAGAACAGGTTGCAATAATCCAGGCTGGAACTGTGCTTGCCCTGTGTGAAAAGGTAGAGCCCAGCGGCATTTCTGTCCATACACCGTGTCTGAGCTTCCCGGCACCATACAAGAAACTGTACATTGGCGTCTCGCTTTGTTCTGGAAGCATGGTTCTGGTCCGTCTGTGTCTGCATGCGCACGTGCATGCCTTTTTGTTTTCTGATTAACGTCACTCATACTTATGGTAGAAAACTTAGAGACCGTGAAAGGAAATCAAAACCCCCTTCAAGGAAACCATCTGCGACAGTTGGGCTATTTCCTTCCAGTTTTTTCCCACGCCCTTTTAAAAAACTTGGTCAGGATCATACTTGAGTTTTTAATCCTGCTTCATAAGCTTCCACCATGAGAATGAACGGCCCTGCATCATTCCACCTATAGCCACACGCTCGGTACTGGTTCTTTCGCTGTTAAGATATTGAGGGCGTTTCTGCTCTTTTTTCTATTTACCATCATGCAGCGATGAGCGTCTTTACCCATAAGTTTCTATCTACATATTAAAACACTTCTACAGGATAGAGTCTAGAAGTGGAATCACTGGGCTGATGGGTAAGAGAGTTTTTAAGAGCTTTCATGCTGTCAAACGTTTTCCGGAAAAGTGGTACCAATTCCCCTCTACCTGAGTGTTACCGCTGCCGGTTTCTTGTTCAACAAGGCATATATCACCACTAAGAACTCTGCTGATAGGATAGGCAGAAATTATATGATGTCATTATTTTAATTTTCATTTATTTGAGTGCTAGTGATAATGGATTTTTGTGTATTATCCATTTTCTTCTTTCTTGTGAATCGTAATTACATTCCATTGCCCTTCTTTGTTACTTATTCATTCATACATTAATTCAATCATGCATTCATCTATTCACTTACTTAATACGTATTTGGTCATAACTATGGTTTTTCTTACTGACTTATCTATGTGCTTTACATACTAAATATAATAACTTACTGCCGTATTTATTAAAAATATATCCTGGTTTGCCTTTTCCATTAATTTAGGGTGTTTTAGGCATATCCAACTTGTTAATGTAGTCTGGTCTATAGATCTTTTTCTTTGAAAGCACATGAGTTAAACTTTAAAGTGCTACTTATATCTTGATGAAGTCTTCATGATCTTAATCAGGATTCCTTCCAGAATCTTTGGAAGGGCATTTAAAATATAGTTTTCTTCCCTGAGCACCTGTCCATCCTTCCCCGAGTACAGGGCACTAGACGTTGGTAACAGACTTATGGCAGACCCTTGCTGAGGTCACACAGGTGGTTAAGTGGCGATGCCCACATCACTGCTACTGTCACCTGGCTGAGTCTGTGTCCTCAGGTGGGTCGGGAGATGAGGATGACTCATACCTGGCTGGCTGGTGGCCCCTCAGATACAGGTGATGGTAAGTGTGCATTAGTAAACATCCCTCTCACCAGGAGAGCCAAATGCGACAGCGTAGCCTCCAGGGGGTCACGCAGAGAGCCCAGCAGACACTTCCAGTTCATTCCTCGTTCACGCCAACGTTCACTGAGAACGAGCCTCCCAGCGCCCAGCGCCCAGCGCGCCCGGAGGACGTGGCGATGCCAGACCCAGGCCTCCTTCCTTATCCCCCAGAGGCCCCTCCTGGGCTGGCTCTTAGCCCCCCGCAACCCGCCAACTGCGAGGGCTGCTGCAGGCCAGCGCCTTCCTCCCTCTGAGCCGCGAGCCTTGCAGAGTTAGTGTCAGGACTCCAGGACACGGCACTTCTAAACGGGACCGAGCCTCGCTGCCGAGCACCTGGGGCAAGGCTGGGGACTGAGAGGTGTTTGAGCGATGGTTGCGGTCAGTGAGCAAAGAGCAGCGACTGCCAGGGACTCGGGGTGGGGCTGGGGCAGTGGTCCTGGGGAGGGGGCTCTCCCTCTCTCCTGCCCCCAGAGACTCCTGGAGGGGGGCAGACTGTCGGGAATCCCCAGCCCTCTGCCAGTTACCGAGTTCTCCCGCCCCGGGCCCTTCCCGACACTCTCCTCCCCACACCAGGTTCCAGACCCACGGCCTTGGCCCCAGCTCGGGCTTTCAGGGCTCCTCTTCTTCTCCACAACTGTGCAAGGTTAGCAGCACGGGTCCCTGGACACAGAGGACACGGGGCCTGCCTGGCATGCGGCTGCTGTCTGCTTTCACCCTGTCGCCCACCCCGTGCCCACCTGTACCAGCCCCTGCCGGCTGCTGCCTGTCTGCCAATGACCACAGAGCCCTGCCAAGCTGGCTGGCTGGCGCTACACTCTGCTGCCCTGGCCTGCCAGCTCCTCTCGAAATCCCACAAGGGTGGTGGCAGGAGAGGCGGTGCCCGGCGCTGGCCTTTAGAGGCCCGACTCTGGACCAGGTGAGAGGGGCCCAGTTCCCCATTTGGGACAGTCTGTGGGGACTGGACTTAGACTGGTGTTGCCTCATATCCTCAGGGACACTAGCTCTGCCGCATGTCTGTGATTGAAGGCCCAGTGTTCGGGAGGTGCTGTGTCTCCCCCGTGGAGAGAACTCAGTGCTGAGTGCACCCCCGGAAGAAAAGTGGGTCAACGGGACTCCCCTGGGAGCACCTACAGGACAGCCAGGGTGTCCGACTGTCCGGTTTCCCCAGGATGCATGGGACTTTTAGTGCCGAAACGGGGACAGTTCCAGGCAAACGGGGGCGAGTTGGTCACCCCGGGGCTGATGGGTGCGAAGAAAATCTCGCAGTGGGGCTCAGAGGCCCCTGCGACGTCCTCAGTCAACCCCCCTCAACCAAGTTATACCTCATTTAAAAAATTGCGATTCAGTACTGGTATCTGACTGGCGGTACTGAGGTCCACTTCCATTTTCTACTTAGGAGCACAAGGCTCCTTTCAAGACTCCTTTGAGTCACGAAGTGCGACTCAAACTAGTTCGCATGTCCCTTGGCATTCTTGCTGCAAATGGCATCTTGCCCTGGGCGCTTGCCCTCCTCCCATCACCACCTGGGGAAGCCCTGCTCTGTCTGGAAGGTTCAGAGAAACACATGCCGGCCCATCTCAGCGCCCTCCAGACCCGCCTCTGGTTAGCGGAGTCCAAGATTGGGGACGTCGCCTTGCTGCCTCAACCCAAACACACAGCACACATGCTGAGCAGAGAACATGGGGCGTCAGGGGGACTTACAAGTGATCACAAGTCATGCCTCTGCTCCCTCGAGTTCAAGATCAATCAGAAAGATGGAAGTTTTCAAAAATCCACGCTCTCACTGGTAACAACAGATGAGAAGAGGCAGCTTAGGCCACAGGCAAGCTTTCTAATAGTTGGCCCAGCGTCAAGGCCTTAGGACCCTTCTCTGAAGGGAGGGTTGAGGGTTAGAGCGGGGAGGTTCCCCATTCCCCAGCTCTGAGATCAGGGTCCTGCACCTGTGGGCAAAGTGCCGGTTGGGGCGGAGGTGCACCAGCCACACCTCCCACGAGAGTCCTCTTCCCGTGCCCTGTGGGCTGACTCACTTCTCCCTGAGGGTTTGGGGGCAGGCAGGCACCCTGTCTCCACTCCCCAGGTTCTCACCCCAGAGCGAGGCCCCATAGACATCTGGCCGGACTCCGATAAGAAATCCATGCCCTCACACGCCCAGGAGGCCCAGGGCCAGCATTTTCTGTTCTCACTTTACTCTCCCAGTGGCTGAAGAGGACCTGTCAAGTTTTTTCTTTATGTGCATAATATGCCTGTCAAATCTTTGTTTTTTAACAATGAGAGAAAACTGGACATTTTGTTCTACAAAACCTAAGAGCAGCTTGTAGTGATTCAAAACTGGAATTTTTTTTCCATTTTATTTATTCATTTTATGACTGCTTGCATTAGGATAGTAAAAAACGAAATATTTTTCATTCCTTGTCAAAAATACGCTTACCTGTTTCTAAGACATTGCACACCGGCTCAGCACCGTCTAAAGCAATGCTGCATTGGGTGCCTGCTTCTGCGGCTGGCTCTGGGGCCGCTCTTGGGGGCCATGCTAACATGGACTTTAGCGGGGAGGCTCTGTGGGCGGAGCTTTATCTAGGCTTGTTCGTTCCCACTATGGAGCCAGAACACACCCCACAGACCTCCAGACCCCTGCATCCTCCTTCCCTAAGCAAACGTCTATTAGGTGCTTGCCTCACGCCAGGCCCTGCGCAGGGTAAGGAAATTTAACAGAACACATCCCATGTCGTGGGAAAAGGGAAACAGCAATCTGTCAGGTGAGTGCTGTGACAGGGGATCCATGGAGGGCACCAGGCCCCACAGACTCAGGAAGCCGGGCAGGCTTCCTGGAGGAGGCGACAGCTAACTCAGGTCCAGAGGCTGAGTAGGTAAAAAGGCCTGGGGCTGAAGCTGGGGATGGGAGAGGTGGTGATGTTCCAGGCAGAGAGAGCAGCATGTGCAAAGGCCCTGAGGTGAGGGAAGGCATGGCTGGTCCCCCAGCCATTGTCAGGAGCGATGGGATCTCCTTGGGGAGGCTTTCAGTGGGAGCAGGGAAGGTCCATGAGAGATGCTAAGTGTTTGGAGAGAACACGCTGGCTGGTAGGCAGAAGGGGATTTGAGGTCCGACGTGAGCCTGAGGGCTGAGAGGGGGCCTGCGCTGGGTGGTGGTTGTGGAGTGTGGTGGGTGGGGTTTTGAAACGGGAGGGGGTAGAACCAACGTTTGGGAAGTGAAGGGGGAGGAGCCGTGGCTGCTCCCAGTTCCCCAGTCAAGGTGAGCTGGGGCTCTTCCCGTTCGAGGGAAGCCCTTTCTCAGGGAGCTTGAGGCATCGGGGTGTGGGGGGCAGATCTGGGCTGGAGGGGGACGTTTCAGAGAGGGAGAGAGCATAGGGGAGGGTGGTACCCCCAGGGGAGTGCTGAGGAGAGGGGATGGGCAAGGGTGGGGTCTTTGAAAAGGGCGCCAAGAGTCCAGGACGGGCAGCCGCAGCCAGAGGAGGAGGAAGAAGGGTCTGGGCCGTCGGGAAGGGGCGCGTCCACAGGTGGGCAGCAGGCAGGCCCACGGCAGGGAGGTCGTCCGATGGCTTTAGCAACGAGGAGGTTGAATATACACATTTATACATGTTGTCAAACTGACACCCCTAAAACCTAAAACGTCCCCACAGGGCATTAGCCAGGTGTGTGGACCTCCCACCGTGTCTCAGGTGGGCTCCTCGAAAGAGACACCCACGTGCCTACACCTGAGGAACAGCGGCTTGCCTCCTGCTCACCCCCTCCCAGACCTGAGAACAGGCAGCCGGACCCCCATCACCAGCCCATGGCAGGTGCCCCCGCCCGTGCTCTCAGGCCCTCACACCCTGCACGGCCAGACCCCCTTTCACGCCTGCACCCCGTGGTGCCCCCAGCTGCTCAGACACGCCCCAGTGGCTGCAGGGGTGCAGTCCCGCAGGCTGGGTTCGAAATCCCCACTTCTCACCTGTGTGACCTTGGACAAGTGACTTAACTCAGCTGCCATGTCTTCACCTGCTAAATGGGGAGATGCTGCCTTCTCCATGGGGTGGTCATGAGGGGGCCGGACGAGGTCCCAGGCGTGAAGCCGCCAGCACAGCGCTCGGCAGGGTAGAACCCAGGGAGGCTCGCCCGCCCGGCTGCGGGGATCCCAGGGCACACACTCGCAGCCTTCCTTGTGTATCCACCACGCACACCCACAACCTCCCCCACTTACAGGCTTGCCTGGGCTCACACCCCACACCTACCTGCATGCACGTACGCACGTGTGTGTACCCACGATCCCTGTGCTAACATCTGTCGAAGCTGAAACATCGGGATGGACTTGGAAATTCCATTTCGAGGACCACCTTGGGACATGATGGGGACCCTCTCCGGGCCAGGAGCCTCCTCTTGGAGGACGGCCCCCAGGGAGCTCTTGTTCTCACTAGCTGTGCGCTCTGTCCCTGCTGTTTTCCAGTGGCTGAAGCAAATAGAGGGAACGGAGGCGGCCCTGACCCAGAAGATGCTAGACTTGGAGAAAGAGAAGGTAAGAGATGCAACCCCCTAGGAGGGAGGGGGGTTGGCAGCTCAGAGAATTCGCTTCCCAGGAAGGCTTGGCGTGTGTTTCGTATTGATTTGCAATGCATTGCTAAATTTCGCTTTTGCTCTCGTGGCTGTTCTGTGTAAGTATCATCCATTCACTCAGTTATTCACTTGATACATATTTTTGGAGCCTCTGCTATCCTGGACACTATGTCAGGATGAGGGGTTCAGTAATGAATAGCGGGGTCCCTGCCTTGTCTAGCCTGCAAGCCCTTGGGGGTGTATGCGCGGGAGCTGGCAGCGGCAGCGTCGTGTGGGAGCATTAGGGGAGGCACTTTGGTGGTAGGGGGCACATGGACCAGGGGCTCAGGCACACCAAGGTGGAGCTCCAGGCTTCACTTGCCCCTTCTTGGCCATGAGTTTGGGAGAGACACACTGGACTTTGCTTCCTCATTGCTAATGGGGTTTCCTATCTCCGCCTCGCTGGGCCATAGGGATGAGAGATACTGGACACATGGCCCGTTTTCACGCTGTGCTTGGCACACGCGGTACCTGATAAACAGTGATGCCAGCTCTTCACCAGGTGCCGTGAGTGTACAGCGGGATCCATCTTCCCCAGCCTGGGGATGTCAGAGAAGTCTTCCCAGAAGAGATGGTTCTTGAGCCTTCAAAGACCAAATCGAGTTTTCTAAGTAGAAATGAGAGGGGAAGGACCAAGGAAGAGCCTAAGGCCTGGAAGCAGCGTGTTGGGTGGGAAGAGCCCTGGGCTGAATCACCAGGCCTGGGTGTCTAGTCCCACCTCTGTCACCAGTGAACTGTGGCATCTAGGGCAAGGCTCTGGTCCTCTCTGGCCCTCTGTTTCCTCCTCTATAAAATCAAGTGGCTGCAACTGCTGAGCTTTAAACCTGAAACCCTCCGATCAGTAATAAAAAAGAGATTTGGGTTTCGGAGAGATCACGCTTTCAGGGACTGAGTGACCAGAGAGTGGGGAGGATGCGTGCAGCAGGGAGAGTAATCAGGAGGTGGGTGATGCCACTGGTGTGGGGAGGAAGAGCCACATCTGAGAACCAGCCGCATCCAGGGTCCCCCGGGATGTGACAAGAGGAATCGAGAAGGATTCCTGTAGCCCGGGGCGTGGGAACCAGGTCAGACACCTGAGAGGAAGGAAGCTGGGAGGAGCTGGGACAGGTTGATCAAGGCTCCTGGGGATTCACGCAGGAGCAAGCAGGGCAGACCTGACATCCCTTCTCACCCAAGCACCTGGCAGGTCCCCAACTCGGTGGGACCGTCACTGTCCATCAAATGTGAGAAGGTTGGCTCTGAAGAGCTGCCCGGTGATGGGTTCTCACACTGACCTTGACCTTGGGCACCTGCTCTTTTTCAGGACCTATTCAGCAGGCAGAAGGGCTACCTGGAGGAGGAGCTAGACTACCGGAAGCAAGCCCTCGACCAGGCTTACCTGGTAGGACCGGAAGTGGGTTGCATGTTCTGATTCTTTAGACTCAGCATTACCGGCTGCTCTTCCTTTTGGGGCTGACGGCACATTTGGGGTCCTTGAAATGCCGCGTGGCGCGATACCGATGCCATCTCCACATTTCGACTGGTTTCAACCCGAATGACCATACAGATGAATTGTCACTTTTTCCAAATCAGTCATGATTTTTCAAAAGCATTTAGTTAGCTTGGTGGTTTCTTTGGGCATACTTATTCAGTTCTAGTAATCATTTGAGATGAAGGAAAAGAAACTTTCTGCTTATTAATATTTCTTATTAATATTTATTTATGCTTAAAGCCCAGAGCAAGTTTTCCCGTAAATAGCAAAAAGAGACAGTCACAGAGGAACAAAGGTAAAGCCATGAGTGGAGGGTGGGTGACGATCAGAACAAGAATTACTTGTTGTGAGGTCCTGTGCAGCATTGCGCCTGGGTCACAGAACTGGTTCTGGACTTACTGGTGATGAACATGAGGTGGGACCATGCTCAGGTTCATATGGCTTTGAGGGGGCATTTCCAGGATGTCCCCACAGCAGAGCGCACTTGGAGTTCAACACCGCTCTTGCAGGAAGAAGCAGTGAGTATATAGAGTCTGGAGCAAGGCTTTGCTCAGGTCATTTGTAGCTAACATCATTTTACAGAGTGGGTTTGTACCTAAGCAATGCAGAATCAATAACTAAAAGTCCCCGTCTCCATGAAGACAGAGAGTAGGACGCTGGGCTTAGCACAGGTGGGAGATTCTGGACTTGAAGGCTGGTCCACCTCACTGCGACCCTCGAGCCTTTGTATCCAGGCTCTGAGGCTTGAATCCCCAGGGCAGGGGGCAGCAGATGGAGAAGGTCAGGACGGTTTGAGCCTCATCAAGAAGTGGCATTTTCCCATTCAATTCTTACTTCTGGGCACGTGCTGTTAAGGGCAATTTAGAAATGAAAACATACTCATCCTTTTCTTCCTTCTTTCACTTTTTTGGGTTTTCCTTGATTCTGTCCATTCTCCGTCCTTTTGCAAGCGCCCTTTGCCGCTGCACTATACACCACCTCTGTCCTTCCCTGGCCTTCCCCAGAATGTTCTGAGGAATATGATTTCAGGAGATAACGTAGAAACGTATGGCCCCCAAAGGAGGGAGAGGCTGCCGGAGAGTAAGTTTGGAAAACTCTGAGGACTTCTTGGGTCCTAAAGGATGGGCTGAGACTTCAAGAGGAACAGAGCAAGCCATGTCCAAGTTCAGTGGTTCTTGGGGGCCCTCTTTCAAGGAACATCTCGCAAGACGGGTGTTTCCCAACGCACTTTGGAAAACTTGGTGTCCGCCTTTGGCTCTCTAAGTGCCATGTGCAGAAAGGCCCTTGGGGACCCTGAGTCCAGGTTCCACAGAGGAGGCCCCTGGGCGTGCTGATCCTGCCACTGGGTAGAAATGACATTCTTACCCAAAGAATATTCCAAAGCCTCAAGTGGGCTTTCGGGCACATGACGAGATTGGAGCTGTGATCAGTGCTCGGCTGATCTGAACGGTCAGGGAAGAAAAGTCTCCAGAGGGTGGCAGTGCCGTGGCCACGGGCAGAAGGGAGGACAGCAGGTGCCAAAGTCACACCTGTGTTCCTTTGTCGTTGAGCTGAGTGAGATGGTGCAAGGCCACAGTGGAGCTTCCAGAATTGGGTGGTGGGGTCCTGGCTGGAAGCTGGCCACATGCGGGTCTCCTAGGAGCCCAGCTGCTGCAGGGGGAGGGGGCGGCCAGCAGGCACAGGCAAGCTCCGGCTCCATGTGGATCCCTTGGCTGTGTCAGTGGACAGATTCCCACCTTCTAGTTTCCCAGGGGCGACGACTAGGGTCAGGACAGGGGAATTTGATGCCTGCTGGCTAAGATCGGTCTGATGGGCCTGGAATTCCCTTGCGGGGGAGGTTAGCACAGCCATGCTGAAGCCGGGGAGGCTGCAGGAGCAGGTGGCCACAGGCACAGAGGGCCACCCGTGTGGACCCACTGCTTCAAACCTCCTCCTGCGGCTTCATAGCAATTACCATTAAAATGGGCGATTGGTCTATAGCGTCTTTGGAAGAGAAAGAGCTGTTCCTAGCAAGGGACGTGGGCGGGGATTTAGGATGGCAGAGAAGGAGATACTTCTCTCTTCTGTCCCTAGATATTCCCATGAGGTAAATGTATTTAAGTGTCTCGCCGTGAGGCTGAAAAGAAATAACTTCCTCTCATGATGAAAACTCTGAGCTTTCACAAGGATCTCCTCCCCTGGCTACTAGTCTCTCGTGTGCTCTGCTAACCAGGGGTGTCTTGCTTTTCAGAGGGAGGAGAGAGCAATGAGGACACTGTCCCCATTTGCTTGGGGTTGAAATTGCTTTTCTAACTAGGCAGCTGGATGCCAAGTGCGTGCCATTTGGGACACATTTTCCACGCTACTCGAGATAAAAGGCGAGATTTGTTCCCAAGCTGGGGGCAGTAAATTGGAAGCCAAAGACAAAAATAAAGACCAGTTGAGTCAAACCTCTCTTTGAATCACACATCTTAAGGGGCGGTTATGACTATTTCTTCTTATTGCCCTAGTCCCCTCCTGTACAGAGCACGGTGTCTTGATTGAACAGAGTTAAGAAGTGTTCTCAAAACCGTGTGCACAGGGCTGAAAGGGGCTCCCTCGCCCCCATGCCCACCCCCGAGGCCGCTGGCCGCTCTGCTCGGCCCCTGCATGCCTCCCCTCCCTGCCCAAGATCCCCCAGCTGGGCCTCGCTCGGCTGCAGTGTCCTAGGGGTTCCCGTCCACCCACCTGTGACCTCCCACTGTCTGTGTGATTTGGGCCGCTCAGAAAATCCAGGAGCTGGAGGCCACGCTGTACGATGCACTGCAGCAGGAGCCGGGGCGGCGGGCCAGCGAGGCGCTGAGCGAGGGCCAGCGGGAGGACCTGCAGGCCGCCGTGGAGAAGCTGCGCAGGCAGATCCTGCGGCAGAGCCGGGAGTTTGACAGCCAGATCCTGCGGGAGCGCATGGAGCTGCTGCAGCAGGCCCAGCAGGTAGGGGCAGGGGCCCAGCTGGGCGCCACTGGCCACCATTGGCCACCATCCCCGCTCCTCCACCCCTCCCGTCCCCTGTCGGCACACTGACACCTCTGACGGGCACAGTCGTTGGAGAGCTAGCAGGAAATCAAGTTTCCGTGAAGCAGGGAGGTCTTCCCGTGGACGCCCTCATAGCCCACAGGTGAATCCTCAGTGATGGGGAGACGCGGGGCTCTCGGGCCCACTATACCGCCAACTGTTTCTAATCACACACTTAAACAACACAGTCCCCGCCCCAGCTAAATGGTAACACAAACCAAAGCAAGGCATCCCCTCTTCCTCCGGCATTTGTGTTCTGTTTAAACTCAGGTTCTTGTAACCAGGAGGCGCGGGCTGGACGGTTTGCTTTGGGGCTGATCTTGTGATGACGGCTACTTTGAGGACTGGACCCGTAGGCTGTATTCGTTGTTACCTCTGTATTCCTAAATGTGTTTGGGGTCCTGTGCGAACGTCATGTGCTGCCGAGCGCACGGGGACCAGCTTCCCGGGACTCGTGAGGGGGACAAAGATGAGGATGCAGCAGTAGCTCTGGCATTCATTGGGCACGCACTGTTTTAGATCCTTTACCTCACGGCACTCCTGCAGGTGGGATGATTATGGCCATTTTCCTGGTGAGAAAACTGAGGCTCAGGAAGGTTTACTCACGTGCCTGAAGGTCACACAGCTCATAAGGAATCCTGTCTGTGAGGAAGGATCTAGATAACCAGTGGGGGTCGGTGTCACAGAAGGAGAGAGACAGAGACAGAGAATTGGAAGAAGGAGCAGGTAGAGAGCTGTGTCCGAAGCAGCAGAAGCCCCCATTAGGACTGAGAAGCCAAGACCCCTGGTGGGTTTGGAAGGGGTGTGGGGGGCACAGCCGACTGCATTCGATTGAGGACTGAAAGGACCGTGATGAAGGGGGAAAGGGTAACTGGAGGTTATGACGGCGAACTCTTCATTCCACACTTGATTTGGGTGAGAGGACTTCGGGCATCCCCCACGACCCTCCACCTGGGCTCCCGCGCTGCCCCGTCTGTGCCAATGTGGTCTGCTCGCCAGCTCCCGAGTGGCCTGGCTCCGATGGGCATAGCTCCTGAGCTGATATGATGTCTGGCACGTGCTAGGAATGCTGGGGACACCAGGAGGGAGAGGAGGGAGATGGAGGGGAGAGAAGGGAAAAGCATGGAGGGGGTGTGACAAGGACACTGTCACTGAACCATCTCTTTTATGGTCACATCGCTAGTGAAAAGTCCCCTGAGGTGGCCGCACCCCAGCGGGACAGATCCCGAGCATCTAGCGTGACTGGGGCTCTTCAGTCGGTGCACACAGAGTGCTGGGGGTATGGGGAGGTCCCTTCCCAGGGCGAGCTGTGAAGGTCCCGATGGAGGGCCCAGCTGAGCCAGGTTTTGAAGGTAAATAGGAAGAAGCCAGGTGGCCATTGGGGGAGCAGTGTTTCAGGCAGCAGCAGAGCAGGGGTGGTCAGCTGGAGTAGCAGTGGTTTACAACACAGACCCTGAGAAAAGGCAGCCTGGCTTTGAACCCTGTTTTCCCACTTATTGGCTGTGTGGCTTTGGACAAGTGACTTAACCTCTCTGGGTCTCACTTTCCTGAGATGGTAATAATGCCTACTCACTGGGATGCTGTAAGGTTTAAGTGAACTATTACATGGAAAGTGCTCTCAGTAAGTGTAGGCAGCGTTATTATTGCCAAGTGTAGGCTGTGAGTAGGTGTAGCAGGACGAGGGCCAGACCAGGCTAAGAGCTGGATGCTGGATTAGCTAATGCCCAGCACTGGGTGTCGTTTGCAGGACTTGCCAACTGAGTGTGAATGAAGGGGTTGATTTCATGTTCAGCAAATCCAGCTCAAAGCAGAGCATTTGTGTATCTGAACCAAAAAGTCATTACCCACCTGAGGATCCAGATCTCACGAAGGTGCTGGTTACAGTCTAAGTCCAGAAAGTGTGATGGAGGGGCCAGTGAGCATACCCTAAACCCAAAGGGCAATGCCACATGTGGCCGTGACTCCCTGAAAAGCACCATGTCCCACATACTAAGAGAAAAAGGGACTCAGGTGATTAAAAAAAAAGCAGCAGAAAGCGAGCCATGCTGGCTGTGTGGTCGATTGAGGACTAGTCTCCCTTAAAGAAGAAAATCATTTCAAATACAAGTGTTTTGGAGTGTTTGTGTAAGATCGTATGGGACCAATCACTTCCTTTTCATTTCTCTTGACCTACCTAGTAAATTGCATGTACCTAAGCATGGGGAAAGTTGACTAAGAGCGTGACCCAGGGCTGGGAGCTGCTTTTCCTTTATCTCTGGAACATTTTCAAATCAGTTGAGAATTCTGCTGAGGGTAAATGGTAGATACCCTTCCTCCCACCGAAAATGCCCTCACTCTCATTAATATGCACTGATAGGCGTCTGTCAGCCAATACCAATGACAGATGATATATCACTCTGAGGCATTAGTGAGGTAGGACATGCAAATCAGTTAGTGAGCGCCTGGTGCCTGGGAGGTGTCTAGTAAAAGGAAGACTCTCTTTATATAATTACAAACGTGGATGTTGACACCCGAGGCCGCGTTCTGTTCTGTCCACCCTGGCTACTCAAAGTGTGGTCCATGGAGCATCTCCTGGGAGCTCTTAGAAATGCAGACTCTCAGTGCCCACCCCAGACCTACTGAATAGGATTCTGTGTCTACAAGATTCCCAGGAGATTTCTGTGCAAGTTAAGTTGTTAAATGCTAGTTAGTCTGAGAGATACATGGCTGTGAGTTAGAGAGGGGTGTAAGTGTCTGTATTAGTTTACTTGGGCTGCCATAACAAAATACTACAGACTGCATGGCTTAAACAACAGAGCTAGATGTCCAAAATCAAGGCCTGGCTGATTGGGTTGCTGGGGAAGGCTCTTTTCCTGGTTTGCAGACAGCCACCTTCTCTCTGTGACCCCCACATGGCAAGGGGGATGCGGGGGGCGGATTGGGGCAAAGATGGGAGGGAGAGAGATTGTCCTTTTCTTATAAGACCACCAATCCTACCAGATTAGGGTCCCACCTATGACCTTATTAGGGCTTCAACATAAGAATTTAGAGGGGTCACAATTCAGTCCATAGCAGGTTTCCCGTTCCATTTTTGGCTTTGTAAGGAAATGAGTTCTCATGCCTTCTTCCCTGACTCAGCTCAGGTGAGCCCCTCCTCCATCACATCATGCCACAGAATCCAGGGGAAAGGTTCCACCTCCTCCCTTCTCTGGGCTCAGCTCCGGAACTGGCAGCAAGGCTACGCCCTCCTGGCCTCCTGTTCTTCGTGGGTGATTCGGAGCAACTCTAGCTCCAGGCTTTGTCTTAAGGGTCCTGTGTCACCCTGTAGGCAGAAATGCTTGGCCAAACTCTCCCAGTGTGGCACAGATGTAACCGATGATGCCATGACGTTCACAGATTCTTGCTCCCCCCTCCGAGCCCAGCATCACACGTGTAATAGCAGCAGGAAGCAGGAGCCCCAGGCAGCATCTCAGGGCCTTTGCAAAAGATGCTCAGAGTTCAGAGTACATCTGTTTTACTGGGTGTTTCCTTTAAAGGGATGGGCTGGATTTGGTTCATCCAGGTGATGCCTGGGTAGAGAGACTTTCCTTACAACAAGCCCCGTGACAGCGTGATGCTGGGGACAGAGAGACCCTCCTGTCTCGAGCTTTCATTCAACAGCGTATCACTGGGCACCAATCATGTGCTGGGCACAGGTCTGGCCGCTGGAGATGGAGCAGTGGGCAAAGTTCCTGCTTTCCTGGGGAGTGTCTTTTCATATCTCACTGAGGGGAAACAGGCAACATGCATGTAGATATCAGAAACGGTGAGTCTTGAGGCTAAAATGGTGTGAGAGGTGAGCCATTCAGCTATTTGAAGAGAGAACAGCAAGTACAAAGGCCCTGAGGTGGGAACAGGCTTATTATGCTGGAGAAAATGTTTACATTGTTCATCAGCTGTAGTTTTCAAAAGCAGTTCCCACCACATACAGAATTTTTAAAAGAGACCATCAACCCGAAACAATAGTTGTAATGAGCATTGTTAAAACCCCAGTTTGTAGAGTATCACATGACTTGTAAAACTCTTGGCTATCTAAGTGTTTGACCCAGTTTAATTGATGGGAAACAGAGGCCCAGGGGCCAAAACAACTTGATTAAGGCCAACCCACCTTTAGGAAGCAGTGGCCATTGCGCTAGGGGCCAGTTCTGAGTTCACGTCATACTAATTCCCTGAGGTTTACTACTTGTTTTTGGCAAGTGTTTGTCCTGAATTTGATAGAGTCTCCAGAAATCTGGCATTAAAAAAAATAATTTTGAAGAAGCCACATTTCCAATGGGAGAAGGGCGTTAGGAGCCTGAGAATTTCAAACATGCATCCCAGTGATTTTTTTTCCCTCCAGGAACATAAAAAACAGCATTTTAAAGCTTCGAATGGAGAGCTACGATGTGGCATTAGTAGCACAGGGTCTTGGGTCAGACAGGTCTGGATTCAAATCCCCCCGGCCCCACCCAGCGTAACCTGAGACAAGGTACTTCAGCTCTGTGAGCCTCTGGTGGGTGTCCTCATCTGCAGAATGGGGACACTGCCAGCACACATCTCAAGGGTTGAGGTCAATGGAGAATTTCTGTGAAGCATTTGGAAGAGAACCCACCATGAATTAAGCCCTGGACAGGTGTCAGCTCCTACCCGCTGGGCCTGGGCCTTTCCCACCCAGCCTGGCCTCCACTGTAGGTTCTGTCACTCACAGTAACAAGACCCCTGCTGGAGTCCCCAGCACATGCTATCAGGCAAGTGTGGTCCAGGCTGTGCTCCAGGACTGGGAAGAGGGAGAGTGAGATGCCCTTGGCCTTGTAGAGCTCACACCAGGTATAGTGAACACAGAGGCAGGCCCTGGGCAGGGGGTGGCCGTGACGGGGGTTGGGGGGTGCTGGGAGCCAGGGAGAGACCTGCTGGTGGGGGGGACCTCGACATGTACACCTGAGGGTAGGAAGGAATGGGCCCTGCCCAAAACCCCCCAAGTCTTCCCTTCATTCTTGGAAGAAGATCCCAGGTGCGTGCGCTCTGGCCGCGTGTCACCCCAGCCCTTGTGCCCAGATCCAGCCTTGCATCTGCTGTCCCCCTGCTGGGGACACATTCCTCAAATGTCACCCGAGAGCGGCTGCCCCATGGTCTTGCTTAACCAGCTGCTCCCCTGATTGACTTTTCTTCCTGTCACTTCTCACTACCCGGTCTTTGCTGACTGTCTCCCCACGAGGCTCTGAGGGCAGGGGAGCTGCCGTGTCCCAGTGCCCAGAACAATGCTGAGTGCAAGCACAGCACAGAGGCACAACACAGCACGCACAACACACAGCACACACAACACAACACAGCACACACACACAACACGGCACAGCACACACAATGCACAACACAGTAAATATAACACACAACTCTCAGCACACACAACACAACACAGCACACACACACAACACGGCACAGCACACACAATGCACAACACAGTACATATAGCACACACAGCACAGCATATGCAACACAACACGGCACAGCACACACAATGCACAACACAATACATATAACACACAACTCACAGCACACACAACACAGCACAGCACTGCCAGGCATTCTGGCAGCACTGAGCTGCATCTGACCCGGCCTGGAGCACCAGCTGCCTGCGTTGGTGGGAAGAATGCGTCCCAGTTTGCCCTGGATGGCCCCTGTCCGTTTTGCCTGCATTTGGCCCATGGGATGCAGTGATGTGACGTCATCAGCCTGGCCCCAGCGGGCATTTCAGTTTTCAAGCCCTATTAAGTAAGGGGAAAAGTGGGTGCAGGAAAAAAATCAATCAGCCCATGGTACCTTTCCCAACAGAACGATTCTGCGCATTTGCAAAATGTTCTCCCGGCATGAAGATTGGAGTCGATCCACTCATATAAACTTGCTTTGTCCTCTCCCTCCCCAGGCTTTACTCCCCAGCACCAGCTGGCCTGCACCACAGATATCTGCTGGGACCACAAGCAATTGCAGTACCACCCTCACCCCTCACTGCCCCTCCCTGCCAATCCATCCACTGCACCGCAGAAGCCTTCCTAACATGGCATAGCGCCACCCCTCCCCAAAGACCCTCCCTGGCTCCCCCGTGCCCAGAAGATGAAGTCTGGGTTGCTTAGCCTGAGCCCTGAGCCCCTGGGCCCTGTGCTCACCTCTACAAATGCACTGGCTGCCTCTCTCACGAGCTTCTCCTGCTCCATGTCACACCATTTTCATTTGCAATTTTTCTAACATCTACATACCAGGCTCTGTTCTAGGTGCTGGGGATAGAGCACTTGCTCTCATGAAGCTTATATTCCAGTGCAGGGAGACAGATCAGTGATGGCACATAGAAGGGGCTCCATAAATGTTGGTTCACTGGTGGTCACACCAACCCTCTGAGTGGGAACCATTGATGCAGTTTCACAGGTGAGGTGAGTGAGTTCTCAGAGAGGGTAAGCAACTTGCCCAAGGTCACACAGCCAGGAAGTAGCAGAGCTGGAATGTGAACCCATGTCATGAGATGACAAAGCTCTTAAGCACTGCCCCTTCCAGCCTCCCATGACTGGATGAGAGACTGACCCTAGTTATTAAAAAAATTCAGGAAAATCTAGAATGAGAATCAGCTTCTCAGGCTGAGTTTTTTTAAATAAAAATATTTATTTACTTTTTTTCCACTTAATCTTTTAAAAAAAATTTATATTGGGGTGTAGTTGATTTACAATGTTGTATTAGTTTCAGGTGTACAGCAAAGTGATTCAATTATACATATACATATATCCATTTTTTTCAGATTCTTTTCCCATATAGGTTATTACAGAATATTGAGTAGAGTTCCCTGTGCTATACAGTAGATCCTTGTTGATGATCTATTACATATATATTAGTGTGTATATGTTAATCCCAAACTCCTAATTTATCCCCCCCGCATCTTTCCCTTTTTGTAACCGTAAGTTTGTTTTCAAAGTCTGTGAATCTGTTTCTCTTTTGTAAATAAGTGCAAAAAATGGGCAGAAGATCTAAATAGACATTTCTCCAAAGAAGACATACAGATGGTCAAAAAGCACATGAAAAGATGCTTAACATCACTAATTATTAGAGAAATGCAAATCAAAACTACAATGAGGTATCACCTCACACTGGTCAGAATGGCCATCATTAAAAAGTCTACAAACAATAAATGCTGGAGAGGGTGTGGAGAAAAGGGAGCCCTCCTGCACTGTTAGTGGGAATGTAAATTGTACAGCCACTATGGAGAACAGTATGGAGGTTCCTCAAAAAAACTAAAAATAGAGCTACCATATGATCCAGCAATCCCACTCCTGGGCATATATCCAGAGAAAACCATACTTTGAAAAGATACATGCACCCCAGTGTCTATTCATAGAAGCACTGTTTACAATAGTCAAGACATGGAAGCAACCTAAATGTCCATCAACTGATGAATGGATAAAGAAGATGTGGTACATATGTACAATGGAATATTACTCAGCCATAAAAAAGAATGAAATAATGCCATTTGCAGCAAGAAGGATGAACCTAGAGATTATCATACTAAGTCAGTCCGAGAAAAACAGATATCATATGATATCACTTATATTTGGAATCTAAAAAAATGATACAAATGGACTCAGGCTGATTTTTAAAGCCCAGAAGTTGTTCCTGGGAGATTTTTGCAAATCCTTCGAAAGCTGTAAAGCATTGTCCTCCCTCCACGTGGCATTGTGATTTGCAAGGCGCTTTCCCCCAGGTCCCCATTTCACCCCCAGGATTACAGGGTCACTGTGCAGTTATTACAGAAGAGGCGTTCCACACAGAGAGATTATTTGATTACATGACTCTCCAAAGTCCACCCTCTGGTAAATTGGGGACCCGGGATCCAAGCAAGGGTCTAGCCGAGTTCTGTGCTCATTCTCAGATGCTCTCTGCCTGCCCGCCTTGCAAGGGGGTCTCTGGAGGGCGGTCACAGTCTCCCTCAGGTGGAAGAGAATTAGAAACATACTGGGTTTCTCGTCCTTTATAGAGCAGGTACTCTCTGCCGACTTTGCTATAAGTACTTTGCACAGATTCACTTGCTAAATCATCAGATGTGGGCAGCACTATTACCCCCAAGTTACAGATAAAGAAACCAAGGCCAGAGAGGCTGAACTACTTGCCCAAGGTCACATATCTGAGAGCAGAAGTATTTTTCATCTCTCTTCCGTGCCAATCCATCTTCTGTTTTGCTGCCAATGTGATCTTTCCAGAATCAAAATCTCGTTATTTCCTTACTTGAAATCCTTCATGAGTTCTCCATGACACCCCCAAATCTGTAAGTTCCTCATCGGGACATTCCAGACCCTCTGAGCTCTGCCCCCCTGCACTCCCAGCTCCCTGCACACACACACAACATTCCTTCTGCCTGGAGTTCCCTTCCCTCTTTGGCGTCTGGAAAACCACAGAGGGCTGGGTTTTGTGTTTCCTCTGGACCCCCCAGCCCACACTTCAACTCCTTACACCCCTCACCTCTGCTCAAGTGTGATCTTCCCTGAGCACCCCTATGAAATAGCACCCCATTCCTTCCTTACCTCTGCTCGACTTTCTCCATGACATCTGTATTCATCCAGGGCACCATCTATGTATTTGCGTAATACCATCGTCTGAACCTGATGGGACCACACACTCGAGGCCCCGGGCATACTGAGCCATATTTGCCGAGTGGGTGAATGTGCCCACAGTGGTGGTTCTCAGGGTGGGGTCCCCCGACCAGCAGCAACCGCATCACCTGGGGACCTGTGAGGAATACAGCTTCTCAGTCCCACCCTGAACTGCTGAGTCAGAAACCCTGGGGAAGGGCTCCTGGGACCCGTAGGGCCTCCAGGGGATGCCGATCTGAGTTTGAGAATCTGGACAGAAGGCTTCTCCGGACTGATGATGGTCCACAGGCTTAACTCGGGCTGACCTGGGTCGCCGCCCTTCAGCCCGACAGCGTTCTCCAGAGGAGTGAGGTCTCCATGTACATTCAGGGTTGGCAAGGCTGTAGCCAGCTAAGCAGCTGTCCGGGGGTATCAGCCCTTGAGGGGTATTGAAGTGCTACTGGACACATGACAATCTGGAAAAGGCTGTACTTGCCAGACCCCCTGGGTGGGATGCTGTGTGTAACTGGAAGGAACAGATGGATAAACCACCGAGGCTTGGTGTGCACCCCCAGGGGCATTCGGCAGGCGCAGAGCCAGGTAGGTGACCAACTGTCCCTGTTTCCCCGGGACTGATGAGTTTCTCAGGACTCTGGACTTTCAGTGCTAAAACCAGGAAAGTCCCAGGCAAATGGGGACAGTTTGTCATCCTAAAACCTAGCACTACGTGGGCTTCTGAGAATCTGAGTGGACGCTACAGCCACGCCCACCACTGGCACTCATCTCTGCACCAGCTCTGAGGCTCCAGCTAAATGAATCTTGGACAAGTCATTTGGTGCTGCTTCAAATCCGTGATCTTTATTAACCTGCCCCAGGCACCTCCGTGTCCTGGTCTAGTCTTGATGTTTATGTTTTGAAAAGAGTACGCGCTGTATAATTCCATTACGGTGCATTTCAAGAAGAGGCAAAATCTACTTTTAGGGACAGAGGTCAGAATAGAGTCCCATGGGGGCCTGAGGGAGCCTCCTGGGTGCTGGGGAAGCCCTCAGTCTTGATTCAGGGCGTGGAGAGACAGGCCTGCTCACGTATAAATGTCGAGCTGCCCACTTATTATTTGTATGTGTCACTGCTTATACGCCACACCACGATAAACGACGAAGAGTAAGGTTTGAACCTGGAAATGTTACTTTTTCTGATACAGAACTTAATGTGTTGCAGAGAATCCGAGAATTGGAGGATAAACTGGAGGTCCAGAAGCGACATCTGAAAGAGCTGGAGGAAAAGGTGAGTGGTGTGAGCTCAGACCAGCCCCTGGGCTTCTCTCCATGAGTCGTTCACATGGAATATTCTCTTCTCCTGTCAGTTTCATGAAACCCAAGGAATGGGCTCTGTCTCCAGCCCTCCCTTCTCTGCCCATGTCCCCCAAACTGGCAGTCCAAGAAGTAGGTAGCCCCATCAAGTACTTTTCTAGGGAAGAAAAGCACAGTCCGGGGGCTTCCCTGGTGGCGCAGTGGTTGAGAGTCCACCTGCCGATGCAGGGGACATGGGTTCGTGCCCTGGTCCGGGAAGATCCCACATGACGCGTAGCGGCTGGGCCCGTGAGCCATGGCCGCTGAGCCTGTGCATCCGGAGTCTGTGCTCCACAACGGGAGAGGCCACAACAGTGAGAGGCCCGCGTACCGCAAAAAAAGAAAAAAAAGAAAAGTACAGTCTGGGATCAACTTTGTGTGAGGGAGGAGGAGGGTGTCTATTTTTTTTTTCCACCAAAGACCTTCAGGTGAACCCCTCTGACACTACCTCACCTTCTTTTGTGAGCCGTAAACCAGCCACAGACATTGGACTCATTCACCTTGAACGACATATATGCCAAAAACCAGTGAGCGTTCTTAGAAGTCTCCTCCCGCCAGCAGGAAGTATGGCTGACACCCAGCCCCATTGTCTCCCTACGGCTATCACCATTTTAAGAGTGAGAACGTTGAGCCTGAGAAAGATTCAGACACTTGTCCATGATCCCACAGCTGGAAAGTGATACCCGGGGTCTCCAGGGATGTCACACCAGTGCCCCCGCCACACGTTGTTGGTCCAGACGGACAAATGAGTCCACACATGCGGCATCTTTGTCAGGGCACTTACCACTTCCTGTCCATCCACTAGCTTTTATTCATCTCTTTATCCAAGACAGTTCTTGCTACAGAATAGGGCATCATCGAATGTTTGCAGAATGAGTGATAGATGAGTAGAGAGAAAACCTACAACTGCACATTTTATATCGCAGAGGTATGCTCACATGTGGGAACAGGTGAAGGGCTCTGACCCCATCGGGCTGGTCCGTTGGGGACAATGTGCCCCAGGAAGCTTGAAGGGTGATGTGCCGTCACCCCGGGGAAGCAGATGCAGAAAGGGCATTTCTGGGCTTCAGGTATCTGAGGCTGGCCTTTGGAGAGAGGAAGCCGTCTCATTCCATGGACAGAGTGAGGCCAAAGTCACGAAAGCCACCAGAGAGCAGATTCAGGGCTATCTACAAATGGGATGACAGCCCGCTCTGTCTAGAGGGAATCAAATACAATGGCCCAAAGAGACAGAACAGCTCTTCAGATGGTACACCAGCTTTCTCTCCTGGGAGTCAGCTATTACACAGGTTAATTCACCTTCCTGGCATCTTCCCATCTGCACCTGGAGCCCTGGGGCCTACCAGCCTGCACAACCAGCAGCGGGGCAGCAGAGGGTCACGGCTGGAGGATTTGGGCCAGTTCTCCTGTTGGCGCCCTGGAAATCCCATGGAAATTCAATTTAAGCAGATTCCTAGAGTCCCCATCTGCTGCATGCCATCCCCCCTCCCCAGCTTCCAAGGTTATTTTGAGGAGCTGAGGGGACCTCAAGGATACTTCAAGGATTTCCCCGCGGGCACTACTGGCCTGGGCTGGTAGAAAAATAACTCCAGCCACCATGGTCAGTGGTCAGGAACTCTGTCCCTGCCATACTCCGCAGGCTGGTCTTGGCAAGGACCTCCCCTACCCCGGGCCTCAGTTTCCTCATGTAGAATATGAAAAGCTAGGTGATTCTAAATGCCCCTTCTAGCGCTAACTTCCAATGATTCTAAATTTTGTTTAAAATTTGGTGGCTGTCTGTTTGGATTTTCATTTTTTCGATAACAATTTAGGGGAGCTATTACCTTGATTTGGAAAAAAATAATGAATTCTTTTCAAAAGCCCTGGATAATGTTCAGACGTTTCACCTAATCACCAACAATTCTTTTTGAATAAAGCAAGTAATAAATAAACTAAGGGAAAAAACTCTACTCTCAAACTGACCTGTATAATTTTTCATTCCCTTAAAGCCATTTTTTTCTGCAAATTTTTTCTTTTTAAAGTAGACTCATCAAATGGCACAAAAGATTTTAAACAGTGGAATCTCTTGGGAGAGGGGGCCCTGGCAGGGATGGTATAGGGGCCGGTCCGCAGGTCGGACTGGATGACCTGTGACCTGGGTGGAATCTTCCTTGATCCTTGTATGCATGTCATGCCTGGCCTTTGGTGGGACCATCAGCTATGACTATTGGAGAGGTCTTCCTCTATATATGCTGTCCTGCCAGGTTCTTCAAGAAAGTCACACCTCTGCACCAAAAAGCCCTGGTCCATGGTGTACATCTCCCCTGTCTAAATTAGCCAGATGTTTGGGGACTGTGTAGGGACAACCCACCCTGGGTGACACATTCCACAGGATGGGTTTCTCAGGTGAAATCCACTCCTACAGCCCACTGACTTCCTGTTTCTCTTTCCAAACCCAACCCCAGTGGTGTAGTTCTTGTGAAATGCTGTCATTGAGTTCCATACTACATATCTTACATCTTTTTTTCTTTTCTTTTTTTCCCCCTCATTTTCTTTTGGTCTTATTTTATAGTTTTTGTTCCTTTTTTTGTTTTTCTCACTAGCATTCATTCTGTGGCCTTGATGACGTCAGTGAGCCAGGAACTCGGGTTGGTATCCTTTCATTTTCACTGATAAAAATGATTTTTCTAAGAAGGAGATTTCCTCCCAGCTCTGACTGTAACATTCCTTTAGGTGCCATGGAAGGTGGGCTTGTGGTAGATTGCCCCTGGTCAGGCTCACTGGCCCCGGGGCATCCGGGGGTCACTGGCGAGTTCCACCCCTGAGAGGAAGATCAGGGAGCTCTCTGTGAATAGGATCGGACAATGGGGACCTGGTTGTCCCCCTGTTGTATTTTATCTTGAGAAGGCGGTTGTGGCTTTTCCCCAAGGTTCTTTCTATTTTGGCTTCGGTTTTGGGTGCTCTCTATTGCCTGTGGGACAGTAAATTCACCGTAGGGTCCAGACCAGGGTGGGCTTCTGGGATCAGGGGTCTGCAGGAGTAGGAGGCTGATGGGCAAGTCCATGACCTGCATACAAAATGCCCAGGAAGCCTGTGTAAAGAGCCCAAGCTCCTGGCCTCTCCCCCACCACCTGCCCTGGACCCCAGGCTTGGTTTTGATGCCATCCCGGCAGCTGGTCCTTCTCTGATCGTTGGACCCTGCGTGTCTCATCCTGAGTTCCTTCTTTGGCACCCAGGCCTCCCCCATTCTCCCTGTTCTGAGTGTCCACCATGGACTGGGGTCTGCCAGGGCCCCTAGAGTCTAGAATTCTGCTGCTGAATCCAGCCCAGGTGAGGGCCCTGTGAATTCTGAGGATGCCCACAGCCTACTAGCCGCCTGGACCCCCAGGATGAGCTCTGACACCTGTCCCTGCCTGACACTGTGGATACCCTGAGCCCAATCCCTGCACACAGGGCTCTTCCTTGGACCCTCTGTGCCCTGGTCCTAGGACAGCGCTTGGCACATGGTTGATGCTCATTCCATGCTTGTGCAACAAATAAAGGAATGATCCCAGGTCTGAGCAGACTGGGAGTGGGGGTTGCCATAGTGGGTTGGGGGTGGGTGCTGGGAGACAGGCCATCTGAACCCTATTTCCTCGCTCCCTGGATTGTCAGGGAAGGTCCCTCAGTGGGCTCAGCTGGAGAGTTCAGGACAGTGATGGGAACAGGTGAGGGCAGATAGCCAGGGGCTTCCCCAGCCATTCTCCCCCTTGGTTCTTGTGTCATGTCAAATTATCTTTTAATTTTCCAGGATAGAAAAAGAGCTTATGGAATAAACTGAGTCCTGTGGCAAACCCAACCCCACTCAAACCAAAATTCAACAGCAAAACAAGCTATTCCAAGCCCAGAAACTGAAACCAGAATTCACAGATACGACACGACAGCTTGAACGGGAGGCATTTAGGATCTATGGCTGGGTCCTGGCTGGGCCAAGCTGTAGGAGCTCTGCAAGGATGATGGGGAATTTGTCAAGCTCAGGGCCACATCCAAGTCCCCACTGTGGCACCTTCAAGAGCCCGAGGGGCAGAGACCTGAATACCAGGAAACTAAGTGCAATTACTAGAAATGGATTGATTGGAGAGCCACTGCACTGTCTGGGGACAGACTGCATCCTTGTCCCTGCACAGCATGCCTCCCCTAGCTGTGGTGTGTGTGCCCGGCTAGACACTGACTGTGTACATATGTCTCCATGAACCGTGCCATGTGAATCCTGGAGTCTATTAGCCAGAGTGACTCGCAAATGTCCCTGTGATCTGAACCCAAAGTCAAGCCCCAGTCAACAAAACCCTCCAGATCTGTGTGCAGCTGAATTCAGCAGCCGTTGGCCAGAGAGAGAGGACTGGAGCCTCGCCCACTGTGGACGGTGGACCCCAGGACCTCGGATTTACAAGGGGGAAGCCACAGGCTCCCTTACTCTTGAGGGTGAAAGTCCCAGAGCTTGACTGCACCTGGGCCATTGTAGATCAAGGATTGAGAGGTGGACAGCATCCCCGCCTAGACCACACTCGGGCTGTCTCACATCTGGGTGGTAATTTGCAAGGGGCTGGCCAGGAAGAAATGCTGGGTTGTGGAGTGATCCCTGGAGCACCCGCGGGAAATGAGGCTCCTTCCGCAGTGGTCTGAGACCAGGTCCACTTTCTTACAACCTCAGCCATTCCTGATCCCAGGAGACCTGCCTCTGCACCACGCCTCCCAGGAGAACGATGGATTGGGTGGGGCTGCCGAGGAGGCCAGGACACCAGCTGGTGGAAGTCAAGCCCAGGAGCAAATCCTGGAGAAGAGAAGTTACTTTCGGATGTTGTTGCTGTTGTTATTCTAGGGTGAGCAGGTGGGTGGGGGAGCATCTCCAGGAAAAGGCACCTGCTCATATGACTGATCCCTCCCAAACTTTTGGAAGGAAGACGTTGGGAATCAAAGTAGATCAAGTGAAATGGAAGGTAGTGAATGTGAAGCAAAGGACAGCTGCATCTTGTTGGAAGGAGCAGCTGAAGGCAAGGATGGGTTGATCCCAAGGATGGAAAGATTCATTGCTCTGTGTTTGTTGGGCTGCAAGAGCAATCCTATAATTTCTAGTGAGAATAACCTTTGGAGAAAACGAAAATGACTGAAATGCAGGCTACCAAAGGAATCAAGGAGGGCAGGGAATCCAACAGAGGAGCTGAAAGTTCTCAGAAGGATAAACCCAAGGATGGAGAAGGACATGGAGCTCAGCACAGAAGGGGCACCCAACCAGATGGAGAAGGATACTCAAACCAAACCAAAGGATTAGGGGGCTCTAAGAAAACACACACCCAAGATAGCTGAGAAGTGATCATTCTCTTTTGAAATCTAAACCCAAAGCACCACCACAGCAGCCCCCATGACTTTCCCACATCTGATAACCAAAAGCAAATGAACTGATGTCTTTGCTTGAAAAAAGCAGGCATCTGAGAACTCCAGGCAGCAATGGGAATGTGGAACCATGCAGCAACTGAAAATGAAAAGCACGTCTGCTTTCTCTGGGGCCAGAGAAACACAGAGAAGCCTTGCTTTGCTAACTTAGTAGCAGAAGTCCAGGAGGTGTGCAAGGTCTCTGGGAAGCTAGTCCCACAGCACAGAGTGTCCATCCCTCCCTGCTGCAGGAGTGTGGGCCTCATGCCCTACTGCCCCGCGCTTCTGTCTTCTCAGCTCTCCCACTCGGACAACAGGATGCCAATGGCAGTGGCTTTGAAGTCAGACCCATCCAGGTCCACTCCTAGACCAGCCACTCCCCTGCAGTGGACACTGGCAAAGTACTTGCCACTCAGAGTCTTAATTTCTTCATCTGTGGAATGGTGGGTGATAGTTCCCACATAGCACCTCGCAAGAGGTCTTCTTTGGGCACAGCTAGACAGTTAGACCCAGACTCTCCGATACTGGCAGGAGATGCAGCAGGCAGCATCTGATGCACCCCTGTGGAAGTCGTCCTCCAAGGAGACCATATGGCCCACGGGGGACCAGGGGCCAGTCTCTTTGGCCCCCAGGAGACAGTTCAGGTGCGAGCGAGTGAGGCTCATACAGGCAGGTGCAGGGAGCCAACAACGAGTCGGCATTTCTTGTGACGGTCCCAGGCATCGCTTCCAAGGTTCCTGCCAGGGACAGGCCCAGTCACAAGAGCCACAGGGGGCCTCCGAGTTCTGGCGGCCCACCAGGTGCGTACTCGTGTACTCAAACGTCATCCTCTGCCCTCTGTGCCCAGATGAGACACACAGCTCAGAGCTGCCGTTGTGCTTGTCACCTAGTAATGCAACTGACCTTCTGCCCAGATGAGGTTTCCAGGTGGTAGAGCTACAGACGCGACGGAACCCAAGTCAGTTTCTCACACAGAAAGGAGAAGGGTTGGGTCCACCCTTTACCACCAGCCTCCTCACAGATCTACTTGGGGGGTGAAGGGAGAGCCCAGGTCAAGTTCCTGACACAGGGATGCCATGCTATGCCACTTAAATGTGCTGTTTCCCACTCCCCTCACATCTCACCCCTCCCCTCCCCTCACACCTCATACTTCATTCCTCCCCTCCCCTCACTCCCCCCCCCCATCATATCCCTCAGTCCTCTACAGGCAGTGGAAACCAGTGAGGGGCAGGGTAGAAAAGTCCAGGGGGCAGACCGTGCCCCGCCGCCACCGTCTGGCAGCGGTGTGGGCCCGGAGACCAGCCCTGCGGGTGACCAGCCATCCGGTTTGCCCAGGTCAGGACTTCCAGTTCTAAAATGGGGAAGTCCCGGGCACACTGGGCACTTTCCCCCGCGCTGCACGTACTGAGTTGGAGTCGGGTGAAATGCAACAGGCGGGCGTGTGCGGGAGCTGAAGCTTCTAGAGTCTGCTCACCCTAGAGGTCTCAGGCGCACTGACTCGGTGCCCAGGGCCCTTTGGGCGGAGGGTGGGGCGGGGCTGGAGGGGGCGGGGGCGGGGGGAGGGTGGTGGCACCGCAGGTGCACTGCGCACGCGCAGGCCCTGGTCAGGGGCCCTGGTCACCTGGAGAGCTGGACTCTGCGATTTAGCGCCCACTCAGCGCCTTTCTCGGTGAATTCATCATTCTCTCTCCTTCCATTGGCCAGCCCTCCTTCCCTCTTTCTGGATTCTCGCGTTCCGCAGTTGAGCCTCAGGGTCCAGGTCTTCTGCTCTCCCCTCACCTTCCAGAACCTGCCTGTGAAGAGCTGATAAGCGGGAATCCCACCTGCCGCTTTCAGTACAGAAAAGCACGTTTGTTTCTCTTTTCTCACATTTAACCAGGACCTGATAGAGGCCTGCCAAATTGGGGATCCCAACCAGCCGATTTAGGGTGCCCTCCAGGTTGTCTGAGAAGCCTTGGGGACTCCTGCAGATCCCACACCGTGACCCTGGTTCCAGCTGAGGGGCAGAGCTGCCAGTCTCCGGAAGCCTGGCCCCCTCCCCACCATCTCTCTGGGGCTGCCATTTCATCTGAAGTGGGGACCCCTGCGTCCTGCCCTCAGCCAAGCTCTGTGTCCTTCCTGTGGTCGCTGTCCGCCTTGGGGAACCTCACCCAGGCTGCGAACGATGCAGGGCCACGTCCTTACAGCAGTTCCACGGCCATCTGTCCCCTTTCCTCAGGTCTCCAGCCCTGAGAAGCCCGCAGGGGTGAAAATGCACGGGCAAGCCACGCTCCTGTCCTTCTCCCTCAGACACAGATGGTTCATTCCAAATGAAGCCCACAGTCTTAGTCGTTTATCCAAGAAAGGTCTGAAGACACTTCCCCAGGCAGAGGCCCTGGGGCTCAAATGCCCTTTACCTGTCCCGGCTGCACCTTTCCTCCAGGCTGCTCCCCTAAGAAAGGTCTAGAATACCTGCTTCCTCCTCCTTGCAGGCCTGGCACATGATTTTTCAGGTGGTCACTTGGCCCCAGTTGGCTATCAATTAATCCTTCTGCTCGAGGATGCTCCTGGCAGCTAAGGTCCCTGCGGGCTCACTGTGCCAGGCAGAGCACCAGGCACTTGAGAGCTAAGTGACTCGTGCAACAGCAGGGAGAGGACTGCTGTTCATCTCATTTTGCAGGGAGCTGGGTTAAGTGCATAAGAGCTTGGCGCATAAGAGGCAGAGCTGGACACAGCCCAGGCAGGCGATCTGAACTACATGTTGCTTCTGCCTGTCACGCACCGCCTGCACGCTGCATTCACTGTGTGCCCGGCGCTGTGCACTGCCTACCCTACAGCCACGAATTTATGCCTAAACAGCTCTTGATATGGGTACTATTTTCACTACCCACGCCCACCTTTTATGAGAAGTTAAGTGATTTGTCCAAGATTCCATCTAAGAAACACCGGAGATCTGAGTTGCCCCACTGCGCCCCCTCTTGGCCGATACCCCGCCCTGCTGCCTCTGACCGCTCCGTGTCTATTGCAAGCCCCCTGCGCCACCCTACACAGCCACTTTTGAGGAAGTAGATTTTAATTTTTTTCCTTTGCATTATGGCTTATTACAAGATACTGAATATAGTTCCCTGTAGTCTATAATAGGACCTCGTTGGGTTTAAAAAAATCTTTTTTCCATTATGGTTGGGAAATACACTCTAAAACAAAATTTTCTCCCGACCGAGACAACCTCTCCACTAAGGTAGACAAGAAAGAAAACAATTTTATTATCGAAAGAGCATCAAACCAGAATGTGATGTGCATCACAGACCATCCGCTAAGAGATTTGCAAAGACAGAAAAGAATCTCACTTCTTGTTAGCCAAGGAGATACAGCCCAATTCGTACAGGTCCTCGGGATAAACAATAATTTGTTGTCACGTAAGAGAACTTGGCAGCACTATTTATTACATATAGGTCACCCTAAATCCACCTGGCCATTGGAGTGACCCTCTGTGTTTGTTCATTTGTTTTGTGCAAAGAAAAGTGGAATTTCTCCTATCTCTATGACAGGAGGTGGTTTTGCAACTTGGAGCCGGGAGACCAGGAAGTTAGGCTCCGACCCTCCCACAGGAACCGGGAGACAGGGTTCTATTTTCCTTGGGTGTTTGCATGCCAAAGAGATGGCTCCCAGGATCTTCAGAAACACGTTCCTGGGTCAGAAAAGCAGCAAAGGGCCTATATAGCTTTTAAAAGAATCAACATATATTTCAAAGAGATGAAGAAAGAACGACAAGTTTTCTAAAGTAGGAGCTCTCAGAAAAGGGTGGGGGACGTCTCTTCCGTCATTTTTCACAGGGAGGATTAAGTCCTGTAGTTTAAGTTTCTATTTATTCCTGCACCACTCTGCATCAGGCCTATTTATTGCACACTTCCCTGGCCAGCTCCTTCCGTTCTCGCCTCCTGCACCCCCCGCGGTACCCCATCCTCAGAGATCTGACCAGGACCCTCCTTGGCTCTAAACACTCCAGGGACCCCCTCACTTCCCACACAGAGATGCCATGTCCTGGAGTCCAAGGCCCACAGGGATATGGTCCAAGTCACCTTCTGTCCTGGGTCCTCACTTCCCCTTTCAGGGTGTGCCCTGGGCCAGCCAAACCCGACCACTCCCACTCCCTTCACCTGTCCTGACTCTGTCCTTGGGCTATGGTCCTCCCTCCGCCTGGAGGAGCCTTCTTCCCACCTCTGCCATCTGCGATGGGTCATTCCTTGGCCACCTATACAGCCTCAGTCTCCTCCACAGCAGAATGTGTTTCCTCCTGTTCGGGGTCTGGGTTCATCCCTTACCCCTTGAGTTTTGGAGTCAGACTCGGATTTGAATCCTGACTCTGCCACTGCCCATCTGTGGGGCCTAGCCAACTCCCCCAGCTTCCAGAGCCTCTGCTTCAGCATTTGTAAAATGGTTATGAAAATGCCCATCTCCTGGGGTTTCCAGGAGAATCGGACTAGGTAAGGTGAGATGACCCAGTGCAGTGCTAGTTTCCCTTCCCCTTTCCCTAGTAAACTCCAAGCCTGTGATAAATGTTTGCTGGACTCAGAAAGGAGGTTTAGAACTTCATGTATTACCTGGTGAAAACCTGAGCCTCACTGCTGAGAATTTATAACATTCTGATGGTCCTGCCTAGAAATCTTATTTTCGCTCTTTGTACACATTATTAAGTTTTTAATTCCAAGTGGCTTTTCTGCTTTGGGTGACTGCCGGCATGCTGGCTTGTAAAACGAGAGGCTTTCATTCATATTGTATGACATTTCTGCAGGTGTAACCCAAGTCCCCCACTCATAAATAATCCACCTGTTCTTGCCCTCCTCAAAGGGTATTTTCCTGCACAATCTGAAGGCACCGCAGCCGCCTTGAAATCTACAGAAAGTCCATGTTGCAGATTCACTTAATTGTATTAAGTCTTGGCCCATGAACTATGTCTGGGATGGAGCCGACAGCTAAAGGACGGACTGAAAAAAGTTTCAGCTACGTTGTCAGAGCCCCCAGCAGCGATGGGTTTGATATAATGAACGTCGATGTGAAGATCGACACGTCCTGGATCTTCCAGGATGTAGAGGAGACTGGTGAGGAGCCGGGATGTCTTCCAGAAGAAGCAGCTAGAAGCCCAGACATGGACACAGGAACACTCAGGAAGCAACTGGAATCCTCAGAACAGAAGCTGTTGGTAGCTGTGGACAAGTACGTGATGTCAGAGTCTGGGCTGAGGAGCAGGTAAATATACCCTTTGGACCTCTTCTTTGTGTATGTATGAATCCTGGGGCATCCTAATTGTGTCAGGATGGAGTGTTGAATCATTTCTGTGACTGAGGATGCAGGCAAAACAGTCAGTGTTCCATAACCCGCCACAGCAGTCCCTGCTCCTTCTCTGTCTTTCCCTTCCTCTGCTCCGTATCATAGGGGCTGAGCCTATTTCCCAGGCTCCCTCACTCACTGGCTTCCATCTGGGTCCAGCCAATGGGAGACGCTGAAGGGAGGACGACGGGAGAAGACAGGGTATTCTCCCCTTCTCTTCTGCTCTGGGTGACGTCTCTCACTATGGCTGCCATTCAGTCATGCTTTCGGCTTCCTCTGTGGTCCTGCTTCTGGGCCCCAGTATCATCACCTCCTCCCTGTCTATCCCTCCAGCCCCAGGGGCAGAAGTGGCTCCCAGCAGCTGCTAACCTCTGGGTTGCCTGTCATCTCTGTCTGGCCTTTCGTCTCTTCCATCCCTATGTTTGTTTGATTCTCGCTGCTGAACCTTCTGGTGTAGGCTCTATTTTCCTGATGGAACCGACATGGTCCAGAGGTGGGGCATTTGAATCCAGGTCTTTCTCCAAAGTCCATGCTCTGTTTTGATACCTAGGGCAGTAGAATGAGCTGGGGTCTTGCATACATATCAAAGGAGAAACCAGCATGGAAATGCAGTACGGTTATGGCTGGGGTCTCACAGGTTTACCAATATGCCAACAGCCAAGTGTCTTAAATTTGTCCGACTTCACGCTTTTGGTGTGTTTTCCTTCATTTTAGTAAGGGCAAGTCAGTAAATGTGTATTTACATGATCTTTACTTTTTCTCCTCTTTGTAAAACTTTTCACGTGAAAAAATTCACATATGAGAAAAATTATTCTGTCACCTTCAGTATCAGTCTATGTGATTGTCCATTCACTCATTCATCCATTTATTCATTCATTCCCTCATTCATTCATTCATTCTACAACGTGCATTTAGCCCTCGGGAATCACATACTGTTTGTTGTATGAGTCTGCTGGGGCTGCCATAACAAAGTACCACAGACTGGGGGGCTTAAACAAAGCACCACAGACTGGGGGCCTTTATTTTCTCATAGTCCTGGTGGATGGAAGTAATAGATCAAAGTGTGGACAAGGTTGTTTCCTTCTGAGACCTCTCTCCTTGGCTTGGTGATGTCTGCCTTCTCTCTGTGTCTTCCTGTGGTCTTCCTTCTGTGCGTGTCTGTGTCCTAATCTCCTCTTCTTATAAGGACACCAGTCATAGTGGATCACGGCCCACCCTAATGACCTCATTTTAACTAAATTACCTCTTTAAAAACCCTATCTCCAAATACAGTCACATTCTGAGGTACTAGGGTTAGCTAACTTCAACATATGAATTTGGGAGGACATATTCAGCCCAAAACATGAGTTCTAGGGGTTGAGAGCTGGAAAGGCAGGGCCCCAGCCCTGGAGAGATAGAAGTATAGCTCACGCAAGGTTGTACATGGCAGTGAAAACCAGATGGTCACAAGGCCTGGGAAAGATGGGTGGGAAACCTCTGCCAGAGGAGACCCCTCTATGTGAGGGAGAGACAGGCAGCCTGGAGGCACCATGAGTGGTGGAGAGGAGGGGCCTCTGTGGCTGGGGCCTGGGGTGAAGTCATCCTGGAGGCGGTGTCCTGGACCTGCCTGTGGGGAAATGTGGGCTGTGTCCTTAGTTCTCTGAAGGTGGGATGCACCATCCTGTAGAAGCAGGGTTTCGGGAGGGGAGGCCCGATCTGCAGCAGGGATTGGGAGAAAAAAGAATTAAGGCTTACCAAGAGCCTGTGGTGCAGGGCACAGGGCTGACCTCCCCCCACCATGCCTCCATCGCTGCTCCCTTGAACCCTGTGGCACATAGAGTGATATGATCCCCTTTTCCAGATGAGGAAACTGAGGCTCAGTGGATGAAATACATTACTCAGTGTCACGGAGAGCTGAAGCCAGGGTCTGAATGCACAACTGTGAATATAGATTTCAGGCTAATTTCACCATGGGTTTGCTCTAAGTAGGGGATAGTAAAAGATTGATAATGTACGTTGGATTTCACTTCAGTTAAAGAGTTAATATTTAAAAGTATTTATTGCAAAACTAATGCAACCACGATGTTAGAAATTTGAGAACGAGAACCCCACTCCCACCTCCGTAACATTATCATTGCTGCAAATTCATTTACAATCTAAATGCAACAAAATTAATAATAGCTGAACACTTGTTGAGTGTTTCCTCTGGGCTAGGCACTATTTACATGCTTGACGCGTATTAACAGACTTAATCCCTAAAAATAAATTACTAGAAATGAAGTAATAGCAATATCTTCAATTTCTAGATGGGGAAATTAAGGTGCTGGCTTAAGTAACTTCTCCGTGGTCACACACCCGGCTACATGCGGGCGCTGGGACCACCCAGGCTGCCTGCCCGATTTATCCTGGTGGATATTCCCTGGAGTCTCCCAGTTCCGTAGCACTCTTTGCAGCTCTACACTGTAATATGTATATTTTTAACTTGTCATTAATCAGTGGAAAATGGTACTTCATTGTCTAGTTCCTGTTTATGTGTGTATATGTTTCCTATGGCTGCTAAAACAAATTACTGCAAACGTGCTGCCTTCAAACAACACACATTCATTGCCTTTCAGCTCTGGAGGCAGAAGTCCTAAAGCAGTCTCACTGGGCTACAGTCATGGTGTCCGCAGGGCTGTGCTCTCTCCAGAAGCTGTAGGGGAAACCTGTGTCTGCCTTTTCCAGCATCTATAGCTGCATTCCTTGGCTTCTAGCCCCTCCCCGTCTTCAAGCCAGCAGGGTAGCATCTTGCTTCAGTGGTCACATGGCCTCCCCTTCCGCCCCCCTCTCATGAGGACTTTCGTAATTGCGGTTAAGCCCACCCAAATAATACAGGATAATCTCTCCGTCTCAAACTCCTTAACTGAATCACATCTGCAGTCTCTTTTGCATCTTAAGGTAACATTCATTAAGTTTTGGGAAGCAGGGCATGGATATATTTGGGGGCTCTTCTTCAGCCTGCCACCATGAAAGTAGTCATTTTCTGCCTAGTTTAAGTATAGGGATAATACCAGAATTAAATATTGTCCCAGATTTAACGTTTCAGATTGGTCTCAAAAACTAAAAAGTTAAACTTTTCTTTTCCCATTCAGATATCACCACGTTTTATAATCAATCAGAAGGCACTCCACCCAAGCCTCTGACTGATGAATGTGCGGCCACTCCTCTGGTTCATTTTGGAAGGAACTTAATTTTAATCTACACAAGAGGGCCCCCTCCCTTCTGTCACTTTAGAGACCCTCCCCCAGGGCCTCAAAACTAGAGCAGGAGAGGGGACTCTTGGCCTATTATTAATAAGAGTGACTCACTTTATTTAATCTTCACAATAACCCTCTGAGCAAGGTGCAATTACCTGTTTTACGGATGAAGATACTGAGGGTCATAGTGGTGAATGAGCCCAGTTAAGGCCTCATGGCAGGTAAGTGGCAGAGCCAGGAGGCAAAGCTAAGTCCTCACCCAGGGAAGCAGAGTCTGTCCTGGATGAGCAGGTCACCTGGTGTGGAGCTGGGTAAAGGAGTGAGGCTGTGCAGAGCTTGTCCATGTAGGCTGAGAATGCACTTGCCACGTGTTTCATGGTCTTCTATTATAGAAGTAAAATTGGCACATTGAGGGGACTTGGATACTAGGTACGAGCAGGAGACAGACAAGTGAGTCTATGTGGCTCCTCCGCTCCTCACGGGACCACTAGGCAGATGTTCCTTCTGGCTTCCCTCCATTCACATGTGCTCCTCCTTTCTATGTAGCTGAGGTCAGGGTTCACTTCCAGCCTGGGTATTACTTTGCATATTGCACAACTTCAGCACTTTCTGAAGTGCTGAAGACTTCAGGTGGCTTAGCCATCCCTAACTGGTAGGTCATTTCCAACGTCTCACTTTTGTAATCCAGAGATTAATTTTTTTAATTGCAGAAACCTTTTTTCTGCATTTCAGTCATTTCCTTAGAAAAGATTTGCAATAATTTAGCTTAAATGGGAGGCAACAGAGCACAGGGTTAAAGCATGAGTTTGGGAGCCATGCAGCCTGGACTCTATAATGCTCTGTGACCTTGGGCAAGTTGCCCGGCCCCTCTGATCCTGTTTTCTCATGTGCGAAGTAGGGGGAAGGGAATCCACCTGTAAGGATTAATTGAGACAATGCAGATGTATGGTTCAGATGTTTGGTTCAGTCCTTTTTCATTGGTATGACCTGAACTGGGGATTACTGGTTTAGGGATGAGAACATTGTTAAGATTCCCAGTGACTTACTATTCAAAAGAGGTCTCTGAAGTATTTTAGATCATCTTCAAAAAGATAGGTATGAATGTTTTACAAAATGTCATTTTGTCAGAATATCAAATTGGCCAAATAACAGAAGAAACAAAGAAGATCCTGGTGTCTGTGAAAAGCTTAGGCCACGCTTACAGCATCCTGAGTAAACGCCTTACTGCTTCAATGCGCAGAATTCAGGAGCTGGAGCTGTCGGAGAGGAAACTCCTCCAGAAGGTGGACCTGCTGAGCGCCCTTGTGTTCCAGGAGAGAAGTGCCTCTCTCCGGGCCCAGGAGCAGCTGGAGGCGCTGCAGGGGGAGCTCGCCAGCCAGGTACCGAGTCCCTCCTCCTTCTTTCCAGTACCTGTTTCTTGTCCCAGCAGAGTCACCCCATAGGTTTGGACGTGGTACCAGCTGCCCTTGAACATAGACAGTGGGGCGGGCCTGGAGAGCCTAGCCAGGAGGGGTAAGAGAGGTCCCAATTCTAACAGTGCAGGCAGGGGCCGCTGGACCTGGGCAAGGTCACGTGGCCTCCCTGGGCCTCGGCTGCCCCATCTGTAAAACGGGGCTCCCATCCTGTCCTGCCTGCCTCATAGGGCTCTGGCTGGGATCCACTGGGTGGCATGCGGGGGCTGTGCACTTGCTGGGAGCTCTGGCCAGAGGTTCCTTTCTGTGGACTTGGTGCCTGTCAGGGGAGCCGGCTCTGGCCTAAGGACAAGGAGAGGACTGATGTGGGGTCTCTGCCCTCAGGAGCTGGCTTGCGGGCAGGGACACAGATGGGAAACAAGTAACTCCAAAGCTGGATGCTGGGAGCCGTGGGGAATGTGGTGTGTGGTGGGGAGACAGAGTTGGTGAGGCAAGAGGGTTGCAGGGAGGACAGGTCGCCAGGGCCCTGGCATGACCCAAATTCTGGAGGCAAGGGGGAGCAGGACTTAGGGGGGCCTTAGCAGGAGAGGCTCATAGTCAGGGTTTTGGGGGATATCACTCTAACTGCATGGGAGAGAGAGGCGGCAGGGGCAGGGGGCAAGTTAGAGCGTGATTGGAGAGGGAGTGGGTGGTTAAGAGGATAGGCTCTGGAAGCAGATGCCTGGAGCCAAACCCTGGCTCTGCTACTCATGAGCTGTGTGATCTAGGCCAAATGACTTAACCTCTCTGGACCTCAGTTTCCTCATCTGTGAAATGGGAATGATACAGTACCAACCCTGTTCAATTGTTGTGTGGGTAAAGGAAGGTAATACGTGTAAAACACTCACAACGGTAGGCATTTGGATAGCCCTAGCTGCCTTTGTAATTACTAGTCTTTACTGAAATATTCCAGGGGAGAGATGACGAAGGCTGGAGGGCAGAGACTTGGCAGGCAGAGACCCAAAGATCCCGAGAGGCATCGGTTTCAGTAAATTGCTACTCACTGGGCAGCACAGCGACTGTTAAATTGCAGGTTGACACCCGTAAGTGGGTTGTGAAATCAATTCCGTAACTCACAACCAGCAATTTTAAAAATGGAATTGACTAGGAATTATGAAAGGGCATCACGTGTACGAAGGGGAGTGCTGTTTCCTGAAACTTCTGTTTCAGTTGTCAACACGTGCATATGTATAACGGGGCACGTTCTTAAATGTATTTTTTACCATGGGAAGTAGTCCAGAATGTTTGAAAAACACCAGATTGATTAGCTTTCAACTGAAATAGAAGTGAAGCATGGAAAGCTAAGAAGTTCCATTAAATTGAAATTAGTCTCTGAGATGCCAGGGAGACATGCAAGTGCCACTTTTCCCCTTTGCATTGAACTTCAGGTGCAGAAAGTTGAGTTCATCCTCCTTGGTTCACAGCACATCATTGTCAGGGTCCGGGAGTTTTTAACCCGAGGTATAGTAGTGTTACGTGGGATCCCACCATCAAGAATATAATTTCTCCATGGAAAATCCTGTAATTAATATTTTTTGTCATGCCTTATATACATATAGGGTTTCCCAAGTGAATAGACACAGTCCTGCAATCACCAGAGGTTCCTAGTATGATGGGGAGACAGAGGATGAGGGTGACAAGCAAGCGAAATGACATGAGCGAGCTCGGGGCACTGCAGGACCCACAGTTATGTGGCCCACACACATTTCTTCATTGCATTCTCTTGTAGTCTGTATGCTCCTGGGAATGTCCTGTCACAAAACCGCATTTCCAGATGAAGGGCAAGATTTCAGAGAGGTGAGGGGTCTGGCTTGGGTCCCCTCGGAGACCACTTGGCCCAGCTTCAACCCAGCCCAGACACTAACCCTCGATCTCTCCCCGGAGCTATCTGCATTTCAGAGCATATTTTGCAGGAGTGCATGACCTCTGCCCTTTGTACCTGATATCTGCCAAATGGCAATTTGCCCCATTGTTGTCAATATTTGCAGTAAGCATTTGCATACAAAGACACCTCACTTCTGTGGTGACCCGTGGTCATTCCCAAAGGTGATAAATGTAGACCCATCCAGGTGATGGGGCACCGTCCACCTAGCATCACCGAGTACAGGATTCATACCATCGGGAAGACCCCGAGCAATTTTCCTCGCAGGGAATCTAACTCCAGTTTTATCTGCCCCAATTCCCCCCAAAACACGCTGTCAAACAAAGCCTGCCGGGCTGTTCCCAAGTTTCCTCTTTCACATTTGCTCTTGCTTGTTTGTTTTGTCTTCTGCAAGCTCTCGTGGCTGTGACTGAGTATGACCAGCAGGGACTAGCAGTTGACAGAGAGCTTAACATGAAGGCAGTTCTATCCATTTGCATCAATTAATTCTGAAAATTGGGCAAGGACGCCCATTTTTGCAGTGCATGGGTCACCCCAGTCCAGCCTACAGCTCATGCGTGGGGGGAGGGCAAGGTTTAAGAACAGGGAGATGTGTTCCTTGGACAGGCAGCGGGCCAAGCGGAAAAAGGAAAGGTCTTGAGTCAAGTACATGGCGGTTCAGTGACTTTTAGTCGTGTGACATTGTGCAGGTCACTTCTGAGTAGCTCCACAGGGCGTATTCACAGGAGGGAACAACTGCTGTGACACTGGTGGTCCTGTCTCACCAGCCAGAAGCCATGGTCAGCTGATCCTTATTGGTTCAGGCATTAACCCTGTAGGCACTGGGAAATGGAGAGGTCTGGGAAGTTCTGCAAGTGAGGAAGTGGGGACACTCAGGGGGTTCCAGGTGGCAGCTCTTTACAAACTGGTGTGGGGGAATCACATGTTGGAACCACTGGCCCTCCCAGTGTGCACCAGCCCATCCCCCTCCTGCCCGTTGCACAGTTTCCTTCCAAGAACTCGGGGAGCTCACGGGTGTGCAGGGCCCACACTAGGGGGAGGTAAGGTGCTCGTCTCCTGGGCAAACTTTAAGGGGGCGCCAAAAAACAGTCATCGAGATCAATAATATTTTGCAGCAATGTTTTAATGCAAAAATTAATGCAAAAAGAAAAGGCGCGCTGAACAACAAAATATCGAAGTTTCAAATAAAGACAGGCTCAATGCGAGCTACGGTGCGTCCCCGGCCGCCTTCCTGACGCCCTCCTCCACCGCCAACCCGTAGGTTCAGGAGAAGGAGCGCGCGGCCCGGCGGCAGCGGTGGCGGCTGCGGCGGCTGCGGGAGCGGCTGCGGCGCAAAGACGAGGCGCTGGGGCTGCAGGCGGCGGCCCTGGAGCGCGGCCGGCGGCTCCAGCGGCGCCAGCTGCGACTGGTGCGCGAGCAGGAGCGCATCCTGCGAGCGCAGGTGCAGCGGCTGGAGTTGGACGTGCGGCGCCTCTGCCACGCCGCGGGCCTCCTGCTGGCCGAACTGGACGCCCCGAACCAGGGTGGCCCCCGACCCCCGGGCCCGACCAGTCCCCGAGGCGCTCCCGAGGAGGCCGCGGAGCCGCGCGCGCTGCGGGCCAGGGCCGAGCGCGGCGAGCGCGAGCGGGACCAGGCGGCGCGCCGGCTGCGGGAGCAGCGCGCCACCGAGCGGCTGCTCCGCGGGCAGCTGGAGGAACTGCGCTGCTGCATCTATGGGCTGAAGCTGTCGGAGATCGGCCTGCAGGGCCAGGTGGAGGAGCTCGCCCAGCAAAACAGGTGCCTGCGAGAGGAGCTGGGAGCCCAGGCCCCCCGAGAGAGAGCGCTCAGCACGGCTCCTGCTGGTCACGGTAGCCTGGTAAGTGGCCGCAACCCAGAGCACGAGTGATTTTCTGCTTTTCTCTAACTTTCTGCCGCTTGGTCAAGTCACGGGCTCCGTCATTCCCCCGTTTTCCTCTTCAACCACCCCTGCAACCCACCAGCCCCCTTCACCCACCCTTCATTCCATCCGCGCATCTACCCACCTGGTGGTGCCCATCCACCCCTACAGCTTCACTCACCCGTTCACCAAGCCAGCCACCTCCCCACCACCTGTCCACCTGCTCGGCCACCGTCCACCTGTCCATGCCCTCATGCACCGTCTTGTCTACCCACCCACCCACCCCTCTACCCACACTCCATCATCTCTTTCACCCGACCATCTGCTTGTCCATCTCTCCTTGCAGCCACTCTCCAGGCAGTCATCCAGTTACCCTTCACCCCTCCTCGTCTGTTTCCTCCTGTCCGTCCATCTATCTGACATTTGATGGGTCCCTGCCTGTGCCAGGCCCCGTGCTGGGCGAGCTCCTCCACGTGCAGTATGACATTAACTGTCATGGTCTCGTGACTTCCACCCCGATCCGCCCCTCCCTGGGAAAGCCATCACCCTTTCCCACCTCCCTCACAACTCCAAAGGTGACCACAGTCCCCAGCGTGCCGGTGCTGTACGTGCATCTTCATTTCTCCTTCTTTAGACTGTGAGCCCCTTGAGGGCAGGTCAGATGGCTTCTGTCGCGGCCGCCCCAGCAGCAGCACACAGGAGGCCCTCAGGACTGTGCAGTAGAGCACATGCAGGGTTCAGCTCCTTTCCAGTTCTCCTATTTGCTAGCTGTGACCCCAAGCAAGTTTCTTAAGTTCTGGAGCCGAGAGCAGGCTGGGCACCGATGTTATCACCTAACTGATAGACGAGCAAAAACTTAACGTTTAATAGACTCCTGCCATGTGCTTGGCACCCTACGGTGTTTTCAAAGGCACCATTTAATGCTCATAAAACTGTAAAGCAGGTACTATTAATGTCCGCACTCCACAGAGAGGAGGCTGAGGCCCAGAGAGGCAGTGCACTGACCTGTTGTCACACAGCTCAGAAGAGGCAGAAGTAGAATTGGATCCAAACTGGATGTGAGTCCAGAGTACTTTGTGTCTCCTGCACCAGGCTGCCTCCCTGAAAAGGGAGAGTTAACTCAGCTCCCTCCAAGACATCCAGATCCCACTGGGTTAATCTGCATTTAAGGAAAAGTAAGGGAGCCACCTTAGCCCAAAGAAGATTACTCATTAAAAAAAAAATTAACTTTATCTTTGGACCTGGACAACCTATTTCAAATTAACTGGAACTTTAGTCTTCTCAAGATAATGAAGTGTATCCTGCCTAGATCATTTTAATACTGAGTTTATCTGTGGTTATATTTTATCTTTTTAGTACTTCATTCTACTCATGTTACTTCTGCGTGTCCTGTTCGTTCTCCCTCCATTATGTTCATCAGGTAAAAGGAATACAGTGTACCTTTAATATTGGCACCTTGTTGTAATTTCAGAAAATAAATCGTGTAGAGATGGAAATTGTCATTTAGAATCCTTTCTGTAATTTTCCTAAACGTAAGATTTTAATTTAGGCTGTCGGCTTACATCCTTATTCTCCCAATCTTTCTGCCTTCCCGTGCACTGCTACTCTTTCTTTTATCTAAGGAAAAGGGTGAATACCTAAATATTTTAGAGATGCCTCCTAATGTTTTGTACGTTTTGTGTTCTCTCATTTAATCTTTAGTACAGCCTTGCAAGCCAGGTGCTATTATCCCACTGACTAGATGGAGAAACTGAGACCCAGGAGGTTAAGTGACTTGACCACAGGCATGCAGCTCCAAAGTATTAGGGCCAGCAAGGGGACATGGGCCAGATCAAGGCTGTGACTCCAAGAGGCTGTCCTTACCTTAAGATGCTGGGGCCAGCGTTGGTTCTTGCGGAGTTTGGGGCAGTGTCAGTGGCTGCGTTTGGCGGCTTGTGTGCCATCAGTTATAAGCCCCTTGTTGACATGCATCTGTGACCTTCTCGATGTTTCATGCCTTATCATTTAAAAGACCCAGTGCCCAAGGAGAACTGCATGCTCTCAAGACCTTGCTGGAGGCTGCTGTGCACAGTCAAAAGTCTCTCAAAAATTCCCTAAATTTCCCATAAAGTGTGGTCCCCAGCCAATTCTGCCTCTATAGCATCCGGAGAAGCCAGCCTGTTATCAGATGAGTAGCAGAGGAAGCAGGGGCCCGTGGAATAGAAAATGCTTATCCTTAAACATGGGAGCCATACACACTGGGGTGAGATGCTCATGCTCTAAGATGGCAGGTGGGACCTGGAGTGGGCAGAGGCGGTGGATTCCACTGGGTGAAGGGGTAGTAGCACTTGCTGTCTTCTGAGTGTGTCAGAGTGAAGAGCCCATGGGAGTGTGAATGCAAGAGCCCTTTAAAGATGGAACAAATGTCAGTTACCATTTCAGCATAGAGTGTCACGGGACGGTCACTGATCCTGGCTTTTAGCAATCTAAATGGCGGCCTGGGAGCATCCGGGCTGGGAGAGTGATATTAGCAAGGGCTTGCTTTGGCCGTCGGCGTCCATGTCATCGTGGTTTGTGCATTTCCTGTGTGGCTTGCTCTCACTTCCGGGAAGTGGCTCCCATCCCCTTGCTCATGATCCCTCCAAGGGGGTTCGGCACCAGGGCGACCAGCTTCTTGCTCCAGCCAGACCTTAGCAGTTCTCCCAGATGGAGACAAGCAGGGCCGAGTCCCCCCAGCTGGTGGGCCTGGAGCCTGGCCCTGCCTTCTAGGAGCCCCGGGAGCCTTGCCAGTCGTCTTATTTCTATGCCTTAATATCCTTATTGAGCAAATAGAAATGTAGGTACTCTGAGAGTTTCCTGGGGCTACCCTAGCAAAGAACCACAAACTGTGTGGTTTCAACGATAGTCCTGGAGGCTGGAAGCCCGCGACTGAGGTGTCGTTCCTTCCGAGGCCTGTGAATGAGGATCTGTTCCGGGCCTCTCTCCTTAGCTTGTGGGCAGCTGTCTTCTCCCTGTGTCTCATTGTCTTCCTTCTATGCATCTCTGTGTCCAAACGTCCCCCTTTTATAAGGACACCAGTCATGTTGGATTAGGGCCCACCCGAATGACCCCATCTTAATTGAATCAGTTGTGTCTCTATTTCCAAATCAGGTCACGTTCTGAGGTCCTGGGGGTTAAGAGTCAACTTAGGAAGTTTGCGGGGGGGACACAATTGAACTCATAACAAGTGCCCTCCTGGATGCACCGTTATGAGGCCCCGTGAAACAGTAGAACTGTCGGTTCTAGTTCCTCGATGTGCTTCTTCGCCGGCTTCATGGGGGTACAAAACGATTCCTATATTTATGAGGGAGTCTTTGCACTAGACGCCATCTCTCGTGCTCTGCATCTGTTGTCCACTCATCTTGTCCCTCAACGACCTTCAGGGGAGGCACTATTTTACCCCCATTTTACAGATGAGGAAGTGAAGGCCCAGAGAGTCCCAGGGTCCCACAGATAGTAAGTGGTGGGGCAGGATTTGCACCCCGGCAGGCTGACCCTGAGATGAGCCTGTGAGTGCCATGCTCTGTTCCTCCGGTAACTAGTGGTCAGTGGGTCCAAAATCAGCATTTAACGGGTGCCGTACAACGAGGTGTACTCGGGCCTGAGCTTGGTACCAGGGCTGGGAAATAAGACAAGACCCCTGCCTGCACGGGATGACAAGACTGCCTGGAGAAAGAGGGTGCAGACAGAGGAAGGGGGAAGGGGCCTGACAATCTATGGGTCACTGTTGGGGATCTTGGTGTTTGGAATGGGGAATGGACCATTCCCCATGACAGGGCCACAGGGTATGTCAGAGTCTTCCAAACTGTCCTACTCTCAGCGGGCACTGACAGCCCCGACTCTGAGCACCTTGGAGTCGAAAAGGGCCACCTTGAAAGGAAAAAATCCTCCAGAGAGCGCGCTGGAGAGATGGGAAATGCCAGCCAGTCACCAGGTCATGGGGCAGCATGGCTTGCAATTTTAAAGTTAAAATGCTAGAATCTATTGATAACAACACTGTAAAGCCAGATGGTGTCCCTCAGGTCTTGGTCTGGCCTGTGGCCATGGCTGTGCATGTATGAGATTGTATTCAGTGTTCTGAGAGCATTGCATGCATGCATGCATGATTTCCCAAGGCTGACAGTGCATTTCCAAAGGGGCAGGACCCAGAATGGTTAAGAGCCACGTGGCAGATCTTCAGCGCCCTTCTCTGGATAGCGGTGTAACCCCCAAATGATCTCTTTTCATAAGCCCCCAGCAGCTCCATCGCCTTGGGATCCAGCTCCACTTCCTAACCTCGGCATTCAAGGCCCCAGCTGCTCTAGCCGCTGCCTCCAGGCTCACTGCCCACCCCTTCCTCCCACCCTGTGGTCCTGCAGGTCCCTAAATATGCCAGACTCCTCCAGCCTGCTTACTTTCCCTGTGTCTAGAGACTTCTACCGTCTGCTCCCCATGGCCCCTTGGTAAACCCCTGCTTCTTTCTCTCCATTTGGTGAGAATGTCCCTTCCTCCAAGAAGACTTTTCTGATTTTACGCCAGCTCCTTCCCTCCTTGGTGCCCCCATTATGATAGGATCCACCTCTGGCGACCCTAATTCTCACTGTGCTGGGCCTGGCTGCCCACCCCCCCGTAGCTGTTCCTTCATCGTCATCACCAACTGGGTCCGATTCAGCCATAAATCCCAGCCCCTGTCCACAGGCTGTGGAATACTTGGTGAGGAAGTGACTCAGTGAATAAATGGCCAAAAGAAGATATTTGCTCCATTGCCCATGGGAAATGGAAACTTCCAGACGAAGGGACCAGCCTAAGATGGCAATGCCGGGAAGTGAGGTGTAGAAATTGGGAAACGAGAGGGAGGTCTAGCCCCAGGGAAGTGTGTATCATATTGAAAATCATTGCAAATTATTAGGGTGCCTCCAACCCAAACCAGCCCCTTGGTTACGTCTGATGTGTGTCATGGTGTGATTTATGGTGAGGGTAATCGTTACGAGAAGATATTTTGCTTTCTATTTACACAGCACTTCCCCAAACAGGATCTCCTTGATACTGGGAGGTAGCCAGGCAGAGATCAGTGATTTTGTCCCCAGCCCCACAGAGGAGGCACATGCCTTGCCCAGGATCACACAGTTTATAGTTTCGAGAACAAGTTGCTTGGAGCCCAGGTCCCCACAGGAATGGCCATTGCGAGGACAAGCGCCCAACTCGGGAAGGAGTTTGGGGAGGGGGTTTCTGGTCAGAATCCCAGGTGAAAGAAAGTTTAAGAGGACTCTGGTTTGCAAGAGAAGCAAAGCCTCTCTGCAGATGTGTCCAGATGCTTTTTAGCAAGCGTGCACTGGGCATCCTGTATGTTCCAGGCACCGTGCCGACCACTGGGGCTGGGGAGGCGATCCTTCTCTTCAAAAGTTTATAGGGGAGATAGACACAGGGGCAGAAAGGGCAATTTGGGTGATGACCACTACAGCAGGGGACACCCTGGGGCAGTGGCCTGGCCTGGAGGGTATCAAGGAGGCTCGTATAAAGAGATTAAAAGTCACTCTCTTATGATGTCAGTGTCAGGCTGTCATCCCAGAGCTGCGACCCCGCTCCTTGTGACAGTGGCCTCAGGAATGCGGGCTGCTCAGGCCAGCTTCTTGACCCCGGCGATATGAGTAGAGCGACGCCTGGTGGCGAGTATGAGAATCTCTTGATTGTTTCCTGAGTCCAGGCAGCCCGTTCCTGCTCACAGCTTGCACCTGAGCAGAAGTGCCCGTTACTTTTTTGTAACTTGTCACTCACTCCTGCAAGCGAGCAAGGGCTTTAAAACAGTTTCGATAATGTCAAAAAACAAAACATAGGCAAAAGCCACGAACATACAAATAACGTAAAAAGGAAATACAGATGGCCCGTGGTCTTACAAAAAAGGTCCATTACTTAAAAACAAAACACGAATGAGCAAAACCTCACGATTCCACTGTATTCTGAATATTTGTCATATATTAAAGGTACCTCAATACTGTTTATAGTTGGTAAAAATTGGAAACAACCTAAATGTCTGATCAGAGGGACCTGATTTGGTAAGTGAAGGCATTCCTTACGTCAGAGATCATTCGGCAGCCCTAAAACACCACATTACAGAAGAAGTTGTGGAGAAATGATCCTTCGACACCATCACATGAAAAATGCACAAAGCGAAAGTCAACATTTTGTAGAAACAGACTTTTGGAAGAATTTAAATGTCTCTGCACAGAAAAAAAGCCCAGAGGGATATATTCTCACACATTTGTAATATTTGTGTTTGGATATCACTGTATTCCTCATTTTCTTCTTTCAAAATAATTACACGTTAAAACTAAAGCCAAGTAAAGTTACAGGCAAATGCTCCTGTGAGTGTTGAAAAGCAGGGAGGGCTGGCAACACTGAGCAGAGGGGGGCAGGAAGCGGGAGAGAAGGCCCGGATCAAGTTCGGAGACCTGAGTTCAGGTCCTGTTCTCCCACTGTGTGTGCTGTGTGACCTTGGACAAGTCACTGTCCCTCTCTGAGTATTGATTTCATCACTTGTGACATGAAGCGGGTATAGCATCATCTCGGAAGTCCTCCCCTGGATGTTAGCTCCTCGAGGCAGGGGTCTGTGTGTGTCACCCATGGCTGTGTCCCAGCCCCAGGACAAAGCCTGCCACATAGTAGGTGCTCAGAAAGTATTTGTTGAACTGAATGGAAGTAAACTTGGGTACTGGAGCAAAATCCAAATAGAAATGAACAGCAGAACAGTGGTGGCCTTCGACACTGCCCTCCGCCTCCCCTTCATCTGTTCCCTCCTCCTTCCTTCTGCTTCTCTCTCTTGCTTGCTCTCATGTCTTTGAATTTCTGTCTCCCTTTTTGCATCCTATTTCCTCTCTTTTTTTTCTTTCTCATTTGCCTTCTCTCTCTTCCTTTCCCTTGTGCCTTCTCTCTCTCTCCATTTTCTCATCTCCACCTCCTTCCAATAGTGATTTTAAGTTCTTGACAAGAGTGTTTAATTCTGATCAAGTGGGAAGCTAGTGGAGAAAACCGTGAGGTACCCCAAGGTCTGTGGGCAGAAGGCACCTGTGGCAGGTTGTCCGGGCCCATCTGGATGCAGAGCAGGGCTGTGCCCAGACCCCTCTGGTTTTCATTGGTCTTGGCTGGGGCCCTGTTCTGGTACTTGTTAAAAGCTTCTGGGTGATCCTAAGGTGTGGCCAGGGCCTGGTCTCCCCTGGTCTCTGAGGAGAACTGGACAAGACACAAACTGTCGCACAGTAACTGGAAGGTCACAACCTTGGGGTATGAGGAGGAGATGCTGCAGTGAGGGAGGGGCTTCATTTGGGGGAGGCGCAGGGAAGCCTCATTAAGGGTCTGGCCTTTAAGTTAAGCCCAGAGGGGAGCAGCTGGGCCAGGCAGAAGGGTGGGGAGGAGAGGTGTAGGCAGCAGGCACAAGGGGTGCGAGGCCCCAAGGCAGGAGGGAGAAGGGTCCATCCAAAGAGCAGAGATGGGTGTGGTGAGGCCGCACAGGCAGGGGTTTTATCTTTCAGGGCAGTGGGAAGCATGAAAGGGTTGGAAACAGGAGGGCAACCTGAGCCGGTTTCCATTTCAGTGCAATTGCTCGGCTGCCAAAGGGTGTGGAAAGGAGGGGCAGAGAGCCAGGGGCAGGGAGGGCTTTGCAAGAAGCAGCCTGCAACCAGTACCCTTCCCAGGAGGGTGCACCAGGCAGGCAGGAAGAACCGCACGGCGGAGGCCAGCAGGAGCCAGCGTGGGGGAACAGCGAGGCACTGAGAGAGGAAGCCAGGACCAGGAGTGTCAGGGGCTGCGGTGACAGCCCCGGACGGCCTCCGTGCCTGACCGCAGCACAGGAGCTGATCCCGTGGACTGAGTGGGGGAGGTGAGGGCGGACTTGCAGGTCAGAGGGTCCCTGGCAGCTGCGGGCAGGACGGGAGGGGAAGCAGGAGGCCCAGTTAGTGGCCAACGCAGGGGTCTGCTGAGAGCAGGTGAGGACGGGGCATGACCTGTCCATTTCCGTTCCTCCCTCCCCTAGAAGAGCACCTGACGCACAGTAGGAGCTTAATAAACGTTTGCTGGATTAATGCACGGCGAGTCCGAAATGTCTGCCTTTCTGCAGGCTCTGTCTATCCATCCAACTGTCAAACCTTTATTAAGCACCTCGTGTGTGCCAGGCTGGAGTGTCAGTGCGGACCGAATGAAGGCCAGTTTCCTTCCTGAACGACCTCAGGTCTAGTGTGGGAGCAGGTGGGAAGCAAACAGCGCCCCTTAGAACCGGGCTAGGCGTACCCGGGGCAGTGGGAACCTGCAGGACACTTGTGCCCTGGCCCCTCGCGGGTGGTGGCTGGAGCCGCAGTCAAGGTGCTGCCTCTAACGTGCCCTGCGGGGCGGGGGGTGGGCGTTGGGTTAGGGAAGCTCCTTGCTGCAGCCCAGCTTGCCTTTTGGGGTGAGATCCAGACGAGGAGGGTGCTGCCCGGAGATGCCTGGCTGCGGCGTTTGGGGCCTGTGGACAGTTGAGGGACAGGACTGCCCGGAGGCCGGGACAGGCTCCCACCTCGGGTGGATACAGAGGGAACTTCCGCACCGGAAGGAAAGGGGACTGGAGCCTTTGGTGCCACCTTGGGGGGCCCAGAAAAATCTTGGCTGAATGGACAAGCTCCCCATTGTCTGCTAAGTGGATGCTGGGTGCTCACAGGAGGCAGTTTGGTTGGCAGGACCGAGAACGCAGGACCAGGGCCCTATGGCCAGGCCACTGCCCTCTGCTGTCCTCACCTGGGGAGGGGATGCGACTCCCTCCAGGGGTCCTTGGGAGGGACTTGGCTGGGACAGGCTTGGAGGGTCCCTTGCAACCAGGGGCACTCACAGCTGTCTTGTCTTCTTGTGTTTTTTTCCTCAAGGAGGCCCTGGGCTGTGTTCAGGATGAATCGCTGCCCCTGCCCTGGGAGGAGGCTCCGGATGCCTGCGGAAACCGAGGCCCTGACGGGGCCCCTGGACCAAGGGGCTCGGCAGGTGCGTGGGGGGCCCCGCGCGGACATCCGCTGATGGGCCAGCTCTCTTACGACATCCTGATGACACAGCAGGGTGGCGATCCCTGCTCTATGGTCAGGAAGCTGAGGCTCAGAGAGGTAGTGTTGCTTGCTTGATGCCACACAGCTGGGAAAGGCAGGATCAGAGTCCACAATGACCACGGCAAGGTCTGTGACGTAGACCCAACCCGACATTTAGGCTCAGCCCTCAGAAGGTGCCAACCAGCGACGCACGTGCCAGCCTCGGGCAGCAGGGGCCCCTTCAGGGGGATTTGTCTTCGCAGAAGACCGTGTCATGACCGGGAGCTGTTCTATTCCCCGCCCTCGCCCCAGTGACAGCTCAGGTGTGAGACAAGTGGGAAGCCTGGGAGTTGCTGGGACCCCCTTATCCCCACGTTGTCCCTAACGGGAACCAATATCTCTGCTAATATTCTCGGGGGCAGCTTCCAGGGTCCCTGCTGCAAAAGCCACTGCACGCAAGGAACCCCAAAGCCATGGTGTCCAACTGGCCGTCTGTGGTTTATGTAGTTTTCCAAGGTGAAATTCAACTTAAGGATGAGGGGGTCAGTTATACCCAGCGGGGCTGTTGACCAGCAAAGCTGACCTTTCCCCTCCCTCCCATTCCTGGGGAACAGAGCTGACAGGTCAAACGAGGTCAGGTTTGTCCTTGGGGAAGGGGTCAGGGCGTGTTGGGCAAAGCCTGGGCATCAACTCCCCTGTCTACGTGCTGACCGTGAGGGGCTGGGGGCCAGGGATCATGACCCTGTGTGACCATGACGGTGTGGGGCCAGGGAGATGTCGTGGGCTTTGTGGCCAGAAGAGTGGCTTCCAGACCCCATTCTGCTGCTTATCAGTGGATGTTGTTCCCCATCCCTGAGCCTCGGTTTCTCCCCTGACAGGCAGTGGTGGCCAGCAGGCCACTTCTGGAGGCTCAAAGGCCCTGAGTCATGAGAAATGCTGTCTCATCCTAACAGCAGATGGCACTGCTGGTGGCAATCATGGGAAAGCTCCTAGGAGGGTCTTCCTAACTCTCCGGTCCTGTCATTTCCCAGGCCAGCCCTCCGAGGGGCCCCGCGCCTGGGACTGCATCGGGGCTGGACAAAGCACTGCTGTCTTGATCCCAGGCCCGGAGACCACGGACCAGCTCCCAGGAGACCTCGCAGGATCTGCCCGTGGACAGGTGAGGCCAGAGGCTCTCTGCGTGCCTGGGGTGCCGGCTGGGTCTGACCAGCCCCACTGTGTGTGCTGCACAGTGTGGCCACCACGCAGAAGATGGGAGAAGAAGGTAAAGAAGCTTGGGGTTTGGAAGAACATTCTGGAAATAATTGAGAGGGAGATTTGAGCCCTGGGTGGGGAGTGGGCAGGAAGGCTGTGTGCCCCAGCTGTGTGCCCAGAGCCAGCTGCCACGTAGCAAACTTCATCTCATTGAAACCTCCCCGCCAGCGATGGGGCAGGAGCCATGACACCCCCCCTTCTGCATATGAGGACGTCGTGATTTCCCAAGGCCTCACAGCCCTCTAGGGGACGGGGGTCCTCACGTCTCCATAGCCCACACTCTGCACCACACTCTGCCCTACGGGTCAGGAGCCTGGCTCCAGCCAGCCCTGATGCGGTTCTGTGGTTCTAAAGAGGGGGGCCTTCCTTGCTCACCTACTTTCATTCATTCACCTCCTGCTCTGAGCCACTGCGTGGTGTGCTGTGTCACACCCAAAGTGGGAAAAGAGCAGAGCAGCCCCTGGGGTGGGGAGAGCTTCACAGAGAAGCTGGGGAAGTAGTTAGACAGACAGGAAACCAGGGATGGACAGCGAAAGGGCAGGCCAGGTGGGAAGACCCGCCAGGTAAAGGTGGTGAGGCTGGGAGCGCTGCGAGGTGCGAGTGGGGTCGTGGTCGCATGTGAGCTGAGGGCTCCTACCGAGCCTGGATGAAGCCAAGTTTCCTCTCCCGGGCCTCAGCCCAGCCCGGGTTTGTTCTGAGTCAGGCCAGTCCTCCTCTCTGGTTAAGCTCATTGAATAAGTAAATATAAAAAGATATTCAAAAATATCTATGAAACACCTCCTGTGTGCCCGGGACTATTCTAGGCAGATGGTCTACACCGTGCTGTCCACTAGAGCCTTCCACAGTGCTGGCAATATTCCGCACCTGTGCGGTCCAGTGTAGGAGCTGTGAACCACGCGTGGTTTCTGAGCACTTGAAACGTGGCTGGTGTGACTGCAGAACTGAGTGTTAACTTTCACTGAATTGCTTTAAATTGGAAGAGCCCCGTGTGGCCTGTGCGGCTACCGTATTGGGCAGTGCAGGGCTATGGGAGGAGTTAAACAATTACACACACACATATCCTGCATGATGTGAGTGAGGGGAGGGCGCCACAGAGCGAGGGAAAGGGGGTGAATGGACAGACCGTGGTGGAAGTGGTCAGCAAGGCCTTTTTGAGGAAGTAACGTTTGAGCTGAGATGTTAAGGAAACCAGAGGGTGAGCCGTGGCAGGGGGCGGCGGGGGGGGGGGCAGAGGGAAGGCCAGGGGCAGAGGCCCTGGAGTGCTAACAGACCCGGGGTGTTTGGAAGACCTGTATGGCTGGGTGAGGAGATGAGCTCAGAGAGACGGGGAGAGGCTCTATGGGGGAAGGGGCCGCTTCACCCCTTCTCTTCTCTTCCCTCCCCTAGTTTACTCCGGCTGAGCCCAGCTTGGGCGAACAGACTCTCCTTGTCATCTGTGGCTGCCCCCCGAGGCAGGACATGGACGGCTCACTCCTCCCGGTGGAGCTGGCCTGGATTTCAGAGCAGAACCTAGCAGCCACCCTGGCCCAGGTGTCCTTCCTCCCAATGCAGACATGCACACGCCCTCCCTGGGGGCAGGCTGGGGACTCGGCTCCCCTGCCACTCCTGCAGCTGCTCCTGGAAGATTCCCCAGAAGAACTGCAAGCCCAACAGGTGCTGGAGGCTAGGCCCCCGCCTGCTTCCTCCGCTGTAGGACACCCCAGCCGGGATCATCGCCCGGCAAGGAGCCACGATGCCTCCCTCTGCCGGGAGTCCCCATGCATTTCAAATCACCGATTTCCCAGGAGAGGCCCCGAGGACCTAAAAGACTCTTGCAAGGAGGGAGGAGGAACCCCAGGGCGGAGACTGGAGATGCGGGAGGCGAGGAGGACCAGCGGCAGGAAGGAGGACGACCTCGGTGCCAGGGCTCAGTCAAGTCAGGAAAGCCGTGAGAACCTGAGCCTGGAGGCTGGTGTCAGGGCCCCAGAGGGTGTATGGAATGAGCACGGGGCTTCCGAACCCCCGGCTGCAACCTCCTGCCCTGGGCCCAGGCGGGAGCTTCCACTGCCCCTTCTTCAGGGGGAGGCCTCAGTGTCAACGGAGGGTCCTGAATCCCTGAGCAGGAGGGGGTTGGGGGGAAGGCATGTCTGGAGCCCCCAAGAAGGAGGAGAAGGGGGAGAAGGGGGAGGAGGGCTTTCATCATCAGAGGAGGAAGAGGCCCCCACAGCCGCCTTCTCCAGGGCCCACGGCACCAATGGGCCGCCTCCGGCAGGTGCTCCAACCCTTGCAGAGCAGGGCAGAGCCCTCAGGAGAGTTCTGGGCAAGGAGGAAGATTGCGTGTGGTCTGGAAATGCTCTGCTTCTCCCAGAGGAAAGCCCTGAGGACAAAGGACAGGAAGAGGAGGAGGAATTGTCGCATCTCCACGGGTCCAGCCCGGGCCACAGGGATGTCCGGGAGGAGCCTGGCTCCGAGGACTGTGAAGCCAAGGAAATGCTTTTCCTACTGCAGGAGGGAGGTTTGCCACCGTCTCCTGGATTGGCTTTATGGCTCGAGGGGGCCCGACCTACCAGTCACCCCCGGGCTCCGAGCAAAGGCCGTGAGGGATCTGCGTTAAAAATAGAGGAATTTGAAGAGGAGATGGAGGCTTGTTTCCAGCAACTCTCCATCCTGAAGCCTGGGAGTGGGGGGCATGGCCGGAAAGCTTCCTCGTTGGCAGGAGAGAACTGGAGCTTTGCTCGGAGATGGTACAGCTGCCAGGAGGACGCGTATCCTCAGCAGGCTTTGGCAAACCAGGATCTCGATATTTGTTATGCCAAGGAAGCAAACCCCGAGGAGCCTGATGAAGACGTTAAGCGGGGAGAGAATGAGGCCGTAGGCACCGGCGAAGTTCTTCCAGGGCCGGTGCTGGATTTGGTCAACCTGAGCCCAGGCCCGCCAGAGGGGCCCTCTGAGTGGGGTCGGAACCAGCTCTCTCAACAGCCGAGAGCCCTCGAGAGAGCGAGGACGAGGTTTCGTCAGCTCATTTCTGGATTGAAGACGGAGAGAAGCAAAGTTTTACGTGACAACGCCAAGCTTCAGGTAGATCAGGAACGATGCCACAGAAAACTGCGTGTCCTGGAAAAAGAGAGGGAGAGAAATGTGAAAAAAATATCTGCGCTCAAACAGGATAACGGCGTGCTGTTAGGAGACATCTCTCACGTAAAGAGGGAGCTGGACCAGTACGTGCAGGTCATTTCTGACCTTGAAGACTGTAACAGGAAAAGTTACTGCAAAATTTCTGAGCTCGAAGAGGAAAACGAGAGATTGAAAGGGCACCTTGGGCAGCTCTGGAAAGTCATGTCTGCGAGCATCCGAAAATCCAAAGGCGTGATGGAGTGCATCACCCTGGAAAACTGGGAGCTCAGTGCACTGATTTCGGAGCTTGGGGTCAGTTATAAAGAGCTGATAAAGGATATAGTGCTGGGAATAGAAGACATGATCCAAGCCTTCAGGGGGGAGAATGAACACCTTCTACAAAGGATCCAAGTCCTGGAGGGGGAAGTCGTGTGGGGGAGCAGCACAGATGTGGGACCTTTGGTGAGAGCAGAGGAGTATCTCCAGGGAAAAAACATGATGGCGGTGGACCAGGTGAACGCTGTAGAAAGGGGGGTGCAGGTGACTGAGCTTCCAGGGCAACTGACTGCAAGAGGCCCTGGGCCACCCTCGGAGCAGGAAATGGGTCTGGCTGGAGTGTGGACGGAACCTTGTTTAGGCCTGGAGAATTCCAGGTGCGGTGCTGATTCTCCTGCTACATCACTGGTCTGGGGAAACGCCGCAGGATCCAGTGCCCTGCAAGGAAACACCGATGGGGCAGGAGTGAACGAAGCACATTTGGAGAAGGACGACAAAAGACCACGGTGTTCTGCAGACCAAGGGCGAGCTCTGAAGTCCCCATGCAGTGGCCCCCGGGTAGGTTGACTCTGCATGGTTGTTTAATCGTCTTGCTGACTTATAGCACTGACCACACCCTTTACTACCGTGTCCTCCAGCAGCCCTAGGAAGGAGGAACAGTCACCACCCCCATTTCCCAGATGAGAAAACGTAGGCACAGAGAACTTAAGTGACTTGCCCAGAGTCACACAGCTAGGAGGGGTTGAGCCCAGACTCTACCTGGGCAGTCAGGCTCCAGAGTCTTTATTCTTACCCTGGACAAGATAATGCGAGTCTGCCCCTCTGCTCAGGCCGTTCAAATTGGTATCTGGTGGGACATGGAGTGGGTGTTTACACTTCAATATTAGAGCTTTCACTTTCAGACCAAGGAGTTTTTCAAGCACCTCAAGTTATAATTCTGCACATTGAGTCTTTTTTTTTTGGTATTTATGTATTTATATTGAGACATAATTGATATCTAACACTGTGTAAGTTTAAGATGTGCAATGTGTTGAGTTGATACATTTCTATATTGCAATCTGATTACCACCATAGCTTTAGCCAACACCTCTATCACACTGAATACTGGGTCTTGAAAGGAGAGAGCAGTGGGCTTTAGAACTCAGTCAAACAGGGTTCAAACCCAGGTCTGTGCTGACTACATCCGTGACTTCTCTGAGTTGTTTTCCTCATCTGTGGACAGTACTCGACATTCAGGACTGCTAGGATGAAATTTATTTTTCCAGTGGTCTTGAATGTGTCTGTAGGATATTTAGTGTTGAGTCCTTTGTATATATTCATATCCGATCTCTCTGCCTCTCTGTTTCTGTCTCTCTGTCTCTGTCGCTCTCTCTTTCTCTCCAATTTTATCAGTCATTTCACAGGATCATTTTTGGTTTTATTGATGTTCTTTATTGTATGTCTGTATTTTATTTCATTGGTTTCTTCTAATATCTTCATGGTTTCCTTTCTTCTACTTTCTTTTGTTTTCATTGGCTGTTCTTTTTCAGGCTTCCTGTGTTGAAAGTTTGGATCATTGATTTTCAACTGTTCTTCTTTTGTGATTTATGCGTTTAAATCTATGCATTTCTCTCTAAGCACTGTTTCAAGTACAACCCACACATTTTGATAAGTTGTACTTTTTATGTCTGTTCAGTTCAAAGTTTAGCTTTTAATTTCTATTGTAATTTCTTCCTTGACCCATGGGTCATCTAGAAGTGTGTTGTTGAATTTCCAAGCATCTGTAGAATTTTTTAGTTATATTTTTGCTATTGATGTCTAGTTTTATTTCATTGTTGTCAGAAAACATACACTATATTATTTTATTATTTTATTTTTATTATTATTATTTTTTCCTGTATGGGGGCCTCTCACTGTTGTGGCCTCTCCCTCTGCGGAGCACAGGCTCCAGACGCGCAGGCCCAGTGGTCATGGCTCACGGGCCCAGCCGCTCCGCGGCACGTGGGATCTTCCCGGACCAGGGCATGAACCCGTGTCCCCCGCATTGGCAGGAGAACTCTCAACCACTGCGCCACCAGGGAAGCCCCACTGTATTATTTTAATCTTGAAATTTGTTGAGATTTTTTTCATTGACCATGTTATGGTCTATTTTGGTAAATATTTTATGTGCCCTTGCAAAGAATGAATATTCTGCAGTTGCTGGGTATTAATTAGCCCAAGCAGATTAATTATACTGATCAAATCTTCACTATCATTACTGATGTATGGTCTATTCGTTTTGTCATCTACCAAGATGGCTTTTTTTTTTTTGCGGTACGCGGGCCTCTCACTGTTGTGGCCTCTCCTGTTGTGGAGCACAGCCTCCGGACGCACAGGCTCAGCGGCCATAGCTCACGGGCCTAGCTGCTCCGCAGCATGTGGGATCTTCCCGGAGCGGGGCACGAACCCGTGTCCCCTGCGTCGGCAGGTGGACTCTCAACCACTGTGTCACCAGGGAAGCCCTGAGATGGCTTTTGAAATCTCCAACTCTGAGTTTGCATTTGTTTATTTCTTATTTTTGTTATGTTAGTTTTAATTCATATGTTTTGAAACTATTTATTAGATACGCATGGATATAGGATTATGATGTATTCCTGGTGAACTGACTCTTATCCTGATGAAATATCTGTCATTATCTCTCACATTTCTTGCCCTAAGGTTGACTTTGTCTGATATTAAAGTACCACATCAGTTTCTTTTCATTAGTATTTTCATGGTATATAAATTTTTTACACCATCCATCTTTTTGCTTTCAAGCTATCAGTATCTTTAAAGTATGTTTCTTAGAAACAACATATGGCTGTTTTTGGTTTTTTTTTAAACTTAGTTCAGTTTGACATCCTCTGCTTTTTAGTTGGAGTGTTTGGTCCATTTACATTTCACATACATAATTGTGTAATTGGCTCTATGTTTACCTTCTTGCTGTTTCTTCTATTTGTCTGTTCTGTTCTCTTTTCTTTTATTCCTTCTTTCTGCCTTTGTTTTTGGTATTAGTAAACTATTTTCTATTATTCCATTTTCTTCTCTATTAGCTTATTTTGATACACATTTTAGTGTCATTCTTTTAGTGGTTACCCTAGAAATTTCAAATTGTAGCTATTAATTATTAAAATTTACTTTAAATTAGTACTTTTACCATGTCTCAAATAATTCAAAAATCTTTTAATAGTTTACTCCATTTATTCCTTTTCATCCTTTTCATTGTTTATTTTTGTCAACTATGTTACTTCTACGTATATATACCTTACAAAGTGCTATTACTGTTGTTGTTTTAAACACTCAATAATCTTTTATGTTTATTCATATCTTTCTACATTCTTGTGCTGTTCATTCTGTCTTCTACTTGTGTAGGTCTGTTTTACACCCACGTGAAGAACTTTGTTATTTTTCGCTGGTGATGAATCCCCTCAAATTTCTTTTTATGAAAACAATTTTTCAACTCCACTTTTAAAAGATTTTTTTCACTCTGGATTCACAATTTTAGATAGGAAGATATGTCTCCCTCTTTTGACACTTTAAAGATCTCATTTCATTGTTTTCTGGCTCCCACAGTTTCTGTTCAGAAATGGAATAATTTGTCTTTTTTCGCCTGAAAGAAATGTGTCATTTTACCTCAGACTATTTTAAAGATTTGCTTTTCATCTTTGGGTTTTGGCAGTTAGATTATGATGTGCTTACATGAAATTTATGTTTATCCTGCTTGGTTTTTCTGAGCCTCTTGAAACTGTGGAGTCATATCTTTAATCAGATTTGGAAAATTCTTGGCCATTAGTTCTTCAAATATTTTGTTCCTTTCTATTTTTCTCTCCTCTCCTAAAAACCTAGACTGTTTTTTCACTTTATCCCACATCTTTTGGAACTGTTCTATTTTTTTCTCTTTGTGTTATCAGTTTGAATTTTCTATTGACCTGTCTTTTAGTTCACTAAAAGTTCTGCTGTTCAGTTCTGCTGTGTCCTGTCTTCTAATAAACCCATCCATTAGTTCTTAATTTCATTTACTGTATTTTGCAGTAGCATATCCATTTTATCCTTTTTAAAGAGATTCTGATTCTCTGTTGAAATACTCCACATTTTCATTCATTTTTGTCTGTCTTTTCCTATGTTGTTAAAAAATACAATCATAGTTATTTTGAAGGTCTTGTCTGCTAACCCCAATATCTAGATTATCTCTGAGTCTGTTTCTATTGGCTATTTTATTTCTTGGTTAAGGCCCACTTTTCTGTTTCTTCATGTGACTAGTAATTTTTTTTAAATGTTGGATGTTATGTGGAACATGTAGAGATTCCTGCTTATTAGCTTCCTCTAAAGCATGTTGTAAGTTTTGCTCCGGTAGGTAGCTGAATGATCAGCAGACCATTATTCCTGTGCAGGTCTACTTCAGTTTCCCCCTCAGTACCAGGGCTTGATTTTACTCCTCAAGGGTGGTCCTTGCTTCTAGGACATGGCCTTTCAGTGGTATCAACTGAGTTCCCAGAGCATTCACCAAAGACTCTCCACTTCGGCTACGCCAGAACTTTGCTATCTTTGTAGCAGTGTGTGACCTCCAAAATCTCTTTAGCAATTGATCTCCCAGCTGCTGTTCTCTGCTAGGCCTCAGAGTCTTACACTATGTTGCACCACGTATGATTCAGCCCAGGACCCAAGGGTATTTCTAGGACAGTGTCTGGATTTCTTCTCTGTGGCTCACCTCTCTCTGTTGCTTTGTCCCACAAACCCCAGCTGTCATAGCATCCCTGAACTCCAGTCTCTGATTCCACTTAGCAGGACCACCATGCTCAACATGGGATCTATTTCCCTGAACCATGGTTTGGAAAATGTTCCAGGGACGATGTAGAGCTCACCTTGTTGTGCATCCTTTTTCTCAGGGATTGTAGCCCTGCATTGGCTGCCATTTAATGCCTGCAAAGAATTGTTTTTATATAGTTCCCTCATATCTTGTCAAATCCCAGCTAGTAAGACCTGGTGGGAACTGAAACTCTGAGAAGGTGAATTTCAAACTGAGAGTCTCAAGGTTTGAAAGGAGCAGCGAAGGAAGAACATTCCAGGCAGAGGGAGAAGCAAGTGGCCAGCCCCTGAGGCAGGAATGAGCCTAGCTTGCTGAAAAGCAGAAAGTAGCCAGTGTGGCTGGATCACGGTGGGCATGGGTGGGGCGTGGTATGAGATGAGGATGGAAAAGTTGTCATGAGAAAGATCACGGGAGGCCTTGTAGGCTCTGGTTATGATCACTTCCAAATGCAGTGGGAGACTATTGGAGGGTTTTCAGCAGGACAACATGATTAAATTTCTGTCGTAAAATGATGTGATCTTTGATGCTGTAAAGACACAGAGAGGACACAGCGAGAACAGTCAAGAGGATTTTTGCCAAGAGATGATGCTAGAATAGAGGAATTTTTTTTAAAAAAAAGAGAGGAGTCCAGGTAAAAACTAGAGTTAGAATCAATGGGATTTGTTGATGGGCAGGAGGCAGAGGGTGAAGAAAGCTTCCTGTTTCCCTCGTCCCAGGTTACAAACCTGATCTTGTTTTTATTTGCTTAAAATAAAAACCTTAAACCCTCTGGGTCTTCCTGTCACACTTGGTATGAAGTCCAAACTCCTTTTGGTGAGTTATAAACTGGCCCCTGGGGAGCTTCAGCCGTTGCTAGATACATTCCCTAGTCTCTGCGCTCCTAGTTCCTCAACCCGGCCCTCCCACACCCCAGCTTTCTCCTGAGAACTGCTGCTCACCATCTAGGTCTCATTTTAGGGCATCTCCTCCCAATCCCCCGGGATGGATTCGGTGCAGAGGCAACTCAGGCACGTCTCTCCCCAGCTCTGCTTTCCGTGGTGCCATTTTGGTAGCTTGCAGTTGGCCATGACGGTATTTAAACCACGGAAATCAGCACGTGCTACACATCCGTGTGCCTCTCCCTCCCTGGAGAGTGGTTGTTACGCATTCACCACACGCTGCTGGGTGGCAGTGGACGCCTTTGATTTACTGCTTCCCTGGGGCTCCGGCGGCCTCCTGGCTTCTCCCCACTGCCCTGTGCTAGTGGCTTATCTCTGCGTCAACCTCCCCCACCAGACAGAGCTCCCCGAGGGCCGTGTTCCCCAGGGCTCCCAGCCCAAGTGCAGCCTGTGGCTAGAGCACGTGCCTCTGAGGTCTCTTAGGGAGCAAGTGAGTCATGGGTCGTTCACAAGGGTCGCTGAGTGGGGCGGTCCCACGTGGCAGGCAGGGCCGGCCTCCACCCCACACTTTTATTCTCTTTAGAATAATGTCCTGTGGATGCTGTCTTAGGACCCTGGGGATGAAGCCCAAATCACCGCAGAGGAGAGAGGCAGCAAAGGCACCAAACTTCCCGGAAAGGCCAAGTCGTTTTGCAAATCTTGGAGCTGGATCTTACGGAACCATTCGGAGCACCCATCTGTTTTTGACAGGGCCCAGCCTGTGAATCTCAGGCCCACAATCTGTGAATTTCTATTAACTAAAAAAAACAAAACAACACATTCTGCTATCGTATTCCTTGCTTACGAGAGAGGCCTGATGGGCCACCGAGTCGCCTTGACTCTGCTGTCTCTGTCTCCCTTCCATCCTCTCTCTCCTGCCCCTCCTGCTATCTCACACCCAGGTCAGGAACACGTGGAAGAGATGATCTCTGTGGGCTTTCCATTCCCGGGGTGGCTGCTTTCAATGAAAGCTAGACTGCCAGGGCCGGGAGCAAAGGCATTTGAGACACCTCTGAGTTTCTGGGACCCTGGACACATTGCAATTGGAACGTTTACTATTAGCAGGGCTGCTCTTGCCCAAGGCCACCTTAGTAGCATGAATCAAGAGCTTAATGGTGCTCAGGGCCTTGACATAGAAATTCCCCTCTGATGATCTCAGGGGAAGAAACAGAGGTGTGTCAGATAAGGCTTTCTATCTCAGCCCCAATTATAGCATCAGTATATTAGAATAATCTGAGCGTTCACCATGCCACAGAATACTGCATAGATACTAACAACAGGGTTTTCGACATTATTTAATGATATGGAAAAATGACCATGACATGGTATTAAGGGAGGAAAACAGAATACAAAAGATATCTATGGCATATAAACGTATATAGAAAAAAATATGTGGGGATGTATGTGTGTGTGTGTGTGTGTGTGTATATATATATATATGCATATATACATATATATGCATGTTTATGTATATGTATGTATACGTTATTAAAAAATAAAAATTTAGAGTCCAGAACCAGTGGGGGCAGTGGCATCACTGCCATTTGACCACACTTCCCATGGTGATAAATCAGCCCCTTTTTTCTCACTTTCTGCCCTCCCAGAAATTCCCTATTTGATGTTCATATGAAACCCACTCGTGTTTGACCCAAGAAGGGTGAGAGGCTATTTTGTACTGATTTAAGAAGAGTGTTTGGGGAAAGTGCAGTATATTCTGTTCCATAGAAATACATGAAGGTTTAGTGTAATAAGCATCTCATAATTGGACTTGAACGCTAAATTTCATTCATCATACTGTGTTTCAGTATAATGGTGACTGATGTCTATTAAAACAGACTCTGGAATACCATGCCATTTCACATATTTTTCATGTGTGAAAAAAAATATTTTTTTTTAAATAACACTCTAGAATGCTATTCTGTGATTCCCTAGACCCTCTCCAACTCTCCCATTCAAGGGTAAGGGCACCTGGGTAAGGGCATAGCAGAAAGACTGAAAATCTAAGATAATATATGGATAATAATGATGTTTATGCTGGCTAATAGTTTTTGGAGTGATCTCTGTTACTTTATTTTGTGGAATTTATTGTAAGCAGGAGAACAAATTAAGAAGGAAAACGGGTACTGTCTGTTGGCTAAGGCCAATGACGTGGAAGATTACCTAAGAATTACAGTCAAATCTGTGATTCTACAGCTCCAGGACCCTGAAGCTGAGGCTTCCAAGGAGGACCTCAGGCTGTGCGTCAGACAACTGCGTCACCAAGTGCTGACCCTGCAGTGCCAGCTCCGAGACCGAGGGTCTGCACACCAGGAGCTGCAGGCTTCTCGGGATGAGGCTGCCCGTCTCCGGTGCGAGCTCAAGGACAAGGTAGGCTGGGCCCACGCTTCCCTCTCCCGCCTGAACACCAAGGTTCCCTCACTTGGGAAAGTTTTGAGAGTAGAAAAAAGAAGTAGGTAAGATCTCACTGGCCCTTTCCCGCAGTTTGTAAGTATTTATTAGATTTTGAAAGTGCAGAGCAGTATAGGGAAGAAAAACCAGCCTGTAATCCCTCCATCCAGGTAACCTTTGTTAGATCTAAAAATAATAATACATGTGTATGGCTTTTTAAAAAATCAAACAGTTTTTTTTTAATAAATCCATCTGCAATTTATTTGGGGATAGATTATGAGGAAGGCATTTGATTACCTTTTTCTCCAAGTAGATAACCAAATATAACTTCATTCTTTTCAGAAGGCATATTTCCTCCATGGCTTGACATGTCCTCCTTTTTGTCAAACAGTTTTTTAAATGTTACATAAATAAAAGTCCTTTCTCTGTAAGGAGGAAGTGCGTGTGAATATAAAAGAGCAACAAGAGAGGTCCTTGTGGAGTTGGAACGGTTCAGTATCTTGTCTGTGGTGGTGGAGACACAAGCCTACACAGGTGATAAAATTGTACAGAACTTGGAACACACACACACACACACACACACACACACACACACAAACGTACACAGGAGAGATCCGAGTAAGAATGGTGGATTGGGATTAGCAGATGCAAACCATTATATATAGGATGGATAAACAAGGTCCTACTGTATAGCTCAGGGAACTATATTCAATATCCTGTGATAAACCATAATGGAAAAGAATACAAAAAAATAATATATATATATACATATATATATATATCTCTGCATCACTTTGCTGTATAGCAGAAATTAACACAACATTGTAAATCAACTATACTTCAATAAAATAAACCTTTAAAAAAAGAATGGTGGATTGTATCCACATCAATACCTGGTTGTAATAGTCTATAGTTTTGCACAATGTTCCCATTAGAGGAAACCAGGCAAAGTACACAAGGGATCTCTCTGTATTATTTTTTTAAACTGTATGTAAATCTAAAATTATCTCAACCTTTAAAAAATGCAGAAAAATATAGTCCTTTCTCCCCCTCAACCCCAACTCCTTCTAACTTCCTTTATTTTAACCCTATCTACCCACATTCAGTACGTGTGTGTACATATATGAAATCATACCATAAGAAACATTCTGCATCTTGCTATTATCATTTAATAAAAAATTTTGGTGATATTTCCGTATCAATACATGCAAACTGAACTTCATTATTTTAAACTCTTGCATATTATTTTTCAAGAGACCAAACCATAACTTCCTTAACCAATTCTTTGTTTACGGAAATCTAAATTGTTCCTGTTACTGTGCTTTACAAACGAACATTTTATACATCTGTCTTGGGATATGTTTCTGCTACATCCTAGTGAAAGAGTTACTGGGTCAAAGGCTATGTACATAATTAACTTTGATCGATAATGGCAAATAACCCTCCAAAATGTTGCATCATGTATACTCCCACCATAAATAAATGAGTGTATTTGTTTGGCTACAACTTGTTACCCTGAATCATATCACACTTTACATTTTTTTGGCAAAGCGATGGGTGAAAATACACTATCAACATTTTGGAGTGATTTCTGACTCCTTCTTATGCATTCTTTGTATAATCGAATACACTGTACATGGAGTTTTATGTCCACTGTCCATGTTGCTTCATAGCCTTTTTGTCCCTTATTTTTTGGACTGTGCAGTAATCTATGGGGTGGATGTGATTTCTCTTCCCCTACTGTTGGATCTATAGTTATTTCCATTAATTTATATATCATTGTTTATATACAATAGTTCAGAGAACTGGGATTACTGGTTTAAGGAGAAGAAATGGTGTTCATTCTAAATACATATTGCAAATTTGCTTTCCAAAGTATTGGCACCTACCTCCAAAGCCAAGGCAATTAATGAAGGTATATTTGTCACTGTGCCCTCAACCAGCACAGGAGGTATGATGACGTTTTTGTCCTGTCTGTCACTGACCTGTGAAAAATAGAACTCCAGTTACACATGTTAGACCTTTTTACCCTATCCAATATATGTTTAAGTCTATTTTTTATTCTTTTCATTCTTTTTGTCTTTCTCTGCTTCAGTTTGGATATTTCTTTCTAATCCATCTTCCAGTTACGTAATACTCTTTAGGTGAGTCGAATTTGCTCTTAAACTCATTATTTTAGTTCTTCATTTCAGGTATTGTATTTTGCAGTCTTAGAATTTCCATTTGACTAATTTTTTATAGCTTCCAGTTCTCTGATGAAATTCTTGTAATATAATTATTAAACATTTCCATCAAAGTTATTTTCAGGTCTGTCTCTGATAGCTCCATTTTACATTCCCACTAACAATGGATGAAGGTCCCAACTTCTCCACATTCTCACATTTGCTACTGTCTGTCTTTCTGTTGCTAACCATCCTAGTGGGTGTGAAGTGGTTATTCTCACTGTGGTTTTGACTTGCATTTCCTTAATGGCTAATAGTGTTGAGCATCTTTTCATGTGTTTATTTGCAATTCATATATCTTTTTTGGAGAAATGTCTATTCAGATCCTTTGTCCACTTTGTGATTGGGTCGTTTCTTTTTTTGTTGTTGAGTTGTAAGAATTTGCTATATATTCTAGATACAGTCCCTTACTAGCTATAGGGTGTGCAAAATTTTCTCCCATTCTGTTGTCTTTTCACTTTCTTCTCGTCTGTTTTTTAATTGCAAATGCCCCAACACACAGCTCACAGAAACACATTCATGCTATTTCTTAAACTGAAGTAGAGAGACGATTTCACCCAAGCCTGCAAATATTATCGTGTACCTTCCAAATAGAGGACAGTCTGCTTGGAGCTGGCATTTTACCCTTCAAATATATTCAGAAACGTGTGCCAAAATAGGAATATAGAAATGTTCATTAAAGCCTTGTTTGTAAAGCAAAAAAACAGAAACAATATACGTTTTCATAAACAAAGAATTGGTTAAATAAATTTTGTTTCAACCTCATGATTAACTAATATGCAAGATTTTAAAAGAATGTGATCGGTTTGTATGTAATAACATGGAATTAACACCACGATTTTATATTAAATGACAAAAGCAAGCTGTAATACATTTTGTATAGTATAGTTTCATGTGTGTATGTGTGTGTGTGTGTGTATATACACATGTGAATTCTGATTATGGGTATGTAAGGTTGAAAATAGCATTAGAGGTCAGAAGAGTTCAAGGGGAGAGGAAGAAGTACATTTATTTATCTAGCTTTCTTGTACTGACTACAGAGGGAATCAGAGAGTGAGTGAGAAGAATTCACACCTGTGGTATACCTGTGGTATTGTAGCTTATTACTTATACCTGTGGTATACCTGTGGTATTGTAGCTTATTACTGTGTGTCTTTTGAATAGAAGACAGTCTGCTTGGAGCCGGCCTTTTACTCTTCAAATATATTCAGAAACGTGTGCCGAAATAGATGCATAGAAATGTTCATTTTGTGGAACAGGAATTTAGGCAGGACTCGGCTGGGCAATTCTGCTCTGCAAAGCATCAGTGGGGATCCCTTGGTGGTAGTCAGCTGGATGCTGGGCTAGGCTGGAAGGTCCAAGGTGGCTTCACACATGTGCCTGCCACAGAGAGTAATAATGATGTATATTCATCGAATGTTGACCAGATGCCAGGCCTTGTCTAAGCACTTTACAAGAATCGATTCACAGGGTCCTTATCCAATCCTCACCGTTAGGTGGACACTAGTACTAACCCCACTTTACAGATGAGAAAGCTGAGGCAGAGGAAGACTTGAGTTGCACGGGGTCACAGTTCTAGTGAGTGGCTGGGCTGGGGTTAGGGTGTCTGGCTAGGGAACCTACAGGTTTAACACCACACCAAAGAACGCTGGCCCCTCTGCATGGGGAATGGGGAAGGCTTCCCTCCTGAAGTACGAGGCAACAGAACTGGCCCTGGCAACTGCAGTCTGGCAGAGCTCATTCTCCAGTGCTCAGAGCATCCTTCCTCCTCGGATCCGGCCGAGGAGCTGATGGGAAAGGTCCCTGTTCCCACCGAGAGCTCCTGTGGGGAAAGAGGGGCATAAGAGCCAAGCTCTCTGAGCATGGCTCGCCTGTGGACGCACCGAGCTGTGTAATCCACGGCTCAACGTTTCCAAAAATCTCGGTTCTCTTTCAGCTTGATGCACTTCAGAAAAAGCACCAGGAAGCAAATTTGGCTGTGACTCCTCTGAAGGTAATACGTGTGTGAAATCAGTATGAAATGTCCCTTTCAAAAGAAAAAAGAGCTTAGTATTTTTCCCATTAGGAGGTAGTCCATTTCTATTGTGTAAAAACACTGGAAAGAAGAAGGAAAGGGGCAAGTGGCACCCCAAGTCCCTATTTGAATCTAGCATTTGCATGTATTTTCTTCCCATATATTTTCCATGTGTCTGAGGTCCTACTATACCTGTACGTCTGTGTCTGGCTTTTTCCACTTGGGAGTATAACCCATATAGGGGTTGTCTTCACCAGCCTTTGAAGCTGCTGTTCATGCCGCAGTCTAAAGCAGGAGGCACCGCAGTTACTGGGTCAAAGGCTATGTACATATGTACAGACCCTTTCGGGTGTTCAAATCCCTCTGTCCACTCTCCTTCCCTCTCTCCCTCCCTCCCTCTCTCCTTTGCATTATTGCACATAAACACCATGGTGCACATTTTTTATTAGAAACGTTTTCCCCACATATCTAGACATTTCTTGAGGACAGGTTCCCAGAAATGACATTACTGGCTCACAGGGTTTAACGTGCTCATTGAAAGTGTAGTTTGGTTGAGGTGACACATGTCACCTCAAATATGACACTTGGATTGGGCAGTGGACCTGGCGGGGCTGCTTTTTCTTTCCACTCTCTGGGCAGGGTGGGCTCGGAGGGGCTCCGGCTGGGAGTTAGAAGGACATGGTTGAGCCCCGGGACCCCACTGACTTGCCAAATCCCACTCGCTCTGAAATAACAGTAACTCTGCTTGGCTGCTCTCACAGCTTCTTCAGACCCTCCATGGATGGTGTCCATGGAAAAATGGAGAACAAAGTGTAAAGCTCTTGAAAATGGGAGGCTTTCTTGCTCCTTCATTATTTTCATCATTTGCTATATACCATTTACTTAAATGAGGACCGTAACCCCTTGTACACGACAAAGCGCTTTACAAACTCAAGATGGAAAGGGAAACGGTATCAGCACCACGTCATTCACACGAGGCAAGGCCTAAGCAGAAGAGGTCAGACTGGAGGGAGGAGCCATAGCGATCTGGGTTCAAGATCCAGCCCCTCCCCAGGGGCGGCGTTCACCGCTGGGGGCTCAGTTTTCTCATCTGCAGATGGGAACTGTGATTCGTAACCTGGCGTGGGAGGTTTTGTAAGGATTCTAACGACGATGGCCACTCTCTGTTGAATGCTTGCCATGTGCCAGGTACTCCAGACATATTTTCTCAATAGCACAGTTTCTCAACATGTCAGGAACGTGTCAGGAACACAAACGCTACTCTATGGATAGGGAAACTGAGGCTCAGAGAGCTGCAGTGCCTTTCCCATAGTCACACAGAGCTACTCAGTGGCAGAACCAAGATTTAACCCAGTTCTGTCTGATGCCAAAGGCTGCAACCTTCCCCTTGGCCTCGCTGTCTCTCCAAGAGCCCAGTGGAGTCATTGTCACCATCAACAATGGCCTCTTTCTTGGGAGAGCTGCACATAGTAGGTGTTCAGCTGATGCTGACTGAATGAAGAGGCCCCGATGTTTTAAGGATGTGATTCAGGGGGCCTGGGGCACCCCAGCGTCCACGTCAGACCACCCTCCTGTGCTGCCTGCCTGCAGTACTGGGCACCCAGACATCACTGCCTAGAAACTGATGTGCAAAGGTCCATGACCCTCTGGGATGGGCTTAGAAGGGAGTTCTGGCAAGAAGGGGTCATCACCTCCTCCGATGGAGCAGGAGATGGCGAGAGTCTATCAGTCCCTCCAGACATGCACAAATGTGGGAGGTCATTTCATGGTGGGAGGGTCACGAACTCGCATCACTCACGTAACACATCTCTCCCATGGGCCATGCTGTGCCCAGCCACGGCGTAGGGATGGTGCCGGCGATCCAGGGGAGTGTCAGTCTTGACCTTGAGGATCCCCCAGGCTATGTGGGAGACAGACCCAGAGATACAAAGATTAACTGCTGGGACAGAAGGAAGCCAGGAGCCTGGGCACAGAGAGACCCAAGTCCTGAGCATGAGGGAAGCCTGCCCGGGGAGACGATGCCCAGTCTGGCCTCTGAATGGATCTGTGCAAGGCTTTTCTGGGCTTGGGACATGAGCTACAAAGGAGTGATGAGGAAGTTCTGGGGCACCAGGGTTGGGGAGTGGACCAGTGTGTCTGGAAAAAGAGGAGTGAGAAGGAGGGTGGTCGTGATCGGGCTGGAGAGGCACAGGGACAGGTCTGACCTTTTGTGCATGAGGGCCTGGCTGGGCTGGCCCCGTGTGCATGCTCTGCCTGCACCATCTCCTTTGGTCCTGGTGCCCTGATGATGCCCAGGGTACAGATGAGCAAGTCGAGGACTAGAGAGGAGCTTGTCTCATAGCTGGCCGAAGCCCACGCCGCCTACCCACCCAGAAGGCATCCAGACAGCAGTGAAGGGCCCCTGGGTGGTGGGCAGCAGTGCGGCCCATTGTTTTCAAAGCTGCCTCTAGCTTCCGGGTGGAGGGAGGGATTGCAGGGAGGAGGCTGAGCTAAGCCAGGGCTGCGGGATGCAGAGCAGGGAGCCGATGCCCTGCCCCCCAGCTCAGTCATCCAGCCCCCCTGGGAGTCCTGCATGCGTGGACCCACCCGACTGTGTCTTCCCTCCCACTCATTTCAGGCTAAGCTGGCTTCCCTGGTCCAGAAGTGTCGGGAGAGGAACCACCTGATCACACACCTGCTCCAGGAGCTGCACAGACACGGGCTGGAGAACCACCAGCTCTCCGAGACGGCAAGCAACATGGTGAATGACGCGGCGCTGGCTGAGTACGCGGCCACCTTCCTGGCTCCGGGGGTCCCACAGGTAGATTCCCACAGACAGCCCTGCCCTCTTCCTGTTGGGGCTATGAGCTCAGCAACCTACCCTCCACCTGCCTGCCCTGCCCTGTGTCAATTCAGCATCAGACAAGCACCGTGGCGTTTATTTCACTAGATGGGTCTTTCACGTGTGCCTCAGGACCTTAGCACTTACTGCTTCCTCTGGCAGAGTTTTTTGTCTGTCCTGTAGCCCTCCCATCCATCCTTCAGGGCACAGTTCGGGTGTGACCTTGCCCAGGAGTCTGCTCTAAATTCCACGGGCCACAGGGTTAGCCACACGCCCCTCCGTCCTTCATTGTACGTGGATATGACTGACGTGGGACATTCGAGGGATTTGCCCCCTACTGTTAGGGGAGTTTTGTCAGCGTTTCTCTGTTGAAACCAGAGCTGCTTCATATCCATTTCTGTCTCCCTAGTGCCTGGCACAGAAAAGCTGCTCAGGTAATATTTGTTGAATGAATGAAGCAATGAAGTAAATGAATGAGCATCTCCTCTCCTAATGGTCTACAGAAGAGGGAGGAAACAGGCTCAGAGAGGTTGGAGGTCTCTCTTGAGGTCACACAGCTACGAGGTAGTGCAGATGGTGATGGATACCAGTTCTGACCCAGGTCTAGTAAACATGCTCCCGGGTCTCCGCCTGGCTCTCAACAGTGGTACCTGGGTGTCTGTGTGCATGCAGCACCCTCAGGTGCTCAGCTGAGTCTGCCCATGAGCATGCGTGCGCACACGCACATGCACAAACACACACGCAAGCGCGCATACGTACTCAGGTGCACAGCCCCATTCCTGGGGACCAGCCAGCTGTGCCCCCACCAGACTAGCTCAGCTCCTGATGATGCGAGGGCGAAATGCAACTGCTGCTGTGCACGCAGCCAGCCCTGTTTTCCATCTGCCCTCAGGGGGGCCTGCTTTGGGCAGTGTAGCCCCAGGCCTGCGTCACCTTCCTCAGCCTTCCCAGCCCCGCCTCTGCAGGCCGACCCTCCCTGTCCCTTCCTTCCCCCACAGCCTTCAGGGTTTTAGATGTCCTCTCGTCCAAATTGCCACACAGCGGACATGGACACCAGGAGGCCAGGGAGCCTGCTCAGGGCCATGGCGACTTGGTTCAGAGCCAGAATTTGAATCCAGAGCCCCAGACTCCCGGTCCAGTGCTCATCCCTTTGCCCGAGGGTTTCAAGCCTCTTCAGAGGCAGAATAAGGATGGGGAGAGAGGTCAGCATCTTGTCAAGGGACCGGGCACAGTCCCTGTGTGCAGAGTTCCAGGGAAGATGTTGGATGCGGCAGGTGTCACCTGGGAGGGAGGCTGGCTGTGTGCTGAGAAGGCATCATTGCAGTGAGGGCCCCACCCTCCAAGGGCTGCTCTCGGTCTGGCAGGCTCTGAAATTAGACCCGATTTGTTCACTGGGATTAAACAGGCTGACTTACATTGACCAAATTCACAGAGACTGAGCTATAAACCTGAACACTAACTTAATAAATTCCCATGAGAGATCGAACTGTGTGCAGGATGAAATATTGGATGGATGAAAAAATAATCAGCATATTCTCTCCCTATAGTGGAGTTATCTAGAAAGTCAAGTTCATTCACTCGTTTGTTCATTTGTAAGTCAATATATATTTATAGTCAGAAGGTTATTCAATGAGAACAGAGAGTGTTAATGGTGTCATCAGCCTGATGCGTTAGTTTCCTGAAGGATGTGCTCTGCATGCCTCCCCTGGGGCCAGGGTGTCTCCCCACCCAGACCTTTTGAAAGGCTATGGGCAATCATAAGCTTCTACTTCCTCCTTTTAAGGTGACTTTGAATCCTCCGTGACCCATTTTGCATTATTTTGCAGTTCAGCTCACCAAGAACACCCCCACTTTCATGATCTGGGGGGTGGCTCACTGATCCCTCCACAAACCACAAAAGCCTGGCTCTGCCATTTTATTCCACAAATATTTATTGAGCACCTGTTGCCACAAGTCAGGCATGGTGCTTGGGGTTGGGGAGAAATGGTGAACCAAACAGGCCAAAACGTGCATGCAGTCAAGGAGAGAAATAATCATAAATTATAGCAAGTGTCAAGAAGGAAGGGCTTAGACAGAGACTGTGTGTGTGTCTTTGGAAAAGACCTTAATTGCTCTGAGCCTCAGTTTGCTCATCTGTAAAATGGGAATATTACGACCTACTTGGCAGAATGGACATGAAGACAGATGGAGATCATGAAGCACCTGGTGCAGGGATGTCCCACGAGTTAGGAACCTGGTCTTCGGGTGGGCAGTTGCCAAGGGGGCGGGTTCTGACACCCAGGAGCCCTGGCCTCAAATCTCAGCTCTGCCGCTGTCTAGCTCTGTGGCCTTAGGAGGGGACACTGACGTGTATCACTTACTGTGGGGGCTTTATGTAACTGACTCAGGTAGTCCTTCCGCGGGGGAGGTGCTATTATTATCCCCCTTTCCAGACTGGAAAACTGAGGCTCAAAGGGGTTACAAGTCATGCCCAAAGACACACGTCTATAGCAGCTTTCTAGCTCACCTTTTTGTGTGTTAAATCGTTTGCCTGAGAGGAGCTGGGATTTGAACCTGGCCGTGGGATTCTGTGCGCTGAAGCTGCGACCCCTATGTGAAGGGGGATGTGTTGGGTGTCTTGCAGGGCTGTGGGGCATGTGGGAGGCAGCACGGGCTCTGGCGCATACAGACTAGACTAGGCCTTCAGTGAGTCTGTCCCTCTTGTCGCTGGAAGGCCAATCCTCAGTGCGCAGATAAAAGGCAGTGGGAAAAAACACCCTGTGATGTGTTTGAGAAGCAAAGAGGGCTCCAGGCTGGCTGGAGTCAGGGATCCCAAGTGGAGGAGTTCCGAGAGGCTGGATGAGAGATCACGGACACCTGACTGCCCGCCGGGGTGTTTGCATTTGGTTCTTCAGTGAATGGGGAGCTGCTGAAGGGGTGGAACAGGATCGATGTGCTTCGCTGCAGGCCTGTGGGCTGGACTGAGCTGCCGAGTCCCAGGCAGGCCATGCACACAGCAGCCAGTTGGCTCCTGCCGGGAACACCCAAGGCCCAGGCAGCCGAGCAGAGCTCTGGGGGCACAGAGACCCTGGTGGCTGCGGTGGCAGCTCCTCCTGCTGGCAGCTGGGCAGGACGTGGGTTTTACGGGTGCTGATTCTCGTTTCAGAGAACACAGATGGAATTCCTGCTGGGGACATTGGGCTCAGAGCCCGGGAGGGCTGCCCGGCTGGCTGGGGTGGGGGGGACGCTCACGGGCTTGCGGAGGGCATGTGCTAGAGCGGAGAAGCAGGGGAGCCCCAGAAGCACTTGGGCCCCGGGAAGCTCATGTGCACTGGCCCCTGCCCTTGGGAGGGAGCCCACACTAACCACAGACACCTGAGAGAGGACGGGGTGGGGGGAGCCCACCCGGACAGGCTGCCGTTCATTTATTCCCTGGAAGCGGTGATGACGGCTGAGACCCACAGAGCCTCCTCTGAGCCAGCACTTTCTGTGGTTCACTCACTTCATCCTCCCAACACCCCACTTTGTCAAGGAGGAGACTGAGGCCCAGGGTGGTCAGAGAGCCGGTCGAGGTCACAAGCAGGGGTGGTGGGCTGGGGGTTCAGAGCTGGGGTCCGTCTGAGCTCCTACCCTTTCAGGAAGAGGATGCTCACCCCACGGCGGTGGCTCAGGGTCATTCACCGCCTCCCATTGACTTCCTTTTCTTGCCCTGGTTGGGTGGGAGATAGAAATTGAGCCTCGGCCGGCTCAGCATCTGTGTCCTTTCTTCGGGGCTGCATCTAAGTATCTTAGTCTGTTGGGACTAATTTAACAAAAATACCGCAGACTGGGCAGCTTAAACAGCAAACATTCATTTCTCACGGTTCTGGAGACTGAAAGCTGGGGATCAAGGTGCTGCACAGTGGTGGGGGCTCTCTTCCTGGGGAGCAGACGGCCACCTTCTCACTGTGTCCTCACATGGTGAACAGAGAGGCCGGCTCTCTCACACCTTCTTATAAGGGCACCGATTCCATCCTGAGGACTCTGTCTTTAGGACCTGATAACCTCCCCAAGACCCCACCTCCAAATACCCACTGAGGGACCAGGACAGGTGCATGGGTGGATGGGGGCTACCCGGCCCTCAGAGCTGCCATCTCCCTGAGCTGGTGTATTGTCCATCCCTTAGAATCTCGGCTGCCACTGTCCACAGGTTGGCCTTGCATCCGCCCTGGTGTCCTTCTTCTAGCTCTGCTGGTTCTCTTCAGCTCGGGCATTGGTCCTGAAGCAGGAGGATTCCATGAGGCTAGCTTGGGCAGCTCTCCTACTGTCTTCCATCTGGGAACATGGGCTCTTGCCACCTCCCTGGCTTTAGCTGAGATGGGAGCACGGGGAGGGCGGGTTCCTTCCATTCTTGGACTCCTAAATGGAAAGAGGGGGTTCTCAGTTCCACCCCATCCCCCAAACTGGCTTGACTGGGCAGGGCTCAGGGCACCTTCTCAGGGCCTCTTAAGTTCCTACCCCCCTCTCCAGTCCCAGGCCACCTATTTTTTCTGGATTTCACCAGGACCTAGGCTATTGACGTTCCCAAGCCAAGAGTGAGACACCTTCTTTGTTGCTTGTGCTCAGGTGTCATCCCCTCCTTGGAGGCAGATGCCCAGGTGCCAGGGGGAAGTGGTTCAGGGGTGCCCTCCTGCCCATGCTTGCAGGGTCCAGCCTGGGGTCAGCTCAACAAATGGAAGGTCCATCAGAGACCTGGATGGGTTCGCCCTGCCTGACTCCCTGCAGTTCCTGGGACGTGAGGATTCTTGCCCTCTCTTCAGACACCAAGTTTCACCTGACAGATAAAGACACCCCAGATCCTGAAGAACTGCCACTCTGTGACAGTCCTCTGTGCCAAGCCACTCGGTGCTCGTCCTTCACCTCCCCAAGCCGCCTGCTCTCTTAGGCCTTGGTAGCAAGGGGTGGGGGTTGCTGACTTCTTGTAAGGCTCTGTGAGGGTTGAACAAGATCCTACCTGAAATTCCCCTCGCAGTGCTGTCACATAAAGACACTCACAGAGGATGTAGGGTCCCTTCAAGCAGAACCAAAGTATTGCTCCACTGGGGGAGGTCAGGGGATTGGTGTACTAACACCTGAGGGTCAGGGAGACCCCAGCCTCGGAGAGATGCAAGCCACCTGGCAAGGAGGCTGCTAATTCCACTTCCTCCTGCCCTGCTTTCTCCTCTTTTTTCCATGTCCTGGAAACATCTTGCTCTCCTCTGGGCATTGGTCAACAAGATCTATATATGGGCCTTTGGAAATGGAATCTCATCTTGAAAGAAGCAGTGAGACTGAGAGTCCTAAACTCCCTTAATTCATTAAATCAACGACCCCGAGCCTGGGCCCCCAAGGATCCAGGCAATTATTTTCTCTTGATGTCCTACCTTTTATGAAGTTGAGAATATTCCCCCAAAAGTTTACCTGGGGAGAGAGGTGGGGGAGTGGAGTGTGTAGGGTGAGTCTTCATCCGTCTGCTACTGTATGTGGAACATTTAGCAGATGTTCATTCTTATTCCACTCTGACAAAACCCTGCAAGTACCATATTAGTGGCTCCACTCTGCAGATGGAGAGGACAAGGCTCAGAGAGTTCAGCTGACTCGGCCAAGACCATGGAGCCCGTAAGCAGCAGAGCCAGGATTCAACCTGAGGCCGCCTGGCTCCAAGCCTCTCCAGGCCTATGGGAGGATCTATAGATCTCTGATCAGGTACTGAATGCAGTGGCTCCAAAAGCAGTTCAGTGCCCGTGAGGCTACTCTGTGGACACAGAAGTCAATGAAACCTCAGTATCACCTTGGAGAAGGCTGTGTCTAGTAAGACTAGCTCCCAACCCAAGTGTGAACAAAAGCGTTCACTTGCAACGCAGCGGTGAGCAGAGAGAAGGAGACTTATTTGGGAATATAACCCCTGGAGAAGGAAGTACACAAAATGGGCCTTGCAGGATTAAAAAAAGAAGAGTTTTAGTAGCTGGAAGGATGGAGGGAAGGCCCTCTAGGCTGGGAGACCTGCATGAGCAAAGGCACTGGGGTGTGAAGGGTCATGGTACTCAAAGACACACAGTTTTAGGGGATGTAAGTGAAGTGCTCTCAGAGCAGAGTTCCCATTGCCGCTTCACCTCTTCCTGTGCGCATGTGGGGTCCAGGAGGACTAGTCCACCAGGGGGTGGTGCAGGGACTCAGGTCCAGCCCGACCTGGTTTCCTGGGTGACTCAGTCAGGAGTCCCCCGTGCAGCTCAGCAATCAGCTCTCACAAGGTGTCGAAGGGACTTCCACACAGAGAGAGTATTCCTCCTGGAGACTCTGCCGTCCGGCTGCCCTCATTTTCTCCCTTTTAACAGCTTTTAAAATGCAGTCATCAGTTTCCCTCTGGAGATTCAATTTGAGTAAAGGAAGCGGAAACTTTTCCTTGCACCTGTATCCCTGGGAGCAAATCCTGGACCCCTCTGAGGATTGAAGGCAGAAGGGAGGTCCTGCCTGTATTTTTGCACACACAGGGAGGAGTGGATCTGGTCATAGAATGCACTTTCTGCAGCGGTGAGGGGGCTGATTTTTCCAGGTGTCTGTAGAAGGCTTTTCCAGCTGTGTCATGAAGAATAACTGCTGAGATGTCTTTTCTTGCAGACGAGCCATCACCTGGACGTCGAGTCTGAGAAGACAACAGTTGTCAGAGGTCAGTGTGATTTTCAGTTAGGAATAGTCTGCAGGCTCAGACACAGTCCACACCGGCAGGACAATCTGACAGGTGGGCCAGGGTGGAGAAAAGCCCATGGTCAAGTGCAGATGACTAGAGGAAACCAGACCCCACTATCTTGCACTCTCTTCCCTACTGACTCTGCCTTTTCATTTCACTACTTAAGGAGAACGCATTCGAAAAATACTGCCACTGCCCAAGTGGGCAAATTCTGCAGCCCTGTAGTTTCAGTCCCAGAAATTTATCCTAAGTAAATAATTCTATATGTGGAAAAGCTCAATGGACAGGCATATTCATGCCAGGGTATTTAGAACAGTGAAAAACTGGGGGGAAAAGCTCCAGGATTGTTAATTAACCCATATTCACTGAGGATGAAGTGCTAGTCACTAAAATGGTGCTGATAAGGACCATGGGATAGCATGGGAATTAGGATATCCTACTAAGTTCAAAAAGGATACAAAATGGAATGTATCGGATGACTACAATGATACAACTGTACGTGAACATCTGTGAATGATGGACAACTTAGGCTAGAAGATAAACTAAAATACCAACAGTGGTTACTTAGATGGTAACATGGGTGGGGTTATTCTTATTGTTAACAAGAAAATTAAGATGCTATCTGGACAGAGAGAATTTCCCTGGGCCTTGTTTTACAAGTGCAGTGTACTATCAGCACTGGGGGAGGGGGGTTCCTAAGGGTTTGTTTAGGGTTACTTTGTTTTCAGGTGCTCAATATAAAAGTGAAGAAAGTATGGATAGAGTTACCTTGAGGCAACTGAGCTGCTCTTGATAACTGTTCACTTAGCAATTCTTATTACTAGATGCTGTTCTTAAAGCTGTGTGATCTTGGATGAGTTAATTAACCTCTCTGAGCCCCAGACTCCTATCTTTAAAAGGAGGATAACATGATCTTTTTTAGACGTGTTAGTGCCTGACACACTGCAGGGCACCAACAAACAAGAAGGGGTACCTGGCTTCAGTTTTTAGCTGGTCAGGATGGGCCTGCCCTTCTGCACCTTTGTCTTCTATCCCTAAAGTCTGAGTTGGCATCTGTTTTCACAGTTGGAGGCGCATAAATTCTAGCTGGTCCTGCTTCTGCCACTAGTTTATGCAAGTGTCGTCCCTTCTCTGGGCTCGGTTCCTCACCTCTAAAAGAAGGAAGTATACTAGATTAATTTAGTTACTTATTCATTCAGCATATCTAGAAGGCTGCCATGTGCCAAATCTCTGATAGGTGTTGTAGGGCTTACAAAAATGAGTCAGCTTCAAAGGTGGTGATCCTCGTGCTGAAGGAGCTTACAGCCTGGTAGTGGACAGTGAAGCAGGCAGGCAATTTTCTAGGATATCCCAAGACCGTGGCAGTACCATCAGAGGGCTGTGAATGTGGCACTCAGAGTTCAAATGCACCCAAGAGGGCCTCTGTTGTGGGGTGAAGGAATCTGTGAATGAAAGACAATGAAAAGGCTCAGAGACTTGTTGATTTTTTTTAAGGTTATTTTATGACATATAGGGTGTTTCTTAATTTATTCATTTGTTTATTCATTTTTGGCTGCGTTGGGTCTTTGTTGCTGCGCGTGGGCTTTCTCTAGTTGCGGTGCGCAGGGGCTACTCTTTGTTGCGGTGCTCAGGCTTCTCGTTGTCGTGGCTTCTCTTTGTGGCAGATCACGGGCTCTAGGCACGCAGGCTTCAGTAGTTGTGGCACGTGGGCTCAGTAGTTGTGGCTTGCAGGCTCTAGAGCACAGGCTCAGTAGTTGTGGTGCATGGGCTTAGTTGCCTGGGGCATGTGGGATCTTCCCGGACCAGGGCTTGAACCCGTGTCCCCTGCACTGGTAGGCGGATTCTTAATCACTGCGCCACCAGGGAAGTCTGACTTGTTGATTTTTAGAATAGACTTCTGAACTGAAGCTTGACTGAGAACATTCTCTTCTAGCTCAGAAATACCTCCTGAATCCTGAAATGGACAGTGTCCTCCAAAGACCTTTGCATTCAGAGTCCTGGCCTATTCCAGAGGCTGAGTGGCCAGCACAGACAGCTCAACTGGGTTCTTTGAAGGTGAGAGGATGTCAGTCACTTAATTTCTCAAATAAATGTTTTTATTGAAAGTATAACTCACATACAGAAAAGGGTACAACTTGGAAATGTACAGCTCAGTGAATTGTCATGGAGTGGTATGTGCCCATAAAGCCATCACCAGGTCCAGAACTAGAAAGTGACCACAAAGCACCCCTCTGTTTTCCCCTTCTAGTCCCTTTTTATTATCTGTTTTTAAATTTTGTGTATTGGGTCATATCATGTGTTCTGTGTCTTGTTATTTTTCACTGAGTGCTAGACATCATGTGTGAAAATGTGAAGATGTAATTTAATAGTGTCTCCATCCAGACAGGACTTCCTTTGTTCTGCACATCAGAACTGATTCAGAGATAATTTTAGTACTTATGAGATCTGTTTTATTTCTTGCTCACTCTTACTCTTAGGGCATAGCCTTTCATGGTTCCAAGCAAAAACCTGTAATGTTTATCAGTGTCCTTCCCCAGCCACTTCCCACTCCATGAGGCTGTCAAAATCTCTGCTTAGCTTTCTATCTCTCAGCCATCACAATCACACACAGGCCTCACCTTCACTTGGAGGGAAATACAGCCTTCAGTCTGGGCCAACTACTCTTGGCTTCTGTCCTATCTTGAATTTTAGTCCCACAAATCCTCACAGTCTTTGTAGCTCTCAGATGGTTTCAAATAGATCTTTTGCTATATTTTGTCCAGCTTTCCTAGATGCTCTTACTGGAGGTTTGGTCCAAAATGTCCTCATCAGTCAGAACCAGAGAAGCACTCTGTTTTCCCAGAGAAAACCTACTTTACTTATGATATTTGGAGTCTGACAGGCCTGAGTTCAAATCTCAGCTGTAATTCAGTGTGATGTTGGGTGGATTACTTACTTTGTCTGTGCTTAAATCTCCTCATCTGTAAAATGGGGATAATGCTGCCTACTGCTGATGTGAGGATAAAATCAGATAAGCAGAGTTGAATATGTCTCTGGAAAATAAGAGATGCTCAAAAAAGAAAAAGAAAAGCAGCCATTACTTAGGAGAAAACTGATCTTATTCTTGGCATTTTATTTCAACTTATTATTATTGTTTTTCTTCTTCCTTTTATTCCTGTGGCTTCTCTCTTGCCTTCATGCTCATATTAATTTTTTTAATCTAACAAATGGAGCTAATATTTACTTCTCGGGGTCTTTGGGACAATTCAATGAAATCATGCACATAACATAATTATTGTACTGCCTGCCACAGGCGGTGTTCAATAAAAGACAGCTGGTGTTATTGATTGACCTTAAACTTTTTTTTCCTAACTGGTGGCTTTCATTTCAAATTACTTATCTGAAGGCTTATTATCTAGTAATGAGAACTTCTTTCCAGCTTTGATCTTTTTCTAGGAAAATTACATCTTACTTTTGATCTTTGACCTACCTTATTACAAGCAGGTAGAAGGCATTTTAGGCAAAGGGAATGATACCTGCAAAGACAGAGGGGTGAATGCTCCTGAAGCATTGGGGGATTGGTAAGCAATTAAATGAGGCTGCAGCATAAAGGAGAGAGGAGTCTAGGAGATCATAATGATGATGTTGATAAGAACAACAATGAGAAAGAAAACCCCTGCTTCTATTTCTTGAATGGTTACTATGTGCAATGCATCAGCTTTTCCAGTACTCACTATAGGCCCACAAAATAGATCTAGACATTCACTCCACTTCACCTGTGAGAAAAGGTGAGGCACAGAGAGGGTAAGTAGCCAGCCCCAGGTCACACAGCTAAAGAGTTGGGGTTCCAACACAGGCAGTCTGGCTCTAGAGCTGATGCTCTGGTCATTATGTGTCCAGATCGTGCTGGGCCTTCACTGGGGGGATGAGAGTTGTCTCTCCTGCCCCCCCTTGAGGTTACAATCTGGAGTTCCATGTGAGAAAAAAACCCTCCAATGTCTGCACTCAGTGAAACTGGCCAGAAACTGATAGCAAAGCTTTTGAGGAAATAGTTGGAGCATAAATTGAATGAATGGATGAACCCAAGAGCATCTTAATACTCTTATGGTTCCAAGTTTCTCAAGTGTTCCTCAACCTTCTTCAGAGTTCTCACCACACTGTAGAATGCTGCTGGATAAAATCTCCTCCTTTATTGGACATAATTTCAAGGCCACAGGATAATTTTGTTTCTTTATAGCCAGAGGACAGAATAGTCCATGTAAATGTCTTTGTTCGAGTGCTTTACACAGTACCCGGTCCACAGGAGGCCTTGTTGGGTAGATTTGGATGAAGAGTGAGGCGGTGGAAGGAGGCTGTTGGGCTCTTTCTCTAGAAGCTCATGCAGGCACCTTGTCCTTAGCCCCAGCATTGCATTTTGCCCACAGCCTTGGTTCTGTTCAGCTGTAACAGGCATTGGGGAGCAGAGCTCTCTGCCCTAGGAAAAACAGATTGCAAGCCGTCTCTCTGGGCCGGCTTTTGGTACGAGCTTCCTATGGTGAAAACGAACTCTAAACGACACCAGGGCATTAGTGACCTAGAAGGAAAATGAGGTCATTTTTGAAGGGAAGTAACCAGATTTGTCATATGTCACAATTATTTTATGGTTGAGCTTAGAGGGAAAAAAAAACAAAAACAGGGGAGTAGGAGGTTGGCATCTAGTGGATATTGCTTTCCTTTTAATGGAAAGGTCATCATCTCTTGTCACCGTGAACAACAAAATTTACAGAGGACATGACTCTATGGAGATACCGTCAGTGATCGTCTCTTGTCAGGCCTTTAGATGGCCTGGGCTTCGAGCCTTCCCCACCCCAATCCCCACTGCCTCGTCTATAACTCAGTGCTGATGGCGTGTGCCTCACTGACATGTAATAGCAGCTTGGCACAGAAAGTGCTCAATAAATGTTTGTTATTGTTGCCATCTCTTCCTTGGATAAACTGTGGGACCAAAGGGGCTTTTATGGACGTGTGAAAGTAGAGACCATTTCGTTGTGCTCTTGCCTCCAGCTTCCCTGGCCCTCGGGGCCGATGCCCGACCCTGGAATGTGCCAGGCTTCCATCGCTGTGGAACCAGGGCTCCCTGTACAACGTCTGCAAGAAAAAGGTGGAATGTCCTGGCCTGACCTCCAAGCTGAGCACCTCCTGCCATCCCCCGAGCTCCTGAGCCCCGCAAGGATCCTGGCTTTGCATCAAGAACTTCGACAAAGCATCTGCAGCACTTCCCAGGTCAATAAGTCACCGTTGGAGTTATAAATGGAATAGGACCACTTACTCTCTGGGGCCATTTCCTAGACTCCGTAAATATCTGAAGCAGAACTTTCAGAGAACGTCTTAAGAAATTGGTGGCAATCAAAACCCTCATTCAGTGGCAAGTGGCTTTGCCTGTGGCTTGGGGATCTGTGTTGATTGTCAGAGCTCAAGAGAAATACTGGACTTGCAAATTCTTAGGAGTCCAGCTTTGCAAATATCTAGGCGGCAAAGGGAATATTTTCTGTTCCAAAACCTACCGAGTGACCGGCCCAGTGGCTCTCCACTGGGTACGATCCCCCCATCCCGCAGGGCAAAATTTGACAACGTCTGGAGAAATTATTTGTTGTCACAGCTGGGAAGCTGCCACTGGCATCTAGTGGGTAGAGGCCAGGGATGCTGCTAAACACCTACAGTGCACAGGACAACCTTCTAGAACAAAAAATTGTCCAGCCCAAATGTCAGCAGTGCCGGGGTTGGGAGACTCTGCCCTGATCTAATAGCTCCTAACATTGTCAGCTGCAGAGAACTGTTTTGTTATTTTCCTGCCTGGGGCCCTTCCCCATGTTTTAAAAGATTTTTTTTCTACCAAAGGAGACAATTTAAGTAATTATCTCTTTCACATTTTAAAACCTTAAAACCAGTCAGAACTTTCTGATAAGTCCGTTCATTCAACAGACATTTGTGGACATCTAATATACACCAGGCAATATGATATGAGGGAGAAAGAGGTGAGTCCACATTGGCCCCTGCCCCAGGGGCTCACAGGGCAGCAGAGGCACACATGTAAACAACTGACCGTGCAGTCATGGTTAAGTGTGCCGTGAGATGTGAGACAAAGGGCTTTGAAGCCAGTTCTGCCTGGCTTTGGGGAATGGGAGGTCATTCCAGAAGGAATGGCTGAGCAGAGCCCATAGACCCAACGAGGTAAGGTGTTCAGTACATGGGTGAGGTGGGGAAGGAGGGAACAGCGTGGGCAAAGGCTCTGAGGATGAAACTGAACTTCGGTGTACCACCAGAGGGGGGCTGTGCAGAGTAGCCCTTTGCCAACCAGGTGCAAAGAGTCACTGCCTCATCCCTACCCAGCACCACTTACTTCCTCCGGGAACAGGACCCTGCCCTGACCCAGGTGTGGGGCCCAGAGGTAGAAGAAGAGTCAAGGGGGCTTGGGCCACAGGTGCCCAGATCCTGTGCCCGGGCTCACCGATCAGAGACATCATCTCTCTCCTTAGGAGGGGCTGGTGACGGGCTTGTCACATAAGGACAAGGAAGGACCAGGACAAGAAACCGAGGGCTCCCGGGGCAGTAGGCAAAGCATATTGATTTTATTTTAATGTATTTTAGCTTTGTATGTGGAAATGAAAAGCGCAAAGAGTTCCCACACACCCTCACCCAGCTTCCCCTGACGTTAACACCTTACGTACCTAACCATAGCCCAAGGACAGAAATGAATGCATTTATTTTGAGGAAAACTGGGGGTGGGGGGCATCAAGGCATAAGAAAAGCACATCCATGAGCGAGCATCAGCTCATCAAGCCGCCGCCATCTTCATTAGCCCACGGGACTGTCATGGGTCATCACGTCCGTCCACAGTTCCCTGGATTAGGTTACCAATGGATCTACCCATTCATTTGTTCATTAAGCATTTAATTTAACTGCCATGTGAGCTCCGGAACCTCGGGTAGGTGCTGGGAAACAAGAATCCAGAAGATGCCCATCTCCATCCTCCAGAACCTGTGAGCCCTGTGGCCCCATCACACACCAAGGAGTCCCCAGGTTGGAAACCACTGCAGTCATCACTTTCACGGTTTGAATCAGCACCGCCACCCCATAACTGCCATTGTGCGGCGTCCTGCAGAGCTGATCTGTATGCCGGTTTGCGCTCACCTCTTCTGCCCTCTCCTCCCTTTTTCCTGGGACAATGCCATCAGCTTTGAGCACCGGGAGTACGCTGAAGACAGGCTATGAACCGGCTGACGTCGGGGTGAGCGGCCAGCTAAGCCACAGGGCTGAGCCTGCGGGAGGCAGTCAAGGCCATTTCTGGTCCCCAGATTCTCCCACCAGGTTCAGACATCCGTGTTCTGTCCCTTGAGTTCTCCTTCCGCCTCTGCTCACATGCTGGGCTTCAGCAGAAAGGCCACCGGGGAAAATCCATTAAAGAAGCCGCGACAATCTTTGCAGCGTGGCCCAATGATTCCATAATAAATCATGTTCTGAAGCCAGGAGCCACTTATTATTAACCTGAGCCGTGAATCCGCCTGGGGCTGCACTTTGGATTTCCTCAAGCTAGGTCACTGCTTTGTGCTGTGATTCCTCCTGGTGACACGTTTGCGATGGTGGATGGTAGACTGCGGCATTTTCCTTGCCTCGACCGAAGACTCCCATCCTTGGAAGGGGCCCCGTGTTCCCCTGCTGCCCCCTTGGTGGGCCTGATGGGGCCAGGGCCCAGCCTGGTCAGATGCTCCCAGGCGGGGGACAGGACCTGCTCGGGCGACCAAGTGGGGACAGGCAGGAACCCAGCCCGCAGGAGCTGGCTCGGGCCGCCCCTCCCACCACGAGTGACCCAAGGCCTCTGGAGATCAGCCAGATGGACCAGCCCAGCTGCCTCTGCAGAAAACAATTTGTCACACGGGGCTGTCAGCAAGCAGCAGTGGACGCCTTCTTGGGGGCGCCTGGCCGAGCTACGCAGAGAAGGAGCCCTGAACACAGTGAGGTAAATGCACCCCCCGCCCCCGCTGCTGCGAACCACCTGGGCTTTTAGGCAAATCGGATGAGAGGGCTGGCTTAACCCCTGGCCAAGCGGTTCAGGTGCTCAGTGCAGCCTCTCCCTGCGCCCGATTCACCGCCATTCACTGCCATGCCCTTCTGGGAGGCATTTTGCTCCTACAGCAAAGCGGTCTGTTCAGCAAAAATTTCCCAGAGAACCTGCCGGGGCAGATGAGGCACTGGGGGGCTGGGTCTCAGGGGTCTCACTCCAGGTCCCAACCTCCAGGCTCCTGCGGGGACGGATGTGCAGATAGCTGGAGACCTAGTGGCATAAGAAGGGTACAGCAGGGAGAATGCAGGGTCCAGGGGCACAAAGCAGTGGCTGACCAGCGAGGGAGGCGTCAGGGAGGGGTCAGTGGTGACTGAGGTGGGCCCCACAGATGAGCAGGGCTCAGCCAGGGAGAGAGTCCTTGCGGGCGGGGGCAAACACACAGGCACAGGCTTGGGGTGGTGTTGGGGGTAGGAAACCAGAGGTGGATGGATACACATGTGCTTCTATAATCCCCCGGTGGAAGGTGCTGCCTTTTTGTGCAATCCCACCGTGACTTTCCTGTTTGATTTTACATGTGTCTTTAGTGTAGGGAAGACATTTTCATGCTTCAAGATTCAGAAGGCACAGAAATCTATATGGTGCAAGCCTCCTTCCCAGCCCTGTTCCCGGTTCCCCTTCCCAGAGGCAAACATGACCCCAGTTCCTTATGACTCCTTCCAGAGATACCCTGTGTATTCTAAGCAGTCACACACCTGCACACACACACACCCGTTTTACCTCGATGCCTGTGCTCTGGTTTTTTCAGTTCATTTATCTCGGTGATCATTCCCCATCAGAACATAAATTTTGTTCATTCCGTTTTTAAACACTTGCACTGTTTTCCATTGTGTGGGTTTTACTAGCTCCCTTTCAACAGACGTTCGCATTGTTTCTGATCTTTTGCTGTTAAAACCGGTGCTGTCATGAAGATGCTTGTACATACATCCCTTCACTCACGTGTGAATTCATCTGAGGGCAGATTCCTAGAAGAGGAATTTCTGGGTCAGAGCACAGAAGCCTTTGTCACTTTGAGAGCCCTGTCCACACCCACTCCCCGCCCCACTTTGAGACTGTACAGTTTTCGCTCCCCCTCACGATGCTTGGGGGTCCCTGCCATCATGCACCCTAGGATGTGCTGATTCAATTCAACATTTATTTTTTGAGCCTCACCCATGGACCAGCGTGGTTTGAAGCGGTGAACTAGACATATGGGGCCCTGCCCTCAGGAGGAGGGGATACATCAGACTGGGGAGACGGCTCAGTGAACAGGACCCCAGCGAGGGACCGTCCGTGTTTCCATCCTGCAGGCACTGACCGCCTGGACAGGAGGGTGATGCGTGGGCATGAGTGACCTCAGTGCAGGGAAGCTGGGATCTGGCCACCAGGAACGGACAGCTGATAAGGCTCTGAGGAATTTGGAGGCCAAGGGGGAGGAGAGAAGGTCGCGTCTGGGCTGAGCCATGATGGGCGATATTGTCCTGAGAGCAGAAGTGGTGGCCTGGGTGGAGGCCAGTCAGGAAGGGACCTAGGGCTTCTGAGCTACGCTTATGCCAGACACTGTGCTCAGTGGTGGACACTCCAGCCCGGGTTTCCCCCAGATGTAGAAGCCTGGCTAGGGCAGAGGAAGCCGGAGGAGGGCTGGCAGGGGCCAGGGCAGAGGAGGCACGGGCGGACGGTCCCACGTGGCAGTTGGTACCCGGGCCGGCTCTCCCGAGCAGGTGGATGGGGTGTGGACCCTGAACACAGAGTCCTACCTTCACATCCCAGCCCCACCATGCTCCCCACCTGTGGGCCTTGAGCCAAGGCCCCTGCAGGCTTGGCTTCCTCCTGAGAAAATGGAAATAACAGCATCAGAACCTCGTCTTACCTCACTGGCATCTCACAGGAGATGCCCCATGACCAGCACCTCGCCCATGGCCCTCCCAGCCCAGGTGCGCATCCCTCCTTCTTTCCCTTTAATGCTGGGAGGCAGGTGGCCCAGGAGCTGAGCACACACGCCCTGCCTGGGTTTGGGCTCTGGCTCCTCTCCTCACCTCTCCTCTCTGTGCCTCAGTTTTTTAATCTGTACAATGGGGGTGCCTACAGCCTCGGGTGGTTTGTGAGGGGTGAGTGAGTAAAAGCACTAAAAAGAGGCCCTGGGATGTGATGAGAGCTGTGGGAATGCTGCCATTGTTTCCTCTTGACGCATGTGATGTTAAAAAGCAGAATGAGAAGATGAAGAATCGGTGAAGTCCAGGGTGTAAGGAGAGGGCGCGGATCGCTGGTGGTACAGATGGAGACAGAGCTTAGGACCGAAAAGGCTCCCTGAGGAGAGGCAGGTGTAAAGAGATTGGGGGAAGTGATGGTGCTGTGTCGGGTCTGTGGGTGATGATGCAGCCAAGCTCATCCAGGGCTTTTCAACACTTAACAGTCACAGGAGCTCAATCCCTGTGCAGCTTTGCGCTGACCCTCCCCACCCGGCTCAAACCGCTGCAGTTCCCTCCAGGGTCTTTGGTCCTCTTCCTTGGTCTGCCTCTTCCTGGAAAGCCTTCCCACGGATTCAAGAGTGTCCAGGCCTTCAGGAGGTGGTCTGGGCTGGTGTCTCCCATTTCCTAAAAGCCCCTGTTTAACATCCATGAGGATGCTCGTTTCCACTGCTTGGGCCAGGCCTTCTCACTTCATTTGACCCTTGTTAAAATGAACAAACCTAACACAGGTGGTAGAGTATACGCTGTGCAGCTGCTCTAACATCCAGCTCTGCCACCATCGGCTGTGTGACCTTGAGCAAGCTGCTTACCCTCTCTGTGCCTCAGTTTCCTCCCCTGGAAAAATGATGCAAATAACAGACCCACCTCCCAAAGTGTGTCTATCTCAGAAGGGTTAAGGAGAGGCTAAATGCCTGCCTCTTGGCCATTTGCAGTGTTGATGTTATCTTCAAGTGCAACTTGCCACCATGCCTTCAAGTAGAAAGCCAGCATCCCCTGCCATCCAGAAAAAGCGTTTTCAAAAACACAGAAATTACTGTTAGGCATGGAAAATAATTTCCTGAGCTACTTCCTCCTCCCTTTGAGTTCAAGTCTACAGGATGCAGCCCAGCCCCAGGCACTGGCCTTCAGCCCCTCAGGGATCTGACCGACAAACCCCTCCAGCTTCATCCCCCCCACCCCTACTCTAGCCACAGGGTGACCAAGCACGGCCACGGGGCCCGGCCTCTTCTGTCCCCTCTGCCTGGCCTGTCGACCTTGAGAGCAGTTACAGGGTGCAACAAAGCAGGCTCTGGCCTCAAATTCTGCCCGCCATTTCCTTTCCGTATGACACTGGACCCCCTCTGGGCCTCGGTGTTCTCATCTGTAAAATGGGGACACAACCTCATATCTTAGGAAGACAAGTCAGTGAGGTATGGAGCACGGAGCCTGGCTCACCGTGCAAGCTATTATTATTGTTGTTGTTGCTGTTACATTCGCCACCTGCTAAAGTCAGGGCTCAGCATGTCTTCCCATTTCCGGAGTTGTATAAAATATAGTGCCCCCACTGGCCAAATAACAGCCATCGTCGCCCCAGGCATTGGGCATGCATGGCTTTATCACAGTGTGTCTCTGAAATTCCTCGCTGACTAGCCTGTGAGGGATGGGGGTTTATCCCATTTTACAGCTGAGAAAACTGAGGCTCACAGATGCCCAGACTGATAGAGCCAGGATTTGAGCCCCAGTCTCTCTGGCTCTGACTCTGAAATCAATTTTTCCTCCATTGGAGCTCAGATCCCAGTACCTGACACACGGGTCCTCACACCTGTACCCATGTAATCCACCCCCCAGGCATGCTATATATGTCCTACCTACTTCCAAGAAGGAGTTAAAGAGACTTAAAATAAAAGACATGGGGACAATAAAAAGAATCTGTATTACAGAGAGTGAAAACTTAGGGTCAGATAATAACTGATGGTAGGAGAGAATAATTATACCCGGCACTAAGGCTATGGGCAGCTATGACAGTTGAATGGAAAAATGAGGTCTGAGCTTCCTGGTAGTCAAGGCAAAAAGGGGAATAACATGGGTTTGACAGCATTGAATTGCCAATAAAAGGAAGCAGCTCTGGAGATCTTTTCCTCCAGCTCTGAGCTCTGAGAGGAATCATCCTGCAGGTTTCTATACAGTGAATGGGGGATAAATGGTGACTTGTGTCCCTGGTAGCACAGCTCCCCAACCTTGGAAGTGGGAAGGAACATCTGATAGAAGCTGCTTCCTGCCTCTGCCTGTGCCAGGGGTCCACACCTGCCTTCACGGGGTTCTCACAGCTCCTTGGGCTCAGCATCATCACTTGTCCTTTACAGACGAGAACGCATAGAGAGGCCTCGACTCCCACGTAAGTTTTCTTGGTTTGTGGGGGACAGGAATCTCAGAACCAGCGCAGTCCTGCTGTGCTCCTAAGCTCTTTCCCCTCTGCTGCACTGCCCAGCTCAGGGAGGCCCTGCCGCTTGGATTATTGCCCAGAGCTAATCCCCCCCCATTACTCCTCCCAAGCCCTTCCCCTTCCCCTTCCTGCTCTCCCCTCACACACCCCCTCCCCCATCCCTCTGCATGCCTCCCCAACGCACATCAATTCTCCCCTTTGCTAAAATCTCAGCCAAATGCTCCCTACGGCCCCCAAGCCTTCCAGGGCTCAGCTCCAAGACTAGCAGCTCTGTCTGCTGGCAGCTGAGAGTAATTTAGCAACGGGAAGCAGGTGTGAGGCTGGAGGGGGGCGGGGCTGGGTCTCACTGCCTCCAGCTGCTGTTGCTTCCGCCATCCCCATCTCCATCCCTGGGACTGGGACACCCTGGTGTTTGCCTCACACCAGACCAGACCCCAGAGTCAATATCCTCTACCACACACACAAGGGAAAGACTGCAGACAGAAGCTGATGGGTTAAGTCCTAGTGGCCTCAATGGACAACTCCCTATTTTTCCTGACGGTTTATTCATGAGACACAGGTCCACACTGAGGGCCTGCTGTGCCCCGGTGCTATCCTGGGTGCGATCAGCAGAGCAGGATCTGAGCACACCCGCTGAGGGTGTGCGTGGGGTAGTCGGGTCCGTGGTCAGGCAGCAGGAGGCGAACAGACAACCTCCTCGCTCTTCCAGGGCTGCCGGTCTGGTTGTTCACATTGTGTACTGAACAAAGTATATGGTCCAGAGGCAAAAGGGGGTTAAATCCCCCAGCTCAGTCCTTGCCGGGAGACCGTGCCTGGCTGGAGGAGGTGGTGCCTTTTACAAGTTCACCCAGAGACCTGTGGGCTGCAGCCACCTGGAGTGGGCATCTTTTTGTGATTCCGCACAAACGCTCCAGACTAGCTTCAGCACCTTATTTTTGCCGACTCAGACCCAGAAGTGCCAAGTCAGCAGGCTGAGGTCAGCAGGTCTTAGAGGAGTCAGGGAGCCCCCAAGGCCTTCCCAGTGCGGCCCTCCTGTTTGCCAAGGGCTGGACAACTAAGCAACTAAGCCCGTGCGCAATAACTACCGAGCCTGCGCTCTAGAGCCCGCAAGCCACAGCTACAGAACCTGCGTGCCACAACTACTGAAGCCCGCGTGCCTAGAGCCCGTGCTCCGCAACAAGGGAAGCCACGACAATGAGAAGCCCGCATACCGCAACGAAGAGTAGCCCCTGCTCGCCGCAACTAGAGAAAGCCCGCGTGCAGCAGCAAAGACCCAATGCAGCCAAAATTAAAATAAATAAGTTTTAAAAAATTTTAAAAAGAAAATTCACGTGCTCTCAGCGGAGTAAGGGGCCAAGGGCCTGGTGGCGCATAGCACGGTCACACTTCACGGTCAGAGCACCCAGCTGAAGGGCCCGCTCAGTTTTCCGGCTCCTCTGACATCTCCTTCCTCCCCACTCTGCCTCCTGGAAACACCTGACTTTCCTTCTGACTTCTCCAAACACATCTAAACCAAGACATCCAGAAAGGAGTGATCAAATCAAGTCCATCCTCAAAGGGGCCAGGCAGTACTTTTTCCTTCAGCCCTTGATTACGCAGGAAGTTTGGAATATTTTCCCCAAAGTTCCCTTAAGGAAGGGAAGTGGAGTGAGAACAGATGGCTTCCTGAAGTCCCAGGCCTGGGACCTGCTTCCCACTGGCAGCCAGGGGCTGGGAGGTGGTCTCCTGGCTGAGCAGCCCCGGGGGCAGTGACCCCAGCACCCAGCTGCTTTCTGTACAGATTTCAGTCCTCCTGTATTTAGTCCTGCTCTGCCTTTCCATACTCAGAGGTGTCCCGGGCCCGTTGCCAGCCTTTTCAATATTCTGAGGTGTGATTTTGCTGCTTCCTGCAGGAATTCAGTAGAGCAAAGAAAGCTGCAAAGTGAGCTTAACTTCTATGCTCTCTTTCTTCTCTTCTTCCTCCTCCTTCTCTTACCCTGTGTGTGTGTGTGTGTGTGTGTGTGTGTGTGTGTGTGTCTGTCCGCAGGTCAGCAAATCCTCAGCTCTACCGTTAGAATATATCCAAGATCTGACCACTTCTTATGGCCCCCAACACTTTTTTTTTTCAGCCCCATCCCCAGTGCCTAGAACTGTGCCTGGTTTCCACTAGGGGCTCAATAAATGTTTGTTGAATGAATGCATAGGTTAGTTGCTCAATTTTCTTTTAATGGTGCTCCAAGCACCCATTTTTACTATATCTGGTTGTCTCTAGTACAGATCCTGCTGGATAAGAAAATATTACTATCCTTTTCATTTTTGCTTGGGGGGACAGGAAGGAAGTGATTCAGCAGACGGGAGAGCTGAATTCTAACCCAGCTCCCCTCCCCACCCCATTCCTCCTGCACCGAGAGTTTTGCCATCAGCTGCTGAAGGAGTCAAGGGCCCAGGCATTGCTAGGGGTCTGGGATGCAAGGAAAGTGGGTCAGAGAGTGGAGACGTCACAGGCAGGGATTGAGAAGGAGGTGGAGGTTGGGAGGGTGGGAAGGAAGGGAGATTTCAGACTCACTCCTCATCCTTGGAATTTTTCCCTTGGAAGGACTGGTATTTATTATGCACTGTCTGTCTTACTCCATTTGATACAGATGCTTTATCTGTGCCATTATTATTAGGACCATGAATTTTTCTTTTACTTTTTATTGGAGTATGGTTGCTTTATAATGTGTGTTGGCCTGCGCTGCAACAAAATGAATCCTCCATACACATACAGATATCCCCTCCCTTTTGGACTTCCCTCCCATTTAGGTCACCACTGTGCATTAGGTAGAGTTCCCTGTGCTATACAGTATGCTCAGTTGTCTATTTTATACATAGTATCAATAGTGTATATGTGTCAATTCCAATCTCCCAATTCCTCCCACTTCCCCCTTTCCCCCTTGGTATCCGTACATTTGTTCTCTACATATGTGTCTCTATTTCTGCTTTGCAAATAAGATCATCTCTACCATTTTTCTAGATTCCACATAAATGCGTTATTATACGATATTTGCTTTTCTCTTTCTGAGTTACTTCACTCTGTATGACACTCACTAGGTCCATCCAGGTCTCTACAGATGACCCAATTTCATTCCTTTTTATGGCTGAGTAATATTCCATTGTATATATGTACCACATCTTCTTTATCCATTCCTCTGTTGATGGACATTTAAGTGGCTTCCATGTCCTGGCTATTGTAAATAGTAGGACCATAAATGTCACCTTATAGATAAGGTGACATCTTTTCTCAGCTTTATATTTGTATTTCTTGTATCATGAAGAGTTTCTCCAAGTGTTGGTTTGCAGGGTAGTGGACAGCAACTTGGAATGACACAGACTGGAATACCAGTACCGGATCTGTCACTAGCTAGTGATGGGACCTACAGAGACATATTCTCTTTGAGTCTCAGTTTCTCATTCCACAGTTTCCCTTGCTTCATAACCATAACCCTCCTCCCTCCATCAGAACAATCATTCCAATGCATTCAGTACAGGTGGCTTTACCGTCCTGTTATTAGGAAAGTCATCTTGTTTAACTATTTCATACTATGTGATGAATGACTGATAGTTTCTAGGGACATTTGTATTTTGTGAAGAAGATACTCACTAGCACAGGGGAAATTTCAGTTGGCAGATCTGGGGGCAGAGCGATAAAATGAACTGATGCCTTAGAGTGCCCTTGCTTTATAGATGAGGGTATCAAGGCTCAGAGAAGAGGAGAGTGTCTCCCTTTGTCACACAGGAAGTCAGAGATAGAGCTGAGCATGGGGCCTGGGACTTCTGATTCCCACACTGTCTGGTACTCTTTCTATGCATTGAATGCAGGGGAAAGTTTTCCATGGAGTATGGGCCTGTGTCATGTAAACTATATGTCTGCATTGATACAACGTGGAGAGAACATATCATAATTCCTCCTCCAACAATGATCCCTTAGCATGTGCAGTCTTATTTTTTTTTTTTGTCAGCCATGTTAATTTGAGTCTTATTCAACCCAAACAACAAATCACTCCTCTTGGGAATAATGAGAAAATGAGTGATCAGGGGTTTTCAAAAAGAGGGAGTCTGAGGGACCAGCAGCAGGAATAAGGGGATGGAAATGATATCATTCGTTACATGGAAGCTTCTGGAGGCCAGAGACAGCCCCTCTTCCTGCCCCTGAGAGGAAGGATGGGCTGGATGAGTATAAGAAAGGCTTGATTTGACAGGAAGTTTTCAGGGGCAGGGCCTGAACTGTAAGCACTGAGTACTGGGAGGACGGGGGGAGAAAAAAAATCAGGGTAGTTGATATAAAAGCAACTCAGATTTTTTTCCACTTCAAGCTTCCAAGTCCCCCTGTGACCCTGAGACCAGATGGGTCCTAACATGCAGGGGGAGGCTGTTTCAATTAAAAATGGATTTGCCGGGCGCGGTGGTGCGCGCCTGTAGTCCCAGCTACTCGGGAGGCTGAGGCAGGAGGATCGCTTGAGCCAGGAGTTCTGGGCTGTAGTGCGCTATGCCAATCGGGTGTCCGCACTAAGTTCGGCATCAACATGGTGACCTCCCGGGAGCGGGGGACCACCAGGTTGCCTAAGGAGGGGTGAACCGGCCCAGGTCGGAAACGGAGCAGGTCAAAACTCCCGTGCTGATCAGTAGTGGGATCGCGCCTGTGAATAGCCACTGCACTCCAGCCTGGGCAACATAGCAAGACCCCGTCTCTTTAAAAAAAAAAAAAAAAATGGATTTGGCTGCATCTAATGAAGTCCCAAATAATAATGGCTTAAATGAAATAGAAGTTTCTTTACGTACCTCAGGGCTGAGCATCCAGGGGTCTCATGGGGGAGCCACGGCATCATGCTCCTTCTTTATTCTGTAAGATCTCAGCTCAAAACTTCCATTCTCAAAGTCACCTCATGATCCAAGATGGCTGCAGAAGTGTCAGCCATCAAGTCCAAGTTCCAGGAAACAGAAAATGTTACTGTTGGTAGTGGAGTGGTGGGAGAACTGACCCCCTAAGGAACCCTTTAGGCATTTTCCACTGACATTTTCCAAAGTCTAGAACCTAGTCATATGACCATACTTAGCTGCAAAGGAAACTGGGAATATAGACTGTTAGTTGGACACATGGCAACCCCAACCGAAATCAGTGTACTGTTATAAAAAGCAAGTGGAAGATGATCATGAGATTGGCCTCTACGGGCTTGGCCTCAACTAGCATCAACTCTTCAGTTATAAAACCAGGAAGGCATTGAGCCTTTGGATTCAAAATCGAATACACCAGGCATGGCCTCACCATTCATGCTATTAGCAAAACAGAGCAAATTCATTGGCATCTTGATGAAAATTTAAGGAAGAAAGAACCTGAAAAGTTTCTGTTGAACAAGGGGATAAAATGCTCTCCATCCTTCCCACCGATGTTTCATCAGTGTTTTCTGTATATCATATTTCCTCACCATTCTCTTTATTCTCTGAGAACTCTGTCTATGGACCTTCATAGGTTCACTCACAACCTTTTTTCTCCTGTGAAGCCTCAAATTCTTCCACCACCGATCTTCTCACCTGGGCCACTGTTAGGAGCCTGACCCTTTCAGGTGAAGAGGGGCCCCTGCGTCTGCTCTCATCCAAGGTGTAGCCTGCTCTCATTTAAACCCTAAGGCTTTTACCACATCGTCCAATAGGAGTAATTTCATTTCTTACTAAGTCATCCCCCACCTTTCTTCTGAGCTGCTTTCATCGTCAGCCTCCTCTAGCATCACATTTCTCACTGGGGGGGTTGCGAGTGGCCTCCCCACACTGTTGTACTGTAGGATCAAATGTTTTGTCCATGTCATAGTCCCAAAGAACCAGAACTCTAGAGGGGCTCTCTAGTTCTAGTCAAAAGACAGCCAGTTTCCTCAAAAAGTTGAAAATAGAACCATCATATGACCCAGCCATCCCATCTCTGGGTATACGTCCAAAAGAACTGAGATCACCATCTCAAAGAGAGATCTTCACTCCCATATTCACTGCAGCATTATTCTCTGTAGCCAAGATGTGGAAGCAGCCCAGGTGTCCATCAACGGATGAATGGAAAAGAAAGAGCCGTCTATCCCTACGATGGGATATGACTCAGCCTCAAAAGGAAGGACATTCTGACACATGCTATAATGTGAATGCATCTTGAGGACATTGTGTTAAGCGAAATAAGGCAGTCACAACAGCACAAATACTGTGTGATTTAGGTACTACTTATATGGGGTAAGTAGAGGAGACAAATTCATAGAGACGGAGTAGAATGGTGGTTGGCGGGGACAGGGGATGGTTGTTCATTGGCTGGAAGTTTCAGTTTTGCAAGTTGAAGAAGTTCTAGAGAGCTGTTGTACAACAGTATACAAGTCTATAAATGGTTAAGATGGTAAATTTTATGTTATGTGTTTTTTTATCACACACATACACACACACAGAATCATTCACCCAGGAGTTGTGGGTTCAGGAAGATAAAGTGCAAGAAAGGCAGGTGTTGCTTTTAAGATGGAGAGAAGAAAAGGGAAATATGTAGTGATCAGTGAGCATCTATTCTCCTCTGGGTCTTGGGCTGAAAGCTTCATCTCACTCATGCTCATACTGACCTGGCGGGGCAGTTGTTACCTCCTTAATTCTACAGATGATTCATGCATTCACTCATTCGAGCAATCCTTACTGATCACCTCTTATGTGCCGGGCATGCTCCTTGATGTAGGAGATGCAGCTATGGACAAGTCAGAGGGGAGAGGAAGGCTATACCCAGACTCATACGTGGTGTAATTTCAAGTCATGATTGATGAAGTGGAAGAAGAGGGGGAGAAGGGGGTAGGAAATGAGGAGGGTGCTCTTACACATACCATCCTCCCAGGCTGCTCAGAGCAGGTGATGCTTTGAGGAGAAAACTTCTTGAAGAAGGAATGCAGGAGAGAGGTGAAGTAGCGTGCCCAAGAGGACCCAGCTAGTAAAGGGCAGGACTGAGATTTAACCTCGTTTTGGAAAACATTTTACTGTGAACGAATTCAAACAGTTACAAAAAGTCGACAGAATAATAGACGTCCCCATGTAGATGTCACTCAGCTTCAAAAATTACCAATTCGGGCTTCCCTGGTGGCGCAGTGGTTGAGAGTCTGCCTGCCGATGCAGGGGACATGGGTTCATGCCCCGGTCAGGGAGGATCCCACATGCCACGGAGCGGGCTCGCTGAGCCTGTGCTCTGCAATGGGAGAGGCCACAACAGTGAGAGGCCCATGTAGTGCAAAAAAAAAAAAAAAAATTACCAATTCAAGGACAATCTTGTTTCATCTGTACAACACCCTTCCCCCCACACATATTATTTTGAAGTAAAACTAGACAACTCATCGCTTAATTCGTACATAGTTTTTGAAGCCATCATACCATCACCATACCTCAAGCAATTCCTTAATTTCATCACATATCCAATCCGTGTTGCAGTTTCTCATTATCTTATAAATTTAGAGTTAACTTTTTTTGCAGTCTGTTTGAATCAGGATCTAAATAAGGTCTTCACACCGTGATTGACTGGTGTGTCTTTCTTGGTGGCCAGCTATACATAGCATAAAATGTACCTTTTTAACCAATATGTATGTTCACATTGTTATGCAGCCATCACCACCATCATCTCCAGAACGTCTTCATCTTCCCAAACTGAAACTCTGTCCCCATTAAACACCCCGCCCAGCCCCTGGCGATCACCATTCTACTTTGTGTCTCCAAGTACCTCATTGAAACGGAATTGTACAATGTCTGTGCTACTGTGACTGACTTATTTCACTCAGCATACTGTCCTCAAGGTTCATGTCTGGAGGTTGGATAGAGCTGCTTCCTCATCCCACAAACGAGGTCCTGGCAGGAGAGAGGAGACACCCCCAAAAAAGGGTGACTGAAGAGGGTGTACTTGCTATTGGGGGGGCAGGGTGAGGAGGGGACAGAGGAGGGCCAGAAGGGAAGCAGGTGCCCGCCCCGGGCTGCAGGGCCAGGAGAGGGCGCTGCTACTCCCCGAGGCTGCCGAGAGCTGGGCCGTGGTAGAGACACTCAGCCACTGCAGACCTGCTCTCAATGGGGTGGAGAACAAATTCTAGAACCTTCTATCCCGCCTCCCTCCAGACTCCTCCTCGTGCCTCTCATTGGCTGAACCAAACTGGAAGCCAGAGATCAAACGAGAGGTCAGCCTTGGGGTCAGCTTCCTGGGGTTGTCCTTAGGGGTCAGGCTTCTTGGGGCCCTGAAAATGGACAGAGCTCGTGGCCCGGAGGACAGCAGGGTGTATGAAAACAGAGAGGAAACTCAGCTGGCCACTGTCAATCAGAGCCTAGCTCAGGGCCCAGCACATGGCGGACACTCAAGAAAAATTCAAGTCTCCCTCAAATGGTGAATAGAAGCCGCTGAGATGGAGAGCAAGAGGCTTCTTAAGGAGTCAGGAGGCCAGGCAAGTCTGAGCTGTGTCTCCTAGGGCGGCAGCTCCGAAGCACCCCCAGTCCTGCTCACTGGGGCCCCCCAGTGAATCACTGATGCACAGATGCTGGGAGCTCCTGATCGTGAAGCACGGCCGGGAATCCAATGTAGGGCTTTCCCTCCCCTGGAGCTCCAGCAGGCTAATCAGTGCTGGGGAAGAGGACATGGAGGAAAATGAAGTGAGTCCCCGAGGTCTGGCCTTAGGGGGACCTGGAAGCAGCAGCCGCTCAGCCCCTGGGAAATCTGTGCGCCAGGCTGAGTCGGGAACAGCCCCTCAAGGAGGATTGATGAAGATGTCACGCTGTTGCCGGGCTGTCTAATCAGAATGCTGCTTACTAGGGGAGACCCTCCGCTCTCTGCCTTGGCTTCCCTAATGTAGTGGGAGCTGGGGCTCTGAGGACCCAGCCAGACCCTCTGCTTCACCGGAAGGGCTTTAGAATTCTCATCCCCTGTGCAGATCAAGTGATGGAGTCTTTTCTCAAGATTTATTCTATAAATCCGAGGACACGCCATGGGGCCAGATATGCCTGGTGCTGTTACCGACCTGGGTTCTTGGACTCTTTAATCAATAGAAATTGATAGGAGGCCAGATGAGAAAACCAGGCAAGGCTTTACTAGGGCTCGGGCTGTCGCAGGAGGGACGAAAACAAGTAACAGGTTCCCTTGCTCACTCCCTGAAGGGGGATGAGCTGGTTGCTTAAATGGGGTGAGGCTGGGGGTGGACTGGTGGGTCCGGCCTGAGGGGCGGCTTAGGGGGTCTGCCCCCTGCCTCCACCTGCGTGATGCTGTGTGCAGGGATCCTGCGCGGGACCCTGCTTTCGCTCCCGGCACCTTGGAAGTGGCAGTTGGGTTTTGGCTTTCTGGTGCCTTGTTCGCAATTGTCCACGTGTGCGGTTATTTTTAGTCCCTGATAGTTTCTTTGTATTCTGTTGCTTGAAGAGATGTTTGTTCAGGTGCAATCACTGCAGCAAAGGGGCGCAGGCCCCAGCCTCTCTCAGTGTGAATTCCAGCCACACCTCTTACCAACTACGGGGCCTTGGACAGGTGTTCTCTAGGGGCTGTACTTCAGTTTCCCTCCCTGTAAAACAGATTTTTATGAGGCATGAGTGAATCAGGGCAGGGTGCCTGGCCTATATTCAGTGCTTAGAAAGTGTCAGCCCTCCCCTTTCTTACCTCCCAGTTCCCAGAAGTCTTCCCAGACCCTGGACCCCCTGCCCCTGGGCTTCCCAGACTCCCATTTCCCACTGCACCAGCAGCCCTGTCCCAGATGCCTTGCTCTTTGCTGTCTTGTCACTTGCCTGTCTCCCCGCCAAGCTCTGTGCTCCTCAAAGACAGAGCTGCCTTCTCGTCTCTCTCCTCCAGCCCAGCACAGCCTGGGAGGGCGGAGGCTCCAGAAGGTTCTCCAGGATATGAGCTCTGCTCACGGGTCTGAGCGGAGGCTGTGTGGGGCTGCTCCGGGTCATGCTTTCTGTCTTGCTGCTCTGTCTTCCACTCCACCCCTTTGTTCAGTCACTCCTTCATTCCACAGAGGTTCACCTAGCATCTCCGAGGTGCCGGGGAGCAGAGAAGAGGAGAAAGAACTCCTGGAGGAGACAGAGACTGCCCTGTAAACAGGCTATCCCCCTGCAGTGAGCCGTGGGGGCAGCAGGGGGGTCCGACCCCACTGGGGGTCAGGGAGGAGCTCCCCAGGGAGAGCCCAGGACAGGCTGAGAACCCAGTCTCCGAGCTGAAGGGAACTCGGAGGCTGTGCCCTGTGACCGTCCAGGAGGCAGGGGAGGGACCTAAGAACCAGTGACGTGCGGTGACCAGAGTGTGGGTCTTGTGCCTTCCTGTCCAGGGCTGTGTCCCATCGGCCAAGACACAGTCTGTCAGAGATGCTGGCAGGAGAGATGTGGAGTTCAAAGAGCTGCTTGCAGAGGCCTCCGGAAGAGACAGCTGTTCTCACCCTCCCCGGGGCTGTCGGGTGCGTGGGGGGGGAGTCTCTGACCCGCTGTCTAACCGTGTCCTCTGAGAATCCACTTTCATATTTAGACCGCTATAGGGTCTACATAACATCTAAATATCTAAATACCTTCACTTTCAAAAAGAACTCACGGGAAGCCTGATTTCTCCACCTCCATTTTTGTTTCTCAAGATGGCTTTGGCTATTCGAGGTCTTTTGTGTTTCCATACAAATTGTAAAATTTTTTGTTCTAGTTCTGTGAAAAATGCCGTTGGTAATTTGATAGGGATTGCATTGAATCTGTAGATTGCTTTGGGTAGTATAGTCATTTTCACAATGTTGATTCTTCCAATCCAAGAACATGGTATATCTCGCCATCTGTTTGTGTTGCCTTGCTTTCTTGCATTGGTATCTTATAGTTTTCTACGTACAGGTCTTTTGCCTCCTTAGGTAGGTTTATTCCTAGGTATTTTATTCTTTTTGTTGCAGTGGTAAATGGGATTGTTTCCTTAATTTCTGTTTCTGATCTTTCGCTGTTAGTGCATAGGAATGCAAGAGATTTCTGTGCATTAATTTTGTATCCTGCAACTTTACTAAATTCATTGATGAGCTCTAGTAGTTTTCTGGTGGCATCTTTAGGATTTTCTATGTAGAGTATCATGTCATCAGCAAACAGTGATAGTTTTACTTCTTCTTTTCCAACTTATATTCCTTTTATGTCTTTTTCTTCTCTGATTGCCATGTCTAGGACTTCCAAAACTATGTTGAATAATAGTGGTGACAGTGGGCAACCTTGTCTTCTTCCTGATCTTAAAGGAAATGCTTTCAGTTTTTCACCATTGAGAATGATGTTTGTTGTGCGTTTGTCGTATATGGCCTTTATTACGTTGAGGTATATTCCCTCAATACCTACCTTCTGGAGAGTATTTTATCATAAATTGGTGTTGAATTTTGTCAAAAGCTTTTTCTGCATCTAAAAATTGGTACAGACGATCTTATTTACAAAGCAGAAATAGAGACACAGATGTAGAGAACAAACGTATGAATACCAAAGGGGAAGGGGTGGGTGGGATGAATTGGGAGATTGGGATTGACATATACAGACTATTGATACTATGTATAAAATAGATAACTAATGAGGACCTTCTGTATAGTAGAGGGAACTCTACTCAATGCTCTTTGGTGACCTAAATGAGAAGGAAATCCAAAAAAGAGGTGATATATGTATACATATAGCTGATTCACTTTGCTGTACGGTATAAACTAACACAATATTGTAAAGCAACTATACTCCACTAAAAATTAAAAAAAATTCACAGTCTGAGAAATAAACTTCTGATAGTGTAATATTATATAGGGAAGTGAACTTGAATGAAACGTAATTTCCCGAGTTGCCAGGGATTATTGTCAGGTTCTCAATTTCCTGTCTGTTTTCCATCCACTGTGTGCTCCGTGTTGTCTCAGTCCATCCAGGTGGCTAAAATAAAATCCCACAAACTGGGGTCTTATAAACAGCATAAATTTATTTCTCACAGTTCTGGAAGTCTGAGTTCAGGGTGCCAGCATGGTTGGGTTCTGGAAGGCGGGACATCTTCTTCTGGGTTACAGACAGCTGACTCCTTGTTGTGTCCTCACATGGCAGAAGGAAGCTCTGTGGCGTCCTTTTACGAGGCCACTAATCCCATTCATGGGGACTCCACCCTCATGACCTAAGCACTTCTCAAAGGCCCCACCTCCTAATACTGTCACATTGAGCATTAGGATTTCAACATATGAAATTTGGGGGGACACAAATGTTCAGACCATAGCCAGTGGCATAGAGGCTGCGTGACTTCCTCTAGGTATTTCCCACCTCTTGTTTCTGGATGGAACTTTAAAGTTTTCAAAGTATTTCCTTGTGTGTGCTCTTGTTCGAGTCTCCTGACAACCATACCAGGGATAAAGAAGAGGATAGCATTTTACAGATCAGGAAACTGAAGTTTTTATGCATCTGCTCAAGGTCACAGAGCTGGGGTGAAGGGCAGAGGGTGGCTTTACTCCTACCTCCCTGCTTCCCATGGAATGGAAAGAACACCGCATATACCTCCATATTACCCCAGATTCCACCTGCTGGTGCCTGGACATCAACCCAGAGGTGCCCCCCCCCAGTAAAATCCCAAAATTAAGTTCAGGGATCCAAAATATGAACTGGGAAAACTTGGGAGCTTATCTTCAGAGTGAATGTAAAGAAACAAAATCATTAAGCTATTGTTTGGTTCTGTTGCCTTCATAACAGTTTTAGGGACCACTTTAGGAAGAAGCATGCCATGGGTGCTTTGTGGGACACTAGAAATAGCTGTTGCTCCTGAGAGGAAAGAGGATAAACATGTATTGAGTATCTATTCTGTGTCAGGCTAGAAACTTTCCAGATAGTGCCTGAAAACCCAGGATAATATAATATCCTTCAAAATATGCACAGTGCCTAACCAAGCCTGGCATAGTAGCTACTAAGAAACATTTTAAATAACGATTTTTTCCCTGCTTCTAAAAATTGATATATGTTTATTTCAGTAAGTTTGGAAAATACAAAAAATAAAGAAACAAAAACACATGGAATCCCACCATTAGGAGATGTTCACTTTCAACATTTTGACATTCATCGGATGCAGCCAGACTTTTTTCAACCTGAGATCATATCATGTATTATGTTTACTAGTATCTCCCATTCAACCTTGCACTGTCATCATATGATTTTATTGGGGCAGGAGAGCGTGTTGGTTAAGATTGTGGATTCTGGAGCTAGCCTCTCAGGCCACTTATTAGCTGTGGGTAAATTGACTTAATCCCTCTGTGCCTCCATTGCCTCAAATGAAAAGCAGTGAGCATAGCACCTGTCATATATTTGTAGGAGGAACTGAACCAAATATGTAATGTGCTTAAAACAGGGATTGGCATACAAGTCCTCACTAAATATTGGATAGTATTATTATTTTGGGTAAAATTATTGAAGCCCCACATGCTACTAAATTTATGCTGGGCATCTTTCAAGGCCTTTTCACACATGTTGCTACATTTAATTTGTGTAATGATGCCAAGAAATCGGTATTGTCTCCCATTTTGCAGATGTTGAAACTGAGACTTGGAGCAGACAAGTCACTGTCCAAGTCGTACAGCGATCGGCACAGGCGAGATTCCAACTGCTTTGGGTCCAATAGGACCCTCAAGCCCCTGGTCTGTTCTCGGACCGCCCCGTGCCTGATCTTAGCTCTGAGCAAACCAGATGGGTGCAATAGATGCTATTATTGATTTGGCTGGCATTGGTTGTTGCTGCTTCCTGGGGTGGGGTGTGTGGAAGGGAGACCTTTTCAGTCCATATGTAACCCACGCTCCACCCCATATTATTTCAAGCCAGCAGCCACCTCTTCTGCAGTTTTCTTAAGCAGCTGGACTGGGATTCCCCCTGAGCGCCATCCCCTTACCCAGTGCCTGGCAGATGCCCTGCACTCCATAAATGTGCACACGATTGAGCTGAAATCAAGTCTTAAAAATAAACATTGGTGAACAGGAGGTTCTTGGGATTGAAACCAAAACATAAGAAGGACAAAGAAGGGAAATGGGGTCTTTAGTTTGGAGAAGACTTGGAGGACATCCATCCTCAAGGAGCTGTGGGTGGAAGAAGGTCTCATGGTGAATTGGGGAAAGCCTAGGTCTGGGGTCAGGACACCCTGGGTCCCAAGCCCTAGGTGACCTTGAGTAAGTGTCCTTATTCCCCTCAGCCTCATCTGTAAGAGGGGGATGGTGCTGTCTATCTCATGATGCTGCTGTGAGGATCCCATGAGGGAATGTGCTAAGTGTGGTTGTATGTGCTAGGCACGTGTTTAGACTTTAAGAGCAGAGGTCTGGTCTACTGTGTTCTAGAAATTGGTATCCTTAATTTCTAGAAGAGTATTGGGCGCCCAGCAGGTGTGGTGCATGTTATTGTGTAAATGAATACTCAGCAGACAAATGTGAGTTCTTCCTTCCGTGCCATTCTATACAGGCCCCAGAGGGAAGTTACCAGGAGGTGGGGAGGGAATGGGGGGTTGCCGGGCGGGGGGGAGAATTTCAGGATGAGAGAGAGGTGGTGTGGGCAGTGGCAAAGGATGTAGGAATTGGGGCCAGCATACCGGAGTTCCGGTTCCTACTCCACTACCTGCTTGCTCTGCAGCCTTATGCAAACTGCCTCATCTCTTGGGGCCTCAGTCTCCTCGTTAGCAATGAGAGTCCTTAACTCATAGCATTGTTGTAAGAACATAAGAGCTTTAAACTTGTAAAACACTTAGAGCCCGGCACAGAGGAAGCACCCAGTTAACATAAATCATCATCGTCATCAGAACACTTCATATAATTGGCAGAAGGAAGGCTCATTAGTTAGATACTGTTGAGTAATGAACCACTCCCAAAGCTTACTGATTAAAACCATTACTGTTTCATTTGTTCACCTATACTGGTGAGGAGTTTGGATTGGCTTGACAGGTAGTTTTTTTGCTTATCTCACCTGGGTCACTCATGTGGCCATGCTCATCCGACAGTTTGATTGGGGTTGGGTAGTCTAAGATGGCCTCAAACCTGGTGGTTGGCTCCAGCCAGCAGTCAGCTGTTCTGTTCGGGTAGGATGCTCATCTCTGCTCCAGGAGGCTTCTCATCCTCCAGGAGGCTAGCTCAAGCTCCTGCACCTGGTGGTCCCAAGGCAGCGTTCCAAAAGAGAGAGAGCAGGTGCTTTAAGAGTTTCAGAGACCCAGGCTCAGAAAACCCACAACGGTCACTTCTGCCCCTCTCTATTGCTCCAACCATGTGACAAGGCGGGGGAATCACATTACAAATGCATATGCACACAGAGGAGGGAGGGATTCTTTTGACCAGCTTTGCAAACGGTCCTCCACAGAAGCAGCTAACATTTTTGAGGCCAGGTGCATTGGCTTCCATAGCCATTATCCACACAGGAAAATTAGCTTCAAGGACTTCACTATACTAGGAACATTCCAGCCACGTCTGCAGACCCCTTAAAATGACTGAGATGTTGGGATCCAGGCTGCAGACTAGGAGCTGGGAGGAGGGCACTAGGGCTTTTTCTGTCACTGAGAAATGCAGGATTTGAATAAAATGCAGAATAGCCAACTGAGTTACAGATGAGAGGTAAGATTTCTTTTGAGGGGTCAGATGGCAAAGTCATGTTGATTTTGTTGATGAGAAACATGTTAATATCAGCAGAGGTGTGTAGTTCTCCCTAGGCACTAAGGAAGAGAGAGGTGCATGGTTTTTGAGGGGCCTGAATTGACAGGGGGAATAGAATGACCTAGCCACAATCTGTCTTGCGGGAGCTCTTGGTCAGGTCACTTTCCGATGTCCTGGACACATAGTTCAGGGTACTTTGGACACAGCACTTCTTCCACAAGCTCATTGCTCCTGCCTCTGGACTTCTGAAGCCAGCAAGTTCGGGGTTAAAAAATGAGCTGCAGTCCTGGAAAAGATGGAGTTGTTAGCAGACAACCACTCCTGCCAAGAACAATGAGAAAGTCTGTTTTATATAAAATATAAAAGTTATCCGTTTAAATCCTCAGGGAGCCGCTGAAACAGTGAGAACTAGAGGGAGCCAGGCTCTGGAGAGGGGAGAACCGTGGAGGGCCAGCTGCTGCTTTTTCTCTGGGGTCTTTTGCTACCTGGGGGCAAGGCCATGAGCCCAGGCCTGGTACAGTGGATGCTGGTGCTAGGTACAGAAAGATGCCCACTCATGGGGCCAGATAGACAGAATTAGAGATGGGGGTAGGGGAGTCAAATACCCGGTTCATTTTCTCCTCCAGACATTTGCCAGATTCTAAAGCTGTGCAGGGTGGGGAGTAGATAAACCAAGAAGAAAGCCTTTGAACAATAGAGCAGAGTTTTCCATAGTCTAGATCCTCAGAAGAAAAGGATCCCCATTCAGGCTTTGCCAGGGAAAGGACCCATTGAGCATGCTGCTGGGCTGCTGTAGGGATTTGAGCCTGTGGCTCCCTTGCAGCCATAGGGGAGCTTCCAGCAGGGGGATGACTTTGTGTGTTTAGGAAGACCATTTTGGACCCAGTGTGGAGAAAAGATTGGAGGGGAGAGAACCGTGGAGACAGGACGGTGTGAGGATGCTGCCTGGCTGTGGACGATGACTGAGGGGCTGCGTGATGACTGATTTGGTCTATTTCTTTCATGAATCAATGAAGCAGATAGACATGAATGGGCCGTCCGTCTCAACAGCCAACTTGGGAAGATTAAGGTGAAGGCAAGCCGAAAGAGGCGTCATTTGTCTGAAATGATAAGAAAGAGAAGAAAACTGACATTATATTGTGAAAGGGATTTGACAGGTTTTTACAGTGAGAAAGAAGAATTTGTCTTGATCCGTGTGATATTTAGCAGTAGTGAAACTGGGGATAATCTAAATTAAGCTTAAAAAATAAAGCAGTTATCTGAGACTTGGGGATAAATCGGTTCAACTATCTCATCTGAGGAAACTGAAGCCCAGGGAGAAAAATGGCTTGCTTAGGGGACCCAGTAAATGGATTACAAAACGCCCCTAATATCTTTTTTACTTGTGGGGACTTGCTCTATTTCCAAGATTATGATTACTTCTTGCAAATGTTCCACGTGTGTTTGAAAATGAAATGTATTAAGTTATTATTACTTTCAGACTCCTATATATATCATTGTATCAAGCTTGTTAACTGTGTTCTTCAAATGTGATTTGTCCTGACTGGTGCTTTTGTATGCTTGATCTGTCAAGGTCTGAGGAAGTTGTGTTTAAACATCCAACTATTGTGTAGATTTGAGGCTATATTATTCAATGCATTTAAGTCTAATATTTTTCTAGCATGCTATCAATCTTTGTTTTACAGTTAGGTAGTGACCCTCCTTATCCTTATAACATTTTGTGTTTTCAGGTCTATTTTGTTTAAAGTTAAATAGCTATATTGAGTTTCTTTTGGTGGTTAGTATTTGCTTGGTACAACTTTTCCTATTCTTTTAAAAGTCAATCTTTCTCTGTCCATATATTTTAGGTGTGTCTCTGGTAACAGCATGTAGCTTTATTTTAGAAATCCAATGGATGTTCCCTGATCTCTAATGGAGAGTTTAGTCCATTTATAATTATTATAATAACTGATATATACATTTGATTTCCATCATCTTGTTTTGTGCCTATTACTTACCCTGTCTTTGCTATGATTCTTATTTTTCTCCTTTCTTGCTTTCTGTAAAACTGATTGTTTTCTTTGTTTCACATTTTACCCCAGGTATACATTATATTTCTACTCTTTTAGTGACTACTCTTTAATGTTTCAATGTGTGTCTTTGGATTAATATCTCTATCTTCCACCTGTACACAGGATCTTAGAAGACTTTAATTATGATATATCTTTTTGCATCTTTCATATTGTCCAATAATATATTTCCACTCTGTTTTTATACATCTCAAATTAGTCATTATTAGTTTATATAGTCATTACTTGTTTAGATTTACCAATTTCTTTGCCTACCATTCCCTCTTGTATTTTATGTTTTCCTTTTGGGTTCAGTTTAGTTCTCCCAGGAGCCTGTTGATTGCTAGCATTTTATCAGCAAGGCACCTTAGCAGTTAGCCTTCTCAGTTTTTGCCTGAAAATGTCTTTATTTTGCTTTCACTATTGAGTGATCATTTAGCTGGATATAGAATTCTAGATCCTCAGTTATTTCTTCTTGGTAATATGACGATGTTATTCCATTGTCTTCTGGTTTCTGTCAAAACACATGCTATTGGTGTAATTGCTGTATATTTTTAGGTAATCTGTCACTTTCTCTCTGGTTGCTTTTAGGATCTTCTCTTTCTCTTGGGATTATAAAGTTCTGCTGTAAGACATTTATTTTTATCTATCCCACTTGGAACATAACTCTTGAATCTGAGAATTTATATTTTTCAGTATTTCTGTAAAATTCTGTCATTATATATTTGACTATTACCCTCCTTCCTTTTTCCTTTCTTTCCTTCTGGAACTCATATTAGTATTGTTGGACTACCTTATTTTTCCTCAGCTCATAACCTCTCTTTCATGTTTTCTAAGTCTATCTCTCTAAGTAACATTCTAGTTAATTTCCTCAGATGAATCTTCAAGGTTGCTGTATTTTTCTGCAGCAGGAAGTCTCTGTATTCAGACTACTGGGGTTCAAATTTAGATCCTGTGATCTTTCTGTACGTCAGTGTTATCATCTTTAAAGTGGAAGTTACAATAACACCTAACTACATAAAATTATTTTGAGATTAAACGAGTCAATATATTAACAAAAACTCTTAGGGCAGTACCTGACCCATAATAAGTGCTATATAAAAGTTAGATGTTATTTTTAGGATCTACTTTATGGTCTCTATCCAATAGTCCTACTATTTGATGTTCTTGGGGAACTTAACTCTGCTGATTATGTCTTAGGTCTCCATTCATGGAAAACTTGCTTTCTTGGGTGTTCTGTAATCTTGGTCTGTGGGGCTTTACTGGTGTGAGTCCTGTGTGTCTCAGCTTCAGCCATAACAGTATTATAGGCTCAACGATATCAGGGGCATTACTGGCCCAGGAATTTCTGGAATATCACTGGCCTGTGGGTGTTAGGAATATTAGGAGAATAATAACCAGAGTTTCACTGGCTCAGAAAACCATTTCCTGTTTATTTACTCGCTGGAGATTTATGGGCCATTTGGACGGTATGAGTTCAACCCCACATTCCCATGAGATACAAGCCTGTGGTCACATGTTCTCAAGGGAGATATTTTTTCCTCACCTAGAGTTCTGGCTGAGAAAGACAAGCATTCCTGTGATCTTTTGTGCTAAAGGTAGAATTTCTCCATCTGATCTATTCTTTTGCTGAGGGACCATTCCTTCAAGGGTCCTAGCTTATGTGGTGGTCTCAGTTCCAGGGTCATGACTGTCTCTGCATAAGTGTTAAATCCCATTCCCCTAATTTACAGAGAACAGCACCGCCTTCCCAGGGCAGCATCTATCAGGTAGATTTCCGGGCTTGTGAGTTCAACCCTTCATGCAGAAGATGCCTTAAGTGCTTTATCCAGCAGGAAATTATCCCATCTGCCATACTGGGGGAGACCAAAGTCTTCCTTGGTCTTCTTCACAACTTCACAACCTCACACCTTGCATGGAGCCCAGATCAAGCTTGGACTCAAGAAATATTTGTCGAATGGACAGACTGGATGACTGGACACCTAAGAGCCCAGGCCTTGGCCCAGTTCAGAGCCTTGGCCACCACTTGGAACCACATCTCCATCCGCTCAGGAATCTGGTCCTAAGCACAGGAGACCATGCCTGGAAGGAGGACAGCAGGAACTTAATTGGAGGGTATGATATTCTTCCTGAGGTCAGTTAACAAATGTTTCTTGTTCAGCCTGATGCTCTCCATGCCCCGAGCACAGCCGTAACTAAGGTAGCCATTGCCTTACAGGACAGTGAATGCGTGTCCCGCTGGGCACTCAGAGGCCAGAGTGCACGTGATCACCTGGGGGTCTTGTCAACGAGCAGTCAAGGCCATAGGTATGGGTCTGATTCTGCGTTTCCAGCAAGTTTCAGTGATCACAGATTGATCCTGTGGAAACATGAGAGCAAAACTCCAGTCAATGCTGGCGATGCGGAGAAGACGTGAGCTCAGGCCTCAGGGTTAAACAAACGGGTCGAATCCAAATCCCGTGTGGCTCTTTCCCCGCATTCCAGACTGTTTCTCACCTCCGTGAGCCTTGGCTCCCTCTTCTGCAAAACGCTTTCCTTATAGAGCTGCTGGGTGGAAAAAAATAACAACCTTTAATAACAGCAGTCATGAGTCTAGAGCTTCTCTGCGCCAAGCACTGCTTTCAGCATTCATGTGTATTAACTCAGGCATCACAGCAGTCATATACGCGCACAATTACTAACCCTGTGTTACAGCTGGGAAAATGAGGCACAGCACTGTCACCCAGGGGCACAGCTCTGGTCATCCAGCCAGAAAGTGGGGAGCTAGATCTGAACCTAGGTGGTCTAGGTCCAGATGCAGGCTATTAAGCCGACACTGTGCTGCCTCCCAGGCTATGAGAAGATGCTTTGCATGGTCTTTGGTCCATAAACATGGTTATACAACAGTGGCCATTAGCATTATTATTATAAATGTATTATTGTTATTACTACCACTATTATTGTTATTGTTATTATTTACAAGTAAATCCTGTTCCCAGGCCCTAGGATCTCATGGCCCGGGACCCCCAGATCCACATATGGAAGGAATGCTTGCTTCTCCCAGCCTGGCTGCAGAAGTGACATATGAGACGAGGATGAGTTTAGAATTTGGGAGGTTGGGTGGCTGAGATGTGGCAGGTGATTTGAAGCTAAGGCATGGGCAAGGCTTGTGCCAGTGATCGGTGTGGCTGGGATGAGCATTCACAGAGCAGCAGCAGGACACAGAGCAAAGGCTGATTGGACCAGATCTCAGACGACACTGGAGGCCAGACAAGGAAGAGAGGAATTCTCCTGTAGGAAATGAAGAGCTGAGAAAGTTCTTGTGTAGGGGAGCGGCAAATGATTTTTTTTTTTAAGTTCAATTCTGTGTTGACTTTTCCCATAAAAGGAAACTTGTTGAAAATTTTGAATTGATGATATTTGGACAGAAAGATAATAAAGACAGTGGTGGAGTGGAAAGGATCAATACGTTTGAATGATGCCTGATTTTTAAGAAAAACAGCTTACACTTCCTGTGCACTCACTAGGTGCCGGGCACTCATTACTATTCAGTCTTTTCATCTTCACAGCCACCCTGTGGAGTCCTGCGCTTTATTTAATTAAAAAAAATTGGGGGGGCTTCCCTGGTGGTGCAGTGGTTGAGAGTCCGCCTGCCGATGCAGGGGACGCGGGTTCGTGCCCTGGTCTGGGAGGATCCCACATGCCGCGGAGCGGCTGTGCCCGTGAGCCATGGCCACTGAGCCTGCGCGTCCGGAGCCTGTGCTCCGCAGCGGGAGAGGCCACAACAGTGAGAGGCCCGCATACCGCAAAAAAAAAAAAAATTTTAATTGAAGTATAGTTGATTTACAACGTTGTGTTAATTACTGCTATACAGCAAAGTGATTCAGTTGAACATATATATATACATTTTTTTAAATATTCTTTTCCACTATGGTTTATCATAGGATATTTAATATAGTTCTCTGTGCTATGCAGTAGGCCTTGTTGTTTATCCATTCCATATATAAAAGTTTACATGTGCTAACCCAAACCTCCCACTCCATCACTCTCTTAACCGCCTCCCGCTTAGCAACCACCAGTCTGTTCTCTACGTCCCTGAGTCTGTTTCTGCTTCATAGATAGGTTCTTTTGTGTCATATTTTAGATTCCACATATAAGTGATATCATATGGTATTTGTCTTTCTGACTCACTTCACTTAGTATGATAATCTTTAGATCCATCCATGTTGCTGCAAGTGGCATTATTTCATGCTTTTCTTATGGTTGAGTAGTATTCCATTGTATACATGTACCACATCTTCTTTATCCATTCCGCTGTTGATGGACATTTAGGTTGTTTCCATGTCTTGGCTGTTGCAAAGAGTGCTGCTATGAACATAGGGGGTGCATGTATCTTTTGAATTATAGTTTTGTCTGGATATATGCCCAGGAGTGGGATTGCTGGATCATATGGTAATTCTGTTTTTAGTTTTCTGAGGAACTTCCATACTGTTCTCCATAGTGGCTGCACCAACTTACATTCCCATCAACAGTGTAGGAGGGTGCCCTTTTCTCCACACCCTCTCCAGCATTTGTCATGTGTAGACTTTTGTTTGATTATCCCTTCTTACAGATGAGGAAACTGAGGCATGGAGCGGTTAAGTGGTGGCTCAGGTGGTGAGTGGCTGGTCCTGGAGTCCGCTTTCAACCCATATACCACCTGACCTCTCCAGTGTTTTTGGTTTTGGTTTTGGTTTTGGTTTTTTGCAGTACGCGGGCCTCTCCCTGTTGTGGCCTCTCCCGCTGTGGAGCACAGGCTCCGGACGCGCAGGCTCAGCGACCATGGCTCACAGGCCCAGCCGCTCCGTGGCACGTGGGATTCTCCCGGACCGGGGCACGAACCCGTGTCCCCTGCATCCACAGGCGGACTCCCAACCACTGCGCCACCAGGGAAGCCCCCTCTCCAGTTTTAAAAGAAAGAGGGGGAGGCAGGCCTGTTCCCTGTCCTCCTCTGCTCCCCCTTTGTCTCCCCTCTCCTTCTCCTCTGACCTCCTCCTCCCACCCCTCCCCACTGCAGCCACATCGCCAGGATCCAGTGCTTTGGCTTTTCTCTGTCCTGAAGGGGGCTGACCTCCATGCCTCCCAGGGCTGCCTGAGCACCAGCCTGAAGAATGGGTCCTCCGTGTGGGCCCAGGCCAGAGAGGACCTTGCTGCTGCCCCGGCCTGTTTCCCACAAGCGACTAAGCACTGCAGGGAGAAGCCACCATAGGACAGGACAAAAACAGCCCGTGCCTCAGACAGCCCTCTACCCCCTTCTTTCCTGCAGCAGACATTTAGCAAGTCTGGGCTGGCCGAGTGCTGGTGTTGGGGACACAGCATTGAGCGAGACAGCGCCAGCCCTCAGGGACTCTGGTCACATGAGCAAGTAATTGGAGTGTAGCCTGATGTGATGGATGCTCGTGGGGAGAGCAGAGGTCAGGGAGGTTCCCGCCCGCGACAGATGGAGGATATGGGCGTGGGAATGGGAGGAGGCAGGCAGGAACTGCCATTCAAAGAGGCTGGAGAAGTAGAAAAAGCTCCAGTCACAAAGTTCTGGGAATGGTAGCCTCGGGAATTTGGATCTCCTCCCAGAATCAGTAGGGAGCCATCCGGAGTTTTTCAGTGGGGCAGTCACAGCATATATTTGTATTCTGCGAAGTGAATTTTAAAGAACGCTTTTAAAAAGCATTTTCATGTGCCTCACTGCATCGGATCCTTCCTCCGCCCTCTGTGAGAGAGGAGGGCAGGTCCGACAATCTCCATTTTACAGATGGGAAAACTGAGCAGCAGAAGGACTAATGGTCTCAAGAACGTGCTGGGTTGCTTACAATCCACGCAGCAAACCCGAGCTCTTCTCACCCCAGTGTTCCTCCAGATCCCTGGTTTGTGGGGTAGCTCTTCTAAAAGGAAACTTATCTAGAAAAGCTGTAAGGCAGAGATGGTAACATTTCACAGTAATGATAATGATGTGTGTGCCATTTATTGAGTGGCCAGGAGGAGCTGGGCTGCATGTCATCATTAATGCATCATCTATACCGATCTATGAACTAGTGATATTCTCATCTTGCAGCAAAGGAAACTGAGGTTCCAAAGAGTTACTCTATCTGGTGGCAGATCTGGGAGTTAAACGCTGCTCTTCGATGGTTGGATTCTCTAAAGGAGCCCAGCTTCACTGCTCATGCGGGGGCTCCATAAATGGACCAAGGATGGAAGGTGCTAGAGTGAAAATGATACCCTCTCTGCTCTACGGGGCGTTCAGTCAAGTCCTGTGGGCGTGGTCCACGTGCCTGTGTAGACAGGTGGCCACTGGGCTAATTCCTATTACTAAGTTACACCTGCCGTCCTTACCGGGAGGATGGGCCGAAATCCAAATATTGTGCAGAAATGAGGCCCCATAAAGCGGCAGGTGTTAGAAAGAGCTGAGTGTTTGGGAGTCATGTGGCAACTCTCTCTAAATTCACTGAGTGAACATACAGTCACATGGCTTCTGATCTAGCTTTCTGTATGGCTTTGCACAATTGGACTTCCCAGCCTCAGTCTCCTTTCCTCTAGGCGCTCTGTAAATTTTCTTGAATAAATGAATAGAGGGAGGAAATGACATCGAAGACAAGTACAACACAGGGTGGTGAATTCTGTGTTAAAGCCCAAAGGAAGAGGCCTGGTCCGGCCAGGGGATGAGTGGGTGGATGGGGGGAGCAGGCATGCCTAATCGGAGAAGACTTCCTGGAGGAGGTGGATACGAGGAATCCTCCTGCTGAGAAAGTGGAGCAGGGTCATCTTAGGAGCAGGGGAGGCCTTCTGTGTTAGGATGGAGAGAATAAGGGCAAAGCCAGAGCATGGTGTTTGGCGAGTGGACTCAGGGTCAAAATGGGCAGGTTTTTAGTTCTGCTTGGCCTCTTAAGAGCTGCAGGGTAAATAGCTCTTTGTTCCTAAGTCTTTTTTCTCCTCCATGAAGTGAGAATCCTGGTCAATTATTCTATCTCTCCATTGGGAGATTAACAGTGGAAAATCTTCACCAATGTGAGGGTGTGTTCCTCTACGCAGGAGACCAAATATGCCTCCTCCTGGAAACCCTCTTAGAGCCGCTTCTGTTTTTCTCCTTCCTTTGCCCTGGCTACAAACCCCCGAGGTCATGGGAACACACCAGCCAAGTGCCTGGATGGTGAGGCCCTGGGGGTTCATTGTGGGGTGTTACCAGCTCAGTCCCAGACTCTGGGAATGTCTTTTCAGCTGGGCCTGACAGAGACGGATTCCAGTGACCTGTGAAATCCCGGGCACCGCGCTTTCATCCTAGTCTCCTTGGAACAGACCCAGGAGAACAGATCTCACTTCATTGCGAGGTTGCCAGTCGGGCTGAGCTGTTTGCTCACTAAGCACGAGGCATTGATGCCATCCTGCCCGGGGCAGTCCCCCATCCCCCTTTCCTTCCTTTGTCCCCTCCCCACCTCTCTCCTTCCACCTATGCGTTTCAACGTTTTTTGGAGCATCTCCCAGGCCTGGACCCAGCACCATGAATGGCAGGTTTGAATCTAAACGTGGTCCCTGCCTTCAGGGGACTCACATGCTCCCAGGAGAGACGGAAACTGGAGCTGATTGCACCCCTATTGGAAGGGTGACCCAGGCTCTGGAGGAGCGATCTGACCTCCTCAGGTGGTCTGGGCTTGCGGGGCTCCATGCACCCCATTACAAAGCTGCCACACCTGTCCACACAGTGTGACACTGGGGACGGGCCACTCAGATACGTATGCGCTGATTAAAATGATTTAAATTGTCTATTATTTCACAGTTTATGAAACCTCAACGTTTTGCCTCTCGGGTAGCCCTATGAGGTGGTCAACTGAAAAAAAAATGCTCAGAGGAATTTGAAGATGATTTGAGCTAACACTTGAAGCCGGAGTCAGTCTGAGATGATAGAAAGCAGAGGTCGGGATGGGACCGGGGTGGCAAGGGTTGGTCCCGTAGAGCTTTTGAGACCCTTGGCACGTAGTAAACACCCAATAATGTTGGCTCTTATCACTAGTTGATATTTTCAAAGAAATGGAAGGCGCACAGAGACCATCCAATCTAAGGTCCTCACTGAAGAGGGATGAATCTGGGACCAGGGAGAGGCAGCGCCTTGACCAAGGACCCAAAGCAAGTCAGTGCTAGAGTGTCACAGCATTCAGAGCCCAGGTTCCCAGATTTTCAGTCCTGCACCCATCCCCCAATACAGGCAGCCTCTGCCAGGACCTAACGATATCCATACAACACCTGGTTGTCATCATGCCTGGAGGTGTCATCTGAGTCTATGAACACAGGAGCAGATGTTAAAGGTCATACACATTCATGAGGCTATAAACCTCTCCTGTGAAAACCACAGTAAACAGCGCTCAGTAAACTTCAGAGGCTGTGGGATGTCTGATATTTGAAGCTGCTTGTTGTCACAACAGCCCTTAAGGATCTAGTGTCTTCAACACTTCATCACACTTTATTAGACGATAGCAGAATTAGGTAGCTGGATCAGGCACTTGAACTTTTAACTCTCTCCCAATTTTACAGTGGTCTCTCCTGATGGAGGCTCTGGGTTTGGCTCAAACAGAGCTCCGGGCAGCTTCTGGCTTTTTGCTGCCACTGTATTTATTCAAGATGTGCTTAAAGGACAGAGGATTCATTTCCCTGAGTTTCTCCCTTTTATTTTTTCTGTTTATAAGAAGTAACTTGTAAATTTCCCATCTCCTTTCCTTCCATCCTTTGGCTTTCAATGCAAGTCACTGTTATTAAAATACAATTCCCGTCAGAGTCAGTTCTCTTGGACTTCTCAAAAGTATGTATTTCATATTGGCATTCATGTCAAGAAAATGTAATGTTATTCCTAAAGGAGAATGCACTTGCTTTTGCAAAACAAAATGTAAATTCTAGCTACCTTGGTGTTGGGTTTGGGATAAAGGAATATTTACCCAACTTCCAATATTTAATATAAGGCAGATATTGGCTTGAAAAAAATGTCTGCTGGCAGATGAGCCAGCAGCCTGAAAATTATTCACACCCTTTGACTGGGTAAACCCCTTTTAGGGGATTCTCTACTTGGTTGATCATTGACACACAGATATAATATGCACAATTTATCACAGAATGATTTATAACAGCCGGTCTGTAGAAACAACCTCAACGTCCAACGGCAGGAAATGGTTAAGTAAATGGCAGTGTATCCCATCAATGAAATATTGGCCACTTAGCCTTCCTGCGACACATAGCGATACTTATTAAGTGCCTACTGTGTACCAAGGACAGGGTTAGGAGGCAGGTATACAAAGATAAAACGGCAGATTTACAGCTGTTTACAACAGCTGCTACAAACATTATGCTTTGAGGAAATCTTATAATGTTAAGTCAGAATGCTTGTGAAATTTTATAATCTTGATTCTGTTGAAAACACACACAAATGTATTTTCTGGGAAGCTGACTAATTTTTTGTGTTTATTTCCCCAAATACCTTTGTTTTTTATCTATTTTCCCAAAAAGCACTAAGATGCACATAAAAATTATAGAGTAGGGAAAAAGAAATTTTTAAAAAGCATTTTGACATATTAATTTGGAGGTGTCACTCTTAGGAATTGTATGTCAGAAGTCACTGCCCATTTGGAAATGACAGGAGGTGTCCTCCGTGGTAAGAACAGCTCATAGCCCCTGGGAGATGTTTTATCACTGGGAGGTGCGGGGTGTTTTTGCCTCCAGTTAATGCTATGCCCACCCTTCTTCCTCCAGAAGCTCATGGAGAATCTCGCCTTCTCCATTTTTGTCCTGTCCCCGTGGACCTGCCGGCTGCTTCCCTACAGCTCCCAGTGAGAACAAACAAAGGTACTTTATCATAGGCTCCCTGCACTCCCTGGTGACTGAGAACTGCTGCTGTCTCAGGTAGCTGTCCGCGCGTGTGTGTGTGTGTGCATGTGTGTGTGTGTGTGTGTGTGTGTGTGTGTGTCTATGAAAGGGAGAGAGAGCCAGCCCACCTGCCAAAGAGCTTTGTTTATTGTTTACTGCTTTTGTCTTTGACCTTGTAAGATTAAATACTCTGCAGTTCTTATTCTTTCACTCAATGAATATGAAATGAATTAAGACACATTGTTCAGGGAAATTTTGTGAAAGATTTTTATTTCTACTTTTGACTTAATAAGCTCTATCTCAATGAAATTATCAGGTGTATTATGAACATTTAATGTTTATAGAAGACTATAAACCTTATGTTCCTTAATATTGCAAGTTCTGTGTATTAATTTCGTTCCATATTTGCAGACCTCTCCACCTAGCTGGAACTGGGTCACAGAGATGACAGTCAGGTCTCTGGTCCTGGCAGAGCTCAGGGTCCATTCAGGGACACACGGCTGAAATCAAACAATAGTGACGCTGTGTGATCAGTGCTGAGAGCCAGAGGTGGTGCCTGACCCTGGATCGGCAGTATAGTTGAGGAAGGCTTCCTGGAGGAGGCCATGTCTAAGCTGAAACACGAAGATCGGAAAAGTTACCAGGCAGAGGGCAGGCGTAGAAAGCAGGAAAGTTCTAGGCAAAGGAAACAAAATGGACAAGGGCCAGAAGCTAGAACAACGGTGAGGCGTTGAGTGCGGCTGCAGGGGGGCGTGGTCAGTGATGGGCTGGAGAAGGCGACAGGGTCTGGAGGGACTCCTGGCCCTTGAGGCACGGGAGGCCCAATGGTGACCCTAGACACGTGCAGCCAACTCATCTGTTGCCACGAGACCTGCTTTTGAGGCCCTGTTACCAAGTCACCTCTGAATGACCTGGCCTTTGGCTCCAAGGCACAGCTGGCTGCAGGAGAGGCTGCACACCAGTCCTCTCCCCACCCCGACCCGCCTGGGTGGCTTCACAGCGCTCATGGCCATTGACCATGTGCATCGGCTCCTGGGCTGCCTTCCCCTCCACAGCTGAGATCTGAGAGGGCGGCACCGCCATGCATTTCACTGAAATGTGGGCACAGGGAGAGCGCCCGTAAAATACTTACTGAATGAATGAGTGGGTAAATGAGTGAACCTGAATGGGCGATGGAGGCACTGTGGTTCTTCTTAAGGCCCGTGAGCAGGCATCCTGGCAGGGTGGGAAACAGGGAATGAATGGTCATGGGGTGTGGGTGTGTGACATTTGCTACTTACAAATTAGTTTATTTCTTTTTTAAAATTTATTTATTTTCTTTATTTTTTTGGCTGTGTCGGGTCTTAGTGGAGGCCTGAGGGATCTTTCGTTGTGGCGTGGGCTCTTTGTTGTGGCTCGCCGGCTTCTCTCTAGTTGTGACATGCAGGTTTTCTCTCTCTAGTAGAGCGCGGGCTCCAGGGCACGTGGGCTCTGTAGTTAGTGGCACGCAGGCTCTCTCACTGAGGTGCGCGAGCTTAGTAGTTGTGGCTTGCAGGCTTAGTTGCCCTGAAGCATGTGGGATCTTAGTTCCCCGCCCAGGGATCAAACCCGCATCCCCTGCATTGGAAGTTGGATTCTTTACCGCTGGACCACCAGGGAAGTCCCTCAACTGGTTTATTTCAATCAGCATATTTAGCTCTTCCTCTGGATCAGACATGTGGTCTCCAGGTCAAAGGGTACAGGTGCTCTGCTGGGTCATCCTTTTTTTTTTTTAATGGAGGTAAATAATGTAAAATTCATCTTTCTAATAATTTTAACGTTTACAATTCAGTGGCTTTTAGTGCATTCCCAATATTGAACAGCCAACACCACTCTCTGATTTCAGAACATTTTCATCATCCAGGAAACAAACTCCATACCCAGTAAGCAGACAATCCCCATTCCCTCCCCTCCCAGCTCCTGGTAACCACTCATCTTACTGTCTCTGTGGATTCGCCGCTTCCGGACAATTCATGTAAATGGAATCGTAATGTATTTGGCCTTTCGTGTCCGGCTTCTTTCACTCAGCATGTGGTTTCAAGGTTCATCCACATTGTAGCATCAACACTTCCTTCCTCTTTATGGCTGAATAATAATCCACTGTGTGGTTATGCCACCCTTTGCTTATCCAGTCATCAGTTGATGGGCATTTGGGAGGTTCCCATTTTTTGACTCTTATGAATATTTAAGTTACCAAATTAATACAGGCTCCTTATAAAAGTGTAAACCTGACAGAAATACATACATACGGTAAAGGGAAAGTTTCCTTGAGGCCCACGTCACCACAACCACACCATCACCTTACCATCTTCCCTGTCTCCTCTTCAAGTCCTTCTCTGTATTGCTGAGAACTTTCCCTGGGCTGCCGCTCTTCCCAGCTCCCTCAGGCCCCAGCTTCCTTTGCCTCACTAGCTCCAGCTCACTTTCAACTCTTATTAGGTATTGCCACCTCTGGAAGTCATCCCTGGTTCCCGAGGAGGAGTCCGGAGTTGGCCTCAGTTTCCCCAGCGCCGTCCTCATCCTAAACCCAGGTGGAGTGTCTGTCTCTCTTCAGCCTCCCCGACAAGACCACAGCTTTCCGGGGCCGAGACCACGCCTCCTTGTCTCTGAGAGTGCAGAGCCCATGCTCAGAAAGTGCTTTGCTGGAGCTAAATGTTTGAGGGATATGCAGGTCGGAGGCAGGTTGCCATAGAAACCCAATTTGGGGATGCCTAGGAGAGGGACCCATCTCTGATGCAGCCACCCTTCTGTCAATGTTTCCAGTGACAGACTGGTTGCCTACGGGGTCGCTCGGCCCTTCCAGAACCTCTGTGGTTACAGCCCACCCCACGGGGGGGGGTGACCATTGGCCTGCCTGGCCCTGTGGCTTTGGGTCAAGTTTGTTTATATTCTAGCTCTCAGGCTGCAGAAGAAATGGTGACCACTTCCTACACAATCCCCTGTGCTCCCCAGACCCTCTCTGCCTGGAATAGTTCTCCACAAAGAATATGGGACCCTGAGTCTTGGAGGTCACCAACACCCCTCCCCAATGTACTTCATTTTCTTGCAGTTCCAAAGGAAGGGGGCTCCCTCTCTGCCACTTCTGCCCCTGCCCTGTGCCTCCTCTTAGAATGCCCGCCATCAGCTGTTCCTGTCAAGCACCCCCAAACCCCTGGTTTTTTGCCTCAGGCTAAGCACAGACCAAACTGACAAGTCCCTGCTTTCCTCCGCGTGTCCTCTCTGCCGCTCCCCAGTCTGTGTTTGCAGCTCCTGCCGCTTCCTGGCTCGCCCGGCTCTCCACTCACTCTGCCCGGCTGCTGCCCACCCCACGCCGCTCCCTGCCCCACTCATCAGACACCACTGCCCCCAGGTCTCCATCTGGGCAGCTCCGAGGCCACCTGCTGGTCTTTGTGTACTTGATCTCTCAGCCCACTCTGCGCAGAATTCTCTCCCTGGGCCCAGGCGCCGCCCTCTCCCGCTCTCCTTCCTGCCTGTGGAATCCCCAGCCTCTTCCTGCCCGCTGATGCTCTCTTCCCCAGGGTATGCTCCTTGGCCTGGCGTCTGGCTCCAGCCCAGACCTCCCTCCAGACCTTACAACCTTCCTGTTCCTTCATCAGCCTCCTTCCTAATCCTGCTCAGATGACCCACAGCAACTGAAACTCAAGCGGGTCTAAAGGGCGGGGGGGCGTGTTATCCTCATCGGTAACTCTACCCCTCTGACGTTGTTTAAACTGTGGCAAGCGGACACCCCCGTCCCTGCCTCCCACCTCACGTTTACACAGAACCTCTGGTTCCAGATTGCTGGCTGGACGCAGCCTCTGCCTTTCCTCCCTGAGGGAGGAGACCCGGCCAGTCAGATGGGCTGTGGTTTGGGGGCCAGGGCCTGCCCTCGTGCTGGTGGACGCTCCTTTAGGCCCTGCGGTGGGTTCTTGCTCGCCTTTCCCACATGCCCCTCTTACTGGCCCTGGGTCCTGTGACCCTCGGAGGCCGTTTCCTCCTCTACCCCAAAGGGGTGACAATCTCCACCGTTGGGCTGCCGAGGAGCTGTGCAGCCCCTGGCTCGTCATCATAGCCCCCCTGAAACTCCAGACCCTACCAAACCCACGAGCACCCACCGGTGTGCCCCCAGCCTCTGCAGTGCAGTTTCTCCGCCTTGGGCTTCTCATCCAGAAGCTCCTTCTTTCCATGTATACTTAGCTGGAAAGTCATGGCCTCCTGGAACTTTCTTCTTAACCCTGCCGCATGCCGAGCTGGCCACTCCAGCCTCTGCCTCCACGGCCATGCACACTCCATCCTCTCACCCCAGCTGTCCCCAGGGTCCCCACCAAAGACCACCAAGAACTCCCCAGCCGCTGACCAAGTTGGGTCCATTGCTTGGTGAGATGAAAGGACACACACCACTGGGAATGTGGGGCGTCCAGTTAGAACATGCTAGAGAGGCCTGATTGCAAGATGTGGGCTTCTAGGACGTGGATTGGGGCAGGTTTCAGGGAGGAAGGGCTTTGTTCTGCATTGGATGCTGTCAGGAAGCAGGGCTCATCCTGCAAATGAGCGTCGCGTTAAATCTCATCTCAAAGCAGGGAAGCCTCGATTGAGCAAAGGCACAGATGCACTGGTGGAGCAACAGCCCTCACTCATATTAGCCAGTGTGCAGGCAGAATAATGTTCCCCAAACACGTCCCAGCACCTGTGAACGTATTATGGTCCATGGCAAGGGGAACGAACGTGGCAAATCAGCTGACCTTCGGATACAGAGGCCACCCTGGGTTATCCAGGCGGGCCCAGTGTCATCTCGAGGTCCTTAAATGTAGACAAGGAAGGCAGAAGAATACACGTGTCAGAGTGAGACAGAATGAGAAGGACTCAACCCACCATGGCTGGCTTTGAAGATGGAGGAAGGGGCCACAAGCCAAGGAATGTGGCAGCTTTTAGGAGCTGGAAAAGGCAAGGGAATGGGTTCTCCCCTGGAGCCTCCAGGATGGAACAGATCCCTGCAGACACCTTAATTTTAGCCACTGAGGCCCATTTCAGGCTTCTGACCTTCAGAACAGTAGGAGAACACAGTAGTGTTGTGTCAAGGCACTATGTTTGCGGTAATTTGTTGGAGCAGCCGTAGGAAATAAAGGCAGCCAGCGTAGGGGGTGTTTGGTCATTTCTGTGCTTTGCACCTACCCTGTTTAGCCTGTTCTTAAGGAAGGTAGCAGAATGTTCTTGTTTTGGGTCTCACTTCCTCTCAGGCCCAGAGAGGCCTGGTCTGATATTGATGTTCTGCAAGGTGGAATTCACCTCCACCAAGGCGGAGGACACCTGGGCTGTGAGTGTTGCCAGCTGCCGGCACCAGCCACTGACAGCCCCTGGCCAGCTCCAGCTCCCAGGGACGCCCTTCTCTTCCTCACTGCCTTGTAAATATTTATACACCTGTTTACTTGCTTTGGTGCTCCCCTTTCTGTGGAGAGACCGACCCCACCCCCCGCCCACCCCAGCACAGAACTGTTATATCCTGGATGTTTAGCTTTTTGCCCCTTTTACCTGGACATCTCTGGCAACAGGGAGCTCAGTATTGCCCCAGGCTGCCTAGTCCATCTTGAATTCTTAGAAAAATCTTCATTCTTCAGAGCTGAAGTCATCCTTTTTAGGGTCCATGAGAATAAGTATTTTAAAACAAAATTCAAATACTATCAAGTCTAAAGTTACATTTCATTTATGCTTCTTGGGAGGAAGTCTCCCGATGTCTGGTTCATTTGTATTTTCCATACATTGTCGCCGTGCTGCATACTGAGCCCTAAACTGGTAGCACAAAGCATTTAACCTGGAGCTACTCAATGCCTGTGAAGCATCAGGTAATGGCCCCCATCACCTTCCCTGAAATACACAATCCGCAGTGCATCTGACCCGCTGAAAGAAGCACCACGGATAACAATAGTAGCTACCCTATGGGATTGTCAGGAGTATTAAATTAGTGTTGAGTATTAAGTTAACACTCAATGAGTATTAAATTGACTATTAATTTAATAAAACACATGACGTGCCAGGCTCAGTGCTTGGCCCAGAGTTAGCACTCAGCAAACGCCCACCACCACCACCATCATCATCATCATCATCCTCGTCATGTTTGTTGTCATTATTTCTAGACTTGGAATCAGACAGAACCAGGTTTGAATCCCAACTCGCTTGCTGTGCACCCTTGGGGACAATGCTTGACTTCTCTGAGTATCAGTTTCTCATGTGCAAAATAGGAATTATAATTGCCTGGCATTGTTGCTGAGATAATTAAATAAGCTACATGTGTAAAAGAAAAGATAATAACAGCATGTGGAAGGCAAGCAGCGCATGAGGACACAGGTAAAACATCGCTTCCCTTCTCTCCCGTGACACGGAAAATTACGAACACCCTCGGTAAAGTTGATCATTGTCCAGCCCTTCAGAGTTGCATGAGATCCCAGGGAGAATAATGTGTGGAGAGTGGTTTGGAAATGCTAAAGTGCTATAAACATGTTGATAATGATTAGGACTGATTAAAATTTAGGGCAGCCAGGAGAGACGCATGGTGTGTGATGAAACTCTATCCTCCTGCCTTCAGGGGGTCGTTTAGAGACTCAGTGGGAAAACATAACCAATTAAGAGCTTGTGAGGGGCGTGTTACTTGGAGCGTGGAGACTGATGACCACCAAACTCCCTGGGTCCCTCCACACCTTCAGCTCCTGTGTATCCATCCCTCCCTCCATTCAATAAACACATGATAGATCCACCCTGTGCCCGGAACTGCCGTGGGTACTGGCGCCCTGCTCCTGCCCTCAAGTGCCAACAGTCCACGCGTGAGCCAGGAAAGTGATGTGTAAGTCAGAACTCTCCCCCTGTGACCTCTTCTATGGAGTTACCCGTCATGTGCAGTGCCAGTCCTTTTGTGGGTTCATTCCCCTCACCCCGGCCCCCAGACTATAAGTTCCTTGAGGCCAAGGACTCTTGTCTTGTCCCCTGCGTTTCCCCAACACCCAGCACAGGACCAGGCATCTGGAAGATGTGGATGGATGAGTGTTGAGTTGAACTAACTTCATAAAAGCCAGTCTCTAGGCACTCAGGGACCAGACGTGCATTACTCCGACCCACAAGGTTATTCATTTGTCTTCCGACAGTGCTCACGTCTGAGCTGGGCAGTCACCCTGAGATCTTTCTATTTGCATTTTCTCTGGGTTCCTGTCACTTCCGCCCTTTGCAGAAACCAGTGCGCTGGGGATCAAGCGCTGGGCTATCGCTGCTCCAGTTACCGGTTCCTACAGGGACGTCCAAGTGGGATCAGAGAGCTGCTCAGTTGCCTTTTGTGTCTGATGGAGGAGCTGAGCTCTTCTCCGCCTTCCACCACCAGCACCCTCAGACCAGCTCCCCCGTCCCCATTTTCTCACCTCTCTGTACCAGCCAACAGACTGCTCTTTCTTTCAAAGAGCAGCACTTTTTATATCACTCCAGTGTGCAAAAATAGTTCTTGAATTTATCTCACTGTTATCTGCAGGGAAAAGTCCAAATTCCTAAACTCGGCATTGGTAGCCTTTGCCACTCTCCCCAGTTCTCCCTCCTGCTCCTCTATCTCCAGCCCCACCTGCCAACACACCCAACCCTATGGCTCCTCGAGAGACACATGCTGCCTTTCCCCACCCCATGTCCTTCTCACAGCTTACGCCACACCTAAACCCTCCCGCCCTTGGACGCTGCCTCAAAAGCAACTTCTTCCTCGAAGGCTTCGGCAATTTCCATCAGCTGGAAGCAACCTCTAACCCACATTCCACTTGATCTGCACCGTCTTACGGCATTCATCCCTTTCCCTGTGTGTGCACATGAAGACACGTACCTTCATATACATTACACAGACACACACGTATGTATATTTCCCAGATGGCATGTATCCCAGGGCTCAGGCTCCTGTGTCCATGGGAGCCATATTTTATTTCCCCAGCTCACTGCTCAACTGGGATGAGCCCTTGGCTTCTCTCTGAGACCCCAAAGAATCCCCTTACCCAGGCAGTACTGAGCGATGCAGAACTGCCTGAAGAGTAAGTACAGGAGCCTACTTACCTCCATCACCTACTCTACAGCAAGCAATCTCACAGCCCCACCGGGACATTTCTCTTCTCCTGGGATCCCCCCAAGATGGAAGAGACCAGAAATGGATGGATGGGGTCCTTTTGACCCCCACCCCAGCAGCTAGCCCAGGGCTAGAGGTATGAGCCAAATCAGCAGGCCACATCCCACAGTTACCGTGACTTGTGGTCCAAGGGTCACTCGTGGTCATGGGGCACAAACTGAGACTTCCTAGTGGTTCAGCCTCTCTGCCCAAAGGGACCAATTTTTACTCACCTGCAGAACTAACATCACATCTTTCTTGCTGATCAGAACAAAGTTGTCTACTTTTGCTCTACTATCATAGTACTTGCAATTAAAACTCAAATTCACTATTTATTCTCCTGCCCTCATCACACAAGCTGAAACAATGGTCACAACTGTAATAGACTGGGTGTTTGTACCCCTGCAAATTCATATGTTGAAGCCCTAACCCCCAATGTGATGGTATTAGGAGGTGGAGCCTTTGGGAGGTGTTTAGGTCACGAGGGTGGGACCCTCACGAACAGGATTAGTGCCCTGATTAAAGAAGCCTCAGAGAGCTCCCTCACCTCTTCTGCCCTGTGAGGACACAGAGAGAAGTTGGAAGTCTGCAAGCTGGAAGAGGGCTCTAAGCAGAACACGATCATGCTGGCATCCTGATCTTGGGCCTCCAGCCTCCAGAATTGCAAGCAGTACATTTCTGTGGTTTATGAGCCACCCAGCCTATGCTACTTTTTATAGCAGCCTGAATGGATTAAGACAGCAGCTAACACATAAGTGCTTATAATGCTCCAGGCTGTTTTAGAAGCATTTTGCACACATCAACTCACTCCATCATCACAACCAAGGCTGTGAAGTAGATATTATTATCATGCCTCTTTATAGACGTGGAAACAGAGAGGTTAACTGATTTGCCCATGATCACAGTGCAGTGAGTGCAGAGGCGGGAAGCGAACTGGTAAGGCTGGCTCCGTGGCCAGGCTTCTAACAGCTCTGCAACACATGATGATGACTAGGGCATGAGCATTCCTTCTCTACCCACCTCCATTCCAGCAGCGATTTCGTCTGTTGTGGTCCTTCTGGAGTCCCCTGAGCACCAAGTAGTGTCCCCGTCTTGCTCACAGCAGCAAACCCTGCAAAGGGGCTTCCGCTCAGCGCTGTGTTCACTGACCCTGGTTTCAGGAAAGATACAAAGGAGGCTCTTGGAGACAGAGCAGCCATCCTCACTGTCCATGCTTCTGTGGCTTGTCCCCAGGGAATGTTCCAGGGAACGTCCTGAACCCAGCCGCCTGGCAGGGGCTCAGTAGGGCTGCTGGAGGCACTGAGGCAGATAAGCCCCCCCAAGAAGGGATGTGCCCCCCACCCCTACCCCATCTGCACCTGCCTCAGTCCACAACTTATGAGGAGTGAGCAGGGCAGACTTGATGTGTCATCCCCAGTTAGCCCAGCCAGACTTCCAGAACCTGCCTGAGCTGCGATATCCACCAAAACTGCACACTAGATCTGCTAACTTGAAGAGCTAGGGCTTCCTCTGAGCTGAAAATAGGCCCCAGAGTCGGCAGCAGCACCTCCAGCTCCGGAAAAGGCACAGCCAAGGGACCCGAACGAGAAAGAGGAGCCCTGAGAGCTGCCATCAGCCCCACCCTGCAGCTCACTGGCAACGTCCTCACCTGAGAAACACAGACTATTAGCTGTTCCGACAGAGGCCGTATTAACAAGTTCTCTTTGAAAACCACCAGGCCAGGGCTTCCCTGGTGGCGCAGTGGTTAAGAATCCGCCTTCCAATGCAGGGGACATGGGTTTGAGCCCTGGTCCGGGAAGATCCCATATGCCGCGGAGCAACTAAGCCCGTGCATCACAACTACTGAGCCTGCACTCTAGAGCCTGCAAGCCAAAACTACTGAGCCTGTGCGCCAGAACTATTGAAGCCTGAGCACCTAGAACCCGTGCTCTGCAACAAGAGAAGCCACGGCAATAAAAAGCCCGCGCACTGCAGCGAAGAGTAGACTCCGCCCGCGGCAACTAGAGAAAAGCCCGGGCACAGCGACGAAGACCCAACGTAGCCAAAAATAAAAATAAATGTAAAAATTTTAAAGAAGGAAACCACCAGGCCCCATGGGCCCTTGAGTTAGCCCTTGGCATCTCCAGGCCCCAGTCTCTCCATCTGCCTGGAGAGGAATGTGGTCTGGGTCAGGATTCCAGCCATGGCTGCACATTAGAGACACCCAGAGGAGTTTTGAATGACTGTGATGCCTGGTCCCCAGGCCCAGAGACTCCCTCCACTTGGTTTGGGAGGGGTCCAGGGATTGACACTTCTGAAAGCTTCCAGCCGGTTTTGACATGAAGTCCGGGCCCAGGAGACCCCCGGGGTGGCCCACTTGGCCAGGCAGGAGCTTCTAGGGCTGCTTGCAGAAGAGACTAACTAAATTCAGAAGGGCCACAGACGCGGTCATTTTCCCTAAAATGCCTTTGAGAGGTGGCTGAGGGGAAAGTCGATTTACCAGCAAGCAGCTAAGATGTGATTTGCTCTCACGTTCCCCTGAAGCTTCCTTCTGAGATCACGTGCTGTGTCCAGGCCAGGCCCAGCCCTGACTCGCCTCCTCTTTGCGGCGCCAGCCTCTGGGGGCCCAGCACGGAGCAGGAGACAAGTTCATTACCGATGACCTTGACTGCTGGTAAAGACTTGGCTGCGCAAAGAGATTGGGTTGCTTTTTTTCTTTCCAAAGGTGGTGATGTGAGTGGTCAGGAACGTGGCTCAGGACCCAAACTGCCCAGATTTGGCCTCCAGAACACTGCTTTCTAGGCGGGTCACCTTGGGCAAGGCATTCAGCACCCATGACTCCCTTTGCTCATCCGTGACATGGGAGGGAGGTGAGGGCAGTGCTCCACCCTGGGGTGGCTGTGAGGATGAGCTGAGTCCAGCTCTCAACACAGCACACCCTAAATACTGCGTGATGATGACCATTATGATTATAAGATCATTTCTTGTTTTTTTTTTTTTTTTTTTTTTTGCTGTACGCGGGTCTCTCACTCTTGTGGCCTCTCCCGTTGCGGAGCACAGGCTCCGGACACACAGGCTCAGCGGCCATGGCTCACGGGCCCAGCCGCTCCACGGCATGTGGGATCTTCCCGGACCGGGGCACGAACCCGTGTCCCCTGCATCGGCAGGCGGACTCTCAACCACTGCACCACCAGGGAAGCCCTAGATCATTTCTTAAAGGAGAGAGAAACACTGGTGTTCATTGTCAGTGAAGGGTGCAAAATTCTTTTTATTTTATTTTGTTTCGGCTTTTTGGTTTCTCTGAAAAGAAAGATGACTAACCATTAAAGCCCAAATGTGAATGAAGAATAGGCAACTCCTTTGAAGGTCTTTTAACCCAGGATAACATGTTATCTGTCCAGGATAGGTGACATTTATCTCTTTATTAAACATTTTATTTATCAAATATTTATTAAATACCTCTGATGTGCCAGGGCTTGGTGTGGGAGCTTCAGCCAGGAGTGAGACAGACATACCATCCTAGCCACACACAACTTAAAGCAGACTGAAATGGTACATAAATGATTCATTTCTTACACGAGAAATAAATCAGTTTCAATTCTTATAATCGCTATGAAGAGGGACATGGGGGCCATGACAGGGGCCTCTGGGTGGGGAAACTTCCAGAGGAAGTAACAGCTAAGCTAAGATCTGGAGGATGAGTGGAGGCCCTCTAGGTATTGTGGGGAAGAGCATCACAGCAGAGGGAACAGCATGTGTAAGTCCTGAGGCAAGAAAGAACCTGGAGACTCAAGGGACGGCGTGAAGGCCAGTGTCCCTGGAGGGCACTGAGTACGGGAATCAGTGTTGGGAGATGTGGTCAGGGAGGCTGGCCGTTCAGGAGGCTGGAAGGGGGGGCACTTTGCATTTTCTTCTAAGTGCTGCTGGAGAGTCTTTAAGCAGGGGTGTGACCTGCCCTGGCATTGGTTCACTGTCTCTGCTTGTTTGGAAGGTTGATTGCAGGGTCACAGGTGAAGGGGAGAAAGACCAGTGAGGGGGCCCCAGGGAGCTGAGCATCATGATGAGCTGAAAAGTTCAAATGACAAAATCATCACGTTCAGACAGAATTGGGGCTCGGGGCGATGGTTGGGGAAGGAGGGACGAGAAAGAAGCCACCAGTGATTGGACACATGCTGTGTGTCAGGGTCACCTGCGTTGCTTCATGTGAATTTTCACACAAGACATGAAAAAGATTCTAACCCAGAGCCGACCACCCTTTCTGCTCTGTGATACCCGATGATTGACACCCTTGCTGTGGTGGAGGGGGTCGTGCCAGGGAACCCCTCCTCATCTTTTGCTTCTTGCTGTTGAATTTTTGGGGTCTCCTGTCTCTGGGGGTTTCTTCTTGGAGCTTCCTGAAGACAGAAGTGACACTGTGGTTTCTTTGTCTAACGTTGCCCTTTCACTCCATGCCTCACCCTCGGCCCTGGCATCATCATTTTTCTTAGTCATCATTTGTGTCCATCCAGTCCCTGGATCTCTGATGAATGACTGCGGCATCTCATTGCACTCTGAGCTGATTGCACCTCCTGGCCCTGGGCCTCTGCTTGGCTCACGATGAGTTACAGGCATCCGAGGCTGGATGTCTCCGGATGACCTGTGCATACTGAGACCTGAGGCGACCACTGCAGCCCTAGAGAGCTCGACAAGGAAATGTCCTCTGGGGTTGGGGTTGTGCCCCCAGACTCAAGGTAGAAACAGAGGAACTGAAACCCACAAACTTCCCTGCATCCTGGCCCACCGTTGTTATTCCTAGTACTTTTTGTTGTTAAGATCACTGAGATTTTTCGGTTGTACTTTTCTGCACGTTTTAATTTTCTTTTAGGTACGTGCTAAAAATCTCCAGCTTTTGCAACCCAGGCTAGCTGAGCAGGGCTGTGTGAATGAGGTCACCGTCTCAGAGACTCTCAGGCACTGGCTTTCCCTCTGGGCTGAACATTTCTGGGGACAGCAAGGTGCTGTGTGAGAATCTGGGCTTCGTGGACCAAGGCAGCTCTGGATTCGAACGCCAGTTTTGCCACTTTCCAGCTGGGTGACTTTGGACAAATTACTTGACATCTCTGAGTCTTAGTTCTGTCTTCTTTAACATGGGGACGAGGAGACAGTAATGTTAGGATTACAGAATTTCATCCAAAATAATGTTGAGGGCATCTGGTAGGGTAGGCACCATGTAGGTGGTCTGGAAATCTTAGGTCCACTTTTTAAAAAATTTTATTGAAGTATAGTTTATCTACAATGTGTTCATTTCTGCTGTACAGCCAAGTGATTCAGTTATACATATATGTATATTCTTTTTCATATTATTTTTCACTATGGTTTATCACAGGATATTGAACATAGTTCCCTGTGCTATACAGGAGGACCTTGTTGTCTGGGTCCACTTTTTTTGGCCAAATCTTTACTTAGGTCAGGCTAGCTCTGTACTGAACCAAGGACCCTTCTAACGTCTAAGAAAAGGCAGCTCTGGAATTACACCCTCCTCTGTCTGTGTAGCAGACATGTTTGGGCCCTGATATGACATCTCCAAGCCTGTCTCTTCTCTCAGCTGCATTCCAGGGCGCTCAGACCACGTTGTGCCCACCTCAAGCACGGGCTCCCATCCTCTAAGCAGGAAAGGGACTTCTGTGCGCTTCTTAGAAGCCTCAGGCTCTGCTTTTGGGGACACCCAAACCAAGACGGTTTTTATGAACATGCCGAATAATGGCTTTTGCCCTTGGGTAACTTATGCTGCTTTAGGGTGACCGGTTCTGTGTACTGGGGAAGGTGGGCAGGGGCTGTGGTGTGAGGGACACCAACCTGTCACCCGGGGTCCAGCTGAGCACAGAGCCTGCTCCACACCAGCCCTGCAGTGGGTAGAACGTATGTGGCTTTGCTCCACCCCCTCATTGTTGATTGGCCCACAGCTAGACACCTGACCCAAGCAGACCAATCAGAATTCTAGGATTTTTCACTCTGAAACTGAGAACCATTCTCTCTGGGTACGGGTTCCACAGTAACTTCAGGAGTTGTCAGTGTGTCAGTTCCCTGTCACCATGAAGGAAGCCATTGCAGAGTAAGAAAGAAAAAAGTCACAGCCAAGGAGAAACAGAAAGGTGGTGAGAGCTTCCTGGCGATGCCTGTGTTGCTGGTGACAGCTGTGTGTGGAAACCACTCCGTCCCTGCAGATGGGAGGGATCCTTTCCATGAGGTCCCATTTTTGCCTCAGCCACTTCAACTTCATTTCTGTCACAGGCAGTCAAATCATGTATACAGATACACAACCTGGTATTTCTCAGTAAAATTTACAATTTGGGGTACAGTGTATTCCCAACAGGTGAGTAAGTTGGCCCAAAAGGGATACTAAGGAAGAAGAGAGAGGAGAATAACATGGATTGACCTTCTAGAATGTTCCAGGCACTGAAGTCACCACTTTGTGTACATTTCCTAATGTGAGGGAAGAGTGAGTCTGGTAGGAGAAATGTAGCTGCAAGCAATAGAACCCCTTATTCACTCTTCAAGGAGTCAGAGCTGCATGGCCTCAAGGCTGGTCTGGCATCTCAGTGATACCAGTAACCACTCAGCTGCTTTCCCTCCTTCAGATCCACTGTCTGCCGCTTGTTGGTGTTTCTTCCTGCTGATAATTGCCTCATGGTCACAGCGGGACTGCTCCAGCTTCAGGCTTCACATCTGTGTCATAAGAGGAAAGGGGAAGGCAAACCTTTCCCAGATGCTTCCAGCAGACTTGTTTTGTACCTCATTGGCCAAATCTGCCCATAAATATGTCCCATGGCCATTCCTACCTGAGAGCCAATTTCCACCTTTCCAACCTCTAGGCTGGGAGGTGACAAAAGAAAAAGGGTTTGGGAAAAGCTGTGGGTTGGCCAACAACTTGTGTCTTTCCCTAGTAGTATGAGCACCAATAATATGCTGTGTCTCGGAATGGTAGGAACTGGATGTGAGTGGCCCTTAGAGGGTGGGGGAAAAGGATGCTAACAGGCAAGATGGAGGAGGACCTGACATGCCCATGGGAGCCACTGAAGATGCTTAAGCCAGGTGGAGGAGTGTCAGGACCAGAGTTACATTCTAGAAAGATCACCCTGGCTATTACCTGGAGGGTGGCTTGGAGGGGAATTGGACTGAAAGCAAGTTAGAGGTGTTCCCAGTGCCCATCCTGTGGATTGAACATAGTATTTACAGGCATAGAATTTAGAGTAACTCCTTCCTGAGCTATTTATTGGATCAAGGAAGTGACTGGACAGAAAAATGAGACTAAACTAAAACTCTTGAGAAATATAGAAGAATTTATCCTAGTGGAGAAAGAGACTATGATCTGGCGCCTACATCTGATTTTTCAGATGATGGAAGTGGCTCTTCTTTGCATTTCTGTGTGCGTAAGCAAATTCCAGGCCACATTAAGTTACTGACTCTGCCACATAAAACGAACTCAAGGTTGCATCCATAGGAGAGTGAGTGCAAATCACATTAACACTATAGAATAGGACGTTAGACTAAGTATTTCCAACAAGCGAAAAATGGGAAATACTGGTGTACATGTTCCTTCATATAGATCTGCTGGCCACATTAGAAAGGCTATAGTGTACTTACATATACTATTAAAAAATTCAAATTGTAAAGATTAATTTCAAGTGATGCACGCTTATTACAAAAAATGTATTAAATGGAGAAAAATTGTTAAGAAGAAAACATCAAAAACCATAAAAACAAATCACTGTTGCTATTTTGGCCCATGTCCTTTCTATCCCTATGGGTAAGTTTCCCTACGATATTCATAATCATAATCAATGTACAATTTTATATGCTGCTTTTTTTGTTTGTTTTTTCGCAGTACGCGGGCCTCTCACTGTTGTGGCCTCTCCCGCTGTGGAGCACAGGCTCCGGACGCGCAGGCTCAGTGGCCATGGCTCACGGGCCCAGCCGCTCCACGGCATGTGGGATCCTCCCGGACCGGGGCACGAACCCGTGTCCCCTGCATCGGCAGGCGGACTCCCAGCCACCATGCCACCAGGGAAGCCCTATGCTGCTTTTATCTAATCTCATCTTGTAGGCTTTTTCCCCATGCTAACATAGTTTTTGTAAACTTCACTTCTCATGGTTACATAACACGAAACTTTCTTGACCCTGTTATTGATCATTTGAGTGGCTTCCTTTTCTCTTCATAATAAATAATGTGATGCTTATGATTGTGTATAAAATTTTGTCTTCATAGAAAACTATTTCTTGGATATTGATTCTCGGAAATGGGATTACTATCTCAAAGGGAACAAATATTTTTAAAGCCATTGATACCTACTGCTGATTCAGAAATTCAAACTCGTGATAAAAGTTCAGTTAAAGACAGACGATGCAGTGAGGAAACCTGCCTCTGTATTCTCTCCCTTGGCAGTGGGTTTGGTCACTATGTCTGTGGACAATTTATTGCCTTATTTCTAAAGAGAATCAATATGCCCAGAAGACCTAGTATAATGAAATTCAGCAGGGCCTCAGCTCATGTAGGAATCCATCAATTAGATCAGAATGCTAAGAACAGTGAAAGTGAAAATAGTCCCAGTGAATCTTGATATTGAAGCACAGAGTAGGGCATTTTGGGGGGAAAAAAGCATTTTATCTTTATCTATATTTTCTGTATCCCGTACAATTAGGAAGCTCATGGAAAATGAATAGAGGTTGTTTCATAGTGTATGCTCTTTCCACATTACACACTAGCATGCTGACCCCCACTACCCTTACTCCAAATTTATTTCAAGAAGAATCATTGCATATCTGCCATTTTCCAGGAATTGTGCAGGCTGCTGGGGGTATACTCATCCTCTAGGATGTAGTCTGCTCCTCAGTTGTTTGCCCAGGCTCAGATGCTAGCTCTGCCGTTTGCTAAGGCCTCTGCTTGGTGCCTTCGTCATACTAGCCCTTTGATGGGTATTATTGCCCTCATTTACAGATGGGGAGACTTAGAGAGAGGTTAAGTATCGTGCCCAAGGTCACAGAGGTAGTGACCTCTGCACTTTGTCATCATGGCCCTTTATGAAAAAACAGGCATGATTCTTTGAAAGTAATTTGGAAAAGCTGTTTAAGATGCTTTTTACACTGATCCTGGCCTATTTTATTTGTAAAGTCTATTTACTGCAGTTATAAAAACATCCCATTCATTCCAGTTCTCTCCTATCACTTTTGCAGAATTGGTATCTCTCTCTGTTTCATTCATTCATGCATTCTTTATGCATCCACTCTCCCCAAATACACACACACACACACACACACACACACACACACACACACAGTGGTGTGCTGGCGCTGGCTCCTCCTGGCTGGCCAGAGCTGCTTGTGAACATTGTCTACCAACTCCTCAGTGACATTATGATTTATAAAAAGAAATGTATATTTCATCTCCATCCACTGTTCCTGGCACATAGCTCCTAAAACGCTTGAAATTTCCTAACTGTTAAGATAAAGATGGCTGTGTTATGTTAATGAAATGATTTGGGGGAAGCCCCCAGGTAACCTGAAGGTGGGGGCTGGTTGCCAGGGGAAGCAACCACGTGATTAGAGGGTTGGAACTTTCAGTCCCACCCCGGAGATCTGGGGAGGAGAGAGGGCCTGGAGATTCAGTTCTATCACCAAGGGCCAATGATTTAATCAATCATGCCTATAAAATAAGCCTGTTAAAAAACACAATTCGACTGAGTAAAGTTAAAGATCCAATTGGCTTTATTCAAGGATTCATGAATCAGGCAGCATCCCAACTAGCAAGTAGAAATGAGCTCCAAGGAGCTATACAAAGTAGAAGGCTTTTACAAACAGAGGGGGCAAGGACAAGGAAAAAGTGGATTGCCTCATCTTTTGGGGGAGGGATGAAGGGGTTTATCAGGGGGATTACGTCACTACTGCTGATCAGGAAATTCCAGACTGACTGGTTAAGACTACATTACTGGGAGAGGCTGAGACTGCAGTCAGGCTAGGTATGTAGTCTTGGTTTGCTGACATGGGGCTTAGCACAAGTGACTCCATTTGGGGCCTGTTGTTTCTTTATAACAAGGCTTTATAAAAAAGAAAGATGGGTTCACAGAGCTTCCAGGTTGGTGAATCAGAACTCATCCATGTGCCTGGAGGACTGTGCACACCAAACTCCATGGGGACAGACGCTCCTACACTGGGGACCCTTCTGAACCCAGCCCTATGTACCCCTTCATCTGTATCCTTTACAACACCCCTTATAATAAACTGGTAAACATAAGTAAATGTTTCTCTGAGTTCTGTGAGCCCCTCTGGCAAATTAATCAAACATAAGGAGGGGGTCATAGGAACTTCCAATTTATAGCCAATTGGTCAGAAGCACAGGCAACAACATAGATTTGCAATTGGCATCTGAAGTGGGAGCAGTACTGTGGGACTAAGCCCTTAACATGTGGGATCTGATGCTACGTTAAGGGTTAAGGGACATGGTACTGCTTTCAAGTTCAATAAGGAGGCGCCAAAAAAGAAAAAAATAATGTGAGCAGCTTGAGGGAAGGGACTTTATTTCATTTTTCCTCTGACACCACAATAGTTTCTTGCCCAGTGCCAGGCACCTAGAAGTTTCTGGATCAACGATGGCATTAGTTAGGGGACTGGGAAGCTAGTCCAAGCTCACCCTTAACGATTAAGTTGCGTGATTACTGCGGGGTCGCTTTCTCTCTGGAGGTCTGTTTCCTCAAGTAATTATACAAGGCTTATTTTAGATGACTTCTTGAGAATAACTAGTATTCTAACTAAAACACCATGATTCACACCAAACCTGTTTATAGCATAATGTGTATCACAAACAGACATCATTTAAAGTACAAAAATTAACGGCCAGATGGAGCAGATTGAGAAGGTTCTTAAATGTTGAAGACTTCTGTTTGAAAAAAAAATCATGAATTTTGCATTCGATTCCATTTACCTGCAAGAAAATGCTGAATATTCCCTGAGGAAATATGTTGGAACCGGTTTGCATTCAATGAGAATCACATTAAGTTGATCCACATTTAATCTGTTCCTTGTCAGCATCTGCTCTGTTCAGCCACAGTTTCTTATCTGCTTGGGCCATTTCACATGCCTTTCTCTGTGGGCCCTGGAGTCTGATAGGTCTTGTTTAAAATCCCAGCCCCACCACTTACCTGCTATAGAATCTTAGGGAAATTTCTCTCTAAGCCTCTCGATGTCCTCCTCTGTAAATGGGGAAAATGATAAACATGGATCATGGGGAGTTGTGAGGATTCAGTGTGGTGATATCTGTCAAGGGCTCAGGGCAGTAGCTGACACATAGTAGGTGTGGTCCAGGATTGCTCTCCTTGTAACTCTTGGATTATCAAGTTCTGCCCCTGCTGGTCCTCCTACCTGGAGCACTGGCTCCCCAGGGAAGAGGCCCTCACAAAACCCTCCTCACCTCCATTTCCACAGACTCCCTCCTTCCTGGTCCTGATTGTCTTGTGGAGGCTGCAGTTCCTTCTGTCTTGTCCTGCAAGCTCCTGAGAGCACAAACTTTGCATTTGTGGAAATCTAGAGCATTCGACCCACTGTCTAGCATGTCCAGGGAGCTGAGCACCTGCTTAATTGACCAAGCTGGACTTGACATTCAGATGAGAGACACCAGAAAAAGGGAAGCGATTTCTGGCCCAGGAACTCCTCCTGATGAAGCGTTGGTGGAATGGAAGCTCCTATTCCCCAAATACCCAGAGGAGAATAGAGTTGAAGGGAGAACCCACTGAACGTGCCCATCAGTGCCAGGAGCACTTGCCGTCAAGCACCTACTCATGCGTTCCAACCCTAGGCACCTAACACTGCTTGTGCAAACAAGACAAGCACACTCGGTGTGCAAAGAGTTTGTGTGGCTGCTGTGTGAAGTGGAAGGGTTTGCCTTTCGACAGATGAGCTAAGACGGGTGGGGCTCGACATTACAGTGTCCTGGAAGTCTTGCTAAGGAGCTTGGTTTTATCCTAAGAGCAGAGAAAGACAGGGAGTGGAAGCAAGGGAGTGATGTGACCAGCTTTCTAGTAATTCTGGCTGCTGTTTAGAGAGTGGATTGGGGTGGGGCCAGCCTGGCGGCAGGGAGCCTGGTTAGGAAGCTGTTTCAGTGATTCAGGTAAGAGATGGTGGTGGGCTGGGCTGGGGGAGAGGAGGAGAGGGAACAGCGAATACCAGTTCTGTACTTTCCAAGTGTCTTTAACCTGTGAAGTAGGTCAATTCAGCACTGCTTTGATTTACAGATCACAGCAAGAAAAAGGGCAGTGACACAGTGGTCCCTGAGTATGACTTATCTCATCTATACATCTCCCTAAAAACGGCTGCATGACCTTGGGTGTTAAGTGAATGGTGTCAAGGACAGTCATGTCTGTGTGGGCCCCTCTTGTCAGAGTGCATTCTCTCATTGAGGAGCTCTTGTCTTCACAAAGGTCTGGAACTAAGTAGGGCATGGACTAGTGTCCCCATTTTTGCCCTCATTTTCTTATACCCAAGGGCTTCCCCTCTCCCCATCATGTGGTTGTCTCCCTGCCTGGGATCTCCACCATTATCTGCTCAGACATTTGCTTCCCCCAACGGACTAGGAGGTGAAGCTGCAGCCTAGTCCTCTCCAACTCCTCTGGGCATGTAAATGCCTGCTGTTGTTTTATAGAATCATCGATCCTAGGATTGGAAGGGAACTTAGAGTCTGCTGGTTAAGTGTTCCTCCAAGTGCAGTAGTTCCCTCTGATATCCACACATCTGCAGTGCATTGAGCACACTCTTCCCCCAAGAGGCAGTCCTGGCATCTCAGGTGGATCACCTTCGTGACTCCTTTCTCTGACTCTCCACAGCCACTGATATTTCTGTGAAGCCAGCATTTCATTCTGTCTGACCTTACAGTTTACCTGTCTGTTTTGCTCACTCAACTGTGAGGCCTTTGAGGACTAAGATGCATGTGTTTTATTCATCTCAACATTCCCCATAGCCTTGTACACAGTGTCTGGCATAGAGTAGGTACTTAATAACAAGTAAATGACTGAATGAATGGACAAATGAGTAAATGAACGAGTGAGTGAGTGGTTAGCTTTCAGTGTTAGAAAGTTCTTCTTTACCCTCAGCTGAAACAGGTTTCCTGCTAACCACCACTTTCTGAGCTGAAGTTCATGCCACACAGGATCACACTTTCCTCTTCCCCATGGTGGCTTCTCACCTGGTGGAACCACAGCAACCTGCTTATGTTCTTCAAACATACCAACCTGTTCCTGATAAGCTCTTTCCCACTTTAAGCATTTTATACATCTGCCCTTTCTACCTAGGACACTTGACTCTCATTTCTTTAATGGCCTTCTTGTCATTTGGGTCTTAGCTCAGATATCACCTCCTCAAAAAGACCATTTCTAACCACTCAATCTAGAGTAACTCCCTTTGCCCCTTCACCTCTTTATCTCTCTGTGCTGATTTGGGGTGATTTCCTCTGATTCATCTTCCAGTTCACTAAATCTCTCTTCATCTGTGTCTGTCTAACCTGCTGACTGAGGTCTCATATCAGTTACTCTACTTTCATTCATAGAATGTATATGTGAATATTGTAAGCATTCTTATTTTAAAATCCTTTTTAGAATCTCTGTGTAATGCCCCAATAGAGATTTCTCCAATTTATTGTATCTGATCATCTCTCAGGAGTTGAGTTATTTTTGTAATTGTTGTCATTTTTAAGATGTAACTTTATCAGGAATTATCATCTATGAGTGAGCTACATGTGTTACAGAGGTGACCTACCATGTTCATGAATCCTGGAAGAGTTGTTAATTTCTTTTTATTTATTTATTTAATTTTTGGCTGCGTTGAGTCTTCGTTGCTGTGCATGGGCTTTCTCTAGTTGCAGTGAGCAGGGCTACTCTTTGTTGTGGTGCGTGGGCTTCTCACTACGGTGGCTTCTCTTGTTGTGAAGCACAGGCTCTAGGTGCATGAGCTTCAGTAGTTGTGGCACGCAGGCTCAGTAGTTGTGGCTCATGGGCTCTAGGGTGCAGGCTCATTAGTTGTGGCACACAGGCTTTGTTGCTCTGCGGCATGTGGGATCTTCGGAGACCAGGGCTCGAACCCATGTCCCCTGCACTGGCCACTGAGGAAGTGGCCACTGAGCCACTGAGGAAGCCCTACATTAATTTCTTGATGAATGCAAGATCAGTGCAAGAATTTGGGCACCAACCTTGTGCATGATGTAGGCAAGAGACGATGATTTCTTGTGTTTGGTCTCCCTCACCTGATTCCAGCGACATTAACTTTACATGTCTGCTTTGTCCTCAGACTGGAGCATCACCCAGTTCAGTGATACCCATATGCCAGGTTCTTAATGCACGTACTTACTGTATAAAAACCACCCAGCTAAATGCATGAGCATGGGACTCAGTGAAAACACAGATTTCTGAGATTCATTTCCTGGGTACTGATTACATAAGTCTGGGCTTGAGCCTGGGAATATGAATTTTTATACAGCTTTCCATATGATTCTGAGGTATAGTGAAGTTTCAGTACCAGTGGTCCTATAAGCTTTAAGGATTGCAGTTGGATTTATTTTTGTCTTGTTTATTTCCTTTAAATAAAAGGATTGAAAGCAGCTTACAAGATATATGTAAATACATTTTGAAAAGCAGACTTAAAAACCACCTACACAAATAAATAACCTAAGCAAGTGAGATCTGACTTTACCCCAAGACTGGAGACACACAGGGTAACGTTGTGGTTGGTGTCCTCACCAACATCCTCATCTTGGATGTGGCTGTGAGCGAGGTGTGAGCCATTATTATCCATCTCTAGAGACCCTCAACATTAAAAGCCCAACTCAGTGAAATCAATTATGGAAGTAACAATAGAACTGCAAAGGGATGCTGCTCTTTGATAGGGTTTTAATGTTTCTGGGGTCCCCTTCTGCAAACTGTCAGATTGCTCAAATACACCTATTGGTCTGGCAACACCCAAGAAGACTCCTCCTGGCAAACTGATCTGCCTTGCTGAGTCCTCCCAGCCCATGTTCACTCAGAAGCCAAGACACCTCTTGGCTTCTGCCCAAGCTGTTTCCTCTGCCCAGAGGCAGTCCTCCTCCACCTTCTTCATTTCCTTCCTTCCTTTTGTCCTTCATTAATTAAGCCCTTATCATGTCCTAGCACTACACCGGAGCCCCCCAACTTCCCTCCATCCCAGTGTCTGCCACACTGCAGACCTTCCCAGCCTCATCTCCTGTGATGCTTCCCCTCACTTCCCTGGTCTGTCCACCATGGCTTCCCGTGCTCCCTTCCTCTCTCTGCAGGACCTTTGCACAGGCTGTGTCAGTCTTCCGCCTGGAATGCTCCTCTCCCCTCACATTCCTGCTGTCCCCCACCTAAATTGTTCCTTCCTGGCACCCTGCAGTTGTCTTACTCTGCCCTCCTTCACATCTGGGACATAACATTTCTTTTGTGATTCCTAGGTTGCCCTCTGTCTCCTTGACCACAAGAGAGCAAGCACTGTAACCTCAATGCCTGGCACCGAGCCTGACATACAGCAGGTGCCTGATAACTTTGTGAAATGGGTGAAAGAAGACAGCCTTGAGAACCTCAATCTCTCTCTTCCTTTGGATCAGTCGTTCTTAAACTTCTTTTGGCCATTGGCCCCTTTGAGAGTCTCACGAAACCTAGAAACCCTCTCTGTACAGATATACATGAATACTTCTTCACATAAAACTCCCATATTGTTTCAAGGTTCAAAAACACCCCAGATAAAGTGCTTGCTTCGGCAGCACATATACTAAAATTGGAACAATACAGAGTAGATTAGCATGGCCCCTGCACAGAGATGACATGCAAATTAATGAAGTGTTCCATATTTCTGTTTGGGATTAGCAGAAACAAACTATTATATATAGGATGGATAAACAACAAGGCCCTACTGTATAGCACAGGAAACTATATTCAGTATCCTGTGATGAGCCATAATGGAAAAGAATATGAAAATGAATATATATGTATAACTGAATCACTTTGCTGTACGGCAGAAATTAACACAACATTGTAAAGCAACTATACTTCAATAAAATGTTTTTAAAATTCCAGATAAAAAGGGCATTGTTTATTCTAAGCTAAGGTACTTTTCTAGAGAGAGCAGCTTATGAATTGTATACACATATCATGATTTAAACCCAATACAACTTGAGATGAATGTGAGACTCCCAGCATCTTAAAAGCTTATGTGTTCAGATGGCTTCATGTAGATACCATGCTGGTTGGTGTGTTCCCTTTAAGAACTCATCTCCCTGGGGTTTTTTTTGTTGTTGTTGTTGTTGTTGCAGGAAAGAAGACAGCACAGAGGCAAGCACACCAAACTGGGAAATATTTACATCCCTCCCAACTGACTAGCGGAGCCGAGGTGGCCCCATGATTTGCCATCCCTTCCAGGGAGCTGAGCTACAAGCCAAACGACCATCTTCCTATTTCAAGTCACTCTTGACAACGTCTCTACTCTGTATAATACCAACCAGGGAACCAAAGAGATGGCTGTTAACTGTCAGAAGCCCGTACGTATTGGCACAGAGTGGCGGAAGGAGCCGGGGGCTGGAGTCCCAAGGTCCTGGCTGGCTCAGCCACTCCTAAGCTTTGTTCCTGCACGGATTACTAACCTTCTTAGAATTTCCACCTCTTCATCGGTTTGAGGGGCCTAAAGCCTACTTGAGAGTTTTGTTCCGACAACCTAATGAGCTCATGGCTGCGAAAGTGCCCTGAACACTAAGGTGCTTCCCATGTGTCAGGGATCATTGCTGTTGGTAAAGTGTGGGTCCATCCTCTCTCGCTCACGTACTGGCGTCTGCTCAGGAGGGCTGTCTGCCGTGAGTACTCATTACAGTTCTACGCAGGTGCCACCCAAGATGGGCGATGTGAGGCCTGGCAGCATGACGGCTTAAGAGACATCTGAGCAGCCATCTTGCTATTCTAGAGCTCCTGCTGGGCTAGCCTGTGCAAAACATTGTATGTGTGTGAGCACTTTCCTAGGGAGAGAGGCCATGGATTTCACTAGATTCTCAAATGAGACTGGGACCCCCCCCAAGCGTCAAGCACTGCTAGTCTAGGGGGGAAGGACTCTTATTAAGGAACCTGGAGACCCAGCTCTGCCTCTAACTGGCCAGTGACTCTGAGGCCATCCCTTGGCATCTCTGGGCCTCAGTTCCTCATCTGTGAAATGGGTGTGACCGCGTGCCCTCCAGCATCCCTCCCTGCTTGGACCTCTGATGAGTCTGTAGCCCCTCTGTGCGTTGAGTCCTCCGTCAGAGGAGGCTCGTCCCGCTGCAGCCAACACCATCTGGGTCCTTTCTGTGGGGTAGCCTCTGGTCAGCTGGGAAGGTCCCGAACCCAGCCTCCTTGCTTCCAGAATGAGCGGAGATTTCTTCTTTCCTAAACATAAGTCACTTCAGGCCACTGTGTCCATGAATTTCCCACCCCCCACAAATAACCAAAGCACCCCAAAGTGCCCGAAGCACTGCAGCCCTGTTTCTGCTCGTCTGGCCCAGCAGTTAAAGAGCACTGTGGCCCCGTGGCTGTGCTCAGACCGAGAGGGTTTGCCCCTTCTTACAGACTTCCCTGTAAACTGCAGGGCTGTGAGGCCACCTCATCCAGCAGCCAAGGGGCTAACAGGGACAGCTGAAACCTTAGCACCCCGAGAAAGGCCAAATGAAAAGCAGGCGGTGCATGGTGCAACCTGATTGGCTGAGTTCTTTCCTGAGGCAGAGGTTGATGGCAGGAAGGCAGCTGGTGGGGGTGGGGTCTGCCCTCACGTCTGGGACCTCAGCAGAACCACGGCTGGGCTCACACAGCTCCCACGACCCATAGGACAGACCTCAGAGAGTTCCTAGTCTATAGTCCTCAGGCCAGATCTGGCTCACAGACATGTCTTGTTTAGCTTATGTTTTTTGTTTTGTTTTTTAATTGAGGTTAAAACATGTGTAGCATAAAATTTACTGTCTTAACCATTTTTAAGTGCCCAGTTCACTGGCATTAAATGCATTCACGTCATTGTGTAACCATCACCACCATCCGTCTCCAGAAGATTTCCATCTCCCCAGTTTGAAACTCTGTCCCCATTAAACACTGATCCCCTATTTTCCCCTTCCCCAACCCCTAGCAAGCTCCCTTCTACTTTCTGTCTCTATGAGTTTGTTGACTCCAGGGACCTCATATAAGTGGAATCACACAGAATTTTTTCTTCTGGGGCTGATTTATTTCACTCAGCGTAATGTCCTCAGGTTTCATCCACGTGGTAGCATGTGTCAGAATTTCCTTCCTTTTCAAGGCTAAGTAATACTCCATTGTGTGGGTAGATCACATTTTGCTTATCCATCTACCTGTCGGTGGACAATTGGGTTGCTTCCCTCTCTTGGCTATTGTGAATAATGCCATGAACATGGGGGTACAAATACCTATGTTGTATTTGTTAATATTGGAATTAGCAAATAACATGTAAAAGCCAAGAGATTTCTCATTAATATCTGGATTTCTGGCTTCTTTTGGAAAAATAGTGAATGGCAACTCAGGGCTTCTAGCTTCCTGGCCACACTCAGAGCTGAATGAGGCCAGCCACTCCCTCCCCTACCGACAGGCACACAGCCTGGGGTGCCTCAGGTCCCCAATCCCTCCTGGTCTCCTCCTCGCTCCCCACCTCACCTGCCTGGTCTGCCCAGCACCCTCCGGTTATGGGTAGAAACAGAGACCAGAGAGGCACAGTGAGCTGTGCCCAAGGTCTCATGGGTGGGATTGTGATGTGACTGCTGTCATCCAGGAAGGCTTGGACTGGAGTCTGGTTCCAGCTCTGCCACTTGCCTGCCCCTGTGACCTTGACCTTTCTGAGCCTAAGATTCCTCTTTCGGAGGGAAATGGGAGAGACGGAACCTTCTCCGACATCCTTACGGGATCGTTGAGACAGAAAGAAGGGGATGCGTGGTGACTGGAATGTGGGGTTGGGATATGAGGGGCTTATTAACAGCACAGACGGGGCAGGCAGCTTAGGGTTTGGGGGTCTGTTTCTTCATCTGCAAAATGGGAAAAGGGACCATGCCTCCCCCACGGGCTTATTCTGAGGAGTAACTGAGACAGGGAAGCTTAGAGCCCCAGCAGAGGGCTTGGCACACAGCAGGTGCTTCACACGGGTTACTTTGGAACAGGTGAGGGCTGCGTTCAAGGGCTCCAAATCCCCACGGCAGCAGAGCAACACCCAGCAAGAGATGTGATGTCCTGGTGTCACCGGGACAGCCTGGCTGCCGAGTCCTTCAGCCTGATTTCAGAGCCTACCCTCTGCCTTTTACCTTCTGGGGGCCCTGGCAGGTCAGCCGCCTCTCTGAGCTGCAGACCCCCAGCACAAGGTGGGTGAGAAACGTAAGGTGCTTGGCACAGAGTCGATGCTCAATAGAGTTTAGTTTCCCTCCTTCCCTTGCCAAGCAGAAGTCTCTCTCTCAGGTGAAAAGTATGGCATGTTTTCCGAATATTTCCAAAAAAAAAAAAGAGGAAAAAGTGTAGTTTCTAGCCTCCCACTGGAGCTCTCCCGGGTTCGTGTGTTCTTGGGGTTGAGGTGTGTCGCTCACTGGGGCTCCTTCCTTCATCCAACCAGCATAAGTGCCAGGGACCGCTACAGACCTGGAGTTACAGCAGGGAACAAACAGACCGAATTCCTGTTCCCGTGGGCAGGTTTTATATCAGTCAATAGGTTAGTCGGCCGATCATCGCTCATGAAGTGCTTCTTCTGAGCTGGCTTTACGAGGGGCCCTGGCTTCACCCTCAAGGCTCATCTCTGTTGCTGCATGTGCTTTGCCCCAGAAGGCATGCTTGTCCTGAGCCCCTACTGTCACCCACTACTGGGTCTTTCTACCCACCGTGCTGTTTCTGTTACCTCGGTCCATCTCAGAGTCCCTGCCAGGGGCCTCTGAGTCACTTCAGGGCCAGTGAGACCCTCCTGAGGGGAGCCGTCCATCCCACTGTACCTGGGAAACCTAAGAGGCCAGGTGTGGCCCCGGCAGAGCCTCACCTCTTTACCTTTAGGCTTTGGATGGGTGAAACGGGAAGGTGGATGGAAAAACCCCTTGGTCAGCTCTTAAGTTCTGCATAAATATATAGGATTTGACCTTCACGTGATGGAGAGATGAGAGACTACCTGGTGTAGGAGAGAGATTAGGGTTTAAAACAGAATCACTGGTCTGGAGTCTGGGTTCTGCAACCTCTTAGCTCCGAGATCATGGGAACTTCACTTCCCCTCCTCAGTTTACTCACTTGGCAAATGGAGCAATAAAATACCTGCCTTAGCACCTGCTGGGAGCGTTAATAGATACACTGCATTATGGGAAAGCACTTTGCAGACTTCAGTGTGGTGCATACTCTTTCATGTCATTAATTCACATCATTAGTTAAATGCACACCCATTATGTACCTACTGTGTGCTATTATGAACAAGGTGGTCTGTCTTATGACAGTTTGGAAGAGGTATCCAGGCTGAGGAAGAAGAGAATTGTTTGTCAGATGGTTGTACTGCACATTCGTAGATCGTGATTAGCAACAGCCAGCGAGTTGGCATGGCAACATTTCCCCATGAACTGCTAGGCAGTGTACTTAAAATAGGTTCACTAGAGGTGTGGCAGAAGCGAAGACACACAGAGTCCACGTGGTCTGATGGCTCTGCCCTTCCCAGGCAGGCCAGTAGTGCAGTAATTAAAATAACAGATCTGGAAGCGTCCATTGTTAGAGCTAGAGACTTTAGCAGTAGCACCTTGCCTTTTCCCATTTGATAGGTGAGGAAACTGAAGCCCAGAGAGGTTAAGTGAACACCCATAGTCACACAGTCTCTTGATGGCGTATGGAGCCGAGTCTGGTTCTGATATTTCATACAGGGTTCTCCAGCTGTGCCACGATGCCCGTTCTTCTGATTTGGAATTTTAGATCTGGGTCTGATGCAACTAATTTTCTAATGATTACAATCCACATGTCATCACTTACCAACATTTATTCTATCAAAGAATTTTCCCCACGTTTCACCCTGGGGAAGCCCTGAATCCCAAGATATCACGAAAACTCACTTACTTCTAACTAGGCTGAGATGATTGTAGTTTAAATCCACCCCTTCACAGCCTTCCCTACCTTAGTTTCCCAGTGTGAAAATGAAGCAGCATCGTTGATCAAAAGTTTATGAATCTCTCTGTGATGAGATTACTGTATGAGCTTACTCATCCATCATTGCAGAGGACGGGGAGCCCAAATCCTTTAAAAGATGAGTTTCTTTCTTTCTATTTGTGTTACTCAGCAATTTGTTGAGTAAACTTCCAGACTCGAGTGTGGCTTTTTACATTCAGGCTGGTAAGCTATTTTTTAAGAGATTCACAGCTCTTGTTTAATTCCAGGGTGAAGTTCCAGGTCTGGAATGAGAAACTTCTTGAGAACTCAGTCCACATCGGAAAATAGGGTGCTAGACATTTCTGACATATTTTAGACATCAGCCTCTTTTTCTGTATTCAGACAGTGCCTTGCAGATGGAGGGGCTCTGGGCTGGGAGTCAGGGGACAGGTGTGGCATGAACCCTGCCACGCCCCCTCTCTAGGCTACCAGTAGAAGATTGCCCTCTGTAGTGATCATTCTTCACCCTGGTTGCATGTTGGACTCACCTGGAGAGCAGTTAGAAGTCCGATACCCAGCTCCCTCTCCAGGCCACCTAAGTCAGGTTGTCTTGCGTGGGTCCCAGGCAGAGATCTTTAAAGAGCCCCCCAGTGATTCTAATGGGCAGCCAGGGAGAGAACCACACACTATAGCCTCACAGTCCCTTTTCGTTCTCCCATCCCGTGTGTTAATTAAATTCCCAGATGCCATCGTGTGTTTCTTTTGTGTCAGACTCATTTATTTTTGTTCCTTGCTAGGAAAGAGATGTATCCTCAGAGTTGACAGGAAGATAGTTCTCATCTTTGGAATATTTTGGACCATGCGTCAGCGTGGTAACTTCACCTTTTAAGCAGCTAGCGGACCTATGAAAATGAAATGCGTAGCATGCTGTAGCATTCAACTCCACTGAGAGCAGAGCTGGATGCCAAGCACTTGGGGGCTGATCAGGGCATGGTTACACGAAAGTTCAGATTATACAATTGAGCGATGCAATAGGTACACAAAGGAGATTTCTTGGGTACAGTTGCTTGAATCCTGAAATCTTCCAGAAGTAGATATTCTAAGTCCAGTGTGATATATAAATTGACCAGTTGTGTAAGCAAATAGAAACAGATTTCTATTCGGCGTTTGCACCAATGGCCAGCTGGGTTCCTACCTGGCTCTGAAATAAATTTTTTGGAAATTCTCTGGTACTTTAATGGGCAGAGAAGAAGAAAGCCCTGGGGTTTGTGGATGTATTAGGTCCTCTTTCCTGTTTTGTGAGAGTTTCTAGAAAAAGATAGTATATGCCTTGGATCTAAAACTGCTTTTAAAAAGTCAATAGGCTTAGGATGGAAGGATTGGGCTTGCTTTATCCCGTTTCTCTAAATCCTACTCTGGTTTCAGCAAGCACAGCTCCCGTCCAATCTGACGTCTGCATCCTTGGCATAAAGGTATTACATAGAGTCGTGGGAAGACTAATGCGGGAATTGATACCATCAAAATAAGGTTTGCTTTAATAACGATTTTTTTTGTCTTTGAAAAACATCATCAGGCTATGCCCAAAGGTAGACTGATGATACCTTTATATGGTGGTAGAATAAGGGAAGAGAAAGACGAATGTGCTGAAAACTCGGTATCAACTCTATCAATATTTTCTTTTTAAAGTAAAGTGATATAACACATTGTTTGCAAATAGGACATTGAAAGTGATGGGGACAATAAATATCTATGCAGCAATGTTATAACTATTAACTCTTAGACTTTACATCGGGACAAGGACAAGTTCTGCCTGTCACAGACATTGGAGAATGGGTTATGGGCCAGATACCTGGGGTTCGAACTATGACTCTGCCACCAACTGGTTGTGCAAGCTTGAACGGAATACTTACCTCTCGCAGTCTCAATGTCCTCCAGGGAAACATTAGGGAAGGTGTGAGCCTTAATGAGAGAGCACAGGTTTTTTTTTTAAAAGCACTCAGCACATATTAGTGCTCTGTGAACATTGAGAACCTTCCCTCAACATTTTGAAAATGGTCCAGACACATTTCAGTGCCATGGTGGGACATGCACCACCAACCTCAGCTGGGTGACTGAGATGATCTCCCAACGTTCAGATTTGCACAACCAACTTTTCTGGTGAAGCAGGAAAGGGACTTGGGTGTCACTGGCAAAGGTGACGAATGTGGCTCGTGAGTTCATTCTGGCAGAACCTCCCCGGTCTCCTCACTCTTCCAGGTTGAATCCTGGGCAGATATCACATGAAAGCTGTGAAGCACAGACATCAGTTTGGAAACTGTGTACTTTCCTCCTGGATCCCAAATGCACAATAACTAGACACCTTGCAATTGCATGAATCTAAAAGGACTCCTATATTATACATCTCTATTACTCAACACCGGGTCAGAATTTTGGCAGTCCATGCTCTGCCCCTCCCCTCGGTTAGAAGCATTGGTTCACATGGAAGTGGTCTGGCAACATAGGCGGACCCCACTTCCTTTTGGATGTTTTGCAGTGGGACCCTCCCTTGGGTCCTGGAGCAGTGGCTGTCCCCAAACTCCTGCCTGCAGTGAAATGAACAGAGCAATCAGTCCTCGGAGATGCCCATCAGATTCCTGACCAGTTGTGAATCGGACTCAATACCCATTTCTGTGTTTTCAAGATTTGTAATGATTGCTCAATCTTGTGTAAAATAGGCTGGCATTTTCTCTTGTTACCAAGATGTATTTTTCTATGTTAGTTAAATGTATAATTTGTGTAATTTTGTACATTAAAATGTATCCTTTTTCACAGTTAAAGTTGTTTTTTTCTTTTTTGAATGTTTAACTTATTGATGGTTCCTTACATAGTGTTGTCGACCCTAACACAATACAAAAAGGCAACGAACCCAAGACTCTTCATTTTTGGTGGGGAATAAATGATCTTCCCAGAAGTCAAATCCACTTCTCACAAGTAATCGAGTGATGTCCTGTACGATCCGTTATATGCCTGCATTGGTTTACCATTTTTGCTGTAACAAATTTCCATGAATCTAGGGGCTTAAAACAACACATATTTAATATCTTACAGTTATGGAGAAGAGAGGTCCGGAACGGGTCTCACTGGGCTATAAATCAAGGTATTGGCAGGCTGTGTTCTTACTGGAGACTGTAGGGAAGAATTGGCTTCCTTGCCTTTTCCAGATTCTGTAAGCTGCCAGCATTCTTGGGCTCGGGCTCCCTTCCTCCGTCTTCAAAGCCAACAGCATTGCATCTGCAAATCTTGCTGTGGCTGTGGCACCTGCTTCTGTTGTCACATCTCCTTCTCTGACTCTGACCCTCCTGTCTCCTTCCCTCTTTCACTTATTACGGACTCTTGTGATTACATTAGGCCAACCTGGATAAACCAGGATAATCTCCCCATCTCAAGATCCTGAACTTTATCACATCTGCAAGTTACCTTTTGCAATGTAAGGTAACATATATACAGGTTCTGGGATTAGGAGGTAAACGTCTTTGTGAAAAGGGCATCATTATTCTGCCCACCACAATCCCCTATGAACTGATTTGGAGGCAGCAGAGGAAAACAAACATTTTAGAATCAAACAGGCCTGCATTTGCACTGGATCCCTGCCACTTTCTGGCCATATAACTTTAGGGAGGTTGCTTTACTTCTCTGAATCTTTTTCCTTATTTCCACAATGAGTGCGCTAATCCATTACTTGCCTCACAGATTTGCTGAGTGTTATGCACCTAACAATAAACTACAATTCCCTTTTTCTCATTTTTATAACTTATGAGGTTTTTTAAAAAATCTTTTTTTGTGTGTGTGCTTGCCAAAAAAGTCCTGACGGATCAGAGCTGAGTGGCATCTCCTGTCCTCTCCCTGCCCGCTCTGTTCGCTGCCCTCACCCCGAAGCCTTCCTGATCTGACAGGATGAGCCGGAGGCCTGTCCTTCACCAGATGTCATGGTTTAATCCACTTATGAGCACTCCTTCCCTGGAGGACTGAGAGCCGTCAGAGGGCAGGAGGGGAAGGTGACAGCCATCCTCTGGACCAAGTGCAGTTTGCTCAGGTCTCCTGGGCTTTCCTCTATTGGCCTCTGACAGACGCTGCTCCCCTTGGTCTCCCTGCAGGCTGGTGGGTGCATTTCCTAACTTATACCCTGGCTTTTTTTCCTGCCTCCCTTCTTCTGTTACACTGGGTTTACTGGTCTTGAGATGAGGAGATGTTGTAGAAAGAACTCAGACAAGCCTGAGTTGGAATCCCAGCATGGTCACTTCCTGGAGGTTAACTTGAGAAGTAGGTTGAAGCTTTGTCATCCCCAGCATTCCAGCCTAGAAACGGAGGGGACAACATCTCCCAAGGGGGCTGCTGAAAGCACGATGTAATGTGTGGAAATAAACAGTGTGTTCATAGACCCTGACCTATGGTAGGAGCTCAATAAAAGTCAGATCCCCCTTCTCTAGTAAAGTCAGAAGGAAAATAAAGTCAGTGACACAGTGGGTGCCCAAGATGTGTGTTGGATGAATGTGGAATGATTAGTTGCCCAAGGTTGCATGGAGGACAGGATTCAAACTCAAAAATCTAGTCTCTTCTAACTATGCCAGGTTCATGCCTTTGTCTCCCCTTTCCCAGTGGGAGTTCTTCAGCCAGGCATCTTGGGGGAGGGAAAATGATACTGGTTAAGATGCAGACTCTGGGACCAGACTACTGTGTTTCAATTCAAAGTGGCATCATTTACCAGCTGTGACCCTAGACAAGTTACTTATCTCCCTGAGACTCAGTTTTCTCATTTGTAAAAGGTGGCTAAAACGGTCCATATCTCAAAGGTCGCTGTGAGCCTTAAAAGAGTAACTGTATGTGAAAAGTCTACAATGGTCCTTGGCATGTAGTAAACTCTGTAGGTGGGAATTATTCTTATACTTTCTTGCTTCTGCACAAAGACAACTCTTTCTCTCCTCCCTCTGTGTTACTCCCTCCTAATCTTGACAACTGCCTAGCCCTTTCTCCCAATGAAAAGGGTTTTCCTGGAAAGTAGTGAGATCTCCATCACCAGCGGTATTTAAGCAAAGCTGGAGAGACAGTCTCCTCAAGATGTGAGAGCAGATTCAGGCAATCCAGTACGAGGATTGACCTCAAAAGTTTCATCTAACTCAGATTCTTGGTTTCTCTGATGTTTCTATGAGTTTGGTCACCACAAATAGTTTTGGAGCTTTAGAAGTTTCTATGTGGTCTTCAACAGGAAATTTCCTTGCCTGGAATGTGCTGGGAACAGTATTTCACAGGACAGATAGAAGGTTTCATTAAAAACACACTTGCCCTGCACCCCAGAGTCTTGTAGAGTCTGGGACTCCTGGAACCGGTGAGGCCGGGTACTGAAGGGACAGTTCCCAGCACTGGAAGCTGGCAGGGTGAGAGGTGGGGTGCAGCACAAGGCCCTGAAGTTCCCAGCTGGGTCCCCACCCAGCCTGTTGCCGCATGTCTGAACTTGCTCGAGGAGTGGGTCGGCAGCTGGTGATTCCACCCATCCAGAAAGAGCAGCTGGGACCACCATGTCCCTGGAGACTCTTAGGACTCTCTGCCTGATAATGATCAGGGAGAAACGAGCAAGGGTATCTAGGGAAGGCACATGGCACCTGGCTTTGAAGAGGGGTAGAGGGGAGCCCCAGCAGAGTGACCCCCAGGCCCCTCGCCCTTCACCCTGGCCCTAGTCAGAGGAAGCCTGGGACTCCCAGGCTGCAAGCTCCTAGCTCAGCAGGGGAACGCTGCATCAGGGGTCATGGGAAGTGACCCTGGAATGGGGAATATTTGTCTGGGTGACTGACAGGAGTGTGTGCACGTGTGTGAGATGATCTATCTCTTTGTGTGTCTTTTTCTGGAGCGTTTCTATTTAAGCTCCCGACTGCCCATATTTCTGGTGTGGATTTGTGTGTGGGCGTCCTGTCGGGGTTTATGCGCGTGGAGTCATCTTGTGAGTTTGCCTTCGGCGTGAAAATCTCTTTGTTGTGTGGATGTTGCAGGCATGAGCCTCGTGTACATGTGTGAGTCGTTGGTTCACATGTAAGTGTGTTCTTCTGTTGTCTGTCAGTGTGAATGTGGACCCAGCACAGGAAAGAATCCCTCTTTCTTTGCTGTTTCATCCTTCCTGGTGTGCAGCACTGCCCGGTACACTACGTGTCTGTTTGTCTCTTTCCTCCTTAGGATGTCAGCTCCCAGAAGGCAGAACTCGGTCTATTTTGTTCACAGTACTGTCCCCAGTGCCAACAACGTGCTAGGCACCAGCAGAGCACTCAATGTAATAGTGCTGAGTGAATGAATGCAGTGTCCAGTGTGTGAGAGTCTCTCTCTGGCTGTGCAATCAATCTCAGTGTGTTTCTGTCTATGCGCTGGGTTGCGTGACTGAGAATTTCTGGTGTGTGTGTGTGTGTGTGTGTGAGTGTCTGACTAGGAATATGTACAAGCATGTATGTGTGTGCAAAATTGTCTCTGATGTGCGTGAAAGAGCCTACATATGTCTAGGGAGTGTGTAGTGTAATCGACTCTTGTGTGTGCCAGCGTGTTTGTGCAATTCTCACGTGTTTGTATGGCATAATTGGTGTGCTAGTACCAACCTGTGTGTGCCCCGGGAGCGTGTGTGTGTGCGTGCTCGCGGTGAGCAACCCTCGCACTCCTCGCGTCCCGCGCTCAGCCTGGGGGCGGGGAGCGGGGTGGGCGGCGAAGGCACTGCGGTTCTGCTGCCCGCCCTCCGCGCTGCGGCGAGGGCTCGTCACGGTCCCTCCCCGCCCTCGCTGCGGTCCCCGCCTCCCGGTCCTTTGTAGCCTGCCGCTGCGCTCTCAGACAGCCGCCCGGAGGCCCCGCCCCTGCCCCGCCCCGCCTCGCGTCCCGCCCCGCCCCGCCCCTCCCCTCCTCGGGCCGCAGTCTCGCCTGGGCAGACTCGGCCCTCACGGAGCGCTGAGCTCGGCACACAGCGGTGGCTAGGGCCGCGGGTGGGCGGGAGCGCGGGCAGGCTGCCGGCCTTGGACCGGTATGGCGGATCGGCGGCGCGCGTGGAACACGGAGGACGACCTGCCCGTGTACCTGGCGCGGCCGGGCAGCGCGGCGCAGACCCCGCGCCAGAAGTACGGCGGCATGTTCGCCGCGGTGGAGGGCGCCTACGAGAATAAGACCATCGACTTCGACGCGTACAGCGTGGGCCGCCGAGGCTCCGCGCGCACACCGCGCAGTGCTGGCCGGCTCGACGCGGTCGGCCTGCCGGGGCCCGGAGGCAGCGAGGACACGGCCAGCGACGTGAGCGATCCCTCGGGCTCGGCAGTCAGTTCGCCGGGCGAGCGCAACGAGCGACCAACTGCGCTGCGCATCCGATGCCCCGCGCCCCGCGACCTGCCACTCGGCCGGGACAATGCCCAGGTACCCTCGGGGCGCGCGTGGGCCGGACGGAGGGGACGGGACCCTCGGGTCGCTGGGCGTGGGGCCGCCCGAGGGCAGTGCCCGGGCAGGAGTGCTGGGGCCACTGCGGCCAGGCTTGGGAGAGCTACGGAACGCCCCTCCCCCACCCTATCATTCAGGAGGTTCGGAGAGGTTGTGCGACTCGGTCAGCGTTGGCCAGCATAGTCCGTGAGACTCCAAAGGGTCTTTCGAGATCCAGCACCCCCGCTCCTCCACTGCAGAAAGGGAGAGCGAGGTTCTGAGAAGGGAAGTAAGTTGGCTAAAGCCGCCACATGGTCCCTTAAAGCGCAGAGGGACCTCTGGGGTTAATTTCATCCAAGGATCCTCATTTTCTGCTTTACGAAAAGACAGGGAGCTCTGTTCCGCATTCATCCCTTCATGTATTCACTCACTCATGAGGAATTATAGAGCACCTACTATGTACCAGGCGCTGGGAGAGGTTCAGTGAAATGCCTGTGGTCACATGGCTTAAAGCTTAAGCCATTCCTGAGTGCTCCCTCTGTATTTTCCGGGGCAAGGATTTCGTTAAAGATTTAGATTGTGGGGCAGACAGAACTGGAAACCGCTAGCCGCAATCACCGACATCTTCAGAGGATGTTCCTGAGTCCCACAGCACAACGCCTCTGTGCTCACTTCACAGAGCAAGTTGGAGGCAGAGAGGGGGGGTTTGAACCGGGGTCAGTAGCCTCCTAGACTTGGAGGTTCCCCCCCCCACGAAAGTGGGGAAACATCAGGGAGAGGGAACGCCAGGCCGTGGGCCCTATGGCTCATCTCCCTTTAGCTGGGGTCGCCAGAGCATTGGGGGAAGATGGGTAGACGACCCAGCTTTGGGATATATGGGTGAGGTGCTTGGAAAACGGAAGTTGGAGCACCCGAGGGCCGACGAGCTGTAGCCTGACCCCAGAACTCCATGTCTGAGCACTGCTCAGGTCCCAGGCCCCTGATAGGTGCTGGGTTCCCTGTTTAGCACTCCGGCCCCACCCTAGGCCAGGGTGGGTAACAAATTCATTGTGAAAATTAAATCAGTTAATGCCGCTAGGTAGTGAGCATACAATAAGTGTTTGTTGTTTATTTGAGTTTGATCCTTATCATCATTTTTATTAACCCTTCTCCCCTTAAATGCTCTGAGAGGCATACAGTGAGCCCGGAGGAGGCAGAGCTTGATCTGGACAGAAATCTGGGAGGGCTTCCTGGAGGAGTGGGGGGGGGGCTGGGCTGGCCTGTGGCTGCTACGACCCAATAGTGGGTCTCCTCCTGCCCCCACCCCCACGCCCCGGGTCTTCAGTCTCGGTAGCTCGGGCACTCTCCGTGGTCCTGAATCCTGAGCCTCGCGAGATGAAAGTCTACAGTGAGGGTGTGTGTGTCTGTGGGGGTGTGTGTGCAAGGAATGGAGATATCGAGAGGGTCCCGTCTCCTTGTCCCTATCCCTTCTATATCTTGCCCTGCCCACCTCCTTCCCTAGTGTCCGACCTCGCTTGGGATCCAGGCTTCACAGCCCGAGCGGGAGGCTTCGGGGCCGCGGACCAAGAAGCCGGGGCCAATACCGGAGAATCCTAGTTTCCAGTCAAGGCTCTGCGTCCTCTTGAGCCTCAGCTTCTTCATCTGTGAAATGGGGGTGGCATCTCCCAGCCTCTCTCAAGGCGTGGTGGAGTATCAGGGAGGCGAGAGAGCTTTGTGCACGGCCGGGAGCTGTGCAAGAGCGTCCCTGATGGACCTGCAGTCAATGTCACCAAAGCCAGCATCGCCCCTGGGCTCTGTCTGGGACGGCTCCGCAGCCGCGCCTCGGCCCTTGGGGACGCTGATCCCTTCACCTCTCCCACTCCTCTTTCTTCTCCCCCTCTAGCCTTCTCCCCTTTCTCCATGGCTTCTCGGGTACTGGACAAAAGGCAGCGCCTCCGGCGCGCCAAGGGCTCCAGGAGCACGCGAGGTTCGGAACTGTGGAGCCTAGGTGCTCGCGGTCTCCCTTGTGGGGGAGAGTTTTACTTTCTGCGGACCGAGCAGCCACGGGGTTCGGGTTCGGGGGCCGGCGGGCCTCGCCGCTCCTGAGCTTTGCAGAGGGTGCCGGGGCCCTTCCCCCGCGCCCGTAAAGCTCTTTCCCGGGGAGGGAGGAGGGGTTTCTGCGGCGCAGGCGCAGCGTTTGCCGAGGCCCGAGGCTGTGCAACTGCGGCGCTTTGTACCCGGGAAGTCCACTTGGGAGCGGTGGTCTGTTTGGCCAATAGCAGACGAGTGCCCCTCCCCCTATACGCAGGAGGTCTCCTCTCCAATCCTGGAGCTTCCCTGCCCAAACTGAAGCCTGGGAGGGGCCCTGGTTCGTGGAACCTAGCCCTTAGCAACGCTGAGGAAGGGGATGTAGTGTCAGAGAGAGGGAGACCTGCAGTTTCCGGTCAGCAACAAGAATTTAGGACCCAACTCAGAGCCAAGAATGAGCTCTAGACAAGTTGTGCAGGAACCTGGCTTCCAGATACTGCTCTGCTGCAGCTCACATGCTTTGTATCTAAGATTTCATTCTATCTCTGTAAGCCTCAATTTCGCCCCTGTGAAATGGGAAACTTATGGCCTAGTGTTCCTGGAATACTAAGCCGTTTCTATTTTGTGAACATAAAACCCTATCTCCACTTTAAGGCCCAGGTGTCTCTGGCCTTCTGTCCTGGACTGGAGGACTGGCCTCCAGGTGGCAGTGGAGGTAAAGGCTTCAGGCCCTAACCTGAGTGGCGGGAGCTTCACCAGGCCTGGCACCCCGCCCTCTGTGTGGCAGCTGGAAGTAAAGAAGGTGGGGTCTTTTTACCGAGCCTGTGGGTTTGGGTTTTATAGGCAGAAAGTAGAAGGTTGGCATTTTAATCTGCCTGGATTTGGGAGGCACCTATCTAGCCCTATGGGGGCTTACTAGGGCTCCCCCGCTTTCCCCCTCTTCCCTCTTTCCTCTTCTGTCAAGAAGTTAATCAAGCTAGCCCAGGACTCCTGCCCACCTCTCCCCAAAGCAACACCTGGATTATGGGCGCTGGGGCTGGTGTCCACTCTCCACTGGGAACCAGGACATCCTTTTCCCCCTCCTGACCGCTAGCCTGTCCTAGGGGCTCTGGGCTCCTTAGTGCCAATGGTCTGGCTCTGCAATCAGCAATCACTGTCTGGTAGACAAGGCTCTGGGGATAAGCCGGTGGCCCCAATGGCAGGGGGCCCTGTGATGAGAGAGGGGCTGCAGGCAGTAGAGCAGGTCAGTCACTAATTAGGCCTTTGTCTCTGGGGTCCCTGCTGCAGGGGGGGAGGGAGGCTGGTTCAATGATGGGGGTGGGAGGAGTGGCAGGGAAGGGTTTCATGGAGAAGCCCTAGGAGGTGAGTCTGGGAGAATAGATAGACTTCTGTCTGAGGTAAGATATTCAGAGAGAGGACACAGTTTGAATAAAGGCTTGGACTTGGGGCTGGAGATGTGCTCGGTCTATTCAGGGAGTGGCGCAGCGGAGGGACTAACGCAGGCTGTGGAACGAGAGGCCTGGGCTGGATCCTGGAGGGCCTCGAGCGCACCAGCAGCCGGGGCGGGTTCTGGGCACCCGGCCCACACTCCCTCCCCCACGCAGATGTTCGGGGAGGCCTGCAGATGCACTGCTGCACACCTGTGGCGCTGCCCACGGCCTCTGCCTGCACACCCGAAGTTCATCTCTGGCTTTTAAAGGAGCCCTGAAAACCAGACCTACCCAATCCGAGAGCGAGGCCGGGGCCCAGCAGAGGGCGTGTGCGCGGGGTGGGGGTCGGCGGGGCTGGGCGGTTGGGGAGGGGCGGGGGCGGCGGGCGGAGTGGGGGAGATCTGAAGGGAAGCGCTTCCTGGTTCGAGCCGAGAGGGGCGAATCGGGCTCGGCTGCGCGCCGCCGGGAGGAGCTGTCTGTCTGCAGCCCCCTCCTCCCGCCCTCGCCTCTCCCTCCTCCTCCCGCCCTCCTCGCGGAGCCGGGTGGTGCTGGCAGCCGGAGCGGCAGCGGCGGCGGGCGGGCCGAGCAGCCGGGGCAGCCGGGCGCGTGGGCAGCCGCGGGCGCCGAGCCTCCGTCCCTCTCTTCACTGATCCCGGGCCTTTGTCACCGCGCCCGCGGGGAGCGGGACCGAGAGACAGCCAGACAGGGCGAAAGCCAGCCCCACAGGTCCACCGGCCGGGTGGAGGGCGCCAGAGGGGGGCCATGTCTTACCAGGGCAAGAAGAGCATTCCGCATATCACGGTAAGCTGGGCCCCCGCCCTGGCCCCGCCGCTCTTGGCGAGGTTGTGGTGGTCGCCGCCGGGGTCGGGATCCGCTGGGGGACCTAACGGGCGGCCCCCCAGGGGCTTTCCTGCGTCGCGGCGGGTGGGGCGGGGCCGGTCTCGGCCTTGCAGCCTCCTCCCCCCAGCCTCTGGGGACAATGCGGGGGAGGGCAGCCCGGCGTGGCGGGGCGGGGCGGGAGCCTCGGGTCCCTCTCCCCGCGGGCTTGCAGCGGATGGCTTGGACCCGGAGGATGCGGAGCTGAACAAAAGAGGGAGGGGCTCGGTGTCCGAACCCCCTCCCTCCGGCCCTGGAGCTGAGCCTCCAGCGGGCGCCCTTTGCACAGTCTAGCTGTTGCACCTCGCGGCAGCGTTTCTTCCCCGCCAGAGTAAGGAAAATGATCGACCACCGCCCCTCCCCCACTCCCCCCCACTCCCCGCCCAAACCGATGAAGTGGAAGTCTGGACCTAGAGACAGCGCCATGATGGAGGAACCCCTCCCATTCCTCACTGCAGCTAAAAATAACCTGATGGGGCGGCCCTGGCGGCTGTGTCCCGGGAAGGGTTAACACTGGGGGGTGGGAATGGTGGCGGTGGCTGAGCAGTTCTCGGTGTCTCTGGGTGTGGCCGGAAACAAAGGATCCCTGGTCTTTATGCTTTGTCTCAAGGGTGGGGAGCTGAGGACACAGCGGGTCCAGAGACCTGGCCTCCGCCTCATTCCCTGCCTGGCACCAGAGTTGAACCAAACCATTCCTGAGGGATGTGGACCACAGGTGCTGGTGAAACCCATGAGCCTTGGGTGGCTGATATCTGAGCAGCCAGGTGCTGGAAGGCATGATGGAATCCTCCAGGGCAGTGCTTGAGGTTTGAGGGCAGGAGACCTAGCATCCTCCTTTATCCAGAATCCAGGCTCAAGGATGGTCCCAGAACACCTTGGCGAGGGCAGCCGTGGGTAGGGGTGAAGAAGCTGACATTTCCCACTTGCCTGCCCAGTGGATTGTGGATCTTGTTTTCTTGAATCTTCTCAATAAATCTTTTGAAGGAGGCATTGTCCACATAAAGTTCTCAGAGGCTGGAGCACTGGTTGGGGCGGCAATTGAGAGGAAGGTTGGGAAAGAACTGGGACCCCTTGCCTCCCCAGAACAGCCTTGCATTCTGCCCAATTCTGGATTGAGTCTCTCTTAGAAAACTCTTCCGCCCAGCTTCAGGTCTTGTCAGCAGACCTTTGCTGAGTTACCGTCCAGAGACGTGCCCCCTGAGGGTGGGGACCACCTCTTGCGCATCCCTAATCCTTGCCGTCTGAGACACAGCAGTATAAGTGACCAATCCCTTAACACTGTAGTCGGCTAAGAATCAATGGAAGGGATGTGGTTGCCCTGGGCTAGGCAGTGTGGGAGGAACGAACTGGATATTTGCACTAGCCGGTTCGGGCTTTCCTCCTCTCCAACCCTGACCCCAGGGGAACTGAGGCAGGAGATGGAGGTAGAGGGGATGCAGTGACTGATGAGTCAGAAACCCAGGGTACCTTTGTGACTATTGCCCATAGCAGGTCTGTGCCCCATTCAGGATCCTGGTTTCCAAGAAGCATGTTTAGCCAGATGGTCTTTGAGGCAGGTGTATGGGAACAGTGCCTCCAGAGTTGTGTAGTTCTGCCTGCACAGCCGCAGCGGTCACCCTGCCTGCAGGCTGTGGCCCTCTGGAGGGAGATAAACTGCCCAGGCTTTTGCAGCAGACGGATCTGGGTGTGCATCTCTGCTCTGCCTCCTTTCTGAGCCTCCGTGCTCTTATATCCAAAGTGGGCTTAGCACTGGCCATTTCACAGGACCCTTGAGCATCTGAGAGGACACTGGCAAAGTGCTTAGTGTTTCGTAGGCACACAGTAAGGGCTTCAGAACTGCTGGCTGATCCTGCTGCTTTAGTCCTTTGTACGAAGCAGGTAGTCAACGCATGTGTAAAAGAGAATCACATGGGGGCTTCCCTGGTGGCGCAGTGGTTGAGAGTCCACCTGCCGATGCAGGGGACACGGGTTCGTGCCCCGGTCCGGGAGGATTCCACATGCCGCGGAGCGGCTGGGCCCGTGAGCCATGGCCGCTGAGCCTGCGCGTCCGGAGCCTGTGTTCCGCAACGGGAGAGGCCACGCACAGTGAGAGGCGCGCGTACCACACACACAAAAAAAGAGAATCACATGGAGTGGATCCCACAGCTTCAATAGCATGGGGAGGAGGGATGCTGAAAATGCGCCTTATTTCCTGGGAAAGCTGTCCTTGATGAAACATTTGTGTTTAATTTGGCCCACATAGTCCGCTCCAGCTAGAAAAATGTGTGGTTTAAGGGAGAAGCCAGAGAGGATGGACTTGGATGGAGCTCCTTTGTAGGACCCACAGCTTCCTGAAGACCTTTTGCTGATAATGTACGTGGTCTGACAGGAACCAGAACGCCATTAAATGAATGGATAGGCATTGTGGCTTTCCACATGCTGCACCCTTAACCTGTTCAATCAATGGAACTCATTTGGTAAGTTAATAATAAGCACCTGGTCTGTGCCTGCCACTGTCTGGGTGCTAAGGAAAGTGGGCATGAGATGGGCATGCCCTTTGCCTTCACAGAGTTTAGCAAAGACTGACATTTCAGCCTGAAATAGCCACAAAATGTTGGTGGGGGGGGTGTTATAAGGAGAAGTACAGGAGGCTGAGGAGACCACAGCAGGGACACCCAGCCTAGTCCTGGTGGGTGAGGAGGGAGGGGTTCTGTGGCAAAAGAGTGTGGCCCGTTGGGGAAACTGAAGGAAAGTCAGCATTGCAGGAGCCTGACCTCTGTGACCAAGTGTGGCTTCTCTGTGCAGTTAGAGCAAATCCTGGAGACGGTTAAGATGTTTTTGGCAGCCACGGTATGTGTGGCCTGTGGAGGGACCCAGTGGGGCTTAAGAAAGGACCAAGATACAGCTGTCAGCTGCATCTCCAGGTCCCCACCTGCTTGATGTTGGGTCACTCCTCCTGTGAGCCTCAGTTTGCTCATCTGAACAAAGGGGGTAAGGTCTCAGATTCAGCAGTGAAATTAGAGATAGGAGAGAGAATATGTGAGTAGAGGAGGAAAAGGGACACTCCAGACAGGGCACAGTGTGGACAGAGGCAGGGGCACGGCTGAATCACAAAAATGCTCTACTCATGTTGACTATGGTGTCTTTTCCTCTTTTCTCTGCCTCAGGCTTTTTCTGAGATGCTAGAGTAGCCTGCTAGAGAAGAGGGAAGAAGCCAAAACACTTGGCTTCGGCCCCCAAGGATTGTTTAAAACATTAATAAAGCTCTCTTTCATGTATGGCTTTTTTTTCAAAAACTAATGGCATAGCCGGGATTAATTTAGTTAAAATGGTTTTTCGGTGCCCACTGCGGTGGTTAAGTGAGTAGGGGCATCCTGGGCGTGGCTCTGAGCAAACAAAGGCACAGGGCTCGTGGCCCTGCAGAAGCAGCTGTCCCAACAGAGCCACTGAAGGGGGAGGCAGGAGTGTCCACCACCATGGTTATGAAGTATTGTTATTGCAGAGAAGACATCATGAGTTTGCAGACCATTACAGCATTCAAAAGGATTTCCGTGATCTTTCATTGGGTTTTCAGAACAGTCCTGTGAGGAAGGCAGCCTGTTTCCCAAAGAGTAAACAGGATTATAGAGACTTGGAAGCTTCTTCAGTGGCTTGTGGAGGAATGAAGAGGTCCTGTTCAAGCAGGGAGGGTAGATGGGCTGGTCTGCCTGGTAAGAGAGTCACTGTCTGATTGAAATCTGTGTGTTTGCGCGCGTGTGTGTGTGTGTGTGTGTGTGTGTGTGTGTGTGTGTGTGTGTTAGATCAAACAGTAAAACAGTAAAGATGAGCAGAGAAGAAAGAGATTATTAAATAAAAATTACATCGGACTGAATTAGTTATTCTAATGGACAAATATGCAAAAAACTTGCTTCTTCCTGAGGATAGCATTCAGCCTACCTTATAAGTATCTAGTTTATCTCATTGCCTTTTTTTTTTTTTTTTTTTTTTTTTTTCCGGTACGCTGGCTTCTCACCGCTATGGCCTCTCCCATTGCGGAGCACAGGCTCCAGACGTGCAGGCCCAGCGGCCATGGCTCACGGGCTTAGCCGCTCCGTGGCATGTGGGATCTTCCCGGACCGGGGCATGAACCCGTGTCCCCTGCATTGGCAGGCGGACTCTCAACCACTGCGCCACCAGGGAAGCCCTCATTGCATTTTTATGCAAAGGATTTGAGATGCCTAGAGTGATTTATCCTGCATATAGTGAAATCAGAGGGAAGTAGAATAGCAAGACTGAGGCTCAAGGAAAAGCAGAGACCAAACCTGCCAGTGATTTGGACCACTGGGGCTGTGCTTCTGGACATATGGTCCTGATTCAGAGCTTCTGTCATCCAGGGCAGAGAAGCAGACATTCTCAGGTCAAGTTCATGATCAGACAGAAAGAAGTGGGCCATTTTCTTTGGGGAAGAATTATTTTAAATTACATTCTTAAAAAGTGTTTGTGAGCATACAAGTGATACTGAGTTGTGACATCTTCTATAACATAACGATGCCAACTGAGCCCTGATTGCCTGTGTCTTGTAATGAACTTGGCCAAGACTGAATACCCAGAAACACATGATATGACATATGTGAATGTACCAGGCACATAGTAAGCGGCTAACAGATAGACGATAGTTCCCTTCCCTGAACTTAGGCTCTCTTTGAGGAGATGAAAATTCAGAATGGCAGGTAATCAACGACTGTTAACTGCATATCTTAACCGTTTTGTTCCTTGAGCTGTGCAAGGTGTCATGAGCAGTTAAAAAATACGTATTTCAGGCTTCCCTGGTGGCGCAGTGGTTGGGAGTCTGCCTGCTGATGCAGGGGACATGGGTTCGTGTCCCGGTCCGGGAGGATCCCACATGCCGCGGAGCGGCTGGGCCCGCGAGCCATGGCCGCTGAGCCTGCGTGTCCGGAGCCTGTGCTCCGCAACGGGAGAGGCCACAACAGTGAGAGGCCCGCGTACCGCAAAAAAAAAAAAAAAAAAAAAAAAAAAAAAGTATTTCATGATCCTGACCTTTCCATCTAAGTGAAAAATTGCACATACATGGAACGACTTAAAAATGACCAAAGGGTAAGTGTGGAATAGAGCCACAGGTATTAGAGAAGTTCAGGGAAGGGAGGGCTCAGCATTGGCAGAAGCAAGAAGAGGTGCCCTCTTGGGGCTTAGGGGATGGCATGAGCTAGGTGTTGAGGGATTTGATTGGTGGAGACAAAGGAAGAACATGCAAGGCAGGTGGAACAGCAGGGTCGAGACCTGGGCTGGGGAGTGAATGTTGTCAGAAGAGAATAAGAGTTTTACATAGCTAAATCCGAGGGTGAGGATCTTGAAATAAATTTGAATGGCTGGGGGATTGGGGAATTCTACAAGGCTTTGGAAGTCAGGCAGAATGCACCCAAAGTGATGGAAATAGCCCATGGGTTCTAAGTCTGGCTTAAATGCAAATGGGGTGTTTGATCTTGGACAAGTCAGTTCTCTAGGTCTCAGATTCCTTTTCTTTACGGAGCTAGATTAGATAATTCAGCTCCTAGTTATAGGATATTCTGACTTGATTCTGTGGGTAATAGGAAGCCTCTGGAAGTTCTTGAACTGGGAGGATGGTATAATGAAGGCAACATGGAAGAATGTGGATTCTGAAGCCAGACTATTGGGATTTGAATCCTAGCTGCTCCACTTACTTGCTGTGTAATTTTGGCGAATCACTTATGTTCTCTATGCAGCCATTTTCTAATTTGTAAAGTGGTAATAATAGTAATACTCCATAGGGGTTTTTTTCCCTTGAGAATTAAATGACTTAATATATGTGAGATATTTAGAATAGTACCTGCACATAGTACATGCTCAATGGGTTAGCGGTTATTATTCTTACTGCAAGATGGTGTATTAGTTAGCTTTGTTCCATAGCAAACAATCCGAAGTCTCAGTGGTTTTCAGCAACATACATTTATTTCTTGCCCATGTTACATGAGGACCTGGATTGGCTGTGGCTCTGCCCCTGGCTGTTGCGAGCAATGGGTCTGCCCCTTGGCTCTCCTCACCTTGAGACACAGGCTGAAGGAGCAGAGTCTTGAAGCACAAATACCTTTAAGAAGTCCTGCTCAGCTATGGTGCATTTCATATCTGCTCATAACCATTGGCCAAAGCAAGTTGCATGATCAAGGCCTAAACTGATGGCAAAGAGCCCAGTGTTAGTCTTTCTGGAGCAGATATATGAGGATTAAATGTGAACATCGTGGCCCATCGGAGATGCTAATAAACACCTGTTGGAGCTGATAACGAGGTGGTCAGGAAGTTTAAGGGGTGAGTTTGAAAGAAAAGGCCTGCATCGTTTCCTAGGCTGAATTAGAGTTAGGAATGATCACCAAAGTGAGGCGTCTCACTGGGCAATTAGAAACACAGAACGGCATGGGGGTGAGAGGCAAGGCCCAGAAATAGAGATTAAGGACCCATGTACAAGAGGCGCTGGTGGAAGATAGGAAAATGCAAGATATTCCAGCAACCAGTGGTTCTCAGCCCATGTGCTGTGAGCACAGTGGTGTACTGAAAAAATCCTGTGTAGATGTGCTGCTAAATTTTGATCAGCATTTAAAGTTTATGTTTACTACAACCAAGTCTAAAAATTGTTCTAGTAACATCTATCAGGTAGATCCCTGAGCACTCACGAACAGAACAGTATGGAATAGTGTCTAATTTTTTTGTGAGGAAAAGGAAGCTCTTGTAATGGAAAGGGGACAGCAGAAGACTTTGCCCCTTGAGCATATAAGAGAATAGGGTCAGGGCAGTGGACAGCGCAGCACCATGGTGCTGAAGAGTAAGCAAGTTCAATTAAGGAGACACGAAAGGCCCTCTGAGATGGACACAGTCACACTGTAGTTGGGATGACATGGTAGTGATTGCTGCTGACTCATTTGGTGGTGTTTTATGTCTTTAATCCCTTCAAGACTGCTGCAAATTTTTATACCATTTGTAACTATGTCCTGAACACAGAAAGGTTGAGATTCATTGCCGTAGAGAGATGCAAAGACCAAATTCTAAGTTTGCTCTTAGTGAGAAAAGACAACTCTGAATGGGTGGCTTAGGAAATGGAATGGGATCTAGGATACTTCACAGAGAGGCTGGTCTAGAAAACAAGAGTAAACAGGTAATAGGAGGGAAGTGATGGCTATGGACATATGAAGTTTCAGCTTCCTACTCCTTCCTTGGGCCTGTGCCCCAGGTGCACTCCCACTTGGGTAACTTTGGTTTGTCCACTTGACTGTGCACACTTGGAGGATCGGGACAACATCTACTTTTCCTCAGCATCTCCTCAGGAGCACTCTTATGCATTGGTGACTCATAGCAGGGACTCCATATTCTGTGAGTGGATGAATAAAAACTAGATTGCAGGGCTTCCCTGGTGGCGCAGTGGTTGGGAGTCCGCCTGCCGATGCGGGGGATGCGGGTTCGTGCCCCGGTCCGGGAGGATCCCACATGCCGCGGAGCGGCTGGGTCCGTGAGCCGTGGCCGCTGGGCCTGCATGTCCGGAGCCTGTGCTCCGCGACGGGAGAGGCTACAACAGTGAGAGGCCCGCGTACCGCAAAACAAACAAACAAAAACCACTAGATTGCAAGCTTTGCATCTTTGCTGAGTGAGGTCTTAAGACACTCTTGCATTTGACCTTAACAAATGTCCTATCCACGGATTTAGCATTTAGGTAGTTACCATCCAGAAGGAGATGAGGGTGGCGTGAAGGGTTTCTGGAGGTAAAAAATAAAGACTTCCCAAGTGGTACTTTGGCAGTGGGGAGAAGGCAGGCCTGGCATATTAATGGGCTTCACTGCATTTCACACTGAAAGCAAGCTTTTACAAGAGGAATCTTCCATATATATATATATGTTGAATCATTAAAGTACACATTTCTCCAGGGTCTTGACCGAATAACTGCTTGGTGTTAGAACTTGGGGTCAATTCCATGGGAAAACTCCACGGTTCTGATGCAGAATTGCATAAAGCAAAGAGGTGGCTGTTCGAGATTTTGTACCTGTCCCCAAATTATGCTGCCATGTACTTTATATCAGACCATATTCATAGCCCCTAAGGGTTTAAATCCGAAGCAAATATTTGACTTATACAACCTCAAAGTTGAAAGGAACCTTTTAAATTATGTAAATTTTTCTGTGTTTGTGCATTTGAGGCGGCAGAGAGGAGTGTCCATTGCTTCTTCCCCACCCCCAGTCTCCCCTCCAGTGTAGGAATTACAAGTACCCACTCCTTGCCCACCTCCAGTGGCAGGGAGATCTCACCACTTTACACAGCAGGCTGCTTCACTCTTGGACAGCTGTGTTGTTGGAAAGTCTTTTGTATGCAGAGGGAGAGTCTACCTTTTGCCCTCAGAATTTTCCACAGGTTTCTTCCTCTTCCACACTGATATTCCTAGAGGCTCTGGACAATATTTCTCAGTTACTTAGGACCTTCTCTTTTCCAAAATAGCCCCAGTTCTTTACTGCAATTTCCAAGTACAGTGTTTGGATTTTTCTCTCCTTTTTTCCCTTCTTTTCTGCTTTTTTTCTTTTTGCTGTCCTTTATTTCTGAGCATGTAGAACAAAATGGATCCAAAATAAAACTTTAATTATTGGGCACTTTTTAAACTGGTTTAAATACTTTCAGGGTCCATAGACTCCTTTGAGAAACTGATAAAAGCGATGGAAGCTTTTCCCAGCTTCCTCAAATGCACAGCCACACAACATTCAGCATAGAGCACTGGGCTTCATAGCCTGGTATTCATTGTGTCGTGAACTTTTACTTATCTTAAGTAATCCTGTGAGTTGGGTACTTTGATTAGCTCCACTAATAGAAAAAAAACAAAAAACAACTGAAACACAGAGATTACGTTATTGCCGCAGGTCACCCAGCTAAGAAGCTGTGTGGGAACAAGCTGTAGTCTCTGGTGTGAAGGATCTCATAGTCTCATGCGGGAAATGGACATATAAAAATGAGCCAGTAGACGAAGTTCTGTGCAGTTGGGAAACAGTGCTAATAAGGGTGCAAGCCTTACGCTTTAGGAACTCCAGGAGGTAAGCACATGTTCCTGGAAGCAGGACACTGCCCCTGACAAGGTGAGTTGCAAGAAATCCAGGTAGCAGATGCCACAGACAAAGGCACAGGGTGTGAAAGTGCAGCTCCGAGAGCCAGAATATAGTGTGAGTATACGAGTATAGCACAAGGCCAGGAGAGGGCAGGGGTCAGGCCAGAAGGAACCTGGGAGGGCATGCTTTGTCCTACATGTGAGGACAAGCTGGTGAAGGGTTTAAGGAGAGGCACGACATAGTTGCATTTGTGACCAGAAAGGTCACTGGCTGTCGTGTGGAGGGGACAAGGCAGGCAGCAGGGAGACAGGTGGGGAGGGCTGACCTGGAACAGGTGCTGTGGGAGGTGGAAATCAGCAGGGGGGTATGAGAACAATGGAGCAGATGCAGCAAGGTCTACAAAAGAGTTGGGTTTGGGGTGTGAGAGGTTAGAGAGAAGCTGAAGATGGAACTGGGCATTTGAATGAGATTTATCTCCCCACAATGGGAAGACTTTAAAAATCAGGCACTGAGCTCTGTCCACGCATTAATTCATTTTACTTTCAAAACCACGCTCTGCATTATAGATGGAACACTGAAGCGCAGAGAGGTCAACGTGCCTAAGGCACAAGGGTAGTAAGTGCGGGACCGATTAGAGCTCAGGTGTTCTGGCCTCTACCGCCATGTCCTTAACCAGCAGACAGCGCTGCCTCTTTGTTAAATGAGTATTGAATGAGATAATAGTTGTAGAAGCATCTGGCTTACAGGAGGCGTTGTCAGTGTTTATCAGGTGAACAGGGCTCTGCCTTGAATGTCTTAATACTGGAGAGCCCTTTCCAACTTCCAGAGCCCTTTAATCTGCCTTACTCCCTTTTGGCCACAGTCACAACAATCCTGTCAGAAGGACCGGTGAGGTGCATGGCATTGGGAATGGGCTTGAGATGTATGGTCTATTCCTGCTTATTCCCGTTTTTCAAAGGAAGGAACTGAGGCTCAGACATCTTAACTAGGTAGAGTGAGGAGAACACCAGGATAACTACCACGGGATGCTGGGCCGTCACTTTGTAGGTACCAGGTGACTAGGTTCACATCTGACTCCACCGTCTCCTGGCTGTGTGACCTTGGGCAGAATCACTTCCCTTCTCTGAGTTTCCTTATTTGTAGCAATAATACCCACTTCTTAAGGTGACTTCAGAATTAAACATGAAAACCCATGTAATGCAGAAGTGATACTTAGTGTGTACTCAGGAATGTGGTTTTCTTGAAGGCCAAGGATTCCTGTTCAGATTGCTTTATATAAGGTAAAAGGCAGAGATGAAAAAATGCAGAAATGGGTCTACACGTATATACAGATTTAGCTAGCATCATCCTTCTATAGGGAGCCTGAAGACCTTGCCCACTCCTGGGGTCATGACAGAGGTGTGTTATGTTAACGCCAGATACTCCATCAGGGAATATTTCCTGAATGTCTGTCAGGTACAATGGAGCTTGAAATCTCGCTGTTAAAATTGCAGTTGTCATGGAAATGGGCCTCAGCTCACAGAAAAGGCCTGCAATCCATGGAGACCTCCTGTATTTCTTTGTTTTTTTTTTGTTTTTTTTTTTTGTTGTTGTTGTTTTTTGCTGTACGCGGGCCTCTCACCGTTGTGGCCTCTCCCGCTGCGGAGCACAGGCTCCGGACGCGCAGGCTCAGCGGCCATGGCTCACGGGCCCAGCCGCTCTGCGGCACGTGGGATGTTCCCGGACCGGGGCACGAACCCGTGTCCCCTGCATCGGCAGGCGGACTCTCAACCACTGCGCCACCAGGGAAGCCCGACCTCCTGTATTTCTGATTCATGAAGGAGGAAAATGCCACTGTGTCCTTGACCCATGCGGGTGGGAACAAATGTGTGCTCGTTATATTCAATCTCAGGCCTGTTGCCGCTTCCAGGGTTGCTTTCCTGAAAAGTGTGGCAAAGCACCACCGGCTGACAGGCCGTCCCCTGAGGCAGAATCAAAGGCAAATGGACTGGGTTTCTGTGAATAAATAATAAGAGTGTGCAGCTGCACTGCAGGCAGCACTTGCCACCGCAAGGAGTCTGGTTGGGCGATCTGTGAGCGGAGCCAGGGAGGAAGGGGGCTCTGGTCATGAAAGGAAGGAACAGAGTCCTGGGTTTATGAAGTATTTGAGCTGGAAAATCTCTCAGACAGCAATCACTGTGGCTGTGACTCCCAGCACAGAATTTGGATGGTGTATGAATTCGCTTTGATGCAATAATGCCACGTAACAAACAACCTTGTAATTCTGTGGCTTACAATAGCAAATAGTTGTTTGTTGTTCACAGGTCTGCGGGTGGCAGAGACTTAGGAGGGCTTAGCTAGATTTATCTTCAGGCTTCTTTTTGGGTCAGGCATGCTCCTCATAGCATCTCATACTGGGACTCAGACTGAAGGAGACACCATTCCTTGGGTCTTGTGGTTTTCATGGTGGAGGATGGACTCTCAAGAAATGGAGCTGGAACCCACCTGCCTCTTAAAAGCTCGTGCTCAGACTGGTGCAGTCACATCCACTCTCATTCTGTTGGTCAAAGCAACTCGAGTAGGCACACCCACAGTCAGTGCGGCTGGGAGAGCCCTGCACCCACATTGGAACATGGCAAGTGTGGGAAGGCAGGAAGGATTGTGAAAGAAATAACACAATCTACCACCGAGGGTCTCCATCAAGATTATCCTACATGTTTGTTAATAACAAATTCCTGGCCCATAAACTAGACCTGGCAAATGAAAATCTTGACAAAAACACCTGGATTGGAGTTTTTAGCAGACAATCCCAGTGGATTTTCAGGATTAATCTAGGCTCTGGTGCCATGTTGTGAGTTGTACTTGCATGAGTGAGGGGTGTGCCTACCTGTCCTATTGAATGTTTGAGTTGCAGCGTGAGCCTTAGTGTCAGTGACTTGTAGAGTCTGAAGGACTAATAACTTTCAGAACTCACCTTGACATCTTGCCTTACGAGAAAACCGTTTCACCTGCACTCAATGCATGGGCAAGCACATTTCTACCAAATGCGGCTTCCCTTATCTTTTTGAGACTCGTTTTCACTATTACCCTTTGGAGAGGAAGATATTCTTCATCTTTCCAGGAGTAACTTTTCATTTAATTTCTCTGAGCCCCTTCCCACGGATAAATCAGGCAGCCTCATGAGAATCTGTGTGCGCCTGCAGCCCCGGGATGGAGCTGCCCTTTTCGTGTGAAGGCCAGACCTCTGAGATCCGTTTTTGGCACTCATTCATTCACTGACCCCAGATTCCGATGTGTGTATTAGTGAAGAATTGTAGGAGAGGGGACATGGGAGTGTCACATGCCCTCCCCACAACTTCCTGGGTGGGATAATTAAAGTATTGATAGGATGGCACTCAGAGTGAAATGTATTTGAAACCAACTACATACATTGTGAAACATAATCTATGACTGTTTTTGTTCCGTGGCAATGTAAAGATTACAGATATGCCTGTGAGCCGAGAAAGAAAAGCAGTGAGGAACTCCAAGCCTGGGTGAGGTAGGAGGGAGAGGGACAGGGTCCCAGGGTTTGGAGAAACCTCACTGTCCCAGTGCCCAGTGGTGTTTCAGGACCACGGACAGCACGACATTCCCCTTTGCTTTCCTTGTTTACAGCGTGGAACCTGGAAACTGCAGAACACTGCTGTGTATATACTATGTATTTTGCTGGACTGTTCTCCTTCTCCTTCGTTTTTTCGGCTTCATGAACTTCTCATATTTCAGAACCCAGATCAAACATCTTCTCCTTGATGATAAAGTCACTGCCTCTCTCTGTCTCTGTAATAACAGCTTTTGTTCTCTACAGTTTTTCAGAGAGCCAAGGTTGCTAAACTAGTCATTTGGGGGTAAGTTGTTGGTTTGATGAGAGTAGCACCTCTTTTTTCTTCCGAGGCTCCGCAGACCGTAATGAGTTTTCTACTCCTCTGACTTTGGATTGGAAACGACCGACTTTATTCCCACCATGCAGGAAAGGAGGGAGAACAGAATGCAGGGAGGCGTCATGCTTCGCTCAGGGACAGACAGTGATGCAAAAGATGCACTGTGATCCAGACCTCCCCTCCTGGTTGAGGCCGACTGTTGTTTATTTTGCTGTTGTGTGGGTAAGAATGTCTGAAGCTTTAAAGGTTCATTTTTGTAAGCGGCACTCAACATAGCAGTTAATGATTGTGAAGAGAGCAAAGGCATCCATCCCGCCAACACCAGCTCTTTCCTCCCGGTTGGGCTGGAGCGGAGATTAACGGTAGGTTTGGAGAAGAAGGCCTTCCCTTCTCTGGGCTACTCCTCTGACTCCCAGGATATTTGGCAATAGAGAAGTGATGAGGTTTAGGTGGGCCCCTTGTGAGAAGGCCTTCCAGCCTCATCTGTATTAGATAGGCTTTGCATTAAGCAGGCTTCTGTTCCCAAGCCACAGGGTTAGGCTTTCAGGGAATTCTAAAAGCAGAGAAGAGAGGTTTCTGATCTGTCAGTCTACTCTTTCCTCCTTTTTCCTTTATTTCTCCCCTCCCCATTTCCTCCCTTTCGTTCTTCCCTCTTTCCTTCATATTCCCTTCCCTTTTATCACTCCTTTATCTCACTTTCCTCTTCTATCCTCACTCCCTCTGTCATTTCAAACACTCTCTTTTTCTCCCTGCCTCTCTCCTTGCCTCCTGGCTATCACCCGCTCTCCGCCCACTCAGCAAACACTTGCTAAACACTGTGTAAGGTTTATGCCTGGTCCCTGGGGATTTGGAGATGACTCACACAGGGCTGTCCTGGCCGTGGAGGGGTGTCCAGCCCAGCAGGAGATGGGCACTTGAACAGTGACCGTGGTGTGATGAGTATTGTTGGGGAGGTGTGTGCAAGGGGCCACGGGGACATAGGGAGGCACCTCAGGTCAAGAACTACCAAAAAGATCTACCTTGTGGAGAGTTTGGTATTTTGCTTTCCCACCTAACATTTTATTGTCTAGTGCTCTTATTTATCCTTAAATATTCCTGGAGAATATTTTAGTAGCTGTATGTCACCCCATTAGTGGTGTGGTTGCAAGATTGTCTGTAATTCTGGTTCACCTCTTTGTGTATAATTCTTTGACTCTGTTTGGGATATTTTCCTGAAGACAAATTCTCAGCATCAGATTTCTAGGTCAAAAGTCGTGAACAAGGGCTTCCCTGGTGGCGCAGTGGTTGAGGGTCCGCCTGCCGATGCAGGGGACACGGGTTCGTGCCCCGGTCCAGGAAGATCCCACATGCCGCGGAGCGGCTGGGCCCGTGAGCCATGGCCGCTGAGCCTGTGCGTCTGGAGCCCGTGCTCCGCAGCGGGAGAGGCCACAACAGTGAGAGGCCCGCGTACCGCAAAAGAAAAAAAAAAAAGTCGTGAACAATTTTAAGACTCTTCATACATTTTGTAAACGCGGCTGACGCCTACTCTTATTGAGAAATCCCCGCTTGGAGGAAAATGTAAAGGTTATCAGTTCCTCTTGTTCCACTTCTGCCCAGTTTTTGGATGATGCTTCAGTTCAGAAACTTTTGTAGGTTTGAATTCTTCCGTGATGAAAGCCCTTTCATTAGCATCGACACCAGCCTAGCCTTGCCCCAGCTCGTGGCCTTAGAGTCCCCATGAGCCAGCACCTGCTTGCCCCTCCAGCCTGCCCACCCTGAGGTCGTACTTCAGCCAGGGAAACCACTTACAGACCCCCAAGCACACCAGGCTCCCCCGAACCCCGTACCTTTGCCCCACCATTCCCTCTCTCTGCAGTCTCTTCTCTCCTTTGCCATGTGGCTAATTCCTAACTCATTCTTCAAGCTCAGAATAGGCATGATTCCCCTGGAAGGGCCGGAGTGGAGGCCTCCTCTGCTCCCACCACCCCTCTGTCCCAGCCCTTCCCACACTGGAGTGCAAAGGTCTGGTTATGACTCAGTCTCCCCCACTGGCCTACTTCTTTTAGCTGCACATATTCTTTCCTTAAGCAAATATTGATTGTAGTTCCTGCTACAGAAAATGGCACAGAATAAACAATGTGTAACTCAGCTGAGTGGTCACCACTGGTGGGCGTGGGCAAAGTGCTTTATATATGTACCCCGTGGGGTTCTCCCACAGCCCTGCGAGGCAGGGACAGTTATCCCCAATTTATAGATGAGGAAACTGAGGCTTGGAGAGGTTAAGTCATGTGGCTAGCAAATGGGCAAGAATCGGAAGCTGCATCTGTCTGACTCTGGGCATTTTATTGTTGTACAGCACTGATCCAAGGACGTGAGCCATGCTGAGCATAAGTCTCTTTAGGTCACTGCTGTCACCCTGGAAGGAACGGGCGGTCTCTGGCCTACCCTTGCTGTTTGATTTCTGTTGAGTTTTTAATGAGATAGTTCATTTTCTTTCAAGGTATTTAAACGATGAATTTTGTACGGAGTTCGTCACTGTTCATATCTGTCGACTATTTGCTCCTCTTGGTAATCCTGGGAGAGGCAGGGTATTGTCTTTTTTCTTTTAAAGGTGTGACTTTTATTAAATTCTTAAAAGTTATGTATCATAAAATTCACTGTTTGGGGAGGGGATGGTTCTTTAGGCTTTCACACTCACACTTCCTGCATGAAGAAAGGGAATCCTGGAGAGCTAGGTCCTCAGGTTCTTTCTAAATTGCATCTGATTATGGGGTGTCATGGATTCTACAGGGTGAACGTGTTTAAAAACGTGACAGAAGTGTGTTTGCTGGAGCGAATGCTGGACAGGAAGTCAGGAAACCTTGGGTCTAACCTCCACGCCTGTTGGTTGTGTGAATTTGAGAGTTCAGCTCATCTCGAGCCCCATTTCCATCTGAGGTTGACTAGACCTCACATTCCACAAGAACCACTCAGCACAACCAGGCGTGGAGAGCGTCACTGTCGTAAATCACATTTCCTAAGGTGTCTTCTGAGGAGGAGTCCCTTTGTCAAATGTCTCGCAAAATGAAGGGTCTAAATTTGGAAGAGATCAAACTCAGTTCCCCTCTTGAATATTCACATTACACATCAGCAGAGTAAAGGATCTGGGAATTCCTGACATAAAAACGATCTTTGCTTCTGTTTAACCCAGAATTTTCTAAACTCACTACACCTGGGAATCTCCTTTGGGCTCAGCCTCTAACAAAACCCCTCTGGGCTAGAGTTCCAAAGAACACGGTTTTGAAAGTGCCAGTTAAAAGGCAAACACAGTACTAACTGTAAGGAAGAAAAGAAGAAAGTCACATCAGCTCTTGCCTTCTGGTGGGCTTATTTTTTAGAAACATGCTGGCCCCTGAGAACAGAAAGAGCCGGGACCCCGGTGGCAGCTGCCCACAGTATCTGCTGGTAGTTGGTAGGGAGGGGGCGTGGATTTGAACGTCTGATTCTGGGAAGGGCAGAGCAAGGCGGGGCTGATCTTCTGGCGTGCAGCGCATTAAATACCACCTTTCAGGACTAGGCTGAAAAGCCCTCTATTCAATGTGACAAGGCAGAAGGCTGCCTGTGGGAGGCCATGTTCCAGAAGCCAAGCACCAGCTGCCGATGAATCACAGTTTCCTGCTTTCTGGTGTCCGGGGAAACCTGCACACCAGCGTGTCTCTGCTTCTGGATATGCAGGGCCCATGCCTCTTTCCCTAGGTCCTGGCTTCAGTCTTACGGCTAAGAGGGAGGTTGTCGGCCCTGGGAGTGACTGAGCTTGAAGCCCCTTCCTCCAGAGACCCCTCTCCTCGAGAACAGGACATACTTCTCTTGCTTGGCTCGCGGCTCATAGTTCTTTGTCTTACGGCTGTGATGCCTTTTCTCTCCATCTTCACCCATTCATCCTTCAAGAATCAGTTCAGGCATCCATCCATCCATCCATCCATCCATCCATCCATCCATCCATCCTGCCAGGCTGTGTCCAAAGTATCAGAGATGCAACAATGAAGAAAACAGATGAAATCTCTGCCCCCATGGAGCTAAGTCTCTTAAGAAACTGCAGGGGCAACTCTAGGTGGTACCATCCATCCACAGCAACGTGTCTATGATTGGCCCCCTGTGAGTTGTGCCTGACACAGCCAGTGGGGTAACACACCACAGCTCTGATGTCAGTGGGACAAGTCACATTTTTAAACAAACATGTAAATAGAGACTATGTCAGATATACTATATTAAGTACCATGTAAACATAAAGTGGGTAAGAGGTGAGGGGTCTGCAGGCAGGGCAGCGGTGTAAGGTGTTCCAAACAGGGCAGCCAAGGGGAGGGCTGTCAGGTAGGTGACACTGAGCACAGACCTGAATCAAATGAGAGAGTGAATTTTGCCTACATAGTAGGATTCCAGGTTAAATAGGGTCTGGCTGACCTGGCTTTCACTCTGGGGGAAAATATACCGCGACAAGAACCCACTGGAGGGCTCTGCGCAGCAGGCTGCGTGCTCTGTGTCTGCTCAGCAAGCCTTGCCTGACTCCTGAGTTTGGGTGAAGCCCTCCTTTTCCAGGCTTGCGCAGCATCCTCTGCCTTCCTCTCGTGGTCAATGCTTTGGGACCACCGGCACGGATCTGAGGCACATTCTGTGATAGAGGGTTCCTAAGAGTGTCCCGGCGGGATCGAGCCCCAGTTGCTCACAGTGTTAGCCAGATCAGTGCCTGCCTCCCTCACTCCGCTTCGTGGAGTAACCTCCCAGAATCACTGCTTGCCTCTCAATCCTTGTCTCAGGTTCTGCCTCCAGGGGAACCCATGCAAGACACTCCTTCTGAGGTGGCTACCCTGAATCGTTGCTGTCTGTTTCCTGTCTGTCTTCCTGACCAAAGGGTGGGGCTTAAGGGCAGAAGCTGTGTTTTATCCATCACCCCATCTCCCGCTAGGAGATAATACAAATAGTAAATATGCACATGGCAAAAAAAATTCTCAGCCTCCAAGAAATGCAGATTAACAAATATTAATGATAACCAAGGGTGTTTTGGTGGTCTTGGGATGGCAAATTGGGGAGGTACTTTTGGAAAGCAATCTGGTCATATTTATCAAGGGCTGAGCGCAAGGTTTATACTGTTTGACTCAGTTGTTACATTTCTGAGAATTTAGCCTAACAAATAGTACAAATTCAGGGAAAAGCTTTGTGCATAAAGATGTTCATTATAGCAATATGTATCATTGTGAAACATTAGAAAGAACAATGGGGGAAATTAACCATCTATTGTGCATCCACAAAATGGAATCTTCTGCAGCCACTTAAAAACTATGGTTATGGTAAAATGCAAAAAGGACACGATCCTGTTTTCTTTTTAGCTCCTAGAATTTGCTACATCCCTTGCTGCCTCTGGGACCTGGCACACCATTTCTCTGCCCAGACACCCAGCACTCACCGTACTGGCCTTCTCCCCCACCCTTTGTTTGGTTCAGCTTATCTAGAATTATTTTCTCGATCTGAGCTTGCCTTACCTGACCTTTAATAAGGTTGGCAGCCCTTTTACTTTGTGGCCACGGTGGGCACCCTATACTTCTCCCCTTTTGGAACCCCACCTGCTCCCGGGATTTGTTAAACTTCTGTCTCTCCCTCATCAGCTCCACGAGAGCTCATTCTGCCCTGGCTCATCAGGGCCTGGCCCCGGGCTTGGAGCCGAGGCAATCGGCTGGTACCTAATGGGCGCATGGCTGAGTCAATGGCTGTGTGTGCTAGAATGACAAGTACGGAAAGTAGAGGGAAATGGGAGAAAAGCATCAGAACGCTGATTGGAGTTTTTCTGGGGGAGCTGCATTTATTTTTTGATCATTTCACTGTCTCTTAAAATGTCTCTAAATTGAGTTTTATTATATTCAACAGTTAGAGATCATGGACTAAAGTATTTATAGGTGAAATTATATGATATTTGGGATTTGCTTTATAATACCTCAGCGAAAACAAAGCCGAAGTGCTTGGAGGGGAAAGAGGTGAAAGGAGAAGGGTGAAGTATTTAAAGAATCTGGGTGAAGGTTCACAGGGGGCTTTTTAATACCATTACTTTAGAAAAGAGTTGAAAATTTTTATGTTAAAAGTTAGAAAGAAAAAAAACATTTCCTGGCTCTTCTCTAATGACATTTACTACTTTGCTTGGCTTTTCAGAGTGACCGACTCCTCATCAAGGGTGGACGAATCATCAACGATGACCAGTCCTTCTATGCCGATGTCTACCTGGAAGATGGACTCATAAAGTGGGTTGACCAAACAGACCTTTTAAGAAGCCCGTCTCCCTAGGCTGCCTGGCCCTTAGAGGGACTGGAAGGCTGGTGTTCTGCCCCAGAATGAATGTACCAGCTCTTGTGACTCTCAGGGCTGGAGAGATGTGGGGAGGTGCAGACCATGGCTGTAGAAGGGGCTCGTGTTTGTTGAGCGCCCCGTGACCGCACCAGGCTCCCTGCCACGGCGCTCACGCAGGCCACGATGCCCACAGAGGCTGTGAAGTACACACGCTGGCCCCTCTTCTGTTCTTGGGACCGGGCTCGTGTTTGTTGACCGCCCCGTGACCGCACCAGGCTCCCTGCCACGGCGCTCACGCAGGCCACGATGCCCACAGAGGCTGTGAAGTACACACGCTGGCCCCTCTTCTGTTCTTGGGACGGGGGGGCCATAGGGTTAAGTGGCTGTCCCACGTTGCAGAATGAGTTAGGGTCAAGGCCTCGAATCCAACCTAGCTCATCTGACTGATTCACAGCTCTTTTGTCTCCCTGCCCAGAATTTCTGGAATTGGGTGGAGGGGGCTGCGAGAGAAGGAGTCATGTTTAGCCCCCAGGCAGAGCCTTGGCATTTAAAGGGAAGACATGCCTTGGGACTGGAGCTCTCCTTTGCCTCCTCCCCATTGGCTGCCCCTTCAGCCCTGCTAGGACCTCCCAAGTGTGTTAGTCTGTCTGGGCTGCCATAACACAACACCCCAGATGGCATGGCCTACACAACAGAGATTTATTTCTCCCAGTTCTGGAGGCTGAAGGCCAGGATCAAGGTCCCAGCGGGATGGTTCCTCCTGAGGCCTCTCTCCCTGGCTTGCAGACAGCCGTCTTCTTGCTGTGTGCTCACGCGGCCTTTGCTCTGTGCGTGTACCTCCGGTTTCTCTTTCTCTTATAAGGACGTCAGCCCTATTGCATTAGGACCCCCGACCTAGCAGCCTCATTTTAACTTAATTACCTGTTTAAACACCTTATTTCCAAGCACAGTCACATTCGGAGGTATTGGGGCTTCAGTATGTGGGTTTGGGGGACACAATTCAGTCCATAACACCAGACAGTGGTTTTTACGTGGTTTCCACTTTTTACCATCTGCTGCTCGGCCTCTTCTTCTGGAGCCTGGGAGAGTAGAGTCCGAGACCATCTCAGGATCCAGTTTGGGCAGCTGGCGCTGGAAGGAAAGGCAGAGGGGGTGTGAGGACGGCCACGCTCAAACAGGAGTGGGGTCTATTGGTGGGCCCATCCTGGGGCCATGTATGCGCTGATGATGACGATGATGATGGTGAGGAGGGGAGAGAAGGAGGCTGTGGACTGTCATGATCATTAAGAGACAACCTGTGCGAAGACCCTGTGAAGAGTAGGTGCTCAGGGCAGCATTGAGCCCTCCCCTGCCTCCCTCTGCCTGCCCCCACCCCTAGTCCTGGATGGATCTGACCATTTCTGGGCCAGCTCAGGCCTCACCTCCTCCAGTTCATCCCCCCCGCTGCCCAGCTCACTCTTTACAGCCCCACTGAAAACTTGATGTTTGCAGAACTTGCCAAGCACTCTTGCCTGGGAACAACCTTGCACCCATAAATTCTCAGCCTGAAATGCCTTGCTCCTCCCCCCATTCTCGTTTCATGCCCCTGCCCCCCAACTCCTGTTTGTCCTATGGGCCCAGCTTGTGTGGCTCCTCCTCCAGGAAGCCTTCCGGAGCCCAGGCTCTTCCTCTGTACTGGCTACCGCTCCCCCTGTGCTGGCCGCCTCTCCCCCCTGGTTGTGCATTTGCCCCTGACGAGGGGTCTTGCCTTATTGCCTCCCAGCCAGGGACCTGGCACGATGCCAAGGATGGATGGGACCCTGGAGTGTTGAAGTGAGTGTAACATACAAACACTGACACATCAGATGGTGGGGACCTCGACCTCAGCCAGGGTACAGCCTGGAACCAGAAAGGAGATAAAGGCAGGGGGTGGGGTGGGGTGTGGTGAGATGCATGATAAAGTGAGGTTTCTAAGTCACCACTGCTTAGATAAGGCACAACCAATCGGCACCGAGTTCCCCACTTATGCGGGGCCTCTGGAGTCCTGGGGACAAAGAGACGCGGAGAACCCTGTCATGGGACCACCATTCCCTGCAGCGACACAGAGTTGGAGGTTGGAAGGCTGTGTGAACACCTGGAGACTTAGGACTTAGGCCACCCAGGGTATTCAGGAAATAGGCAGTTTCCGTAAATTCAATACTTGTCCGCTCCTCTTAGTGGGAGACGCCTTTTACTTTTAACCGTGTTGCTGAAAAGCTTTCTAAGCACTGGGGCTGCTTTTCCTGCCTTATTAAGCAGAGCGAGTGTCTGTGTCTGAATGTCTTGCAGGGTCTTCAGATGGTCACGTGGGGCACGGGTCCCCGCTGACTGAGAAGGAGGTGTGGAAGGGGGGAGAGCCTGAGGAACCGCTTGGCATGAGGAGGCTCGGTTATTTCCCTTCACTTTGATTAAACCCCAAGAATCCTTTCATTTTGCGGCCATTCGCCAAGTTTTACTAAAAGCTGTTCAGCCGGGTTTGTGCAGAATCCGTTATGATTCATCGAGGGCTCCATCCAATGGGCTAAGCATTGGAGAATCAGATGCTGATGGCGCAGGACTTTTTTCTGAGTGATGGTGAGGGTGACGTTGGGGTAAGGGCAGGGGTCTGCTTCTCCGGCTTCCTTCCTCTCTTCCCTTTCCTTCCGTGCACACTGCCGCTGAGGACCATTCGGGGAATCTTCCTCCTAATTCATGGGGGGCGGGGTTCCATTTAGTTTACTCCCAGTTCGGGGAGAATCTGCTGCTTCTGCAGAAGGGAAGCAGGGAGACTGGCCGAGCTTGGTGGGCAGAGCCTGATACTAGACTTGGGGACAATGGGCTTGAATCCAGATCCAGCGCTGACTTGCTGCGTGGCCTTCGATAAGTCACCGCCCCGCCCCGGCTTCCGTTTTCCTCTTTTGCAGAATGTGAATACTTCCTCCCCCACAGGTTGTTGGCAGGGGATTAGAGAGGGTTTGTTAACAGGCGATGATCTGCCTGCTAAGAACGGCCCTGAGCCGTAGAACTTTTGGCACCGCGGTGTGGCGGCTGAGTCACAGACCGGGATCGGATTGGGCTGTGCCGAGTGTCTGCGCATGCCCATTCTCATGGGGCTGAGCCCGTTCCTTTGCCAGTGCTACGCATTCTGAACATCACCCCGTCTTCTTTAGAAGCTAGTGTGAGCGCAAGTGAGACCGTCGGTGAAGGGCTTATTAGAAGAGAATCCTATAGTTGGTGCTCAATAGCGGTTCACTGCTCTTGGTGTAAAGCTTGGGGGTGACTTCTCTGAACCCCATTCCCTTCAGCTCCTGGCACATGGCCATGAGCTTGGAGATGGACGGTGAGAAGATTGGACCAGGCAGGATTCTGTACATGATGATGTACGGAGGGAGTGGGGTGGCGATTAGAAGCAGCAGCGGCCGCAGTTGTAGTGCTGGTGGAATTGGCAGAAATGCTGACATTTCCTGGGGCTCGCCATGGCCCTGGCACTGCGCTTGGACTAGACCAGTTTCTGGTTTCAGGGTAGACAGTGTGCGATGCTCCAGTTCTGTGGAAGAGCCCCAGGTAGAGCCCCGTCACTTCTGTGCCCCGACGTGCCTGGACCAGCCGGCCCAGGAGTCCAGAAGAGCAAGGAGCTTTCGCACCTGCGAGTGGATTCTGTTTGGGGCCTGACATTGCGGTCACTGAAGGAATATTTTCCTATGTCTTCATTACTGGTGTTTTTAGGTAGCTTAGAAAAACCAATATTGGGGCCACATCCCAAGAGTTTAGAACAACTGGATTTCTTTTTTAAATAAAAATTGCTCGTGGTCAGATGTAGTGCTCTCAGCCGGGCACTGACCGTGGAGCTGTTGAATCTGTCCTGGTCTGGCTCAGACTCCCTCACCCCACCCTGGTGAGGGATACGTCACCTGACTCTGGTTCCAACACATAAGACACAGCGGACACCGCAGGGGCAAGGCTTTGAAATTCCTAGGCTCTTCTTCCTCGTTTCCCAGCTTTTGGAATTTGCCCTCCTTCTAGAGGAGGTTTCCAGGCACCAAGCACGTGGGGAAACAAAAGTGTTGGTCAGCCTGCCTAGGAGAGCTCTGCTACCCGCCGTGTGATTCCCTCATGGCAGGTTTTACGGGGGCTTAAGAAGCCTTCCCGAGGCTGGTGCTCGTGACTGTTGCAAATGAGAACCCAGGTTGCCTGTCAGTATCAGTTTGCGGGGACTGACATAACAAAGTCCACAGACTCGGATGTTTAAACAACAGATATTTGTTTCTCACAGTTCTGAAGGCTGGATGTCTGAGATCAGGGTGTGGGCAGGCTGGTTTCTTCTGAGGCCTCTCTCCTTGGCTTATAGATGGCCGTCTTCTCCCTGTGTCCTCACATGGTCCTCTCTCTGCATGTCTGTGTCCTAATCTCCTCTTCTCATAAAGACACCAGTCAGATTGGGTCAGGGTCCACCCTAACAGCCTCGTTTTAACGTAATGACCCCTTTAAAGGCCTTCTCTCCAAATTCGGTCACATTGTGAAGGGCTAGGGGGTTAGGACTTCAAAATATAGACTTCGGGGCGTCACAGTTCACTTCACGGCCCTGTCTCTGAAGACTTGCAGAGCTAAGGGGACTCTTCACTGCTTTCCCCCCATCGCTCACCTCTGTGTCCCCAAAGCAGTTGCCAAAAGTGTGTGAAGTGCTCTGGAGTGTCGGGCTGTTCAGAGAACCCGATGCTGGTCTCACTGCTGTTGGATTCAGCTCTGCCACTGCCTCCCCCTGGAAGCCCTCCCAGATAACCAGGCTGGTGAAATGGCCCACCTTGCGCTCCCCACACCCTGTATGAACTGGATTGTAACCATCTGCTTTACATGCCTTTCCTCCTCGTTAGGCTGTGAGCCCCTGGAGGGCAGGGACCCTGCCTCAGTTATCTCTGTTCACCCAGTGGCCTGCGTAGGACCTGCCTCAGAAATGTTTATCTAATGGAACTGAAGCTGCACGGTTGACAGCCATTTTGTTTTTCTTTTAAGAACCAAAGTCCGTCTCTGTTGTTTGTGCCCAGGCAAATAGGAGAGAACTTAATTGTTCCCGGTGGAGTGAAGACCATTGAGGCCAATGGGCGGATGGTTATTCCCGGAGGTATCGATGTCAACACGTACCTGCAGAAGCCCTCCCAGGGGATGACGGCCGCTGATGACTTCTTCCAAGGGACCAAGGCAGCACTGGCAGGAGGGACCACGATGATCAGTGAGTCGTACCCCTGCCTTAGGGCATAGGCTGTGACAGCTCTAATGCATCCTCAGCATCTTGAGTAACACCAGGCACTTTGCTCAGGGTACCTGGTGTGCAGGTGGCTAAAGTTTTGGAACCAGTGATGTAGATGTTGTTATGACAGATGGGGCTGTAAGGGCTCAGAGAAGTGAGATAAGTTGCTGAAGGTTACGCAGCTGGGAAGTGGTTGTGTTAGACAGTGTTGCTGCCGTAATGCTATGATAATGCTGCATAACAAACCGTCCCCAAACTTCAAGCAAACACTTGTTTTTCTTATTCAAGGGTCCACAGGAATAGGAGCAGGACTGGTGTGGGTCTGCTTTAGGCTGTGGGTTGGCTTTGGGGTGGGGGTACCATGGCTCTCCCATTCTGGAACCAATGATCAACTCAACCGTGCTCTTCTCCAAGTGGAAGGCAGAAGTGCAGGCAGTGTCTGGCAGAAACTTGCTCCTCCTCTTACCACCTCATTTCTTCACCTACACACTGTGACTTCAGCCCTCTGTTCTGTTGGCCAAAGCAAATCACACGGCCAAGCGCAAAGTCCCTGAAATTGCATTCTGTCCACAGTGAACCATGGTGAGGGTGGGAAGGGAAAGAATTGTGGACAAATAACGCCATCTACCACAGTGGTCTGTCTGGGTTGCTGGACTCTTCCTCTACTGCCCTTTGCAGCCAGATTGTTGTAATTTTTTTTTAATCCAACAGAGCTTTTGTTTGGATTCCATTTTAATGAGCAATTTTGATTAAATAGGCAGCAGTGTATTTGAAATATTCTTTCAATAGTTAGACTCCACATCTAGGTGGCTTGTCCCTGAGCTGGTCCCAACCCTGCCCATCTCTCCCCATCAAAGAGTTCCTCTGGAGGTGCACGCTGACTGGAGTTGGCCACTGTGAGCAGAGCTCATGTATCAGAGTTCCCGTCCCCCTGAGCCAGGAGGGTATGGCCCAGCTCAAGCACCGTTCTGATCCCTTTTCCAAAAAGCAGCCCTGTGTCGGCTGGTTAGGAACGTGGGAGGAGCCCAGATTTGGGACTTGGATCCTAGCTGCCAGGGTTTGCACTGGTCACGGCCACTCAGCAGCTGCACCACTGGGCAGTATTAAGCCTCTGTGAGCCTCAGCTTCCTCGTCAGTAACGTGGACTTTGTAATGTGCCCCCAGCCCATACATGTGGCTCCTTAACATGGTGCATGGCATATGGTGGTAAGTGCTTTGGGAACAGGAGCTGGGATATTCTGAGAGCTGGAGATGGAAGCTCCAGGCTCAGGGGACCTGTGTGAGGTAGAGGACAGAGCCCTGGATGAAGAATCGGGATCCCTGGAGTTCCCCTTGGCTCTTTTCCCATCACCAGCTGTGAAACCCCTGGGGGACCCCTCCACCAACCCCATGGGCCTCATCTTCCCCATCTACACAAGAGTGGTTTTCAAAGTATGTTTCATGGAGCACCAAGAGCCTGCAGAAGCCCTCCCATAGCCCTCCCAGGCTATGAAGTCACCGTGAGAACCACAGTTAGGAGGTGTGGGGGGTGGCAGGGAGGTTCTGAGTCCCCACCCCATTTCTTCATTTAACAGATATTTATTGAGGCTTGCTCTGCACCAGGCACTGTGCTAGGTGGTGGGGAAGAGAAGGAACAAAGCAGCCATGATGCTTATTCTCCAGGGCCTCGCAGTCCATGGGGAGTCACTAACCACCCACACAAATGACTATACGCGGACTAGTTCTACAGAAGAAAGGGGCACAGTGCTTTGAGCTGTGCTCGGGGAGGCTTCCCTGAAGAAGTGGCATTTGTGCATCGATCTGAAGGATGAGTGGGAGTTAACTGGGTGAAGAGGGTGTAGGGGAGCAGAGCTCCAGGAAGAGGGAACAGCACATGCAAAGGCCCTGTGGTGGGGGAACACATCTTGTGTTTAAGAAATTGAAAGAAGGCCTAGGAGGCAAAGGTGCGGAGATTGAGGGCTGGAATCCTGTGAGATACGGCTGGGAGGAGAGGATGGTACTGGGCCTTGATGGCCAAGGTCAGGATTTTGGTCTTTTTCATATGGGTGATGAGCGGCCATTGAGGGATGTTAAGCAAGGGAGTGATGTGATCTGTTTTAAAGAGACCTGAATAGAGTGGCCTAGGTTGAATATGACTAGACCAGTGGGAGGTGGTTGCAGTCGTTCAGCTGAGAGTTGAGGGTGGCTTGGACTAGGAGTGTGACCAGGAGGTGGCCAGATGTGGACAGCTCCGGTGACATATCAGAGGGAAATCAGCAGTGGTGATGGATCCGCAATGGAGGTGCATGAGGGAAGCGAAGGGTCAAGAGTAACCCCTTGGCTTCTAGCTTTTGGAATGGTGAGGCGGTATCCTTACCATTCTGGGGCGGGGGTGGGGGACCAGCTTTGCCAGTGGGGTCGGGGAGGGGACGATGTGGCATGAGGTTCTGGACGTTCTCATCTTGAGGAGCTCTTGAGTCATCCTAGTGGAGAGTTCAGAATGCTGTGGCTGAGAGGGGGGGATACATTTGAATGAGCAGCCACGTAGAAAGAAAGTTCTAGGGCCAAGTCATAAGGAGTTTGATCACTTAATGGTCAAGCAGAGGAGGAAGAGTCTTCAAGGAAAAAATGGCCACAGAAGTGGGACAAAAAGCCAGAAAGCTGTTGCCATGGAAGCCAGGGAGGAGCGAGTTTAAAGAAGGAGGGAGTGATTCACTGGTTTCTGAGAGGTCAAGTAGAGTGAGGACTGGAAGGTCGAATTAGCAAAGGCTGATGCTCTCGGTGGGTGGAGGAGTGAGCGGGAGTGGGGGGCAGAGACTGCTCTTTACAGACGTCTGGCCGTGAAGGGTGGATGTTAAAAAAAGGGTGGGAGCTAGAGGGATGTGCGAAGGCCAGTGAGGTTTAAAAGACAGTTGTCTCCCCTTTGATCTGCTTTACATTTAAGACTTTATTGGAAAAGGGGATGATGAAGTTCATATTCTTTTAGGTCCTTTTCGCCTTGGCGTTCTGTGCCCGTGAAGGCAGCATGGAGTAGCGGGGAAGGGTCCAGACTCTGCAGCTGACAGGACCCTGGGAATCTTCTCCGTACTGCTTACTAGTTGTGTGACCCTGGACAGGTTTTTCACCCTCTTTGAGCCTAAGTTTCCTCATCTGTCAGATGGGGATATTTTTATTCTCTTCATAGGGTAGTTGCGAGGATTTAATGAGATAATTTATATAAAGCCCTTGTGGCGGTATCTGACACATCAGAAACATTCAATAAACAGTCATGATAACGATGGTGGTGGTGACGACGAGGAGGAGGATGAAATGACGGTAACAGTGGTGGGGACAGTGGTGGTAATGAAGACTAAAGATGGTGGTGACCATGTCACTGCTGATGGCTATGATAATGATGGTGACAGCGACGGCAGTACTGATGTTGATGATGGTGGGAATGATGATGAAAAGGATGGTGATGACGAGGATGCTCATCTTGATGATGTAAGTGGTGGTGGTGATGATGATGGTCACGGTGATGGTGGAGATGGGGGGGATAGGGAAGGTCACGACGATTACGCTAACATTGGAGATAATGATGGTGATGACGGCAGTGGAGAGGCTACCACCGCGTTGACTTGGGTCCTCAGCATCTTGGAATGTGACACGTATGTTTCTGTCCCAGTTGACCATGTTGTCCCTGAACCTGGGTCCAGCCTGCTGACCTCCCTCGAGAAATGGCATGAAGCGGCGGACACTAAATCCTGCTGCGACTACTCCCTGCACGTGGACATCACCAGCTGGCACGACGGTGTTAGGGAAGAGCTCGAGGTGCTGGTGCAGGACAAAGGTCAGTTAAAGCCCCAGAATGGGGGCACAGTTCTGGAATCCCCGTTCTGTTTGTGGGTCTGATTTGTGGAGTTAGAATCCCTTTATCTGCATCTGCTACGAGCCCAACTGTGAGCTGTGCCCTGCCCCATAAACAGTGGAAAGATTGGACCCTCCTTAAGGAGTCTGTCTTCCTCTCCTTCAGGCCCTTTGGAGGTTCCCCCTGTTTATAGAAGAGAGCCCGATTTCCTTAGCCTGGCACACAAGGCCCCCACTGATCTAGCCTCACTTTTCTTTCTCTGCCATGAACTCATCTGGGCGCTTATTATCCTGGACGCCATCCCCGGAAACCTGCTGCTCCACTGGGCCTTTGCTGTTGCAGTCCCCACACCCGCTACCAGGGATGCCCTTTCTTCTACTCTGCTTCCCAGCTCAACTATCCCAGTTTCCCCAATCAGAACTTCAGAACTGCTTCATCCCTTGAATATCCATAGGAGGTTACTTGGGCCTCTTCGGGGTCCCCTTTTCCATTATTTTTGGATTACGGGACACTGGTGGTCTGTCTGGCTCTTCTGTTAAACCCTGAGCTTACGAGGGAGGGGATTATGTCTGTGCATCTCTGTATCCCACCCTCTCTCCCCTCTGTGTGAGCTCAAACCAGACATCTCTGCACAGTGTGGGTACTTTACTGTGTGCCTTACACCAAATGGAGGTGAATTGAACTGAACACCCACAGAAACACAGAGCAAGAGAACAGAATAAACCAGGCGTGAGGGGTCCCTCGGAAAGAGGCCGTTCTGAGGCTCTCTGAGGAAGCACCATCGAATGAATGAGATGCTTCAAGGAGAGATGGGGGGTGCTTTCAAGTTTTTAAATATATATACTGTGTTTTCTCATAAAAGTATCATCGCCCAAATGCAAAAAAAAGTCAGAAAATCAAGAGAAGGAAAAAGTTTTTCCCTCTGGTCTTACCCCCCAGTTGCCACTTACCATTAATATTAAGGATTATTGCTGTTCCCCATCTATTTAGACAGTTTTCTCCATATATAGTTATACGGTAGCAGTTATTTGGAATCCGTTTTTCACCGAACGTTTTATGAGTAATCATTACTCTTCATTAATTACTTTTTAATGGCTCGTAATACACAATGTAATGGTTAATTTGGGTAGCTATTTCCTTTTTATTGGGCATTTAGGTTTTCTGTTTGCTTTACTGTAAATCGTGTTTGGTGAACATCTTCGTAATGCCATCCAGAGATGGCATTATGGGGGTCAAGGTTTTAACATTTTTCAAAATCATGACACTTACCGCCAAATTGCTTTCCCCAGAAATGCACCCACTTGCATGCCCACAGCCCATGTCTCTCACTCCGTGCATGTTTGCACCATTGGGTGTTATTGTATGAAATCCTTGCTAATTTGATGAATAAAAGTCAGTCTACCATTGAACATTGCAGTTCTTTAACTGCTAATTACCTTAAACATTTTGCATACATTTTTCCTTTGTGTGAATGTCCGATTGTGTTCCTTGCCCATTTACCAGTTTGGGTCTCGTAAGTCTGAGCTTCTATATCCAGATGGTTTTATCCCTTCATTGAAGTTGCTGTGAATCACACTCTTGTTTTGTACAGAATCATAGTCCAGGTTGTAGAAAGATCCCAGCAGTTGTGCTGCCTGAATCTGAATCCTGCCCTCACACTTCTTGGCCTTGTGACACTGGGCAAGTCACCAAGCTGACCTCTCTGAGGCTTGCCCACTGACTCCCCATACATAGTGTCAGAGCTCTGGTACCAGGCGTGAGACTCCTGGTCTGAACTCGGTGTTAATTCTCCAGTCAAAAGAAGGAAACAACCCATATGTCCATTAAAGGATGATTGGATAAACAAAATGCGGTCCATCCTTACAGTGGAATGTCATTCAGCTTTGAAAAGGAAGGAAATCCTGACACCTGCTACGACACGGATGAACCTTGAGAACATTATGTCAAGTGAAATAAGCCAGTCACAGAAAAGACAAATGCTGTACGACTGTGCTCATGTGAGATGCGTAGAATCGTCCAGTTCATAGAGCGAGACAGAGGAGAATGGTGGTTGCCAGGGACTGGGGGAGGGGCAACATGGAATTAGTGTTTAATGGGGACAGAGTTTCAGTTTTGCCAAGGTGAAGCGTTCTGGAGATGGGAGCACAACAATGTGAACATACTTAATGCCACTGCACTTGCAAATGGCTCCGATGGTAAATTTCATGTGAGGTATATTTTACCACAACTAATGAAAAGCAGCAGTTATTTCTTCGCTCACAGCTCTGTGGAAAGGCACTTTGGTTTGGGCTCAGCTGGGCGGTTCTGCTCACCGTGGCTCACTCATGCCTTGCGCCCCAGCTGGGAGGATGGGGCAGGTGCGACCGCTCTCTACACCCTCCCTTCCCCAGCAGGCTCTCGTGGGCTTCTTCCCTTGGTGGCTCCGCAAGGGTGAGTGGAGCTGCAAGCCCTCTGAGGCCCAGGCTTGGAATGTGTCCACTGACACTTCCGCTTCGTTCTGCTGGGCGGAGCCAGTCTCGAGAGCAGCCCACACTCAAGGAGTGAGGAAATAGGTTCTACCTCTTGAGAAGGGTCACTGCAAATGTTTTGTGAAACTGTAAACTATTACCAGCCAGTTTAGTCTCTTTCTGCCTCCTACTTCTACATGAAATTATCTTATTTGTTTGTTTGTTCATTGCTTATTTCCACTAGAATGTAGACAGGGATCCTTCCTGCCTTGTTCACAGCTGTATCTCTAGCTTCTAGAACGGTGCTTGTACATAGTAAGTACTCAGTGAATATTTGATGAGTGAGAAAATAAATATTCCATGAAAAAGGACTTCTGGGGTCTCATAAGTTTTGGAAATGCTCCCTGTTTATTCTATTCTTGAATATTCTTTTATTTACTTTTTAACATCTTTATTGGAGTATACTTGCTTTACAATGGTGTGTTAGTTTCTGCTGTATCACAAAGTGAATCAGCTATACGTATACATATATCCCCATATCTCCTCCCTCTTGCGTATCCCTCCCTCCCACCCTCCCTATCCCACCCCTCTAGGTCGTCACAAAACACCGAGCTGATCTCCCTGTGCTATGCGGCTGCTTCCCACTAGCTATCTATTTTACATTTGGTAGTGTATATCTGTCCATGCCACTCTCTCACTTCGTCCCAGCTTACCCTTCCCCCTCCCTGTGTCCTCAAGTCCACTCTCTAGTAGATCTAGGTCTGCATCTTTATTCCTGTCTTGCCCCTAGGTTCTTCATGACCCTTTTTTTTTTTTTTTTTTTTTTTTTAGATTTCATATGTATGTGTTAGCATACGGTATTTGTTTTTCTCTTTCTGACTTACTTCACTCTGTATGACAGACTCTAGGTCCATCCACCTCACTACAAGTAACTCGATTCCGGTTCTTTTTATGGCAGAGTAATATTCCATTGTATATATGTTACACATCTTCTTTATCCATTCATCTGTCGATGGACACTTCAGTTGCTTCCATGTCCTGGCTGTTGTAAATAGAGCTGCAATGAACATTGTGGTACTTGACTCTTTTTGAATTATGGTTTTCTCAGGGTGTATGCCCAGTAGTGGAATTGCTGGGTCGTATGGTAGTGGTACAGTACTGAGGTTTTCATCTGAATTACTTTGATTCCAAATGAGACCAAATCTTATTCTCACCTTTATTTGTTAGGCATTTAAAAAAAATTGTCTAAAAATTATGTTTGCCTTTTTTGCTTCATTGTTTTTATTTTAAGCATTTTAAAATATAAAACAAAACATACAGAAAACCACACAAGGAAAAAATGTGGCTTTGTGAATTATGAGATTACCCTTTCCAGGTAAGAAATAGAACTTTGCCCCAAACAAAGACCCCCAACAAACGCCTCATGGCCCCCCATTGTAGCCACAACTCCTTCCTCCCCCCAAAAGTAACCACTGTCTGGTGTTTTTTAAATAAGAGGTTTTTTGGGGGTTTTTTTTGTTTGTTTTTTGTTTTGTTTTTTTGCGGTATGCGGACCTCTCATTGTTGTGGCCTCTCCTATTGCGGAGCACAGGCTCCGGACACACAGGCTCAGCGGCCATGGCTCACGGGCCTAGCCACTCCGCGGCATGTGGGATTCTCCTGGACCAGGGCACGAACCTGTGTCCCTTGCATCGGCAGGCGGACTCTCAACCACTGTGCCACCAGGGAAGCCCTAAATAAGAGGTTTTTTAGAAAAAAAACCTTTGTTAAATTTGTTGCAGATATGTTCACCATGTTGGTTGTTTGCTTTTTATTTTGAATTTTTAAGAAATAACTTATAGAAAGTTTCCATTTATAACAAGTCAAATCTATCATGATTTGGAGGAAAGCTTCTAATCTGAGATAGCTTTACCCCATCCACCCACCCACAAGAACCAGTTCTAGGGCATATTTATCAATTCTGCCAATTCATTATTTCTGCTTTTATTTGTAATGTTTACTTCTAATTTCTGGTGAATTTCCATTTTCTTCTTTTAAAGATTCTTATCATAGAAGCTTACTCAGTTGATGTATGCTCCCCCTCTCCTTCAAAAAATAATGAAGCATTTAAGGCTATGAATTTACCTCTCACTGTGGATTTACCTGTTTTACCCACTGATGGTTCTTCTGTGTCTGTGTATATAACTGGGTTTTTGTTTTTATATGTAAGTATACTTGATTAAATAGAGACTGATACTTTTATGTTAATCTCTGAATATTATTTTTTCTTTTAATTTTTCTTTATCTTTTGGGAAAAGAAATTTTTGTTGCCAAGGTTTTCTAGACCAGAAATGATTTTTGGCTTGTCTTCACTGTTGCTTAGTGTAAAAGAAGTCTCAATCTCATTTAGTACTTTTGCCTGAATTTCTTCTTTTTCTTATCCAAAGGATTCCTGATTCCATCAACAAACATTAATGGCACAGCACATGTTGTGGATGTGCAAGATGAAATACTACATAAGATGTGGTCCCTGTCCTCAGCCACTTGAAGGCATATTAAGAAACAGTCCTCCCCCCACCTCCTCTGCTCCCCGCTGGCTGCACAATAAGTCCTGTCATTTCAACCTTTTTGCATCCTCCCGCTCAGAGCCTCAGCCCACCCGTCCCTTTTGCCTTCAGCATCTTCCAACTCTATTTCTCCATTTCTCCCTGCTGTTCTGCACACCCATTCTCCTTCCAGAACTGTCCTTCTGAGACAAAGTCTGATCGTGTCATTCCCTTGCTTTAAAAGCACGTGTTCTACGAGATAATAGTGATGGCTGTACAACATGGTGAATGCTCTAAATGCCACTGAATTGTACACTTTAAAAACGGTTGTGATGGTAAATTTTGTTATGTGTATTTTACCGTAATAAAAAAAAGTGATTTTTTTTTTTTTTTAAGCACATGCTCCTTTTTGCTTCAGCCACAGGACACTTTCCAGTACCCGCATCCTAATGTCTTTTTATCCTCCTTGCTGTCCATGCCATGCATACCCATCCCTCTCAGCCCAGATAATTGCCTTCCCCCGGCTCCTCCCCCTCCCCTTCTTCCTTTCCCCCCTCCTCTTCCTTCTCCTTCAGACTCAGCTGACATGTCACCTTCCCTGGAGCCCTCCTCGGACCCTCACCCGCACCCCCAGGCTGGCTTAGGGGCCCCTGCTGTGAATTCTGGTGGCACCCTTCTGTCTTGGTTGTTACCACCCTGTGCAGTGCTTATCGATTTACTGGAAAGACATGTCCTTTCCTCTTAAATGCATTTTTCTACTCTTTTTTATCTTGAAACAGGTGTCAATTCCTTCCAAGTCTACATGGCCTATAAGGATCTCTACCAAATGTCCGACAGCCAGGTAGGTCCTTGCACACCCCCCGCCTCCCTTGGGCAGGAATGGGCCTGCCTTGTCAGGCAAAGCGGCACAGGGCAGGGGAGATGTCAGAGCAGGCCAGGGAGGGCTCTGGGTTCAAGTCCTGGTTTTGACGCTGAGCTGTCAGTCATCGCCCTTCCCTGGACCTGCATTCCTTTCTGCCTGTACGAGTGGCGTGGAGCAGGGATCCCCTGCTTGGTGGTTCCCAAACTCGGCTCATCTTCAGCCTCATCTAAAGAGCTCACTAAATATACAGACTCATATTCCATCACATATGCTCGGGGGTAAGGTTCAGGAGTCTGTACTTTCTTAAACCTCTGCAGCTGATTCTGGGGCTCAAGCGAGTTTGGGGACCATTACCTTAGCTCTGACCTGGAGGAGAGCCCTGGCTGTCCCTCCAGCCAACTGCAAGTCACGTCCTTTCTCAGTTTTCTCATCTATACGACGTGATCATCTCTGGCCCTAACAACCTCCAACAGCTGTTCTGTGGATGAGATGAGTCAAGGAAGAAGGTGGTCTAAGGAGTACAGGTGTAGGGGGTACAATTTATCAGGCACCTGGCCTTCTTACACCACTGAGACTCTTGGTTTGGTTTTGTTATTATTGCCCTGCCCTCTGCTTGTTAAAAAGGTGGGACAGTGTGGTGGCAAAGGGCACGGCTGCTGGAGCCAGGCTGCTTGGCAGCAAGCCCTGACTTTGCTGTGCAGCCTGGGGCAGATTTCCTAACCTCTCTGTGCTTTAGGCCCTTCTTGGCACTTGCCTCAGAGAAGATGTCGGAGGATTAAGTGATTTAATACAAGTAAAGCTCTAGGGCAGTGCCTGGCACACAGCAGGCATACGAGTGTTAATAAGCTGGTTTTCATTATCCCCGTGGCGTCTCATGTGCAATGGAATAAGCACCCATGTCTTACCTTTCAAAATAGACCCTTGGAGTTACATAATATAACTTACCCCGAGATGGCCTGGAAACCAAAGGGCTGGAAGTTTGTTCAGTTTCATGGAAACAATAGCATGTGTCTCTCTAGTGTGATTGAAATTTTCACCTGTTTCATTCTAATGTCTGTTTCACTGAAGCCCTGGTTAGAGTCGGAGTTGAGCAGACTTTGGGTGTGGGTCCTCAAAAGTGCTTCATGCCTCCAAGTGCCTCCCCCACCTGCTGTCTACATCTAAAAGCACACATCCTGGATAAGGGAGGCGTTATCTTATATGCAAGGAGGGCAAAGTTGAGATTCAGGAGTCCCTGGGGAGGGAACCTGTGGCTTTGGTCCTCAGCGGGTGCAAATGTCTGATTGCAGATCCTGTACAGGTGGGAAGAGGGCACGGGACAGTGGACAGGGCCTGGATTGGCGAAATAAGGTGATGCTTGGCAGGATACATGTTATCTGAGTATTCAAGTTATTGGAGGACTTGGTCTCTCGACCCCAATTGGTCTATAAAATGACAGGAGTTGGAATTTTTGTAAAGATGTACACATGTCCTGTGATTCGTGGTGGCTAAGGTACAGGCATAGCAGGTTTAGTTATACAATTTCAGTAAAACCGAAGACAGCTTCTCAGCTGCATTTGTCACCGTTAACAACGTCACGCTCCAGGGGAGCAAAGCCACAAAGAAAGCAAAGGCTCGCGTGGGCATAACTGTGGATATAATCACACCTCGGTGTCACTTTTATCAGCTGTGTGCCTCTCCCCCACCCAGACTTTCTGCCCTTGGATCTGGAGGGTGTCAGGGTCAAGGGAGAATCTTTTCCAGTTCTTACTTGTTGAGCGACGCATTCCATGGATGTGGATGGAGCATCCTGGCAGGTGGATGACTGTGTGTCAGTAGTAAGAGCAGTCTTTGCAAATGCTCGTGCTGTGATATCTTTATCTCACCCCAACCCCCCTTTATCCCTCCTTAGCTCTACGAAGTCTTCACCTTCCTTAAGGGGCTGGGAGCTGTGATCTTGGTCCACGCAGAAAATGGAGATTTGATAGCTCAGGTGAGTGGTGTGAGTTTCCACCCCTTCCGCCTCAGTCTCCTTCTCCTTGTAAAGGATACGAGAAAAGGGGGTGGAGGCATTGGTCAGCCAGGTCACCAGACAATGAAGGGTCAAGCCAAGAACCAGATGGCATGTCAGGCGCTCCAGGTGTGAGTCACGCACACACTATCTGCAGCATGGCCTTTGGCAGGTCATAATCGCCTCCTCCTTGCGAACCTCGATTTTCTCACCCGTACAGTGGGGGTAATATTACTGCCCTGTGAACCATGGCGGGTTTGCATGAGCAACAAATAAGGATCTGAAAGAAAATGCTTGGAAGCTAGGGTTGCTCATCATCCTCCACGACTTGAGAGCGGGGCTAATGGACAGAGCTCAGGCCGGGAGCAGGTGTTCCAGTCTGGCCTCCTGACACTGGGCGAGGAACTCTACCCCACGAAGGCTCCTGTGCTTCATTTAGAAGCATCTGCCTTGCAGTGTGGTTGTGAGGATTAAATGATACCGTGTACGTATAGAGCAATGTCGGACATGTAACAGGCTGTAGCCATTCAGAAGTTTCGGGTAGTGTGAGACGTGAACCCATTTTGAGCATTCTGGCTACAGGGTGGATAATTTGATGGGAATAGAATAAAGTCAGCTAGGTTTTGCTCCAGCAATTCTCATAGGAAATGAAGAGAGGAGACAGAGCGGAGGTGGAAGAGGCAAGAATATGATAGGGAAGGTGCACAGTGTACAGGACTCATCGATTGATTGGATGGGGGAAGAAGGAGAGGAAGTCAAGGATGGCTGCTTGGTCCCTGTGCAGGGTGGATCACGATGCCAGGAATCAAGTTCAGGCATCTAGAAGGTTTGGATGCATCCAATGAAAGTAGTTAATGCCGTGCGTGACGCTATGGAGTATGTACATCCTCATTTCATAGGTAGGGAAACTGAGGCTTAGATAGTAATAACTTGCCCACTGTTATATGGGGCATCGGAGCCAGGATGTGAATACAGTTCCATCTGGTTCCAAAGCCCAGTGGAATTGCAGCATGACGGTTAAGGGCATGAGAGCTGAAGCTTCACTCTTAAGGTTAGCTATTGTCTTTATTTCTTACTATTAGTGTTCTTGCAGTTTTTCTGTAAAATTGAAATTCTTTCAAATTCAAAATAAAAAAAAACAACTCAGTACCATCACACATCAGTATTCTGGTCATTGGCAAGAGGTCACTAAATCCAGCCCTCACCCCAAAAGATGGGATGGTACAAAGGTATGAATACTGGGAAATGAGGGTCACTGGGAGCCGTATCAGAGGTTGTCTGCCAGCCTCTCCTCTGGCCCCCCAGTGATTGATGACCCTCTCACATGCAAAACACATTCATTCCTTTCCAGGGTCCTCCAAACTCTCACCTCATTACACCATCAAAGACTGGAATCATCTAAGCCAGGTCTAGGTGTGGATGAGGCTTCTTGGGTCTAGTCCCTACAATCTGTAGGTCTTTGAAGAAAATAGGCAAGTTATCTCTCCCCCGCCCACTCAACACACGACATATAGTGGTGGGGTGGGCATTCCTCTTGAAAGAGGGACAGTGGAAAACACCAGGAGTCATTGGTCCATAGCAGTTCTGAAATCCAGTTAGACAAGTGTTGGCAGTTCCTTGATTAAGTCTTGAAGTCTGAGAATAATTCTCCATGGCTCTTGGCTCCACCTTCTGGGCTATTGGTCCCATCCTTCCTTTTCATGAAAGGTAGCCCATGCTTGCAGCTGAGGAATTTTCTCAGCCTGCTTCCTGCACAGTAGAATTTTAGGAGTCCAACTGCCTCCATTCATTTTGTATGTCTTATCCCGTCCAGTCCAGGCTGCCGGTGTTTTGCTAAGATAATCTTCCCAAAACCTTTGTGGGCCTCCTCTGAATCTCACTGGAATTCACCCCATTAGACAAAAGATACCCACAGATTTCTTTTCAATAAGCCCTCCTTCTCCTGGTCAGACAGCCAAGAGGTACATCCTTGAGCTTCCTAGAGGCCTTAACTTGATTGAGAGGATCTGTGGGCACACCCTCAATTATCTGTCCCTCTCACATTTTACTGTCTACTATGAGCAGCAAGAAGAAACCAGGCGGTACCTTGACAATTTGCTGGGGACTCTCCTCAGCTAGATCCTTCAGTTCATTAGACACATTTGCCCCTTGCCACATCACTGCAGGTGACAGTGTTGCCAAGCTTTCTGCTACTACATAACAAGATTCCCCTTCCTCCAGTTTTCAATAACAGACGCCTCATTTCCTTTAGAGCTCTCACTAGCAAGGTCCTCAAAGTCCATATTTCTACTAACAGTCCATTTGAAACCAGCTTTCTCTAACACATGCCTTGAAATTCTTCCAGCCTCCATTCACTGCCCGCTCCCAAAGCCACTCCCACATTTTTAGTTAATTGCTGTGGCAGCACCCTACTTCTGAATACCAAAATCTGTTTCAGTTCTCTGTGACTGCATAACAAATTACCCCCTAAATTTAGCATCGTCAAACAAAAAACGTTTTCTACGTCATGGTCCTGTGGGTCCGGAGTCCAGGTGTGGCTTGGTTGGGTTTTCGGGCTCAGGGTCTCTCACCGGCTGCCGTGAAGGTGTCAGGCAGGGCTGCAGTCATCTCAGGGCTGGTCTGGGGCAGGATTCCTTTCCAGAGGGTTGCAGGATTCCCACTCAGAGGGTTGCTTCTGGGATTCAGTTCCTTGCACGCTATCACACTGTTGTCCTTTATTCTTTGATGGCTGTTAGACAGAGGCCCCCTTGGTTCTCTGCCACGTGGGCAGCTACAGCATGGTGACCTGTTTCCTTTCCAAGTGAGAGAGCAGGAGAGGGTGAGCAAGGGAGAAGTGGGAGTCCCTTTGTAACCTAACCTCAGAAATGACATCCCATCTCTTTCCTCGCGTTCTGCTCATTGGAAGCAGGGTGCCAGGTCCAAGCCCACGTGCAAGCAGAGGCAGGCTCACTCCGAATCTCTTAAAAGCTGCCCAACACATGTATCATAGGTTTGCCTGGTTTTGAACTTCATAAACGTGAAACCACACAGTAGGTACTCTTTTACATCTGGCTTCTTTTTTTTTTTTTTTTTTTTCCTGCGGTACGCGGGCCTCTCACTGTTGTGGCCTCTCCCGTTGCGGAGCACAGGCTCCGGACGCGCAGGCTCAGCGGCCATGGCTCACGGTCCCAGCCGCTCCGCGGCATGTGGGATCTTCCCGGACCGGGGCACGAACCCGTGTCCCCTGCATCGGCAGGCGGACTCTCAACCACTGCGCCATCAGGGAAGCCCTACATCTGGCTTCTTTTGATCAAAACTAGGTTTGTGAGGTTCATCCCTATTGTTACCTGAAGCAATAGTATTCTCTCTGTCATCATGGTGTAGAATTCCACTGCAGGGATAGGTCACAGTTTGTTCTTCAGTTGATAGATGTTTGGATAGTTTCAAATTTAGGATTACTGTGTATAAAGCGTCCTTAAACATTCTTGTTCAGTCTTTTGTTAAACATATGTTCCCATTTCTGTTGGTAAGTACGTAGGAGGGGGATTTCTGGGTCGTGGGTGCGCACATATTCAGGTCTTACAGTTACTGCTACCCTGTTTTCCAGGATGTACCAACCTATATCCCACCAAATGTGTGTGAAAAGTTGAGTTTGGAGTCCCCAGTTCTTAAGCTTTACATCAGAGAATTCTTAGCTTTCCTCGCTGCCAACTTAAGATTGAGTTTTCTCAGCTCCAATAAATCTGTTACCTTTTGTACATCTGCTTCCCAGCTTCCAAAATTTTGTTTCTGTTATCTTCCCTGCATTCTCTTGGTTCTTGTGTACCATTTCTGTCACTTTAGCAGAGTTTCAGGATGGAGTAAAGATAACGTGTGTGCTCAGCCCATGATTTTTGACTAGAAACCCTACTCTAGTCTTTTGTGATCTGTGTTTTTCCCCCACTACATCATCTTTTGTCCTCCCTCCTTTTTTCTCCTCCTTCCTTCCTTCCTTCCAACAGAAATAGTAACTGACATTTACATAATCTTCCAGAGGGATGTCTCCCTATCATAAATCTTGTTGTAAACAGTTTACAAAAATGCCTTGTAAACACCATCTTCAAGAGCTGACATTATTCCATTCTTTACTTAAATCCACCCCAGCTGTTAGATCTTGAAACTGTTTCCAGCTTACGTTCTTATAATAAACTCGAGCTTAATAACCATAAATGCACAGTTGAAATTATGATTGTTTTATGGTTGATAGGGCCTGGGGCTCCTCGTAGGGCTGTGTTCCAGAATGATGTTACAGAAACTGCGGAAGTTAAAATTAGCAGCACAGCTGACACCTGGGCAACGTAAAAATATTAGTTTTGAGATAGTACAGTATTCCTAAGGAGGGGGCACCTTGGAGCCTTGGAGCAAATAGATTTGTATCTGGGCTACAGTGGCTCAGGGAACCATTTCATTTATATGATAAGCTTGAGGTAGAGTTGTCCTGCTAGAAAGACAGGTACCAGGAAGAGGAAACTACAGTAGAGAAAACGAGAGCTGGCTGACCATCAACGAGCCCTTACTATACACCAGGTATCGTGCGAGCATTTCACATCTGCCACCTCAGTGATGTATTATAGCAACTCCGGTGTGTAGGTGCTGTTGTTTCCAATGTAAAGAAGAGAAGATTAATGAAATAATGCCATTTGCAGCGACATGGATGGACCTAGAGATTATCATACTGAGACAGAGACAAATATGTGGTATCGCTTATATGTGGAATCTAAAAAAATGATACAAATGAGCTTATTTACAAAACAGAAACAGACTCACAGGCATAGAAAACAAACTTATGGTTACCACAGGAGAAGCGGAGGAGGGATAAATTAGGAGTTTGGGATTAACATATACACACTACTATATATAAAATAGAGAACCAACAAGGACCAACTGTATAGCACAGGGAACTACTCAATATTTTGTAAACCTGTAAGGGAAAAATATCCGAAAGGAATATATATATGAGTGTGTGTGTATAACTGAATCACTTTGCTGTACACCTGAAACCAACACAACATTGTAGATCAACTACACTTCAATTTAAAAAAAAGAAGAGAACCTTGAGGCTCAGAACCGACAGAGACGGTCGGTTCCGGAGCCGGAGGCCCAGTTTGATTTCTGCATCCATGTCATACCCAAACACCACTCATCTTCCTTCTCTCTTACCCTGCAGCAGAGACTTGGAAGTTGGAAGAGCGCTGGGTGGCCTTTAAGGCTAATTTCGTATAACCCTACTTCCTCTCACTGGTCCCGTGGTGTTGAATAGAGCAGGTGTGGACGGGGATATCCAGGGTTGCAAAGGGGGAAGCGGGGCAGGGGTAGTGGAGGGAGCAAAGAAGCTGTGGATCGCCGCAGCCCGTTAGACCCCATGCAGACCACTCCCTGTCCTGGGATCAGCTGCCCCATCTGTCTAACGGGGCTGGAGGATTGGCCTCTCCCGGCTCTGACGTTCCGTAATCACTGACTCATTCGTTCTTGTCTTGTAGGAACAAAAGCGGATCTTAGAGATGGGCATCACGGGTCCTGAGGGCCACGCTCTGAGCAGACCTGAAGAGGTAAAGGAGCCTCCGCTGGGTGTGACTCTGACATGCTGAGAGCTCACCCCGATGCTGTTCAGCTGGAACAGCCCGGCTAGAGCCCCCGTCTCCATCTCATTTCCCCTACGTGAGCACCCCAGCACGTGTGGTCCTCCCCGGGTCTGCCCTCGGGCTTGGGAGCCCTGGGGCCTGCAGGTCGATCAGAGGAGCGGGGAAAGGTTCTGCCTCTCCCAGGGCCCGGGAACTTCACACCATAGTCCTATGGACACTTCAGAATCCCTACTGAGGACAAGGTGTATTTGATGACAGGAAAGTGGAGCCCCACGTCCCAGGCAGAGGACTTTAAAACAACTGCCCTTGCGCGGACCTCCTATCCGCTGTGCTCTAAGACTCGACAAGGGACGAATCCCCTGGGAGTGATACGGCACATGTGTGGCGGGACACGGCGGGTAGAAGGAAGGCAAGCAGGTTGGGCATGGAACAGGACGGACGTCCAGCATTTTCTGGTGTCTCATGAGATCATTAGTAGTCTTCCCGGACCTCCGCTCTAGGCCAGCCTGTGCCGGACCTGGGACCCAACACACGAGTACACAGACTTCTTACCCGGAGGTTCCCGATCGGGCCCAGTGCTCCAGACGTGAGCTCCACGCCCACGAGCTGGGTTCCCAGTCCCTGGTGAGACCAGGACAGACCTGAGACAGTGTCTACAAACCCTTATAGCACGTGGACGTTGCCACCACCTTCAGGCATGTGAGCAGCCTGGGGACCCTTCTGGGTGTGGCTGGACTCCTGGCACGTGGCTGTGGCTTCCTGCCAGCCACTAGCAGCTCAGCAGACCGGAAATTAAAACAATACATCACAGGTCCTGCTGTCTGCTCTAGCGGGGGCAGAGGCCAAACCCCGCAGCAGATGGTTTCACTTGGTTATTGAACAAACGAAGGAAGGAATGCATGTTGGACACCTGTATTCCCTGATGTCAGGCATTTTATAGGTAACCGACCACTTTATGGGCCTTTTGATGACTCTACTGCCCAGGCGATCTCCTTCTAACAGAGCGTGCAGAATACTTCCAAGCAAAGGAAAAACATAATTCTGCCTTCCAGCCCTCTAGCCAGATACATTCTTAGTTTTTCCTTCCTTTTGAAAAATCTACAGTATTTTCCTCTCTTGATGCAGTAGATTTCCCTCTGACCACACTTAAGGAGAATCACAGGAGCCTGGTCAGGGAGAGGCCCTAGGAACTCAGGGTGGGTGCTGCCTCCCACCTCTCCCTCCTGTGACCCATGTATTTGCTGTGTCTGCAGCTGGAGGCCGAGGCCGTGTTCCGAGCCATCACCATCGCGGGTCGGATCAACTGCCCTGTGTACATCACCAAGGTGATGAGCAGGAGCGCGGCGGACATCATCACCCTGGCCAGGAAGAAGGGTACGCAGCCCAGCGCGTGGGCCTCCTGCGGGAAGCTGCGGGGTGAGGAAGGGGCGTGTCCAACAGGCTCAAGATCACTGACGGAGCCACTCCCCAGGGCAGAGACATTCTGCCAGTTGCCTGCAGCCTGGGCCCAGTAGGCCAGGTTGAAAAGGGAGCTTGGGATGGTGGGCAGGCACAAGATGTGCAGGCGTTTTCAGGTTTGATTCCTGGGGTGCCATGGGCCCCGGGTGTGACCTTGGGTAAGAGGTCTGAGCTTCGGTTTCCCCATTTGTAGCTAAGGTAATTATCCCCTCCTTGTGGGTCACATGAGACCGTGTATCTTAAAGATCTGTGAAGAGTTCCAAGTTCTCCCCTGGGTTTCACATCAAAGAAGTGATGGAGCCAGGGCTGCATCAGCTCTTGGTCCCTGCCCGCCCCCTTTCTGGTCCTCTCTCTGGGCCCTTCATCCTGGGTCCCCTATCTAGGGCCTCTTAGCGGGTGCCTGCACCCAGGCTCCACCGTGGGGCCCACACAGAGTCTCAGCTGCAGGTTGGGAAGGAGGAAGGTGTTCTTCCAGAGCCAGAGGGTCTGGGGACAGCCCCGTGCTGGACATCAAGGGAGTGTGGCAGGAAGGCAGCCTCCAGCTCTAAGACTTGGACGCACTACTTAACCTCTCTGAGCTACTGTTGTTTCATCTCGAAATGGACCCGATGGGCTCACAGGTGTGAAGTTCCAGCCAAGTCCTTGGCGGGTCCCGAGGGCTCCTGAGGACCCTGGGGCACAGGCGCCACTGGTGCTCTGAGCGGCTCTGACCTGTGTGGTGGCCATTCCCCAGGAGACTCAGAGGAACCGCCCGAGTGTGGTCCCCAGGCCTTCTTGACTGAGGCCCACAGTCCCCAGCACCCACCACATAGAGAATGAAGGTTGCCCAAAGCAGCCTTCCTTCCCTAATTCAGGGTGAGAGAGAGAGAGAGAATGACAGAGCGGGTAGCACACGTCACACGAAGACAGTCGCTAGAATCCTTTCGTCCTGTGGACATTCACCAAGGATGTTCACCACCCGGACAAGGTCCACCCGTCTACTTTCTGGGAGTCGTATGAGGTTGACCGGCAGCTCTGGGTCGGAGGGGGCAGCCGGGTGGAAATCCACAACAGCCACACAGCCCTGACTGCATCCACCACCCTCTGCATGCAGGATGCCCCTCCTTTCTTACAGGAACCCTTCATGGGAAGTGTAAGTGGCTCTATTCTTAAAAATCTTTAATTATGTATTTTATTTCACCTAATATATCCAGAATATTCATTCCACGTGTAATCAGTGTAAACGGATTAAGATATTTTGCATTATTTTTCTGTACCGTCCTTGAAATCCAGTGTGTATTTCACCCTTACAGCACATCTCGACTCAGACCAAATGCCTGAAAGCCACACGTGGCAGGTGGTTTCCGTGTGGGACAGAGCAGCGGTGAACCCCAAACACCTAGTTGTAGTATTTTTGAGGGCAAGCTGACAAGTAGAGGCATTGCACAGAGAGTGATCTAGGTTAGCACAGCTTGCTGAGGACCAGCCCCAGGTTACAGATGAGGAAACTGCCGCTCAGAGAGGTAACAAGAATCTGGAAGCAGCGGTAAGCGTGCCGGCGAGCTAAGCCTGCAGGTCCTGGAGCTGCCGAGAAATAAAGCGACCACCACCCTCTCGTGGCTATTTCAATTTAAGTAAAGTTAAGTACACTTTTTCAGTTGGCTCCTCAGTCGCGTTAGCCCTGTTTCTTACGCTCCAGGGCCACGTGAGGCTGGTGGCTGCTGTCTTGGGCAGAACCGTCCAGAGCAGTCCCAGCACCGCTGTGCTGTTGGGAGTTGTCGTCCCAGAGCCAGGCTGCTGGAACCCAAAGCCTACCTCTCGCTTGTCAGCAGGGTGGCCTCGTACCGATGCCACAGGACCCTGGGCCCACGTCGTCCCCTTGGCACTCTCTCTGCTGCGGGGATTCTCACTTGGGACTTTGCCCCTGGGGTTTTGTTCCGGCAGAAACACATGTGGCCCACTCCCTGGAAGGCAGACTGGACTTGCGGGAAAGCGAATGCTCAGAAGGGAGCCCTCCCGTAGTGGGTTGGTGGCCGCACGTCCTGGCCCCTTCGCTCCTGTGGCGTGGGATGGCTCTGAGGCTCCCGGGGTCCCCAGTGCACTGAGCTGCGCGTGCCCAAGGCCATGACTCGGTGATAACTCATCTTTCCTTAGCTTCTCTCTCTGCCTTGTGTCACTTCCTCAGTCCCCACCAAGTTGTTTCCCGGAATCACCTCCGAATAAAACTCTTGAACGCGATTTTTCATTTGAAGATCTGCTTTTGGCGGAATCCAAACCGAGACATCAGGTCTCTGTGCTTTGGTTGAGCATCGTAAAAAGAGATAATAGTCAAAAATAGTCAAATCCAAATGCTAAAAGCATTCACAGTCCAGAAGGTTGCTGAGCAGGACAGCAGGGCGCTGAGTGCCTGGTGGCCGAGGAGCTGGGGCTCTGGGGGGGTGTGTGTGTGTGGTGGAGCCTGGGGGAAGGATGGGCGACTTATCCCCAGTCTCATTCTCCAGCCTCGAGATTCTACTTTCCTGCGCCCGCATCTCCCATGAGAGACCATTCGCTCTTAACCACGCGTGTTTGTGTTTGCCTCCCAAGGCCCCGTCGTTTTCGGCGAGCCCATCGCTGCCAGTCTGGGGACGGATGGTACCCATTACTGGAGCAAGAACTGGGCCAAGGCGGCGGCCTTCGTGACCTCCCCTCCCCTGAGCCCGGACCCTACCACGCCCGACTACCTGACCTCCCTGCTGGCCTGGTGAGAGCCCCGGGGGTGACGGGCTCGTGGGCCTGGGCAGCGGGGCAGGACTTCTGGGAGCGGAGGGTTGAAGGATAGGAAATCGCAGCTGGTTCAGACACGCTTGGGAGGGGGCCTTGGGTTGGCTGCCCGGGAGACCTCAGGACAAAACCCCGGGCTGTTTACAGCAGGCCTTTGGGCCTTTGAGTCAGTAACCGCTCCATTCATGTCTATAGGTCACCTCCCACTCATTCAGCGGTATTTAAGCACCTTCTGTGTGCCTGGCACTGTGGTGTGTTGGGAAACACCCAGAATTAGGAACGTGAGACCAGGACCCTAATCCTGCCTCAACCCCTAATGGGCTGTGTCACCCTGGCCATGTCACATAACCTGTAATGTCTGTGTCTCAGCTGACGCATCGGCAAAGTGGGGAGAATACAGTACCTACTGCAGAGGCGGGTGTGAGACGGCGTAGGTAAAAGGCCTGGAGTTCAGGGCTCACGGCGGCCACTGCATTACACTCTGCTTCCTGCACACAGTAGGCGCACAGCTACTTTAACCCCTTCTCTGCCATCAGCCAGTGTGAGGGAAGAACACTTAAGGCCATGGGAGAAGGCTAAGCGGTGAGGTGTGCAGGCTGCTCTGGAAGCGGAGATGCAAGCTTGGAAGGCTTTCTGGAGGAAGTGACATCAGGCCCAGAGCCAGGGGATGCATAAGAGTTTTCCTGAGGGGCGAGAATAAGGTGGGACTTCTAATTAGAAAGAACTGTAAGGGGGTAAGGGTGTGTTCTCCTTTTCCCTAAATGCTGCAGCAGCCCATGACACACCTGGCGTCTGCAGCCCGATGGCTGGTGGGCAGCTCCAAGTCCAAAACAAACCCCCCATCTTCCCCCGTGAAGCTGCTGCTCCCACAGTCTTGCCCATCTCGGGAGACGGCAGGACACGGACCAAAGGCCCTGGCATCTGGCCGCTTCTCGCCCCCTTGGCTGCAGCCATCCTGGCTCAAGGGCCATCATTTCTCACCTCCTGACAAGGCTCTCTATTTCCATACTGCCCCTTCCACACCCTTATCGCATCACAATCTGTTCTCAAAAGACACTCAGATATTTTAAAACCGAAATCAGACCAAGCCAGCCCTCTGCCAGAAGACCTCCAGGGTCCTTTCCTCTCAAAGAGAAACACAAGTTCCCACAATGTCCCTCAAGGCTGAACCTGATCTTGCCCTCGCTCCTCACTAACCTCGCCTGGTCCTCTTTCCCCCCTTGGCTCCCTCGGTCCATCCTACTGGTGTCGCGCTAACTAGACCCCAGGCAGGATGGTGCCACAGGGCCTTTGCACTCACCCTACCCCTGCCTAGCACTCTTTTCTTCGTCATCTTGCGGTTTGCTCTTTGCCAACTTCAGATCTTTGCTGGAAGATTTCTTCTCAGTGAGATAGTTCTGATCATCTTCTTAAAATCGGCAGTCCCAGCGCTACCCCATCACCCCCCCCCCACTCACCCTAACTCTCATTCTCCTGACTGTATGTTCCTGACTCCCGCCCCCCGCTCACCCTGCACTGGAATGTCAGCTAATGAACACAGGAATTTGTCTCTTTCTGCTTATAGAAGCATCCCCATTGCCTAAGACCATGCCAGACACAGGAAGTGTGCAACACACCTTTGTTGAATAAATGAGTGAATGTCACATCCAAATATATTTCTGTACGTCTACATGATTGCTAACATGCCCTGGGGCCCCGAAATGGAGGCTGGCCCCTCGTTGAAAATCACAAAATAAAGCTCCACTTATTCCATTAATTCAGATGCCAGTTAGGGGCTCATCATATAGCCCCAGAGTATTTTCTCTCCAAAGCCTGAGTGACAGAAGAGCAAACCCAGTGAGCTTGTGTCACTTTGCTACAACCAATGAATAGCATTTTGTCCTCCCGGCACAGCACAGAAACATTAGCCAGACCTTACATCAACAGCCTTACAGAGGGAGACCAAGGTCAGCACATTATGGTTTCCCATGTGACCTGGCGGAGACACGAGGCCAGGGACATGACCATCCTTCCAGCACAAACATCCGTGACTCTGTGAGACACACAGGCACGTGCTGGAGGCTGGGTTTTATTCACTCACTTATTTATATATTCATTCAGTCACTCATCCATTCATTCATTGGCTCCACTCAGCTTTTTTTCTTCTTTTTTAAACATTGAGATAAAATTCACGTAGCATAAAATTCACCGAGCACTCAATTTTAAAGAGAAGAGGTGGAGGATGGAGAGAGGAGCAAGGGAGTTGGCATCTTTGGCGCCTGCCGTGCGCCAGGCAAGTAGCTCATTGTCTCCTCAGGGTGATCCGGGATGGAAGGTTCCATTCTCTTTTCCATTTTACGCATGAAGAAAAGAGGAGTGACTAGCCGGGCCAGGAGGTGGCAGTTCTGGGATTTAAAAGCAGACCTGCTGGATTTGCAAAGTCAGATTGCATCAGGGGCTGTTCACGGGTCTAGTGAGATGCATGGAAGCAGAGTCACTCTGTTGGCCTCTAGCATCTTCTGTTCTCAGCAAGTCTCTCCTCACAGATGCCTGCAGCATCTTGAGGCCTTGTGGGCTCTCTCTGGGGGGTGAAAGAACAGACCCACTGCCCCAGGATCAGAGCATTTTAGGGCAGGAGGAGGCTGACCCGGAGAGCCTTACCTGGACCAGCTGGAGCCCACACTCGAACAGAACCCTCTCCCGATGCACAGGCCTCTTTCCCGTCTTCAACAAGACACCAAAGGCCACAGGGCCTTCCGGTGTCACTCAGTAAGGCCTGTGATGTGCCCCAGATCTCTGTGGGGTTTGAGTTTCACAGCCTCCTTGGGCGTCTGAAGTCAGGGTCCGCTCCTCACCATGAGCTCAGGTCTGAATCCCACCCTGTTCTGTCTTTGCCAGTGGAGACCTGCAGGTCACAGGCAGCGGCCACTGTCCCTACAGCACTGCCCAGAAGGCGGTGGGCAAGGACAACTTCACTCTGATCCCTGAGGGCGTCAACGGGATAGAGGAGCGGATGACCGTGGTCTGGGACAAGGCAGTGGTAAGGCGGCACCGTCTCCCTCCTGGAATATTCTAGAAACACCCCTCCTGCCCATCAAAGCCATGCATTATGCACTTCTGGTTCTTAAAATTCCCTTCTTACTTTGAGGCAGAAGCAGAATGCACTAGGAGGGCACACGGAAAACACGTGACCCTTAAGAACGCAGCGCGAGTCCTGTGGTGTCCTTTGCATTTGCAGATGTGACAGCACCTGTCCTTTAGTCTTTGAGGATGAAAGTGTTCTGTTTTGTTTTGTTTTGAACCACATCTTTGTCCACGTAAAGATGACTTTGTAAACTGTGTGTGTTCGGGTTTAGGGTTGAGAGTGGGTATGGAGGCTTCCTGTTGCGTAAGGAATCCCCAGGTCACACCTTGATCACTCACTTGGAAACAGTAGATTTTTATTTTCTGTTAAACTTGGGCCCAATGAAACCGACCAGATGTCAGGGTGGCCGTTGTGGAAATGTCATCACACCTCTGAACGGTTGATTACATTTCCGCTCTGATGAAGCCAGGCCTCTGGCACTCTTTCAGGGTGGCCTGGTTTCAGCAGGGAGAGGAGAAAACTCCAGAGTCCTTGTAAGGACTCCTGTTGGCTGGTTTCGATCTGTGCCTGTCTGCCCCTTCTGGTCCTGTTATGAGATGCTCTTTTCACCAATGGATCTTGTCTTCAGGCTACTGGCAAGATGGATGAGAACCAGTTTGTTGCTGTTACCAGCACGAATGCAGCCAAGATCTTTAACCTGTACCCCAGAAAAGGGCGGATTGCCGTGGGCTCAGACGCCGACGTGGTCATCTGGGACCCTGACAAGGTGAAGACCATAACAGCCAAGAGTCACAAGTCGGTAAGTCCTGGTTTATCAGTGACACTCCTGGCTTGGGTGAGCAATTCTTGCTCTGCAATCATTTTAGAAGCCTCTGGTTAAAAATGACTTAACGAATTTTCCAACTAGAATGTGATCTGATATCTGGCATGACTCGGTCTTTCAGATTTCTCCTCCAGTTGGAGAGATTGGGAGAAGGGTTTGGAGCAGGCTCAACTAAGCTGTTCTTGCATGTGTCTCTCCCACGTCTCTCTCTCTCTCTCTCTCTCTCTCTCTCTCTCTCTCTCTCTCTCTCTCTCTCTCTCTCTCTCTGGGGCTCCTGTGTACAGATGCATGCATTCTTAAACAGCTGACTCTGCTCCTAATTCCATGGAGCAAGCCATCAGGCTCAGAGAGGGGACGTATAAGGTCCAAGATTCTTTCTCCAATTTACTTATCAAGCTGGAGAGGGTCTGATCTGCTATATCAGAAACCCACTTCAGTTTGGGGCTGGGCTCGCAGTCATCAAAGGAAAGGACTGGACTGACTCGTGCACACTCTCCCGGGCTCCAAGCCCCAAGCCTATGGGTGTGGGTTTTCTCTGCCCTTCATGTCTTACATGCCCTTGATTTCTTCACTCATCCATCAAACCTCTAAGGATGCAGAGAGACACAGGACATCTTTCCCTCCCTGAGTGCTTGCTTCAGACCCACTCTGCATGGTCAGCAGCAGTCTTGGGTCCAGATCAGTGTTCACACTCACAAGACACAGAGTCCTCAGCCTGGTCCCTGGTTCACCAAAGTCTGTTACAGGGCGTGGGCTGGGAGGCAGAGCGTGTGCACACAGCATCAGTCTGCGATGGGAGTCCTCACCCCCCTCGGCTGCCATTCCCCAGCCCAGTGGTCACTTGCTGGTGAGGGGCGAGACCACGTGCATGGGGACAGAACACCAGGCACAAGGAAGCCTCAAGAGAAAGTGACAAGGACCACTTGTAGCAGCTCATGAGTGTGGCCCCCAAGGTCCCCCTCGGCCACAAGACCCATGGCCTGGGGACAGAGAGGTCTGGGGGCCACACTCATGAGCTGCTACAAGTGGTCCTTGTCACTTTCTCTTGAGGCCTCCTTGTGCCTGGTGTTCTGTCCCCATGCACGTGGTCTCACCCCTCACCAGCAAGTGACCCAGGTCCCCCTCGGCCACAAGACCCATGGCCTGGGGACAGAGAGGTCTGTCCAGCTTATCAACCAGTGGTCATTCTTAACATAACCAGAGCTCCCTGATGACAGGCTGGCTTCCCTCACCCCCCTCCCTGGGGACAGGTCAGGAGGAAATAAGCCTGAGGTAGCCTCCCCTGGAGAAAGGTGTATGCTGTTCTCCACACTCACCGCCCAGCAGACACACGACTCCGTTTTAATTACTATGGACACGGTGATGTGCACAGACCAGGTGGGCTCTGGGAAGGCAGGAGAGGCACGCTGCCCCCCAGTGGTGTCAGCTCACAAGGCCGTTGTGGTCCAGGGAAGAAGAGGACACTGGGTCAAGGAGCAGGGGTTCCAATTGTTATCAAATTCCAAATATTATCAAATATTATCTTGTAGTTACTCTGTGCTTACATTTTCCATACATCATCTCACTTAATACAATAATCTTCTAAGTTAGGTATGTTATTATTTATGAATAAGTAAGAAAATGGACAGAGAGAGGATACATGTATGAGTCTCCTGGGGCTGCTGTCACAAAGTACCACAAACTGGTGGCTTGAAACAACAGAAATTGACTTTCTCACAGTTCCGGAGGCCTGAAGTCTGAAATCAAGATGTCAGCAGGGCCGGGCTCCCCTGAAGCCTCTTGGAGAGAATCTGTTCCATGCCTTTCTCCTGGCTTTTGGTGTCGCTGGCCATCCTTGGTCTGTAGATGCGTCACTCCGATCTCTGGCTGTCTCCCTATGTCTTATCATCTTATAAGGACACCAGTCATTGGATTTAGCGCCCACTCTACCCCAGTGTGACCTCATCTTAACTAATTACATCTGCAATGACCCTATTTCCAAATACAGTCACATTCTGAAGTACTGGGGGTGAAGACTTCAACATACCTTTTTGGGGACAATTGAACCTATAATAATAAGTCACAGACCTGAGATTACCCATGTGAGAAGGAATGTTTCAGATTCGTTATACTTGAAAAGCGTGCCCTCTCTGTCCCAAGCCAGATTTGAATTATTTTCATAATAAGAAGAGGACAATTCAGGATGCCATGAGACCAGTTGGCCACAGCATTTTTTCTGTTCCATTTTCTCTGTTTAAAGCAATGCAATTCACATAGTACAAGAAACAAATGTTTTTCAGAACATGGATCGAAAAATGCTGTCTTAGAGGTTGGTTTTATTTTTTCAGTTTTTTTTTTTTTTTTTTTTTTTTGTGGTATGGTACGCGGGCCTCTCGCTGTTATGGCCTCTCCCATTGCGGAGCACAGGCTCCGGATGCGCAGGCTCAGCGGCCATGGCTCACGGGCCCAGCCGCTCCGCGGCATGTGGGATCTTCCCGGACCGGGGCACGAACCCGCGTCCCCTGCATCAGCAGGCGGACTCTCAACCACTGCGCCACCAGGGAAGCCCTATTTTTTCCGTTTTAAAAACATTCCTTTTGACAATGAAAATCATTTCTTATATCTTGATCGGTGATTAAAAATTTAAATCTACTTTTCTGTAAAAAGAACACAATTTTTATTCTTTCATATCTTCGTGGGAAAAGTATTTGCTTCAAAGTATCACCCCATAGGTCACATACATGCTTGTATATCCAGAGACTACCTCGTTTTTTTACAGTCTTTGTTTAGATGTAATTCACGTGACATAAATTTCACCATTTTAAAATGTACAGCGCAGCAGTGTGTTTAGTATATTGAGAAAGTTGTACAATCACCGCTACTAATTCCAGAACGTTTTCACCCCCTCAGAAAGAAACCCAGTACCCATCAGCAGTTATTCCCCATTCCTCCTCCCCAGGCCCCTGTCAACCACAAATCTGCTTTCTTTCTGGATTTGTTTATTCAGGGCATTTCCTATAAATGGCATCACACAGCATGTGGCCTTTTGTTTCTGTTTCCATTTACCTGGTATCATGTTTTGGAGGCCCCTCCACACTGTAGTAGGTATCAATCCATTCCTTTTTATGGTTGAATAGTCTTCCACTGCTTGGATAAACCACATTAATCCATTGATAACCACATTAATCCATTAATCCATTGATGGATATAAACATATACCATGCTTATCCACTCATCAGTGTCAGGCTATCTTTTTTTTTTTTTTTTTTGCCGTACGCGGGCTTCTCACTGCTGTGGCCTCTGCGCTCCGGACGCGCAGGCTCAGCGGCCATGGCTCACGGGCCCAGCCGCTCCGTGGCATGTGGGATCCTCCCGGACCGGGGCACGAACCCGTGTCCCCTGCATCGGCAGGCGGACTCTCAACCCCTGTGCCACCAGGGAAGCCCTCGGCTATCTTTTATAGGACATAAAAGACTGAGGAACAGTAGTTGCTGTTGCTGAACAGTAGTTGCTGGAGAGGTACTGGGGAACTGGGGCTCCAGGATGGGAGACACAACAGTTTTTTAAATCATAGTCTTTTGTATTATTTGAGTTTTTACATTGTTTGTAAGTACCTTTAGGAAATAAAACAATTAGCTTTTATTTATTTTTTTAACATCTTTATTGGAGTATAATTGCTTTACAATGGTGTGTTAGTTTCTGTTGTATAACAAAGTGAATCAGCTATACATGTACATATATCCCCGTGGGATAGGGAGGGTGGGAGGGAGACGCAAGAAACAATTCGCTTTTAAAACTCTATGTGGTTGTGGGACTTCCCTGGCAGTCCAGTGGTTAGGACTCTGTGCTCTCACTGCCAAGGGCGCGGGTTCGATCCCTGGTAGAACCCTGGTCGGGGAACTGAGATCCCACAAGCCATGCGGTGTGGACAGAAATAGAAAAATTAAACAAACAACAACAGCCAAAAACTCCATGTAGTTGTGAAATGTAGAATGTGACATCTGTGGGTAATATAACCTGAGCCTCATAAGAATTCCCCAATTGAGGAATGCCACTGTGGCGTGTAATGTGTCCTTCCTCTAAGAAGACAACTAACAGACCACGCTGGGCTGAATGAGTTGGGCAGTTGTCTAGTTTTGACTGCGAGGTAAGTGATTTGCTTCTTGTACTGCCTTTCAGTATTTACAATGGACACTTGGGCTTCAGCAAAATTGTAAATTACTGCCTAGCGGGGTCACTTCAGGGTGACTCAGGAAGTGCTAGATGAGCAGATGTTAAAACTGAAAACAGATCTTCTGCCTGGGGCCTGGGAGGCAGCGGCCACAAAGAGTCTAAAGCATGGTATTAGCAGCTGTTTGTAAAAAATTAGCATCGAAGCCCTGAGTACGCACCTAAAAACCATCAAAAACAATAAGAGAATCCATCAGCTGATTCCAAATCAATATAAAGAATTGATACCTTTTCTATGAGATAATTAAAGAGCACTTTGAAAAACAGAATGGAAATCAAAACCCTGTTTCTAATAACAATCAAAACTAAAGAGTTCCATAAGCGCAAGTCCTTTTATGCTAAAAACATTCAACAGAGTAAAAATATCAGTTCTTTCTAATTTATAAAGTTGAAGTCATCGCATCAGAAAATGGAATGGAATTGTTTTTTAACTAGAAAAACAGAGTTCCTAGATAGACAATTTGAGAATAGCCAAAACATTTCTAAGAAAACGAAAACTAAAGAGAGCGCTAATCATCCCAGTTATTAAAGCATATTATAAAGCTACAATGATTGAGGCAGATTGGTATTAGCAGAAGAGAAAAGAGAGCCAGGCAATAGACCGACCGCATATATGAGAGTTTGGTTTCAACAAAGGAGACTGTTAAAATTACACAGACAGTTATTCAACCAATTGTGTTTGAATACCCGGCTCATAGGGCTAGGCGGCTGCTGTACTCTTGACCACAAAACTAATTCAAAATGGGTTGAAGATTGAAATAAAATAAAGTTATAAAAGGACTAGAATAAAACACATTTTTTAAAATGATCATTTTGAAGGGGAGAAGACCTTTCTGAGCAAGACACAAAACCTAGAAAATACAAAGGAGAAGATTGGTCTGTTTGACCACTGACTACATACAAATTAAACCAAGAAAAAAAACCCCTCTACATTGCAGCAAATGATAATTAATACTTTATGAGATCAAAAGGCAGAGGACAGACAGGGAAGTTTGGTAATACACAGTATTGGCAATACACAGGACAAACAAAGGGAGAGATTTTTTAACATTGAATATGTCCTTAGAAACCATTAAGGAAAATACCAAGAACCTAATAGAACAGGGTGCAGAAACGCAGTGACAGAAGAAGAAATATACAAAGGGTTTCTATTCATTTAAAAACAGATCCGATCTCAAATACAAATCACTGCAGTGAGATGCTGTTTTTACTTGTGCCGGTGTCTGAGATGCCGGGGTTTAGTAGGATGGAGCTGAGGTGGGACTAGCAGGCCGACAAACTCATGGAGTTTTGTTGGGAATGGAAATCAGCGCTGCCTTTTTTGGAAGGCAAATCTGTCAAAGTTAAAATTTGTTTACGCTTTGGCCCAGAGTCCACATCTACGAAGATACTCACACGTGCCGGTGTGGACACTCAAGTGTGTTTATTTTGCAAAAGCAGGGCAAAGACCCACATGCTTGTCCTTGAGAATTGGATGAGTAAATGATAGTATGTCCCTGGGGTGGAATCCAGTGCAGCAGTTTAAGGACTATCAAAACATTTTTAACCCACGACATGGGAACATTCGCTGATGGGGAGCATTCTGTGAGGTAAGGAGAAAAACAAAGGTGAAACTGTCCAGAGCGCTTGGAACATGAGAAAGTTACTCACGCACAGAAAATATATGGGGCTCCAGAAAGGTCACTGTGGGGCAGGCATCTCGGTCTGAGGTCAAAGAGAGACCTGCTTTTTAAAGTTACGTATCTTGGGCTTCCCTGGTGGCGCAGTGGTTGAGAGTCCGCCTGCGGATGCAGAGGACACGGGTTCATGCCCCGGTCCAGGAAGATCCCACATGCCGCGGAGCGGCTGGGCCCGTGAGCCATGGCCGTTGAGCCTGCGCGTCCGGAGGCTGTGCTCCGCAACGGGAGAGGCCACAGCAGTGAGAGGCCCGCGTACCGCAAAAAAAAGTTACATATCTTTTGTACCGTTTGAATTTTTACCGTATTTTTACCCTACTTTTTGAATAATCAAAGAGTTTGGCTGGTGGTAGTTATATTCACTTTAGGACTAATGAAAGGAATGCATATTTTCTAGGAAATGTTTTGTCTTTCAAATGAGTAAATAAATAAATATGACCTTACCTGGTGCTGGAGGTCATTTCATAGACATGAAATTACGAAATATTCCCCCGCTGCCCATGTCGCGTCAATTGGTCCGATGCCTTCAGAAAATAATTTGGCAGTCTTTCAAAAGCTCATATCCTTTGACCCAGTAATTTAGTTTTAGGAAAAATGAAAGAAAATGTTTTTAAAAGAAGACCCCAAAATGTTCAGTTATAGTCAGAGGGGCTTCATTGCCTAACTCCAGGAGCCCCATTCACTTTCACGATGCCCCAGACGATATTAGTTAGATTATATAAAACCACCAGCCACGTAAACGCCCGACAGTGAGGGGCTGATTATGCAAATGAAAGTGTACACAGGAACATTACACAGTCCTAAAGGTGTTTTCCAGACAGAGCAAGCATTGGAAAGTGCCTGTGATAGGATGTGTAGCAGGATCACCATTAGGATGACAGGGCTGATGTGGAGAAAAGCCCCGGAAGCTGGATAAAAGCCCGCGTTTCTTGCCGTGCAGGCTGTGGAGTACAACATCTTCGAAGGCATGGAGTGCCACGGCTCCCCGCTGGTGGTCATCAGCCAGGGCAAGATCGTCTTTGAGGACGGCAGCATCAACGTCAACAAGGGCGCAGGCCGCTTCATCCCGAGGAAGCCCTTCCCCGAGTACCTCTACCAGCGCGTCAGGATCAGGAACAAGGTATGTGGAGCCAGGGTATGTCGTGTGCAGAGCGAGCAAATGTCACAGCTGCACGAGCCCCCCCTTCCTCACGTGTCAGATGAGCTGGGATGTGACCCGCCTGCGTCTCAGGCTGGAGTGAGGACCAGACGAGACCAACGAGGTGCCAGAGATGTGCCAACTGTAAAGGGCTGTGCATGTGGGGCGATGGGAGGAGTCCTGGGAGTACACCAGCCAGGACGCACATCCTGCATCATCCTGGGGGGGGGGGGTCTTCACCACTCCCTCTTTTAGGTGTCATGACCTTCCTTCTGTAGATCAGAACCCTGGCGCTCAAGGCAGTGCAGGACTGCCCAGCATCACACAGCTGGGAGAGCTCTGAAGCCCTTAGTGCCATTTGGTAAAAATAAACCTCCCTAGCCCACTTGAGGGGTGGTAGAACTGCCTCTAGACTCCCTTCGATCTGCCCTCTTTTCTCCTTCTCCTTGCTCCCCTTCCATTCTGCATCCTCCTTCCTCCCTTTTTCTTAAGGGGTCTTAGCATGGACTCAGGAGGTCCAAGGGCATGGAGTAGGCACGGGCTCTGTCCCGTCCCCAGTCCAGTTCAGAGGAGGAAGTTTGCTCATGCTTCAGAAAGACTCCCATCTGTGATCAATCATCTTCCCTAATTAGGTCCCTCCCATCACCATGACAACCTGCTTCCCGCACTAAAACGGCTCATGTCTGCCAGAAAGCCCAGCTTTATTTGTGTATGTGCACGGGTGTATGTGTATATGCATGGGGTGCTCCTGTGTGTATGTGCTCCTGTGCTCGCTTATGTGTCTGTATATGTGTGTGTGTGTGTGTGCATGTGTGCCCACCTGTGTATGGTCCCACTCTTCTTGTGCTTCCAGTTTAGATGCAAGAGCCCAGAGGCCTCCTGGCATTCCCAGACTCCCAGGCCAACCATCGCAATGCTCTGTGTCTGTTTACTGTCCCTCTCCACGCCTTAAAGTGTAGCATCCCAGGTCAAGGATGCCAAATTGCACAGATGTTATGCGTCAGATGGGGAAATGATGGACATGGAGAATTGGCCAGTTAGATCCGAAAGATGGCCAGGGATAGCGATGTGGCCACAGCAGGCTGAGAGACAAAGGGACGCGTGTAAACTCCTGTTTGGGACACCCACCAAGGGGGCAGAAACACACCTCGGCTGGCTTCATTCCCTCTAAATCAGTTTGAACCTGAGGTCTGTGGTTAACAGTCAGCATCTGTGAGAGGTGGATGCCGGACCTCGATGCCAAGACGTGATCTGCAGTGGCCAGGCGGACAGGTCCCCTGGCACAGGGCCACCCTCCCCGCATACCTGAGGGCAGAGCACGGAGGCCAGGCCAGGTGGGGGACGGGCCCTGCCCCAGAACCTACGTCTGGCCAAGCTGAGTTCAGAGGTCACTGAAGGGAACTGGGGGGTAGGAACACAGGCCTGGAACCGGCTGGAACCAGGGAAGCCCAGAGGCGCAGGAAGCAGGTATTGGGAGGGATGGGGCAGAGACAATGAGGTCCCAGGGCGTCAGGGGAGCAGGGCTCCTGGGGGCAGAGGATGGGTTATCACCAAGCAGTGCTGGGCCCTTGATATTGGTGCTGAAAAAGGACCCCTTTGTTGTAGAGGAGGGAGCCTAGGGCTGGAGTCGGGCGCTGTCACCTGTGCAGGGGAAGAGGGACGTGAAGCTGGGGTCAGGGCACTGTCACTGACTCACAGTGGGAACTTGCACGTGTTCCTGGCCACACTCTGTCTCCCAGGGCCTGGGACGGACGCCCACACTCCCCTGGCCGGCTCTGAGCTCACCAGCAGGCTCCCAGCCTCCCACCGGAGCCCCTGTAGCTTTTGGCTTCTCTGCCTCATGGCTCTCTCTCCCAGGACAACTCTCCACCCACGGGGATGGAGGCTGTGCGCTGTGTCCCGTCCAGGAGGTTTGCCCCCTGCAGTAGCCCTGAGCCAGGTGCCCTCAGAGGCGGCCTTCTCGTTCTCTCTCCCTGTGGTGGGTGTTCTCCCTCCTCTCTCCCCCCTCCTTTGCGGGATCACCTTCCAAACTACCTGCCCCCAAATCCGCGATGAAGACGACCCCCTGATGCCACCAGTCCCCGATTCAGGGGTCCTTGTCAGGGTGTCAGGGAAGTGTTTTCCTCTTGGAAATAGCTTTGGAGTCCTCCTGCACGAAGCTCTGTATGTGTCTGTGCTTGTGTGTGTATGTATATGTGTGTGTGCATGTGAGTGTGCACTTGCCTTTTTATGAATGTGTGTTGGATTGTATGTGTGTGTGATGTGTGTGTTATATACGTTAGTGTGTATATTAAACACGGTGTGTATGCAGGCATGTATGTGCACGTACATGTATGAATTGCGTGTATGCATGTGATTGTGTACTCTGCATATTAGCGTGTGCAGGCATGTGTGTGCACGCACGTGTGTGAATTGTGTGTATGTGGAGTGTGTGTGGGGTGTGCATGCATATGTGTGTGTGTGCATGTTTGTGCGCATGCATATATGTGTGCCTGTGCACGTGTGTGAGCGGGTGCCTTGTGTGGTGTGTGCACGAGCACATGTGTGCATGTTTGTGCATACGTGTGTGTATCCCCGAGGAGACCATGGTCACTCTCCTGCACGCGGGAATGCGTACATGCATCTTGTCAATCAGTTGCTCTTCTTGTCCTCTGTTTAGGTTTCTGGGTTGCAGGGGGTTCCCAGGGGCATGTATGATGGTCCTGTGTACGAGGTGCCAGCCACACCCAAATATGCAACCCCTGCTCCTTCTGTCAAATCTTCGCCTTCCAAACACCAGCCTCCACCGATCAGAAACCTCCACCAGTCCAACTTCAGTTTATCAGGTACGAAACGACAGCGGCCAAGGTTCCCCACCCCACAGCGGCTCCCAGAGCCCTGAACTCCTGAGAAATGAATCCACGGCCTCAGGCACTCAATCAGGAGCCGAAGATGGGAGTGTGGGTTCCCCTCCCCTCCCGGGGTTGGGCAGAGAGGGCTGGGGGAGGTCAGAGAGCAGAGAGGGTCCGTGGGAGCAGCACAGAGATACCTGACCCTGATTTATGAAGAGTCTGCCTGAAAATTGGCCTTATGCTCTTCCTTAACACTCTTGGGGACATTTTACACTCTTACCCATGAAGCTAAGTGTGGAGAGGGGAATCAGAGTAGCTGCCTTTGCTGGATGTACGTTCTGGGTCGGGTCTTCAGCCATCCATGGTAGTACAGCACACATTCTCATAACTCATGACTGTTTCATCTTCACAACAGCCCTGTGTGTAGAGTGCTGTTATTCTTAAGCCTCCAAGACATTCAGCGTCAAAATGCCGGGACTTGGTGCTCAACAAATGTGTGCAGACAAAATCAAAAGTCACGTGCTCCTTCAGACTTTCTGAAGGCTCCTGGGCCGTGTGTCTGCAGTTTCATCAGATCGCCACACAAGGGCAGGTGTGCACATGTTGGGACATTGCCTTGGAATTTCGAATATTTGAGGTGTTAGCATGAGTTGTATGCTGTGCTAGGTGCCAGGAATACGGTGATGAATAAGACACAGCTGGGCAGGCTCAGTCTATTCTAGAGGTCAGCAAACTTTTTCTTAAAAGGCCAGGTAGTAAATATTTTAAGCTTTGTGAGCCAAGAGGCAATATCTAAGACCATTTGAAATGGAACCATTTAAAAATGCAAAAAACCATTCTTAGCTCATGGGCCGTAAAAACAGGGCTGAGGGCTTCCCTGGTGGCGCAGTGGTTGAGAGTCCGCCTGCCGATGCAGGGGACATGGGTTCGTGCCCCGGTCCGGGAAGATCCCACATGCCGCGGAGCGGCTGGGCCCGTGAGCCATGGCCGCTGAGCCTGCGCGTCCGGAGCCTGTGCTCCGTAACGGGAGAGGCCACAACAGTGAGAGGCCCGCGTACCGCAAAAACAAACAAACAAAAAATAAACAGGGCTGAGTTTTCTCAACGGGCTGACTTCTGGTCCAGCAGGAGTGAAGGACATTTAAACAGAAAAGGCGATGTAGTTGGCAAAAGAGAGAATGAAAGGGGCAGAGAGAAGATGAAATACTAGTTTAAATTGCGGGGGTGACAACCTACCATCCATTCAGGGATTACGCAATGGGGAGCATGAATCAGAGGGTCCCCCAGTCCAGTCCATCTCACTTTCCCTGAGCCTGTCATGGAAGAGTTTCTCCCACACCGTGTGATCCAGTGTCTAAAGAAAACTAATATTTTTGCACAGGTGGACCCTAAACACAACTGGAATATTTCCTCTGATGCTCAGTCAGCAGAACAGGGATTGGTTGCAATGCTTGGAAAACTGTGTGCAACCTCTCAGGGAGTTTGCACACTGGATCTCTGGTCTCATGTTATGCAATTCACGATTGCAATTAAATGCTGAGAGACATTCCCTTCCTTTTAGAACAACAAAAAAACAATGAAATGGAAAGTCTGCAGGAAGTGTCCCCCAACCATCCTTCTTCTCCCTGTTGAGCACCCACTTCTCTCTAAAGCCCCAGCACTGCCTTTGACCAGCCCCTCAGCAGTTTCACAGGTGACTCCATTGGATACCAACCGCACAGACACTTTCAAACATCAGGATGGACTTCACAGATGTCCTTTTAATTTATTTATTTATTTATTTATTTTTGGCTGTGTTGGGTCTTCGTTTCTGTGCGTGGGCTTTCTCTAGTTGCGGCGAGCGGGGGCCACTCTTCATCGCGGTGCACGGGCCTCTCACCGTCGCAGCCTCTCTTGTTGCGGAGCATAGGCTCCAGACGCGCAGGCTCAGTAGTTGTGGCTCACGGGCCTAGTTGTTCCGCGGCATGTGGGATCTTCCTGGACCAGGGCTCGAACCCGTGTCCCCTGCATTGGCAGGCAGATTCTCAACCACTGCGCCACCAGGGAAGCCCCACAGATGTCCTTTTAAATATCTGAGTGAGGTTACATCATAAAGACATAGCATGGTTTATTGAAGTACTGTCCTTTTGTACAACAGGTATTTTCAAAGTACCTGGCATGCAACCAAGCAGGGTACAGATGCTTGTGAGGTAGAAAGATATTAAGCACTTGGCCTGATTTCTGGGTCTAGGAAGACACACTGTCTATCAATGAAACAATGAGAGAAAATCAGTCAGTACTCTAAACCAAATTCGTTGTGGCTTACACAGATCATATAAAGTCAGAGGTAGAAAGACCTCATCTAGTTATTTTTGTCATCATTTTCATTGAAGTCTTAATTGGTAAATCTTTGATTCCTTATGAGGGTCAGCATTTTTCATGTGTTTATTTTCAATTTCCTCTTTGGTGAAATCATTGGGAGTGATGGTGAGAGGGGATAATCCAGTTTCCACCTCCTGGTTCCTGGGAACGAGACATCGAATATCGGGCATTGGTTCAGTACACATATTGTACCCTGGGAGGCAGCGCCTGACCCTAGCGGGCAGCCTAGCAGAGCTCTCAATGTAGACCATCCCAACTTCGTATCAGGCCGGCATCTTCCGATCAATGAGGTTCACGGTGAATCCAGTGAATCCTGTTGTCGTGTGCTCATCGTTACACCTGCTTTGCCCTAAAATTGATCCTGTGGTTTGAGGCAATAGAGTACACAATACTGTGGATAGGAGTCGGCTTCTATTTTACAGAAAAGGAAGTGAGGCCGGGAGAGGGGAGTGTCTGATTCCAAATTACCCAAATTCCAGGCACCCTTTGTGCTGGAAGTGAAGTCTCCCGACTGGACCCCTCTCCACAACATCCCTCCTTCCCAGCATTATCCGTCATTCAGTCTTCATTTAATACATATTCACTGAGCGCCAGGCACTGAGCTTAGTGCTCCAATTTGAAATCTTTCTTTAACTGCAAGAGAATGCGTGAGGTTGGCGTGGATGGCTGGCTTTGCAGATTCAAAACAAAAAAGGCCGCCCCCCACCCCCGCCCATGCAGACCTGCCCACTGCAAACAGGGTGGGTAAACCCAGCTCCAAGTGTTCACACACAGCATGCACGCATGCACACACATGCACAGATACACACATGCATGCACGCAATATACAAATGCACATACGTGTGCTCCCGTGCATAGCGCATAAAACACCCTGGGAACAATGGACACTGCCAAGCGTTGTTGTGAGTGTGTGGTAGGAGCTGGAGCTTTGGGGACAAACCAGTGGGGCTACGATCCTGGCTTCCCTGCCCTCTAGTGCTGCCCCCTACAATGCGTGACCTGGGCCTCAAATTCCTCATCTGTAAACTGGGACTAAAACAACACTCCCTTCATAGGGTTGCTGTGAGCCCTGAATTCGACAGCATATGTTAAAGCACCAAGTCTGTGTCTGCACGCAATAGGCACTCAATAAGTGTTTGCCCACTTGTCTCAAGAACATGAAGCCAGACAAGAAGGAGCACAGCGTGGTCAGGGCTGCAGGAGGGTGGCCCCGGGGCCTGGGGGGCATAGAAGAGGGAGCAACGCACCCCGTGGAGGTCAGGGAGCCTTCCCAGAGGTCAGCCTGGACTGAAGGATGGTGAGGAAGGAAGGCGTGTTGAGACGAGGGCTCGGCGTCCCAGAGGCTGGGGGACGTGACATGAGAGGGCACCCAGCCCGCAGGAGCAGCACATGGAGCTGGTGTCAGCAGATCTCGCTGGAGTGACTGGCTCTGTCTCTTCCAGGTGCCCAGATAGATGACAACAACCCCCGACGCACCGGCCACCGCATCGTGGCGCCCCCTGGTGGCCGCTCCAACATCACCAGCCTCGGGTGAAGGCAACTCGTGGATGAGCAAGCGTGAAGGATTCTGGGAAGGATGTCCATCCCTTGCCCTGTCAGTGTTTGGAAACCCACAGTATCGTTTGGTACTGATGGGGGGAAAATGGAATGATGTTCTTTCCTTTTTGGTTTAGGAAGAAGTGGTACTAGTGTGGTGTGTTTGCTTGGAAATCCCTTGCCCACAGTCGTGTGTTCATCTGAGTCCACCTCAGAGCATGGTGTCTCCAGGCCCCTCCTTAGTGAACACAGGTTCCAGCCTCGTCTTGTACTGTCCCTCCCACTTCTGACGCCACGGGCTCCATGATTCTCTGAGTGGTTCCCTTGCACCCCTGTAGCTGTTCTAGGATAGTTGATGCATGTTACTAAGTTATGTCTGCGAGTCTGTGAGTGCGTCCGACAGAAGACAGCCGAGGCCCTACATAGACACAAAGCCCAGACCTCAAGCCCTCGGGGGCAGCTCCAAAACTCACAGCAGGAAGATGTGTCCTCATCGTCCCCTCCCCCAGGTCTACACGAGAAGGAAGCCCGCCCCACCGCCAGAGAAGCATCACTCTCGTCCTGTGTCAGGAACCCTGGTCTCCGTGGCACCTGTAACTCGCCATGACGTCTTTCCGGTCTGTGTGTGTCCTTCCATCCCGCTCCAGACTGCAGGCCTAGCCAGGTTCACACTCAGAAAGGGGTCTCCCACCCTCATTCAGGGCTGACCACGGTGTGGCCATAGCTGCTCCCGGCGCCCATGTCCTGGTCCCTCCCAGGTGGATGACGAGGCCGTCAGATTTTTAAAGTTTTGTACATAGTTTTCCTTTGTAATCACCCTCATTTTTACTTAACAACTGACTTATTGTGACTCTTATTTCTGAATTCAAAGCTTGTGAAAAAATAAAGAAAATAAATGGCCCACTCCCTGACTGGAGTGTTTGCATTTAAGTGATGGCTGCTTAGATGCTCATGCTTTGTGCTCCCCTTTGTAGTAACGGGACAGCGGTGCTTGCTTCCGCAGGACCGGCTCTTGTTAGGTAGCCGGGGGAGTGGAGGAGGGAGAAGAGGGAGCCAGTCATGATTTGGGGAGTGTTAGGTCATGAGAACAAGGATGAGAAGCGGAGGACGATGGCTGGCCAAGGGCTTCTGTGAAATAGGTTGAAATCACATCATGTCCCTTCCCTCCTGCCCAGCCTTTCCTTGGTGTGCTGTCTCTTCCTGTGTGTTATGTGGGTCAGACTGCCTCAGATTGGAAGTGCCCAGCTCCTGAGCTTCACATTTCTGACTTCCAGTCCCACGGGAGGTATACGTTCTAAGGAGGAGTAAAACCTCTAAGTTGTTTGTCTTGATTACCAGTTAGTAGTGATGGTGATGCTGCTGATGCTGATGCTGATGGTGGTGATGATGGTGATGATGATGCTGATGATGGTGATGATGATGCTGATGATGCTGATGCTGTTGGTGATGGTGGTGATGATGCAGATGGTGATGTCACGTGATGCTGCTGCTGGTGATGATGGTGATGCTGATGGTGGTGATGCTGCTGATGGTGATGTCACGTGATGATAGTGATGATGGTGATGGTGATGATGGTGATGGTGGTGGTGGTCGTGGTGATAATGATGGCGGCATCATCTGTACAGCACATGCTACATGTCAGGTGCTCTGTAAGGTAGGCACTATTATTAACATCGTTTACAGATGAGTCCTAGAGAGGTCAGTAATTCATCTAAGATCACACAGGAAGTGGCACAGCCAGTATTTAAATCCGGGACCCACATGTCCAAAGCTCCTTGCTTCTAACTGCTAAGCTTTGTCATTTGAGGCAGGATGGCTTTGGATGGGTATACGTCTACTTTATGCTTTTAGTGTCTTCTCCCCCCACCCTCACTGGGTTAGGATACTTTAAGGTCCAGAGAGGTGGTGACTTAGGGTCAGTTACGGATTTTCTTGAAACAAAGCTAAATACTAAGAAAGATCAAGAATGGAGGGTAATGACTTGATATTTGGCCTTGGCCCATTGGGACTACTAGAGGGCATCGCAGAAACTTCCAGAAGAGTAAAGTTGGCAACAATAAGTTACCCACCCTGCTCTCTGGAAAGCACTTCCTCTCTCCCGCATCACCCCCCCAGCCTATCAGGGAGCAGAAGCTGAAGTGGAAGCAGCCTTAACATCCTCCCTCTAGGACCGACTCTGATGGGGCCTTTGCCCGGCTGCCAAGTCACCGGACCACTGCCCAGTCAGCATCACCTGCTGAGGTTGCCAGCACCCCTGTCCTACATTAGCTTCCCAAGAGGCACAGGCACGGGGTCCTGGCAGCTGCAAGACAGACAAGCCTTAATTCTAGGAGGCTGAGCTGCAGCATTCCTTTTTTTTTTTTTTTTGCGGTACGCAGCCCTCTCACTGCTGTGGCCTCTCCCGTTGCGGAGCACAGGCTCCGGATGCGCAGGCTCAGCGGCCATGGCTCACGGGCCCAGCCGCTCCGCGGCATGTGGGATCTTCCCGGACCGGGGCACGAACCCATGTCCCCTGGCATCGGCAGGCGGACTCTCAACCACTGCGCCACCAGGGAAGCCGTGCAGCATTCCTTTTAAGTAACATTCTTTTCATTCATCTCTTGAAATGGTAGGAGGAGGTGGGGAACTTTAGGGGAAGGCTATCTATTCTCCTGTTCATTCATCTGCACCCTTACTTCCCCTTTGCAGAGAGCATAGCACGGTCACAGTTTCCAGGAATTAGCATGTGGAAGTCTTGGGGAGGGGGCACTGTTCTGCTACCACAACAGTCTTCTGAGTTTCCTTCTAGAAGTTTTATCTTTCACATTTAGATCTATGACCCATCTCTCATTAATCTTTGTACACAGTGTAAAACAGGGCTCAAGGCTTGCTCTTTTTCCATATAGAATCCAATCGACCCAGTGCCATTTATTGAAAAGACCATCCTTTCCCTCATTCAGCTGCAGCAGAGCCTTGGTTGTAGACCAGGGTGACCATAGTGCATGGGCTTCTAACCCAGTGGTCCTGAGGTACACTGCTAAATAAACACTGGACACTGAGCTTGGTTGGACTGGGGTGGGAGCCCCAGTTTTTAGTGTCTGCTAAATTCTATGGTGCCAATACTCTCACTGTAGCCAATTTCAAGCTACCAACATGAAGCCAGTGAGCTTTCCATCCATGCAATGTAAGTCGGGTCTGGTGTCCCAGTAAATGCCAGTACATTTGGTGTCATTGGCTTCAAGTTTTCCTTCAGTGACGTCAATTCATGGAGCAAGAGAGCAAGAAAATTCCTGAACAAAAAGGGCTTCTACCAAAATGAAATTTCCCTCCTCCCTCCTTCCCTACATTTTTCCTTCCACCAGTGTACGAGGAGTGCCTATGTAGTACTAGGCATCGTCCTAGTAGGGGAAAGCAATGGGTATATATTCCAGGGGGAAGGTCAGATATTAACCAAATTATTACCCAAAGCATCTAATTACACACCATGCTAAATGCTATACAGGAAGCATTTTGCAGGGAGTGGAGAATGCTTATCTCCCATTCTTCATGTCCCCCAGAGAGAGGCGTCCGCTCTCCGGGGGAGAAATGTGGAGGCTCTCCTGGCCTCTGTCTCACTCATTCTTCCCCAGCAGAGGGAAACCACCTGATTTTTCAGAACTGAGAGTGCTAAGTAGCTCCCTTCCTCCCTCCACGGAGATGACCGGCCTCAGGACACACTTCCTCGGATGCAAATTTACCATGAAGTTAGTGATGCTCGTCAGCTGACACCGGGAGGCCATGGGCGTACCTGGGATCTGGGTTAGGGCAGACTGAGTTGGGTTCAGTGGGGATGGGCACGTGTCAAGTGGACGTAATTCCAGCCAGCCCGGGCACAAATGGCCACCCCCTGTGCCAACTCCCCTGCATCGTGACACGGAGCGCAGGCCAGGGGACACGACGCAAATGCATCCCGTGGCATCTGGCACCAGAAGTGCGCCCAGACCGGAAGTGCGCCCAGACCGGAAGTGTGCCCAGCAACGAGGAGAGGGAGCACTGAGGCAAGTGTGCAGAGCCAGAAACCGGTCCATGGAAATCTAGCCATCCGATGCACACAACAGTGAGTGGAGAAATGTTAGAACAAAGTATTACAGAAGTGGGTTAGGCAATTCATTGACTTAAAAAATTATATTTTTGTATTTGTGATTTCGTGGAATTCATCAGGTTCTAAAAATATGTGTTCTGCTCTCCTCTCTCATTCTAAACATATATTCTCTTTTATACCTTTTGTAACTTTATTGGCTTTTTATGAAACTCTCCTTGCCCAAATGTACAAGTTCCAGACACCCTTCCATCCTCCCACCCCACCCTAACCCCCCCACCAAATCTGGGCCCCCTCGCCACTCCTCTCAATGTGTTTTGGGGGTGTCCCCATGGTAGAAGCCTGTGACTGGGGCGACGTCTATGTCTGTGTTGGGGGCGGGCAAGTTTAGTTCAGGGGTAAGTATGAGCAGGCTCTTTGTGGACACAGAGTCCCCCAGTTTGGCCTCATCAGTTATAGAGCTGATATGCAGATCTCTGTGGCTGCTCTGCCTCTATCTCAACCGGTTCCAAACTTGGATGAGAAATAAAGGAATGTATCTACCATCCCCTCCCCCATCCCAGCAACAAAATATACAGACAGTTCTTTTTTTTTTTTTTTTTTTTTTTGCGGTACGCAGGCCTCTCACTGTTGTGGCCTCTCCTGTTGCGGAGCACAGGCTCCGGATGCGCAGGCTTAGCGGCCATGGCTCACGGGCCCAGCCGCTCCGTGGCATGTGGGATCTTCCCGGACCGGGGCACAAACCCGTTTCTCTTGCATCGGCAGGCGGACTCTCAACCACGGCGCCACCAGGGAAGCCCTATACAGACAGTTTTTAAGAGCGAAAAAGGGGGGTCTGATCTTATCAAGGTGGGCAGGGATGGCTCTTGAAGTCGTGAGTGAGCCCTGTTGAGATGTGAACAATGGCTAGGAGCTGATGAGGCAAAGGGGATGGGAGGAGGCAGAAGGGTTCCAGACAGAAGACTGTCATGTGCCAAGGCCCTGTGGTAGGCAGGGGGTGTGGCACATATGAGGCCGTGAGAGGAGACAGAGGCTGGATGGGGGCAGCGGCATCAGCTGGGCTGGCGGCGTGGCGGATACCAGACCTTGTAAGGCCCCGTGGTCCATGTTAAAGAGTTTGCTTTTTCTCCTAAGAGCGAGGGAACGCCACTAAAGAGCAGCAGTCAGATCTGTGTTGTAAGAAGTGTGGACAGATAAGAGGAGGGTGGGGCAGGGCAGGGCAAGAGCAGGAGCAGTTAGGAGGCTTCTGCAGCAGCAGCAATATCAGCCGAGTGATGACGGCAAGACAAACCCCAGGTCGGCTGGAGACTCTGCTGACCTTATACCACATTGGCTTCATCCTAGCAGCTCAGACCAGATCAGAGAGGCTAACTTTGCATAAAAATTAATCCATTAAACTCTTCAATATATCATCATTCATGAACCCCTTCCATTTTTACCTCCTTCCATCACAGCCCATAATAAGAACTGGGGACACAACCCAGATGGAGGGAGGGCAGCTAAGATGTGTCCTCGGGGTCTTCTTGCTGTTCCTTCTCTCTCCCCGGCCCTCGGTGTGCTGTGTTCATGCAGCTCAGTATCAGGCCTGAAAGTCCTCCTCCACACCCCGGTGTCCCAGAGCCTGCGCCCAACACAGCCGAGAGTCCTTCCAGATGTGAGTCGCGTTTTTTTTTAACATCTTTATTGGAGTATAATTGCTTTACAATGGTGTGTTAGTTTCTGCTTTATAACAAAATGAATCAGCTATACATATACATATGTTCCCATATCTCTTCCCTCTTGTGTCTCCCTCCCTATCCCACCCCTCCAGGCGGTCACAAAGCACCGAGCTGATCTCCCTGTGCTATGCGGCTGCTTCCCACTAGCTATCTACCTTACGTTTGGTAGTGTATATATGTCCATGCCTCTCTCTCGCTTTGTCACAGCTTACCCTTCCCCCTCCCTATATCCTCAAGTCCATTCTCTAGTAGGTCTGTGTCTTTATTCCTGTCTTACCCCTAGGTTCTTCATGACATTTTTTTCCCTTAAATTCCATATATATGTGTTAGCATACGGTATTTGTCTCTCTCTTTCTGAGAGAGTCGCATTTGGTTTTGAACAAGGATGCAATTCCATTATGAAAGGCACCTCTAGAGTCGATTTTTGATGTGATAGAAACAGACGCAGTCCACACGCGTTTATGGACAGTTATGCGCCCCACACTGTGCCAAGCAGTCCAGCAGCATGTGACAGGTGACAGGTGACATGTCCCCTGGACTAAGGGAGCTACACTTAAGCAAAAGCGTCACCCATGCAAGATCCGTGGAGGCTGAACCTATACTGCTCGGATCTTCCAGAGATCCTGGTGCTGCCAGGGCATCTCCATTTACCAAACTCACGTCACCAACTCAGACGTTACCAGCATAGGAGGCATCTGCCTTCAGAATGCCTCTGTGCACAGGACCCATGTGACAAAAGCAATTGCTATATAAAACAGGTTCTCAAAATATTGCAGGAAGTCAAAACTTGTTACAAGACTCCGCAGAATAAGGAAATATTTTATTTAGCCACTAGAGGGGGCTGTTGGCTAACTTTGGAAATTCGCCTGGTGACCAGTCAGGATTTGAGGCTCTCCGATGGTTAGTATCCTTGACAAACGATGTAACTAGTATGGATTACTTCTTTTGTTAAGGAACCTCGCTTTCCTGAATAAGAAAGACTAATCTAGGTTGTAAGAAATAAAAATTCAGACCACAAATGGTCCAGAAAAATCCCTGAGACAGAAGCTTCTATAACCTGCAGCCCACTCTGTACTGGGAATTTGTGGAAACCCTGTATTCTCCATCCCAGACTTGCCCGGGGTCAGCATGCTCTGACTTACATCAGTGGGTGATGCCCCCAAGGGAACATCTGGCCATGTCTGGAGACATTTTTGGTTGACACAACTGGGGAGTGCTTCCAGCATCTGGTGGGAAGAGGCCAGGGAAGCTGCTAACCATCTTGTAACGCACAGGTCAGCCCCACCCCCCAAAAAAAGAAATTTTCTCACTCCACATATCCACAGTGCCAAGACTGAGAATCCCTGATTTCGATGAAAAGGGCAATTTTCTTTCCGGGTGGGAAAGGCACTGGCTGGTCTGAAAGCTGGATATTCTCAGCATCCACTGGGAGAAGCATGTCTCCTTAGGGGAGGGCTGCTGTCTGGCAGAAGAACTCATCCCTCCCAGGGGAAGTCCTCCCGGGCAGGGCCTCCTTCCTAGCGCTTTAACTGTCTCCAACAGAAGACCCTAACGCAGGTGTCATGTATCTGTGGGTCCTTAGGTCCCCAGGGTGGGTGAGGATAGGCCTGCCGGCCAGGGAGTCCATGGGCTATGTCATGGGGCCCTGAGACTCTTCAGATGCCCTCACTGAGACCAGGCCGTCGCTGCTGGCTGAACCAAAGAAGGGAATGGGTCCTGAGGAGAATCCATGTTGGCCAGTGCCCACGGTGCAGGGGACAGAGGGAGCGGGGGTGATGGGAACGGAGGAGAAAAGGCCTCGGACCCAGAAAACACCAGCAACACCTGGTGATCCCTTTATTATAGGTGGAACTCCACCGGGAGGCTGGCGAGCAGAGGGCCCCCAGGGCGGGAATGAGACCACTTAGCGCTCGCGGAACGCTGGTTCGGGGTGACATTGGGACACGGGGTTGGGAAGCACAGGGAGCCAGGAAGGAGGGGCTTCCCAAGGAACGGAGCCACATCTCGAAGCCAAGGCGACACTGAAAAACTGGAGCAGACGTGTTTCCAGCATAGGGGTGGGGGTGGGTATCATCTTCACAGGCGGTAGGGTCCGCCCTGCTCGTTTAGGCCTTTTTCTGGGACTTTGATACCCATTCTCCATCCCTGCACAGCAAGCCTGTGGGCAGAGGGGAGACCCCACCCCCACCCCGGGGTGGCCAGTCCCTTCTCACTGCCTGGGGGAGAGGCAGGTGGCATACAGACGGGGTCTTCAGGTTCCGTCCCCCCGACCAGCCTTAAGCTACAGATTGCTTCTTCTCTTTAGCATCTTCTTGGAATTCTCACCGTCACCAACCTCACTTTCTTGCTGGCTCAGCCTTTTGCTGCTTAAAATATGGAAGAAAGGTAGTTGGTCAGAACTTTGATTCCAGGTCTGTCTAGATGCAATAACAATGCATCCAATCTGATCCCATGAAAAGGCGGTGACAGGCCATCAACACAGTCTGCATTTTGACATGGGCTGTTAAGAAACAAAAGAAACTCCCAGGTTCCCTCTCCTTGGTGGGAGGTCCGACCCATGCTCAGATGACTGATCCACCCTACCACAAATCCGGAAGCATCTGTAGCTGGCAGCGCCCTGTTGAGGCCTGGGATTGCCAGCTATTCAGGCTGGATGCTGACGGGCTGGGGGGTGGGTCGTGGCTGACCCGGCCAAATGGGACACTAATAATAGCAGTAACAGTAATACCAACACTTCCCATTATCACCCATCATTTCTCGGACCCGAGTCAATGCCTCTGAGAGGCGCTGGATATCCTGCCCAGGTTTAGGAGATCAACAAGGGCCCCGGTGTACCTGAGCGATCCTGGGGGAGGGCCCCCTGAGGCAGGGTCGTCGTCCTTGGGCCCCCCAAAGTCTCCTCTGTCCCGGGGTGCCGGCTTCTTCCTTTTGGTCCTTAGGGGTTTCTCTGCAGGAGACACGTGAACCCAGAAACTGGCTGTGTGACTCTGGGTAGGTGACAGCATCTCTTGGCCTCACGCCACCCCAGCATTGTTTGAGTACCTCTGGGGGCCGAGTATGCACTCGGTATCTACTGCTCTTAGACCCGTTTAACTTGTGAGGAGACTGAGACCTCGCGGGGGGCGAGAGCTATCCCAAGCCCACAAGGCTGAAAGGTGGCAGAGCTAGGATTCAAACTCAGTCGGCCAGGCTCCTGCTGTGTTTCTGCCACACCCCGCGGACGGGCAGCCTTCCCTTCCGAAGCAGTTAAGAACCTAGAACACAGCTCCAGTACCACAGCTTTTATTTTAATAGCCCTCCGTGACTTTACACACCTTCCCCTTGCTATCCCGTTAGAGGTTATAACACTCTATGATGTCCCTGAAGTTCTGCTGGCCAAAGGAGGAGGGCTAATTATCCCCACTTTACAGATGGGGAAACAGAGTCAGAAATGAGAGTCAGCTACTGAGCAGCAGACCCAGGAATCGGAATTATTGTATTTTGAAGGGCCAGGGACACAGGGGCATCCTAGCCTAGCCGCTCATCTACAGACAGGACGCAGAAGCCCAGAGAGGGTAAGTGCGGTGCCTGGGGCCACACGCCAGTTAGTGGTACACCCGGTGCTGGAACCTATACTCCCAGCCCAGAGAGCCTGCAGGGCATCGCCTTCTATGACTCACCTGACAGCCCATGCTTATTGGAAAACGGTTTGCTTTCGGCAAGGGGCACCCGGGCCAACGCCGCCAACTCTGAGATGAAGCTCTGCTCAGCTTCCTGGATGCAGAGAGAGAGGGTCAGCTGGGCCTGCCTCTGCCCTGCTCTGCCTCTACATCGCCTTCCATCAGCACGAGGGGGCGCTCTGAGAGTGGGGGACAGGACCGCGTCCCCATGTGGAGGAGGACTCTCCAAGAGGCGTCCAGAAACGCCAGGAGCAGGCAGACGCACGTGTGACGCGGGGGGAGCTACCCATCCATCCTCGCTCACACCAGCCACGGATCCCACTTTACAGATGAGAACACTGAGGCGCGAGGGGCTCGGCGAGGGCAGCAGCACCAGGAGCAAGCACACCCCTGCCTGACTCGAGTCTGAGTCCTTAACTGCCAACACCATCGATTATCAGCCAGACCCGGAGTCCGTGGCTTAGTAACTGTGGGGCACTGGGAGGTGACCTACCTCTCGGGGCCTCAGTTTCCTCATCTGTAAATGGGGGACTGGGTGTAACCCGCACCTTGGCTGTCGGAGTAGGACTTTAGGTGGTGGATGTAAAGCTCTCTGCTCAGTGACTGTCTACAAGAGACCCTCAGGGAATAGACGTGAACCACCATGAACGTCTTTCTCATCATCGTCTCAGATGTCACTGCCACGCTGGCGGCGAACACTCAGAGGGCGCCAGCATTCCGCTCAGCCCTGCCATTCTGAATATTTGATTTTTTTACGGGCAGCCACTTTGCTTTCAAGCCGCACCTTATAATCTCACGCTGATGAGATTTTTCTGGGGTGAGATATCCACAGGATATCACGAAAGCTGAGCTTCCTGTATGTTCTAGGTAAAGTGCAAACCTTGGTCACAGCAGCACTGCCTGAATGATACCGATGTTTGCCGTGACACCAAGAGGCCCACACGGTGGCGATTCACACACAGGGAGACGCTCATTCCTTTCAGCTCAACAGACAAGACTGATGAGTGGTCAGGGCCTGGCCCGGAGCTGGGTGCTGCAGACCCGGGGGAATCAAAGTTCACAGTTGAGCAACAAGGCTGATGTGTCATCAGCCTGTGAGACTAGCGGGGGCTGAGGGGGGTCCCGAGCAGGGCGTGTGGTCCTCACAAAGGCTCCAGTGCTGACCTGTGATCATGAGCTTAGCCTTTTACTATTTCCACTCCCCTGTAAACCGCTGCCCACTTTGCAAAGGCCCATTTTCAGAAGCTGTACCTGTAGCTGGGTCTCAAGCTGGGCTTCCAGATGGTCCATGACCCTCGCGCTCTGCTTCCACGCATCCTGGCGGGTCCGCTGGTGTGCCGTGAACTGGGCCAGGAACTTTTTCTGCTGCGCCAACATCCTGGGGGAAGGAAGGAAGGCCGTTGGTGACATCAGCAGGACAGAGAGGAGAAAAGCTCGAGAGAAGCTCAGAGGGCCGGGGGCAACCCTGAGGTCCCAGAGCTGCAAAGCGGCTGGGCTGCAAGTGGCATCTTCATATGAGAAAATCATTTTAACCCCAGGGTGTGGCAGGGAGCAGGGAGATGGTCCCCTGATAGCACCTGTCTTTATTTAAAATCTCAGAATTGCCCTAGCTCCTCCCTTGTAAAACAGAAGGCTCGTTTCCTAGGATGCAGAGTCTGAGAAACCCTGCATACAGCAGCCTTATTACTGCTAGTGGCAGAGGACAGAGCTGGGGCTGAAGCAGGGTCCCTGACCTGGAGAGAGGCCCCACCTCCCTTTCAGCAGCAGAGACCCCTCCCCTCCTGCTTTGAATACCCTCCCCTCCTTGGCTGACCTTCCTCTAGTCTTCAGCAAACAGGAACATTCAATACCACCCACTCTGTTTCTGTAATCGTTCTCTGCCTTCTTCCTTTCAATCTTGTGGTTGCTTTTCTGAAAGGGGCTGAATTTCTAGACCTGAAGGCAGAAGTCACTTTTAGCATCAATAGGCAGGTGTCCATGGAGTATATCTGAAGGCACAAAATTCCACCTGCTTTTGCTTCTGCTCTTCCTTCTACCAGTAATGCCTTTCCCCTCTTCGTTGTCTTTGGCAAACTCCTATTCATCCTACAAGACCCCATCATCCGTCATCCACCCATCTATTCACTCATTCCTTTATTCATAAAAGTATTTCTGGGCTTCCAGGTGCTATGCTGGGTTTTGAAGACACAGTTGTGAATAAGAGACTCATAGCCTCTGCCCTCATGGGGCCCCAATTTGAGCTGGGGAGGGAGATAGATATCAAACAAATAACTGTGATACGGCTGAGGTCAGTGCTCTGCAGTGTGGTTCTCGCTCACACCCTCAAGGAGGATGCATTACTTTCCTGGGACTGCTCTAACAAATGACCACAAACTAGGGGGCTTAAAAAAACAGAAATCTGTCCTCTCACAGAAGATCCCAGAAATCTTCAGTCAAGGAGTTGGCAGGCCGTCCTTCCTCTGGAGGTTCTAGAGGTGAACATGTTCCTTGCCTCTTCTGGTGGCCGTTGGCACCCCTTGGCTTGTGGCTGTGTCACTCCAATCTCTGCCTCTGTCGTCACATCATCTTCTCTGTGTGTGGTCAAATGTCCCTCTGCTTCCCTTGCCATTGGATTTAGGACCCGCTGGGATAACCCAGGGTGATGTCCTCATCTCAAGATCTTTTACATAAATGACATCTGCAAAGACCTTTTTCTAAGTAAGGTCACATGCATAGGTTCAGGGATTAGGGACACGGACATACCTTCTGCGGGCCCCGTTCAGCTCACTACAGAAGCTGGGTGGCTTCTTTCTGTGAGCAGCCTCCTCCCCAGACCCGCTGTCACCAGTCCTGGCCACTCTCGACTATCATCCTGCTGGCTTGTCTGCTCCCCCATGGACCTGGCTCTTGGGAACGCAGGGAAGTGACAGGCCTGCCCAGGAAGGGCCTGCGTGCCCGGGTTAGGGGCAGGGCTTCACGCTCGAGGGCTGGGGAGCCACGCGAGGGTCCAGGAGCATCTGAGACATGGGCTGCCTCGTGTTTTCTGCGATGCCCTGGTTGCAGCACGAAGCAGGGAGGACGAGCAGGATTCCGGTCAGAGGCCACAGCTCTAAGCCAGGAGGGGAGCAACAAGGGCCCCGGACAAGAGAGCCCACAGAGGACAGAGGCTGTGCTGGGACAGCCAGGTGGTGCCCGAGCTTGGGAGCAGGAGCCCCTTCAGGACTGCTGACCCCTGGCACGTCCTGGAGGGAGGAAACGGCCTGACTGTAGGCCTGGCTGTGGGATCTGAGTCACCCAGTTAGATGCGTAAGTTCATAGACTTCTTGTGTTTGGACTCAGATTTGACTATGGAAATGAACATTAAAAAAAAAAAATCCATTCTGAAAGAGTTCTGATTCCAGAACTATTTGAAGTTCACATTGCACTGTGCAGTGCCCCATGGCTCGGCAATGACAGCACTGACGGCAATGATGGACATCAACGCCCTGGCCACGTGCTGGCCTGTGTGTGAGCGTTGTGCAGGCTTTGCGTGGCTAATCTGCACAGTTATACATCCATGACATAGGTGTTACTGCAACCCCATTTTACACATGGGGAACCTGGGGCTCGGGGCGTGAAGGGACCCAGCCACTATGTGGCTGACGGGAGGGGTCGCCACTGCGTCACCTGGTATCCCTAGGCAAGCCCACTCACAATCCCACCCCTTGCCAGAGATGCAATTTGAAATTTACCATCTGACTGAGAATTGTGCTTATTGACATCTCGTTTTTTAAAGTCAATACCTGTCATCACCACACTGCTCTGTCCCTAGGAGCTCTGGCTGACTTTCAGTAGAAACTGCACTTATGAACTCAAGGAGATGGGCATGGAGAGAAGGGCATCAACGGCCATGTATGAGCCTGTAAATCAGTGAGACTGGGTCATGCACCCACACCCGCACTGGGCTTTGCTTTTATTTTCCATAAACCCAGCAGGGCTGGACCAGGTGGTGGCCAAGGCCCCTCCTCTTGGGTCACTGGGGTCAAAGTGGAGCCCTTGCACCACATCCGTCAGAATCCCTGGAGGGAAGGAGTGTGTCAGCAATTAGATGCCTGGGCCTCCCTCAAAGTCCCTGAGACTGGGTCTCCAGGTGTGGGGCGGCCCTGCATGTTCAGCAGAAAGCCAAGTGAGACGGATGTCCCCCAGATCTGAGAACCGCTGGACTGTAGTTTGATGGATATGCGACAGTCAGAGCAAGCCCCAGCCTCAACCCAGTGGCAGGGCATTTACTGACCGCTGTTAATGGCCAGAGGATTTACAGAGGGGATGCTGGACTCACTCTGACCCAGGGGACGCCGTGGTTCCTGTTTCCTAAATGAGCACGAGATGAGGGCTGGGATTTACTCATGGCATGGCACGGACCTGCTCTCCTTTACCCTGCAGAGCGGTGGTCCTGCTGCTGCTTCCAGCCGGCGGGATGCCTCTCCTCTGCCCCCTCCCCTCATCATAGTGCCCGCACCAACTTACTGCCGTCTCTTTACTTGTCCATCTCTCCCTGCAGGCTGTGAGCAGTCGGGTGGGAGGCGCTGTCCCCCGTGCCTAGCTCAGGACCTAAGTATGTGCTTACATGGACTTGTCGGTGTGGAGCCCACATCTCCTCAGCCCGCCTGGTGGCCGGCTGCCCTTCAGTGGACAGTTCCCGCACGCACCACCGGCATCTCACAAGCACCTGCGACCAGGTACCGGGGCTTCCTCCGGCCATGAAGGGGGCGGGGGGCTTGGCCAGCTCAGGGATGCCTGGGAAGGCTGGAGCGTTAACGCCTCCAGGACAGACCCTCAACCAATGTGGAAGGGGGCTGGTAGACAAATCCCCTATTTTCCTTGCCCCTTGCTGGCGTAACTGGAAGTTGAGTTCTGCACAATCTCTCAGGAGGTCCAGACCAGGGCTGGGCCTCAGTTGCCACGGAAACCCCTCATCATCACAGGCCTTACTGGCTTTTCTCCCATGTGGTAGGCTGCTCAGCGGCCCCCAAAGGTGTCCACGCCCTCCTCCCTGGAATGTGTGAAGATGTTCTGTTACACGGCAATCGGGACTTCATAGGCGTGATTAAGGTTCCTGATTTAAACTTGGAGATGATCCTGGATTATCTTGGTGGGTCTCAATCACCAGAGCCCATAAAAGCAGAGAAGCTTCCCCAGCTGGGGTCAGAGAGATGCAGCAGAAGAGATTCCAAGTGTAGGCAGGACTTAATGCTCCGAGATGCAGGGGCCACGTGCAAAGACCAGAGAGTGGCCGATGGGACGCCGGGAGGGCCAGCCGGTAGCCACAAGGAAATGGGACCTCCGTTCTACAAGGAACTGGATTCTGCCGACACCTGAAGAAGCATGGAAGCTTCCAGAGCCTCCGATGAGAGCCTGGCCAGCAACACCTTGATTTCGGCCTGTGAGGCCCAGAGAAACCGGCGGCGCCCGCCCGACTTCTGACCTCTGGATCCCTGAGATAACACAGCGTGTGATTGGCGGTGGGTCCATGTTATGGCAAACAGCCTTCGTCCTCATTCCCCTGCTCCCTCCCTGTGCTTCCTGGGCTCACCTGCCCCCCAGGTCCTTGGCTCAGGGTCTGCTTCTGGGGGAACCCTCAGCACGGATCAGAGAGGAGATGCCAGTTCAGGGCTGTGAAGACCTCTCAGACCTGGAAAGGAAGCTCCCGCCACACCTTGACTTCTGCCCTTGTGCCAGGTCCCTTGCAGGGGCCGTGTGTAGAAGGGAGAGCCAGACAGGGGCTCACGGGCTTCCACGCAGCGGGGGAGGCAGAGGAGACCCGGGTCCGCAGGCGAATGTGTGGGAGGTCGGCTGCCGAGAGTGTCAGTGTCACTTGCACTGAGTGTAAGGTCAGTGCCGAGAGACACGTGCAATGCACAGGGGCCGGGATGGCCCGCGTGGGGACCCGCAGACAGCAGTGAGGCCTCACCTCTGGTGCACAGCTCCGGAGGCTTCCTGAGCTCCACCCGCTACCTCGGCCCCTGACGAAGGATCACCGAGTTCCTGCTTTTTCCGCAGCTTGAAATGTTCCATTCTCTCACCTAGAGCATTTAACATACACACAACGGTCAGGGTGCATGTCTGAAGGACTGACACTGCCAGGTCTGGCCCGGGCGCTGAGGTGCAGGGATCAGCAGGTCACACGTGCTCTCGGGTGTGCCTCCACCAGCGCCACAGTTCACCCTGGGAAGGACTTCGTGTGCATGAGGATGGTGCAGCTTCCGTCACACCCTGCGAACCCGGGAGGGCAGCACCCCGGCTCTCCCTGCAACTGCTCAGGCCCGGCTTTCTTGTCAGTATCAGGAGAAAGGGGAGCCGAATAGGAAAGAGTTAACGCTAAAGGGCCACCACAAATGCATAAAAATCACACCAGGAAGGAAAAACCATTCAAACCCCATTCAGAGCTGCAGGGGTGCAGTTAGCCTTACAGACATGGGTGCTGAACTGGGTGCTTTCCAAGGAGCCGGGAGGTTTAGCCTCTGAGTCCGAGGTGCACTGGTCTGCATATCAGAACCTGCTTATTCTTTTTTTTTTTTAAATTTAAAACAATGGTATATTTTGAAACAGATGATGAAGCCTAAAATTATTTTCTACTGGATTCTTACTACCACCTGAATTAACTGCCTATTTATTAGACCGTAGTTATAATGAGAGGATGTATGAAGGGGGAGCCCAACCGTAGCCCTGCAGATGCAGAAACCGAGGCCCAGAGAGGGGATGTGAGCACCCTGGTCCCTGAACGTTCTGCAGAGGCGATCAGTCTCATGTCTCCTGCTGAAGGAGACCAACCCTTACTTTGGAAAAACATCAGGAGGGGTCTGTAGCCAGCTGGTAGATTTCTGGGCGTGTCCCAGATTTTATCTGAATGTAGGGCTCAAATTCCCCAGGGCGAGGGGAAGAGAAACGTGGCAGCTGAGCTTATTGAGAAACATAATATTCACAGGAGACCTGCCCCCAGGACCCTGCCCATCCTTCGTCTAGGGATCTTGGACCGTCCAGGAAGCATCCGTCGGAGAACATGGGATTCTGCTTTGTTCTGAAGCCCTGGATGCAGGGAGGGATGGTACAAGAACAGGCCTTAAGGAACTGGATTTTGTCTGTTACTACATCGCGTGCTTGCTGGCCTTGGGGATCTTGTCCATTCCATCCCCTGGGTGGCCTCTTACAAGAGTCCACAGGGGAAAACTGTCTGGGCCTCAGGCACATTTATGAGCCACTAGCCTTTTCTTTTTTTTTTTTTTTTTTTTTCCGGTACGCGGGCCTCTCACTGTTGCGGCCTCCCCCGTTGCGGAGCACAGGCGCAGGCTCAGCGGCCACAGCTCATGGGCCCAGCCGCTCTGCGGCATGTGGGATCTTCCCGGACCGGGACACGAACCCGTGTCCCTTGCATCAGCAGGCGGACTCTGAACCACCGCGCCACCAGGGAAGCCCCCACTAGCCTTTTCTTATGGACACTGTGACAGCTTTACTTGAGGAAATTTCTATCTCTTTGGCCACCAGGACGTCCAGAGCCAAACCCATGTCACCTCTAAGTAGGGATCTGATGACAAACGTCCCAGATGATGGCGTAGCCCCAACTCCACCTCACTGTCCTGTCCTTGTTCTGATTAGCCTACTTTAAAAAAAAAATCCTACTGTACTGTATGGATATATTTCTTTAAGTGCTTTTTCAAAAGCCTTTTGGGGACAGAGCAGGAGATAAATAAATACATAAAACATTTAAAAAGTTAAATCTCCCAAAATAAAATTTGAAAGACCTGACATCTTGCCCTGTCCCCAGCTAAGAGCATGTTTGGCTCGTGGTTGGCAGGGCTTCCCGGTGGAAGGAAGGGCGCTATACCCTGTAGGGTCTTCAGGTGATGCCGCTTTCTTTCCTCGTGGTCCTGCATGGCCCTCCTGATCTGCTGGTAATACGCGTGCACGAGCCGGCCGACACCAGCGCTGGTCACGTAGACGCTTTCCACAGCCGCCTCCATCAGTGTTCTCTGTGGGCAGGAGGGACAAGTCTCGGCAGAGGGCACACTCGGAGCCAGCCATGGCCGACATGGTCCTGGCTCCCATCTTCCACCCACTGCCAACCTTGGCTGGTCAGGAGCAGGCAGACAGTGCGTGGCTGGTTTAAACCAGTTTCGATAACCTTATTTTCCTTTGTCAGGGATGGTCTGAGACTCACTGTATGACCCAGTTCTGGTCAATGAGATGAAATATTAGGGAAAGTCTGCTGAGGGCCAACCCTTTCCAAACATTAAGGCAAAGCCTTGGTGGGGGTGAAAGACTTTGCTGTTTCCCTCTTCCTGCCTAGAATGCAAACTTGATGTCTGGAGTGGCAGTGGCCATTTTGAGACTATGAGGCAACCAACCAACACCAAGAATGATGGATCAGAAAGAGAGAGTCTGGTCCTTGGTCCTATCACAGAGCCTCTGTGCCAGCCTGGAACCACCTACTTCCACATTTCTTGTTATGTGAGATCAGTAACTTCTATTTATTTTTGTCCCTTGCAGTTACATGCATTCCTCAATGATATACTTTCAGACCCAAAGCAGAACAGAAAGGAAATGCTGAGATGTCCCATCATCAGGGACATGTTGGTTGTGCACTGGCAAAACCACCGTCTTTTACTTCGTAAGATAATGGGCAAAAGTCAGGTTCCAGAGCCCCCATTTCAGCATTTATTGAATGGTTCCAAGCTTTGGGCAAGAAAAAAAATACCCATTTATTATTGTTGAGTGATTGGTTATGTTCCAAGGCTTAAGAAATGTTCCCTGATTTGCAGGTGTGGACGGAAGCTGTGGAGGTGAGGAGGGTTGCAGCTCAGGGTGCAGAGCAGGTGAGAGCCCACCTTCGCACTCCCGGGCCCTGCTCCTCCCTTACTGTGGCCGGTTCTCTCTCCCTCTCTGTCAGACATCTACATCTGATTCCACCCCCCACGAGGACTCTGGGCTCTGGCCTTGCACTTCCGGTCAGGAGCTCCCACTGACGGCCAGTGGCCTTCCTTGAATTTCATTTAGCACATGGAAGGCAGAAGACAGGAAGTCCCTCTTCTCCCCTCTCAAGTCAGCAAACCCACCTGCACATCACGCCTTCTGTCCGTCTGTCTTCCTGCCACAGGGAAGTGTTGTCTACCCCCTCTGCATCCCACCCCTCCCCCCACTCCAGGGCCTCCACCATTCTCTCCTCCTCGTTAGTTTTTCCAGCTGGTGTACCATTCGAATCAGCAAACACATTTGCTTGAGTAGCTCCGACTTTTCAGCCCTCTCTCGATCCCCCTCAGGCACTGCCTGTTGTCTCAGTTTCTGCATAACTTCTCAAGGGTTAGCGTGTCCTCTCCCAGTAGATCGTAAGCTCCTTGAAGGCAGGAATGCTGCCACCTGGCTACTCTCTATCCCAGCACCTGCCGCAGGGCCTGGGGCCAAGGAGCCCTGTGAAATGAACATCCTTCCAGATACTGAGCCCATGTTCTTTCTGGTGCGTGTGTGTACTGGGGGCGGGGAGGGGTGTTCATCATCATCTAATTCTGAATCAGAGTTCCTTGGGGAAAGTGAGGACAAAATATGCCAAACTCATACTTCATTCTGTTTTCCTGTAACGACCGTTGATTAGGTCAGAGTTATAGAATTTTAGGGGAAGGAAGAGACCCGTCCAGCATCGCTAGCCCTGACGTCTGGATCATGTGGGGCAGACGTGAGAGATTTAGAACGACAAGGGGTGTCTCAGAAATGTGGGTCCAACCTCTTTACTGTGCAGATGTGTGACTTTACGTAAATGAAAGGACTCGTGGAAGGTGCCCGCAAGCGTCCTGGCATATCCTGATGTGCGTCTGCTGCCAGCCGCAGATCTGCGCCACCTCCCGTGGGTGCCGGCCACGGACTCTCTCTGCCGTGGTCTGCAATACACGGGGTGCCTTGCCTTTTCTTATGGCTCGAGTGAGGAGGCAGCCAAGGGGTCGGTCATGCAGGGCAAGGCCACCTCCGGTCCCAGCCACTCACGGAGGCTGGGAGGCTTTAAACATGTCTTTTGCCCAACGATAAGCCTCAGTCTTCCCACCCGAATGATGGAAAGAAAAATCATCCTTTCCGTGCAAGGGCTGTGGTGAGAGCCCAGTGAGACGAGCAGGCAAAGCCCTCCTGCAGACGTCGGAGGGCGACGCTCACGTCACTCCTTACTACGGCTATTTCCACACCTGGGGTTTGTCATCACCGTCAGTACAAGGAGTAAACCACTGCTTACTCAAGTCAGACTGATTTTAGCTGCATTGCTCAGCTGTCAGGGCCAAGGCCACCAACCCTCAGGTCTCCGCAGAGGCGGCCAGAGGCAGGGAGTGGCCATGTCTCTCCCCGGGAGAGGGGCTTCGGTTCGAATCCTGCGTCAGCCACTGACTGGCTGGGCGGGGCGGCTCTGAGTGAAACCACGTCCCTCTCGGAGCTGCTGCAAGGACCGAGCCAGGGCTCAGAGAGGTGCGACACGGGGCCAGGCAGCAGGCACAAGTCCTCACTGCTCCGCGGGGGAGGCCTTCCCTCTTACGGGTGAGGAAAAGGAGGCTCAGGGAGCCAGGTCAGCCCCGCGAGGCCAGAAGCCCCTGGGCAGCCCCCGGCTGCTGCTCTGCCCAAATCCTGCCTCTTGTCCGCCCCGCCCCCCACCCCAGCCCAAAGTCTCCTGTGCCTCGGGCTCCCTGGGGCCGGGGTGGCCTCGCACCTTGAAGTCATCCCTGTCCTTGGCCCGGCTTTTGGAGGCCATGTTCCGCGCGTGGCCCAGCAGCGTCTGCCCGATGGCCCGCTCTGTGTGCTGCTGTAGGAGCTGCCCGACTTCCTGGGCCTCGGCCAGGAGCTGCTGCCGAAGCTGCAGCCGTGTCTGCTGCGTCTCCTCCTCCAGCCGGCCAGCCTCCTCCAGGACGCGCGCCTCCTGAAAAGGACGGGCGGGGAGAGGTTGGAGCCCCACTGCTGCCCTGCACGGATGCTCCGGTCAGGGCCAGGACCAGGATGTACGGTCGGCCCTGCCCGGGGTCCCAGGAAGGTTGGAGAAGGAATGGAGAAGGGGTGGAAAGTGGGGACCTCTATACGCACTTGACGGGCCTGGGTATATTGAAGATCCCCCAAGGCATTTATTGAGCACCAACCACGTGCCCAGTGCCATGTGGCTTCATATACAAGCACTTCCTCATTCATCCCAAACACCGCGAGGCCTGAACACTAGCAGCGATGAGGGCACAGAGGCTCAGAGAGACTAAGTAACTTTCTATAAGTCCCCCAGCAGAGCGGGTTCTAAAGTCACGTCTGAGTCCGCGAGTCGTCTGGGACATCATGGAGGCCAACACAAGGCCTATGGGGATTCCTTTCCCTGAAGGAATAAGAGCTGGAGAAGGAGGTGGGGGAATCAGAGGTAGGGCAGTAAGTCCTGCCTGCTTCCCACCAAGCCCTCCTGGGCCCAGCAAAAGAAACTGTGAGCTTGTCCCTCGCGAAGGGGTCAGAAAACGTCAGCTGCTCCTATAGCTCAGTGGCTACAGGAGACCTGGAGTCAGCTTGTTTGGGTTTAAATCCCAGTCCCACAATTTACAAAGTCTTTCTTTTGATTTGTTAAAACCTTAACACAGACTACAGAGCCCTTTTCTCCCAACGCCCGGTAACGACTGTACCTATCCGTGCTCTGATTTCACGTGCGTTTTCAGTATAATTATAATGTGCACCAGAAACTTTGGGCACACTGGGTGCCCCAGTACAGGGGGGGCTGCCATCGTCCTGACCCCGCAACGATGCTGCGGCAGGATTGGGGTTTTGGCTAAACCGGGCTGGAACCTGGACGCTGAGGAAGCGGCTCCTGCCTGCGGGGCGGGGGGCTGGCGCACAGTCTTACCAAGGCTCTGAGCAGCTGCCGCTGGTGCTCGTCCAGACACTGGGAGGAGTCCTGCTCCAGGGCGTGCTGTTCGCGCAACTCCTGGAGAAGGCTCTTCTTCCCTGACAGCCTCATCTGGGTCAGGGTGGTGACGGCGCTGCTGCGGAGAGCCAGCCTCCGGAGAGCTGAGCGTAAGAGCAGGTCATGCCCTTGCAGGATGCACTGCGTGGACCTTTGGAGAAAGCGGGGGCCGGGCTGAGGGGTCAATATTATCGGCTCCACTGAGTGTGACTGGTTAATGTTATGTGACAGCTTGACTGGGCCATGGGGTGCCTGGACATGTGATCAAACATCATTCTGAGAACTTCTGTGAGGGTGTTTCTGTATGAGGTTAACATTTGAATTGGTAGACTGTGTAAAGCAGACTGTCCTCCCTAATGTGGGTGGGCCTCATCCAATCAGTTGAAGGTCTGAAGAGAGGAAAAGGCTGACTTACCCATGAGTAAGAGGGAACTCCTCCTGCCTGAAGGCCTTGAGTGGGATATAGGTTTCTCGTTTTGGACTCAAACTGAAACACTGGCTTTTCCTGGGTCTTGAGACTGCTGCCTTCAGACTGGCTCTTACACCATTAGCCCTCCTGGTTCTTAGGCCTTTGGACTTGGGACTGAAACTACATATTGGTTCTCCTGAGTCCCCAGGTTGTCAGCTGCAGATCTTGGGACATCTCAGCTTCTCTCTGTATATCTATATCTATATCTATAGGTTCTGTTTCTCTGGAGAATCCTAGTACACTGACCCACCAAGAAATGCCCCCAATAGTCATGCCCCACAGGGAGCCTTTACAGAGGTCGTAGGTTGGAATTATCCCATCCCCTGCTGCCCATCCTCTTAGACGTGGTGCTGACCTGGGTTATATTCAGCCAACTGTTCTTTTACTAATCTTTTTAACTTTATCACGTTCTGCCCCAAGTTTCAGGTGCATATATGCAGCTGCCTTCAGTACATATCCACTCAAATTTCTTACATAGCTCTCAAAATTAACACATCCAAAACTGAAATGATGAGCTATTTTTGAGTTCCTATCCCAATGAGTCAAGTAGAAAACCTCGGTCTACCCAGCAGGCTTGACATTTGGCTTTATAACTTGAGGTATTTTCTGACAGCCTGAGAAGCTGAACAAGGCACTGTCAGTCAGTTTACCAAGGAGAAGAGACCTGGCAAACACTCCAGGCTTCCAGCCGGGGGCCCTCATCCTAAGAATAAGGAATCATCCCTTGTAAAGACCTAATTTTGGATCAGCTAAATTCACCAATGGAGTGGTTGATTTGTCACTTTCTGAAATCCCTGCTAGAAGTAAGATAAATCCTCTCTGGAGGAAGATCCCATCATTCAAAGTCTCAAATTATCTCTACAATTTTTAATAACACTGTCCAGCATTCAGTAAAAATAACCAGACTTGCAAACAGATAAGAAGTGACCAAAAATAACAAGAAAAAATGGATAATAGAAACATACCCACAAGATATTGGACATTAGAATAATCAGCTATGATGAACATGTTTAGGAAATTAAATGATAAGATGAACTTTAGCAGATAACTGGAAACTATGACAAAAATAAAATGGAAATTTTAGAACTGAAAACATAGTAACCAACATTAAGAATTCAGTACATGGGTTTAACAGCAGATAAGACACAGCTGAAGAGAGCATGAACTGGAAGATAGTTCAAAATAAGTATCTAGACTGAACCACAGGGAACAAAAATACAGAATAGCTTCTAAGAGGCAAAGGACATAAGGTGAAAATAATCTAATAAACGTGTAACTGCAGCCCCAGGAAGAATAGGGACAGAATAGACAGAAGGAATATTTAAAGAGATAGAGGCTCAGAATTTTCAAAAACTGATGGAATATAGCAAATCACAGGTTCAAGAAGCACTACAGATTTATTTAAAACAAGCAAACAAGAGATTCACAAAAAACCACATCCATGTTTAGGCATATTATAATAAACTGATGAAAACCAAAGAACAAAAGAAAATCTTAAAAGCAACCAGAAACAATTGAAATCAGAAGACAAAATATTACCTTCAAAAGTATTTAAAAAAAAACAACCAAACTAGGATTCTATACCCAATGAAAACATTCCTCAAAAATGAAGATGAGATACACATTTTCAGACAAACAAAACCTAAGAGAATTTGTCACCAGCACATCTAAAATAATGAGAACCTGCATGCCAAAGAAAATACTCCTAGATGGAAACTTAATGATACAGGAAACAATCAGAGCAACGGAAAGGGTAAATCTAAATGAATACTCACTGCAGAAACCAAAACTAGTATCTCATGGGGTTGAAAATATATAGACATGTAAAATATCCAGTAAGTCACGTACCCACATCAATTCTGACTCCGAGCTTTCATCCGCGGCACTCTGCTATCACTCTATTTCACATTTATATTCACAATGTGGTCTCAAGATCACACTGTAAGGGAGGCCGGGGTACGGTTAACCTTACGGATGAGGACTCTGAGGTTAGCACGGAGTATCACACAGGACACAGGCCCCCACCCTCCAGAAGGCTGTACTCACTCTTCACTGAGGCCGCCAAGTTGGCCCAAGACTCGGTGGATGATGCTGTCCTGGTCATCCCGCAGGTGTGTCTGCAGCACAGTGGACAGTGTGTGCTCCTCCATCCACACCTAAATGCCAGGACAGAGGGACAGGGGTCAACTCAAGTTCATTTCATCCATCATTGCTTTGTTGGATCATACCTTTAGTTTCTTATTTTTTTTAAATCCCTTTCTTAAGGGATTTTTTTAAAAAAATCCCTCCTCCATCCATACCTAAACCCCAGGACAGAGGGACAGGGGTCAACTCAAGTTCATTTCATCCATCATCGCTTTGTTGGATCATACCTTTAGTTTCTTATTTTTTAAAAATCCCTTTCTCCCTTGATTTAATTACATTTTTCTCTTATATTTTCGGCTAAAGTTTAAAAATGTTTCCTATTTGCATGTACATCTTAAGGCATTTAATACGTATTTTCTGTGGCATGAGGAAGGGATCTAATTTTCTTTGGATAAACTGATACTAATTGTCCTAGCACCATTTATTAGATAATTTATCTTTTTATGATGGGCCTGTCATGCCACCTTGTCTGATGTAGTTTCCATATATATATGAATTTCAGTCCAGGCTCCTTCTTTCATTCTGTGGATCTGTCTGCTTATTTCTATATAAATACCTCACTGCTTTAATTCCTGTAGTTTATAGGAAGACTTCATAGCTGCTAGGGCAAGTCTTCCATATTCTTTTGTACAAAACTGTTTTAACTATGGTTGGTTGCTTTTTTTTTTTTTTTTTTTTTTTTTTTTTGCGGTACGTGGGCCTCTCACTGTTGTGGCCTCTCCTGTTGCGGAGCACAGGCTCCGGACATGCAGGCTCAGCGGCCATGGCCCACGGGCCCAGCCACTCCGTGGCATGTGGGATCTTCCCGGACCGGGGCATGAATCCACGTCCCCTGCATCGGCAGGTGGACTCTCAACCACTGCGCCACCAGGGAAGCCCTGGTTGCTTTTCTTTACATATGAATTTTAGGATCAGTTTATCAAGTTTGGGAAAACAGCTTTTTTTAGATTTTCTTCTAATTGGATTGAATTTACAGATTAATTTGTAGAGAATCACTGTTTTTCCAAAATTGAGTTGTCCTATCCAAAAACAAGGCCTTTCTCTCAATTCTTGCTTTATCCTTTCAACAACATTTTATAAACTTCTCTGTTAAGCTCTTATAAACATTGGTCAGATTTATTTTTAGGCACCCTGTAGCTTTGATACTGAAGGGGATCTTTTAGGCTCCCTGTAGCTTTTATTCTGAAGAGGATCTTTATGTTATCACTGTTCTCCTCTACTGCTTTGAAAGTTACCTATTCTGTTTCTATTTCTTCAGTGGTTTAAAATTTTTAATGTACATTCCCATCTCCAGAAATCTTAAGTTAACCAACATTTCTTTTACCTTAGAATTCATGACAGTCAGCACTTCTGAAAATTTCTTATCTGTTATCACTTTGAATGTTATCTCTCCTTCATTCTCTCCTTCTAGGATTCTTAGAAGACTAAGGAAGTCCCTCCAGGACTTTCTCATTCTGTTCCCATGTCTCCTAACCTCTCATATCTTCCATCTCTTTAGCTCTCTGTGTCATATCCTGGACCACTTTCTCACCTTTCTCTCCTAGTTTACACACCGTGTCTTCAACCATAATTTGATCTGCTGTTTAACTCATCCATTAAATTTCTGTTTTCATGACTGTAATTTTCATTCATAAACTACGTGGTTTTTCATCTGTCATCTTTTTACATCATGTCTTGTCTTTATGCTAGTAATTCCTCCTGTTGTTGTTTTATTGTTTTAAACATACTTCCTTTAGAAGCGCTCTCTAACAGTCCCTTCACCTGAATTCCTCAGTGCTCGTTGTGATCTAAACGTGGTGCTTACTGTACATGCTGGCTGTCACTTATGGTGGATTGTTGCTTGTGTGTTTTGTAATTTTGGATGTTAGCTCATCTTCAGTGTGGCTTTAGCTGTGAAAATCCTGTGAGGTCCAAGGCCACACAGCTTTTTGGTGGAGCAGAGGCTCAAATCTAAGTCTGTCTGTCCCCAAAGCTCAAATCTTTTCTAGCCACATCTGCTCCTCCCTGACTATCTCACATCACAGGGAGAAACATGCGCCTAGAAACATGCAGCTGGACTGTGTTACACCAAGGGCTCAATCACTAAGGTGAGACTCTTACTTTCCCACACATGTAGCTCTTTTCTGGAGATGGCCATGCTGTATGCAGAACAGGGACAAAGCACAGAGTCCGGGTGTGAGTAAGCAGCCTAGACTTCAGTTCTCTGGGCCTTGAGATTCATAGCTCATACTTAATCTCACAAAATCACACTGTGTGACTCAGAACTTTTCCTTTAAGTCAGTCTCTGACTCCTCTTGTGAGGGGTCTACAATAACCTGTCAAAGTGCTTGGGAAACCAGAACATTCTAGAAAATTCTACACAGTGTAGATTCTCTAAAAGGTAAATTAACATCGTCACTAAGAACATGGGGGTCTTTGGTATGCGTTTTGAGAAGGCAGATAAAACTAGCAATGGGATCCAAGGCCGATCAAGAGGACGGAGATCATAGGATCAGATGGCGCCTGCAATGGTCACACCACCCTCTTCAACGTTATCGAACGCAGGTTCGTGAATGTTTAAATTCCGACGCAAAAAGCTGCTTCCGTGGGCTAGAGCGCTGACCCTGTTCATTGCTACCAGGTTATTCTGTGGTTTCCCATATGTTTACTCTTTGTTTCAAATTTTCATTTACTAAGGAGATGAAGGGAAAAGGACCAACAGGCAGTGCATGCCCGGTACATGCTCCTATAAAAGCGGTGGGTTTAGAGGTAGGGCCGGTGGAAAAGTCAACACCTAAGGCGGACACTGGAGTGCTGGGAGGAGGGAGGCACTGCAGTTTTAAAAGCATAGTCAGAGGAGGCCTCAAGGTGAAGGTGGCTTCAGGATAAAGACCTGAAGCAGGACGAGTGAGGCAGGAGCGCCCAGGGAGCTGGAGGGACACAAGGATGCCGGGGAGGCTGGAATGGGGTCAGAGGGGGAGACAGGGAGGGGGTCAGAGGGTAACCAGGTCCTGACAGGCAGGGCTGTGTAGGGCATGGTGAGGACTCTGGCTTTTCCGCTGCATAAAATGAGAAGGGGGTTTAGAGCTGAGAAATGACACGATGCGACACAGTGTCTTTTATCAAATCTAATGTGCCAGTAATTATGAGATGCAGTTATCTGAGGTACCACACAGAGAGAAAAATCACTGCTAATTACATTAAGATGCACCTCAATTTCAGAGATGTTAACATGGTATTAAAATCTGCATCTTAAAAATGAGTGGTGGCTTCCCTGGTGGCGCAGTGGTTGAGAGTCCGCCTGCCGATGCAGGGGACACGGGTTCATGCCCCGGTCCGGGAGGTTCCCGCATGCAGCAGAGCGGCTGGGCCCGTGAGCCATGGCCGCTGAGCCTGCGCGTCCGGAGCCTGTGCTCCGCAACGGGAGAGGCCACAGCAGTCAGAGGCCCGCGTACCACAAAAAAAAAAAAAAAGAGTGGTATATGATATGCTCCCTCTGGAGCAGTGACTGGCCAAGATGGCAGAATAGGAAGACCCTGAGCTCACCTCCTCCCATGGCACATCAAAATGACTATTTACAGAGCAGCTATTGATGAGAAAGACCTGAAGACTAGCAGAAAAAAAATTACAACTAGAGGTATAAAGAAGGGACCACAAGGAGATGGGTAGGAGGGACAGAGTCACGGTAAAGTCAAGTTCCATAATTCCAGGTGGGTGACCCACAAACAGTAGAATAATTCCAACTGCAGTGGTTCTCCCCAAGGAGTAAGGGGTCCGAGGCCCATCAGGCTCCCCAGCCCAGGGGTCCTGCATTGGGAAGATGAACCCCCAGAGCATTTGGTTTTGAAGGTCAGTGGGGCTTATGTTTTCGGGAGAGCCAAAGGACCATGGGAAATAGAGAGCCATCCTTAAAGGGTGCGCACAAAATCTCACAAGGTCCAGGACCCAGGGCAGAAGCAGTAATTTGAAAGAAGGCTGGGTCAGACCCACCTGCTGATCTTGGAGAGCCTCCCAGAGAGGCAGGAGGCAATTGGCGCTCCCCCTGGGGGCACAGATGCCGGCAGCAGCCACTTCGGGGAGCTCATTCTACCACAAGGACACTGGTGCTGGTAAGCGCCCTTTCGGAAGCCTCTCTCTGGTTCATGAGCGCAGGGATCCAGCCTACCCACCAGCCTGTCGGCACCAGTACTGGGACACCTCAAGCCAAGCTGCTAACCAGGCAGGGACACAGCCCTACCCACCAGTAGGCCAACGGCCTTAGGACCCCTGAGAGCCTCCAGCTGGCCCAGGACCCTACCCTGCCCACCAGTGGTCCAACACCAACTCTAGGACCCCCAGGACCCTGCAGCCAGAGGTCCCGGGACCTGGCTCCGCCCACCGGTGGGCCAGCACTAGCCCCAAGACAAGACTCACCTTCCAGTGGTCTTAGTAAGATTGTTTTGGATATGTCTCCTCAGGCAAGGGAAACAAAAGCAAAAATAAACAAACGGGACTAAATCAAACTGAAAAGATTTTGCACAGTGAAGGAAACTATCAACAAAACGGAAAGGCTGCCTATTGAACGGGAGAAGATATTTGCAAATGATGTATCCTCTAAGGGGTTCATATCCAAAATATACAAAGAACTCATACAACTCAACATCAAAAACACAAACAACCCAATTAAAAGTTGGGCAGAGGATCTGAATAGACGTTTTCCCAAAGAAGACATACAGATGGCCAACAGGCACATGAAAAGATGCTCAACATCACCAGTCGTCAGGGAAATGCAAATCAAAACCACAATAAGGTATCATCTTATGTCTGTCAGAATGCTATTATCAAAAAGACAACAAATAAGTTTTGACGAGGATGTGAAGAAAAGGGAACCCTTATATACTGTTGGTGGGAATGTAAATTGGTGCAGCCAATATGGAAGACAGTATGGAAATTCCTCAAAATATTAAAAACAGAACTACCATATAAGGCAGCAATACCACTCCTGGGTGTTTATTCGAAGAAAATTAAAACACTAATTAGAAAAGATATCCACACCTCTATGTTCATTGCAGAATTATTTACAATAGTCAAGATATGGGAGCAAACTCGTGCCCGTTGATAGATGAATGGATAAAGAAGATGTGGTATATACAATGGAATACTACCCAGCCATAAAAAAGAATGAAATCTTGCCATTTGTGACAATATGGACAGACCTAGAGGCTATTATGCTAAGTGAAGTAAGTCAGACAGAGAAACACAAATACTGTATGATTTCACTTCTATGTGGATTTTTAAAAACAAATGAACAAACGTAACAAAAGAGAGAGACACAGAGAACAAACAGGTGCTTGCCAGAGGGGAGGGGGGAGGGGTGAGGAGAGAAATAGGTGAGGGAGGTTAAGAGACACAAACTTCAGTTACAAAATAAATGAGTCAGGGGTATGAATTGTGGGTAATACAGTCAATAATTATTTAATATCTTTGTATGGTGACATGTCATAACTAGACATATCATGGTGATAATTTTGAAATGTATAGACACATTGAATCACTGTGTTGTGTAACAGGAACGAACGTAGTGTTGAGGTCATTTATATTTCAAAAACAAACAAGAAACAAACAAACCCATAGAAAAAGAGATCAGATTTGTGGTTACCGGAGAAGGAGGAGGAGGAATTGGATAAAAATAGTCAAAAGGTATAAACTTCCACTTGTAAGATAAATAAGTACCAGGGATGTAATGTACAACATGGCAAGTATAATGAACACTGCTCTATGTTCTGTATGAAAATTGCTAAGAGAGTAAATCCTCACACCACAAGGAAAAAATATTTTTTTCTATTTCTTTGAATTTGTATCTATAGGAGATGATGGGTGTTCACTAAACCTACTGTGGTCATCATTTCATCATGTATGGAAGTCAAATCATTATGCTGTACACCTTAAACTTACACAGAGCTATAATGTCAATTACATCTCGGTAAAAATGGAAGAGAAAAAAATGTTTTTAATAAAATGGAAGAGAAAAAAATTTTTTTAATAAAATGGAAGAGAAAAAAAAGTTTTAAGTGAAAGTATCACTCTGGTTGGAGGTTGAGAATAGACCACAAGGGGCCGTAGATTCAGGGAGACCAGAGGGCTTGCTCTCAGCAGACTGGGGAGAAGCCCACAAACCTGCATTAGAACGGATCACATTTTGAGAACCACCATTCTACAACCTGTTCCAATTGTGTGACTGACAAACTCCACAACATTTAACAACTTCTCTGAGTAACAGGATATGAAATCACCAAGGCCTTTTGGATAGAAAATAAGTGGAAAATGCATTTCATAGTCTGGGTGTGTGTTAGATTTTCCAGGAATAGTTTTGTTGGCCTTTTCATCTCATGACTAAATATTCATCTTGACCACAGAAAGTTCATCTCATTTTTGTCATCAACAAGGAAATATGGCAAGTGAGAGAGAATCTGGATCTCTAAATGTGGTAATTTAAGGCAATTAAACAATCAATCAGTAAATTAATTTCGACATCCAATCTTTGAGAAAACAGACTTGGGTCATACTTATTTAATCAGTTGATGAGGTCATTAACTTCTGCTTGCTTCTTGCATGCAGAACTCCTCTTGAAATACTTCTGCACAAGCAAAGGAATACTCACACGCATGTATATGCCCACAAAGTAAATAAATAAAAAATAAAAACCAGAAGCGATGCATTGTCTGACATCTGCGTAAAGTAACTTAAGACTCGTAACTAGAGGTTTTTAGATGAATCATGGCTGTTTGCCTAATAATTTATCAGAAATGAAGTTCTAGATTTTTTCAGTGTCAGTCATTAAGGGGCTGGACATTAAACAATTGAACAGATACTGCGTGAAGGGTCTTAACCTGCATTATCTCGTGGCAACCCTGTTGGGTATTTTGATCCCTATTTTTCATATGAAAGCTGAGGTTCAGAGAAATTTAGTGAGCTGTGCAAAAGCAGAGTTGTGGGAAATCTGCCAGGTGACCGGCAAGAGTCACCCAGCCCATTAAAGGGGTTGCTCTGGTTCAAACCCAGGCATTCAGCTTCCAACATTAGACGCCTGTCTTCAGACCACAACTGTCTCTACAAGGCCTGATCCCCATTTGGGAGCCAACATCAGAGGCACATCAGACTTATCTGGTGATCTTTCCAAACTGCTGAGGCCCAGGTTTCTCCCCTCTTTCCCCAGAGATGGTAAATTATATGGTCTGGGGCCCAGGATTGGTTAAGAATCAGAGGAATTCAGCTTCATTTACCCTTGGTGACCCTGTGATAATTTCCAAAGCTGCACTATTGTTGCTGGAAATGCAGCCAAGTTTTCCTGAGCATTTGCTACATCCCAGCTACTGGGCTTTGATTAAGGAAGTGAAATATGAAAAGCAGGGTTGCTGTCCTCCAGGAGCCTACAGCCATATTGAGGAGACTGCAAGGTACCAGTGACAGGACAACACAATGCAGCTGACGGCGGATTGAAATTAATTAGAAGGAGGTCTAATAAATTGGACAGGCAGGAAACTAGGCCCTATGCTCGTCCCTGGCTGGAAATGGCCCCATGATGCTTCCCTTTATTTACTGGTATTTTGGACAGCTCCCGTTAGTTGCTTTAGAAAACCTCTGTTGGTTGCATCAGTTGAGCGCTCTTTTGTACCTAACTGAACACTTAATGTAAAAAGACAGGGTGTTTCTCATAACAAGCACCTTGGGGTAGGCAGTCCAGGGCTGAGACAGTCCGCCTTTCTGCCCCACCCTCCTGAATCCTGTCTCTAAGTCAAAGGAAGGCCAGCATACCTCCAGTCCTCCTGTACCTGCTCTGGGCACAAAGAACAGGGAACACTGAAGAGGAGGATGTCTCCTAGCAACACCTGGCCTCTGTATTAGGGAACAGAAGCCTTGTGCAGGTACCATACCTTCTCTCATAGGCTAGAACTGCACGCGGCCACTTCTAGATGCTGGGATATTGAGCATGTTAGTTTTACAGCCTCTAGCATGCAGGAAAGCAAGAGAGAAAGGAAACGTGGGCGTTTTCATTTAGAAATTTGAGGGCTTCCCTGGTGGCGCAGTGGTTGAGTCCGCCTGCCGATGCAGTGGACTTGGGTTCGTGCCCCAGTCCGGGAGGATCCCACATGCCGCGGAGCGGCTGGGCCCGTGAGCCATGGCCGCTGAGCCTGCGCATCCGGAGCCTGTGCTCCGCAACAGGAGAGGCCACAACAGTGAGAGGCCCGCGTACCGCAAAAACAAAACAAAACAAAACAAAAACCTTAATTCTTTAAAAATAAAATTGAGGTATATTAGCTTACATAGCTATCGTAACACATGGCCACAAACGCTGTGGCCTCAAATGACACAAATTTAGTATCTTACAGTTCTGGAGGTCAGAAGTCTGAAATGAAGGGAACAGGGCTGTGTTCCTTCTGGGGACCCTGGGGGGAGTCTGTTCCTTGCCTCTTCCAGCTTCTCGAGGCCTCTCGCATTCCTTGGCCGATGCACACATCACTCTAGCCTCTGCTTAGGTCCTCACATCTCCTCTGACTCTGACCCTCCTCCTTCCCTTTTAAAAGGACCCTTGTGATCACACTGGGCCACTCAGATAATCCAGGATAATCTTTACATCCCCAGATCCGTAATTTGACTGCACGCAATCAGGTCCCTTTGCCCTGTTAGGTAACATATTCACAGGTCCTGGGGATGAGGATATGGGGACATTATTCTGTCTACCACATATATACATGGTTTTAATAATGAAATAGACTTCCATTGAGAAACAGGAGCCCCGTGTGTGCAGCTCCTCTCCCCAACCAGTCCACTCCCTTGAAGAACCGCTCTCTGTCGTTTACTTCTATTATTCTAAAGAAGGCTTTGCTGCCCTTCTTGTTGGATTAACTGAAGGCATCATCTACTGACCTCCTATCCTGGGAGAGGAGGGCTCTTGCTGTCTTCTCCCCCTCTCCCCATTGTGAAAGGTTGGCAACCAGAATCTTGGTAAAGCATCTAGCATAGGCACTAGGGGATGCTCAGAGATGGAAATCCCTCTATTCTTCAGAAGTTTAAAAAAAAGGCAGACTCCAGACCCAGTTTTACAAAATGCTGCACCTGCTTTTCTTGCTCCAGGAGATCTTGGAAGAGTTTCCACTGCTGACTCCGGAAGCGATCCAACTTCTCCAGCTGCTGGGCCGCGTTCTCCTGGGCCTCCTGCCTCAGGTATTCACACTCTGCCTGGGAGAGGTCAGTCACACAGGGGAGCGTCTGGAGGAACAGGACGTCCACAAACTTCTGGAACGTTTCCATGGTGCTGCGATACAGCTCCTGAAGCCGAGAGCCACACGACGCAGCTACGTGTCAGGCTCTCACCCAGGGCAGGGCCGAGTGTTTCACGCAGGACACAGAGGAAATCCAGCGAAGGGAGCTCTCAAATCACACACAGGCGCGTGCACGCACACACATGCACACAAACACACTCGGTCTTGGGAAACGCCCACTGCCTTCCAGCCCTCTCACCCTCACCCAGTCAAGTACCAGACCTGCGCTTTTGACCCAATGAGCCCTTAATCACTGGCGTTTCCTCTAAACCTCCATCCGGATTATTTTCACGACCCCTCACTGGTCTCCCTGCCTCCCTCCACCCTCCACACTTAGGCGAGTTATTTGCACAAGCATAGATCCTTCAATTCCAGCTCAAATAACCTGGAAGACCTCTCTTCCCATCGCAATCAGACCTGCCTAGCAGGGCTTCAGGGGCTGCCTCATTTCTCACCATTCTGTTACTTTCATCCCACCTCCCCCACTCCATTCTCTTTCTAAAACTCTTTTTAATTGTGAAAAACAAAAACCTGTAGATAATAATACATTAAACATCTCTGAATCCACCACTCAGTTTTCCTTTTTGTTTCAGACTAAAAACACTAAACCTTACAGGTTAAGTTGGAATCCTTTAAGTTCGCTCTGCAATTCTTTTCCCCTCCCTCCCAGTGTCCTCAGAGATAGCCATCCCCATGAATTCAGCATCTCTGTCTCCAATTTATATTTCTATACTTTCACTATATATGATGCCCATAAATGTGGCTTTTGGTGTGTGTGTTACTTCACATAAATGGCATCTCATTGCATGTTTCATTATATGGATGCTTTTTAAAGCCTCTCCCCTTCTCCCCACCTCCAGGCACTTTCACATCTGAAATGGACTCCTCTTCACCCTGCAAAACCCCTGCAAAATAATCCCTTCGCTGTGAAGCCTTGCCTGGGCCACTCAGACTAACATGGACATTTCTCACCCTGGGCTCCTGCAGCTCTTTGGTTAGCCCCACCAGGGCATCAAAACTACAGTTTATCTGTCATCCTTCTTGGGCCACAACTTCCCAAGAGCAGAGGCTGCATCATACTCAGCTCTGCACCCACGTCTCACACCATCCTAGACTAAGCACCTGACTGCAGTTTCTGAATGCATCACACACCAACATGATGCAGAATGCCCATTTTCCCTTCTCCATCTAGGAACTCCCCTCACATGTTCCAAACTCAATTTGAGGTCTCCTCTTCTGGGAAGGCCTCCCGACCACAGGGTTTTTTTTTTTTGTTTTCTTAACATCTTTATTAGAGTATAATTGCTTTACAATGGTGTGTTAGTTTCTGCTTTATAACAAAGTGAATCAGTTATACATATACATATATCTCCATATCTCCTCCCTCTTGCGTCTCCCTCCCACCCGCCCTATCCCACCCCTCTAGGTGGTCACAAAGCACGGAGCTGATCTCCCTGTGCTATGTGGCTGCTTCCCACTAGCTATCTCTTTTACATTAGGTAGTATATATAAGTCCATGCCACTCTCTCACTTCATCCCAGCTTACCCTTCCCCCTCCCTGTGTCCTCAAGTCCATTCTCTACATCTGCATCTTTATTCCTGTCCTGCCCCTACATTCTTCAGAAACTTTTTTTCTTTTAGATTCCATATATATGCCGACCACAGGGTTTTTTACGAATAAAGTCTTATTACTTTAGCATCTATAGGGCCTAGAAAAGCACCCAGCAAATATCAGGTAATAATAATTGTTAATAATTATGAATTCTTACCATGTGCCTTTTACACTTTTCTTGTATAATCCCATTCATCCTTCTAACAGTCCAATGAAGATGTTATTATAATTACCATTATTTTACAGATGAGGGAACTAAGACCCAGAGAAGATAAGTAACTGGACATTTGTAGAGGGTGGGTCCTGGCTGTTGGACTATTGGACTCATGCTCTTAACCTGTATGCTACAAGGATAATTGGTTATTTTTGGAAAAAAAAATTCTCAGCACCTCTTCTGATGTACTGAAGTCATACTTGGTGTGCTCAATGAATATAAGTTAAATTTAACTCAAATCAGTGTTAACGAAACCCAATGAATGCCATGTTTTAAAAAGTTCATGGCCAAGCTGAACTTTGTTTGTAATAAAGTGACCATGACAGGGGCACAAGGGACCCACACCTTTTTAAAAGATTTAGAGATCCTGCTTCCGAGAGTGGCCAACCAGGTAATTTGAACCAATTTTTCCCACTGAAGATGAATTTTTTTAAAAAGCTGGACAAAATGTTTATTAAATCATCATAAAAGTCCGAAAGAGCTAACAAGGTAGTGAAGGGTGTGGTGCCCAAGGTCGGGCGAAGATGCAGTCAGAGAAGTGTGCCCAGCCCTTGGGCTGTGTTTACCTAAGGGGTGTAGGTCAATCCAGGGGAGATGGCTGCACAGCTGATGGACCTCTGACAGCCTCAAGCAGTCGAAGGGACAGAAGGTGGAGTTCACAGCTCATATGGGTTGGGGCCTCATAAACCATTCCACACCTAGGGCTGGAACCCAAAAAGCAGCACCAGAGATACATGATTGAAATGGAAGGAAACCAGATCTGACTGGTTTAAACAGATGGCAACCTGCAGTCTGGTCATGTGGGTGACCCAGCATATTTCAAGTCCTGACCTTGAATTAACATGACTCTGAATCATCAGAGGCCCAGTCATTGGGCAGAAGCAAAGGAAAATCCTCTCTGCGGGAGGAGAGCATCACTGCACGCTTGAAAATATTTTTACCAATATATGTACAAATCTGAGACAAGGCATATGAGGAAAAAATAAACAGGTACACAAGGAGATAAGAATATGACCGAAGACCTACACAAACTACAGACATGAAAAACAAACCCACGGGTAGTCCAGAGAGTGTAATTAGAAGACAAGGACTTTAAAGGATTGATGCTTACCATGCTCATGACGTTAAAAGCCACCCTTAAACCTTAAAGCAAAGAGCTAGAAATTATAAAAGGTAACGTTACTTAGTTTAAAAAAAAGTCAGAACTTCTAGAATTGACGAACACTGCTCAATAATATGAACCCAATGTATAGGTTTCATTGCAGTTTAGATGCAGCTGGAGAGAGAATTAGTACTGGAAGAAAGATCAGGAGAAAATCCAGAACAAAGTAAAGAGAGACTAAGGGATGGAAAATATGGAGGAGAAGATAAAGGCTAAAAGATACAGTGAGAAAGTCCAAAATGTTTAATTGGAGTCCCCAAAGGAAAGAAGGGAGAGTCCAGGCAGTAGTCATATTTGAAGTGATAATGGCTGAGAAATCTCTCAAAACTGATGAAAGAAATTTACAGATGAGGAAACCGAGGCTTTATCTGTACATGTAAAAGAGAGGTTAAATAAATTGCATAAGTTCACACACAGGGCCCTGGTGGTCAGGCTCCTGCACCCATGATCTAACCATGATGCTCTTAGGTAATTTTTTTTAACAAAGAATGGATGAGAGAATAAGCAGCACCTAATAAACACAGGGTCACTTTTTGTGACATTAATAGTAGATAAAGGGCTTCCCTGGTGGCACAGTGGTTAAGAATCTGCCTGCCAATGCAGGGGACACGAGCTCGATCCCTGGCCCTGGAGGATCCCGCATACCACAGAGCAACTAAGCCCGCGTGCTATAAATACTGAGCCTGTGCTCTAGAGCCCACGTGCCACAACTACTGAAGCCTGTGCACCTAGAGCCCGTGCTCCGCAGCAAGAGAAGCCACCACAATGAGAAGCCTGTGCACCGCAACGAAGAGTAGCCCCTGCTCACCGCAACTAGAGAAAGCCCATGCACAGCAATGAAGACCCAACACAGCCAAAAATAAAAACAAATAAATTTTTTTAAAAAAGTAGATGAAATAGTTTTTAAGAAAAAAAGCTCTTCTAGAGAGAAAGGGGATCAGCTCATAGCACCAAAAGGTTTAATTCACCAGAAAGATGTAAAGGTTCTAAATTTGTATGCACTTAATGGCATTACCCAAATCGATGCAATTTGTCACATTAACAAAATAAAGCTGAAAAGCATCAAGATGATTATGTGAATAAATGAAGAAAAAAGTACTTCACAAAATTTAATTTCCATGCAGAAGAAACACTCTTAGCAAAATAGGAAATGGAAGGAAACTTCCTCAATCTGAAAAAAGAAAAAAACTATAGCAAACATTATACCTGAGGGTGGAAACTACAAAGGTCCTGATTTTATGTAAATGGAATCATATAGCATGTTAGGTTTGTGTATCTCAACTTTCTATGTCCTTGTGAGATTCCTCTGTGCTGTCGTGTGTAGCAGTAGTTCATTCTTCCTCACTGGTCTGTAGTGTTTCACTGTATAAATACACCACCATTTATCCGTTCTACTGTTGAGGGACATGTGTGTGGCCTCTTATTTTAGACTATCACACATTCTGCTGACATGAACTTTCTCGTGGATGCCGTTTGATACACATGTGCGCTTGTTTCTCTTGGGCATATGCCAAGGAGCGGAATTGTTGGGCTATGTGTGTGTGTAGCTTCAGTCCATATCCTCCATAACTAGTAGCCACCAATTTGATTAACATTTTGAATTTATAGATCAACTTGGTGAGGATGAACATCTTGACAATATCAAATCTTCCAATCCAGAAACATGGTATATCTTTACATTTATTTAGGTCTTATTAATTTTTCTTAATATTGTTTTGTGAGCAGGGAGTGGATTGGGATTGGGAGGAGGTGTGAGGGGGCTTCAGAGGTCCTGGTTATGATCTCTATCTTGATCTGGATGGCGGTTACATAGATGGGTGTTTTTAATAGTCATTTGTTAATCCATAAGGTTATGTGTTACATAGATGGGTGTTTTTAATAGTCATTTGTTAATCCATAAGGTTACATGTTATCCATTTATTTGTGTCTATTACATTTCACAATAAAAATGGTTTAATAAGATGGGAGTGATTTACATTTTCTTCCAGCCTCTGGAAATCCCAATTTTCTGCTAGGAGACAGATTTTAAAAATTGATTCTCCTATGTTGGAATCTATCCTTCCACAGCAGCAGTTGGGGATACTAAGACACACCTTTTTCTTTTGTGTTCATGATGGTCAAACTGCAAAAATACACGGTTTGCAAATTCAAGAAAGGTGAACTTTGTAAAAGCTACATGGTCCATTAGTCGAGGCTCTTTCTAATAAAAAATGTGCTGGATTCTGTCTGCTCCCTGGACAGAGACACATCCGCGTCATCGCACGTGCTCTGATAGGCCATGAAACACGTGGCTTCCCACTTAACGCTGACACGTTTCGTTTGGGAGATGATGATTTATCCTGTGCCTGAAATAGAACAGGAATTAATCCGTGTTCTTCTCTCTCAGCGTGTGTGAGGGGTCGGACAGCAGGGGACACTGGTCAGGGGAGAGGCTGGCCCTGGGCCTCAGCCCTGCACTTTTCCTCAAATAGAAGCACACAGAACCCAAGCTAGGGCGGGATTTCACCCTGACTCGTCCTTCACTGAGGTTTCCACCTCTGCAGCCTGACCCAGAGGATCCAGCGTCCTCTCCAGTCTTCTTGCAGAGAAAGGACTGGGGCAGGGGAAGGGCACACATTCTGAAACCTTTGAAAAGAAGTCTCAGTTTTCGTACCTGCAAAAGGAATAAGATGCGAACTACATCTGTAAAGACAGCACCTGCCTTGAGGGCTGATTGCCAGGGATTAGATACAGCACACAGCACAGAGCGAACGCTTCATAAACGCCGGCTATTCTCATTCCAGAGAGGTTGGGAAAGTCAGCGTGTGGCTCTCAATAAATGTTACCTGTTGCTCTTTTCATTCCCAGAAGAGAGCATTTTGGAGAAAAGGCAGTGTGTGTTTCCATTTGCTTGCAGGGTGGGGAGGAGAGATGGAAGGGAAGGGGGCGTTCCCAGCAGAGGTGGGCAGGTGCCCGTGGGAGAAAGCCAGGTGGACCAGTGGGCGGAAGCACAGGATGTGTGGAAGCAGAGAAGCAGCAGGGGGTCAGCCTTCCGGGGGGCAGGGAGCTCAATGCCATGTGGAGGAGTCAAGACCTGGCAGCCTGCACCCGTGAAGGAGCTCACACAAGGCGCGGATGTGGCCAGGTCTGAAGATGTACTGATGAGGGTGAGTGCTGACTGAGGGAATAAAACATGTACTTCCAGGATCCCATGGACATGGCCCGGCTCCCTGTGAGTTTCCGGTTCATCACAGGAACCAGAAATGTTCCTCTGCAGGGACCACACCCTGACAGTTTTGAAGATGCACAGTTAACTACTTCAGAGTGAGGTGTGCACAGGATCCTGGGACAGAGCAGTGCTGAGAGCACAGGTGAAACGGGGTCTCTTAAAAACGGGAAGGGGAAGCTGGGATGAAGTGAGAGAGTGGCATGGACTTATATATAAGTCCATAGATAGCTAGTGGGAAGCAGCCGCATAGCACAGGGAGATCAGCTCGGGGCTTTGTGACCACCTAGAGGGTGGGATAGGGAGAGAGCGAGGGAGACACAAGAGGGAGGGGATATGGGGATATATGTATATGTATAGCTGATTCACTTTGTTATAAAGCAGAAACTAACACACCATTGTAAAGCAATTATACTCCAATAAAGATGTTAAAAAACCCACAAAACTGGAAGTAGGTTGGATCAAGGGTCAGGAGCCTGGGAACCCACCTGCACTGGGTCACTTGCCAGCAGTGTGACAAGGGGCGACTCTCTTCCTCTCTGGGGCTTCACCCAACAGAGGAGGAAAATGATACCTGCTTCCTGAGGACATGCGACACAGGAGACGTGTGCGTGGATGGGCACAGTGTCTCCAGATCTTCCTCTCCCCCAGAGCCATGCCCTTTGCCACATAACCTTGCACATAACCTTGCACAGGGAGTGGGAAGCGCCTCCCCAACCCTTCAACTTCGGGTCAGTCATGCGACTTGCGTTGGTCAACAGAATGAGGTGGAGGTGAAATGGGCTAGTTTGGAGGCTAGACCCCTGTCATCGCTATGAGAACATTCCCAGGCCAGCCCACTGGTCCTAGGAAGAGTAGAGACAGTTGTGTGCGTGGCCAAGTTGTGTTAGTCACGCCTAGATCAGTCAACCACCAGCTGATGCAGAGACCCTGGGGATAAATCACTGTCGTTTTCAGCAACAGGGTTTTGAGGTATCTTGGTGCACAGCATTACTGTGGTCATAATCACGTGATGCCACACCGGACAGAAGGGGCCCTAAAGGTGAAAGCTCTGGGGTAAAGGTGTCATATTCTCACAGCCTTCACGGGTTCATCCTGCAAATGTCTCTTGAGCACCTACTGCAGGAAGGCTCTGTGCCAGGGCCGCTGGGTGAACAAAGCTGACGTGGACCCTGACTTTAGAGAACGCACCCCCAGTGAGGGGGCAGACATCGCACAGGAACTCACGATATCCTATGGCAAGTGTGATGGCAGGGAGGCTGGGAGCCCTAGGGACAGACCAGGGAATCTAACCGATCTGAGGGGGAGTCGGAGAAGGGCTCCCCGAAGAAGTGACATGTAAGCTGAGATAAGATGAGAACAAGCCAAACTGAGGGGATGGAGGGAATGGTACTTCAGGCCGCAGAAGAGCACATGCAAAGGCACTGGGGCAGGAGGGACTGGGCCACCTTTCGGGAGCTGAGGGATGTCTGAGGTTGGCTGGAAGGCAGGGAGCAAGGGACATGCCTCCAAACAAGTGGTGAGTGGGCTGTGTCACATGAGCCTTGTGGGCTAGGTCAGGGGGCCTTATGGGCCAGGTTGGGTGGGTCTCATGGACCAGACTAGGGTGGCCTTTGGGCCAAGTCAGATGGGTCTCATGGGTCAGACCACGTGAGCACTTCATTGGCCAGGCTGGGTGGTCACCATGGCCAGGTTAAGGATGTTGGACTTTATCCTGAGAGCTATGGGTGGCATTCTGGGGTATTAAGTGGGTTCTTTCATATGGTCAATCTACAAAAGAAGGCAGCTAAGAATTCCTACATCAGAGAGGTTAAATGATATGGACCAGGCCGCATAGCTGGTACAGAGCTGAATCAGGCCCACAACCTGGCCTGTCTGATTCCTGGGTGACTCCTCTCCTTTGCAGTTTTGCAACTCTTTGCAGGGAGGTGAGCTGACTGTGAAAATTACTAAAAGGAGGGAGAGGTATAATCGGGTAGCATGTGGTACCCTGAGGGCACCGGCAAGTTTTACTTCTGTACATGAAGAAAACATAAATGAATTACTCTACTAGTCTTGCTAAAATAAAACAAAAAGCCACGTTCCCGTAGCTTGCTACAGTAAAGTAGATATAAGCATGCCAGTCTATCTTTCTCAGACCTGTCATACTTAGTGATGATTTATCACACTTTAACCTTGATAAAGGACCATGGAATTGACTCACCCTCTGTAGCACCTACGGAAATCCTCTTTCCAGTGACAGGAGCTGTATGGTGCCTACACTTGTCAACTTCCTTCTCAAGATCTACTTCCAATAGAACACTGCCCCCAAATCATTGTTTTGGTATTTCTCCCAAACCTAGTTTCTTCTACTCTTTGGAAACTTACTGTTTCCCACCTGTGATAGGCAAAATAATGGCTCCCCAAGATGTCCATGTTCTAATCCCTGAAACCTCTGAATGTGCCACACAGTCAGAGATTTTGTGGATGTGATGAAAGGACTAAGTGAAAAGCAAGGATCCTGAGATGAGATTATCCAGGGTTATCTAGGTGGGTCCCACATAATTATAAGGGTCCTTGTAAATGAAAGAGAGAGGCAGGCAGTCAGAGCGAAAGGAGATGTAGGATGGAAGCAGAGGCAGGAAGAGTATGGCTGTGGCCTGGAGATGGAGGAAGAGGCCACAAGCCAAGCAATGCAGGCACCTCTAGAATCTGGAGAGGGCAAGGACATGAATTCTTCCCTGGAGCCTCCAGAAGGAACCAGCCCTGCCGATACCTTCATGTCAGCCCACTAAAACCCATTTTGGATTTCTGACCTCCAGAAACGTAAGGTAATAACTTTCTTTGTTTTTAAGTTGCTTTTAAGTTTAAGTTGTGGTAGTTTGTTCTATCAGCAATAACACACCATCTTCAGGATGCCAATGTTTCAGCTGATTGATATATTCACTGATGCATTGATTCACCCATTCATTTACTCATCAGTGTTGCCTGATTGCCTGTAATGTGTCATCCCCAGCTGGATTCTGCAGAACACACCGCAGCCCTCCCAGCAAGGACTCCACACCCCCGCCTTCCTCTTATCCACCAAATCACTTCTCCCCACCTGAAGGTTACAGCCCTGGGCCTGTAACCCAGGGCCCCAGCTGTGTGACCTTGAACAAAATACTTTAACCTTTCAGTGCTGTGCAGCGAAGAACTGACCTTGCTGAAAGAGAGGCCTGGCCTTGGTCCACGGTTCTTGAGAAGTGACTTGTAAGTTCTTGGAATGTCCTGCCTGATAAGAGGGTCTCTATTTACCTGGGAACCTTGGGCAGCTTCAGACAATCTATGACAGTGATGCGATTTAGGGTGGGGCCCTTGGGCCATGTGGCATCAGCTCCACCTCTAGAGGGGCTGGGGCTTAAGGTCAGCCACGTTGGTGGTCAACCACAGCTATGTGACTGAGCCCCAGTAAGAACTGTGGACACTAAGGCTTGGGTGAGCTTCCCTGGATGGCAATGCTCAGTGTGTAATGCCACACATTGTTCCCAGGAGAAGTGAGCACTGTCCACGACGCCACCAGGACAGCATAAAAAGATAGACTCTGCCCACGTGCCTCTTCTCGTGGCTGACTTAAATCTGTATCTTTTCCTGTAATAAACCATAACCGTGAGCAGAACAGCTTTCAGTATGAGTCTTTCTAGAGACATGAAGAACCTGAGGGTGGTCCTGGGGACCTCTGGACTTGCATTTGGTATCAGAAGCGAGGGTGGTCTACTCCCAAACACTTCATGAGTGCTGACCATTATTATTCCTGTCTTCTTTGAGGACAGAGCTTCACTTTTTCTCTTTGTTTCCTCAGCCCTAACTTCCCATGAGACTCTGAAGCTGAGACGGTTGACCTTGGCAGGGCTGTTATCACCCTACTCCCCCAGGAGCCCTTCAGGAGAAACAGTAGGGGGAGGACAGTCAGAAATGAACAAATAAACAAGCAGGTCTCTGGGGCACCCTGTGATGCAACCGTGGCAAACTCAGCTCTGCGCCTGTCGTTATCAGGAAGACTCTGGGCTCCTTTCAGGAATCTCTCTACAAGGCATCCATCTCAGTCAAAATGAGAATTCACTGTTTGTTTAGAGGCCAAGAGACAGTGCGAGTTTAGAAAAATGCACTTTTCTCTACAGCCTGAGAACCGTTAGGTGGTGATCAAATTTATCTCACAGCCGCCGTGCCTACACTATCATGGTCAGTGCCCAGAGAAAGGGGGGAATTATGTGCAGACACACCTGCTTAGACGGTGAGTGATACTAACCAGGACCATGATAACAGATTTAAGTGCTCACTGTGGGCCTCACACTCTTCTATATGCTTAGCATGTGTGAACGTATTCAAACCTCTGAAGAGCCATATGAAGACCCAGATAGTGACCATCCCCATTTTAAGAGGAGACCCAGATGCTGACCATCAAAACAGACCCCAAGCCCAGGCCTCCTCACCATCCTCACCCGCACCATCCTGGCCCAGGCCCCCAGCATCTCTTGCCTGGACCGCTGCGATGCCTCCCCAGGCCTCCCTGCTTCCACTTTTGCCCCCTACAGTCCATCCGCCATACAGAATCCAGAGGGATCCTTGGGAACATAAGGCAAGTCATCTCCCTACTCAAAACATGCCGGCAATTTCCCATCTCCCTCAGAAGTCAAGGCAAACGTCTTCGGATGGACTGCAAGGCCCTACAAGACTCTGACCTTAGCCCGTACCTGTCTCCCCTTCCCCCAGAGCTGCCACACTGGCCTCCTTGCTGCGGCGGCTGCTGGAACCCCACATGTGCTGCTGCCTCTCCAGCTCCACAAAAATAAGCCCTTTATCTGTTTGGTTCACTGCTGAGGCCCCGGTGCTGAGACTGTGGGTTGCACAAAGCAGTGCTCGATAATATTCACTGAATGAATGAACCAACAGGCTCGCAAGCTTACAGCCGGTCGGCGAGGAAGCCACACTCTCCCCCAGGCCCCGGGTCCAGAGTCATGCTCACCACCCCTGGGCTCAAGGCTTCCTGCTCAACACGCTCAGTGATGGGGCAGAAGGGAAGGTGTTAACTGAGCACCTGCCACGTGAGGCCCTCAGCCCTGCCCTCCTGCGCTGCCATAATGGTCACCAGGCTCTCTGTCTCCATCTCGCAGATAAGGAAATGGGCTTGGAGCAGTTAAGGCTCTTGCCCAAGGTCGCCCACCCAGGAATGTTGGGCGCCCACCCGGGAATGTCCTCGCCAAGCATTCCAATCTTCCAATTGGCTTCTTACCACCACACCAGAGGATTTCAACCTCCACCTTTTGGAAATATCAGATAAAGCAGTTTCCAATACCCAAGGCAATGATTTCCACAATTAAGGGGTGTAAAATAAACCAAAGTTATCTGGTACCAGAGGGCCTGATGTGCAATGACGACGTGAATCATAGGAAAGAGCTCTGCACTGACTCTGGGAGAGAAGGTGGCACAGGCCTTGGGCCATTGCTTTCAGAAGGACCTGCACAGATGCACAGAACTGCTGGCCCCCCTTCACCTTGCCGCTGACCCCTCCTCATGCAGGGCATTGCCAAGTGCCTGCTTCCAAGACAGAGACTCCAGCAGCCACCACCCCTCATGCACACCTGCTGGGTTCTCCTGATGCTAGAAACAAGGGCGTCTTTACTTCCTCGGCCCAAACTTCAACGGGCTGGCAACGGTAAGCCAAGTGTACAATATCCTAAGGACGTTGCTGGGGCGTGAGGCTGTGGTCACATCAGCATCATCAAATCTTTACTGAAAATGATGTATTCACTGCCACCCACTGAGACTGGCGCGGCGCTTCCACATGTATTTCCTCCCTGTAGCAGTGCTCAGTGTTTTATCCTTGCTTTGTGGAGGACGAAAGTGGCATTTAGTCGACCAAGACTTTAGATTCTAACTGCAGCTCCAAGGAGGAAGTGTCAGCCTGCTGGACACACTGTCCCCTGCTGGACAAGAGCTCAGGTGGGCGCATCATCAATGGCATCTGCCCATGAGTCCTAAGTCCATTGGACTCTCACCCCATCCCCCCAAGGCAGCGGTCCTCAGACTCTGCTGTGCATCAGAGGAAACTGAGGTACAAGTTAGATAACCTGCTGCCGACCACACAGCTGGTCAATGGCTGGGCTGGGACTGGACCCCAGGCCATCTGAGTCCAGAGCCTGTCCTCCTGCGGGATTCACAGCCCACGCTCAGCAGCATGGGTCCCGGCGAGGACATCAGCACTGAGGTTAGAGAGACTTACTTTAGATCCCATCTCTCTGCTTGTTGGCTGTAGGACTGGAGCAGGATGGTTGGGCCAGCACAGAGAGGTTATGTAACCAATTCAAGGTCACACAGCCTGTTAGTACCCAGAAGGGGACTGGAATTCAGTGTGCTCACTCCCAGCCCAGGGATTTGAGTCCTGACTCCCCCCAGGCATGGTGGTGTTCCTTTCCCGCCTGGGAGCCTGGGGCTTTGACAAGTTGAATCCCACCCTGCACTTTTCCCAAGAAAATCCTTCCTGGTTCCTTATCTGTGAAGGAAGGAAAATGCAGTTTCTGCCTCACAGGATTCTCATGAGGACAAAATGATCAAATACTCAGAAAGCACTTACAACAGTGGCTGGCTCTGAACAAGACTGGCTCCGGTATCAGTTTCCTGGGTAGCCAAGACTACAGAAGTCTATTCTCTCACAGCTATAGAGGCCAGAAATCAAGGTGTCAGCTACCTCTGGAGGTTCTGGAGGGACCCTTCCTGCCCCTTCTGGCTTCTGGAGGCCCCAGGTGTTCCTTGGCTTGTGGCCACATCACTCCAGTCTCTGCCTGTCTTCACACGGCCACCTACCTGTGTGTCTGTCTCCACAATGACTTTCTCATAAGGACACCAGTCATTAGATTTAGGGCCCATGCTAATCCAGAATGATCTCTTCTTAACTAATCACATCTGCAAAGCCCCCCTATTTCCACATAAGTTCACATTCTGAGGTTCCTGGTGGACATGAAATTTGAGGTACACTATTATGGACTGAATTATGTCCCTCCAAAATTCATATGCTAAAGCCCTAACCCCCAATGTGACTATATCTGGAGATAGGGCCTTTAAGGAGATAATGAAGCTTAAGAAAGGTCACAGGGTGAGGTCCTAACCTGACAGGACTGGTGTCCTTGTAAGAGGAAGAGACACCCAAGCTCTTTCTCTGCCACGCGAGGACACAGTGAGAAGGCAGCCATCTCCAAGCCAGGAAGAGAGGCCTCACTAGAACCCAACCTAGATGATACCTTGATCTTGGACTTCCAGCCTCCAGAGCAGTGAGAAAATAAATGTCTGTGTTTAAGGCACAGGCTGGGGTACTTTGCTACGGCAGCGTCTGAAAACTCACAGACACCACTGAACCCCGCACAGTCGCCATCATGACGAGGGGCTGCACTCCCTGTCCTTCCTCATGTCCTGTCTGGGCTGCCCCCTGACTCCTGGTCCACTTGGAGCTCACCTCCTGATTCAAAGCCCATCTCAGGCATCACCTCCAGCGGATGGCCGTCCTTGACCTCACCTTCACCCCTATGTCTCTCAACCCTCCTCTTTGCACCCGTCAGCAGGGATGTTGTAAGGGCAGCCAATTTGGACTGGGCATGTCCCAGGTGCAAGCTGCTGTCCAAGGGCCTCACGTGCATTTGGTGTTCACACCACCACCATGAAGATGGGCATCACTGGCCCCATTTCACAGATGGGCAAACTGAGAACTAGAGAGGCCAAGTAATGTTCTGGAGGCCACACAGCGAGGAGGGAGGAGAGCCAGGACGCAGACACAAGCACTCTGGGTCCAGGTGAACCTTCTCCAGGGTGCTCCCCACCACGGTGGCACTTGTGACCTTCCTTCTTGACCGGGGCCACATTCCACCTTCCCAGCAGCTCTGCGTCCTGCCCGGGGCAAGGAGCTCTGCCTGTCTTGGTCACTGCCATATCCCGGGAGCCCCTCTGGCTTAGGAGGGCTCGGGCGCTCTCTTCCTGTTATCTCAAAGCCAGCCGTCATTCCAGAGCTGCACGAGGTTGCCCAGGGAGAAAGAGGTGGCACCGGCACTGGAACTCAGGCCTCCGTTTCAAGCCCAACCTTCCTTCCTCATCACCGCTCTACACTCAGGATGCCCACAAACGCTGGCCTATTTTCATCCTGGGTGAGCTGACTTCCAAAGACCTTTGCCTCTAGGGACATTTGGAGGTGAGGGTCCCGAGCACCTCAGAAATGGAAAGGGCCTCAGATGTGACCTGGGCCAACCTCCCTCCCTGGTTTCTGCCAAAGAGGGTCTCGGGGTCCCCTGCCCAGGAGGACGTGAGGTTCTCACACATGCCCGGATCCTGAGGTTTTCCTGCCAGTCCCACTTGGAAACCACATACCTGGCAGAGCGCGGCCACAGCCTTGGTGGCTCTGACATCCTCCTCTTCCTCCAGGTCACTCCGACTCAGCCTTTGCCTCTCCAGGACCTCGTGAAAACCCTGTGAGTAAAACAGGAGCTGAATCTGGAAGGAAAATGCTGATGTCCTTCCCAGAAAAACCTCAACGGACCCCGCCTCTCAGGTTGGAAGGATGTTCACCCCAACTTATACACAAGGAAACTGAGGCACAGGGATGTATGTGACTTTCATGGCTTGTGAGTTGTGGCTGAGGCCGGGACCAGTGAATCCGACCTCCAGGAAAACCACAGACTGTGATTCTGTCTGTGTACCCAGCAGGAGAAGGTGGGACCAGCATCCCTGTCACCCTTCTCTCCTGGCCACCCAGACATCATTTTCTGATTTCAGTTGCTGGGGGCCACCATCCAGGCCCTGGGAGGCCCACCCAGTGGAGCCCGAGGCCAAGCAGGGCCACTGGAGGTCAGCGCGGTCAGTGGCCAGCCAGACTCCGCTCTGACCAATGGACCTCAAGGAGCCCAGCAGAGTGACGGAGGCGTGCGCCAGGTGCCCCAGACACAGGCAGAAGGCACCGCAAGGCGAAACCACGGACGGTGGACTCCTCTTAGGGGGCAGCTGTAGGGGAAGAGGCCCCATGGGGGAAATGAGTAAGCTGAGTCTTGAAGGACAAGGAGGGGTCCCTGGAAGGAAGGTGGGGGGCCAACCCAGTCCCAGCTCAAGGAGCTACAGCAACAGAGACCAGGCAGTTAGAACCCTCTGGCCTTGGTGGGGGCAGAGTGGGAGGGGAGCTGAGAGGGAGGGGCTGCACGTGGTGCCAAAGGCCGTGCTCATTCATCAGTTCCTTGTTCATTCAATCACTTTTTTGTTGTTTGTTCATTCATTCAATTATTTGTTCTTTTGTATCCACCATCCATCCATCCATCCATTCATTCACGTGTTCATTCATTCTTTCCTTCATTTGTTTGACTTTTCTTTCATTTGTTGGTTCTTCATTCATTTCTTTGTTCATTCAATTATGTGTTCCTTTGTTCTTCCATCCATCATTCATTGATTCATTTGTTCATTCAGTTATTCCCTCATTCCTTCATGCACGCATGCATGCGTGCACTCAACCCTTCCCTCCTTGGTCCCAGGTTTCCTGAGCACCAGGTCCCAGCTGTGCTGAAGTCCTGGGTTGCAGAGCTGATGCTGTCACCGTCTCCACACTCAGGACTTGCACTGAGCAATGTGATGTCAGAGAGAAGGGCCTAGGAATCTCAGAGTAACAAACTGCTGTATAATCTTATCTTTTCACTCTCATTTCAAATGGATTTTCTTAAAGACAGAAACAGCCCCCCACCCCACGGTATGACAAACCCCAGAAACCCCAGGCGTGGGCCCTGGGAGGAGGCTCTGTGGGTGGGGAAGGGCACTGGACCAGGGAACCAGGGACGTGAAGACCTCTCCTCTGTTCTGGCTGCTGGCTTCTCACTCGGGTATAGCCGCCGCCACCGAGCCGGCCCCCAAGGAGGGCACGTGTCTGGGCTCTGGCCTGAGCCTGGACCCAGCTACAGTCCTGCCATCCCCTCGGCAGAGCTGAGACAAGCAAATGCTAGCGAGGAGAGAAGGACCCAGAGACACAGTCAGGCCGTGGCTGCCCCTTCCTGGTCTGGCTGAGCCTTAACAACCCGGCAAGGCGGGCGCTATGATTCCCGTCGCACAGATGAGGAAGCCAGAGGGTTAGCAAGGTCGCTCAGACACAGCGGCAGAGTCAGCATCTAAACCCAGGTCCTGCTACCTCAGCACCCAAATGCTTACCAACCCTGGGGGACGCCACTGACGAGCAGCCCTGCCTATCCCTGCCCCCCTCCACCAGCAGGGAAACTCGGAGGCAGAGTCCTGCTCTCTCTCTGCGAACTGCAAGCCCTGGTCCTTCCAGCCTGGGCTGGCGCCAGCTCACTTGCTATCCCTCAAGCAGGGTGACACCTTGCTTCCTGCCCTCCAGCCGGTCTCCTTGTCTTTTTCCCAGTCAAGACCACGAGCGCTGGCTACCTTGGCTACCTCGCTGGTCCTGCCTGCTCAGCCCCCCATGCAGGGTCCTCCCCTGACTTGCCACCTGACCCAGCGAGGGGGCCCATCCCTGTGTGGCAGCCTGCCTTACGTCCAGGACACGCCTGTCCCCTCTGGGGACATCGCACGCTGGTCTGCATCGCAGGTTGGGCCCTCACCCTGCGCCATCTGTGTGAAGCCCTCTCCACGGCCCCTCCCACCGTCTTTCCATCGTCCCAGTGAGGGCGGTGCTGCTCGAGCCACTGGCTTACAGACCAGGAAGCTAGGGATGCAGAGCCCAAGGGAGCTGGCTAAGGTGACTGGGCTGACAGGTGGGAGGCGAGGAGAGACCTCCCGTCTGGCAAATGCCAAGGCCTCTGGCTTCCCAAGCGCAGTAGCGGGGGGCCGAGCCCCCTCCTGCCACCCTGATCAACCCGCGTGGCTCCCCGGGACGGCTGTGCCCGCGGACGTGGGAGCGAGTCAGGAGCAGGTCACCTGGACGAACTCCTCGGGGTCGGCGGTCTGCAGCGCCATGGCCAGGAAGCTCCTCTGTTCCTTTTGCTGGGCCAGAGTGAGCCTTGCCATCCCCTCCGCCTGGTGAACCAGTGACGCTTTGACCAGGTCTCTGCCTCGCTGGACAAACTCTGAAATTGAAATAAAACAAGGTTGCTCCCCCGGCGAAACCTCCACTGGCTGCTTCTGCCAGCACGTGGAGGGTCAGAAACTCTGGGGCAAGTCCCCTTTTTATTCTGGTTTTATCATTCAGGGCCCTCTCCCTGGGGTCCAGGACTCAGAGCAACATAAGAGGTTTCATGTAATTGCTGTGCAGGGCGGCCGGCCAACCTGACCAAGAAGTAAACAAAGGGGTATTTTCCCGGAGAAAAGAGTGTGAGGGAGGGGTAGGTGGCAGAGGGAGGGACAGGTGACACAGGGTACAGAGAGCCTGAGTCTTCAGGAAGATAGTGACACGTCAGACTGGAGTCGAGATTCAAAAACTGCCAGGGTGAGTTATTAGATCAGCAGAAGAGAAGCAGGGTGAACCCAAGGGCAAGGCCCCCGAGGCAGGGGAAGGTGAACCTGGGGAGAGAGGGGCGGGGCCTAAAACCACCCTTCAGCCCACCTGCGTCATTCGGTCCCAGCAGTGTGCCAAGTACAGGGCCAGGAACTGGGGTCTACCAGTGAGCAGGACCCAGCCCAGCTCTCAAGATGTTCATGGAATGCAGGAGGAGAAGAAATTATGCTGCATGAGGGCCGGGGCGGTGGCAGGGCGGGGGGGTGGGAGGAAGAGGGGGCACGCGCAGCGTGGGACCCCAGAGAAGGCTCCTGGGAGTAGAGCCAAGGTCGAGGTTGGCCAGATTCTGTCCACTTGGGTTTTGGGGGAGATGCTGAGCAAGAAGCTGCTGAAGCAAGTGAGGGCCTGGCGACGAGAGGTCTGCAGTCCTCGGAAGCGTTGGTTTCAGCATCTCACACCATCCCCACCGCCACACACACACACACACACACACACACACACACGCACACGCGTCATACCTCCTTCTGCACTTGCCCTAAGGCAGGCATACTTCCTTAGGTTTGACCCGAGAATCTGTTTAGCCTCTGGCACCAAAGAAAAGAGTGTGGCCAGGAGAGACCGGAGTCCCCCCTCTGCCTAGGGTCCTCCCTCCACCCCTGACTGTCTCCTTGTCTCCCCCATCTTGTCCAAGTTCAACAGAGCCCCACCTAGGGGGCTGCTTCACCATCCCATCCCAGCCACTCGCTTCCCACTGATAAAGCCCAGACCACTGTGTGTGGTGACCCCCAAGGCCAGATGCATTCAGATTCTACATGGTCTAAAGTTCCAGCCAACAGAAAGTTTTCCACGTGGTCACCTCCTGCAGGTGAAACACCTGGGTTTCCTCTTGCGGGTCCCACCAGCGGTGTGACCTGGACTAATTCCCAGATGCCCTTGATGTCTTGAGCCCTGATCTGCCCATCTCCCAGGGTCGGCCTGGGAGCAGCAGCACGTGTGGGAAACAGCCACGCTGGGTTCCCTCTCCTGCCCCACGTGACTGACCCCTGTCCACGCTCACCCACCTGCAGCTGAGCCGGGCCCCGGGCCACATGCAGGGCTTCCGGGCGTTCCCGCCTCCTTCGCCCTCTGCATGTTCCGGGTGCTTCTCTGGCAGCCTGAATCACTGATGGTGATGTGCAACAGGCAATCCCGGACCCAAGCAGGTGACCTGGGATGGCAGCCTGTGCTACCCTCACGGGAGCTGCTCCCGACGCCTGCAGGTGCCGCCACCAGCCCTGGCCCACACAGCCTGCAGCACACACGGGGCGCCAGGCGCCCGGGCCTGGCCCACTCGCTCACCCCTGCCGAAGCGCTCCGCCTCCTCCCAGAAGGCCTTGTGCTGCTGGGTCAGCAACTCCTCCCTCTGCCGCCCCGACAGCTTCCCCTCGACGGTCAGCAGCTCCAGGCTGTGGGAGATGGCAGCCAGGCGGCATCTAGTCTCCTCCCGGATCTGCAGCTTCAGGAACTCAATGGTTTTGGCCACGTGTGCCCGCCCCATTGTCCTCTCCAGGGTGTCCTAAGAAGAGAAACACAGGCGACAAGGGGCTGGAACGCCCTGGGTCAGTCCTTGGCCATGAGGGTCTGTAAACAGTCACGGGCTTGGTCCTGGGGCCCCACCTCCCTAGGAGCAGAGCACAGGCCAAACCGCTCTCACGAGCTTCGTGTGTGTGTGCCTCAGATGGGGACAAAATGGTCCCGCACGGGGACGTGGTGAGGCTGACGCCGCATAACACAAGGAAAGCGCTGGGTACTCGGTGAGTGGGCCAGGCTTCTGGGGAGAAATTTAATAAATGCACACGACCAAAGAGGGAAGTCCCCCTTTCCCATTGTCATCCCTCCCCAGTCGACGGGGCCTTGGGCCTCCACAGCCCTGGAGGAGAGACATTAGAGAAACAATAAAGGTCGCGGGACTTTTGGCTTTCGAGCCTCCGGGAACCTGAGTGCTGGGGATTAGAGATTTGCCGGGTAAGCCTGACCTGGAGGGGGGCCCAGCCGTCAGACTTTAGAACAGGCCTGCCTGCCCTGCCACGCTGTCCTTCACTTAGGACACGGCTCTCGGACAGGACGCCTCCCCCATGGAGGACGTGTCCACCAGAGGCAGGGGCGGACCCTGCAGGTCTGCGTCTCCTGTCCTCGCGTCTCAGAGAGCAGCCGCTCCAGGAAACTTGTAGAAGGAGAGCACGTGCACCACGTTAAAGCTGCACGCCCTGCGCCTCAGAAGGACACCTTTCCCACCTAGGGGTGGGCCCCCGGACCCCCGGCACAGCGGCCTGAGTTCGCCTCCGCCCTTCTTCCCCACCACGCCGGCACCCTTGCCTCCTTCACACCCCTCCGCTCCGTCTCCTTCCAGCTGGCCCAGAGCCACGGCCAGCTCAGGCCCAGGTCACTTCCGCCCTGGGCTACTGCCCAGGGCCGTCCCTGCTCTGCCAGCCTCCCACCTGCCCGCTCCGCTCCACCCCGCCCCGCCCCGCACGGCAGGCAGGGGGTCTTTCTGAGGTGCAAACGTGGCTCTGCCATCCTGGGGCCCAAACCCTGCAGTCACTGCCTTCAAACCAAGTCTAACCTCCTGGACACGGTGCACGAGGCCCTTCAGGACCAAGCCTGGCTGAGTCTCCAGCCTCTTCCCACACACCTCCTTGCTCCTGGCTGCCCAGCACACCCGGCCTTTGCACACACGGGCCTCTACCTGGAACACCCTCCCGGCCTCCTCTCACTCCCCTGCCTGGCCAGGTCCTGCTCGTCCTTACGCGCTGTGTGGCACCTTCCCTGACCCCCTCCACCTCCACGGCCCCCTCCTCCCGTCTCTGCTGCTCCTGTGCCTCTGTCTAAGCATAGGGACAGTCCCAGGCTGGACTGAGAGCCCTTGAGACAGCGGTCATACCTGCAACACCCGGTAACCAGCCCTGGGGCTCACTGTTTGCTGAACTGCATCGGTCTGTGTTTGAGCAACCTGTGAACAGGGCAAGGACAATGATCCCCCAGTTATGGACAAGAGCACTGAGGTTTATTCTGGAACGCCACCCAAATAGCCCAGGGACAGCAGCTCTGAACCTTCCTCTCTGCCAACTATATGAGCCCGACGGCCGTCAGCGGGCCCATGACCGCTAGAGGGCGCAAGAGGATAAGCGCTCGGTGCAGGTGTGGACGGCAAGGGATCCAGCGAGGCTCAGGGCGTGGGGGACAGCGCCCAGTGCCCAGAGCAGCCACCTCTAAGGCATCACGGTCAGGCCACCCGGCTGGAGAGTGACAGCTCAGCCTCTGGATTTATATTCAAGGAAAGACGGGAGTAGAGTCGAGAGGCGAGCATGAGCAGAGGGGCATCAGATGGAAGGTGGGAGGAGTAAAGGGACTTGCGTGGGAGGCGAGGGGGCCACTGCTGGCTCTGAGAGCTGTAGCCAGTCCTCAGACGTGCCCGGGCTCAAACTTGGCTCCAGACCTGCATGACCTTGGGCACAGTGTCCTCACCCACGCCTGACTTACAGAGTGGATGTGAGCATTAAATAAGTTAAAATAGGTAATGCACTTAAAATAGCAACCAGAAGACAGTAGGTGCTCATGAATGCAAGCTGTCGTCATAATTATGTACAGCAGGTCCCCACATCCCTCCTACCACCCTCTTTCTCTCGAGCATCCCTAGAAGCTGATTCTGATGACCTCTGGGGCCCTTTCCAGGGCTCTTCCAGTTCTGATATTCAGCAACTCCATGCGACACATTCCGACTGCCCAGGCCAGAGTTCTCAGATGTCTGCAGCCTGAGAATTTGAATTCTTCTGGAGTTTATCAACAACATACTCTGACACACAGGCAGAGCCAACCCGTCCCTCTCTGTACAAACACAGACTGTAGCTCTTTCCACACATCATTACGATGACTTGTTTACGTCTATTTTGTTTGCTGACACTTGGCCTGCCATTGTCTAATCCGTATCACATACTGAGCACTTCCCCTGGGCCAGGCTCTGTTCTAAAGGTCCTACATGTTGTCCACTTTCTAACACTCTCAGAGCTGATGCTATTCAGATTCCCATTTTACAGATGATGAAACTGAGTCACAGAGGTTAAGTAACCTGTTCAACATCATACAGCTAATAAAAGGCAACTGTGGGATGAGCTCAGGTTTCTAGCTCCAGTCTGCAACACTGTTCCTGTAACAGGATGTGGCACACGGCAGGTGCTCATGAAATGCTGACAGAAGGAAAGGCCTACAGATAACCTGGAGAAAATTATTTCCCTTCTTCCTATGTGGAAGTGACCGGCTAACACTCGGGCCAGAGTCAGCTAAGGATACGTTTTTTTTCTGCATCAATATCCTGCTGATGGAATAATAATTAAATACAAAGAAAAAAAAGAATAAAAGGAAAAAGATCTTTCTCTTTGATAAGTATTCATATCGGAAGCCTTATCAAATCAAAATCCAATTCAAAGGGCTTGGACGGCAAACCAGGAAGCCTGGGGCACAGGCTGAGCGATATCATTAGGCAACATGGGAGTCCTAGGTGAGTCGCTTAGCTGGCTCCTCTGCTCTTCGGGGATGAAATATCTGTGTGTCTTTCAGCAGTGAGGAGGAGGGAAAGGAAACTATACGTGTACGTGACAAGCAAAAGCAAAGAAAGTTCTCAAACAGCTGTGTGCACCTGGGAATTTGTTAAAAATGCAGATCCTGATTCGGGAGGGGGGACGAGATTCTGCATTTCTAACCAGCTCTCAGGTGACGCTGATGCTACCGGTCTGCGGACCACACTTTGAGAAGCAGAGCTGTTTGAGCAGAAGCAGCAGGGACCGCTCCACTCAGCAGCGCCTTCTCCTCACGTCTGAGGAGCTGAGTCTCTGAGCTGAGGGCAGGGCGGCTGCTGCAGGTTTCTGAGTCAGGAGTGCCCTGGGCAGGTGCACAGGTCTGAAATGTAATTCATGAGTTCTCAAGGTCAGAGGATGGGGAAATGGGTGGGTAGGTGCCCTGGCCTTTGCACACAGCAGGGCTAGACCGAAACCTCCACAACAAAACCCAGCAGTGACCGAGCATTTCCCTGGGCCCTGCCTGCAGCAACTCCTGGGACCACCTTTTTTAAGTACAGTCATTGAAGCTCAGAGGGGTTAAGTAACCTCTTCGAGATCACACAGCTTCAAGTGGCTAAGCTTAGATTCAAAGTCGGATTTGGATTTGTGGATTTCTCTGCGCCAGTGGTTTGCATTCCCAGCTATACATCAGAATTGTTTGGGGAGTCTTCAAAACAGCAATGCCAGGTCCTCCACTTCAGACCAATCAGATTGGATCTCTGTGTAAGAGGCCCAGGACATGGGCATTATTTTAAGCCCCCTAGGTGGTACATGGGGCCGTCCAGGAGAGCCAACCGAAGCTCCATCCACACCAGTGAGCATCAACTATGAATACTCACTGTCACCTGGAACCTTAAAAAATCCGGACTAAGAATCTTTGGGGTGGGGACCCATCTTGGACCCAAGCATCAGTACTATTTAAACCTCCTCAGATAACTTCATCGTGCAGTCAGGATTGAGAACCACCAGTGTCCTATGCTGTAGTGATGTAGGGCGGGCCAGTCTCTCCACTAAAGGAATGGTTAGAGGGATGGACGGACAGATAAATGACTGATGGATAGATGGAGGGATGGATGGACACACTGCTTTTCTCTGGCCTCTATATCCCTTTCTACAATCTGCAGGTTTTGAACTTAATGACCCCTACGGTGCTCCAAGCTTCCGGATTCCACGTCTCTAGTTTGATTATCACGTTCCCTCCCTGCCCCCTCCAGCGTTACCAGAGCCTGCAAATCCTGAGAATCACGCAATAGCCCTTCAGCTGCAATCATTCTTTCTGTCAGAGTCATCATGAGCTGTCGGGCTTTGGAGCTGGAACACTTAAATTGGTCCACCAGAAAGTGCTGGATGTTTTCCATCTGTTTCCAGAAAGCTTCCATCTGTGAAATGAGAATGAGATGCAAGAGGTGGGGGGAGAAAACTTATTTAAGAAAGCTTTAAAGCTGTCCGGCTCAGGCTTGGGCATTACTATTCACCCCTTATCACAAACTGAGATTAGAAACAATTCTACAAGTTGGAGAAAGTTATCTTGGCAACGATCACATTCTCCATTCTCTTTGTAGGTGCCAGTCAGTTTGGAGGTGGCTTTTCAGCAAACACCAACGGGCTGCTGATAAGAAAGGCAAGCACCATGAATCTCTCAAACAGCTGAAAGACTGCCCGGCAGTGGGGTAGGGAGCGGGGCGGGTGCATGAAATTCAACAATGCGCTCCTGGAAGCTTCCAGATCTTTAAAGGGGATTAAACGCATCCTGGAAATAAAAGCATGAATGGCCATTTAATTATTGATTATTGTCCTAAAAGTATAAAAGAACAATAGGACAGAGATGACGACGACCATAAAAACATTTTGCCTTCAAATCTTTTTCCTTTCTCCACCATCTTATCAGGAGCAGAGCAGGGAATCGCCAAGTGGTTTAGAATGTTGGGGGCTAAATTTTTGTCGCTGCAGCCTTCCAGAGTCTAAGAACAACGATGCCCATAGTCATAGCAACTTTCCTTTACGGCACGCAGGTTACAAGCCAGGCTCCGTCCTTCACGCATTTTATTTCTAGATAAAATATGTATCGGAGGTACAGGGAACAGGCTCAGGAAGTTAGGTCACTCGTCAAGGGTCACAGAGGCAACAAGAAGCAGAGGCATATTTGATGCAGGTCCCTTCAAGTCCCACAGCTGTGATTTCCTCCATCTTGGTTCCACCTCTCAGATACTGAGAAGGATGTTGCTTGCTGGGCAGGGTCAGGAGAAAACCCATACCTGCACGAACCAGCACCTCTTCGTAAGTTTGCTGTCCTGTCTCGAGGGCCTCGTGGCAGCTCAGCAAACCCTGGCCACCTCCTCCCTCACATTCACACCCTGCTCTCGCCCCCTCTCGCCCCATCAGACGACTTCCTTTCCAACTGCTATCAGAGAATGTGGCCAATCATCTGTGAATTCCTGCACACCCAGAACCAGAGCTCTACATCCAAGCAGCTTCGCCTCTTCTCTTCCCATCGCAGAGAACGAGGATGCCCACTCCGCTCTTCTGAAAAACTCGTGATGCCCCTGGCATCCATGACCTGACTTCCTCTTGCTTCTTCAAGGTCCATACTCTGCTTCTTGTCTTGATTCTCCTTGATTCCGGCGTCTTCAGTGCTGCCAAGATCCAAGATCTGGCATGAGGCTCCTTTCTTTACCCCTTCCACACACACCCCTGGACCAGAAGCATCTCAGTTAGTGAAGGACACCAATACTTCAGAGACTCTTATGAGAATGATCAATCCTCTGCCTGAAATGTGCAGACACGGACAAGATATTCCACGGCTTCGGGGAGTCCATGCACCACCAGAATCCGGGCTGAGTGCCCTCCCTTAGCCATCTCATCCCGAGAATCTCCTCGCTCTCCGTGTGATCCTACCTGAGCTCAGTGGGGACACTCCATCCCCAGGCATCTCCAACTCAGGATGTCAAGCCACACTCACCATCTTCCCTCCCAACTTGTTCTCCTTCTGGGACCCTTATTTCTGTAGACCTGATCCTCTATACCCTCCTCTTCCCACCACCTCCTTAGACACCACCCTATCAGCTCTCCCACTTTTTCTTACCTCTCCATCCCTACTGCAATGGCCTTCCTGAAATTCCTACTGGATTAGCCCCAAAGTCCCTAACAACCCTCCACACAGCAGCCTGGGCAGTCCTTCTAAAACACGGCCAAGCCACCCTCTGCTGCTTCAGTGACTCCCATCTCCTTGGCATGAGACGAAAACCCTCAGGGAAGACCTCTGGCTTTATCCTGCTCAGCCTGCTTCCTAGCCCTGGCTCCCTTGTCTGCCCACCCACTGGACAGCATCCATCCACACTTCTCTCCAAAAGCTTCTCGATGACCCTTTCTTCTACAAAGACCTTCACAACCCTGGGGTAAAATGAATCGTTCTCCCCGCTGTACCTCAGTCTTCCCATACTTCTATCTATCATGGCACTTGTAACCCACAAAGTCCTCATCCGTTCACCTGTCAGTCCCCCCCCACCAGACAGGCCTGGGCATCTCCCTGGCGGGGCCAGGTCTAAGTTCATTTTGAATTCCCAGAGTCCAACACGACACCTGCGTGCCAGGAAAATATTTGTTTAATTTGTAATATATGAACAGCAGGTAGTAGAACCTCAAAGCAAAAAAGAGAGTTTGAGGGAAGCCATCCTCTCTAGAATTTAAAACATGCTTTTATGAGTGATGCCTGGAGTTTGAGAAGTTAGCAGCTGGCATCTGCTCTAAGCCACAGGGCGGTAAGGACACACAGGGTTAGAGTGATCTTTGCTTTGAATGATAAAAAGATCGATGTAAAATTTAAACAAGGAGAATTCATTAAGAGGAAAAAAAGACTCCCTCAGTAAATCTTGGCCCCTTAATGATACCTTCTCTATCACTAACTTCAGAAACTGGATCCCTGGCTCCAGAGCAGAACGCAACAGGGAATTCTAGTATTAAACATGCTTCTAGGTACCATCTCTCTAATCTCGCCAAACGAACTGTCCCAGAAACCACGCTTTTTATATGGGAAGGAAAATCCACCACATACATTAGCTATTAGATGCTCAGAATATTCTCTCTCTTTCTTTTCTACATCTGCCAGCGTGATGTATTCAGAGTCACCAGCACCCAACATCTCCGTGTTTGACAGTGTGACCTGAAGTCTCTTTTCTAATTCCTCCAAATCCTGGAGAAAAAAAGAAAAAGGTAAATACAGAAAAAACCTAATGTATCTTAAATTCTAGAGAAGAAATGCTTTTATTTTCGCCCCATTATCATAAAATATTTCTTAACCATAATTAAATGCTTTGGGTGTTGTCCTACTGAAGGATTGATGATAAAAATCATCAAAGGGCCTCGGGAATAATGGATTACGTATTTTCTTCTAAAGTTTTTCCCTCATCCCCCCAAAATAGGCCATATTTTAAAAACAATGAAATAGTATCTTCCTATCTTTGTGAAGCCCGGGAACATGTCATGACATCTGGGGTGTGGGATGGAATGTCTCCTCCCCACTCCTCTGGTTTCCATGGGGAAGGATTACTTAGTACACCCCAGGGAGGAAGTGGTATGTATTTGACTGGCGGTTCCAAAGCAGGAAGTGAGCACAGCCCCTAGCTTGCCCAACCTCTTCCTCTTTGGGATGGACCATTCAGGGGAGGCCACTGCTCTGGTGCGGCCTCAGCCCAGAGTGAGCTGGGCAGCAAAGGTCCATCTTCTGTGTGGGGAGGCCTGAGGTGGCCCAGCTTTGCCAGTAAGCAATTTAGCTAATCCTGGGATTCAGTGTTAGGAAGCAAGCCATGATCGCTGTGCACCTAAGCTATGTCTTCCAAGCTGGCCCCTTTCAGTGATGAAGCTGACATTTCTCTGTCTCCCCAGCGCTTTCTCTTAATTAACTCAGAACTTAGAAGGAAAAGGGGAACCCTATGTATGGAGTCCTTCAGACCCCAACCTGGAGTGTGGAGGGTTTGTTTTCTGTTGTGTTCTGTTTTCTGGGCTGTTCTGTTTTCTCTAGACCTATGTTCCCTGACATGTAATCAACACTGGTGTGGGTCCAAATCCATTATTGATTATCCAAGCAGAAGCCATATGTGACTTCTAATTCTCACAGCGTCTCTACAAGAGAGAAATGAGGGTTCTTTTCCAGATGAGGAATCTTATCTATGGGACGTTGAGATATTTCGTCCAGAGTCTCCCAGTAGGAAGTGGTGTGCTAGGCTAGGCCCCTCAGGCTCACTGACTCCAGAGCCCCACTCTTCTAACTGCACGCACTATGCTGCTTCTCTCCAAAGCAGCTGCTATTTCTGGGCACTTCTCATCTTCATCTACAAGTTCTGAGGCTGTTGTCAATATTATAGGAAAGTATGCATTTAAAGCCCCTGGCCAGGCTACATCCACTGAACCGTAGCCACTGACATAATTAAGATGCTCTGGAAGTGGTAGAGGTGGGATTTGATCCCAGGCCTGCAGATACCAAAGCTCTTATTCTTTCCATATGACATTCATTACTAGTACAATTACAAGTATCACCACCATTATCATTCTTTTTGTCATTGGAGAGTCACTTAAACTCGTTGAGCCTCAACTTCCTGAGCTATAAACAAAAAGAATGATGGTCACTCACAGGGCTGTTGTGAAGATTAAATAATGTGTGTAAAGCACTGTGTGCATCGCCTGATGAGGAGGATCACAGTAGTGGTGGTACTGAGGATGATGACAATGATGTTAACAAAAATGAAGACGTACTGCCTTCTCCCTGGGAGGGAGTGATGAATCCTCCCCCTTGGAATCCAGAAGAGTGAGGAAGAAACACTCCCTCCTCCCAATCCCCCAAATCTCATGGTTGCAGTGTTAAGAATGGTAATGATGACTATGATGAAGATAATGGTGGTGATGGAAGGAATGAGGATTATGACAACGATATGACAATGAAGATGAAAGTCCTGATGGCAGAAGTGAGGATGATGAGGATGATGGTGGAGGTGGTGATGGTCACGGTAAGGAAGATGAGAATAACGATGCAGATGAGGATGATGGTGGTAATGGGAGGAGTAAGAATGATGGCAACAGTGATGGTGGCAATGATGAAATGTTGGTAGTGGTGGTGGTAATGAGGAGGATGGTGATGGTGGTAATGAGGATGATGAAAATGATAATGAAGATAATGATAACAGTGGTGATGGTCATAATAAGAATGATTACGACAATGATGAAAATAATAAAGATGGTGGTGGCGATGGCGATGATGATGATAATGATGGTGGTGGTGACTGTGTTGGTAATAAAACAATAATAATGACAATGATATTGATGATGATGATGAAGATGATTGTGGTGGTGCTGGTGGGAATGGGAATGATGGCAGCGATCATATAATCAGGGTCTGGTTGTTACTTTGCTAGGTGCTTCATACAAATTTTCTTCTTTCTGTAATCCCACAGGATGGGAATTAGAATCCCACTGCACAAAGGAACAACCTAGGATTCTGAGTGTTTGTGAAAGACAGGACCAGGATATCAATCTCCACCACTCTGGCTCCAGGGTAGCCCTGACTCATTTTGCTGCACATAAAACAATATAAAGCTTGTATAAAAGACTGAAATGAGAAGAATGCAAAGTAGTAGGAAGAGTTATAACCAATAAGCAAATTATATATTTTAAAATACCCCACATTTGTACAGAAAATAGAATCAATAGTGGTTCTCTTTGAGTAGTGGGTATGACCAACATTCTTTTTTTGTCTACTTCTAATATTTTTCCACATTTTAATAATACGCACTGTTAGTTTTATGTTTATAGCTATACTTTTATACACCATATTTGTTGAAAAGTATATATTGTAATAAACTATTTTTATACATAAAAAATACTTTACTATAATGTGTTTTATATATCATAATAAACTATTTTTAAGTTATTTTGAAATATAGGTTGAAGACTTACATTTTCTTGTTTTGAGAGAATCTTCTGGTATAATTCATCATCAGTCTTCTTTTTAGGAAGAAGGTCAAGGAGGCACATTTTAAAAATCTGAATAAACATCTATTGCCAAAAAGGGAAACATAACAAAGAGAAAGGTTTCAACAATGGTATTTCTCTTCCCTCCTTTTTCTCCTACCTGCTTCTTTCTCTCTCCCCCAACTGCCCACACACTTTTTGCTCTAGGAAAAGACCTCAGATTAAAAGTCATGACAATGGCCTGTAATGGACTGCATTTTCATGAAGCCTCTAAAGAAAGATACTTCATTTCTTCTGCACATATCTATGAGGAGCCCACTCTGTGGGAAGCCCCCACTTTCCCCATTTCCATGAGTCAAGAATACAGACGAGGCGAAGGGGGGTTGCTTCTTTGTGGAAAGAATCAGAGAGATGGTTGTACAGAAATGGGATGTGTAAAGTCATCTACTCCAACCCCCTGTCTCAATGGATGGACGTGGACCCAAGAAGGGTCCTCCATAGGCAGGGACACCCTGGCAAGTCCAAGGGTGCTGTGTCCACAATTGGTTTAATCATTCACCTATTGCTGGACATCTGAGTATTTCCAGTTTGGGGCTATTACAAATAAAGCTGCTATGGACATTCACATACAGGTTTTTGACTGAACATATGTGTTTCTGAGATGAATGTCCAAGACTGCAACTGCTGGGTCTCCTGGTAATTGTGTATTTCGTTTTATGAGAAATCGCCTGTCTTCCAGAGTGGCATTTTATATTCCCACCAGCAATGTATGAGTGATCCAGTTTCATTACAACCCCACAAGCATTTGGTGGCGTTGTTATTTTTATTTTTTCATTCTGATAGGTGTGTAGTCATATCTCATGTGGTTTTAATTTGCATTTCCCTAATGGCTTAATGATGTTGAACATCTTTTCATGTGCTTTTGTGTGTGTTTCCTTGCCAGCCGTATATTCTTTTCGGTGAAATAATCTGTTCATGTCTTTTGCCCATTTTCTAATCGGATTGTTTACTTATTTCTTTTTCTTTTTCTATTATTATTATTTTTTAACATCTTTATTGGAGTATAATTGCTTTACAATGGTGTGTTAGTTTCCGCTTTATAACAAAGTGAATCAGCTACACATATACATATTTCCCCATATCTCCTCCCTCTTCAGTCTCCCTCCCACCCTCCCTACCCCACCCCTCTAGGTGGTCACAAAGCACCCAGCTGATCTCCCTGTGCTATGCGGCTGCTTCCCGCTAGCTATCTATTTTACATTTGGTAGTATATATAAGTCCGTGGCACTCTCTCATTTCATCCTAGCTTACCCTTCCCCCTCCCCGTGTCCTCAAGTCCATTCTCTACGTCTGCATCTTTATTCCTGTCCTGCCCCTAGGTTCTTCAGGACAGTTTTTTTTTTTTTCTTTTAGATTCCATATATATGTGTTAGCACATGGTATTTGTTTTTCTCTTTCTGACTTAACTTCACTCTGTATGACAGACTCTAGGATTGAGGTTTGAGAGTTCCTCATATATTCTAGGTACCAGTCCTTTCTTAGAATGTGGCTTGCAAAATATTGCCTCAGTCTTTTCATCTTCTTAACACGATTTTTTGCAGAGCAGAAGTTTTTTATTTTGATGAGTTTCAATTTGTTTTCCGTTTTATGGGTCATACTTTTGGTGTTAATCTAAGAACTCTTTCCTTAGATCCCAAAGATTTTCCCCTTTGTTTTTTTTTTTCTAAAAGATTCATAGTTTTATATTCTACATTTAAGTACATGATCCATTTTGAGTTAATTTTTGTATGAGGTATGAGGTTTAGCTTGAGGTTCATTTTGTTTTGCTTATGGATGTCCAACTGCATGATTTAATGAAAAGCTTATCATTCCTCCACTGAACTCCATTTGCACCTCTGTCAAAGGTCAGTTAGACATATTTGTGTAGTAAGGCGCTTTTTTTTTTTTTGAAGAACAATTGACATAACCAGCTTTGTTTTTTCTCAAGACTGCTTTGGCTATTTGGGGTCTTGTGGGTTCATACAAATTTTAGGATTGTTTGTTCTATTTGAAACATGCCATTCAGATTTTGATAGGGATTGCATTGAATCTGTAGATTACTTTGGGTAAGACAGACATTTTAACAATACTAATTCTTTCAACCCATGAGCATGGAATATCTTTCCATTTATTTGTGGCTTCTTTGATTTCTTCCATCAATGTCAAGTTTTCAGTGTACAAGTTTTTCACCTCCTCAGCTAAATTTATTCCTAGGTCTTTTATTCTTTTTGAGTGAATTGTAAATGGGATTGTTTTCCCAATTTCTCTTTCTGATAGTTTGTTTTTAGTGTATAGAAACACAACAGATTTTTGTACATTGTACCCTGTAACTTGACTGAATTTATCAGTTCTAACAGTTTTTGTCCAGTCTTTTCTATGTATAAAATCATGTCTTCTGAAAACACTGACAGCTTTACTTCTTCCTTTCCATTTTGGATGCCTTTTATTTCTTTTCCTTGCCTAACTGCTCTGGATAGTAATTCCAATATTATGTTGAATAAAAGTGGCGAGAGTGGGCATCCTTGTATTGTTCTTGATCTTAGAGGAAAAGCTTTCAGCTTTTCACTGTTGAGTATGATGTTAGTTGCAGGTTTGTCATATATGGACTTCTATTATGTTGAGGTACATTCTCTCTATACCTACTTTGTTGAGTTTTTATCACAAATGCATGTTGAATTTTGTTAAATGCTTTTTCTGTTTTGAGATGGTATGATTTCTATCCTTCATTTTGTTAATGGGGTATATCATGTTGACTGATTTGTGCATGTTGACCATTCTTGCATTCCTGGAATAAATCCCACTTAATTATAGTATATGATCATTTTAATCTGTTGCTGAATTTGGTTTGCTAATATTTTGTTGAGGATTTTTGCATCTATGTTTATCTGAGATATTCACCTGTAATTTTCTTCTTTTTTTTTCTGGCAGCCTTGTCTGGTTTTGGTATCAGGAAAATGCTGGCCTAGTGAAATAAGTTTGGAAGCATTCCCTACTCTTCAATTTTTTGTAAGAGTTTGAGAAGGATAGGTATTAAATGTTCTTTAAGTGTTTGGTAGAATTTACCAGTGAAGCCATCTGGTCCTGTACTTTTGTCTGTCGGGAAGTTTTTGCATACTGATTCAATCCTCTTACTAGTAATCAGTTTATTCAAATTTTCTCTTTTCATGATTCCGTCTTGGAAGAGTCCCTGTTTCTAGGAATTTATCCATTTCTTCTTGGTTGTCCAATCGTTGGCACATAATTGTTCATAGTAGTCTTTTATGATCCTTTGTATTTCTGTGGTATCAGTTGTAACTGCTCTTCCATTTCAGATTTTATTTATTTGAGCTCATTCTCTTCTTTTCTTGGTGAAGCTAGTTAAAAGTTTGTCAGTTCTGTTTATCTTTTCAAGGAACCAGGCATTGTTTTCTATGCTTTTTTTAAGTCTATTTCATTTATTTCTGCTCTGATCTTTATTTTCCTTTCTTCTACTAACTTTGGGCTTGGTTTTTTCTTCTTTTTCTAGTTCCTTTAGGTGTACAATTGGATTGTTTTTCTGAGATTTTCCTTGGTTTTTTTGAGGTAGGCCTGTATGGCTATGAACTTCCCTCTAGAAACTGCTTTTGTTGCATCCCATAGATTTTGGTAAATTATATTTCCACTTTTATTTGTCTCAAGGCATTTTGTGATTTCTCCTTTGATTTATTCATTGACCCATTGGCTGTTCAGTAGCACATTGTTTAATATTCACATATTTGTGATTTTTCCAGTTTTCTTCCTGTACAGGTATCCCTCGTTTTATTGAACTGTGCTTTATTGCACTTTGCAGATATTTCATTTTTTATAAATTGAAGGTTTGTAGCAACCATGTGTTGAGCAAGTCTATCGGCATCATTTTTCCAACAGCATTTTCTCACTTTGTGTTTCTGTGTAACATTTTGGTAATTCTTGCAATATTTCAAACCTTTCACCAGCAAAAGGATTACAGTTTGCTGTAGGCTCAGATAACGGTTAGCATTTTTAAACAACAAAGTATGTTTTAATTAAGGTATGTACATTGTTCTCATAGACATAATGCCATTGCACACTTAATAGACTACAGTATAGAGTAAACATAACTTTCATATGCACTGGGAAACCAAAAATTCATGTGACTCACTTTATTGTGATATTTGCTTTATTGCAGTCATCTGGAACTGAACCCACAATATCTCCAAGGTATGCCTGTAATTGATATCTAGTTTCATACCATTGTGGTTAGAAAAGTTGCTTGATGTGATTTTGATCTTAAATTTATTGGGACTTGTTTTGTGATTTAACATATCATCTATTTTGGAGAACGTTCCATGTGCACTTGAGAAGAGTGTGAATTCTGCTGCTTTTGGATGAAATATTCTGTTTATATATATTAAGACTATGTGGTCTAATGTGTACTGTAAGGTTGATGTTTCCTCACTGAATTTCTGTCTGGATGATCAATGCATTGATGTAAATGGGATATTAAAGCCCCCTGCTATAATTGTATTGTTATCAGTTTCTCCCTTTAGATCTGTTAATATCTGCTTTAGATGTTTAGTTGCCCCTATACTGGACGTATAAATATTTACAAATGTTGTATCTTCTTGTTGCACTGACCCCTTTATCATTATATAATCCCCCTCTTTTTCTTTTATTACCATCTTTATTTTAAAGTCTACTTTTTTCTCATGTAAGTATAGCAATACCAGCTTTCTTTTGCTTTCAATTTGCATGGAACATCTTTTTCCATGTCTTCACCTTCAGTCCATGTGTGTACTAGTGTACACATATCTTTAATGAGTCTCTTGTAGGCAGTATATAGCTGGGTCTTGTTTTTTTAATCCATTCAGTCACTCTATGTCTTTTGATTAAAGAATTTAGTACTTCTACATTTAAAGTAATTATTGATAGGTATGTACTTATTGCCATTTTGTTAATTATTTTCTGGCTGTTTTGTTGTTACTTTCTGTTCCTTTCTTTTACTCTTGCTCTCTTCCCTTGTGGTTTGATGACTTTCTTTGGTGTTTTGCTTAGATTCTTTTCTTACTATCTTTTGTGTATCTAATATAGGTTTTTGCTTTGTGGGTACCATGATGCTCATATAATATTTATATATTTAACAGTATATTTTAAGTTGATAGCAAATTAAGTTTGAGTGCAATCTAAAACTCTACATTTCCCACCCACCCTCTGCTCCTGGCACACACATATTATGCTTCTTGATGTCACATTTTACATCTTTTTATTTTGTGTTTCTGTGATTATTATAGTTATAGTTTTACTACTTTTGTCTTTCAATCTTCATACCAACTTTATAAGTGATTAATTAACTACCTTTACTATATAATTACCTTTACTAGTAAGATTTTTACTTTTGTATGCTTTCTTGTTACTAATTAATGCTCTTTCTTCTCAGGTTAAAGAAGTCCCTTTAACAATTCTTGTAAGGTTGCTTTAGTGGTGATGATCTCCTTTAGCTTTGGTTTGTCTGGAAAGCCCTTTATCTCTCCAATTCTAAACAATAACCTTGCTGGGTAGAGTATTCTTGATTGGAAGTTTTTGCCTCTCAGCATTTTAAATATATCGTGGAACTCCTTCTGGCCTGCAAAGTTTCTGCTGAAAAATCTGCTTATTGTCTTTTGGGGGTTCCCTTGTAGTTAAAAAGTTGTTTTTTAATCTTGTTGCTCTAAGATTCTCTCTTTAACTTTTGACTTTTAAATCTTAATGTATCTTGGTGTGGATCTTTTTGGGTTCATCTTTTTTGGAACTCTCTGGGCTTTCTGGATCTGGATGTCTGTTTCCTTCCCCTGGTTAGGAAAGTTTCAGCCATTATTTCTTTAAATATGTTTCCTGCCCCTCTCTCTCTTCTCCTTCTGGGACGCCTGGTATTGCGAACGTTATTTCATGTGATATTGTCCCATAGGTCCCTTAAGCTATCCTCACTTTTTAAAATTCTGTTTTCTTTTTGCTCTTCTGCTTGGGTGCCCTGTCTTCTAGACCACTGATTTTTTCTTCTGCTTCACCTAGTCTACTGTTAAACCCCCTAGTGTATTTTTCAGTTCAGTTATTGTATACTTTGGCTCTGTGACTTCTGTTTGGTACTTATATTTTCTATCTCTTTTTTGAAGTTCTCACTCTGTTCATCCATTCTTCTCCTGAGTTTGATGAGCATTCTATGACCATTATTTGAACTCTTTAATCAAGTAAATTACTTATCTCCTTTTCATTAAGGCTTTTTTCCTGATGTTTTATCTTGTTCTTTTGTTTGAACATATTGCTCTGTTTCCTCATTTTGATTGACTGTGTTGGTTTCTATGTATTAGGCAAAACAGCTACCTCTCCCAGTCTTGAAGAAGTGGCCTTGTAAAAGATGAACTTTATCTTTCAACCTCGCCCTAGCTCATTGTTGTCTCTCAAACCTTTGTGATTATCTAAGCAGCCTAATATATTCTTTTTCATTCTTTTCTTTTTTTTTAATTAATTAATTTATTTTTGGCTGTGTTGGGTCTTCGTTGCTGCACGCGGGCTTTCTCTAGCTGCAGTGAGCAGGGGCTACTCTTCGTTGCGGTGAGTGGGCTTCTCATTGTGGTGGCTTCTCTTGTTGTGGAGCATGGGCTCTAGGCGTGTGGGCTTCAGTAGTTGTGGCTCACGGGCTTAGTTGCTCCGCAGCAGCCTAATTTATTCTTGATGGGTCCCACTTGTTGAGGGTATGCCAGGAGTGTTAGTCATGAAGGAGCTGTTCACCAGTTTTTAGGTCTTTTTCAGAGGGATCTATTTCATACGTAGCTATAGATTCAGTGTGTCCATGGGAGGAGGTGAGAACAGGATCTTCCTACGCAGTCATCTTGGACTGCCCCCATGGTAAGACATTTTTAAATGCACGGGTGAGCAAATGCTTTTCTCCAAATGTCCACAAAGTAAATATTTTGGGGTTTGCAGGCCATACTATCTCTTTTGCAACTACTGAACTCTGCTGTTACAGCATGAAGGCAGCCATAGGTGATGTGTAAAAGAATAGGTATGGCCAGATTGGCCCAAGGGCCATAGTTTATGATCCTTGTTTTAAGGTTTGTTAAACACTCTTCTGTGCCAGGCTAATATATATATTATCTCAAATGATCATCACAGCGGGAGGTTGGTACAATATTCCCCATTTTACAGATGAGGAACTCTCAGTTGAGAAATCTGGACAACTGGCCTCATGTCACAAGGGACATCCATGAGGGACAGACCCAGAACTCTTCACCAACCTTCATTATGCTTGCCAATGCTAATAAGCTCTAAAAAGACAAAAATTGTCTTGACTTTCCAACCACTGAAGTCTGAGGCTATGTACAGTAACATTCTTTTCTCAAGATGTTAATCTCAAATCTATTTTCTTTTTGACCCCAAACTGAATCAGTAACATTTACATTCCTTTGAATTGTAAAAACTTTTTAATTTGGAATAATTATGGACTTAGAGGAAGATGAAAAACTGTACATAGTTCTGTGCGCTTTGTCCCCAGGGGTGACATCTTACATCACTGTGGTACAATATCAAACCTGAAAATGGACATAGGTCCAATACAGTTAACTACAGACCTTACTCAGTTTTCACCCATTTTTACATGCACTCATTTGTGCGTATATGTGTGCGTGTGGATCTATGCAATTTTTCCCCATGTATTGCCACAATCAAGATAGAGAATTTTCCAGCACCAGGAGAAATCCACTAGTCCTAGTGCTCCTCTGATATTAGCCACCCCCCTCCCACATGCCCTGATCTATTTTCTTTTCTGCCATTCTGCTTTTAAAGGTTACCACTTCCTAGACAAGTCCAGCACCAGTGTCTTCCTCCTCAAGGGCCACCAGAGAGCTCCAAGCTTCTTGGCTGCATGGTGGTCACATGTGGTCTGAGTCACTTCTGAATCCTGACCTGTGATAGTGGATCTCTACCAGAGAGATGAAATTTGAAGTCTTTGTGTAACATGGTTCCCTCCTGTTCCCCATGTTTCTCTAGGTCTTACACACAATGAAGACATGCCCTGCAGTGAATGGAAGGCCATGCTTAGAAAGCAGCTCTCCCAGGGTGGCGACGGTGTCAACCAGACACATTTCCATTGAGCACCTGCTATGTGTAGGGCACTGTTCTGGGCTCTGAGGATACACAGACCTTGGACTCAGACAAACCTCATTTGGGTTCTGACTCTGCAGTTTACCAGCTGTGTGATCGTGGGCAACTGACTAGACCTCTCTGAGACTCAGGTTCCTCATGAGTGGAACAGCACTGAGGTTTCAATGAGATCAGACATTTAAAGTGTTTAGCCTAGCAGAGTTCCAGTGTTTCATAAATGAGGCTGTGATGACGCAGATCACACAGCCCAACAGAGCCCAGAACTTTGCCTACAGAGAACTTTCAAAGTGGGACTTCACTTCTAGTAATTCCATGGAGTAAAAGCTGGAAGTATATTATTTTCACACCTTTCCTAAAGTGGCCCAGAGAGGGGAAGTGACTTACAAAAAGTCACACAGCTCTTAAGTGTCAAAGGGTGGATTAGAACCCAAGTTTCTAATTCCTAATCTGGTGCTCCTGGAACTTTCCCAGGTTCCAGCTTAAGTATCTCCCTCCAGGGAAGCCTGACCACCTCCCTGAAGCCTACACGCCCTCAGGTCCTCTCTTACAGGCCCTCATGGTATTCCATCATTCGCTTTGTCATACTTTTTGCCTCTGTGCATTTTGTGCAGTCCATTGACTGCCATCTCTCTCCTGGACAGTGGGCTCCATAAAGGCAGGGGCTGTCCCCAGTATTGTGTCCAGAAGGGCGGGGAGGCTGCCCACAGATGAGTGACAGTGAATGCTCTCTTCATGACAGTAGGCTGCTTCCCTGTGGGCATTTGCTGGCTGCTCCAGGGGCGAGGGGCCAGGACCACGTCACTCACCAGCTGGATGGGGCTCTGAGCACAGAAAACAATCACCCTCCAGGGAGCACAGCCTTTGAGAAAATCGCCAGGGCCACCTGCCCCCAAGCAGAACCAGGTGTGGCTAAGTGAAAGCAGCCTGCAGCTGCAGGTGGGCTCGTGCCTCATGTCCATGATCCTCTGCACAGGGGTCTGTGGGGCTGTAGGAACAGGCTCGATTTCTGGAATCCTAGGATGATTTATGGTTTCAAATACTGGCACCTGTTTACGAGGCCCGTTCTGCTCACACAGAGCAAAATTTCTTTCTGTTGCATCCTCAACTTAATATTCTTTTATTTCTCCTGTTTACAATGAAGCACCTGCGGGCATATCTTTGTCTGTCTGTCACTCTCTCCATCTACCCCTCCCTTTCTCTTCCCAACAGGCCTTCTCTCTCCTCCCTTCTCTCTGTAGGTCTCCTCCCTCATTCAGTCATTCAGAGGATGTGTCTCATGGAGAAATAGTTCTTTTTTTAAAATTTTTTTCATTTTAATGATTTATCTTTGGCTGTTTGGCTCTTTGTTGCTGTGCGCGGGCTTTCTCTAGTTGCGGCGAGCGGGGGCTACTCTTCGTTGCGGTGCGCAGGTTTCTCACTGCGATGGCTTCCCTTGTTGCAGAGCATGGGCTCTAGGTGCACAGACTTCAGTAGTTGTGGCACGCAGGCTCAGTAGTTGTGGCTCACAGGCTCTAGAGAGCAGGCTCAGTAGTTGTGGTGCACAGGCTTAGTTGCTCCGCAGCATGTGGGATCTTCCTGGTGCGGGGATCGAACCCGTGTCTCCTGCATTGGCAGGCGGATTCTTAACCACTGAGCCATCAGGGAAGCCCGAAATAATTCTTTTTCTTTTTTAAACCCCGGTGGCCTTGCTGCCTGGCTAACCCATGGAGGCTCTGCAGCTACAGTGGGACTCACCCCTCTGATTTTCTGTGACTTGGATCCAGTGTGGATCCATGTGCATCTGGCAGAGACCAATCCTGTTTCCTCCGTGGCTCTGATTTCTCCTTCCTTCACTCGGAGAATGCACACCCATAAGAAGGTACTCAACTTCCCATCTCAGCCCCAACTTAGAACTTTATGACTTAGGGCCAGTCTCCACTCTGTGCCTCAGTTTCCCCATCTGTAAAGTGGACATAAGGATGGCACCCACCTCGCCAGGTTGTGTGAGCTTTAAAATAACCACCTGTGTAACACCCCCAGGACCTAGTACATAGTGAGCACTCATAAATCTTATGATCACTATTATCATTCCGCTAAAAATCCTGGTCTCCATCAGGAGGTGTGCGCAGAGAGTAGGTACCCAGCTTTCTGCTTTTAACCCCAGTGGCGCTGGGTAAGGTAAATCCTGCTTCCCGTCTGCAGGCACGAATTGCTTTTCCATTTTGCGGTCGGACGCCTAACCCTGCTCTGCCTTCCCCTGTGGCGGCTCCGCTGTCACCGACACCCGTTTCCCAAGGGTCTCCGGGACTCCATGCACACGAGAGCCTGTCTCCCGGGTCCCGAGTCCTCTACCTACCATGTGCTTCTCCTGCCTCAGCGCCGTGTCCAGATGCAGCAGGTCTTTCAAGTGAAGGTTGTAGATACACAAGTCGAGGTCCACGCTGAAAAGTCCAAAGAGAAACAGAAGAGACTTTCAGAGTATTTGATGTGGGGGGTAAGGTTACCGAGTTATCAGTACATCCCGGCAGGATAAGCCACGGTGCATCCTGACTCCAGATTTTAAATTCTGCGGCATTGCTCACAGCCACCCCAGGTGCACAAGGAGCAATCCAAGTAGCCATCTGAAAGCCACCTGTGACTAGAAGGAAACGGCTGCCCGAGACATCAAAGACAGGACACAGGAAGAGACGGAAGGTGAGAGATGAAAAAGAGCACGCCCCCCCTAGGCCCCCCCCGGCATTTTCATGTCTAGTGTCACGTGTCATCCTTCCTTTCTGCCATCATGTACACATTCTCACAGCCATTTACAGATGAGGAAACTGACTCAGGAAATCAAGGGTCAGAGAAATCAAGTCGTGGTCACGTGGTCACGGGAGGAGATAACTGACAGTGTGAAGATAAAGGCCTTTGACCTTTTCTCCGACATAGGCAAATGCATTTTAAATGACTACACTCCCACCTGAACTGTTCAAGTCCTCTTCGTCCGCATGGGAAGAAACACCCCTTCCCAGCCAGGCAGGGGAGCCAAGAAGGCTGCAATTAAACGAAATCCCTCCTTCCCGGGTCCACCTTCAGAGTCAACACCAAGCTCAGGGTTCTGAGCCCACTCTTTGCACAGCCCTGAGCCAGGCCATGCCTGGTTCAAATCACCCAGGGCTCCTTGGACTCACGGAAATTCAGATCTGAGAGAGGCCTGAGGAGTGACGTGCAAACCTGCTGACTAGTTTTTTGAGCACCTACTGGGTGCTAAGCCTTACTCTGGGCTGGACAGTTTGGCGATTTAGAGCATGGGCTGCAAGATAAGGTGGTGGGGTCACACCAGGCTCCAACACTCACCTGCTGCGTGACCTTGGGCAAGTCACTCTGCCTCTCTGTGTCTCATTTTATTCTTTGAAAATGAGGGCAATATTAGCATCTACTATACAACCTTAACAACATAGGGCTGTTAAGAGGAATTAATTCATTGACTGATTAATACTTGCTCATCACTGTGCCTGTCCCAGGCTCCCACAGGGTGGTCAGGCACAGCTGTGAATAAGACAGACCTTCTCCTCGTGCTCAAAAGAGAATTAATCCCTGCAAAGTGCTTAATATTTTGTACACAGAAGACATTTAACCAGTGCTAGCTGCTGCTATGCAGTGCACGGGGCAGGTCAGTGATTAAAGGAGGTCCCCTCTGTCTCTCCCCAGGGCTCAGGCCTGGCTCCCTGACCCCCATGCTGGCCAACAGCACACATTCAGCTCCAGCTCTGACACTGGGTCACTGTGTGTCCATGGCTGAATCCTTAACCTCTCTGGGCCTCCATTTCCTCCACTGAGCATGATACAGCCTACCAGTCTGCATCCTCCATCCCACCCCCTCCTCACCTCTCGCAGGTCAGTGCCTCGGGGAAGCTGCTCGCCCCCAGGAAGGTGCGACCGAGGAACCTGTCGTCACTGGCGGCTGAGTGGACGCTGGACGAGGAGCTGCAGTCGTCCTTCTCAGCCTGGCTCAGGCTCCCCAGGCTGCTGGAAGGCGATGCCTCCACAGGCTGGTTCGGCAAGACTGCCTGCTTTAAGGTTTCATGCAGAGATGGGTTGGAGGAACCGTCGGCCAGAGGCTGGGGGGCAGGAGAGAAAGTGTGCTCTCAATCCACATGACCCATCATGAGCGTTTCCGTAATTCTGCCAGTGACACACGCGGTGGCTCCCAGGAAGGCCAAGCCGGGACAGGCAGGGAGGGTATGAGTGGACACCGTGGAGCTTCTGCCCCAGGGGCATGGCCACGGCCCTAGGGGCCTTCGTCACAGCTCTTGTCACATCACTTGTCCCCAAAGGCCAGCCCCTCTGCACCAGGCTCCTCCCCTCCAGCTATTAGCCTGGGTCTGTTCCCCGATGGGCCACCTGTACCCACCCTCGGCCGCCAGCTCTGACCTCCCCAGCAGCCCGACTGCCCTGCCCCACCTCTCTGGCTGCTGACCCAGACCCCAGGCCCGCTCTGTCCACTGACCTGCCCTCAGATAGACTCAAAGCCCCTTAACGAGGAACTCAAGCCCCTTGCACTGCCATGACCACATGAGGTCATAGCCTAGTGCCTGGCACAGCCAGAGAGCTCAGCAAATGTCAGCCATCCCTATGTCCAGCTTCATCTCCTGCTGCCCCCAGAGGTGCATGCCCAGGTAGCACTGAGCTGGTGGCCAGCTCCAACCCTCACTATCATTTCATGCTTCTGAGCCTTTCCAGACTCTTGTCCCCCTGCCTGAAACACCCCTAACTCACTGTCTGCTGGGCTGAAGCATCCCTCCCTCCAGACACAGACCCCTGAATCTTCCTACCCTGATCCCCGGGCCTGGCCCACACCGGGTTCCACAGGACCCTGGTCATTTCTGTCCTGCCTGCTATCACACGCCATCCTGCAATGTCCACCAGGCTGGGAGGGCCTCCAGGGTGAGGACAGTGCTCTCCTGACCACTGGATAATCACCAGTGCCCACCACAGAGCCTGCCTGGCACGGGTGCTGATGACGAATGAATGCCCCAGGTCTGGGAGTTTTGCACCTTCACGCACCCACCAGATGAGGAAGGAAGTGGTTCCCAAGGTGTGTTCCGGGGAGCAGTCCCATGAACCATAACCAGTTACTGCTCACTGTGAGGGTCCCACAGAAAAATTAGTTTGGGAAAGTCTGCGTGAACAAGGTAGAATCATTTCTTTGGTACAGGAATTCTCAGAGCCTTCGATAGGCTCTGGCTGTCCTCAAAAGCAAATAATAATTTAAAAAACGGAACACGTACTGAGTGCGCAGACATCACACACTGTTCTAAGCCCTATGCCTAATTCCCTATCTCATCCTCAAGACAACTGGGTGAGGCAGGAGGGCCCTTTACCCCCATTTTATTGATGAAGAAACTGAGGTCCTGAGAAGTCAGGAAATGGCCAAGGGTAAACAGCTGAGATAGGAGCTGGGTTTGAGTCTGTCCTCTTTATCTCCAGGAGAGCAGGCAGCACTTTCCTCAACTTACTTGACCAGGGAACTATTTTTTTCGTGGAGCATCACATAGGCCGAGGCCTCCTTGAAACATCAAGGAATATGCTGTTCTCTGCAAAACTCCCAGCCACAGGTGTGAACTCCTGGCTCCAGGTGTAAGACCTGAGGGTACGACTCTTGCCCTGCCACTTCCTGCCGTATGACCTTGAGCAGACCATTAACCTCTCCTGGCCTCAGTTTCCTTATGCATAAAGTGGAGAGAACAATATTATTTACCTTCTAGGAATGTTGCAAGGAACACTGAAATGTGTAACGTATGACGAATGCTTAGCACTCTGCCAGCCCCGCAGTAAATGTCCAGCATCAGCTGCTGGCATTAGTCCCAGGGTCTGTAAGGATTAATGTCAGTAACTTGTTAGTATTTGTACTAGTGTTAAAAGGTCAGGGCGGATGCTGCCCTACTGTGCTGTCACCTGGTGTCCCTGTGGATATCTTGCTATATATACCATGGGCATACCCTGTCCCTGACAACACTGTCATAAAATGGACTAACCCTAAAGTTATGCTCCATTACAAAGCCACAAAATCATCTCTATTAAAATGACTTGCCATAAAATCCTCAAAAAGGACCCCAAATTGCACATTTAATCCCCCTTCTCCTACCCCAATCTCTAGCACATTACTGGTTAATTGCATCTCTAAGACGGAGCTCAGGACTCTCACCCGGAACTTCTGATTGATGGGATAGACGACTTTTGCCTTCAGTGCAAACGCTGTGATATTGCCATTGAAAGATGGCTCACATTCCTGGGAAGGGAAAAAGAGAACAAATGGCATGGGGGCTTTCAGTAAAATGAAGGACAAACCACCAAGAGTTTCCAAAATGCCACATCCCATTTGTAACAGTGGCCTCGGGAAGGGCCCATAATAAGCACATTTAGTGCTCACTTGCTAGAAGGATGGATGGATGGACGGATGGATGGAAGGTTGGATGGATGGATGGATGGAAGGATGGATGGATGGATGGATGGAAGGATGGATGGATGGATGGATGGATGAAAGGATGGATAGACATATGAATGGATGGACAGATGGACAGATGAATGGGCAGGTGGATGGATGGATAGATGGGTGTAGGGATGGGTGTGGGAGGGGTAGATGTACAGATGGGTGGGTGGGCGAATGGACCAAAGTTAAATAGCACATTCTTCATTTAATTCCAAGTGGTCAGCTTTGGAAGAAGTAAGGATTTAAATAACTTGACAACACCAAAAGGTTTCCTAAAACTTGTGAGCCACTTTTTGGTGGAATAAGGAACCATATATTTTTAGCATTGCCAGGTGTATAAGCACTTACGTGTGGCAATATGCATGCAAGGCTTTTGATTGGACCCTTAAATGAAAAGTAGTGGTTGGGGCTTCCCTGGTGGCGCAGTGGTTGAGAGTCCGCCTGCCGGTGCAGGGGACACGGGTTCGTGCCCCAGTCCAGGAGGATCCCACATGCTGCAGAGTGGCTGGGCCCGTAAGCCATGGCCGCTGAGCCTGCGCGTCCAGAGCCTGTGCTCCGCAACGGAAGAGGCCACAACAGTGAGAGGCCCGCATACCGCAAAAAAAAAAAAACAAAAAAATAGTGGTTGGACAGGTCTTTTCACTTTTCTGAGCCTCAGTGTTCCTAGGCAGTAAGCAGGTAGCGCATCTGCCCCCAAGGACGGTGTGGATAAAGCTCCCAGCAGAGCTGCTGGAACACAGCAGAAGTGAGGCGATGGACAGCTTAAGTCGCGGTGTAAAGAGCCACCAACAAACACTGCGCAGGGATCGTCTCCCCACCCGCAGCTGGATGGACTGACTCGTGCCTGCTCCACACGACATAGAAAGGCCCCACATCCTTTCCACATCGCTCTCCTGTCAGGGTCGCCCCTGCACTTCGCACGGTCGGTGCTGAATAAATGCTTGGCTACAACCAGCGGGTGAATGAAGTTGAGCGGGCAGCAGTTCAGGAAGCCGGCACTCCAGGCTGGGAGGAATCTCAGCAATTCTGAACTGGCTGGCAGGTGAAAACTGCATCCACATCGATTCCAATGCTTTGCAACTAAATCTTAAAAAAAAGAATTCCATAACAAATGACTGATTTCTGATTGCTGAGTTCTCCTTGGAATTACATATCCTATCACGAGGAAAGCAGAAGAATTTATGGCTTCCTCACGTTGTGTGACGTTGAAACAGCACCTGACAGAGCCCGTGACGTGGCCCGTATACATCTCCCAAGAGGGTGACGCCGTGTGCCCTTCTGAGCAGGGCAGGGGGGAAGCTCTGGGGCAAGGGCCCCAGTTCTTGTCATGTCTATCTCTCTCTTCGGACTCGCAAAAACAGATTTAGATGACAAGAATGGGGAAAGACCACCAACATGTGGTCCTTAAACTTAAGGACCATTCATATGTCCATCTATCCATCCTTAAACTTCCAAGGATCCTGCCATTTCCCAGATGGGGAAGATGACACAGAGAGGTTGAGCTGTGCACCCAAGGTGACACAGCTATTAAATGTCAGAATCAGGATTTGAATCAAATTCCCTGGCTCCAGAGTCCCTCCTCTTCAGCTGACACCATCCATCTCCTTCGACATGACACAAATGAGAACAAGAGGAAAAGCCATGCTTCACCACACCCCAGGGACACAAATTGGATCCTGAGATACTGGTCGCTCCCATATCTGCCACATCCAATCGACCACAAATCCCACCAACTTCACCTCCTAAACATCTCTCAAATCCACAGCCCTGGCCCAAGCCACCATTATATTTACCCCAAGGGGCAGCAACAGCCTCTTCCTTGGCTCCCCATCCATGTATTGAGGGCCTACTATGTGCTGGCATTTGACGCGTGTTTGCTCATTTCCTTATCACACGACAGTCAGCTTGGGGAGGTTGATGCTAAAACCCTTCCTGGCTTTCCTTGGATCCGAGGGAGCAGAGCAAAGTCCGTCCCCAGCTCCCAGCAGCCAGTCCCACTCTCTTAGCTGGGGGACTGGTACAACAGCAAAGCGTGGCAGTAAGACCAAAAAGGCTGACTTCAGAACGGGTGACATAATCTGTGGGGCCCCGTGCAAAATGAAAACAGCGGCAGGGCGGGTGGGTCTTAGTCAAAATGATTAAGAATTTCAAGACAGCAGAGTCCAGAAACTGGCGGGGGGCAGGAGGAGAAGGGAGCGTGGTGACTGGGCACGGGGTCTGTGTGACCATAGGGCATGTCCACCTATGAAGCCGGCCCTGGCTGATGGTCCAGTGGAAACACACGTTTTCAAGGAACGATGCACAAGCAGAAAGAGCACTGTGCATTTTTTTTTTTTTTTTTTTGCGATACGCGGGCCTCTCACTGTTGTGGCCTCTCCCGTTGCGGAGCACAGGCTCCGGATGCGCAGGCTCAGCGGCCATGGCTCACAGGCCTAGCCACTTCGCGGCATGTGGGATCTTCCCGGACCGGGGCACGAACCCGCATCCCCTGCATCGGCAGGCGGACTCTCAACCACTGCGCCACCAGGGAAGCCCGCACTGCGCATTTTTAAACTCCTTCCAAACAGAGGTAAAAAGAAAGGACAGAATGAAAGGGGTAGAAAATGAGAGGAAGGCTTGGTCTCTGCCTTCCAGGAGTGCATCATCTAAAGAGGAGACACCAAACATTTCATTTCAGGGGAAAAACATAATATAGGAAGCAAAGAATATAGACGCAGGGGTCCACCTGAGATGGACAGAAGCAGAACCTGGGAACCGGGAGCCTGGCTGTTTTTAGTTTTTCACGGCTCTTCTTATTAAGTTCAGAAGTCCTCCAAAGTCTGATCATCTCCCCAACCATAGCAACACAATTATTCAGAAAATTGGCTGTAGTGCAAATTTACAATGTAAAACTTCTTCAACTGAAGCAGTGTGATTATTCTGAAAATTAGCTAAAATATAATTGTAGGAAAAGAAAAGCCATTTCACTCTCTGACAAAAGGTGCTCTTTGCGGCAAATGCACAAACACTTCCAGAGGGGAGGTATGCACCCTCCCTCCTCCACAGCCAAAGGACAGGAGGAGGCTGGGGAGCAGCATGCCTCAGAGCCTTCTGGAATTTTGTTTGTTTGTGGCTAACGTGAGCTATTTATCAAAACAGAGTTCATGCAAGGAGTGCCGTGGACCCCACATGCCTTGGTTTTCTGGGCATTGGAGGATGTCAGAGTTACAGCTCAACTGGCCCTGTCAAAATCAGCCCTGTCCTCATTCCTTGACAAGCTCAGCCTGCAGAGGGCAGGGGCATTTTGGCAAAGCCGGTCACTGGAACGGGCAGACCTTTAACTTAACTCTTGGCAATTATTAGCTTGATAATGGGCATCGGCGAGGCACAGCTAATGGTTAACAGGTAAAACATTACTAGGTGGAAGAAATGGGTTAGATAGACTTCTGGGAGGTGGAGAGACTTGGCTCCCTGGCAAAGACTGACTCATTCTGTGCTAGGACTGTTCACAGGGTTGATTCATGGGTGACCCTGTGGGGCCGCCACCACTACTGTCAACACAAAACTGAGAACCCTGAGGCTCAGAGAGGTTATTTCTCTTGCCCAACAGCACACAGGTGGCAGAGCTGGGCCTGGGGTCCAGGATTCTGGATCCCAAAGCCAACATTGTTTGTATCATATCTGAGGCTGCCCTCTCTGTGAGAAGGGTTTTTTTTTTCAGATAGGTTTATTGAGATATAATTTATGCAACTGAACCATGTAAATTGAATACTTTTTGGTATATTCACAGATATGTGCAACCATTACCACAGTCAGTTTTAGAACATTTTTATCATCTCAGTAGGAAACCTGTACCCTTTAGCTATTACCCCTACCCCTTCCATTCCCCGCCCCACCCTAAGCGACCACCAGTCTACTTTTGGTGTCTGTAAGTTTACCTGTTCTGGACATTTCAGATGAATGGAATCCTATAACATGTGGTCCTTTGTGACTGGCTTCTTTCAGTTAGCGTACTATTTTCAAGTTTCATTCATGTTGTTTTTGTGCTGAACAGTATTCCATTGTATGGAAGGACCATATTCTGTTCATTCATTCGTCAGCTGATGGACATTTGGGTTTCCACGTTTTGGCTATTGTGATTAGGGCTGTCAGGAACATTTGTGCACATGTTTTTGCGTGGACGTATGTTTTCATTGCTGTGAGCAGGGTTTTAATCCTATGGGGTGAGGGGAACAGAGGCATAGGGATAGATGAGGGAGAGAGAGAAACTAAGACAGGGAGACATCACAAAGCTACACTGTCACACTGTCACACACAGGCCCACAGAGATGCACATGGAGAGAGATACACAAAAACAGAGATGGACATGCAGCGAGATGCACTGATACACACATAGACAGACACACATGGAAAGACAAGCACCTGGAAACAGAGAGGCTGGGAGTGTGAGCTCGAGACACACAGCACAGACAAGGAAGGGAGGACTCATCTCCGGGAACAGCCAGGCGCTCTCTCTTCCTCTCCAGCTCCCCACGTCTCAGCCCTGGGAGGGCAGCTGATTGCTCCACGGGATCTGGCCCAGCGTGGGGAAGGGAAGCCCTGTCTCCAGAACCCTTGGGAAGTACAGACAGGGGGGTGACTCGAACACTGAATTTTCAGCTTAACTAGAAGCTTTTCCTATTCATTTCCAACTTTTTCATGAAATTTGTTTTAGAATACCCAACGCACGTTCCTTGATTGGTAAGCAGAAGCTGCAGAACATGACTGAGTGTCAGAGGCTGCGGGGTGTGGGGAAGCAGCCCTCCCGGTCAGGAGCTGAACACCCCCAGGCCCAAATCTCAGCTACGTGACTGAGGACAGTGACCTGGCTCCACGAGCCTCAGTTTCCCCATCTGGAAAATGGGCAAATAAACAAGGTCTACATCATGGGGTGCTGAGAGGATTGCATGAGAGAATTCACACGAGTGTTTACATGACTCAAAAATGACACGTGAAAATGCCTGGAATTCAGTAGATGCTAAATAAGAAACTTGGTTCCAATCTTTCCCCTTTTCCCAGCACCTCTCTCTCTCTCTCTCTCTCTCTCTCTCTCTCTCTCTCTCTCTCTCCCCCTACCTACCTACCTAGATATCTATATTCACCTTTGGGCAATTGAGGCTGGAGTCAAATGGGCAAATGACTGGAGTCTGGTCCTTTCTAGGGACCAGGAAGTGAGTAGAAAGAACACATCTTTGGAAGAAACGCCCTCTCCATCCATGGAGCTTATGCAGGAAGTGATGCCCTATGGGCTGATTCAGGCTGGATGGAGCGGGGAGAGGAGCAACGAGGATGGTACAGGGAGCACCCATCTTTTAACATCTCCATCAGAGGCCCAGAACTCCCACTCCTAGATATTTACTTAAAAGAAATAAAACAAAACGAAAACAAACCAACTTACACACAAACATTCACAGAAGCCTTGTTCAGAACAGCCAAGCACTGGAAAACAACCCACACTGTGACACATCCCCACAGCAGGCTGAGCAATTAATAGGAACAAGTGCAACGACAACCTGGATCAGCAGGTACAGGAAAGCATGTGATTGTATTCATGTAAAATTCTAGAACAGCAAAACCAATCATGGCGATGGAAATCACAGCAGTGGCTGCCTATGAAAGGGGCACTAGAGAACTTCCCAGAGTAAAGGAACGTTCCCAATTGGGGTGTTGGTTACAGGGCTGTATACACTTGTCACTCATTAAACTGTAAGCTTAAAATCTGTGCATTTTTTCTATGTAAATTATACCTCAAAAAGAAGCCTACTGGTACATGAGATCTGTTGGGGCTCCTCTGGATGAAATCCAGGTAGGGCACGGGACACCCAGCGTGAGTCTCTTCCAATGCACCCCAAACACCCAGCTTACGTTCAGAGCCTCCTCATCCTTTGAAGTCAGTGCTTCTCTCTTCCTCCTCCTGGATGGGGAGCCGGTTTCCGACGGCGTCTGAACGGTAGGTTCCAAATTCTTGAGCAGACTCTGAGAGTCATCTTTCTAAAATCCAAAGGTGGGGTGGGGGGAACACATCGAAATTGGTCAGCCTAGTGCCCCTGTGACATTAGCCATCTACTCCCCACCCCCAGCCATCACGGCTGCTCATCTCTGCTCTGGGCCTGGCCCTCTGTGTGCAGTGCTTCCCTCCACCTGGAGTCAGGTCCACATCCTTCAAGACTGTCCAGGTGTCACCCTCCTGACAAGCCCCAAAGCCCCATCTCAGCATGTCCTCAGGACCTGGAGGCAATACTTGGATCAAAGCTCATTCCAGGGCTTCCTTGGTGGTGCAGTGGTTAAGAATCCGCCTGCCAATTCAGGGGACATGGGTTCGAGCCCCGGGCCAGGAAGATCTCACATGCCGCAGAGCAACTAAGCCCGTGTGCCACAACTACTATAGCCTGCACTCTAGAGCCCGCGAGCCACAACTACTGAGCCCGCGAGCCACAACTACTGAGCCCGCATGCCACAACTACTGAAGCCCGTGCATTGCAAGGAAGAGTAGTCCCTGCTCACTGCAACTAGAGAAAGCCCGCATGCAGCAACGAAGACCCAACACAGCCAAAAATAAATCAGTTAATTAATTAATTAATTTTTAAAAAGCTCATTCCATTGTTTTTCTGAGTTGGTCCCCACTTCCCCAGCTCCTGTAGCCTGTGAGCTCCTTGGGGTGGGGTAACTGCTTAACATGGAGAATGACACATAAATATTAAAATTCCTGTTACTTCCTATAATGTGATTGGATAATTTTTAAGACAATATCTTAGGTAACCTTAAACTATAGAATGGTTTCTGTTGTGAGCTACAGTTTATGCTCATTATTTGTGGATTCTGTATTTGCAAATTTGCCTACTTGGTAAATTTATTTGTAATCCCCCAAACCGACACTTGGGGTGCATTTGCAGTCCTTCCTGGACACGAGCAGAAATGTGAAAAATGTGAATTGCCCTATGTGCAGTTTCCAAATGAGATTGAACAAGGCCACACTCTACTTTCTGTCTGAGCTCATACCGCAAACAAGTGTCCTTTCTATGTTCTATTTAGTACCATTCTTTTTTAGCATTTTTGTTGGTGATTTTGTTGAAGATGACCCCTAAGTGCTGTCTAGTGTTTCTAAGGACAAGAAGACTGTGATGTGCCTTATGGAGAAAATGTATGTATGAGATTCCCTTTGTTCAGGCATGAGTTATAGTGCTATCGGCTGTGAGTTCAAGGTTAATGAATCAACCATGTTACATGAGGCATCTTTAAACAGAAACACACATAAACACACGTATTGATTGGTTAATGAAAATATTGTGACCAGGATCTTGTAGAAACAAAACCCTGCGTCTCCCCTGGGAGCAATGCTTCAGTATTTGCTAATCCTACGTTTGCACTGATTTTATAGAACATAATTATCTACTGTATTGAAAATCCTATTATGCCAGAGACACTTATCAAGCCTCTCTTTGACCACTGGCTGCTCATAGATATAATCTTGAACCGAGGTTATATCACCAGTTTGTCACTGAGTTAGTCACCAACTATTATAGAGTTTGTCATTGAGTTAGTAACCGAGTTTGTCATTGAGTTAGTAACCAACTATTATAGGGCATCTACTCAGTGACAAGCCTTAATCTAGTCACTGGGAATAGAGTAATGAACAAAACAAACAAAGCTGCTGCCTTCATGGAGTTTACATTCTAGTGACAGAAGAGACACATAAGCAAACAAAGAAATAAATATATAGTGTGTTGGAGGCGTAAGTGCTATAGGGAAAATCAATGGAGGATGGGGGAATGGTGAGTGATGGGAGGGGAAGGCCTCTTGGACAAGGTGGCATTTGAAAAGAAACCGGATGGAAGTGAGAGAGCAAGCCATTCAGATATCACAGGGACAAGCATTTCAGGGTAAGGGCACAGCAAGTGCAAAGGCCCTGAGGAACAAGCGTGCTCAGCATGCCCAGGGAAGCCCATGTGTCTGGAGCAGTTGGGGGTGGGGTAGGCAAGGTTAGATGAAGCCAGAGATTTGGGGGTTGTTTGTTTAGCAGCCATAGCTGACCAGCACAAGGCTTCTGCAGGGAAGGACCCGGTCCAATCACTGTACAGTAAAGACTCCAGGAGAAAAACCTCAGTCACCCAAGAAAGAGTATCAGATTTTTTGCTCCCCAATTAAAAATGGCCTGGGGATCAAGGGTCACCAGCCATTTCAGGACAGATTCTAATATGAAAGACAAACCCCAAAACAAACAGAAGGAAAAAGCAGGCAGGAAATAGACACTGCATGGGGAAAAGAAAACTAAAAACAAACAATTATAATATCCTCAGAGAGATAAGAGCAGGTTTTACAGTCACAAAATAAGAACAGGCTAGTAAAAACATAGAGTATTCTGAGGACAAAAAGAACTCTTGAAGAATACGAAAAACTCAGTACAAGTATAAAGTTGAGAAAAGTCTCCCAAAAAACAGCATAAAGAGATCAAAAATAGGAGAGAAGGAAGATAATTAGAGGCCCAATTTAATAAAAAACTGATAGGAGTTCCTGAAAGAAGCAACAGAACATAGAGAAAGAAAAGAGTCATTAAAGACATCAAGAAAATGAATTTCTAGATTGAACGGGCCTTCTGAATGCACAGCACAATAAGTAGCATTCGATTTCCACCAAGACCCATCCTGGTGCATTTCACATACTGGGAGTAAAGAAAAGATCCTTTAAGATTCTATTGAGGAACAGAAGAAAAAAAAGAGATACCATGCAAAATATCAAGGATCAGAATACAACCTGATTTCTCAACATCAACAATGGAAATTGAAAGACAAATGGAGAAAATGCCTTCAAAATTCTGGAGGAAAATTATTTCCAAGCTGGAATTCTATCACTTAACTACTCTAACCAAATTAAGTATAAAGATAGAAAAAAGATATTTTCAGACATAGAAATTCTCAAAAGAACTTCCACCGATCCTTTTCTCAGAAAGCTACTGGAAGATGTGCTCCACCTAAATGAGGAAATTAGCCAATAAAGACAGTGCAGGAGATCCTGAAAGAGGGTCCAACCCAGGAGAGAGGTGAAGAAGTTCCAGCATGATGGCCCCAAGAGGTGCCAATGCTGACAGCAAAAGCCTACAGCAGATGTTTCTCGAACTTTAAGAACAAAGAGACCATGGGAGGGCTTGTTAAACACAGCTTGCTGGACCCACCTCCAGAGATTCTCATCGGTGAGTCTGGGGTGGGGCCCAAGAACTGGCATTTCTAACAAGCTCCCAGGTGATGCTGATGAGATTGCTCTGGTTCACTATGAGAACAGCAACGGTCTAGAGGCAACCGGCTCATATTGGAGAGTTCAGAAGCTTTCTGGGAGAGAAGTTTTCCTAGAAGATAAAACTGATCAAATACCTAATGTATTCAAATGTCTTGAAAGAAAATGTAGACAAATGGGGGAAAGTTTACTATTAAACAGATGATAAGTACATAGAGTTTAAGCAAATGAAAAAAACGGGTAATTATTCATTTCAGGGAAAACAAAGTATTGTGCAAAAAAGGAAAGTAATCCTAAGTACAGCGGATCCTTGGTTGACAGTGAATTATGTTTATAGAATTGTACTAGCGAAAACACCAAATACTGATTTCACCAAAATTACCCCATAACCACATAGGGAGGTGGTGACGGTGGATGGGGAGGGTGGAAATAGGAAGGAGGGGAGAAAAGAGAGCTAAATCACTGCGCACTTCCGCAGTGGGAAGTCAAGCAGCCATGTCAGCAGTTAGAAGTAAATGACCAAGATAGCCAGCTGAACAAGAGTCGAATATGATGGCTTCTGAAAAGTGGGAAATGGTTGCAAATGAACATTTTAAATTATGTGAATGTGTAACTTTGATGCAAAAAAAAAAAGTTTTAATGATGAAATAAATAAAACTAATAAACAAAATAAAACAGAAAACACAAAGGGAAAGGGGTGCAAGACAGAATTATGAGCTGGGTGACCTGGACCACAGGAGGAGAACAGAGTACCCGGGACCCAAGAGGGAGGAAGTGTCTGATCCAGCCTGAGGTTGGGAACACTTCCCTACATGGTTTTCTTTCTGGGTCCTGAAGGATGGGTGGGACAAGAGGCAAGGAACAGATGTGCAGAAGTGCAGCGACATCTGGGAATCAAGGGGATTCTGGGTGGCTGGATGCATGGGCGCCCATGTCCCAGGGAAGGTCAGTCACCTTATATACCATGCGAGGAAACTGGACGTGATCTTGTTCAGGTAACCAGGAGCCACTGGAGGTTTTTAACTAGGACAGTCATATTGCTTCTATTTTAGAAATAGAAACTAGAGGCGGGAGACGGAGAAAAGGAGGACACTTAGAAAGGAGTGCTACAAAGGTCACATCCAAACCATCAGAAAATCCAATCAGCCCTACCCTTGAGCCAGAGCCCCCTCCATAGCTACAAACCTGGTCTGAGCCACGACCACCCTCAACTGGACTAGTGCAGCTGTGACCGACCAGCTGTGGAAACCCGGACAGCTTGGTGAGTCTGTCAGCCGCGGCTTACTCAGCTGCGAAATGGGCTACTGTGTGGTCTGAATGCTTGTGTCCCTTTCCCCCTCAGTTAATGTGTTGAAATTCTAACCCCCAAGGTGATGGTATTTGGAGGTGGGGCCTTTGGGAGGTGATTAGGTCATGAGGGTGGAGCCCCCCATGAATGGGATTAGTGCCCTGATAAAAGAGGCCCCAGCTGCTCCCCTGTCCCTTCTGCTCTATGAGGACACAGCGAGAAGTCAGTCATCTGCAACATGGAAGAGGACCTTAGCCAGAACCCAACCATGCTGGCACCCTGATCTTGGACTCTCGGCCTCCAGAACTGTGAGAAATAAGTTTGTGTTGTTTATCAGCTACCCAGTTGATGGTATTTATGTTATAGCAGCCCAGACTAAGACAGATACCAACTGCCACCTTCCCAGGTAGCGGATGACTAAACACTCTGACTTAGGGGTTCAGACAGACTGCAGTTGAAGTCCAGCCACTGTTTATTCATCATGTGACCCTGGACAGAGAACAACCTTGCAGAGCCTAAATGTCCTCACCTGGAAAGTGAGGCTGACAGTCCCCCCCACTCAAAGGCTTGGAGTGAGAATATAGAAACAAATGCCCGCAAACTCCTGGCAAGGGGCCCGGCACCCAGGAAAGGCTCTGACGTGTTATTTCCCTCTTCACACAAGGAGCCAGTGTCTCTTAATCACCAGCGGGATGTGACAACCTCAAACTTACCTACAAGCATCTTGCACTATGTTAATGTCAACTTTTATCACCCCTTTGCAGCACGACACGCCCCTGAATGCCCCTGCCATGTGAGATGCTTACATCTGCTGGATGCATCCCCTTCTCGTGTGGGCCAGGAATGGGGGAACAAAACCACACCACCTTATCTCAGATCCCACCAGATTTCATCCCTCAAAGAGGTCAAAGCTGCAGGAACCTAAGACAGCGATCATACCACCAGTGATGGAATCCCTGCTGTATGTCCGATACCTCCACACAACATCCGATTCCATAACAACTGCCATATGAAGCATCCGTGAATCCCTTTCAGGCAGCCACCTGTGACCAGTCCCATCCACCTCCTATACAGTGGCTTTGGGGTTAGACACACACGCCTGTCATTTGGCAAGTTATTTTAACCTCTCTGTGCCTCAGTTTTCTCAACTGCAAAATGGGGCCATTAATGGAACAAGCTCACAAGCTGTTTTGCAGAGTCAATGAGATCATTTTCAGGTAGAAAGTGTAGCTCAACACCCAGCATACAGCCAGAATTCAATAAATCCTAGCATTTTCATTCCTCCATCACACAACTCATTGATGAGGCTGTGTTATAATCAAGTGTTTACTTGTAATCTGTCCATCCAGAGGCTGTGAACCTCCAGGGGCAGGATCAGGGTTTATCCTGTACATTGATGTGGTCTCTAAGCCCCTAGGCCATGCTTGGCAGTAGAAGGTGCTCAGCAAACTTTTGCTGTGTGATCGAATGTTGAATGCATGCTGATGTAGCAGCTGGGACTCAAGAGGAACTAACTGGGTAATGCACACAGCAAGGAAGCAGAATGGACATCCAGGGGCGGGGAAATCCCCTGCCCTCCTGTCCACCACGCTGAGCTCCGCCCATAAGTCCAAACGCTTAGTGCTACAGATGAGGAGACTGAGGCCTGCAGGCCTTCATCAGCTAAGGTCACACGGCGTTGTCAGATGGAGCAGACACTTCGGGGCAACTCCAAGCCAGAGCCCTTCTGTCACTTGGCCGGCTCCCCTGAAATCACTGTCTCCAGCCGCCTCCCGCAGCAGAAGGGGAATCCCCCAGGGCAAGACCTTTTGCAAGCGATGCCCAAGATCACGCTCAAATGGGCTCAGAGAAGGGGGATGGAAACCCGTACCACAGGGCCGAGGAAGACCGCGTCCCCGCGCCCCACACCCCGGTTGCCCGCTCGGCCGACCCACCTGGTGCGGCGGACGCGGGCGGGCGGCGCGGCAGCCGAGCCAGAGGCCGAGGCCGAGGCCGAGGCCGAGCGCGGTGCCCAGCAGCACGGCGGGGACCAGCAGCGCGGGCGCCGGCCGCACCGCGTCCCGGCCCAGCTGCAGCCGCGCGTCGCTCCCGCAGGTCGCCGCGCCACGGGCCATCGGGGGTGCTCAGGCGGCCGGCCCGCCGCATCCCACCCGCTGCCGCGCGCTGCCCATTCCCGCCGCTCGGAGCTCCATCCCCGCCGGGTCCTCCGTGGACCTGGTCCCCGGCGGGCCAGGGGCGCGGCGCGCTCCGCCGACTCCTCCGGCCTGTGCAGCCTCCTTCCTCCAGCTCCCCTTCCAGCTTCCCGGCGCTGCCCAGCCGGAGGGAGGAGCCTGGACCCTCCGCCCAAAACTTTGAACCACCCCCGCCTCCAGCCCTGCCTTTGCACTGAGCATGCCCGGCCAGAGGCGTGCTTCTCAGCCAGGAGGACCTTTTGAGAGGAGTCTTGTTTTGCACGGGCCTCTTGACTTCCAGAGGGGGAGGGGACCACAGCCAGGGAGGAGGGTGTTGCTCGGTTGTTTACTGAGTGCTTAGGATTTGTTAAGCATTTAGCCTGATGATCCGAGTAACTTTCTTAACAACCTTCGGAGATGGGCACTATTTTTTTTTTTAATTTTTAACATCTTTATTGGAGTATAATTGCTTTACAATGGTGTGTTAGTTTCTGGAGATGGGCACTACTAACGCGCCCTTCCTCCTGACGAGGCTCGGGGTCAGCACCAAGTGATACATTGCGAGTCTGACTCAGCCTTGCTCCTGACCTCTACCAATTGGCCCCCTTTGGACCGCACAGTCCGGCCTTGCCTCTGAACTTGTTTGCCTGCAGACTCCTGTTTTAATACTATCTTCTTCCAGGATGGTCAATGCTTTCCTCTAAGACTACGTGTAGGGAGATCGTTACCCTCAGCCCCTGCTAGCCAGGAGATGCTGCGTGGTCATTCATTCACTCAGCATTTCCAGAGACCCTGCTGTTTGAACCAGCACCAGGGCAGCCACCAACCAGACAAGGTCCACCAGTGAGGATTTCACAGCTATGTGGGGAGATAGGCAGAAGAATTCAGCAACTGTTTTCTTTAAGCAACATTTACTGATGCTAGCTCTCTTTCTGGGTGCTGGGGTACACACACACACACACACACACACACACACACACACACACGTGCATGCGCGCACGAATGCACTCACACCCCTACCCTTTGGAGCTTAATTCCCTGTGAGGGCCAGAGTAGGGGTACCATGGGGATCTCTGGGGATCCAGAGAGGGGTTTTTTGTCCTTGACCTGGATGTCCAGCTCAAGTTTCTGGCTTTTTAACTCATTTCCTCTTCACTCCTTCCAAGTTGGCAAGATGGGAACTATTACCTAGATTTAGTTTTTATAGATGAAGAAACTGACAGCCAGACAGGAGAAGTGGCTCATTCAAGGTCTTGCGATAGGAAACTGGGCACATATGTTCACACCCGTGTCTGTCTGGTTTCAGGACTCACACTCTCTGCCATGCGGTGCTTCTTAAATGTTTGCTTAGGAGCAGCTCCAAGGCTCCTGGGAACATGTATGAGGGCAACCAGAAGTTCTTGCTTTATGCTGGCTATTCCCTTGGATACTCAGGCTTTCATTTCTTAAAATGTAGTGTTCTTTGCATGTTTATTATAAAATTGGTTGCATATCGAAATCATCCTTTACATTTCTCACTAATAGAATTAATGCTCCAGCAATATGCTAGCATTTAGTCTTTGGCCTTGTCTCACTCCTGGCACACGCTGCGTACCCCCAAGGACAGTGTACCCTGTGTGGAAAGCTTGGCTAATAAACTCTCAGATTCCCAAACCCCACTGTCTTGTCTCTGTCAAGGCAGGAAAGGACGGTCCTCGGAGGGGCAGGGTAAGAAGGAGCACAGGTGCCAGGCTTCCTGGCCTGAGGCTGCCCTGCAGGAAGGCTGCAGGAGGGTGAAGAGGTGTAAGCTGTCGCTGGGGGCCCAGGGAAGTAACAGCCCTGCTGTCATGGAGAGTTCTGGAAGTTTGCTCAGCTGCTGCCTCCTGGCTCCAGACACCAGCTCCCCTATTTTTGGTTCCCCAGAGAGGTCCCCCAGTGGCTGTCCTAACCACCTGCCCACCCCTCCCTCCTGGGGGAATGTGAGGGTGGCTTCTTGGACATGTTCAAGGGCTCATCCACAGCAAGGGTTCACACAGTGGGAACCTCACTGGGTTGAACAGAACCCAACAGGACATGAACAGCGGCCTTCCTCTCTAGCCTCTGAGCTGCCTTTTCCCTCCCAGCCCCTCTCCTTGCTGTCCTGTGTCCCCATGACCCTGCCTCTCCAAAAGTTTCACAGTTCTCTAATAGGGGGCTGGTGGGCCTGGGCAGACTCCAGATTCAGCGGTGTGTGTGTGTGTCAGGGAAGCCTTGCTGGAGCAGGTGAGTCTGAGCTGAGACTTAGAGAACGGAGGAGGCATTAATGGAGGGGCACTTGGAACCCCTGAAATCTTTGGAAGCAGGGGTCACCCAATCTGATTTTGGTAGAGACCCCGGCTGGGGCGCGATCAAACTCAAGTGTGGCCGCCCAGCGCCCGCCGCGCCAGCCTGGCTCCCTCCCTCCCACGCCAGTCTTGGTCCTCAGCCTCCTCCGGTCCCGCCAAGCCCCAGATGCCTGTGTCTGTTCCAGGAAACTTTCCGCGGAGGCTCTCACTGAGCATGCTCGGCGGCGGGGCGGGCCTGGGGTCCGGAAGCTGCTCCAACTCGGCCTTCCCCAGCCACGTCTGGGGTCTCGCGTCCCTGGCTGTCGATGGGCTCGGCGGGCGCCCGGGGGCGCGCCACGTGGGTGCTGGCCGGGGGCCTCCTGGCTGCCGCCCTGGCGCTGCCTGAGGGGTCCGGGGACCGAGGCCGGCTCCCCGCGGACCCGGGGCCCCTCCGGCGCCCCCTCGGTGCCCAGCCTCCCCAGGATCCCCGCTCCGCTCCCGGGGTGGGGCCCGAGCAGACCGCGGAGGTAAGGAGGGCCCGCCCCCAGTCTCGGGACTGAGTTGGGAAGTTTGGCTTCACCCTATACCCGCGGCGGGGAGGCCCCTTCGGGTTAGGGAAATTACCCTAAAGGGAGGGCGGGATCTGAGTAGGATGCAACCCGTGTTCCTTAACGCTTGTGGCCAGAAAACTCCCTGGAAAGGTGGAGACAGCGGTGTGGCTGGTGGCTGTGGGTTTGGACCTTGCCAGAGGCCGGGTCGACCCCCCCTAAGCAACCTAAGAGCTCTGTGACCTAGGGCAGGTAGCTTCGCTTCTCGTGCCTCGGTCTCCTGATCTGTAACTGTTGCAGGGTCCACCCCAGAGGGTCGATGTGAGAGTTTAGATGAGCTCAGGAATGTAGGTAGCGCATCTCACACAGGTGAGCGCCTCGGGAGAGGGTAGCAGTTGATGAAAGGCACTATTGTTGGGGTTTCCTGTGACTGCAAATTTAGCTACTTTCTACTTGACCCTGCCCCCTCCTGTGTGGTCCCTAACTTGGGAGGGCACAGAGCTCTGGCTGTCACCCTAGATTTCCCCTCTCCCTCCGCCAAATCTGGTCGCCAGTCCCCCTGCCTTTTCCTCCTTATCAGTTCTGATGTCTGCTCCCCACTCCCTTGCCCACCCGGCTGCATCCACTAGGTTCAGTCCCCACCCCTCAGCCTCTGGCCTTTGATGGTTGTTTCCTCTGGGTCACCCTCACCCCCTAATTTCCCGTCCATTCCTCCCCCCACCTCTAGGTGACCTGCCCATGGTAGACACCTGACCACTCTGCCCCGCCCCCCACTCGCCACTTATATCCCCTTTCCACCCTGACCCCTGTTGCAAATCCAGGCTTCTGTTCCCAGGAACGTCTGTCCAGTGGTCTGGCCCATCGCTGCCCTGTGGTCCTCCCAGCCCTCCCCCAGGGCCCGGCTCCTCTTGTCCTTTTGAGTTTTCTACCTGTAGACCCCAGGGCGCCTGCTACACTTGCTACAGATTTTTAGGTCTCTTAAATGAGATTCCCTTCACTGTCTATGATTAGTTCTTAGGTTTTCACTAGAGAAGACAAAGTAATAATGCTGTGTCAATTTACTGAGCTTTTATAAAGCTCATGATGAACATTTTCACAAGGTCCTTTCACTTGCTCCTGTCTGGTGTGGTGGGAAGTATCTGGCCCATTTTGCTGATGAGAAAACCAAGGCCCAGGGAGCCAAACCCCCAGGCCTGTCCTGTGCTCTCACAATGGCTGTCCCGTTCAGAGCTCCCTCGCCTGTCCTCACCTGATCTTTCCTTTGGGAAGCCAATGCCAGAACATTTACATGGATGCCAGGCTCTACAAAAGCGTGCTTTGAAAACTGGAACCCAAATGCTCACATTAACTTATTGTCTCTCCCCTCCTGCAAAGGGCAAGCTAACAGCCAGTTTACAACTGTTTCCCAGTTGTTCTAAAACTGCTGTGTCCAGTACATTGGCTCCGGCCACGCTGTGGCTGTTTGAACTTAAACGTTTCAGGTGCCCGATGGCCCCATGTGCTAGTGGCTCCCATATCGGACAGCCCAGACCATAGAGCATTTCCATCATCCCAGAAAGTGCTATTGGAAGTTTGTCAGAAGGAGAGAAACAGTGAAGGCTTGAGTGGACAAGAGGCTTCTGAGTGTTTATGGAAGGGCCTTTGGGTGCCAGACTGTCCTGGGCGCTTGAGATACAAGGGGACAAGACAGTCTCTGCTCTTAGACCTGCATTCTTGGGGCAGGAGAAAGACACTAAATGGTGTTAGTCTATAGTGTGGCAGTTGGTGGTCAGGCTGTAGAGAGAAATACAGTGGGCAAAGTGGACTGGCAGAGATGACCTTGAGAGCCGTGGTCAGGGTGGAAGGCGCTTTTAGGAGATGACAGTGGAGCAGAGCCTTGGATGGAATGAGGGAGGGGCATGGGTGCTTCTGGAGAAAAACTTTCCAGAGTGAGATCATAGTGAGGACAAAGGCCAGAGGTGGGAAGTGCTTAGTGTGGCCCAGGACCCGTAAGGAGGCTGGTGTGGCCTGAGTAGGGGTCGGGGGAGAAGGGAGGAGGGGGACGAGGTGAAGCTAGAGGGTGAGGGGGGGCCAGATCAGGAAAGACCCTGTGGCCCATGGTTAAGACTGGCTGTTATTTTGAGTTAGATGGAAGCCATGGGTGAGTTTTGAGCAGAAAAGTGGCTTGCTCTGACTTGTCCTTTTTTTTTTTATGAGGTACGCGGGCCTCTCACTGTTGTGGCCTCTCCCGTTGCGGAGCACAGGCTCCGGACGCGCAGGCTCAGCGGCCATGGCTCACGGGCCCAGCTGCTCCGCGGCATGTGGGATCTTGCCGGACAGGGGCACGAACCCGTGTCCCCTGCATCGGCAGGTGGACTCTCAACCACTGCGCCACCAGGGAAGCCCTGACTCGTCTTTTTAAAGCATCCCCATGGCAGGTGTGGGAGTAGAGGATAGAGGGCAGAGGTGGAAAGAAAAACCAAGAGAGGAGGCATGTGGGAGACCAGGCAGACGATGGAGGTGAAATGGACCAGGGAGGTTAGTGGAGGGCTGCTGAGAAGTTGTGGATTGGGGATATACTTTGAAAGTAGAGCCAGGGGATTTGCTGGGATTGGATGTGGGTTGAGAGAGAGGAAGAGGAGTCAAGGATGAAACCAAGGATTTGGGCCTGAGCAGATGAGAGACTAGAGATACCATTAGCTAATATGCAGAAACCTTGGAGGCAATCAGGAATTCTGATTTGGTCTTGTTGAGTTTGACGTACCTATGAGGCATCCAGGTGGAGATGTACAGGAGAGTGGGGGATGGGTGAGTCTTGATCTGGGGGAGGAATCTGAGCCGGAGATCTATATCAAGGAGTGGACAGTGTACACAGGCCTTTAACCCCACAGGGCCTGGCTGAGTTCCCCTTGGGAGTAGGTATGGTTTGGTTTGAGAAGAGTGAGGCCTTAGGGCAGAGGCCTGGAGCAACACCAGGGCCAGGCATCCAGCAAAGGAGGTAAGACCAAGACTGTGACCCACAGGTCAAGGGAGGAAAGTATTTCAGAGGGAGAGAGGGCTCCCCAAAGCTGTTCACATACTGATCCCTGGAACCCGTGAGCGTATTACATCACATGGCAAAGGGAGATTAACATTGCAGGTGGTGTTCAGGTCGCTAATCAGCTGACCTTATAAAGGGAGGTTATCTTGGAACATCCCGGTGGTCCCAGGGTAATCCCAAGGGTCCTTAAAAATGGAAGAGGGAGGCAGGAGAGAGTCAGAAGATGTAACATCGGAAGGTCAGAGGGATGCACGGGGAGGCCTCAACCCACCGCTGCTGGCTTTGAAGATGGAGGAAGGGGCCGTGAGCTAAGGAGTGTGGGCTGCCTCTAGAGGCTGGAAGAGGCTTACCCAGAGCCTCCAGAAAAGAATGCAGCCCTGCAGACACTTTGATTTTAGCTCAGTGAGACCCATGTCAGACTCCTAACCTCCAGAACCGCACAATAATAGACATGTGTTTGCTTTAAGCCGCTCAGTTTGTGATGATTTGTTACAGCAGCCATAGGATGCTAATACACTCACATACCAAATGCTGCTGGTGAGTTGTGTGCAATAAGGATGGAGAGCTGGCTGTGCACTGAGGCCTTGTAGAGGTCCTGGTGACCTTGTCAGGAGCTGTGTCATCTCGGAGAAGGGGATCACCAGGGAGGGGAAGGCTGGATATTGAAGGTGGGTATCGACTGGCAGTTGGTGTGGTGTCTGTGAGAGCAGGCTGCTCACGGCGGCCAAGGAGCCCCCAGAGAGTCACCCCTAGGCTAGTGAGACCCAGGATCCGCGAGACCTCAGGGAGCCACAGCCAAGGGTCCCCAAGGGTCCCTGGCACTTGAGGGCTTCCCGAGTCATTTGCTACCTGGGATCCTGCCCCTCCCCCTCAAGCGGAAGCGTCTGTTGGGAAGGGGACCTCTGTCCGTCGGTGAGGTCAGGGACCTGCCACAGAGCCTGCCGAGTGGCAAAGGCTGGGTGAAAGAATGGATGGAAAGTTCCAGGGGCAGGGGTCGTATAGGCAGTCGTGTCGGAGTTGGGTGCCCCGTAGCACCACTGTTTGCCCCAGAGACCTCACGAATGAATTCTAGTCTTCTCTGGTTAACAGACTTTAGTTTTTAGAACAGTTTTTGATTTTAGAAAAATTGTACACATGGTAAAGAAAATTCATATATATCCCCCCCAATACACAGTTTCCCCTACTATTAGTGTCTTACATTAGTAAGATACATTTATTACAGTTAATGGTCTAACCTTGATATGCTATTGTAGAAGTCCATAGTTTATTCGGATTTCCTTAGCTTTTGTGCCCAATGTCCTTTTCTGTCCCAGGACCCCATCCAGGACACCACTTTATGTGTAGCTGTCACTTTCCTTGTCTTGAGGACCTCAGCAGTTTAGAGAGGACTGGGCAGGTACTTTGCAGGGTGTCCTCTGTTGGGATTCATCTTGGCGCATCTAGTAACATGATTTATCGCTATTGGCGTTTTTTTTTTTTTTCATTTGTTTGTTTTCAGGTTTCACTATAGTTTATAACAGTGAAAAAACACCCACATGGTCCTAAGGGCATATTCAATTTATGAGCATCAAAGGAAGACAGATTTAGATACATTAAACTGCTGTTTCTATGTTTATAATGATATGCAGCCACATAAAAAATAATGTACAGAACACCTTGTCCTACAAAACAGCTTTGGGGAATTTTCTCTGACTAGAAATTATCCCAGTTTGGGAACGTTAGATTAGACATGAACATAAATTCAAGATATTATTAATTTATTTGAAAGAGTTGAACATTTAAGAAGGCTGTTTCTACCAGTGGAAACAAAGATGGAAGACTGTCAAATAATTGTGAGTTGCTTGGAATTCTTCCTGGCTTCCAGGAATTAAATTGGGAAAAGACATCTGCTCACACAGTAAAAATGATCATATTAGTAAATGTTTCCTTAAATGAAACACACAATGACAAAAATGATTCTTTAGTGGATTCCCAGTCAAAGGGAAAGAAATATTAAATAAGTTGGAAACTATGCCATGGTCTTCAATTTCAGAAGTAGAGATTAGCCATTAAGAGGAAGTTTTCTGGGATGTTTCGCTGTCGGTGTTGACCTTGAACTCCCGGCTAGACCAGCGCTGGCCAGGTTGCTCCACTGTGAAATTACCCCCTCCCCCTGTACCATACTTGCTAGAAGGAGGTCACTATGCGCAGGCTGGATGTATGCTCTTAGGAGATTTTTTTTTCCTGCCAGATGGCAGCAAAGACTTATTCCATCCACATCAGTGTCTGGCATACGGCATTCTTCTTCTGAGGAAGTGGCATCTCTTTCCACCTTGTGGAAGGCACGTTATGGATTAGTGGTTGCCCTGGCCACACACACCTGTCCGAGGGGGTGTCGGGGACAACGTTCACATTGGGGGTGGGGGGCCTGGAAGACCCTGAAGGAACAGGCGTAGTTCCCATCACTCAGTCTATGTTCTGCTTATTGCTGTTGTTGCAATGACACGTGGGCACACGCTCCTCTTACAAGAAATGAAACAATATAGGTGGCGTGGAAACAAGGGATTCTCCCCTCTACTGTGCACAGACTTGGTCCCCAAGACCCAAAGTCTAAGATTTCAGCATACTCCTTTCTAGGCTTTTAAAAATAATGCGTGGTTATGATATTATATATTGTTAAAACGTGTAATTATATATTAAATGTATAAATAATTAGTATTAAGTATATTGTTAAATATCTACATATATATAGATATACTTTCAAGTTATTAAATATGTAAGTAAATATGTAAATATATACTAGTAAACTAACTGTAATTTATATAAAACTAAAGATAATATAAATACCTAAATGTAATTATTAAATATATAATAATGTCTTAAGCATACAAAAATGCCATTTTTATTAAATGAAACCATATTATTCATAATTTTATGACCTAGGGATCTTAGTTGATATATATTAGAGTTCTTTCTAGGTGATCACAGATCTGCTTTATTTATTTCTTTGTTTATATTTGTAATTGTTGCACGAGACACATAACGAAATTTACCCTCTTAACAGTTCAGCGATGTTAAATACATTCACACTCTTGTGCTTCCATCTCCAGAACTCTTTTCATCTTGTGAAACTGAAACTCTGTCCCCATTAATCAACAACCCCCCCTATTCTTTTGTCCCCCAGCCCCTGGCCACCACCATTCTACTTTCTGTCTATGAATTTGACATACCTCCTATAAGTAGAATTGTATGCATGGACCACTTTTACTTATCCATCCATCAGTGGACATTGGGTTGCTTCCACCTTTTGGCTACTGTGAATAATGCTGCTGTGGACAGACGGCTTGGCCCACTTCAATGGCTGTAGCCAGGGCACTATAATAACAGTAATTATTATTATCATTATTTTATAGTGGTGGGGTCTGGGCCTTTCCAAGCCTCAGTATTTTACAAAAGTAGAGTGGAGGGGTTGGCTGGGCCCCATTTAGACAAGTTTTCATCACTGAACGAGGTGAAGCAAGCTGGGAGGACGCTTTGAGGTCCACAGTCTTCAGAGGAGGAATCTGAGGCTCAGAGAGGCTGAGAGACTTGGCCAAGGACACACAGCGAGTAAATGGTCCAGTTCGAATCCAGTTCTCCGGACTCCCGGGCTAGTGTTTTATGTGCCAGTCTGTGAAAACTTGCAGGATCTTGGGAGTTCAGAGATTTGAGGCTCTCCCAGCATCACGGGGTTTGTGAAAAGCAGAGATGGGATCTGAACCCAGGTCTGTCCAACTATATAAAATTTCCCCTACACTCTGCTGTCTCCCTAGACAGCTCCCAGAGCTGCAGTTACATCATCCTGTATTCAAAAGCTGGTGGGATGATCGACTTAGAAAGATTTACATCAGACTTCTGGATAAAAGTGCAGCTCCTCTCCACGTGAGCCATTTACAAAAATGGCTTTCAGCCACTCCTAGTATGTCCTTCGTTAATGTCTTTGTGCCTTTTGACTCTTTTTAGGACTTGCCCCATGGGATTTGGCCCAGTGTGGAAAGCTCTCACTTTCTGACTGCAGGTAAGTTTTTCTTTTGGTTGATTTTTTATTGATTTGACCACGAGAGAGAACCAGACCCTAAAGCCATAGCCCTCCTACTTCTGCTCCCTTCCCCCTGCTCACCAGCGTGCCTTACAGAGCAAGGCAGTGTGTCACCTGCTACAGCAGCACGTTGGAGTTTGGGTGCACAGCCCAGAATTCAGGGTGAGGTGGTCTGTCTTCATTCCCCCCGAAGGCATCTGATAAAGAAAATGCAGAATGTTTGTATTAGCCAAGTGTACGAGTTTCTTTTTGCTGCTGTAACAAGTTATTACACATTTAGTGGTGAAAACAGCACAAAGATATTCCCTTATGGTTCTGGAGGGCAGAAGTCCAAAATCAGTCTAACTGGTCTGAGTCAAGGTGTCAGCAGGGCCTCACGCCCTCTGAGGCCCTAGGAAGAAGGCCTTTCCTTCTCCAGGATCTGGAGCTGTATTCCTTGCATTCTGCAGGTCATGGCCCCTTCCTCCAACCTCCAGGCCAGCAGACTAGCATCTTGCCTCAGCGGGCATATGGCCTTCTCTTCTGCCTCTCAGATCTCTCTCTACCTCCCTCTTTAAGGACACCTAGGATTACATTTATGGGCCCCTGGGTAATCCAGGTTACTTCCCCATCACAAGGCCCATAATTTAATCACATCTGCAGAGTCCCTGTTGCCATATAAGGTAACATATTCACAGGTTCCTGGGATTAGGACCTGGGTATCTTTGGGGACTGTCATTCAGCCTACCACACTGGGTGACAGAAATTCAACTGAAACTAACTTAAGCAAAGAGGAATTTGTTGGTCCCTATAACTGGGCCTCGCAGGCCCTCGGCACTGCTGGACGCGGGAGTGGTGTTCTCAGGGCTCTGCCTTTCTCTCTCTCTCTCTCTTTTTTTTTTTAATTGGGGTATAGTTGCTTTACAATGTTGTGTTAGTTTCTGCTGTACAATGAAGTGAATCAGCTGTATGTATGCATATATCCCCTCCCTCTTGGACCTCCCTCCCACCTGCCCCCCATCCCACCCATCTAGGTCATCACAGAGCGCCAAGCTGAGCTCCCTGTACATACAGCAGGTTCCCACTAGCTATCTGTTTCACACATGGTTGTGTATATATTGTCAGGGCTCTGCCTTTCTCTTTCCATCACGGCCCCTGCTTTCCTCTGGTGAGTGTGATTTTCAGGAACATTCTTTCCACGTGGTGGGAAAGACAACCACTGGCAGCCCTGGACCTCCAGGAGTCTGACTGCTGCCACTTGCAAAAAGGAAGAGACTTCCCGGGGACTTGCGGGGAGAGTGTTCTGGGTTCTGTGCCTAATTCTGGCCTCCTGAGGACCAGGATGGGCTGGGATCCAGGTTTTTCTATATAGACTAAGAATCTTACTGACTAGTGTGTGTGTGTGGGGGGCTACCATGAAGGCAGGGGTACTGGGCAGGCAGAATAGTTTTTTTGCCCAGAATCTTCTTGGCACAGATTATGAATACACCTCTTTGTTTTATACCAAGGATAAACATATTTCATTTCCTGGGGGAATTAAAAGTACTTTTTATATCTTTTATTACTCTCTGCAGTCTTTACATTTTACAAAATCCAATGTTTTCATTTGCATAAAATAGGTTGAGGTGATATCACAGAAATCACAGAGACCTTTTAGCCACTGATTAAGCAGACTTGTCGGTCAAAGGGAGCGCAGTGCACTAAGGACTGTGGTTGTAGTGAGAGCAGGGGGTGGAGGACTAAGGCCACTGGGAGGGCTTCAGGGAGGGCTTCCTGGAGGAGGTGCTGCTCAACTGAGTCCTGAGGAGTGGTAGTTAGCAGGACAAGGGGATGGAGGGAGAGGCTTCCAGGCCTGTGGCAGCCCAGAGGCGAGGGAGTAAGGGTGCATCCAAACACCTGCACAAATAGTACAGGTGACCCACGTGACAGTGGCACTAGTGGGGAGGCTGCTGGGCAATGATGCAGTGGGTGGTGATGGTCACTTCGGAGCTTGACTTCCTTCTATACTGTCTGTGGACAGTAGCAGTGGCTGCCTCATTCAGGTCTTCATCAGAGCCTGCGGCTGGGCCTTCTGAAGGCCTGGAGGAGCAGGGGGCACCTGCAGGATGCCTGCACCAGAGATAAAGCCCAGAGTGGCCTTAGGATTTTACATCCAGCAAGTCTCCTGGGAAAGCATTTGTTCTCAGCCTGAGGGGCTGGGCTGCGGTCCAGAGGTGGGTGTCCTGTCCCACTTGTGTGATTGACTGAAACAATCCCGACTGAGCAGCCAGCCTGGGAGAGCTCCTGCCTCTTTCCGTGTGAGGGCTGTCAATTCCCCGATGCTCACCTTCGTCGCCATTCCAGCATCACGAACTGAATCAACCGCAGATACTATTCTAGAAAAAAAGATATTGATTTTATCTAGGATTCCAGTTCCACGTCCTTTTTGTTTTAATTTTAATTTTTCCTACATATATTTAAAAATTCTATTAAAAAAGGGTTCAAAAGCACTTCTAAAGACCTTGCTATCAATACTCTGTGTAAGAAAGACTGAAAAACAGGACTCATTCTCAGTCAGTATGAGTTTATATCTGGATAGAAGATAAATGTCGAAAAGGCACAACTCCACAATTCAGGTCACTTCAAAATATAAATTTACACAGTGGTCAGATGAGTTTCCCAAGGACACAGCTGGTGAGTGACAGAGCCAGGATTCGAACACAGGGCGTGTCTGATGCCAGGTGTGTAAGAATCACCTATGGCTCCTCCCTTGCCTAGTGGTTCTGACTCAGTAGGTCTGGGGCAGGGCCCAGGAATGTACATTTTAGCCTACAGCCCAGGTAAGGAGCACAGACTTCAAGAAACACTGTCCTTAAGCTCTGTGTCTCCCAATGAGAATGCCTCATCTTCTTGGCAAAGAGATGGTAAGCCATTCATTCATTCACTCATTTATTCACTTACTCAGCAAAGATTTTCCAAGTGCCTTCACGTACCACGTGGTTTGCCTCTGGAGTTTAACCGCTGCCTTTCTGTATCATGTAATGCATGTGCATTGTTATTTTGCAGCAGAAGCACCATTTAGAATGAAATTCAGTAAGAAAACTGAAGCCTTTAACCCACCCCCGACTTCTGCAGCCTCTAGTGGGCCATGGATTCATTCCATATTTGCTTTTATACCCTCGTGGCCCAAGAAGACCTTGTTTAAAAGAGAGTCTGCTGTAACACACCACTTGGTAAGTAACATGTTCAGTTCTTTAAAAGACATGTCAGAAGTTGTAAAGAAGCCAGTTTTGGACCATATGTGTAGAAAATATCACAGGCTTTTGTTCCTCCAGAAAACCTATTCTTCCTCTTTCACTGAATATAGTTATCATTAGGAAGCAAGTCCCTCTTACTTTCCAGAGACCTGCTGCTTCCGTACCATATACAGTATTTAGATGAACAGGATGTGTGAATCTGAGCATTGGGCCCCCGTGTCAGCTGGTTCTAAAGCAGGGCAGGGGGTCCTGTTTTAACCAGACTGATTCACTTGCCCCTGTTATAAAAATGCTGCTACCGATAATAGGGCTAGGTGTTTAACAAATATTTTCTATTTGCCAGGCACGAGGCTTAGCACTGTCTATGCATAATCTCACTGGGGCCTCATTACGAGTTTCTTAAATAGGTACTGTTTTAATTCCCATTTTACAGAGAGGAAATGAGGATTGGAGAGATTAAGAGGCTTGTTCAGGGTCCCACAGGCCGAAGTGGCAGAGCCAAGATTTGGAGCCCCTGCTCTTAACCACTGCCCCTGCCCCACTGTCCTTCATATTCTGTGTAATGTGTTGGCTTCACATAGCGCTGACTTTCACCTAAGCTTTCATAACTTAAAATGCCTTGAGGACCACTGCGTTCGGCCAGCAGGCTACCATGACCACAAGCCCCTTCTTGGCCCCTGGCTACGTGTTTGCATTAGTTTCCTAGACTGTGTAACAAATTCCCACCAACTTGGTGGCTTGAAACAATGACATTTATTCTCTCCCTGTTCTGGAGGTGGGAAGTCAAGGTGTCAGCAGAGGCGTGCTGTCACTGGGGGCTTGTAGGAGAAGATCCATCCTTGTCTCTTCCAGCTTCTGATAGCTTTCCTTGGTTTGTGGCTGCCTCACTCCAATCTCTATATTAGGATTCCCTGGAGAAACAAAACTGGTAGAAACAAAGCAGGTAGGACACATGTGAGCGAGAGGGGGGGGGATTTATTTTAAGGAATTGCTCATGTGATTGTGGGAACTGGCAAGTCCACACTCTGCAGGACAGGCTGGAGACCCAGGGAAGAGCTGGTGCTCAAGTTGGAAAGGTGTCTGCCACAGAATTCCCTTTTCCTTAGGGAAAACCTCAGTCTTTTCCATGAAGGCCTCACCTGATTGGGCGAGGCCCACCCACCTCATGGAGGGTCATTGGCTTTATTCAAAGTCCATTGATCTAAACATTACTCTCATCTAAAATACCTTCACAGTGACATCTGGACATGTTTGACTAAATATCTGGGTACCATGGCTGGGTACCATGGCCCGGCCAGTTGACGTGTAACATTTACTGTCACTCTGTTTCCACCTTCTTGTGGCCTCTTCTCTGTGGGTGTGTATTCTCCTTTTCTGTCACTGGTAAGGACACTTGTCATTGGATTTAGGGCCTAGCTAAATCCAATCCACCTAAATCCAGAATGATCTCATCCTGAGAGCCTTGGCTCAATTACATCTTCAAAGACCCCTTTTCCAAATAGCGTGACATTCCCAGCTTCTGGGCTTTAGGACGTGGAGCCACATTCAACCCACCATGTTGGTCATCGTCTTTCCAACCCTCTCCAGTGACAGGTGACTCAGCCCCTCTTTCGGCAGCACCTCCATCCCCCCTCCTGTGTGTCTTTGCCCAACAAGCTATGTTTGTTCAATTGTCGTTTGCAAGATGCTGTGTGGGGATCAGAAGAGTAGAAAGCCAGGCGTCTGCCCTCAAGGACTCACTGGGGGCCTGGCACGTCAGAGCACGAGGGTGGGGTCGTGGACAGAGACTCAACTGGAATCGGAGGCCTGGTCAGCTTATGCTGCTGCATGTGGTCAGCGTGTTCACAGGAACATCACTTCCCCTTTCTGTGTCTTTGTTCGCTTCTGTACAATGAGAGGGTCACGCTCTGGAGAGGGGTGTGTGGTGTGGGAGGATCATAGGATACAGAGCACACAGCCTGGGGTGGAGTCCAAGCTTCCTGCCTATGCAGCCTTGGGCAAGTGCGTTAACCCTCGTGAGGCTTAGTTTCCTCCTCTGTAAAATGGGAGTAATAGAATTCATGTGTGTACAGTGATGGGCATATGCCTGGCACTTGGGAAAGAATAGCCATTGTTATGATCGTTGGTATCACTGAGAGCTGCCGTGGCCTGTGATTGAGAGTATGGCCCCACCCACTGCAGATGGAGCAGGGCAGGGCAGACAGCGGGGAGGCATGGCCTGGGGTCACGGGGCATATGGCAAGGGCGGAAATGAGCAGGGACCGGTTGTGATTACGAGGGGCAGCGGGGCTGGCATCTGGTGGGCGAGCTCTGGCTTTCCACTGGTGTCCTTCCAGGGGAGGCATCGTGGGGCTGGAGGAGCCCAATCCCGGGTTGATTCTCTCCCTGTTGATGATGCATCCAGCTCATGGGAGGTGCCCCAACATGCTGTGGTCCACGTTCGCTCAGTCCCTGCTGTGTGGCTGGTGTACCCCACACAGGACATGCGTGCAGTCCTTAAAGGACTTTTCCATAGCTCTGCTCACCTTCCTCCTGCTGAAGTGTCAACCCTGGTTTGCTGAGTCCCTGTGACAATGGTGTCATTGACACGCACCCCAGACCAGGACATAGCCCCGTGTGATCCACGTCCACGTTCTTCTTCCCTCATAGGTTTTAAGTTCCAGTCCTGTAATACTCCTTTTAAAAATATCTTCAGGATTGATGCGAGTTACTACACCAGCAGAAGTAACACCCCTCTGCCTGGCCCTTTTAAAAGTTCATTTTGGGCTTCCCTACTGGCATAGTGGTTGAGAGTCCGCCTGCCGATGCAGGGGACACGGGTTTGTGCCCCGGTCCGGGAAGATCCCACATGCCACCGAGTGGCTGGGCCCGTGCGCCATGGCCGCTGAGCCTGCGCGTCCGGAGCCTGTGCTCCGCAACGGGAGAGGCCACAACAGTGAGAGGCCCACGTACCGCAAAAAAAAAAAAAAAAAGTTCATCTTGTACTTTTACTTGACAAATGTAGCATGAAATATTTTTCATTTTCTAATGATTTCTATATTTTATTGTAGTATGGAGACATTTCAAGAGACATTCAAGGAACTTCTGAGAACGGAGTAATTTTTCAGAAATGTGCAGTGGTGAGTATTCATAGGTAGTTTATACTTAAAGAGAAAATAATTGAATTTGCCCAAATCATATCTTAGTAGAGTTATGTATTTAAAGAACTGGCAAATCACGTGGTTATCTACCCATGTCTGGACACGGGTGATGATGCGACCCACAGGGATCTTATATTTTATATGGCAGCACCAGGACTAAGATTTTTTGGTAACAATAAAATTATTGGCAGTGAAAATCCTCTGTGATCATTTAAAATGAGAAAGTATATATTTTCTCTCAGATTTTAACATTGATATGATGCCCGACAGTTTAAAAAACTCACTTAATGTCTTTTAGGTCTTTGACCCTTACTAATCTCATGAGATGGCTTTCACATGATCCTGTGTTGAGGGTCCCCGAGACCACCCTCAGGTTCAATGCTTCCCTAGAAGGACTCACAGAACTCAGAAGAGCGGTTCTACACACAGTTACAGTTTATAGCAGCAAAATCAGATAGATTATAGTCAGCAAAGCAAAAGGCACATAGGACAGAGTTCTGGGGAGACCAGGCCCAAGACAGCCAGTCTTCTCCTGGTGGAGTTGAAGGAACGGCGTTTAATTTGCCCAGCGATGATGTGTGGCAGCAACCCGGGATGCTCACCCAAGCCATGGAATCCAGGATTTTTATTAAGGATCCGTCACGTAGGCATGGAGCACCCATGTCGCTGACCTCCGTTATTCAGGTCACCTGAGCATAGCTTGGCCCAAGGCCCTCACCGTGAACCACATTGTTTGCAGAGACTACCTGGGGCGGCCCAAAGCCGTAGGATATAAAGACACTCTTATCAGGCAGGATATGCCAAGGGCTTTAGAGGTTAGTCTCCCAGGAGCTGGTCCTCTCTTTGGGATGTGCAAGGTTTGGACAATCCAAGCCTGCTGAGCTGACCATGTACTGCACAGCCCTCATTTCAGCCCAGGCCCTCAGCTGTCTTGCTCCCCTTCCTGGATAAAATTGGTACTACCAGTTTCTCCTGTGTCCTTCTAAAGATGTTTCCGGCCACATGCACTCAGTTACGAGTGTGTGTGTGTGTCTGTGCGTATGCATGTAGGTACATACACATACCTTCCTTCTTCCCCTTTTTACGCTGGTGCCAGTATTCCATACCTGAAGTTTTACAACTTGCTTTTTTCATTTATTATGTTCCGGAGCTCACTCTTCTTGGGACATACATGGCTGCCCTCTCTTTTCTCAGCTCCTGTGTCTGTTTCAGCAGAGCTGGGATGAAGGAAGGGCAGGAGTGGTGGGAGATAGGGTTCGAGAGAGGGAGCAGGGCAACGTCGCAGAGGCCAGGTGGGGAGCCAGGCTGCTGGTGGGCCATTGGCTTTGAATAGCTGAGCTGTTCATTTAACTTTTTTTTTTTCTGGCCTCACCACATGGCTTGGGGGATCTCAGTTCCCCAGCTAGGGATTGAACCTAGGCCACAGCAGTGAAAGCCTGGAATCCTAACCACTAGGCCACCAGGGAACTCCCTAGCCCTGAGCTATTCAAACACATGGGCAGGCAGAACCCTGAAGGGGGCGACTGGCCAGGAGACAGGAGACCAGCTTGGGGCAAACCTGGAGATCAGATGGCAGTCAGAGGCCGTGGACTGGCTGGGGCTGAATCTTCAAACTAGTAGAGTAAGAAAGAGCCACTGTTTGCTTTTCCTGGGGACACCAGTTGTCACAATCTCCCCAGCCTGACTGTGGTCCTGTGCGTGGCTGTTTTTTCTTCTAAGTTTCCCTGTGGGCATCATTTCACTGCATTTCAGGGTCCCGGTTTCTTTGAGATGATCTCTGAGCAACAACTTGGCAAGCGGGAGTCAAAATTCTCCTGGGGCCTTTGAAATCAAACCTGATAAATTCTCGAACCTTTGTGAGACCTTAATCCCCTCCCACGGGCACAGGTTGAGCTGGGGCCTCGTTTTGGGAAGTCGGGTTTGCCAGCAAGCCCATCCTCACTTTGCCTCCTGTCCTAGGTGTCCGTGCAGAGCGAGTGGCCGACAGCTCATGTGCGACTGTCTGTGAACAACACCAGGACGCCCGCGGCTGCCAACCTCTCTGACCTGCTCTTACTGGACAACATCACCGGCCTCACCGTTAGGGAGTCGGTTGGAAACCAGACCTCCAGAGGGTTCCAGGCTTTCAGGAAGAAGTTTCTGCAAGGTAATAGCCATGTGTATGAAGTCAGGGGTGGAAAATGATGAAAATACGTACAGATACTCACAGAGCACGGGATGTGCAGCAGGTATCTTCTTAGACACGTGACATGTGTTCATGCAGTTGGTCCTCACAACGGATTGTACTACCAGGGCATCAGAGGAGGAAGCCACTGCTCAGTATCTGCAGCCAGGTAGCTGGCTTGTCACTTAGGTTGAGAGAGGTGGGATTTGGGGAAAGAGTTTTTGAAATATATATATATTCAACATTTATTATGAAAAATTTCAAACATGCACAGAGATTAGAGTGAACCCCAATATATCCATCACCCAGATGACCAAAATGACCATCACTCAGTAAAATGAAGAGCTTGTTTTGGGGAGTGCTGGACAGACGTGGGCGTGGTCTGACATCAGCCCTGGAAGCATGCTCTTGACATGTTCAAGCGTGTTCAGGCGTGTTCACGGGAGTAACTCCGCTACTGATTGGCTCCCTTTAAAGGTGTGACACCGTCACTCATTGGCTTTCAGAGATGTGTTTCCTGAGGCGAGTTGTCATTGGTTAATTAAGGAGATTTAAAACCAATTCTGGATGCAGTTGTTACTATGACTTCAGAACTGTCAGTTTTCCTAGGAAGGTGAGATTTCTTTTATTCTGAGTACGTGCTCTGTCTTCAGATAAAGAGACTAAGGTGGTTAGGAACTTGCCCAAGGCCATAGGACTGGCACTCAAGGCTGAGATTCAAACTCAGAAAGTCTGGATTCCTCCATCCACCCTGTACCCAGGATGCTCTAGTGCCTCTCACACGCCTGGGACTCTTACCGACCTCTCCACTTCCATACACATGGCCCACGTTGCTCATCAATCCACCACTCTTTCTCTCTGAGTCTAGATGAAGCTGCAGAATCCTTCTTAACACCATATTATTGACAGAAACCACCAGTGGAGTTGGCCCACAAGTAATGACCTCTTTGCTGGCTCTGGTTTAAGCAGTGTCATAAAAAGTGTATGATACATCCCAGCTAAGTGATCTTCAGTGCCTTTCTTCAATGATGTAAAAATAAATCCCCCCAATTCTTAAGCTGGTGGTCAGAGAAAAGAACGTGGGGCTGTAAGCAGAGCACAGACTCGGTCTCAGACAGACCTAGCTTGACTCCTAACTTAGCCATTTTGGAGCTGTGTGGCCCCTGTAAATCACTGTCTCTGAACTCCAGATGTGGCATGCGTATAACAGCCTCACAGAGCTGTTGCAGAGGCGAGACGAGGTGATGTGGCCTGGCGCTCTGCCTGCTCCAGTGTGGCTTGCCTCTCTTGTCTTGTTGCTCCAGTGGTATTTTGTAGTCCACGCTCCTGCGGACCGAACTTGTCACTTTTCTCCCATGGCTCGGCATCAGCTCCTGCTCTTGTGTCCGTCTGGAAAGTCCTTCTCTCCTTCCCTGCATCTCATTCACCTGCCCCTCCTGCATTTCACCTGCTTGGAGCCTGGACCACCCAGGCACTTCATGCATGAACTCACTGACTTCCACCCCAGCACATGAGCTCTGCACACCCTTGAACCTCAGCCTCTGCTCCTGTGAACTGTGGGTGCTGGTGACACACTTCAGGGAGTCCTTCTAAGGAAAAGCTAGTTCGTTCACGAAAAGCAACACAGCCTGGCCCGTGGGAAGTGCTCCCAAGTCCATGGCTATTTTGTTGTGATTATCTTTATTTTTTATTTTTGTGTTTGGTAAAAAACACATAAGATCTGCCCCCTTAACAAGCTTTTAAGTGTACAGTACAGTACTGTTAACTGTTGTACAGCAGATCTGTAGAACTTTTTCATCCTGCATGACTGAAACTCTATCCCCATTGAATAGCAACTCCATTGCCCCCCGCCTCCCAGCCGCTGCCAACTATGTTTACTCTTGTGACTGTATATTATTGTATGTATGCCCTCGCCTTACCTCTGCCTACTAGATTCTACATGCCCTGAGAGTAATATCCAAACTATGTTTGTCTGTAACTTACCGCAATCTCAAGGGATATGACATTGGTTTTCAACTTAGTGGCATGAAACTTTTTTCCTAAAGAATAAGTATAGAACTACAGAATCAAATGACCCATCCGACCCCAGCTCATTGATGCTCTGACAATATCAATATCATTTTCATCATCATCATTTGCTGCTCTAAAAGAGCCACAAGTCCAAGAGGGAGGGGTGGCTTCCTACTTAGTAACTGGGTGACCCTAAACGAGTCACTTCATCTCCGTCAGTCTCAGTTTTCTCTTCTGTCTGCAACAGGAAGTATTGTACTTTCCATCTGTCTCAGGACACCATTTGGGGATCAACTGGTTGATGTCCTGCAGACATTTTGAGGGTGATAAAATCACTGCCAGGTCTGATTATAATGACCTTCACTGGTATTATCATTTTAATTAGCAATTTAATCTTTATCAGCTTATCTTTATGATCTAACTTTTATCATTATACACAAATAAAGCTAAAATGTTGAAGATTTTTGTAACAAAAATCCTAGGGATTCCACAGGCTCAGTGCTAATTTCTCCTCTTTTCTTTACATCTTTTTGAGGTCTCAGTACATTGAGAGATGAAGCACATTATAGCGTATTAGGGATAAAATATCACCCCTGATACAGGTACAGACAGAGTCAGAGGACAAGTGTAGGTGAGATCAGGTGGGCTGGCTGACTGACCAGCAGAGTTGGACAGGCTTTGTCACCCACTGGACATGTTGGGATGGCTCCCCCATCCTGACAAACAAGCAAGCCGAGTCTTGCTTTCTGCCAGTAGCCCACTCCCACGAGTAAGATAGGCTGACTGGCAATGCATACCCAAACTTTCCATCGGATGGCGTGCATTGCTCAGTGAGAGAGGGGCAGGGAGAGGCCAGCCCTGTTTCAGGTGGGGCACCCATGCTCAGGGACAGAAACCTCAAGGGTGGTGGGTATGTGCTTCCCTTGCCGATCTCCGTCGTTTTGTTCTCCAAACCCACTGGGCTTCTGGTTAATCTGAGGATTGCCAGGGGGTGACTAGTGCCCTGGGGAAGGAGAACAGCTGTTGGTCGGGACTCAGGACAGCCCTGCTGCCCCAAACCCCCATTCGTTGCCCCTGTGTGTGTCCCTCTGGGACTGCTGGTTGGTGGAAGAAATCTTTTTTCCTGCCCCATGAAGGTTTTGGAAATGACTCGAGTGTTACATTATTGAAATAAACTCAAAGGATACTCCAGACCCAAGGCTGGAAATTCTCCCTAATTCTAAAACCCATTCAGATCACATCCCGCTACGCTATTAAACAAAGTATGTCGGGGGTTTGCACTATGATTCAAGGACAACCCTGAGTTCATTCGCATCAAGATCCTCCAACAATGACCTGCCAGCACCTCCCTTTTGCAAATTCTCCCGGAGAAGTGAAAAGTTCAGGAATGAATCCCTGACGGATAGAAATCCAAATATATTCAAGTCCAAAAGGAATTAAAATCTGAGATCAAAATTTTTGCCCTTGTAAGTTTTGAAGTCCACAGTCAAAATTCTTAAATTAAGGTTCCCCAGACCATCTTCCCATTGTTTTATTCTGTCCAGACTCCCCCTGATGGTTGTTGCTGCTGGGAGGAGTTGGGGTTCCTTCAGCAGAAGGGTGCAGCTCCTTGACTCAGAAGCTGAAATTCATTGAACCCCAATTTTTTCATATGTTTCACTTTTAAAAATTTCCATGGAGGTAAGGGACATGAGAGTATCATATAAACAAAATGTGGTCTATCCATACGGTGGGATATTACTCTGCAGTAGAAAGGAATGAAGTATTGGTACACGCTACGACGTGTATGAACCTCAAGAAAAAGAGGTTTGCTCAGGGAAAGAAACCTGACACAAAGAACACAGCTTGTATGAGTTCATTTCTATGAGATGTCCAAAAAGGCCAATTAGTCCCCAAAAAGTAGATCAGTGGTTGCCTAGGGCTGGGGGTGGCAACGGAGAGTAACTGCCATTGGGCACCAGGCTACTTTTTAGGGTGATAAGGATGTTCTGAAATCAGACTGTGGTGATGGCTGTACAACTCTGTAAGTATACAAAATTCTCTAAATCTCACGCTTAGAACAGGTGAATTGGGTGATGTATAAATTTTATCTCAAAGCTGTTTTTTTTTTTTTTAAAAAGTATCACAATCTCGGACTTCCCTGGTGGCGCATTGGTTGAGAGTCCGCCTGCCAATGCGGGGGACACGGGTTTGTGCCCCGGTCCGGGAGGATCCCACATGCCGCGGAGTGGCTGGGCCCGTGAGCCATGGCCGCTGAGCCTGCGCGTCCGGAGCCTGTGCTCTGCAACGGGAGAGGCCACAGCAGTGAGGGGCCCGCGTACCGCAAAAAAAAAAAAAAGTATCACAATCTCATTTCCACATCCACCCTATTCAGACAACCAGCCGCCAGTCTGAGCCTCTGGACAGACACGGCCGTGTCCCCAAAGCAGCACTCAGCATCCTCCCCAGGCCATGGCTGGGGCTCAGAGGCATCCGTGAGAAAGAGCAAGGACAGAGATGTTGCTTTAGTTCACAGGTGCCTTTGGTTTCTGCTGGATATCTGGAGCCCACCTGAGAACGTCAGCTCAGTGGGAGAACTCCGCCTTTAGTAGTTACGGTGGGCACAGTCTATTTCCAACATCAGACGGAAGGGTCCCCAGGGCACGCCGGCTCTACCTCCAGAAGGTGGGGCTGAGACATCCCTGCCTCCTACAAAACTGGAAACCTGCAGTGGTGGCCACCCTGTCACCCGCTTTCTTTTGGGGTCCCTCTTTTTCCACCCATGCCTCCAGAGCCTGCTTGTTCACCTGGGGGTGTGACTGAGTGTGGCCCCTCCCGATAGCAGAGCTGTCTTCTTCTAACCAGTCCTGGCTTCTGACTAAGGGGAGCTTTGAGTCAGAAACCCCATCTCCTAGGAAGCTTATCTGTTTGTGTAACTAAGCCATCGAAGGCCAGCCAGAGACCATGAGGTTGGAGGAGACCCTACGTGAGCCTGAGTGACCCTCTCCACTGCCCCCTCCCGGGCCCAGTCTGGCACTGCTTCCCTGTGCTGTGTGCTGGGCTTTCAGAACCAGCTGGAGGTGTCAAAGCAGCAGCTAGTGTCGCCCAAAAGTCCTATAAAAACTCTGTCCCATCATTGTGTGGATGGGATCATTGGGAACAAATAGGTCCCCACCTGGATTCAGAACAAAACAAAAAGGTTCTGGATTTCCTAAGTGTATGACATCCTGAATTAGGAGGACTGGCCTGCCCAGCCCCAGGATGGAGTGGAACCCAGGTAAAGCTCCTTGTAAGGGCGCTGACAGCCCTTCCAAGTGAAAAAAGAGGGGGTCCAAGAGCACACCTGCCCAGTTTCTTCTCCCTGATAAAAAGTACGTGAGATCAAAGGGGCTCTTGCTGCCGCTGTCAGCTGTGATGCCAGCTGCCTCTGGATGCTTGGCTGTGTCTGGGGTGTGGCAGGGGCCCCGTTCTTAACCCACATGTGCCTTCTCTCTGAGCAGTTGGAGACTCCTTCTCCGTCAGCTACACAGCATCGCTCGAGGCCAGAGACGTTGGGAGTGGAGAGGTCCTGATGCTTCCTGCCCAGCTCTCCTTCCAGAGTTCATCACCGGTATTGTCTTTGTTACTTTGATTTCTTTCTTGTCACTGTTGTTTTAGAAACCCTGGACACAACATCTGTTAGTTCATTCTTTTCTTCGTTCCATCCTTCATTTGTTCAGTGATACCCAATTCTGGATGAATGTGCAGGCCCTGGAATCTCACGCACTTCACCATGAATCAGGCTCCCTCGAAGCTCCTTGTGACCTTAATTACTTTAACTTCTGTGGACCTGATTATCAAGATATGTAAACGATAGATGTTAATTTCTCATCGCTGTGTCTTGGGCATAGTAAGCACTTAACTAAATATCTCCCATTTGTATTGGTTTGCTAGAGCTGCTGTGAAAAAGTACCACAGACCAGATGGCTCAAAAACAACAGAAATTTGTTTGTTCACAGTCCTGGAGGCTGGAAGTCCAGAAGCTGGAAGGTGTGGGCAGGGTTGGTTCCTTTTGAGGCCTCTGTCCTTGGCTTGTAGATGGCTGTCTTCTCCCTGTGTCCTCACATGGTCGTGCCTCTCTGTGTGTCTGTGTCCTAGTGTCCTCTTCTTTGAAGGACACTTTTCAGGTGAGATCAGAGTTCACCTTGGTGGTCTCATTTTACCTTAATCACGTCTGTAAAGGTTGTCTCCAAATACAGACACATTCTGAAATACTGGGGATTAGGGCTTCAACGTATGGATTTTGGGGGGACGTGATTTAACCTGTAAGCCCATTACTATTAGCACCTTCATTTTCCATTCACTTTTTTGTTAATCCACGTAGGCAGTGAATGTGGTTGGTTGCATGACCCTTGGTACATGCTGTACACTTCTGGGAATACAGAGGAGGAGATCTGTGCTCTGCTCGAGGCCGGAGATATTGGGAGTGGAGAGGTTCTGATGCTTCCTGCCCAGCTCTCCTTCCAGAGTTCATCACCGGTATTGTCTGTGTTGTCAAGACAGTATTATCAAGATCTCCGGCCTCGAGATCAAGGAGCTCGTGCTCTAGTTACTCTGGTCATTTTGTTCTGATTTCAGTCCCTGGAGAAAGTACCTTTTATAAGAGACTTAGAAAATGAGGCTCCAAGGGTGACTGCCCCAGGTCACGTGGCAGAATCAATATCGGACCCCACAGCTGCCGGATCCTTCCATCCAAGGCTGGGGAGCCTGTGTGCAGTGTTTCTGCTGCAATAAGAAAAATAGTCCTGGATAAAATTAAATAAAATGAAAGACTCCCGAAAGGTAAAGACCAGATATGAGAAAACTGTATAAAACTGTCAGAAAAGACAGATGTCTCCGAACACAATTAAGTGCAAAGTCAAGAACAGAGGACAAAGGATACAAAAATGGAGATAAAATGGCCCAGAAGAAATACCATCTGAATTTCAAAGGAGAGGAAACCAAATATGTTAAAATCAAAATTTAAGATAAGGCAACAGTCAGAAACCAACAGTGAGAAACTCAGAAACCCAGTGAAATTGGAAGCCTCCACCTCCTCGTGTAGGGAGGGGACATTAGGCCAGGGCGGCTTCACCTCCCAGAAGAGCCTGGGGAGGCTGGTGGGGCAGCAGGAGGCATGAGGTCCAGGGCCTCTCACCCCAGGGCGACCTCCTTGGCTGTCACCCCCTGATGGGTCCTGTCCATTGCTTTGCTTGGTGCCTGTCTGTGTCATGTCAACCCCATCCCCCCAGTAAACCCCCATCCGCCACTAGGATGTCAGTCCATGATACCAGGGACCCCACTGGCCCTATTCCTAGGTGTGTTCTCAGTGCCAAAAATAGAGCCCCACCCACACTAGTTGCTCAGTAAATATTTGTTGAGTGAACGAATGAATAGATCAGTGAACTAATGGTTCTTGGGCAGGTGTGGTTGTTTTCTTTTTTAACTTCTCTGAGCCTCTAGTTTCTCATCAGTAAAAGGGAGATTGTTCTATAGTCTCCAGTCTCTTGTGGGGATAAAAGAGGTGATTTTATATTTGCACGTGGCCTGCAGTTTCTTTCCGTCCCCTTCCAAGCCTTCAGGTGCTCTCTGGGCAGTTCTGTAGACAGAGCGGAGAGCCCCCCTGCCCACCTGGAGATTCCATGTGTTGTAGGTTCCTGCCTGCGTTAGACTGTCAGCATCACCCTTCCTGGCCCTGCCTTAGAAAAGGCCGGTGGAAGGCTGGCATTTGCTGAGTGGATGAGTGTTGATAATGGTGAGCGGCTCCTATGCCTCGTTCTCCAATCGGTTCACCCATTTGGACTTCACAGTTTCTTTGGGTGACTCCTGGGCCTTCCTGCGGGATGGCAAGAGGGTCCAGTGTATTTGGGGCTGAACATGATCAAAGTTTGAGTGAGACTCACGACAACTCCCCAAGAGAACATTGGTCTACTCTGCTTGTCAGCCATAAAGAGGCTGACACTACAAATGGGAGAATAAAGGAGTTATTTAAAAATGCAGGTGCCCAACTTGAAATCCTTCAAGTTAGTGTGGAGCTGGTGTCTGGTATTTCAGAGGTGGGAACGCTGTCCTCGCTGTGTTTTCAGAACAGTTCGGTGTCTCTGAGTTTCAGTTTTCCTACCTGAGAAATGAGAGGGGTAGGAAGACCCCCCGCAATCTCTTCTAGTTCTGACATTTTCACATGGTATGAGAGCAGTGGAGAGGGTAATAAAAATAGTTACCACTTACTAATCCTCACAGCATGAGGTAGGTACTGTCAGAAATGCATTATGTTTAGATCTGGAAACTACTTTCTCAAACACACACACACAGATGTGCACACATAATGCACATGGATACACACACATGCACACACACGCACGTGGATATGCACACATGCACATGGATGCACACATGTGCACGTGGATATATGCACGTGGATACACACATGTGCACGTGGATGTACACACATGCACATGTGCACATGGAAATGCACGTGGACACATGCATACACGTGCATGTGGATGTGCCCACATACACGCATGCACATGGATACACACGTGCATGTGGCTTTGCACACATACACACATGCACCTCAAATTCATACAAGGGTAGATGAGACAGGACCTAGATGAAGGGAGGTCAAAGGGGAAAATCTAGAACATTCATCTCCAGTTCCTTACCATTTATTGTATAAACATGCTGCCCACCTTATAAAACCATCACTGGATCTCACGTGGTCCATGTTTCCTGACTTCAGGCTGTGATCTAAAACATATTTCTCAAGCCTTGAAGTTTATGTAGACGAGGGGCTGAGGATTCGTGTTTTGCAAAGAGATGAAGTACACTTTCAGCCCCTTTCTGCTGAGACTTTGAGTGTCAGGAAACACAGGGAACACAGGACCCAGAGGGAGTGAAGAGAGAAGAAACTGGCCTTTGAACCCACTAGTTCAGGAGACTGAAACTCACAGGGCACCATGAATATTCCAAAGCACAGACAACTCAGGAACAGAAAGGGCCAAGTTATTGCTTCATAGGTGTCTCTTCTTTAAAGACTTGTTTGTTTATTTGTTTGTTTCTTAAAATTTCCATTTCCCTCCTGAAAAGGAAAGCTTGTGGCATTTCGACTTCCCTTGGAAGCCTCCATCAGCTTGTCCTGCTGGCCCGTGATGCGTTTGGGATGCCCCAGTGCTCCCAGTGTGGTTGCTGTAACACCTGTAGGGCATGGATCAGGTTTCCTACCTCAGGTGGACCATCACTCAGGTCAGGGGAAAATGCCTCCAAGTGGCCGTGATAGGATTACACAGGGGTTGCCTAGCTCACTGGACTTCGGGCTCCAAGTCTCTAGGCCAGGTTACCTACATTGATACAACCACCCATCACCACCTGCTACACCCAATAGCAGTAATACTTTCACAGCACTCCTCCCTATGTGCCAGGCACTCTTCTAATCAATCCTCACAGCAACCCTCCGAGTTGAATATAATTCCCATTGTACAGATGAGGAAACTGAGGCACAGAGAGGTCAATAACTTGTCCAAAACCAGAGTGCTGGAGAGTGATAGAGCCAGGCATGAACTGGGGTAGTCTGGTTCCCTCCAGACTACCCTGCACGGCCTTTCAGTTGCAAGATATTCTGACTCTACCCTCAGGGAGAAGTATGATCTCATGTTGAGTCTCCTCAGATACTACATGGCTGGACAGATAGCAGTCATAACGCTCACCCTTCATTTTTCCATTTCCTGTGTTTTCTAAGCAGAGGAGTATTAGAAGGTATTGGGAGGAGACACATAGGGAGTTGGGGTTTAGGGGTGTTGGGAGCATTGGAAAGAGAGCTGACAATTGGAGCAATGCCATCAGAGCCTGTGATTCTCTCCCCCTTCCTGAAGGGTACAGACTAGATCCCAGAGGGCGAAAGCGGCTGCTCCAGGTCACAGGGTCATCCCTCACCCCAGCCCGACCTGACCGTAACCCCAAGTGTTTCACCACCAGGGCACACTGCCTGGGTTTCCCTGGCAATTAGGGAAACTGGTGTTTGGATTTCATACACGCCTCTAGGAGAGAAGGAGGCATCACGGTTTCATAGACCTTTCCCCCAAAGGGACTTTAAGACCTCCACAAGCCTCCACCCGCAAAGTCAAGGGCCCAGGCGCGGTGGGTCGGTGGGTCGGAAACACGAAATGTTACCCCCTGTCTCAGATGTCAAAACCTATTTACTGAAGTGCTTTCTTTTTCCTTTTTCTAGAACAGAGCCCAGCTAAAAGCCCTTTTCACCATAACAACAGAAGAAAAGATCACGGTAGGAGAAAATCTTTGACCTGGACACCCGCTTTATGCCCCCAGTGTGTCTTTTTATGTCTTTGGTGTGTGGTCTCTTGCTGTCCTCAGAGCCAAGGGTAGAAGCCTACCGCTGGCCTTAGCCCCCCAGACACGAGCCAAGGCTGGGGGCTCTGTGCAGTCTGGGGTCCCCCAGTGTGGCCTGAGGCTGTCTGGCTAGTTTCCCAGATGACCCTTTCATCTGGGCAAGACGGGTCGGTCACTGCCTGGACAGGCTGGGGCCTCACCCACCCATCAGCCGGCTGGTACCCGCCCTGTAGTGTTCACCCCATGGCTAGTGGGTGGTCATGTTTTGTCTTCCCAGAGCTGCCCAGGGCCCTGCAGGCCTGCTTCTGCTGTTCACCATTAACATTTCTCCATTTTTGTTCATCATTCAATCACCCACAGCTCACGCATTCACTCATTCACATGTTCATCAAGTGTTTATTCACTATATAACCACGCTCCACATTTCTTAAGCACCTACTAGGTGCCAGGCATCCTAGGCAGTCTTCATTTGCTGAATTGTGACATCTTCACCATAATCTGAGGGAAGAGATTGTATTTTAAATCACCTCCATTTCATAGATGGAGAAACTGAGGCACACTTAGGTCAAGTCATTTGCCCAACGTCACATGGCTAGGGTATCAGTGTTCCCAAGACCACTCCCAGGTGCAGTGATTCCCTAGGAGGGCTCACAGGACCGCACACATAGTCTTACTCAGGCTGATTTATGACAGAGAAGGGATGCAAAGCAGAATCAGCAGAGGGAACAGGGACTCAGGGCGAGGTCTGGAGGACACCAGGTGCAGGCTTCCAGGGTCCTCCCCCAGTGGAGACCCGTAGGACATGCTTAATTCCTCTGGCATCAGGTTGTGACAGCGCATGTGAAGTGCTGTCTACCAGGGAAGCTCATCAGAGACCCAGTGCCAGGGTTTGTACTGGGAGCTGGGCACGGGGCACCCTCTGCCTGGTACCTCCCAGGAGGACAGCATGTATTCAGTGCACACCACATCCTTTGCCCAACAGTTTAGGTCCTGTGAGCCCCTCTTATCAGGAGATGGTGGGAACCCTCTGAAACCTGAGTTCCCAGACACCAGCCAAGGCCCAGCACCTTAAGCAGGCCTCCCAGAGGATGGAAGTCTCAGACCTGCTGTGTGAACGCCATTCTGCACAGGTAGTGTTAGAATAAGATATGAACCCAGGCCCTTTGGCTCCAGAGCCCTGTTGCTGGGCAGTGGGCCACACTGCCTCCTAGTGAGCCGAATGGCTGCACAGATGAGGCCGGCACAAAACCCGAGTCAGGCACACAGGTGCAGACAGTTCTCCGGGCGGCACCATGTCTGATTGCTTCCTGCATCCCGCATGGTGCCTTACACTGTGGGTGGCACTCAACAGGTAAATATCCCGTGACTGAGCTGACTGTTGTCAGTGCTGCGTGATTGCAATAACGGTCAGAGAACATTCATTTAATCAGTATTTATGAGCCCTTCCTCCGTGGCCCAGACCTCCTCACATAGATGGAGACGAGCCATACCCCGGTCTTCAGGGCTGTCTCCAGCTCATTGCCTTCAGGAGAAACAGGCATAGGTGGCCCCCCTGGGCTGCAGTCCCATGGGTGCAAGGCTTGGCAGTGGAGCAATGGGTTGGATTTCAGCCCCACTGGCCCCTGGGCCAGGTGACCTCTGCCTGTGGACCGTGTTCAAGGAGGTCATTATCGAGTGGGGAGATGAGACGTATGCAGGTGATGGCCCTAGAGTGTTGTGGGAACAACAGGCCCTTGCACCAGAGGCCGGGACTTGCATCCCTGTTTTTCCATGCATTGTATGTGACCTTGGGCACATTACTTACCTCCCTGGACCTCAGTATCTTGGCTGTAAAATGAGAATAGTAATAGTACCCGCTTCATAGGGTGGTCGTCAAAGTAAACGGATTGATGCAGGCAAAGCGCTCGGCACAGTGCCTTGCATCCTGTAAGCGCTCAATAAACATCATCAGTATTATTTCACACGGAAATAACGCTGCTGTGCAAGTGTTCTGTGTTAATTGCGAAAAGAATGTTATGTATCAGGGTCTCAAGCTTAAATTCCCACGAGGGCCGCGCCGGTGCTGTAAGTGTGTGAGTCAGGCCCACGCAACATTCTAGGGCGCAGGGGAGTCTGAGGCAGCCTGGAGATTCCGATCGACCATCACCCACCATCCCTTCCCCACACTGAGACATTAAACAAGGGCAAAAAGCCAAACAAACCACGTACATCAGCTGTGACTGAACTTGTGAGGTTGTGACCCAATGTACAGATTATAGGTGCTGGGGGTACTGACAAGGGAGAAAGGGTGGGCTGGGCGGGCTGGGTGGATGGCAGGCCTCTTGGAGGAGGTAAGAATTCACTTGGATCCTAAAGGAAGGAGTTAATTAAGGGTGGAGGAGAGGTTTCTAAAATATGTATCTGAAGATCTGACGTCAAGGTTAAGCCTGTTTGACTGTCGGTTGGACGTGAACCAAGGTTTACTGGGCTCGAGCACAGGGCCTGGCACCTTTTAGGTATACGTAAGGAGGAGGCTCAGCCCTTGCCAGCTGCAGCGTGTGTTCTAGCATGGTTGACTTGGGCACCTGCAGAGATAACGTCGTTATACTAGGAAAGTGTGACAGTGATGAATAGGAGGAACTCAGCAGTGAGGTATAAGCTCCTCTGACATTTTTATCAAGCAGCTAAAAACTACAAAGCAAAGACATTGAGTAACCCATTGTGTAACTTGGGAACTGCAACACTTGGAAGAGACGCCATCACCTCCTTAATTTCTTATGAATTTCCTGAGGGTGAAACTGATAGATGTCAACTAAGACCCCAAGAAGTCTTCTTACCCTTTCTGCCTCCTGGATGAATAGAGAGGAAAAGAATCCCTCCACCCTGTGCCGGACATTGAGTGCAGGTGTTCTTTTTTTAAAAAATTGTATTGAAGTATAGTTGATTTACAGTTTACAATGTTGTGTTAATTTCTGCTGTACAGCGGAGTGACTCAGTTATACATATACATATACTTTTTCGTATTCTTTTCCATTGTAGTTTATCACAGGATACTGAGTATAGTTTCCAGTGCTATACAGTAGGACCTTGTTTATCCTACGGATAGTAGTTGAGTGGAGGTGTTCTGATTGAGCTGGACTTCACTCCAGCTTCTTGTAATTTGGGGGGCAACTGACAGGATCTTTTGGAAGAAAAATGAAGATGAATTCCCTCAACAGATTTAAATCTAAATGGATAAAACAATTTTTAAAGAGTAAATATCGGTTAATATGCTATGAAAAAAACCATGGGGCAAAACCATGGGTCTGAGTACACAAAATAGTTGAAAACTTTACATTTGAAAACAGTATTAAAAAAGGTCAGGGGTAAACTTGGGAAAATATTTTCAGCATACATTAAAAAGGATTAATGTCTTTATAATATGTTATAAAGAGCTCCTATTCATTAATAAGATAAAGAATGCCTCAGTAGATAGCTATGTACGATATGAGAATTTCTCAAACACAGAGATTTACAGTGTGTGCCCTTGAGCACAGTGGAGGGAACGTGTAACTCCACTGGCAAAACCATTTGGCTTTGGGTTTAACTCAGAGGGCTGGAAGCATGCAGTCGCATATCATCACGTCTGCCTTCTCTGGATCACTTCTTTGGATGACTTACCAGCCTTCTGCCTGTTCAGTCCTGCTCCCCTCCAGCCCATCATCCTGAAACACAAGCCTGCCCACTTTCTATTCTGGAGGGGCTCCCCATTGCCTGCTGGATAAAGCCCAATTCCCTTAAGTTAGGATTCAGGCTCCATCAGGAAAGGTGACCTCTGCTAGCTCCCTGTGCCGTGGGGTTCCTGTGTTTTCCACATCGCTCCGGTTTTACACATGCTGATCCTTTCCTTCCTGTCCTCTGGCAGCTCGTAAACATCCTGCAGGACCCTGACCAACTTTCTCCACCTCTGTGATTCCTTCACATCCCCCAAGCAGGCTGGTGGCACCCCTTGCTGGGATCTAGTGGCATTGGGACATCTGATAAACCTTGTCACTCTGTGACATTGAGACTGTTCCCCTGGTTGGCACTTAATACATTTTTGTTGACATCAGAATAGAATTTTTGCCCAGGGGGAGACTTTAAAGATTATCTAGTTTTACTTCCTCATTTAAGAGTGAAAAAAACTCAGGTCCTGAGCGGCTTTGGGAACTGGCCAAGGTCCTGAAGCTTGATACAACATTGAGGAATGGAACCATGCTGTGCAGTTTCTTCTGTAGTCCAAGCCTTATTCACTGGATTGTAACTTACAGACCTCTGTTAGTGAGTGTGATCGTCTCTGTTTGTGGTTACCTTCAAGCTCTTGCTCTTGCCAGAGTTATCAGAGTTTCTGCCCTCAGAGCTGCCCCTCAAGGGCTGTGGGACAAGGGTCAGCAAGTCACTGACTCCTCTGCTTCTTCAAGCAGTTGAAGGATTTCAACTAAATTACTCCTAAAATGTCTTTCAGAGAAATCATTCTGTATGCTCTCCCCTTCAAACTTTTCCTGGTTTGGAGAGGGGGTGGGATTTAATATATGTCTATTATGGACACTTTAAACAAAAAACCCTTCCACACACACAGACACACACACAGACACACACACACACACAGACACACACACAGACAGACAGACACAAGGAGAAAGTTAGAAGAATAAGATAACATTTCTTCATATCCCCGCCACCAGAGATAACCATTGCTAGCATGGTAGTTTCTTGCCTTCTGCAAGTCTATAAATATATTTATTACATAATTGAAGTCAAATTGTATAAACAATCTTTCCTCATGCTCTTGTAACTTGTTATCGGATTTTAAGCATTTAAAGCATTTCTTTTGAAAATCTTTTTTTTTTGTCTGGCATTGCTCTTCATAAATGCAGTGGTGGAACGCATCAAAGGAATCTGCTACCAGCTAATATGTGATTAAAGTGGTGATAATAACGGATCCTTTTCCAGAGACAAGAAGGAAAGTTAGTGCGGGCTCTGGGGGTGAGACAGCTGGGATCGCTGAGCCATCTCTTTTTCTTTATTCTTAGATAATGAAGTTTAAGGTAGATAGGCTCTTTGAAATTCTGTACTTACAATGATTATCAGTGGAATTTTTCTGCAAGATTTTTGCCCTCATTTTACAGATGGGGAAACTGCAGCTCAGGGAGGGAAAGGCTCAGTGTCCCACAGTGTCGTAGGGGAGGAGCTGAGAGTTGAGCCCGCAATGAGGGCCCAAGTCCATGGTCTTTACGAGTATGTTCTACTGCTTCCCATAGCATTGTTTGTGGTTCTCATCATTTCTCCATTGGCTGTGTCATCCAGGGTCATCCTCCTCCAGGCTTTCTCTTTCTAAAATACTGATATGACCATGTTACTTCCTGGCTTAAAACCCTGCAGGGAGGCCCCTAAGCCTGTAGGATGATGTCGCAAATCCCTAACCTTCTCTTGAAGGCCATCTGGGACCTGGGCTGTGTCTCTTGCCATCTGCAAGTCCTGCCCATGTTGTTCCCTCTGCCTGGCTCACCCTCCTCCTGGCGTGGTTCATTGTCCTCTCGCCACGGGTCACCTCTTGGAAGGTCTTCTTTGTCCTTTGAGCTGGGTTAGGGACTGCCCCTCTTCTCTCCTTGCCCTAGTCACACATGTCGCCCCAGCCTGTGTGCCTGGCCATTCCTCTATAGGATGCTGAGCTCCTCGGAGCAGGGCCTGGGTCTCTTTCCTCCTTGTCTTTCCTTGTCAAGAAAGGTTACCACCACATCTAAACATTGAGTCAAACCTGGCAGTAATTGTGATGTAGCCACTTAATAGAAATTTTCAGGTAAATGGAATTATAGCAAAGCTTGGTTTTTGCAGCCATGAAGTGTGAATTCTGTATTTAAAGCATTGTTCTAAAGATTTCAAAGGAGTTACTTGGCCTCTGATGAAAGTTCAATAAAGATATTGATAGTTAAGTGTAGTTTTGAAGGGATGGCTTTTAGCCAGAGACTCAGGAATTCTAAAATTCTGCCCTGCTAGTCACTTACCGCAAAAGGGTGAGCTGTATACTCAGAGAAGGAGTCAAAGTGTTCACAGCGGCACAAGCCCCTGAGGACTCAATGCAGGGCTCCTGGTAAAAGGCCAGGCTGGAGCCTGAGCCCTGGAGAGGCAGCTGCGGTCTGAAGACTACTGCCTAGACCATGGGGTGTGAATCCTGGGTCTGTTACTTGTTAGCTCTGTGACCTTGGGCCATTTATTTAACTTATTTATACTTTGGCATTGTAATCTGTAAAATATGGATTAAAATAGTGCCCACTTTATACTATTGCCATGGGGAGTGAATGGATAAAACAGGTAAAGCACTTGGAACTATCCTTGGCACTCAGTATCTGCCCAATACATATTAGCTATAATGATGGTGGTGATGATGGTGATAATGATGGTATTGATGGTGATGATGGTGATGTTATGGTAAGGATGATGATGGTGATGATGATGGTGATGGTGGTGATGGTGTTGTTGATGGTGATGATGATGGTGGTGGTGATGGTGATGTTGATGGTGATGATGATGATGGTGATATGAGCCATTATGGGGATTTTCCTTCCCATAAAGCTGAATCTTGAGATTCAGTCTTCTTTGGCCATTTATATGGAGGAGGGAAGTTGAAGACTAGAGGCGTTGTGGACAGGTCAGGGGATCAGGATCTAGCTTAAGTTAGTAACAGAGGTAAATGAAGAAGGTTGAAAAGAAGAAAGTGGGACTTGTGAGTGGGCTTGTCCCAAGTAGGCAGTCGTTACCTAGGTTTGCTTATCACCTGGTATTGGAAAGTAGGAATTGCAAGATCTCAAGGTGGAGATTCAGAGAAGGTGGAGGTGGGAAGAGGAGGAGTGAGGTGGCTTGTCTTGGCTGTTCTACTTCCTAAAGCAGGAAAGGGAGGAAGGGAGGGGGACTTTGAGAGAATGAGTTAGTTTTGTTCCTGATTTTTTTAGTACGTGGACGCTGCCTGCCTGTAATTCTGTCCCAATATCTGTTTCTGGTTCTCATCCATCAGACAAGTAACTTCTACCACGGTGTGGGAGGTTGAGACTAAAAATGTGTTTAGAAAACCACACAGCCCCCTGGACGGCAAGTAGTGTAATGTACCGGGGAGAACACAGACTTTGGAATTAAGCAGAGCTAGTCTGTCCCTCTTTAACTATGGACTTTGATTAACTACCTGATCTCTTTGCATCTCCATTTATCTATCAGTGGAATGGGAATAATACATCCCCTGCAGGATTGCTGAAGATTGAATGAGATAAAGCAATACCACACTTTTTCAGTTTCCTAGGGCTGACATAACAAATTATCACAAAGCTTAGAACAACAGAAATTTATTCTCTCACCGTTCTGGTGGCTCGAAGACTGAAATCAAGGTGTCAGCAGGATCGTGCTCCCTTTGAAGACTCTAGGGAAGAATCCTTCCTTGCTTCTTCCCGGCTTCAAGTGGCTCCTGGAAATGCTTCCTTGGTTGTAGCTACGTCACTCCAATCTCTGCCTCCATGGTCACGTAGTCTTTTCTCTGTGTGTGTCTGTCTCCAAATCTCCCTCTCCTTATAAGGATACAGTCACTGGATTTAGGACCCACCCTAATCCAGTATGACCTCATCTTAACTTGACTATGTGTGCAAAGACCTCATTTCCAAATGAGGTCACACGCATAGGTACTGAGGGTTAAGATTTCAGCATAGCTTTTTGGAGGACACAGTTCAACCCCCTACATGCATCTAGCCCAGGGAGTGGCATATTGTAGGTGATCAAATGTCATTCATTCCCTTACCTCTCTATTCTTCTCCCTAAGGCTGTAAAATTAGAAGTGTTTGCCTTCTGTCAGTAGCGAACTTTGAAGACAAATCGCTGATCTATAGCCTTTTGTTCTCTTTAGACACAGATGTTTTGTCTCCTTTCCATCAGTATTTTAATGTAACCTGTTTGCACTGCTTTTCATAGTTACCCAGTTTATTGATTTTCTTCTTATCTGATAGGTTCACAAATCAGAGCTTAGAAGGCTATTTCCAGTGCAAATGGAGAACTTGCGTTTCAATTTGGTGCTAATGAAAATGTAAGATTTAGAATCAGGATGTTTGAGTCTGAAAACAGAATTGGTTTCCTGACCACCTCTGATAACAGCCTCTATGGACAGAGGCTGATTCATCATAGGTGAGTCATATGTGGCAACACACTTTGATTCAGGTTCCAGTAATTGTCTGGACCGAAGCTCCTGTTCCCAACCTAACTTGGCTTTGACTGTTTGGAAGGTCAGGTTGGCTTTGTTGGTCTGTCAGAAAAATTTAACCTTAACTACAGTGTGCATTGTGACCACAGTAATGAGGAATGCGTTAGTTGTCTTCCAGCTCCTACATAATGCATTAAATGTTCCCGTAATCTGCAGCCACTTTTTTACTGAAGCATAGTTGATTTACAATGTTGCGTAAGTTTCAGGTGTACAGCAAAGTGATTCAGTTATACACATATATATTCTTATTCATATTCTTTTCCTTTGTAAGTTATTTAAAAATATTGAGTATAGTTCCCTGTGCTATACAGTAGGATCTTGTTGGTTATTTTACATATAGTAGTGTATATATGTTAATCCCAAACTCTTAATTTATCCCTCCTCCCAACCTGTCCCCTTTGGTAACCATGAGTTTGTTTCCTATGTCTGTGGGTTTATTTCTATTTTGTATATAAGTTCATTTATATCATATTTTTAGATTCCACATATAAGTGATATCTTAGGATATTTGTCTTTCTGTCTGGTTTAATTCACTTAGTATGATCATCTCTAGGTCCATCCATGTTGCTGCAAATGGTATTATTTCATTCTTTTTTATGGCTGAGTAATATTCCATTGTATATATGTACCATGTCTTCTTCATCCACTCATCTGTTGATGGATATTTAGGTTGCTTCCATGTCTTGACTATTATAAATAGTGCTGCAATGAACATTGGGGCCTGCAACCATTTTGAATTAAACTTGTCACAGGTTGGCTTCTCTGGAAGCAGATGCCAAGACAGAGTTGGGGTATAACATGGTAACCAGTGTGCAGAAAAGTTGACATAGCTGGCCTGAGACTGCTATCCTTAGAAAGCCCTACTTACAAAGTTAGCCCTTGGCTGGCATCTGGGAACTTGGATTTCAGGATGATTCTCACCATTTACTGAACTATGGGTGGCTCACCCACCTAAACTGTTTTTATAAAGAATATATTTTATGTTGAACACCTCATTTCCGTCTGGAGTCTGGGATTTTGGTACATGCCAGGCAGAGGGTGCCTAAGCGACTAGTCCTGAATAAAAACCCTGGATACCGAGTCTCAAATGAGCTTCACTGGTGGACAGCGTTTATGCTCATTGCTGCAGGAATTAAGTGTGCCCTTTGTAGCTCCGCTGAGAGAGGACCTTAGAAGCTTGCTCCTGGTTTCCCCGGACTTTGCCCCACATGCCTTTTCCTTTTGCTGAGTTTTCTTTGTATCCTTTCACTGTAATCATAGCTGTGAGAATGATTATATGCTGAGTACTTTGTGATTATATGCTGAGTACTTTGTGATTATATGCTCAGATTATATGCTGAGTCTTAGTGAATCATCTAACCTGGGGGTGGTCGTGGGGCTCCCCCAACACAATCAGATCACCTGCGAAGGGGAGGAGGAGGAAGCAGGTTTGGGCAGAGAAAGAAGTCAAGTGTGATCCAGGCTGACAAAGCTTCACCTTGCAGAGAGCTGTGGGGCAAGTGTTGTCACCTGTCTGAGCGTACCTTATCAGGCTAAATGGCTGGCCATTATGCCTCTGCCTTGTTCTGTTACCAGATGTCGGCATGACCTAGGTGAGGTGGCTCTCTGCAGCTGATCTAGACCATGAAGTGGGAGGTCTACTGACCACACTGCCCATAGCTGGACACCTAGTCCTTCCCTGAAGGGAGATCTGGGTGGTGCATCTCCTTGTCTACCAAACTTACCTTTAGAACTCATTATTATCGTTTTTTGTCTCCTGATTATACAAGTAATACATGCCCATTATAGAAAACACAGAAACATAAAGAGAAAATTCATCAAGTAATTACGCTCAACAAAATCCTGGAATATTTTCTTCAAAGGTTCCATATGTATATGGGTGTATATGTATTATTTTAATGTAATTGGAATTTTTATGTATATACAGCTTTGTGTCTTCTTTTAAAATATTATGCTAGCATATAGACATTTTTTATATTACTAAAAATTCAGCACGCAGAAGTCAGTTGCTTTTATATACATACACAATGAACAATCCAAAAAGGAAATTAAGAAAACAATTTAATTTACAGTAGCATCAAAAAGAATAAAACACTTAGGAATAAGCTTAACCAAGAGGTAAAAGACTTGTACACTGAAAGCTACAAAACACTGCCAAGAGAAAATTAAAGACCAGTAAGTGGAAAATCATCCCTTGTCCATAGACTGGAAGACTTCATATTGCTATGATCTACAGATGCAGTGCAATCTCTGTCAAAATTCCAATGACATTTTTTTTGTAGAAATAGAAAGAAAACCCATCCTAACATTCATATGAAATCTCAAAGGAACCCAAATAGCCAAGACAATCTTGAAAAAGAACAAAGTTAGAAGTCTCACGCTTCCTGATTTCAAAACTTATTACAGAGCTGCAATAATCAAAGCAGTGTGGTAATGTCATGAAGACAGACATAAAGACCAATGAAAAGAATAGAGAGCCCAGGAAAAAAAAAACCCTCACATCTATAATAAAATGATTTTCAACAAGAGTGCCAAGACTATTCTGTGGGGAAAGGATAGTCATTTCAGTAAATGATGTTGGGGAAACTGGATATCCAAAATAAAGTTGGGGTCCAAAATAAAGTTGGACCCCTACCTTATACCATGTACAAAAATTAACTCATTAATTTTTGTTAATTTTGTTAATTTTGTTAATTTTAATCAAAGACTTAAATGTAAGACCTAAAACTATAAAGCTCTTAGAAGCAAACATGTGGGAAAGCTTCATAACATTGCATTTGGCACTGATTTATTGGATATGACCCAAGAGCACAGGTAACAAAAGAAAAAAAAAACAGATAAATTGGACTACACCAAAATTAATAACTTCTGTGCACCAAAGGACACAATCAACAGAGTGAAGGGCAGCTCACAGAATGGGGGGAAGTATTTGCAAATCATTTATATGATAAAAGGTTAATATCTATACCACATAAAGAAATCCTATGTCTTAGTCTGGGCCGCTATAACAAAGTGTCATAGACTGAATGGCTTATACAACCCACATTTATTTCTCACAGTTCTTTAGGCTGGGAAGTTCAAGGTCAAAGTAGATACGCCAGTAGATATGGTATCTGCTGAGAACCCATTTCCTGGTTTGTAGATGGCCATCTTCTCATTGAATCCGCCTTTGGCAGAGAGCAGAAAGAGCTCTGGTCCATTTGTCTCTTTATAAGGACACCATTTACCTCCCAAAGGCCCCATCTCCTAATACCATCACAAGGGCGGTTAGAATTTCAACATATGAATTTTGGGAATACACACAAACATTCAGTCCCTAATGTCCTACAATTCAATAACAATAATAACCAAACAACCAGATTAAAAAATTGGTAAGAGACTTGAATAGGCATTTCTCCAAAGAAGATACACAAACTGTTTCATTTTTTTAAAGTTAGACAAAGGTAGCTAACTGAATATAACCATTGAAATTGGGAGAAAGTGTAGGGAGGGTTATTTGTAGGTAACAATCCTTCAAAATTTGGGGGTAAAAATTCGTGAGCTAAAATCCACATCTGTCGTAGCAGGAATTCGTAAGTAATGTTGACATATCAAGGAATAAAGATGTCTGCATAATTTTTAGAGTATTTAAGTTAACTAACCATTCTGGTTCACTAAACCATAGAAACTGAAACCAGTATCTCTTTAAGATAGTTGCCTCTGGGAAGTGGGGTTAGAAGAGGATGCAGAAGGACACACAGGATATTTGCTTCTCTTTTTAAACCCTTGGTTTCTGTTAAACACCTTTTTTTTCCCTAGCAGGCATGCATTATTCTGCTTCTCAAAACTTGTAAAATGACTGCATGATTGGCCGTTATGGATAGAATAAGTCATAGAAGCTTAAAATATTTAACCCTTCTTTGTGTTGTGCAGCATTTAGGATACGTCCCATTTGTGTTATTTTATATGATGTTCTTAAAAGCAGCCTTATATATAAATAAATCTTCATGCATATTTCTGGATCAAACCAACCTGTGTATAAGCTTTTATGCCTATTTTTGTATTATCTCCTGAGGAGTGAATCCTGGATATGAAATCACTAGGTTAAAGGGGTGAACATTTTAAAGCCCCTTGTTATGGACACAGACATTTTTTCCCTTTCATTTTTGAGTATAGACATTTTGGTGAGAGCACTCCAAAGGATGGAAGTATCATAAAAATCTTAGTCTCTTTTTGTCCAGGCCTGTTTTCGAGGTCACGTTCTGAAGAAATGACTGGGTAGCGGTCACCACGTAGCATCTCCCTTTCTGTACCAGTAGAGTGGCCTTGGGTCACCCAACCCACAAAGGAAGGCAGGGCCAGAATCACTTACATTTAGTCAGTGAGTGCCACGGGTTAGGCCCTCTTCTAGTGACTTCATTGCACTCTGTTCATGTCTCATGTTTAATCCTCAGTACAACCTTTGGAAGGCTCTTGTCTCTGTCTTACAAACGAAAAGCAAAGGCAAGGAGAGATGAAGTTACTTGCCCCAATGCCACACGGCCAGTAAGTAGCAGAGATGGGTCCCACACCCAGGGGTCTGAGTCTAGAGCCCAAACTTCACTCTCTGTGCTGTTACAGGCCCTTACCTGTGAGAAGCAAGTAGGCTGGGTCAGCCCCGGTCAGTGTCCACAGGAAGAGTGTAATCACACAAGGGGAGAACGCATCAGCATCTTCTTAGTTTCTAGCATATTGCCTGGTACACAGGGGACACCCAGTACCTATTTGTCGGCTAAATAGATAAGCCAAACTTTACACCAAACTCCTCTACATTATTATTTTGTTTAATCTTCATGCTGTGAGGTATTTTTATCCCCATGTTACAGATGAGAGAACTGAGGTTTCCGGAGGTCAAGTCACTTGCCCAAAGTATAGAGCTGTTTCGATAGAGGAGGCATTGTAATTCAGGCCTGTAGGATTTTTTTTTTTTTTTTGGCTGTGTTGGGTCTTCATTGCTGCACGTGGGCTTTCTCTAGTTGCAGCGAGCGGAGGCTACTCTTGGTTGCAGTGTGCGGGTTTCTCGTTGCGGTGGCTTCTGTCTTGTTGCAGAGCACGGGCTCTAGGCTGCTGGCTAGAGTAGTTGTGGCACGTGGGCGCAGTAGTTGTGGCTCGCGGGCTCTAGAGTGCAGGCTCAGTAGTTGTGGCGCACGGGCTTAGTCGCTCCGCGGCATGTGGGATCTTCCCAGACCGGGGCTCGAACCTGTGTCCCCTGCATTGGCAGGCAGATTCCTATCCACTGCGCCACCAGGGATGCCCCAGGCCTGTAGGATTTGAAACCAGAGCTGTTTTTATTTTGCTCAGAGTGTCTTTGGGAGAATTCAAGAAGTTAATTCTTGTGAAACTCTTAGCCTAGGGGTTCTCAAAGGGTGGGAGCTTCCCCTGGGAGCTTGCTAGAAATGCCTCTTCTCGGTTCCTGCCCCAGGTCTAGTGACTCAGAATCCCCGAGGGAGGGGCCCAGCAATTTGTTTGCACAGACCCTGCAGGTGATTCTGATGTGAGCTCCGAGGTAGGAGCACAGCCTTAGCCCCAAGCCTACCCCATGCTGAGTGCAGCAGCAGCTGCTGCTGTCTTTGGCATCACGTTCTAGATCCCAAAGAAATGGTGGAGGGAGGGGAGGAATGTGGGGTGTCTAGAAATTACTGCTTCTCACAGTTGTCATTTGGTGCCAGCCCCTTCTGGCCCATCAGTGGACTCACACTGGTCCCAGGGTGTCGCTGACTGGAGCCCGGAGGAAGCCTTTGAGGAGGGAGAAGTACACTGGGCACATTAAGTGAAGCTCACGTGAACTCTCGAGCTCCCCCTGGCGGGTCATTTACTGGACTGCCTGGCAGCTGGTCTGCCTCCCGCTGTGTGATGCCTCCCCAGCCGCGTGCATCCTCCAGGGTGATCCTGAAGTCCAGAGTGGGCTGCACCCCTAATGGGACGTGTTCCCAGGGCGGGGAGAGCGGACAGCTTTGCGGGAAGTTGAGGGCACCCTGGATTCTTCCTCTGCCCTCTGCAAACTTCTGCCCGACTCAAAACATTTCACAGATCCTTAGTGCTGCCTTAGGTTTGTTACATATTTGATTTGAGAATTTAACATTCCTGAGCACCTGTGATGTGCCAGGCTTGGGGTGGGTGGTCCTACTGTGTGCAAGCCTCCATGCTCAGCTCCTTGAAGTGCTTGCCCCGTTTAACTTGGGCCCGGAGAGGTCCAGCAATGGTCTCAAGGCAACCAGCTAACAGGTGGCAGAGCTCGGTCTAAACCCAGGTCGGTTTCACTAACTCTGCGCTTGTTCTGCTTTAACGCAGTTGTAACTTGACTTGAAAAACGTGAAGTGTGGCCACAAACAAATCTCTCTCTCTTATCCCCATAGGTTCTACCAAACCACGGCCTCCACGCAGCAGGGTTCTTCGTGGCCTTCATCCTCTCCCTGGTGCTGACCTGGGCTGTGCTTTTCTTCATGGTTCGATATCAGTGTCTGAAGGGAAGCATGCTTACCAGACATCAGGTGGGAGTCCGTGTGCATCCTCTCCCTGGAGGGTAGTTGGTTGGTGGTAGATGTGAGGTTGAAGTTGATCCTTCAGTTCAGTCAGTCTCAACTCTGTATCGATGTCGGGACCCCCAGGGAACCGTGAGGCATGCTCATACCCAGGCCCTCCTGCACAGACTCTGACTGCTTTGTCCCGGGAGCCATGCCCAATCATTAGTAGTTTTTAAAAGCTCCCTGGATGATTCTAACAAACGACCAGGATTGGGAACCCCTGCAGTCTGACTGAATAACTGAGCGCCCACCTGTATGGCCAGCTGTGCACTCATGCCACACCCTGACTCAGGTCCTGGTGTACCCTTCCCTCTGAAAAGTCTTTGAAGACTTACTTTGTTTGACCTCAGGGTGAAGCCCGGATGCCTTAGCATGGCTTATAAAGAAAGTCCCCTGTGGTCCAGCTTCACACCTCAACTTCCAGCCCTACCCAATGACTGCTGAGCTCTCCACGCTCACCTGGATGCTTTTATAATCCTCTCTCCGCTCTTCAATGAGCAGAACTCTGACGCATCCTTTAAGACTCATCTCGGGCCTTGCCTCTCCTTGGAAGTCATCCCTGGCCACTTCCTGGCTAAGTTGGGGACTCTCTCTCTGGGTTCCTGCACTAGCTTTTGGACCCCACCCAGCATTTATCCCCACCTGTGAACTCCTCAATCTCTGTTTTCCTGTCTTGGCCTGGGTTCCCACAGAAGCACATCCTGAGACTAGGACCCAAATGCAAACAGTTTATATGGGAAGTGACCCCAGGAAGTAATGGTAGGAGGTGGGGAAGTGAGGCGGGAAGGGAAGGCAGTCAGTCAAGCTTCCACTGTGGGCACCTGGGGCTTTATCCCACCCAGGATAAAGCCTGAGGGGAGAAGGAGCCAGGGTATTTAGCCATCAAATCCTATTGGTCATTGGTTGACGACAAGGGGGTGAGGGGGCAGGACAAAGGGTAGCGTTATTTCCCTGGCATAGGCTCTGAAAGCCAGCAGGAGCCTTCAGGGGAGGAAGCAGCATAGGTGTTGGCCGGTGGATCTTGGGCTAAAAGGCACTGAACGGCAAGGGCGAGGGGACATGCATGAAGCATGGATGCTGGCTGCTGTAATCCCCATTGCCTTGTACAGAGCCTGGCGCTTAGAAGGCACTCAGTAAACGTGTGAAGGAATGAATGAGCCCCCAGCCAGAGGATGGGCAGACAGAGGAAGGAAAGCAGGGCACAGTCCTAGGGTGAGAAGGCACTGCTGGGACTGAGCACCCTGGTAGGTTGTTTGTTCCTTCAGGGCCATGGAGGCTGCAGCTACTGTGACTCTGTCACTCAGAGGTCCAGCAGCTTGAAAGGAACATCAATCATCTTTCTCCCTCACCGTACAGTGAGGAAACTGAGGCCCGTGAAGCTCAACAACCTGCTTCACGTGGCCGAGTGTAGGCTGGACCTGGCTTCTGAGGACCACCCTGCTGCCCTCTCTGGAGGCTGGCAGTCCTGTGCCATTGTTCATTTTGTTTCTGCTTCCTGGAGAAGAGAGTTGTTATTTCAAAGTGAGGTCAGCCCACAGTCTCCTTGGCAGGCAGAAGTGAGGAAAAGAAAAATGGCCCATCTGAAAAGACATTCCACTTACTCTCCAAAAAAGACATTCCACTTACTCTCCCAAAGCTGTTATCAATCACAGAACAGAACTCACCCTGCTACTTCGATGAAGGAGCAGGATTCATTTCTTGGAGATTAAAGGCTGATTGTTACAACCGCGGGAGGAAAGCACTGTGTGAATTTGACTTAAGATCTGAAGCCTCTTATAGAATTTTTTTTTTCCCGGCATCACAAAACGATCTCTCTTCACATTAAAAAAATTTTTTTCCATCGTGGTAGTAACCAAGGAGACAACATGCTGTAAACAGAAGGCAGCCTTTAGAGTTAGATACACTTTGGGTCAAAAACCAAGCAGGCTCTTTATGAGCTGTGTGAACTCAGATAATGTCATTTCATCTCTCTGAGCTGCAGTTCCATGTACGTAAAGTGGGGGCATCAACACTGACTTGGTGTGACGGTTTCATGGTATGATACATACAAGGCACAGGGACAGGAATTCTTAAATGTTAGTTATAATTATCATGCATTTCTGCAGAAATGATGATGATAGTGAGCAAAACAGATATATCATCTACCCAATCGGAGGGTGAGCTTAATTATCTCTGATGTCACTTCCATGTGACAACTCTATAGTCTGATTAGAAACCACCCAGATCCATGATGTTGACGTCCATCTGCCAACTGTAATTTTCCTCTGCATGATGGTGATGATGATGGTGATGGTGATGGTGATGATGTTGGTGGTGATGATGATGGGGATGGTGATGATGTTGGTGGTGATGATGATGGGGATGGTGATGCTGTTGGTGATAATGGTGATGATGACGATGGAGATGGTGATGATGATGGTGGTGATGATGATGGTGAAGTATTTTTATTACATCTTTATAGTTATAAAGGTCTTTCCATCCATTGCTCTGCTTTATCCACACAACAAGCCTGTGCAGGGCTACCAGAATTATTATCCCACTTCTTTGATGAGAAAATGAGGCTCAAGGAAGTGCAATGTCTTGCCTGAGTCTTACCACCTCACAAGTGGGTGGGGCCAGCTAGGTTCTCTGACTGCAGATCCCCACCTACCCTCATGACTTTTCCAGCTTGTGACATTCACAAGGCCTACTCAATTGTGGTTTCTGAAATTCTCCTGAAGGTTCAGCATCACGAGAGCAAGCTGGAGTGCTCCCAGTTCACCTCAGCTGATGGTATGAATGAAGATCTCATGCTAAATGACCAAATGATAGACATTCTGTCTTCAGAGGACCCCGGGAGCATGCTTCAAGCCTTAGAAGAGTAAGAATTCTAAGTCACATTATACTTCCATGGATATGATGAATGTTTTACCTATAGCAGCATGAGAGCAAACACTGAGTGTATTTCATTCATTAATTCATCCTATTAATCATTAATTTGTCATTCAGTAGTCATAATCGAACAACTGCCGTGCCCTGAACACTATGCTTGGTATTTAAGAAAAGAGATAAGACATAGGTTGAGCTGTGAGGCAGTCTGACCTAGTGGGAAGACAAACACAGAAACAGAAGTGACCATAAAAGTTTGATGAGTACCATGCTAAGATCGGGGCTAGCTGAGCCCAGGAGAAAAAGTAATTACCTCTGAGCGGGTCATGGAGATGCTTCCCAGAGAAAGAGATATTTTAACTAATTCTTGAAGCACGGGCAGAAGTTTTTCAAGCAGATGAAGGGAGGAGAGGCTTTTCAGGCAGAGGAAAGACAGGACAGATGCCAAGATAGGAAGTGACCAAGATGTGTACATTTGGTGAAGTGTAAGGAGCTCAGTATGATTGATGTGTTGATTGGAGTATTGAGTAGTGTATTGAAGGAGAGGAAGTAACACCTTGAGAGGCCAGACCAGGTGATGTGATTGTTGGCTAAACTGAATTCAGTTCTTTTTATTTTTTAATTTTAAATTTTTGTCTATTTATCTATCTGTAATTTACTTTTAAGGACAGGACCTGAGTATCTTTATTTTATTTTATTACTTATTGAGGTAATGTTGGTTTATAACATTATATATTTCACGTGTACAACATTAAATATTTCTACTTCTGTATACCCTGCAGTATGTTCACCACCAAAAATTTAGTCTTCATCCATCACCATACAGTTGATCCCCTTTACCCATTTTGCCCTCCCCCACCATTCCTCTGTGGTAACCACTGTTCTGATCTCTGTATATACATGTTTGATTTTGTTCATTTATTTTGTGTTTTTGTTTGTTTATTTTCTATATTCCACATATGACTGAAATCATATGATATTTTCTTTCTCCACCTGACTTATTTCACTTACATAATACCCTCAAGGTCCATCTATGTTGTTGCAAATGGCAAGATTTCATCTTTTTATGGCTGAGTAATATTCCATACACATATCACATCTTTATCCATTCATCTGTTAATGGGCACTTAGGTTGCTTCCATATTTTGGCAACTGTAGTGATGCAGTGAGCATAGGAGTAAATGTATTTTTTTCAAATTAATGTTTTCATATTCTTTGGATAAATACCCAGAAGTGGGATAGCTGGATTATATAGTGGTTCTGTTCTTTTTTTTTTGAGGAATCTCAATACTGTTTTCCATAATGGCTGCACCAATTTACATTCCCACCAACACTTGTTATTTCTTGCCTTTTTGATAATAGTCATTCCAACAGGTGTGAGGTGATATCGCATTGTGGTTTTAATTTGCATTTCCCTAATAATTCGTGCTATTGTTTTCATGTGCCTGTTGGCCATCTGTATGTCTTCTTTGAAAAAATGTCTATTCAGCTCCACCCATTTTTCAATTGGGTTGTTTTGTTGTTGAGTTGTATCTGTTCTTTATATATTTTGGGTATTACTACTTATCAGATATATTGTTTACAAATATCTTCCATCCGGTAGGTTGTTTTTCGGTTTTGCTGATAGTTTCGTTTCCTTTGCTGTGCAGAATCTTTTTAGTTTGATGTAGTGCCATTTGTTTATTTTTGCTTTAGATTCCTTTGGCTGAGGAGACATATCTGGAAAGATATTGTTAAGACCCATGACCAAGAGCATACCACCTATGTTTTCTTCTAGGAGTTTTATGGTTTCAGGTTTTACATTTAAGTCTTCAATCCATTTTGAATTGACTTTGGTGTATGATATGAGATAGTGATCTAGTTTCACTTTTTTTTTTGCATGTGGCTGTCCAGCTTTCCCAACACCATTTATTGAAGAGACTGTCCTTTATCCATTGTATGTTCTTTGCTCCTTTGTTGTAAATTAATTGTCCATATATGCATGGGTTTACTTCTGGGCTCTCAATTCTGTTCCATTGATCTATATATCTGTTTTTGTGCCAGTACCACACCATTTTGATTACTATGGCTTTGTAATATCGTTTCAAATCAGGGCGTGTGATACCTTCAGCTTTGTTCTTTTTTCTCAGGATTGCTTTGGCTATTCAGGGTCTTTTGTGGTTCCACATAAATTTTAGAATTTTTGTTCTATTTCTGTGAAAAATGTCCTTGAGATTTTGATAGAGATTGCATTGAATCTGTAGATTACTTTAGGTAATATGGATGCTTTAACAATGTCATTCTTCCAATCCACTAGCATGGAATATCTTTCCATTTATTTGTGCCTCCTTCAATTTCTTTCAACAGTGTTTTATAAGTTTCAGTGTACATATTTTCACTTCTTTGGTTAAATTTATTCTTAGTTATTTTATATTTTTTGCTGTGATTGTAAATGGGACTTTTTTTCTTAATTTCTCTTTCTGGTAGCTCATTGTTAGCATATAGAAATGCAACAGATTTTTGTATGTTGATTTTGTACCCTGAAATTTTATGTGTTTGTTTATTATTTCTTTTAGTTTTTTTGGTGGAGTCTTTAGGGTTTTCTATGTATAAAATTAGGTCATCTGCAAATAGTGACAGCTTTACTTCTTTCTTTCCAATTTGGATAACTTTAGTTTTTTTCTTCCCTAATTATTCTGGCTAGGACTTCCAATACTGTGTGAAATAATTTCTCCCTTTAGGTCTGTTAATAATTGTTTTATATATTTTGGTGCTCCTATGTTAGGTGCATATACATTAATAACTATTATGTCTTCTTAGTGAATTTTCCCCTTTATAATTATATACTGTTCATTTTTGTCTCTTGTTACCTTTTGGGCTTGAAGTCTATTTTGTCTGATATGAGTATGGCTACACCCCCTTTTCTGGCTGTCATTTGCTTGAAGTATCATCTTCCATCCCTTCACTTTGAACATGTGTTTGTCTTTAGAGCTGAGATGGGTCTCCTGGAGGTAGCATGTAGTTGGGTCTTGTCTTTTAATCCATCCAACCACTCCATGTCTTTTGATGGGTGAATTCAGTCCATTTACATTTAAGGTTATTATTGATAGATGAGGACTTAGTAGTGCCATTTTATCTTTTGTTTCTGGTTGCTCTGTCTCTCCACTGTTTTCTTTCCCCCTATGTTTCTGTCTGCCATTTTGATTTGGTGGTTTTCTCTGATGTTTTTCTCAGTTTCCTCTTTTTATGTTTCGTGTCTCTGCCCTAGATTTATGTTTTGTGGTTTGTGTAATACTTTTCATAGATAAAATAGTCCTTTTTATGCTGATGGCATCTTATCTTCGTTCAACTCTATGGGTTCCACCTTTTTCCTCTTCCCCTTTTTGTTTTCTCAAATTATCCATTTTTATGTTGTGAGTTACCAAACTGAAGTAGTTATCATTATTTTTTCTGCTTTTTCCCCCTCCTTTAACCTTTATGCTATGATAAAATATTGTAAAACCTATTCTGGGAAAGAGTAACAATTTTCTGATTCTGTTTATCACCTTACTCAAACTTTGGGGTACTTTGCCTTTTTGTTTCTGATCAAAGGGCTCCTTTCAACATTTCTTGTAAGACAGGTCTAGTGGTGATGAACTCCCTCAGCTGTTGTTGTCTGGGAAAACCTTTATTTCTCCTTCATATCTGAATGATAACTTTGCTGGATAGAATATTATTGGGTGACAGTTTTTATCTTTCAGTATTTTGAGAATGTCATTCTGCTCCCTCCTGGCCCATAAAGCTTCTGTGGAGAAATCTGATGATAGCCTAATGGTGATTCCTTTGTAGGAACCTTTTTCTCTGGCTGCCTTTAAAATTCTTTCCTTGTCATTGACTTTTGACAATTTTAGTATAGTGTGTCTTGGAGAGGGTCTTTTTGCCTTGAGGTAATTAGGTGTTCTCTTAGCTTCACAGACTTGTTTATCCAGTTCCTTTCCCAACTTTGTGAATTCTCAGTTATCATTTCTTTAAATAAACTCTCTCTTCTTTTCTCCCTCTCTTCCCTGGAATACTCATTACCTTAATGTTACCCTTCCTAAATGAGTTGAATAGCTCTCATAGAATTTCCCTGTTTTTTTAACATCTTATTTCTCTTTCCTCTTCTACTTGTATCTTTCTAGATTTCTATTTTTGAGCTCACTAATTCTCTCCTCCATATGGGCTGCTCTATTTCCAAAACATTCTAATGCATAATTTACCTTGTTTATGAGTTCTTCAGCTCTAGAATTTCTGTTTGATTCTTGTTTTGAGTTTCAATTTCTTTGGTAAAGCATTCCTTCTATTCATCCATTTTATTTCTCAGCCCATTGAGCTGCTTTTCTGAGTTTTCTTATAGCTCACTGAGTTTCTTCATGACAGCTATTTTGAATTCTTTATGTTAGACCCCCGTATTCCGTGACTTTAAGTTTGGTTTCTGGAGATTGTCATTTTCTTTTTGTGGTGCAGTGTTACCGTGGTTCTTCATGGTGCTTGATGAGTTGTTCCCCTGCCAGTGCATTTGAAGTAGCAAACACCTTTGTGCTTGATTCTGAGCTGCCTCTAGTTAGATCTGAGAGTTGGCACTTTTCATCCTCCACTGCCTCTGTCAGAGGTGTGGCTCCATGTCTTCCTTATCATTTCTTGTGTCTCCGGGTTTGTTGGTGCCTTGCTGTTGCCACTGTCACTGGCATTGCTTCCTGGGGCACCAGGATGAAAGGTTTTTCTGCCGCGTCTGGGAATCCTGGAGTTGCAGGCTCTGCCACCACAAGGGGTAGTAGAGGGGAGCTGGATTCACACAGGCACCTCTGCCTTGTCCAGTGTTGCACAGTTCATGAGCTCTGCTGCTGGGGGTTAGGGGGTTGAGGGGTCAGAGTCATGGGTGCCTCAGTGGCTGGAGGGACGGGGTCCCAGACCCCACTGCCACTGCTGCCCACTTACCTATGGCCATGGGCGCTGCTGCGGCCAGGATGTCAGTCTTGTGTGCTTCTTCCCCCTGCTGCTACTGGGATCTCTGGGGCTGTGGGTTCATCTGCCATGGCTTGGGGGGCCAGGACTGCAGGCACCAGTCCTGCTGTTCCCCCAGTTCTGCCCCCTCTGTGTGTTCCAGTCTGCTCACCTTTAGATGTACAAATGTGTGGAATTCTCTGGCATCCTGTCGGGCAGAGGCACCTTTGTTGCATTGTGGGTGCTTTACGGGTTACTGATTGAAGGGGAGACAAAGAGAGTGTCTCACTCCACCATGATGCTGATGTCCTCCAGTCCACCCATTTATTTTTATTTATTTAACGAATACTTATAATGTTCTATGTATGAGTAATAGAACGTAGAGCCAGACATGGTTCTAAGAACTTTGCAAATATGTATAATCCTCTCAACAACCGTAGGAAGCAGGCATTGATGTTTTTACCATCTTACAGGTGAGGACTTAAGGTTAAAAAGCTTGTCCTAGGGCACACACTAGTAAATGAGAGGGGCAGGTTTCAAACCCACTTGCTGTGGCTCCAGGGTACATGCCCTTAATCAGGGTGCTGCACTGCCCACGATTTCTCCTGGCCAGGCAATGGACACAGTCTGCTGGCTGACTGTAACTCAGTAAGTTTCATCAATTTGGCCTTTCCTTCTTTCACTTCACAGATATTGGCAGGTGACTTCTTTATATGTTCCCTTTTTTCAGTTGTTGCTAAAATTCTCAGTCTTATCTTTTATTTCCTGAAGCATATTAAGTATAATTATTAAGTCTCTGTCTGAAAACTTCATTATCTTTACCCCTGTCCTGTGTCTATTACCTCCTGTTCCTCTTAGTTTATGATCCTATTTTCCTGTCTCCTTGTATGCCTAGGTAGTTTTGACTGTGTGCCAGACATTGTAAACGAAAATGGAGAAGACAGTTTGAGGACTAGGATGATGTTTTCTTCCTCCAGGCAACTAAGGGTTTTATTATGGATTACCTCAATCTCATCAGAAATTGAGTTCATTCGAAGTTGGGCTTCATTTCCTCCAAGGGCTGATCTGTTTCAGGTGTCCTTTACTACTAAGGTATGAATACTAAACAAAAGACTAAGGGATTTTATCATGGTGACATCTCCTCAGCAGTCTTTGGACTCCAGTTTTCATCATCAGAAATTCTGCTCAGCTTTTCAGCCCCTGGGCTGCCTCTTCTAGAACCACAAGATGCTCTTGGGAACACAGTGACCCCAAATATGGGGCTGCCATCTCTGAGCTTCCTTATTCTCTTCCATATTCTCTCTAGATCTTAGCCTCATATTTACTCACTGCCTTGTTAGCTCTCAGATGCTTTCAAACAGATTTTGTTTTTGTCCAACTTTTTTCAGTGGGATAGTTTGTCAAAATTACCTAGACCACTGTTAATAGGAACAGAATCCTTCTTTGTGTAACTCATACTCTCCACAATGAACCAGATACAGTCCCTGTTATCAGTGGCAGCCTAGGAGGGAGATTGGTGTGGAAACAGACAAGGCTCAAAATAGCATAGAGCAATAGGACTGTTGAGTGCATTGGTTAAGACCATGGTCCCTGGAGTTAGGTCAGGTTTAAATCTGGGCTGTATCCCCATATGGCCTTGGTTTACTTGCTTAAGTGATGGCTTAGGATGGAGAAGAGGAGCTGGGTCACAGAGATCTCTGGATGTCAGGGCTCCAGAGTAGGCATTGGAGACCCAGGCAATGGTTAATTAACACGGGTAGATTTTGTTTTAAAAGACTACTCTGAATGCAGATGGCAAATGGCTTAGAGGGGAGAGTGAGGGAGACTTTGCGGGAGATGTTGAGGTGTGATGTCGGGTGGGAATGGTAGACTTGAGGAGGAGAGGGTCAAGTGAGAAGAGCCTACAGAACCGGGTAACTCGTTGTTACCTTACTGTGTGTGTATGCACAGGGTGGGTGCAGTTTGGACATTGAAGGGGAGGGAACATTTTTGGATGACTCCCCAGGGTTCTGGGTTTTGTTTGTTAGTTTATTTATGTATTTGTGTTTGAGGCGGGGGGGACCACCCAACAGTTCCAGCTGCTCAGTAGATCCAGAGGCTGCAGAAGTGTCCAGGAGATTGGAGGAAGGAGAGGGGTTCACTTTCAGGACAGTAGTTAGATGCTGAATCTGGGGCAGAGGTCTTTGGAAGATATATGTATGCCAAATATACCATCTGAAGAGATTGGATTCTCATTTGGTTTTATCAGCTTTTTATTTTTGCTTTCTTTGCTTTCTTGTTGATTATTGACTGCTGATTATTAATACTGGGACCATGTGGGAACTCTTCAAACTGGATTCCATGTACAGCAACCTTTTTCTGAGTCTAGAGTCAAGAGGCATAGCTTCATCTGCCCATTTTCCACTGGGGAGTAATTTCTATGAATTTTGAGTCATTACCATACTGATAAGTTATAATGCCTTATATTCTTGTATAATAACTCATATTTGGGTAGTGTATAAAAATGTACAGTCTCTCTCCCAGGCCTTAGTTAATTTGGTCCTCATCCTGATGCTCTTTAGGGCATCTTATTTTTAGTAGTTGATAGTTGAAGAATCTGATATCAGCATGGCTAAGTAAAGAGGTTTATCCATAGTCACACATCTAGTAGGTGACAGAATAGGTCTCGAGCTCTCTCAGAATTTAATGTTGAGCACGTGATACTTTACAAATATTCCCTGAGCCTCAGTTTCCTCATCTCTCATCTGGAGAAACCATAACCTACTGCCCTGGGATACTGTGAAGTGTACTGATATGAAAGATACATGATGGTAGAGTTTTCACTGCGATGTTGCCTCTAAGCCTGGATCTCAGTTCAAGGGAGATTAGCAGATGCGGAAGAGAAATGTTCAAGATGATCAGCACTTTCTTGAGTCTTTCTCAAGAACATTGCAGATAGAACCGAAAATGGAAGAGCTTGTCACCGAACCAAACTGCGGTCTGCTCCCCTGTTTGCAGTAAAGCCAATCTGCTGACACCTGCTTGTGGTGAAGGAAAGTACAGCTTGATTGCAGGGCGCCAAGCAAGGAGTTCAGGGCAGCTAGAGCTTAAAACCCCGAACTCCCGGGTAGGTTTCATCAAAGAATTCTTTAACTTTTATTTTATTGAAGTATGGTTGATTTACAGTGTTGTGTTAATTTTTACTGTACATCAGAGTGATTCAGTTATACATATATACATTCTTTTCCATATTCTTTTTCATTATGGTTTATCGCTAGATACTGAATATAGTTCCCTGTGCTATACAGTAGGACCTTGTTGTTCATCCATTCTATATATAATAGTTTTCAGCAAAGCATTTTAAAAAAATTTTTATTGGAGTATAGTTGCTTCACAATGTTGTATTAGTTTCTGCTGTACAGCAATGTGAATCAGTTATACATATATATATATCCATTCTTATTTAGATTTCCTTCCCCCTTAGGTCACCACAGGGCACTGAGTCCATCAGCAAGGCATTTTTAAAGGCCAGGTGAGAGAGGAGTGTCCCAGGGTATGTGATCAGCTCCTGCACTGTTCTCTGATTGGTTGATGGTGAGGTAACAGGGTGGAGTCACAAGAGTTAACGTTATCAGTCCTCAGGCACCAGTAGGTCCGGGGGTGGGGGGTGGGGGGCTACATGCTCAAGTAGTTTATTTCTTCCATTTGGTAGGCGTTTTAGCATCTGTAAAACAGCTCAAGAAATGTGCATCCAATACTGTTATCTAGGTCCTTCGGAGAGGAGCTACAGCAGAGGATATGGGGGAGGGGTCTGTCCCAGGAAGGCCCCATAGGGTCCTGCTCTGTTACAAGCTCAGAGGCAAAACTGAGCATCTGTGTGATCCTCTCTCCATGGAACCTGATGGTGAAGAGACATGGACCCAAGATAGAATCAGAAACAGCGAGTGTGGCCTCCTCGTCTATAGAGGGACCGCTTATCGGCCCGAGAGGAGAACTCTGTTGCGTCTGACTCACAGCACTTTGTGGGCTGAGGGTATTCTACGCAGAGAGGGGCTTTCCTCCCGCTTGAAAGGCAGCTCCTTCCCAGCTGAGTGAGTGCCTCGGTGCAGGGCCAGGCCATCAGCTTCGTGAGTGCTGGGCTGACCTGGCACCCAGCTGGGAATTGGGCCTGTTAATCCATTGCTGGGTGTCATGGTTGTGCAGCCATTCAGTTGTGAGCCTTCATTTTAGCTGAATTCCCTCATCAGAATGCCAAGGGCGACAAATTAAAATCCTCCACACTGTCTGAGAGAGCGGAGGGAGGACAGGCAGTGGGGAGAAGGGGGGTGGTTATGGCAGTGATTCGTAAATATCTCTCATTATATTAAGTGGTACGAGCAGGTGATTATCAATGTATTTTGTAACTAAAAGTCTGTTTTCTTCCAAAACTTGAAAATGAGTAGAGTGAAATGATTTGGTTTGTGTGAGCAGCACTTAGATGTTTCATTTTGCGAGTAGACCAGACTCTGTCACCTTCTGACCTGAGGAATTAATGAAGCCAAACCCAGTTTTTGTACGCTGACACCGAATTAAATCTTGGAGACAGAGTTTTGGGTGAAGTAGAAAAGAATAGCTTTATTTCTTTGCCAGGCAAAGGGGGCCACAGTGGGATATTGCCCTCAAAACTGTGTGTGCCAACCTGGAGCAGGTAGGGAGAAGTTTTATAGTAATAGTTCAAACAGGGCGTGATCAGCTCGTGGACATTCTTCTGATTGGTTGGTGGTGAGGTAAGCAGGAGTCAGCATCACCAACCTTCTGGTTCCAACCGGCCTGGGGTCTACGGGCTTGTGGGCAGCACACAGTTAATTTCTCCCACCTGGTGGGGGTCTCAGTATCTGCAGAAATGTTATGTGTATCCCTTGAGGGGGAACCAGCACCCTGCCCCAAGGCTGCACTATTTCTTGACTGTTCCTCCCTTGTCTAGTATCCTCTCCTTTCCCTAATTAACATCTGTTTGAACCTGCCCTTTGGTACTCAGGGAAGGTCATAGAGGCTGAATGAAACCTATTTCCTGTGATCAAGAAATGGGGGACACAGAAAGGCTTTTTGCCCAGGAGTACCATAGGGTCTTGCTCCGTGTCATTAGTACTATAAAATAGGAAAGTATTGATCATCTCGGTTTTGTTTTAGATTCAAGAAGTGTTAGCCTATGAAAAGCTAACACTAAATATAGGGATAAAGTCTTCCTTTATCCCTATATTTTATGAGATTATTCTCAGCTGCTGCAATTTGCTGATCCTGGTGTGTGAATGCAATAGGGATATTGGGGTTCACCAAGATTTTATTCTTGTAAATTACTTAGTAGCTCTGGACTTTTATATTTATTTCTCCTTGGGAACTGATCTTATTTTGTCTGAGGAGTGTTTAACATTGATTATCAAGCATGACCTGAAAATCCTCACCTAGAGAACTAAATTTTCTCCTCGCTTCCTCTCCCATCTCTCTGCCCTCCCTCCCCATCCTGACACTCAATATTTACTGCATGCCAGGTCTGTTTAAAGCACTGTGATTGGACGCTCATTTTGGGACCTGGTGATTATTTTAAAAATCGTCACGTTGCCAATTACTTTTAATCTTTCCATCTTGATTTATGTCAGGCTTAGAAACTCCCAGAAAGAAATATGTCACTCAGAATGTCAGGGGATTAATATGCATGGGAATCTGTGATAGTCTCCCCACTAAAAATAGAGGTTTTCTCCAGCAAATCATTTATCCCATTTGTAATTCTTACCTGAGGTTTAGCTGGGATTCTAAATAGGCCTGTGATTTGATTGCCACCTCATTTCCGAGACCCATCAGAGCCATAACTTTGCCCTATATTGCTGATTTATTTTTGACAAAGAGCATTTCCTTGGTTTGCTTGGTTGTTTATCTTTTACATTGTTTATTCATAGGCTGCCTCTTACACAGAGCATTTGAGGAAGGAATATTTCCTTTGATATTAATCAGGCTCCCCAGCTATGGTTATAATGGAGGTGGCTCAGCCCCAGTCATGCTGGGACAGGAGAAAGGAGGAAATGACCACGCCTTGCTGGTCCTGGAAGCTTCTGGAAGCATAGTGTGCCCATAGGGTTTTAGCTCCAGCCTTGCTCTGGCTCTGACCACCACCAAGCATCTCACACCCATGCCCTTACTTCATCCTCATAGCAACTCTAACAAAGGAAGCTGACGTTCGGGAAGGTTTATTGGTTTTGCCTGAGGTCACACAAGTGGTGATAGATTTTGTCCAGGCCTGAGTGCTTTCAAATCCACCGTTCTATTGACAGAAGAGCTTTTTAAAGACTGAGCTTAGGTTTTTCTAGAGAGGCAAAGAAAAATAGGAGTAGCTAGTAAGTCCAGGTCTGTGTTTATTTCCTTTGTTATTAAAAGGAAGCTTACTGTTATCTTTCGATGCTACCGACATTACCTTCTAAACTGCCTCAGAATCATGTTTTGTACTGAAATCGAGCAAGACCCTGTGGGGCTCCTGGCACAGAAGTCTTTATGTCCCATTTCTTGACTCTAACCTCCATGACCTTCCCTGAGCTCCAAAGGGCAGATTCGAACAGTTGCTAATCCACAAAGGGAAGGGATGCGAAGACAAGGGAGGGGCAGCCAAGAAACAGTAGTGCAGCCTTGGGGCAGGGTCCTGGTTCCAACTCAAGGGATACACATAGCAGTGCCTTTAAGCTCTTTAAGATGTCCACGTTCTTCATAGGAGAAGGACCACCTGAGGCTACATTAAAGGAACCAGAGAAGCTCATTGAGAAGATTACCTGAGACCAGATTAGAGGTGCAGGCCAAGCATACATCCTAATCTTATCAGCAACCCCACCCTTGAACCGTTGCTATAAAACTCCCCATCAAATCCTCTTGGGTTGGGACACATAGTTTTCAAGGTCAGGGACCTGCAAATCCTCCTGGGTTGGGACACATAGTTTTCAAGGTCAGGGACCTGCAGTGTTCCCCTTTGCCTGGCAAAACAATAAAGCTATTCTTTTCTACTTCACCCAAAACTCTGTTTCCAAGACTTGATTCGACACCTGTGCTGAGAGGCTGAGCTTTTGGCATCAGTACCAAGTGGGTGTTCAGAGTATTTGTAAAACTGAGGTTTTTAAACATGTGTCTAGGCATACCTGGGAGATACTGCAGGTTCTGTTCCAGGCCACCGCAGTAAAGCGAGTTCCATGAATTTTTTGGTTTCCCAGTGCGTGTAAAAGTTATGTTTACATTATACTGTAGTCTATTAAATGTACAATAGCATTATGTCTAAGAAAACAATGCACATACCTTAATTTAAAAATACTTATTGCCAATACAACAGGTCAATAAATTGGAGACGAGGTGTTGAGGCAAGGAGCATGACTTTATTCGGAAAACCGGCAAACCGAGATGATGGTGGACTAGGGTCCCCCAAAAAACCATTTCGTAGGGGTCTGGATGCCAGTTTCTTTTACAGAATCAGAGAGGGAGGTAAAGTAAAAGGGCAGAATAGAGAGGGAGAGGTGGAGAGGAAGTAAAGTAAAAAGGGCCATCAGTCTTGCAAAACATCTCCTGGAATGGCCAGCCTAGGGGAGTGGGGAGGGGATGTGTTAATTTCTTCTTTCTTGCAGCCATCCACAGGTGGGTAGGGTTCCCTGAAGCAGGCCATTATGTATGATTATAATAACAAAAGCAACAAAAAGCAAAGGCTAAAGTCAAAGAAAAGGATCCAACGTGGAGTCAAAATTGGCTCTTCCCTGTTACAGGTTATTAATTGGCCTCATTTCAATATTGTTGTGTCTCAGGGAATAAGGAGGACGGAAGAGAGGGAGAGATGAGGGAATGGCCAATCTGTGGAGCAGTCAGAACACACACGGTATTGGTTAAGTTTGCCATCTTGTATGGGCGCCGTTCGTGGCGCCCCAAAGCAATTACAATAGTATCATCAGAGATCACTGATCACAGGTCACCTTAACAAACATAATAATGATGAAAAAATCGGACATATTGTGAGAATGCCAAAATGCAACACAGAGACAGGAAGTGAGCAAATGACGTTAGAAAAATAGCACCGATAGACTTGCTCAGCACAGGGTTGCCACAAAGCTTCAATTTGTAAAAAATACTGTAGCTGTGAAGTTCAGTAAAGCAGAGCCCAATAAAACAAGGTCTGCCGGCATTGAGTAGTTTTTTATGTACCAACCATATGATGCTTTTTACAATCACTGTTGGTTAATTTGATGGCAAAGATTAGAAGGTGCAAGGCTACTCAAACTAGAACCCCTAGGATGTAGGTCTGTCTGATGTCCATCCTACAGGTTCCATATATACTCGTGGAATTGAGGAATGATGAGGGAGACTCAGCAGGACCTGATGATGGACTGAGAATGGGGTTTGAGGGAGAAAGGGCCATCAAGGATGATGCCGAAGTTTCAGCCTGACAAACTGGGAGAATGTGGTGCTATTTCCTAAGATGAGGAAGGAGAGGGCAGGATTGCATTTTGAGGAAAAGATTGGAAGTCAGTTTTGGACATGGTGACTGAAAGATGCCTTTGAGACAGCCAGATGGAGGTGTCAGGTGGGCAGTCAGCTGTGTAGGTCTGTTATTGGCTGAAAGTCTGGATGGAGGTGCTAGGTAGAGATGGGGGTTCATGGGGGAACTTATGGGAGAGGACAGGGAAGGAAGGGAACCAGGACGATCCCCTAAGGAATGCCAGCATTTAGAAGTGAGAAAAGTAAGAGGAACCCAGGATAACAAGGAGGTCTGGAAAGTCAAGAGAAAAGGGGTCCTAGAAAAAAGGGGTGACTGACCATGCCTGATATTGCCTGGAGTTCAGTCAAGTGTCTTGCTTTCAGCTACTGGGATACCATTGAAGATCAGAGCAGCTCTCGGGGAGAGGCAGGGGCAGAAAACCAGAACAGAGTGAGTAGAATGCTGACAAGAAGTATGGGCAGCTCCTTCAAGGTGCTTTGCTATGAAGGGGAGCAGAGAAACGGAGCTGAAGCTTAAGGAGAACATGGGCCCATGAGAGGGAAATGCTTAAAGCACTCTGGGTGGATGCAGAGACAGCTGAAGGTTGGTTGTAGAGCCCAGGGTTTAGGAACTCAGGCTGAGAAACCAGGCCTCCTGGTTGGGGTCCGAGTTCTGCCACTTGCCGTTGTGTGACTCTGGTTGCCTTTTCTATAAAATGGGGATAACTGTGCCTGCCTCAGAGAGTGCTGGGACAGTGGCTGGTCCCCTGCTCTGCACAGAAAGGGCTTTTCCAGGTGAGCAGGAGAGGGGCGAGGAGAGTGTGGTATTCTCCTGTGGCTGCTGTAACAAAGCACTATAAACGATGGCTTCAAGCAGCAGAAACTTATTGTCCCACAGTTCTGGAGACCGGAAGTCCAAGGTCGGTTTCACCGGGCTGAAGTCAAGGTGTTGAAGGGTTGCATTCCCTGCAGATATTCCTGGGGAGAGTCATTCCTGCCTCTTCCAGCATCAGGGGGCAGCCAGCAGTCCTTCACTTGTGGCCGTATCACTCCAATCTCTCCCCCATGTGGCCCCCTCCTCTTCTGTATGTATCCAATCCCTCTGCCTCTTCCTAGGAAGACACTCATGATTGGATTGAGGGCTCACCAGATAATCCAGGATGGTCTCCCCAGTCATGATTATTCACTTACATCTGCAAAGATCCTTTTTTCAAATAAGGCCACATTTACAGATTCCAGGGATTAGGACCTGATATCTTTGGGTGGCCATTATTCCAGCAAATGATCAGGAAATCTCAAAAGAATGAGGAAGGGAGTGGAGACTTGACGGGTCTCATGAAGAAGTGAGAGGAGGGGGTCTGTGGGTTGGGGTTTTCAAAGAGGTGGGTTACAGCATTGTTTCTGGAATGTTCCTGAGGGTTCTCTTCAGACAAGCACTGTTGGAAACGGTCTTCTCTCTGTTAAGAAGTAGTTGGTCCAGGGCTCAAATGTGAGTCTTCGGACACCAAGGCTGGGTACCCTCTAGTGCTTCCTCATTGTCTACAAAGCATTTGATGGAGAGTCTTCTCAAAATAAGCGAAAGGAGACTTCCCAGGAGGGAAAAGGGTCCTGATCCAGGTGGGGGCAGCCTTCCCCCTCATGGTACAGCTTCCCCACTTCCCTCAGTGGGATTGGGATAGAAGTGGCAGCTTGCAGGTGGCAGGGGTTCAGAAAATACTTATGGCCTTGAAGAATCGCACCTCGTCGCCTGGGGCCGGATGTCCCACTGGAGACTAGTGGGGTCGTGATGGGTTTTAGGAGGCCAGTAAATAACTCCCTCCTCTTTTCTTCCCAAATTCTAAATGACTTTGAGGATACCTCTTTCCCTTCCCTCTCCTCCCCTCCCCCCTCCCTTCCTCTCCTTCCCCCCTCCCTTCCTTCTTTCCTTTTTCTTCCTTCATTTTTTTTTCTTCGTGTATTGATTAAGCATCTAGTATGTGTCAGATACCGTGCCACATGGTGGGGACACAAACAAGAGTCACCCGTGCTCCCACCCCTGGGCCCCCGTCGGGCCCTCACCACATGGTTTTGTGATGCCCAGATTGTGTGTCTGTTTCCACATTAGACCCTGAGCGCTCGGAGGGAACCAGTCTGGTGGTACTAGGTAAGCATCAGCCATCGTCTTGTGAATGAATGAGTGGGTGAAATTCGCACTGGATGTTGAAGGGTCATTGAGACATTGTCAGGAAGTGAATGGGCTCTTAAGAAAATAACCCAAGCCTGGGCCGTTCCTGGCTTTCTGGAAGGAGCAATTTCACCTAGAGCATCAAATGGCCAAGCATCTTGCTACACAGGCCGACTGAGGCAGAAAGCAGCCCTGTCCTCACACCTGTGCCTTGCCCTGGGTCCCACCAGTGCCCGACCAGCCAGAGGGGGATTTTCATGGGGACATAATGAGACCGCTGCTGAGAAGAGCAGCAGCAGTGCCACTCTGGTTTCCATGGTGACTCTCACTCGTCTTTGCAGCCAGGTGTTTGTCGGAGAAGTTCTGTGTCCCACAGACACCTTCTTTCGGCAAGTGTTTACCGAGCTCCCGCTGAGTACTTGGCGCAGAGCTGGGTGAGGTGCTGGAGAGAAAGCCAGACCAAGTGAGGACCCTACATGCAGCCGTCTGTGGGGAGAATCAACCCAGACGACTAAATGCAGTGCAGGGAGACGCGGTGCAGGCTGGGATGATCGTCGACTAGCACCCTCACCCCCACTGCAGCCCCTCCGCTGTGTGCCAAGGAGTTACAAATGGTCCATTTAACAACTGCAGGCTGTGATGGGTGTGCTCTCTGACTCAGCATCTCCCCTTCCTCACAACACCCCTTCCAAATCACAAGGTTCGTGCATCCTCTTAGGAGTTTCTTAGACATAACAGGAATCATCTCAACAGTTGGGCGTGTCTGAGGGGTCAGTAAACAGCTCCCATCTCCCACTGCCTTGAGTTCTGAGCCAATTGGGAGATAAGACATATATCAGGCATGTTGTCCAGTCCAGCCAGAAAAATCACCCATCACTTTTATTGCTTAGAAGAGCTAGGCTGGAGGATGCGGCTTTTATCTGGAAGCATAGCCAGCCCCACTGCAGGCCTCTCCCTAAAACTGACTGCAGGGGATTCCTGCTTCGGTCCTCCGTCACTTCCGCTCCCAGATCTTCTCCACGTGGAAGGGCCGTAAGCAGGGGGAAAAGGCACATGGCCCCTCCCCAGCACAGGCTATCAGTCAGCTGCAGTGATGGACACTAGTTCATGGAAGTTTGTGTGTGCTGGCAGGTAGGGCTGGGTGCTCTGGGTGTGGTGGTGCTTCTAGCCGACTTCTGAGGCCCTGGCCTGGGCCACCATCTTGACATCACTACCCACATTGGTCTGGCACCAGCCACAGAGAGCGGCCAGAAGAGATGTTGTCAGAAGCGACCCAGAAATTCATTCTGTCCTGCAGGGACACGTAGTCCCTGACTCTGATAACACCCATGTTTGCTTTTTTTCTGTTTCTGTACTCAGTTTTTTGAATAGTAACTAATGAACATGGCCAAGAACTAGAATGACAGAAGAGGCCATACTGTAAAAACCAAATTGTCTTCTCATCACCTGCACTCTGGTTGTCATCCCCAGAGGCAAAGGCAGTCTATTACCCATGTCATGTACCCTTTGGAGATCATTGATGACTATATGTATATTTACACATATACTCCTTTATTAAAATGCAAAATAATCACATACTTTACCCACTGTTTTGCTCCCTTTTCTCCCACTTTGCAGCAGTCTTGGAGATCTATACCTACACAGTGACCTTGCTCTTTTAAGTGGCTGCATAATATTCCAATAACAGTAATCATAACTGAATTTTTGGAGAATTTAATACGAATGAGACACTGATCTGTTTTTTTTATTGACATTGACATTAACATATTTACCCTTCAGAGCAGCCTCTGAGCTAAGTACTGTTTACAGATGAGGAAACTAAAGCCCAGAGAGTTTAAGTCACTTTCCAGAGGTCACAAGGCAAGTAGGAGGTGTGGTCAGGACATGCGTCCGGTACGTGGGCCTATCACTGCTGTGGCCTCTCCCGTTGCGGAGCACAGGCGCTGGACGCGCAGGCTCAGCGGCCATGGCTCACAGGCCCAGCTGCTCCGCGGCATGTGGGATCCTCCTGGACCGGGGTACGAACCCGTGTCCCCTGCATCGGCAGGCGGACTCTCAACCACTGCGCCACCAGGGAAGCCCCCAGAGCCTACCATCTTAACCACACCCTCCCACGGTGCTGCGGTGCCTGTCCAGCACAGACGTCTTGATGCACGTGTGCAAGGTCATCTGTAGCATGAATTCTTCAAAGTCAAGTTGCTACGTTAGTGTGTATTTTTAAAAATAGGTATTGCCCACCATAGAGGCCAGACCAGTTTGCCACCCCCAGTGTCTGAGATCCTCTCTTTCCCACACCCTAGTCATACGGGCAGCTGATCTTTCTACCTGTGTCGGTCTGATAGGAAACCATTGCACCTCCCTGGAGTTCTAATTTTTCACTTTTCTTATAATGTGTGAGGTTGGACAACTTTTCATACGTTGAAGGTGTAGTTGTGTTTTCTTGTCTGGTTAGCAGAGGAGGTCGCCTGGGCTTAGCGCAGGGCTGCTTGAGTTGCAAGGTTCTTCCCCACTCCTGGCTCTGCCCTTTAATCATTTAATGACCTTGACCACAACCCATAACCTTCCTGTGTGTCAGTGTCCTCATCTGAACACGAGGATGGTGAAGGTTTAATGAGCTCCCACACACCCAGACATGAGCGTGGCGATGCCTGGCTCACAGTAAGTGATTCACCTGTTTCCAGTCATTTTAGCTCTTGGCTCTATTCTGCCCACTGAACCCCATGGTTTCTTTCTATGGCTCAGTTTCATGGATTTTGCAAAAATGGCCAGCATTTCCTCGGTGACTCCTGACTCCTTATTCCGCTGCCCACGCGTGAGTCGTTCAGTCTACAGTAGGTGGCAAGGGGCTGGAAATGCAAGGGTGAGCTCAACAGGCAGGGTCCTGGCCCTCGGGGCTTATAGTCTACTGAGGGAGACAGGCAATCAACAGAGGACCACATGGAAAAATACATGATTCCACACCGTGCTGGGCACCGTGAAGCTTTATCTCCTTGTCCTTAGCACGTGTCTGCCCTGTAATCAGCACCAGTCCCGAGAAGTGGACGAGTCACCCCGAGTGCTCAGTAAATGTTGGTGAACGAGTGAACAAGAATAGGATTAATGCTGTGATTGTGTCCAGTGCACATTAAGTGAAAAATTGTTAGCTCTGTGCAAGGGTGACAATAAAAAGCCCAGAAATTCATTCACCTCCTGAAACAGTGGTGGCTGAGCTCATGAGGGGCTGCCAGGATGGCACACCTTGGAGGTGGTTGTCATGATATGTTGGGATGTGGTGAAGGTTAAATGAGCAACAAAGGGCACATTTTACATGTATGATCAATGAGTGGGAAAATAAGCTTTTCTTGGTTATGTAAGAGTACACCCTTATAAACTAGTGAAAGGATAGATGTGGGATGAAAACCATTTTCACAAATTGCTGATCATCTGTTAGCTAACATCAAGTATAAAGTGATTTCTACTTTCCTGGGAGGATAGAATCTTAGAGTTTTGATGCTGCAAAGGATCTTAGAGGTCATCTGGTCTAAATTCTTGGCCAGGGAAAAAGTATTCTGTTACCAAAAGTTAGGTCGGCTACTCGCTGCTTGAAAGCCAGTACTCGAGAGTCAAGGTTGGTGGAAAGGAAAGTTTCGTTTATTTTGGAGGCCAGCAATTGGGGGAGAAGGCAGACTCGTGTCCAAAGGCCAACTCTCCCCTGACAATCAGTGGACAAGAGCTTTTGAAGGGAATTTTCAGGGGTGTGTAGGTGGAGGGAGGGGGCTACGTGCAGAAGCAGCACAGTCAGCTCTGACAGTCATCTGGAAATTGGTCATGCAGTGGTCTGATCAGCGTCATCTTGATTGTTTTAAGTACAGTTAATCTTCAGTTTCTGGGTCAGTTTGTTCCCATTTCTTTGAGGCTAGTTCTCAGAATTGTGGCAGCTTATGTCATGGCTACAGTCTGATTATCATGTAGTTAACTTCTTCCACCTGGCGGGGGTTTCAGTATCTACAGAACAGCTCAGAGGATATGGCCATGGCTCAGAATATTATCTATAGCCCTTGAAGAAGAACTAAAAGTCCTTGACTTTGCTTAATGACTGAACTATTGTTATTTGGTCGTGTTTGACTGTTTTCCTTTGCTTCTGCATTTTCTCACTCTCTGATTAATTTTTGTTTGTTTGTTTGTTTTTGCGGTACGCGGGCCACTCACTGTCGTGGCCTCTCCCGTTGTGGAGCACAGCCTCCGGACGCGCAGGCTCAGCGGCCATGACTCACGGGCCCAGCCGCTCCGCGGCACGTGGGATCTTCCCGTACTGGGGCACGAACCCGTGTCCCCTGCATCGGCAGGTGGACTCTCAATCACTGTGCCACCAGGGAAGCCCTCTCTGATTAATTTTATTCTTTGGCTAAAGTTTTTCTATAGACAAGAGGCAGGTGGAGGGCAAGGACCATGGGGTCCTTCTCCATTCCATTGTCTCTAGTACACCCAACAGATGGTCAACCCATTTCTACTTGGATATCTCATTGACAGTGAGGGGCTTCCATTCTTGGGAGGCTGCTGTTAGAGCTTGAATTGTGTCCTTGCAAAAAGATATATTGAAGTCCTAAACCCCAGCACCAGTGAATATGACTTTATTTGGAAATAGAATCTTTACAGATACAATTAAGATGCCAGTATGACTGGTGTCCTTATAAGAGGGAAATCTGGACACAGAAACAGAAAGGAGGAACATCATGTGAAGACAGAGGTAAAGACTAGTGATGCCTCTTCAAGCCTAGGAATGCCAAAGATTGCTGGCAACACCAGAAGCTGGGAGAGAGGTATGGGACAGATTCTCCTTCATGGTCCTCAGAAGGAACCAACCCCGTGGACACCTTGCCTTTAGTCTCTGGTCTCCAGAAGTGGGAGAGAATACATTTCTGTTCTTTGAAGCCACCTGGTTTGTGGTACTTTGTTAATGAGGCAGTCCTAGGAAACCAATACAGCACCTTAATCCATTTGTTCGGAATCAGAATCTGAGAGTAGTGCTGGGAATCTGCATCTTAACATGACTTGAAGTCATTCTGGTCCTTCTGATGCCTAATAGTTCGAGAGCTTCTGCTGGAGACCCGTGTGCCCAAACCGTGCATCCTCTAGTTGGTTCTAGAGCCCCAAGTTTCCCCGTGTAAAACTGCAAACCCTCCAGCCCTCTGTCTCTCTTACCCTGGACCATTCATCTGCAACTCCGAGCCCTCACTGCCTGAAGGATGCTCCTGAGGGTCTTAACCCCCCTGCATAGCTTCCCACCTCTTGATCCAGACTTCTTCTGTGACACAAGGCGTTTCTGTTGTCCTGAGCCACCTGGTTTGTGAGACTCTGTTACAGCAGCTCCAGGAAACCAATAAGTCGTCCATCTCAGTGTAGGCAGCTTGTAGTCCTTGAAAGGCCCTCCTCATCTTTAACCAGGAGTCCCCATTCAAGCTTCCACGTGAGCAAGCAAACAGCCTGGTGAACTGTGGGTGTCATCCTGACACGGCCTCTCCTTGGGGCCCCTCACCTCTCTCTCCCAGACCTCTCCTCTCTTTCCGTCTCACCTTCACCACCCGATTCCTGGTCGTTGCCATGCCTTCACCGGCCACCTGCACTCACCTCACGTCCATCCTGGACCCTCAATCCATTCTTTTCAGTGACCCCGGCTTTGCCAGCCTCCTGTTGCTCTTGGTAAACCCGTGTCGTCTGCCCCAACTGGAAATAGTGTACACATGGTCACCATTGCCAGATACCTCTGAAATCATCAAGAAGATGGTGGAACCTGGAACAACAATAGACATTTTAGGGAGGTGGCTTCTAGTGGATTACAAAGAAGACCATTCTGACTGTCTGAGCTCTCCCACGATGGAAAGCCCGCCCGGAGAGGCAGTTAGCACCCCTCACCATGCGTGTGCAGAGTGGTGGCTGGGGGACTTCTGCAGGAAAGATAATGAGGACACCTGGGCGTTGGTTGGAAAGATGACTTAGCTGATGTCCAAGGTTGATCTCATTTCTAAAGCCGTCTTTAAATGTTCCACCTTATATTTTCTTTCCCATCACTGTCATCTAATCTCCAGGTAGAGCAAGATCCAGCTAGACAAATAAGAATTTCAAATGTAATCTATTTATGTAACATTCATCTCTCCACTTCTCCATCCATCTATCCATCTGTTTATGTTCCCTTCAAATTTTCTTTTCTTTGCCATAAAGAATGACACCAAGGAAGACTCTGATGGCCATAACCACAGCAACAACAGTGTGAAGTAATATTTTCCAGCATCTGTTTTGTGCCGGGCACCAGCTAAGTGCTTTGTGCGTGTCAGTGTGAGGCAGTGGGGCAGAGTATAGAGCCAGGACTCTGGAGACATGTCATGCCTTCAAATCCCAGTTCTGCCACCTAATAGCATTGTGACTTTCAACAAGGTAATTTTTCTGTGTCTCAGTTTCTTCACCTACCTTATAAGATCATCATGGGGATTAAATGGCTTGATATCCATCAAGCTATTAAAACAAAGCCTGTGCATAAAAGGCACTATTAATCCTCTCAATGACCTTCATTTAAAAAAAAATGTATTTTATTGAAGTATAGTTGATTTACAATGTTAATTTCTGCTGTACAGCAAAGTGATTCAGTTATACATAAATATCTTCTTTTTCATATTCTTTTCCATTATGATTTATTACAGGATATCGACTATAGTTCCCAGGGCTATACAGTAGAACCTTGTTGTTTATCTATCCTATATATAATAATTTGCATCTGCTAATCCCAAACTCCCAATCCTCCCCTCCCCCAACCCCCTTGCCCTTGGCAACCACAGGTCTGGTCTCTATGTCTGTGAGTCTGTTTCTGTTTTGTAGATAAGTTCATGTGCATCTCAGTGGCCTTCATTTGACATGGGTGATAATATTCTTACTAACCAACTAGGGATCTAGGATCAGAGACATCAAATAACTCACCTGAGTCACCCGGCGCCTAAGAGGGGGAGCTGAGTTTGGAAGCTAAGTTGGCGTGACTCCCGAGCTCATGATGTTTTCAGACGTAGTGAAACACCATCTCTTGGGAAACGGCCAAGTGGAGAGAGGAACTCTCCCTTACATTTTTCGCCTGTTCCAGAGCTGTCCCATCAGGTCTGGCCACCGAGGGGTTGGGGAGTGAGCAGTGATGTGGAAACGCCAGGATGGAAGGAGTTAACGAGCCTCTGCTTCAAGCTTGGAGAGAGAGGGCCCAAGCTGACTTCTAAACCAAGAGATCTTTAAGAGGAAAAAGTCAAAGACAAGGATGCTGACCCTGGATCTGACAATCTATTTGAGTTTATACCAAACTAAAAAATTTAGGGTTTATCATAACTTCAACCAGTGTTTCACTCACACACAGTAGTTAGTCTTACTCTGATTTAACCTGCCATTACAGTTTTGACAGTGAGGATACCCAGGAGGTATTTTCCCCTGAATTCTTATTGTCCAGGCCCTCAAATCGATTGGATATAAATATGATTTATGGTCTCTACATGGAATCTTGCTGCAGTGAGATGCCATGGAAATTGGCTCCTATGAGGAAAATTTTGGTTTCACTAATACTCAGTTGTTTTTTGTGGGTCTGTTGTGGTTACATCAGCCAACGTGGAGATTTGTATTATAAAAGTGGCCATGGCCATTTCATTTTCACTCTGAATGAGTTACCCTCCACGTTAATGAGCCCTCTTTCTCATTCAGGAGAACACCTACTGCCTTCTGTAGCAAATCCTACTGTAGTTTCTTTCTGACACCTTGCTTGCCATTTGGTGAGAAGTTGATTCATTTTTATACAAAATAAATAAGGAAAAAGACACCTATGTCTTTGTTTCTTTTGTATCGTCTGTAGCTATGCAAAGTATTAATCAGTTCTGGGATAAGTTAAGCTGTACCATTTCTTTTGCAAAGATGTTGTCATGGGAAAAAGCCACTAATACATCTTAATGGCTTATATTTATGAAGCGCTCCCTCTGTGCTGGTCATTGTTGTAACTCCCATGGGAAATCACTCATTTATAAGAGGGCTGTTGCTTGTACAGGATGTATATGCAGCAAACCTGGCCAGAGTAAGTACATTCCTCTCTAAAGTACAGTGACAAAAGCTGACACTTCTGTGACCTGAAAAAATTAGATGTTCTCTAGGAAAGAAGCGTTTGAATCTTGCTAACTTTGCCAACTTGTTGAAGTAGTAAAGAAGATGAAGAATCCCAGTCCAGCCTGTGCAACTCAAAATGTCTTTGTTTCATGGAGGCATTAGGGACTTTTGGAGGGGGCGGGGAGTGGGAAAATATGTGTATTTCATTGTTGTCTAAATAATTAAAAGTACCATAGGGGGTGATGAGAATTTTACCAGTGGAGACAATCCTGTATGCAAACTATGCATTCTTAATATGCATTTAGTTCTTCTGTGGCTGGTTGGGAAATTAACAGATGACACCTTCACTAATTGCATGCTATTTTAATTGGTTTAAAGGGACATTTTTCTTTCTTTTGTGGCTTTGGAACACCCTGACAGTTTTATTGTTACTTCTGAGAGTTTATCCATGGTGATTAACATTAATACCATTAAAACAGAAAGTGTCTGTGAGCTTGTGTTCCCAGGGGATCGGGAAGGGTGAGCTGTGAGGACCGACTCTCTTCTGCCACCAATTTCCTGGGAGAGAGAATAGAAAAGAATAAGGAAACTACTGTATTTAGAAATAACAAAATGCCGGACTCCGCACCATGTATTTTCTATATCTTATCTCTTTTAGCCCTGAACAACTACCTATGAGGATGGTCCCCATTGTGCGGTGGGGAAGCCGAGTCCTTTACCCAGCTCGCTTAAGCTAGGAAGCGATTTAACAGCAGAGAACTTATGGAAATGTCCTCCTGTTCATTTCAATCCCCATGTACCTGGCAAAGCACTTGCAGTTTACCCAATAGGCAGCCACCCATTTTCTAATACAAGTTAATAAATGAATGAATGAATGGATGATGGATGGAGTGAGTCAGATAAGGTGTATGAGTTTCATATGCAGCTGTAACAAGTGACCACAAACTTGGTGGCTTAAAAGAACACGAATGTATTATCTTACAGTTCTGGACATCGAAGTCCAACACGGGCCTCGCTAGGAAAACTCAAGATGTCAACTGTAGGGGAGAATCCATTTCGTTGCCTTATCCATCCTCCTGAAGCTGCCTACATTCCGAGGCTCGTGACCCCTTCCTCCATCTTCAAAGCTGATGATTCCATCACTCCTACCCCCCTACCCCCGCTTCCTTCATCGAATCTCCCTCTGATTCCCATTCCTCTTCTACCTCCCTCTTCCACTTTTAAAGACCTTGTTATCAATCTCTGATTAGCAGCCTTAGTTCCATCTGCAACCTTATTTCTCCTTTACCATGTCACCTAACAGATTCACAGCCTCTGGGGATTAGGACATGAACATCTTTGCCGGGGGCATTATTTTGTCTACCACAAAAAGCTTCATTAAACGTGTGAAATCTATTTTGTCTGTCTCAGTAGAGAAGTAATTCTTTTCTGAGACTGTGGAACATGGTTTGTTTGGTTCCTTGGATATTTAACCATGCACACACCACCTGGAAGCATCTCTTTGCTTTTTCCTTGCTTTGTAACCTGCAAACTCTCTCCGCACATGCCAGGTTCAGTAAGTACCCGTTGAGGAAATGAAAGAATGAAATGAATGAGCTGTTGTTTAAAACTATATTAATTTGGTCTAAAGGACACGGGAGACATTTTGATCTAAGATGGTAAAATTTGAGCATTAAAAAGAATAATGGCTGTAGTCGATTGAAACCCACCAAATATATACAATTTCATAGTGATTCTACGCAGAGGCATGGGGTCTTCCTAGATTCAGCTCAACATTTGCACTCTTCAGACTCCCATAGGCCACACTTGACCCCTTCTATGTAACTCGAGGGCAGGAACACAGTGTACGTGTCCACTGTGAGGGCAGCATTAGACAGTCTTCTGTGGGTGCCCTTGCCTCAGGTCACACTGCAACCTATAGCTGTCCAGGAGGTATTTTCTCCCCAAGTCACACAGCTCTAGTGCAAGGAGGTTCAGTCTACATCAGGCAGCTATGGGAGCCTTCCTGGCTTAAACGCTTCATACCCCAGAGTTGCCAGCATCTTTTGTAATAACTCGCGGGCATGGCTTCCAGCGTTTCCACAAGGGACATGCCCAGGTCCAAGAATGACCTCACTCGGGAAAGTTCAAAGCACAGTGTCTGCTTCCCTGTTAGGGATTTATGGTTCATTTACAGGTCCTCCCATCCAGATGTAATTTACCAATCAGGTTTCATTTTTCATGACATTTGATGTTCTTGTCCTTCTGAGGTTTTCAGGTAAAAGCCAAAGCTCAGATTCTCAGGAATTTGGAAAAAGTTTTATTAACCTTTTGCTCTCATACCTAAACAAGCAAATAAACCAACGAACAAACAGACCCCAACTCATTTGTCACCATGGGAGGTTGCGATGACACCAGCTCTTTAACTAGCAAAGAATCAAACATCTATCATAATTATAAGCTTTATGTCAGAGTAACTGCATTATTGAGGAGAGAAAGTTCTTTGTGAAGAATTACAGCTTAAAAAAGTACAGAAGAAATGATAGAATTAGAAAGTGTGATTTTTCAACCCCTGGTGATATCATGGATCTAGGTAACAATTACAGTGTATACTAAAACCATTAGGTGAAAGGTAGATAGGGAATTTCATAATATAGGGATCATGCTGGAACCAGTTGAACTTGTGATCCATCTTAGTATTTACCCATTGTATGATCCTACAGGAAGCACACGGTATTACTTATGGTACATTTAAAAAAAACAAATTTAATCTGACTCTAATCAAGACCTTAGATCTAACTAGTGGTTTGTGGAAATACAAGGGATAGAGGAACAATGACACCCTTTGGAAGCAATCAGCCAAGTCCAGAATGTGGGACGTTCTGCAGGATGAATGACCAGGTTTCCCCAGCAAATCATGGAAGGGAAAATGGAAGGGCAGAGGGCTTCCCTGGTGGCGCAGTGGTTGAGAGTCCGCCTGCCGATGCAGGGGACATGGGTTCGTGCCCCGGTCTGGGAGGATCCCACATGCCGTGGAGTGGCTAGGCCCGTGAGCCATGACCAATGAGCCTGCGCGTCCGGAGCCTGTGCTCCGCAACGGGAGAGGCCACAACAGGGTGAGCCCCGCGTACCGCAAAAAAAAAAAAAAAAAAGGAAAAGGAAGGGCAGAATGATATAGAATAAAGTGGACTTAGTCAACATTGTGGGATTTTGTTTGGTTCTTGAATTAAAGTTTCAACTGTAAAAATTATTTTGGGACACTTGAGGTAGTTTGAATAATGACTGATATTAATTATTCGAATTATTGTTTGACACTTTAAATATGATACGGTTAAATGGTATTGAATATGATAATGACATCAAGGTTAGGCAAAACTGATATACATAAACACATATATACACATATATAGACATACATATGCACGTGTGTGTGTGTGTGTGTGTGTGTGTGTGTATATATATATATATATACAGTTGACAGTTAACGATGCATACTGAGGAAATTAAAGGTAAAATGAAAAATCTGGGGTTTGCTTTAAAATGCTAAGGAAACTTTTTTTTTTTTTTTTTGTGGTACACGGACCTCTCACTGTTGTGGCCTCTCCCGTTGCGGAGCACAGGCTCCGGACGCGCAGGCTCAGCGGCCATGGCTCACGGGCCCAGCCGCTCCGCGGCATGTGGGATCTTCCCCGACCAGGGCACGAAACCGTGTCCCCTGTATCGGCAGGCGGACCCTCAACCACTGCGCCACCAGGGAAGCCCAGCTAAGCAAACTTTGAAGGGAGTAACTAAAACAAGATTGGCAAATATTGACAGTTTTCCAAGTTGAGTAATGATTACATTGGGAGTCTGATTATTCTACCTACTTTAAGTGCCTGAAAATTTCCATAATAAAGTTTTCTTTTTTTTCTTATAAGTTTTTAAATTTTTATTTATTTTATTTATTTATTTTCGGCTGCATTGGGTCTTTGTTGCTGTGCATGGGCTTTCTCTAGTTGTGGTGAGCAGGGGCTACTCTTTGTTGCAGTGCGCGGGCTTCTCATTGCAGTGGCTTCTCTTGTTGCAGAGCATGGGCTCTAGGTGCACGGGCTTCAGTAGTTGTGGCACACGGGCTCAGTAGTTGTGGCTCGCGTGCTCTAGAGTGCAGGCTAAGTAGTTGTGGCCTATGGGCTTAGTTGCTCCGCGGCATGTGGGATCTTCCTGGACCAAGGCTTGAACACATGTCCCCTGCATTGGCAGGCGGATTCTTAACCACTGTGCCACCAGGGAAGCCCCATAATAAGGTTTTCTTAAAACCCTTATATTTTTACAGTCAGATGCCATTTTCTCCTATCAAATTATTAAATATATTTAAACATTTTACAGGGAGGGGTGAAATAAGGATCCTACTGCATTGCTAGGGAACTTCTGGAAAGCAGTTTGGCAGGATGCCCTAAGAGGCTTAAAATATTGCTAGCATTTGACCCAGTGATTCCCTTTGTAGAAATCATACTGAAAAAATCATTGTGAATATCAAAAACTCTTTACAAAGATGTTCACTTCAGGTTATCTTAGACTTTGAATTTTGCAAGTAACCCAAATGTGCACCACTAGAAGAATGGTTAATTGAATCATGGTACACCACATCATGAAGTATTTTGCAACCATCATAAAGGAAACTTTTACAGTGTTTAAATACAACTGGAAGATGCCTGTTACAACATTAATTGAAAACAGGACAAAACTATATGTGCATCTGTGTAAACAATATACATCCGTGGGGAAAATATGTGTAGACAAAAAAAAAACTGGAAGCAAATACAACAAATACCTCCATTGGTTCTGACTGGGTGATAGACCTACTGTGAATGAAGTCTTTTTCTGTGTTTATTTTCCAGATTTTTCTATCATAGACATAGTTTTGTCCTGTGCATCTTGTAATAGTTTTATAAAGGTATAACCAACAAACCATAAAATTCACCCACATTAAGAGTACAGTCTGATATATATGTGTAACTATATATAGCTGTATAACCACCATTACAACATTACAATCAAGTTTTAGAACCTGTGACTCTGTGAAGTATCTCACAAATATTTCTTGAGTAGACTTCATTTTTAGAGCAGTTTTAGATTTACAGAACAATTGAGAAGATAGTACAGAGAGTTCCTACATACCCTGTACATAGTTTCCCCTGTTATTAAAATCTTCTATTACTGTGGTACATTTGTTAAAATTAATGACCCAATACTGATACGTTATTATTAACTAAAGTCCATACTCATTCAGATTTCCCTAGTTTTTACTTAATGTCCTTTTTCTGTTCCAGGATTCAATCCAGGGTATTACATTACATTTACTTGACATATCTATAAATTAATTTTTAATTGGAAAAAAGTAAAATGAACCTAATTTTTCAAATCCTCCAAATATTTAACCATTTTTCTCCTGGTCTTCTTGTTTTTGTTGACTTGTTGCTTGTTGACAAAGACCATGTCTTATATTAATTATATTCCTTGTAGTTTCCAACATGGTACCCTGCAAATTTACTAAATAATATTCTGCTAATTTAGTCACTGTCCTTCAATAACTGGATGGAGCAGAAGAGAGGGAGAAAAGGAAGAGAAGGAAGGAAAAGGAAAAAAGAAAGACCTTACTTTACAAATAAGTTGAAACCTCAGAGCTCTGAGGGACCTTTGGTTTCTGCTGTGATTTTATGTAATGGAATTCTCTTGACCTTTGTGTTTCCCAGGCTGGAAATTGCAACCCTGAATCGGGCAGACTCAGATCTGGAAGCTTGTCGAACCCAAATCAGCAAAGATATCATTGCTCTTCTACTGAAAAATCTGACCAGCAGTGGCCATCTCTCCCCTCAGGTAGAGAGGAGGATGGGTGCTGTTTTCAAAAAGCAATTTCTGTTGCTGGAGAAAGAAATTCAAGACGAGTATGATCGGAAGATGGTGGCCTTGACAGCTGAGTGTGACCTAGAAACAAAAAAGAAGACAGAAAGCCAGTACCAGAGGGAGATGGCAGCAATGGAGGAAGCAGAAGAGGTGCTGAAACGTGTTAGTGAGAGGGTAAGGCAACTTTGAAAGGAAGGCTTTCCTTTGCCTCCCTCCTTCATCATTTATCCATCCATCCATCCATACATACATCTACCTGCCCATTCATCCATCCATCCACCCACCCATCCATTCTCCCCACCTACCACCCTTCCATCTATCTGTCCATGTACTCATCCATCCATCCATTTATTCACTCACCACCCATCCATGCATCCATTCATCCAAACTCCAACCCATCCATCCATCCGCCTACCACCCTTCTATCCACCTGCCCACCTACACTTCCATCCATCCATCCAGAATTCATTTAGAAAGCATTTACTGATCACTACTGTCTAGGCAGTGAAGGTACAGAGAGCACTGAGACATGGTTCTTGCATTTGAGAAGTTCACAGTCTAATGAAGGATTCTCGCATATAACACATGTGAATTCATTCAGCCATGTTGTAATAGAGGTACGTTCACAGTGCTGTGGGGTGTCATGGGACAGGTAGAATGGCTTCATTCACAGAAAAGCATGTCCACAAGAGCACAGCTCAGGGGGGTTGTGATGTCAGTGCACACGTGTGTCCGTCTGGACTGCACCACACTAAGTTCTCTCCAGCACGGGCTCTGGCGTCAGACAAACCTGGACTCATATTCTAGTACACTCCAGCTCAGCTCCGGAAGGCCTTAACTAGCCTCTGTAAGTCTGTGAGTCAAGGCCGAGGGCGCCCCCCTCTCAGAGCAGCTGGAAGAAGTAATGCAGGAAAGGAGCCCCGGGTGTGGGCTGCAGTAGGCTGTCGTGCACAGTGCCCAGTTCTGGGATCTCTGACCTCTCGGCCTTCCCAGGGCTGGTCTCTGTTGATCGGAGATCAGCTCTCATTTTCCTAAGAGAGTGTCAGTTTCCGTCTTGAAAGGAATCACGCCAGAGTTTTTTCCCGGGCGCACCAAATCCAGTCTGATTTCTACCTTCCTCCATGGAAGAGATGGCTGGTTCCCTCTGGTGACTTGAGCCCACATAACCTGTTCTGAAAATTTATCAACCTAGGGAGGTCTAACATCTTAGGAACGAGCTTCTGAACTCCTAACCTCCATTCTGCAGACTGGCAGCCGTGCACAGAAATCCTCTGGGAGAGAGTAGAGAGCTCTCAGGGTGACAGCGCCTGGCTCTCAGATGGTCGGTCACCTGTGGTCAGACTACGGGCTGGGCACTAAAGCAGAGAGGTGCAATTCACACTGTCTCACCCCCAGCCACTCCCCTGCAGCTGCGGTCCCCTCGCCTCAACACACATCTCATTTCAGGGTGTGGCTTATTTTCTGTTTGGCTCCTGTATGGATTTCCTGTAGCTGCTGTAACAAATGACCACAGACTTCATGGCTTAAAACAAAAGAAATTTATTCTCTCACAGTTCTGGAGGCCAGAAGTCCAAAATCAAGGTGTCAGCCAGGCATGGCCCTTCTGAAATCTCTTGGGAAGAATCCTTCCTTGCCTCTGCCAGCTTCTGGTGGCTCCAAGCATTCCTTAGCTTGTGGCTGCATCCCTCCAATCTTTTTTTTTTCTTCGGTACGCGGGCTTCTCATTGTTGTGGCCTCTCTCGTTGCGGAGCACAGGCTCTGGACGCGCAGGCTCAGCGGCCATGGCTCACGGGCCCAGCCGCTCCGCGGCATGTGGGATCTTCCCGGACCGGGGCACGAAGCCACGTCCCCTGCATCAGCAGGCGGACTCTCAACCACTGCGCCACCAGGGAAGCCCCATCCCTCCAATCTTGACCTTGGTCTTCACATGGCCCCATGACCCTGTCACCTCCACTTCTGTCTCTTTTAAGGACACTCATCTTTTGATTTAGGACCTAGCTAAATGATCCTGTATTATTATCTGCAAAGACCCTTATTCTGAATAAGGTCATGTTCATAGGTTCTGGGATTACGATGTGGATGTATCTTTTTGGAGAGGGGGCAACGTTCAGCCCACCACTGTTCCCCTGGCTGACCGTGCTCTCTGATTTCCATCCATGATTGCACAGGTCGGCACTGTGTTTCCTTGAGTCCAGCACTTTAAAAGAATGTGTTAAACACACTGTTCACTGCTTCAGCCCCAAACAGTCTCATTCTCTCTCTCTCTCTTATTTCCTCAATTTGTTATATATTTTTTTCTGATAAAAATAATACGCATTCAATGGGGGAGACTTGGAAAGTACTCAGAAGCAGAGGTCGGCAAACTGGGACCTACAAGTCCAATCCTGCCCGGCCTGTTTTTCCTGGCCCTTGAGTTGAGAATGGTTTTTACATTTTTAAAGGATTGTAAAAAGTAAAAACAAAAAAATATGTGACAGAACCCTGATGTGTCCTGCAAAGCCTAAAATATTTATCTGGCCTTTACTGAAAGTCTGCCAACTCCAGCTCCAAAGCATAAAAGGAAAAACCCAGAAAAAAATGGAAACACATTCCACCAGTCAACAGTAGACAAACATTCATTCAGCCTGTTTGTTGAGTTCCTGCTGTGTGTCTGAGCCTGGAGACGCCACTATGCTAAGGGGACCCCATCTGTGCAAGTCATTCCATCTTAGAGTGACTTTGTCATCTATTCATTTATTGTAGTATTCTTTAAATAAAATGCATGAAAATATTTTGGCCATATTATTCCTCCAAGAATTAGATTTTGTTTTGTTTTTTTAAAAAAAAAAACTAAATGAGGAGGATCAGTTTTTTTGAGTAACGTTTAGAAATTCCAGTAATTAGTATAGCGATGAAATCTGTTCACATTTAAACATCTATATGATCCCGTGCAGTCTGTAAAGCGTTTCTGCATGGAGAAGCTCTTAAGGGTAGTGGCAAATATAGACTCTGAAGGCAGGTGGCTTCGGTTTAGATCTCACTTTCTTCCTCCAGAAGGTGCCTTGTTCAGGCTCCTTGGGTCTCGGTTTCCCCATCCTTAAACTGGGCGTAATAATGATGCCTGTCATATAGGACTGTCAATACTTGTATAGTCCTTAGACCGATGCTTGGCAGTGTCAGCCCTGTTCTATCCAGTTTCATTATTTAGTGTAATCTTTAAAGAAGCCCATGACATAAAACAGTCAGGATGTGAAATCTTTCCAGTTCAAGTTGGAGAAACAGAAGCCCAGAGGGGAAGTGTCTTGCCCAGCTTCCTGCAAGCAGCCACTGGCCGTTCAGCGTGTGTACTTTGTAGGGGGACCCTCTTCCAGATCCACGTGCTTCCCAGCTACTTGGAGAAGAGGCAGCAGCAGCGCATCCTGCCCTGAGCTGCCGGAGGTTTCCTAACTCCTTTGAGTGTGTCTTAAAGGAAAAGATGCCTTAAGGGCAAGAACTCTTAACACTGGAACCATCTCTGGGGGTTTTATTTCTATAAAACATTTTCACAATTTGTCCAGCTTGCTAAATTGAGTACAGGGAGTGTCATTTAGTACAGTCATAATTTCCTGACGCGATTTCACATTTTTGATGGCCTAGAGTCAGCGCGATGAGCAGTTGTCAGAACAGCCTGGCACAGGCCTGCGATTCTCGAGCCAGGATCGAAGTACCCTATCCTGATCCAGGCCTCCCAATCTCTCCATGCAAGTTGCTTTTTTAGGCCTTTTAAGCCGAAGGATAAACATGCCTCATTTCTCTGAGAAGTCTATTTTAGTGGAAAGTTCAATAGGGAGTTGGGGGTGAGTGACCATTATTTTAATGTACCTTTAAAAATGCACATTTGTTGCCAATATTTAAAATATAAAATTTTGGATAGAAAATCCAGACTTTCAGCTTCTCTTAAAAAAAATGGAAAGATATGGCCACACCAGGTGCGTAGTCCTGCAAAGCCCCCTTTGGTGGGCTGAGCAGTGGCTGACCCTGTAAGCAGGGCTTGCTCTCTCTACTTTACCCCAGTCCCCAATGCCCCCTAGTACAGTGCTTCCCAGGCTACCTCACATGACCTCCCCTGCTTGGCAGGCCTCCGTGGTGTCCCCTGTTTTAGGATTTAGTCTTCTCATCTGTGCCACAGAAGGATTGAACTAGAGCAGGGGATGAACACATTTCTGTGGGTCTCTGGACCCCCTTAGGAGGGCAGTATACATGGAAATGGGGGGGACTCCCACCAAAAGTTATTTTAAGGAGCATTTCACTATGACACAAACACATTTCCTCATGCCTTATTCTTCAGAAATACTATTCTAAGCAAGGACAGATAATTACGTTTTAGGATTTGCACGCGCGCACTCAAGCACGTGTGTATGCGTGTGTGTGTGTGCGCATGCACGTGTGCTGTGTGCTTGCTTTTTGTCCTGGCTGTGAGGAGTTAAATGGATTTCACCCCTGTTTCATTCCTATTAATTAAAATAAATTGAGGTTTGGAGCTTGTCGAATTGCATACTGTCAAAATAGAAGGTCACTTTCATGGATGAATGGACCTACCTGGGCACCAGCTACTCCCCTGGTAGCAGAGCATCCCTGTGCTGCCCAGAACCAGGGGCCCAACACCCTCATTGTGGGTGACTTGCATTCTGTAATTTAGATCAAGTCAGCTGTGAATAACTACTTCTCTCCAGAAGAGAAGACCCCTTCAACTTTGCCACATAATAATCTGACCATTGGAGTGACAGTCCCATCATATTCAAAGTTTATGTCCACACTCAGAGGGAGGGAATTTCTGTGACGTCTTACACCGGGGGCCAGGAATCTTGGGGGCTTCTTAGAATTCTGCCTCTGCACGTGGAATGACTAAGACACCCTCCTGCGGCATGAGTCTTTTGAGGTAATGGGAGTGCAGATGCATCAGGAACTTAGTGAAGGCGTGTCACCCTCCTGCTGCCCTCCCTCTGGACCACATAAAGTGGAGGCATCCCAGGAGCCACTTCCTACCTCCCCTTTGCCTCCCTTTTAACACAAAGGTTATCAGCTTGGGCCTGATTGCTCGTATTTTTTTCTTCATCTAAGTTAAGGATGAAAGATGATGGAAATAAGCTTGAGAGCCTAACAGCACAGTCCATTGATGTTTCCATTTTGCGGGCTATTTTCAGGCAGTTTGATTTGAAAATTTCCACTCTTGTGAATTTTTTTCTTTGAGATGGTTCTGGAAAACGTTAAGATAACAGGGAGGACAGGTTACAACAGCATTTCCCAGAGTTTAGCAGCTTCCTCATGGCAAATTTGGGATTCAGTGTGTGTGTATGCCTGTGTGTATACATGTGTGTGTTCCATGTGGGTGTGCACACACATGCTTGTGTGTGCATGTGCACATGCGTGCTCTGTATTTGTATTGCTGTGTGTGCCTGTATCTTTGTGCATGTGTGTGCACTGTTTGTTGCTGTGCGCATTTATATGCACTGTGCATGTGTATGTGTGCACATGTGTGTTGGTGGTGCATGTCTGTGTGCGGAGCGTATGTGTATGTGCCTGTGCACGTGCATGCATGTGTGTGCGTGTATGTGCATTACTGCTGTGTGCATTGATATGCACTGTGTGCGTGTTGGTGGTGCATGTATGTGTCCTCTGTACACGTGTGTGCATATGCACGTGCATGTACGTGTGCCTGTATGTGCATTATTGCTGGGTGCATTTATATGCACATGTGTGTTGGTGCATGTATGTATGCTGTGTGTGCGTGCATGTATGTACATGTGCACGTGCATGCATGTGTGTGCTCACATGTTGTACACATGTGCCTGTGCATGCCTGACCAGTGTGTCACCTCCCACGTGCCCCGCTCTTCTCCACAGTCCGCTATCGAATGCAGCAGCCTCCTGCGGACCCTCCATGGCCTAGAACAGGAGCACCTGAGGAGGTCCCTCGCTCTGCAGCAGGAGGAAGACTTTGCCAAGGCCCACAGGCAGCTGGCCATTTTCCAGAGGAATGAACTGCACAGTATCTTTTTTACCCAGATAAAAAGTGCTATTTTCAAAGGGGAACTGAAGCCAGAGGCAGCGAAAATGCTGCTGCAAGATTACTCTAAAATACAGGTAATGCCTCAAATGAGGCTCTCTCTGATGGAGGAGTCATTTTCCTGAACTGTTTCAGTAAATTTCTCCTCTTTCTGAGCTAAGTCCTGTCTCTTTTGTGCTGGGTTCCAGTGAACTAATGCTGTCTTCCTTCGACCTCTTGATGCAGCGGCTGAGTTTCCAATAAGCAGGGCAAATGGGGGCTTGAAGCACAGACCTTAGACTCAGGCTCACCTGGACTTGCATTCCAGTGCCACTACCCATCAGCTCTGTGAATTTAAGCAAATTGCCTAACTTCTCTGAGACTCAGTTGCCTCACCTGTAAAATGAGGGTAATAGAGTCCCCACACTAAAAGGGGCATGATGGAGATTTCATGATCTAATTCATGGAAAGCCAGTGCTTGGCACAGTATATGTTCAATATATATAGTGGTTAAAAATATAAATATATATGTGCATACACGTATGTATGGCGGTGTATGCCTAGGGTTTATGTTCTCTGTCTCGATATTCTTGGGTGAATTTGTGGGTGTTTTTGCATGTAAGTTTGAGTGTGAGTGTCATTAACCCAGACTGAATAAATTCCTAGATGACTGTGAAAATAGTTTATGAGACTGTCACTATTTTTGTGAGGCCTGCCTGAGGCATTTTACCTGTGCCTGTCCACACAGTGCATCACTGGTGTGCAATAACGCACCAGATTTCTGGTCCTGGCACAGGCCTCGTGAGTGAGAGCTGCAACAGATCAGGGCTGTCCCACGAGGAGACCAGGCGGCTCTCGTGAGCCTTTTGGAAAGAGAGGACCACCGTCAGAAAGCACTGGGCACCTTGGCATGAAGAGAGCCGGCCAGCCTCTCCGTTTTGCTCTTGGTTTTTCCCAGTAAAACTTTAGGAGAGTAAATAAAGTCCTGGGTAGGTATTCAGACCCCACAGCATCACTTAGGGATTAACAGATTTTGCTGTCGGTTTGCCCGCTCCTCGTGATAAGCTGTGGCTGACTCTCCATGTTGGAAAGAACACGTGTTATTGTTAATAATACTGGGGACAAAAAAGTAACAGCCCTGGTGACAGTCCCAAGGCACAGACAGATTAGGATTTGAGGATCCCGACTGAGCTTCCCGACGTCAAGGGCTCAGGTCAGCTGACTCACGTGATCCAGCTCCGTAGAGGATAGAACTGTCACCACAGTGTTCCTGCTGTATTGATTCTGCTGCCAGGAGCTCTCAGAGAGAAGCTGGCGTTTGGCCACATCCCACCGACCATTCTGCTTTTCACTGTCAGGAGAGTGCAAATCCTCAGGTGTTGGACCTGGAGAGATTATAGCTTTTGTGTGGAAAGAAAAACATCATACGTTTCTTATTGAACAAAATGTTGAACTTCCGGGTAACCCACTGCATGGACAGTATTTCCCCAGATGGAAAAAAGACAGCAGAGCCAGTCAGTGGGATAGTACACTGAGGCTGATGTTTTAATTACCATGGGTTTAATTACTGCTGGTCTAATTATTATGCTACTGGTTGAAGCTGGATTTGGGAGACAGCCTATTATGAAGTTAAAACACAGGCCCTGGAATTAGATGGCTGAGTTCAAATCCCTGCTCAGTCATTTACCAGCTGTGTGATATGGACTCAGTTTCCTCATCTGTGAAATGGGAATAATAGTATCCTGTCCCTAAATTAAGTTACAAAAGACAAGAAATGCTCTGGGTCCAATGCCAGGCCCAGCAAAAACACCCAGTATATGCAAGACTATTATTATCTCTCTTGTGTTGCTTGGGTTCTTACGCATTTTGTACATTATAAGAACTTTGTGCTACTCTGTGACCAGGCTCATCTCATGTCCTCCATGAGAGTAGGAGTTCTGGGGTCAGAGCCGGTGGCTAATTTATCCCAGAACTTCAGCACCTGTCCTGGTGCTGTGTTTGGGGAGCGCCACAGGTGTGACTGTGCGCGTGGGTGAAGGATGCCTGAGAGAAATTTATATTCCATTTCTAGGGAAGCAAAGTGAGTTGTTTTGATAACTCTTTACCATCTGGGTCTCAAATGCACTTTTCAAAGCCCTCATTTCTTCTGAGCCTTTGTTCGAGGCAGGGACATTTAAGGCGTTAATCCCAGGGCTTCTATCCCCGTGTATTTTCTTCAGAAAGGAAATGTAATATTTTAACTGACTAGAAAGAATTTTCTTTAAATTTTATTTAAGCATACTTTCTTGATTTTTTTTTTTTAAACAGGACAATGTAGAAGAGCTAATGGACTTTTTCCAGGCTAGTAAGAGATACCATCTCAGTAAAAGATTTGGCCACAGGGAGTATCTGGTCCAGAACATACAGTCATCAGAGACCCGTGTGCAGGGCCTGCTTAGCACTGCTTCTGCTCAGCTGACCCTCCTTATCCAGAAACACGAGAGGTAAAACCCCCAAACCACCCAAAATGATGCAGACAAACAGCCTTGCCCCAACGTTCCTCATCAAAGACCATCTACTTCTGTTCATTCAGCGCATGCACTGGCTGCTCCTGACTTATTTCTTTAGAATTCTCTAGTTGGAAGAATCCTTTGCATTACAGAATTTTTAAAACATACCCAATAGTCAAGACAACCATACAGTGAGGTGACGTGTGCCCATCATCAGCTTCAGTAGGTACCAGCTTGTGGGCAATCTTGATGTAGCTATACATCCCTGCCCTGAGTTATTTTAAAGCAAATCCCCAACATTTCATAGAGAAATCAATGGTGGAGGCTTTCATGAACTGTGTGATGGGATAGCCCACTTCTCCTTGAGCTCTAGGACACCGCTGGCTCTTGCATTCACCTTTGTTTTTCTTTTTTTTTGGGGGGGGGAGTTTGTTTTTATTTTTGTATTTTTTTTTAATTGAAGTATAGTTCACTTAGTTTCAGGTGTACAGCACAGTGATTCAGTTATACATACATGTATATATCTATTCTTTATCACATTCTTTTCCCTTATAAGTTATTACAAAATATTCAGTATAGTTCCCTGTGCTATACAGTAGGTCCTGGTTGGTTATCTATTTTATATATAGTAGTGTGTATCTGCTAATCCCAAATTCCTAATTTATCCCTCCATGCCTTTCCCCTTTGGCAACCGTAAGTTTGTTTTCTACGTCTGTGAGTCTGTTTTGTAAATAAGTTCATTTGTATCATATTTTAGCTTCCACATATAAGTGATATCATATGGTATTTGTCTTTCTCTGTCTGACTTTCTTCACTTAGTATGATAATCTCTAGGTCCATCCATGTTGCCGCAAATGGCATTATTTCATTCTTTTTTATGGCTGAACAATATTCCATTACATATATATATATATATATATATATATATATACGCCACATCTTCATTCATTCATTCATCTGTCAATGGACATTTAGGTTGCCTCCATGTCTTGGCCTTTGGAATTAAGTATAAATACACAGATGCTTATCTTGGACTCTGAGTATTTTTTCTCAGCAGCACTGGGGTACCATGCAGCCAGGTAAATGGTGCTGTTCACTGCAGCCTCTAGCCCTTCGGCAGCGTTCCTTCTCAGCTAGTCTATGAGACGCATAACTGTCAACAATGAAATTTATTCTTTGTAGGTTACAAGCTTTAAAATGAGTAGGGCCATGACGATAAGGTTGGCTTTCTTAGGACAAGCCGTGCTTTTATGAATTGGTTCTACTACCTGAGTAATTGTGCTAGGACTTGGCAGCTCTCTTGCCCTCTTTATTTATTTTTTATTTTTTATTTTTATTTTTTGCGGTACGCGGGCCTCTCACTGTTGTGGCCTCTCCCGTTGCGGAGCACAGGCTCCGGACGCGCAGGCTCAGCGGCCGTGGCTCACTGGCCCAGCTGCTCCGCGGCATGTGGGACCCTCCCGGACCAGGGCACGAACCCGTGTCCCCTGCATCGGCAGGCGGACTCTCAACCACTGAGCCACCAGGGAAGCCCTCTCTTGTCCTCTTTAATGAGGATTCAGTAAGGTGCAAGTTATGTGAACATTCCCCACCCAAAGATGCTAATGAATTTGTCACTGCAGTTAACTTGACATTCCTGATTCATTTTCACTCGAGTGAAAGAAACAGCTCCTTGCCTTGAATGGAAGCACCCAACAGCTGGGTATACCATGGGCAGCAGTTGCCAGGGAAGTGTTCTGTACCTCTGATTTTTAAATCCTATTTTAATAGGTTGGCACAGACTTATATTTCTGAAATGCATATCTGCCATTTGCTCAGTCACCTATTCATTCCTTCAGGAAGCTTCCATGGTGAATCTACGGTACGCCAAGCAGGGGGCCCAGCCCAGGGATGCAGACAGACTGGGAATGGTAGTGGTGATAGTGGCAGCAACAGAAAAACAGAACCAGTAAGATATGTATGAGGAATTGTGTCGTGTGACTGTGGAGGCTGAGAAGACCCAAAATCTGCCGTGTGCAAGCTGGAGGCCCAGGAAAGCCAGTGGTGTAATTCAGTCCAGAGGCCTGAGAACCAGGGGAATCCGAGCCCTAGAGCAGGAGAGGATGAGATGAAATGTCCCCGCTCAACAGTGAGGCAGGAAAAAAAAAGTGAATTCCTTACTCCTCCACCTTTTATTCTGTTCAGGCCCTCAGTGGACTGGGTGCCCACCCACATTGGGGAGGGTCATCTGCTTTACTGAGCCCACCCATTCAAATGTTAGTCTCACCTGGAAACCCCTGCACAGACACACTCAGAAGTGATCTTTAATCTGGGCGCCCTGGCCAGTCAAGTTGATAAACAGAATTAACCCTCACAGCGTGTTTTCCCTGCATTTTACCTCTTGGACTTTACTTGTGCCATTCCTGTCACTAGGACTTCCTAATCTACCATCTCCTCTTGGAGGATTCTATCTGTTCCACAGTGGTCCCCTTGAATGTTGCTGCCTCCAAGAACTCTTGCCCAGTTGTAATTTCTCTCGGGATGTGAGCTTTCTCTGCACATCTCTGAAGAAGCTGACCTTACCCTTCCTGCATTTTCGTAACGTCTTAGCTGCCTGTTCTCCTGCTCCTTCTGATGGTAGAGATTTCTCTGATTCAAAGCGAACTAATATGGAGATAAACATTCAGCCACAGCACAGCCAAGCTGCAGGTGAGTTTGGATAGTGTGTTAACTAACCCTGCATCTTTTTCATCTAGAGCAGGCTACTTGGATGAAGATCAGATGCGGGTGCTCTTGGAGCGGGCTCAGACAGAAGTCTTTTCTATAAAACAGAAGTTGGACAATGACTTAAAGCAGGAAAAGAAAAAACTCCACCAAAAATTAATAATTAAGAGAAGACGAGAGATGCTGCAAAAGGTATATAAGGAATTATGCTCTTGATTCTTTACATAACCATTGTGAACACCCACCAAGTGCCGGGTTCCATGCCAGGCACTGCCATCAGAGGGCTAGGATCCGAAGGGCAGCTGGGCAGGCATCCTGATGTGCCATCTACAGTTGATTGGTAGTGACTTTTTGGAATGCTGCGTCAAGATCTCTACAGGTCCTAGCAAAGCTGAGGGTTGCGGTAGGTTAGTAATGTCTGCCAGGGCAAGGGAATAGGAGTGCTGGTTCCAGTGAATAATGACCGATGGGTGCTACAACATTTATGGAGTGTTTAATTGGCACTGTGCTAAGTGTATTATGTATTTTATTTAATCCTTACATTAACCCTATGAGGTAGATGCTACTGTTTTCTGTTTTTGTTTTTTTTTGTGTGGTACGCGGGCCTCTCACTGTTGTGGCCTCTCCCGTTGCGGAGCACAGGCTCCGGACACGCAGGCTCAGTGGCCATGGCTCACGGGCCTAGCCGCTCCGCGGCATGTGGGATCTTCCCGGACCGGGGCAAGAACCCGTGTCCCCTGCATCGGCAGGCGGACTCTCAACCACTGCGCCACCAGGGAAGCCCTGTTTTCTCTTTTTTTAATGAAGACTTCGAGGCTGACAGGGCTTAAGTGTTGTGGTCTATTTGCGCTGCTATAACGAAGTACCAGACTGGGTGGCTTATAGAGAACCACAATTTATATCTCACGGTTCTGGAGGCTGGGAGTCCAAGGTCAGGGTGCCGGCAAGGTCGGGTTCTGGTGAAGGCCCTCTTCTGGCTGCAGACAGCTGACTTCTTGCTGGTAGAAGAAGTCAGAAGGGTGGAAAGGGGGAGGAAGCTTGGTGGGTGAGTGTGGGGCCTCTTTTATAAGGGCACTAATCCCATTCAGGGGGCTCCACCCTCATGACCTAAGCACCTCCCCAAGGCCCCCTCTCCTAACACCACCATGTCCCATGTTAGGTTTCAACCTATGGATGTTGGGGGAACACAAGCATTCAGATCACAGTATTAAGTGATGAGGTCAAGGTCACATGTTTAGTGAGTGGCAGATGTGGAATTGAGCCCAGGCCTGTCTGACTTAGAGCCTCAGTCTTGTCCTTGACACTGACCCGCTCAGCTGTTTGTGAACCTCGAGAGGGGAGAGACCAACCGGCAACCACAGAAAGACATCATGTGCTCCCTACATGCTCTGGTAGCACAGAGAGGAAGTCACCGTCTCCTGGGGTACCCGAGTTCTGGGGGACAGATGAGCATCTGATGCGAGCAAGGCAGGAAGGACACTGCAGGGGATGGGGAGGCGTCTTGTTCAAAGGTGAAGCACTCAGGCAAGGGTGCCGCGCTGTGCGTGGAGCTCCGAGAACTTGGGAGCTGGGAGGGCAGAGGGCGGGGGCTGGAGGAGGCACTCCCGGGAAGCAGCACCTCGTCAATGAGGGCAGTGTGCCGGGCTGGCAGCTGACCTTCATTCGAGGACAGTGGGGAACATTGAAGGGTTTTCAGGAGAAGTGATGCCAAAAACTCGGCCTCTGTGCACCAGTGCTGAATCAAATCTTGGAGACAGAGTTTTGGGTGAAGTAGAAAAGAATAGCTTTATTGCTTTGTCAGGCAAAGAAGGACACAGTGGGCTCGTGCCCTGAAAAACTGTGTGTCCCAACCCGGGAGGATTTGGTGATGAGTTTTGTGGCAGTGGTTCAAGGGCGGAGATGCTGCTAAGGGTCAGGGTGTGTGCAGTGCCTACAGTTCCTGAATCTGGCCTCAGGTGGTCTCCTGATGCGCAGGTCATTACCGTCTCGGGAATGAAGAATGCTAACATCTTCCATTTGTTGGGGGCTTTAGTTCTGTAAAAGAGCTCAAAGATACTGTTATGTGTATCCCTTGAGGCGGAACCCGGACCCTGCCCCAAGGCTGCACTATTGTTTCTTGGCTGCCCCTCCCTTGTGTCTGCCTCCCCTCCCTTCCCTGATTAGCAGCTGTTCAAAAGGCTCCCATGCCCAGGAGCCCCACAGGTCCTGCTCAGTTTCAGAAGGAAGATCAGATTTGGGATTTAGGAAGCTCATGTGAGCAGCCTGCGATAGAGTTGGAGGAGCCCCAGGCTGTAGACCTTGAGCAGGTCTACAATGGGACCAATGGGGAGGCTGTAGTCCTTGACCAGGTCAAAACGGATGAGAGCACGTCCTGAGCATGGGAACAAGGACAGATTCAGAGGAGATACTAGATACATGGGATAACACAGGGGGTGGTCTGATGCCATTCGGGAGGGAAAGGGAAACAATAACTTAATTTGGTTGATTAAAAACTCTGCTTTTATTATCAAGTGTTGGGCCCAGCATTCTCACCTGGACCGTTGAACTCCACCCCATCTTTAGCATCACCTCATCCATCTCCATTGGCTCAAGGATCAAAGCAATGAGGCCCAAGAACACACTTCTCTGATGGTCTGGCCTGGTTCCAGGCTAGGGTCTGGAAGGATGGAAGAACTGCAGATATTTCAGCAGTTTCCCATGAGTACTGTTTCTTACAGCTGCTTTTGATAAATCTTGTGAGTGGTACAGAGTGAGAACATAGCTCCACAAAGGCAAAGGTTTGTGTCATATCCTCAGCTCTGAGGACACATTGTAGGTGCTCAGCCAATATTGTAGAAGGAAGGAATTGACACTCTCTGGTCACCCGGACCCATGAACAAGACATATTTGCACAAAATAGAACCCGGACTGTCCACAGATGCACTATTGTTAATAACACCGTGATGTACATCTCTATGCATGTCAGCTTTTTCCCAGCACAGGGCCTTTATGCCTACTGCTGTTTCTCCCAGGAATATCCTTTCCCCCATCTTAACCCAGCTGAGATATGACCTCATCCCTCAGGTCTCCCTTGGGTCTCCTTCTTTCTTTTTTTTTTTTTTTTTAAGGAAGAAGATGTTGGGGGTAGGAGTTTATTAATTAATTTATTTATTTTTGCTGTGTTGGGTCTTCGTTTCTGTGCGAGGGCTTTCTCTCGTTGTGGCAAGCGGGGGCCACTCTTCATCACGGTGCGCGGGCCTCTCACTATCGCGACCTCTCTTGTTGCGGAGCACAGGCTCCAGACACGCAGCCTCAGTAGTTGTGGCCCACGGGCCCAGTCGCTCCGCGACATGTGGGATCCTCCCAGACCAGGGCTCGAACCCGTGTCCCCAGCATTAGCAGGCAGACTCCCAACCACTGTGCCACCAGGGAAGCCTGGGTCTCCTTCTTTATTTTTTTAACTTTTTAAAATTAGTAGTAGCATATTATTACTATAATTACTCTTGGTGGTGATTAGCCTTTGTTGTTTGGTTTTTTTTTCCATTATGTTTTACTACAGGATATTGAATATCGTTCCCCGTGCTGTACAATAGGACCTTGTTGTTTATCCATTTGGGTCTCCTTCTTTAAAAGGCCTTCTGTGACCTCCTCATTTAAATTGTCTCTCATGGATCTCAGGGGGGTTTTCTCTTAGGATATCTCAATTTTCAGTTCCTATGTGCCTGGGACTTGGTAATAATAATAGCAGACATTCATTGATGCCAGTTCTGCACCAGGCCCTCCTCTAAGAGTTACACATGTCTTCAGCAACTCATTGCATCCTCACAACTACTCTGTGAAGTAGATCCTATTATTATCCCCATTTTACAGATTAGGCAGTAGAGGCCCAGACAGGGCCAGACACTCGTTTTGGGTGGCTCAGCTTGTAAGTGGAGAAGCCAGGATAGGAGCCCAGGTGGTCTGCCTCTTGGGTGTTACCTACTCAATAGATACGTGTTCAATAAATGTTGAACAAATGAAGTTTTCACTACATGTTGGCTTATTTTCTAAAGAATAATTTTGTTTTTTGGGGAGGGGGGAAAGAACGATCAACTTTATTGATTCATTTAAAAACGATGCAACCTCAAACAAAGGAGGTACTGCTAAAAGCTCAGTTGGGTGAGGCAGATTAAGCCTTTTGCTTAAATCTTCACCCTAAATCTTTGAATTATGAAATTTGCCACCCCTTGCCTCTGGAATACTGTGATTAACATAGACAGAGGCAGGTTTTGTCTAGTCCAGAAGAAGAGAGCAAGATAGAGAGAATAGAGAGAATATTATATCTGAGTGAAGGAAGAGAAAAAAAGATGTCCTGGATCCTTCTTTGAAACAAATGAGTAAAAGGTGGTCACATTTTGCTAAAGATCAACCAGGTTATGCACTCTTCTCCTTTGGGGAGGATGTGTTAAGAAGGTAAAAACCTTAGTAGAAATTTCCTCTCTTGTTGTCTAAGACTTGACTATGGGGAGAAATCAAGAGTCCTTCCAGTTCTGAACACGCTCTTGCAGTATTTCTGTCCTATTAGCCTACTTGCATAAAAATCTTAGTAGGTTTTAGAAGAGCAAAGCATTTATTCAAAGTTTCCATTTCATGGCTCAATTCTCCTCTGCTGCTACTTTGGCAATCTCCATTGGTCTTTCTATTATGTTACTTTTTTTGTTTTCAAGAATAATTTGCTGAATATGAGGTGATTGGGGAAAGAGATGTTGACATTCGGTGCTTCCTGCAACCGGAGTGTTTTCCCCAAGAGCTGTACAACCGAGTCCTGCCCCCCGTTAATTGTCTGTTCTGGAACTCCTGCCAGCACAAGGAGCAGCGGAGGGAGCGGCTGTCCATCGCCGAAGCCTTCGGGGCGGCCGAGGATGCTCGCCAGTACATGGGCCAGTGGCGGAGCCTGGTGGCCGAGCACAGCGCCACCCTGGAGGAGCTGCAGGAGCGCCTGGACCAGGCTGCCCTGGACGAGCTCAGGGCCCTGACCCTCTCACTGTCCGAGAAAGCCACTGAGCAGCTGCGGCGGCTGCAGAACTCGGTGATGACCCAGGAGCTGCTCAAGCGCGGGGTCCCCTGGCTCTTCCTGCAGCAGATCCTGGAGGAGCACAGCAGGGACCTGGCCGCCCGGGCCGAGCGGCTCGAGGGCGAGGAGAGGGACAGAGGCCAGGAGGGCATTCAGAGCGTGAGGCAGAGACTGAAGGACGATGCTCTGGAGGCCTCCACAGAGGAGCAGGCGGAGCTGAGACACTGGGAGCACTTGATCTTCACGTGAGTTTTAATCCCTGTGTACTTTCATCGCCTCCTCTCCTCCCACTAGTGGGGGAGGGATTCCACCGCCTGGTTACGGGGATGGCCAGACACGTGCCATCTGACACTGGGCAGCAGTGTGTTAGTTACTTATACCCACAGCCCAGGGAAGACGGGCAGTGCCTGTCCCCCCAGGGCCACTCAGGGGTTGCAGAGCAAACAACCAGGGCTCGTGGGAGGCAGGCTTTGTATTTGGGTTGGCCAAAAAGTTCGGGTTTTTCATGTGAGCGGGGAAACAAACAAATTTTTTGGCCAACGCAAGAGCAACAGGAGGGTGAGGTGCCCCCTGGTTCCCGTGGGAGGATGTGATGGGCTTGTTTGGACAATTACAGGCTGGCAGGGAACTGAAACCCACTGCTCATGAGTAAGCAGGAATTGCACCTGCTCCCCTTGATGAGAAGTGCTGTGTGAAGAGGGGAGCTTATCCACAGGAGCAGGGTGGGGAGGGGAACTTATAGTTAAGCCACATGAGGCTCTCCCTGTGTCAGCAGATGTCAGGGAGCACATGGTAGTGGGCCTTCATTCCAGGCCTTACGGCCCGCTGCACCATCTCTTTATGGGTCCCCTTCATTCATTGAATTCAAGAACCATGGAATGACATTCACTTCTGACTAGGATGCTGTAAGCCATTGCCCGCCAGAAATCCTGGTGTAATAATTATAAAATAATGGATAATTTGCACCACTCATGTTTTCAAAGCCACTGGAGAGCTATGGAAGCAATGAGGACAAGTTAAAATCAAATTCCAGAGGGGCCACTGTTGACAGTCCTTCACTGCCCTGCAGCATTCGCCGGCTCTTTGTGCAGACTGAGATTTGACGTGGCCCAGAAGGGGCCATCAGCTGTGTGACAGACACCAGCAAAGCTTTGGCAACTGTCTAGGGCTGGGACGTCAGATTGGAAACTGGAGGAGCCTCGAACACGGCCCACATGGGGCTACAGAGAGGAATGAAAGGTGGGCAGTGTAGACCAAAAACCTGGGTTTAAATCCCAGCACTGCCACCAACTGTCTGAGTGTAGGCAAGTTACTTAACTTCTCTGAGCCTCATCTTTCTTGCCTGTAGAATGGGATGACAATGATAAATCATTTACGGTGCTTTCAGCAGCACATGATACTATTGGGTTGTTAGAAGGTGAAAAAAGCATTTTATAAGAAGTCGGGGGGTAAATTTTCTAGTTTTGATTCCATGACCCAATGATACTATCAAGGATCCAGCCCTCAACATCCTTCTGCTCCACTATACTCAGTGTGCTGCTTTGGTCTTTGGGCTCAGCCCCACATGGTTTCAGGATGGCTGCTGCAGCTCCAGGTGTCACATACATCATCTCTTTTTTTTTTTTGGCGGTACGCGGGCCTCTCACTGTTGTGGCCTCTCCCGTTGTGGAGCACAGGCTCCGGACGCGCAGGCTCAGCGGCCATGGCTCACGGGCCCAGCCGCTCCGCGGCACGTGGGATCTTCCCGGACCGGGGCACGAACCCGCGTCCGCTGCATCGCAGGCGGACTCTCAACCACTGCGCCACCAAGGAAGCCCTATGTCAGTCTTTTAACACAACCCTTGGTCTGCAATAAGTGGATGATAAGAGGTAGCTGCTATCATCACCACCATCATTCCTGTGCTGGAAGAACTCAGATTATCAGGAGGAAAACAGACACATAACTAGATGATTGTGATACACAAAGCAGGAGTAATTAACCAGGTACCAAGCTCTGAAGAAGGTACATGTTGGGCGCCGGCCACTGACCTGGTACTGGGAGCCGGAGACAAGGGGACACTGCCCACAGTTGCCTTGCTGAGGCGGGGCAAGACCAGGCGGTGGAACAGCTGGGTGGGTCCTTGTCTGGGTGTGAAGAGGGGAGACCAGTCTCACCGCATGAAAGACAGAATCAAACCCCCCAGCAACAGCAGCGCAGTGAAGATAAACAGTAACCACCACCTTCCCAGTCTGTTTATTTAGAGTAGTGTAGACTGTTTACACATAAGGGCGTAACGGTGCCCGTTTGGCTATAACATAGCGCTCTTTTCCTTTTAACCAATGGACCCACCCATCAATGTTCCTTAAAGGAACCAACCAACCCAGAAAACACTATTGAAGCGAATAAACAAAACCAAAGCCCTTTGACTATTCTTCCCTCGGTATGGCCACTCCACAGTTCAGTTTGGATCTTAGCCACAATTTCAATTCTGAATTGAATTGAAGCCCTTTTGATTAGAAAAGGTTGCATCGACATAGGATTGTGGAGGGGGTGTTGGGGGTGGGCGTTGGGGGCGGGTAGGGGAAGGCGCCCTTCTCAGTCTGTCTGCTCGGTCCCTCTGTCCCCCTCCTCTACTGATCCTGCATGCTGCTCGCTGGACGTCGGTGGTCCTCCCCATCTGCACCGAGGCCTGAGCTCTCCTTGAACCCTTTCAGGGATACCAAATAGCAGAGCATCGTTCTGCAGTGCCCATCCTTCCTCGGTGGCAGTGACATCCCATGGAACAAGGTCTTCCTGGCCTCAAGGATGCAGTGCCTCCTCCTTAAGTGCTCATTCCCAGGCACTGACCTTGCTGCCAGGGAGGAGAGGTCCCAGGTGTTCGCAGAGGGTGAGATTGTCTTGGTTTAGATGAAGTGACCTCTCCCCTCCTTCTCATCTCTCTTTCTTTATGGTTCTGTCCTTGTTCAGTTCGCCATCTTTGTTCGTTTTTGTTTTCTTGAACAAACAAGATGCTGTCTTCTCCAAGCCCACACAAGTCAGATGCTTCAATGCCACTTCTTATTCCCACTAATTGTTCTCAGCAGTAATTATTCAGCTCAATCTACATTCGACCAAAGTCTCTTTGCTCCGTCCAGCCTGCTTTGGGCTCTTCAAAGTGTGTGGATTGGACGTGACCTTCCCATTATTGGGTGGTCATCTTCTTTGATTCATGTGGTTCCATTTTGCAGGGAGTATTATTAAAGCGGCCGCCGATTGAGTCGTTCAACAGGAAAAGAGAGATCTCACTTTGGTATCAGAAAACTCTTTATGATTTTCCTAAGGGTTAAAGGGGGTCAACTAACAATACACACAATCTGCGTCTGCTTATATACTTTGCTTATTTAAGACCCTAAAAGGTTGTAGCCTTTATTTCTGAGGCATTAAGTAGAAATGGCTTTGCACAATAGTTTTGAAACATATTTTTATAAGCTTCTCAATTTCAAGCAAGAGAGAGTTGCTGTCAACCTGGTCCTATAAAATAAGAATTAATAAGGTTGCATATTTTGCCAGGGAAAGTGTCTTTGAGAGCTTTTTGCTAAACTCCTGCCTGGATTTTAAATTCCTTCAGGGCAAAGACCCTATCTCCTATATTTCTGTATTATGTTGGTGCCTACCTAGTGGAGGCATTAAAGCCAGACCACCCTGGGCCAATCTGGTTTGAAGATTGGCAAGACTAAAAACTCAGATTCATTTCAGAGTTGCTCTCACCTTGGAGTCCACGTAAGCAGCAAACACGTGGGGCAAAGATTCTCCACGAGGGAAGGTACAAAGGAACAGCTGCAGTTTCCTAAAGTACTTCAGAAAAATTGGTGAGTCCCAGGGAACCCAAGACATGGGCTTGGGGCCTTTAGACTGCTTCTGTCTGGGGGCCCAAGTCAGCCCTTTCGGTCTTATTCTGCTTCCACGAGAGAACTTTCTAGGTGAGCTGAAGTCCCACAGGCCCACATGAAGATTTTTTGAGTGATCAATGAACAGACACATGTTGCCCAAAGCAGGACAGAAGAGATGGCCTCCCCCCAGATGCTGTCTCCTGGGTCAGGGAGGACGTTCTGTCCAGAAGTCCCAGCCGACCTCCTCTTCCATCTCGTTGGCCAGACTGGATCCCCAGAGGTGGGAAAGAGAGCCTGTGGCCATTCTCCCCTGTAGAGTGGCTGTAGGCCTTGCCTGGCAGGAAGAGGGGGACATTCCTTAATTTCCTCATTTGTGGGCTTCCCTGGTGGCGCAGTGGTTGAGAGTCGCCTGCTGATGCAGGGCACACGGGTTCGTGCCCCGGTCCGGGAAGATCCCACATGCCGCGGAGCGGCTGGGCCCGTGAGCCATGGCCGCTGAGCCTGCGCGTCCGGAGCCTGTGCTCCGCAACGGGAGAGGCCACAACAGTGAAAGGCCCACGTACCAAAAAAAAAAAAAAATTTCCTCATTTGTAAATTGAGGATTGAGTTGCCAAAGGATCAGTGAGGATGCAGGTAGATGTTTCCTGGGGCTGGCATAATAAAGCACCACAGACCAGGGGCTTTAAAACAACAAAAATGTATTGGCTCCCAGTTCTGGAGGCCAGAAGTCCAAATCCAGGTGTTGGCAGGGTCATGCTCTGTCTGAAGGTTCCAGGGGAGAATCTGATCCCCGCCTTGCTCTCAGCTTCTGCTGTTGCTACAATCCGCAGCACTTGTTGGCTCGTAGACCCTCATCGCATGGCCTTCTTGTGTGTGTGTCTTCTCTTCTTTGAAGGACACCAGTCATATTGGATTAAGCGTCCACCCTATTGCAACATGACCCCATCTTAACTTACTTCTAAACTGCCTCTGCAAAGACCCTATTTCCAAATATGATCACATTCAGAGGTACCAGGGGTTAGGACTTGAACATATCTTTTGGGAGGACACAGTCAGCCCCTAATGGTAAATCACCCTGCATGGTTTCCAGCACGGAATAGGTTTTCCCTAAATGAGAGCTGTCGCTCATCATCCTAGAAAGACCCAGCACAAGGCCCCCCCTTCCCCATGACCTGCCGAGTTGGACATCTCTCCTCTGAGCTGCTGGTCCCTACTTACGGTCTGCTGCTGGCCAGGCTCGGTGGACAGTTCTTTGTCTTCATGTCTGTTCTAAATGGAGACAGGTTCTCTTCAAGGTCGTGAGTGCCGGGACACCTGTTGCCTGCTCACAGGCTTGTCTCATTCAACTCTGAATTCCTAGCCCCGATATGATGTTGTGTCCATCATGACACACATTAGATGCTCAAGAAATCCTTGTGGAATGAATGCCCGATTAAGGAGATGGCGGGGGGGTTTTTCCAGACGTGGATTTGACTAGTGGAGTTTGAGCTTTGAATTTACACTTTCCCCCCAGCACAACCCGCACTGTCTTCTCTCCACTAAAACATTTCACTGTTCTTGCTTTTCCAGAAAGCTCTGCTCCTCTGCCTTCTCCCTGTCCAAAGAGGAGCTGCTCGGGATGAGGCAGGAAGTTCACGGCTGCTTCGCTCAGATGGACAGGAGCTTGGCCCTTCCCAAAATCCGGGCCCGAGTCCTGCTGCAGCAATTTCAAACCGCATGGAGAGAAGCAGAGTTCCTGAAATTGGACCAGGCGCTGGCCGCCCCTGAGCTGCAGGTAGGATGGGCATCTCGGGGCCTCGTGGGTGCAGAAGCGGGGCCTCCTCCGGCGGTTGATACTGTAGGATCTCGCTCCGCCACCCACCCTCAGCTCATCTCCCACCCTCTCCTCTCTGGCCCTGTTGGCATCAGCTGTTCCTGGAAGCACCTTAAGTTCTGTAGTGGACACACTGGTACCTGGACTTTGCACTGTCCACCAGTGGCCCTGAGTCTCTGCCACTCACGGCTCACAGCTGCGCCCCTGTCCTGAGCATTCCCCTCAGTGATGGGATCCACCTGCCCTGAAAGGTGACTCTTCCTCCTGCCCCCTCCCTTGGCCACAGCCAGTGACCCACTCAGAGTACTTCTGTAAGTGGCACGAGGAGGATGCTCAGCTCAGGTGGAAAAGGGCATCTCTCACCCTGGGCCTCGGAGGGTGATGATTGACAGATGCCCGTGGTGAGCACGTGTTATGGGCCGCAGACGAGGCAACTCTTGGGTGTAGGGTTTACTCTGGAGCCCCTTATGGACCAGTCAAGGCCAGACGCTACCTGAGACCTCCACCGTGCGTGGCCCTTTCCCCCTCCTGTCCTGGTTCCCTCACCCCCTATGCCTTGCTCAGAGGTCCTCTCTCCGGAAACCGCGTGCACCCCAGTCCCTGTCTCTGGCTCTGCCTCTGGGGAATCCCACCAGAGACAAGGCCTTTGAATTTGCTGTTTCCTTTGCCGAGAACATCACAGGGCCAGCTCTTTATGGTCTCTTCACGTCTCAGTTCAAATGTGTCACCTGCACAGTGGTCTTCCCTGCCCACTATCCAAGATCACCACTTTCCCGGCCATCCTTTATCCCATGCTGCGTTCCCACGTCTTCAGAGAATTGATTGCTATCTGCAATGTCCTGGTTTCTCGACTTAACTCACGGTCTGTGCTCCCACTGCCAACAAGCTCCCTGTTTGTAGTTCCCGTTCACCACTCCATCCCAGCACCTAGAAGGTGCCTGGTGCATAACAGGTGTGCAATAAACTTTATTGACTCAACCAACCAACCACCGGATGTGGGCGGAATGCGGGGACTTCCCTTGAGTTGATATTATGTTGAGATTGAAAACATTTCGAATCACTTACACTTCCAGTAGCTCATCTGTGGTTCACAGCAGGGCCAGGAGGTAGATATTTTGTCCCCATTCTACAGATGAAAGCACCAACCAGCAGAGGTAAAGTGATTGACCGACGTAGGAGGAAGTGGAAGGACTCATCTTGGAGCTGGTGCTTTCTGACTTTAAACCTACTGCTTCTCCTTGAGGAGAAAACAAAATTCAGTCACATCCTTGGTGCTCTCTGCCCAGCTATAAGTTCTACCATGATCTCAAGACCCGCTGTGGTCTGACCCCTGATCAGTCACATGCTGGTAAACTGACTCTCATTGGGGGTTCGGAGTTCCTGACTTGTAGCATTTGCCTATTTCCCTGGTGTAAATACTCCTTCCAAGGCCAATTTCAGGCTACTGACTTGACATCACTGTGCGTGGGGCTGGGAGGGATGCACACGATCTGCCCCACCCCTGCCCCACTCTGGCTTCCCCCGCTTCCAGTGCTAGTCCTTGCTCTGGGCTTCAGGGTCTTACCCACCAGCCTAGCTCTGTTCCTAAGAGGGGTTGACCCCCAATTTCCTCTTTTTGGTATTATCACCATTAGATCAGGAGATAAAAGCTATAGTTCACTCATGGGATAAGCTGAGCCCAGCCCGAGTTTTTAAAGGCATTGGGTGCAGGAGTCAGGAAGCTCACCGTCTAGTTCTTAGGGCTCCCATGATGTGGCTGAGGCCACCGATTCTGTTCTGGCCTCAGTCTCCTCCTCTGTCACATGGGGGTCTCTGAACTCAGTGGATTGCTGTGTACGTGCTTGCTTCCTCTGAGTGCGCTGGGGCAGGCCCTGAGGACATGGGGGTCTTCTCTTGCATTAACACCACGGCCATAGGCGCCGGGTCAGCGTCTGGTGGGCAGGCCTGAGTCCGGGTCTAGAGCAGGCTCTGGGAGATCGTGACAGTGAAAGAGTGGAGGAAGGGGGGGTATGTGAGCCGGGAAGGGAGGAGGACTGGCCCTCATGGGGAGTGACCAGCAGCCACGTACTGCGCCAAGCATCTTAGATGTGGTGTGTGTTGTGTTGGTCATGCTACATTATGCCCTACTGCATGCTGTTTTGTTTTGCTATGTTATGTCATGTCCTATTGTTATATTCTCATTTATGCTACATTCTGTTATAGCATGTTGTTATGTTCTATCGTGTTGTGTTACAGTATGCTGTATTGTTATATTTTTCTGTTTATTATGTTAGATTATGTTCCATTTATGTTCCATTGTGTTATGTTCTTGCGGTAATCCTATGAGGTAGGTATCATTAGCTCCATTTTACAGGTCTGGAAACTGAGACTCAGAGAGGGTAGCGTCTTCTACACTCATTCATTCATTCGCTGAATATCAATTTACTGAGCACCCACAACCTCTTCTCTTTTTAAATTATTTATTTTATTTCTTTCTTTTCTTTCTTTTTTTTTTTCCTCTGGTTGTGTTGGGTCTTCGTTATGGAAGCGCGGGCTTCTCTTTGTGGTGTGCGGGCTCCGGGCAGGCTCCAGAGCGCGTACGTGGGCTCTGTAGTTTTTGCGGTACATGGACTCTCTCATTGAGGCGTGCAAGCTCAGTAGTTGTGTTACGTAGGCTTCGTTGCCCCGCCACGTGTGGGATCTTAGTTCCCTGACCAGGGATCGAATCTGGGTCCCCTGCGTTGGAAGGCGGATTCTTTACCACTGGACCACCAGGGAAGTCCCACACAACCTCTTCTTCGACCCCTCTCACCCTTGCTCTGGGCTTCAGGTCTTCAGGGTCTGGAACCTTCTATTCCCACATTTTCACACTCCTGACACCTTGTCATGCGGGGCTCAGCTGTAATGTCACTTCTTTACATTTGCGAGAAGCTGGTATGTGTGTGTAGGTTGTGCAGACTGTTATTCTAGGAGGATGGTATGTGTGAAAGCCCACGCATAATGCCTCCTTGAATGCATGCATACGGATGTCCTCAGCAGCCGTTCACCTCTGCAGACGTGTCCCCATCTGCCTAATGTAAGATAATACCCAGAGAATATCTGTCTCCTTGTCTTCATGGCACTCACCAACCCCCTGAGAGTGTCTTGGTCGGTTATTTGTTTTCACGTTTACTGATTTTTGCCTCTGCTGTTTTGTAAGCTTCCCAAGGACAAGCACCTCTTCCGTCCTGTGCCTGCTCACAGAGGCTGACGGGTTGAGGTCCCCCACTGGAGAGGAGGTGGACGCAGGTGGGGCCGCTATCTCTCTGACTGCAAAGCTCTGGCTCTGCCCACGAGCATCCCTCTCCTCCCTTTGGCGGGACAAGCTCCCAAAGTATGCCAAGACCGAAGGCCCATGAACGGAGTTCATTCCAGGAGAGTGTTCATCTCTCCTCCCCTCTCTGGCTAAGACAGCTGTGCGGTGCCAGGAGCTGCAGGAGCCTCTCTGGCCTTGGGGAGACCAGGGGCTGCACCAACCTACTGGTGATCACTTTCTCGCCCATGTTTTCTCCCCTCTCTCCAGCCACAGTCCAAGGCAAGGAAGCCACGCTCCAAGAGCAAAAGCAAGACAGACCTTTTGAAGAAGTGCACTGAAGATAAAATTCAGCTCTTTGAGGAACAGGCCCCCGAAGACCTGGTTGAAAAGGTCAGTGTTCGATCTGTCACTCCTCATAGCACACGGCAGGGCTGGCAGCCGCCCAGTTTACGGGCACACAGAGCCCTTGGGGGCTGTGACTGTCCATCTCCACCCAGCACCTGTTTTTTTCTTTTTCCATCTTTAGTGGAGTATAATTGCTTTACGATGGTGTGTTAGTTTCTGCTGTATAACAAAGTGAATCAGCTATATATATACATATATCCCCATATCTCCTCCCTCTTGTGTCTCCCTCCCACCCTCCCTATCTCACCCTTCTAGGTGGTCACAGAGCATGGAGCTCATCTCCCTGTGCTATGCGGCTGCTTCCCTCTAGCTATCTATTTTGCATTTGGTAGTGTATGTATGTCCATGCCACTCTCTCACTTCGCCCCAGCTTACCCTTCCCCCTCCCCGCAGCACCTGGTTTTTACCTCGTGTTCCTGCAGGTGGGACCCACCCCACCCCCACCCCCGCCCCTTTTCACCTGGTCCTTCTGCCTGGAACCCTCTTCCTCCACTTCTCCCCCAGGAGGTCTCTCTCTGGTCCATTCTTCTGGCCTCATCTCTGGTGCTGCCTCCGTGGCCTGTGGTTGCCACCATCCTTGTGCCTGGCTCTGTGCTGAGGGGTTCACTTGTGCTGCTTCACTTCTACCTCCGCATTTATCTTGCACACCCTCCTCTGTGCGCCACAAGCAGCCCAGCCTCCCTCACCAGCCCCCTTTTGTTACACTTCTGTTTCTGCGCGTACTGCGTATGACCACGTGCTGCTTACCCGTGTCCTTCCCTCTTCTTGGATTTACCTTTCCACTTCTTTTTACCTGAACAAGTGGACTTTGTCCTCAGCTGTCCTAAGGCACAACCTCTGTCCTCAGGTGCCCCCTCTTCCAAGAAGCCTTCCCGGAACACCCAGTTCTCCCACTTACCCCTCCCCCTGCCAACTTCCTTTCCCGTCCTAGCATATCTCACACTGTTCCTTCATTCCTCTGGGATGCTGAGGAGGCAGCAATGTCCCAGGCATCGTGTTCACGACCACTGGGGTGGTCCCAGCTCTCAGAAATGCACATTCTAGACAAAGAGCACTTAAAATGATAGATCATGATCAGTGCCGATAAAGAAATGAACAAGATGGTATGATAGTGACGGGGTGGGGGGATGGCGAGGGGGAAGTGGGATCCACTGTAGGTGGGAGAGTCAGGTGAGGTGTCTCTGAGGAGGTGACATTTAAGAGTCGACACCGTGTTGTCACTGCCGGGGGCCCACTGCCTTCCCCAGCAAAGGGCAGACTCCCAGAGGACTGTCAGTGAGTGGATGTACAGACCATATTCTAGAGCTGCTCGTCTTGTTCCTACCTTCTGTCCCTCGGGTCCTTTACCTAGTTATTTTAATTTTTTTTTTTAATGTAAGTGTATTTCTCAGAACACAAATGCGTAATCCAGCAAAGAGCCATAGAACCTGCTCCAGGCAAGGTCATGGCTCCTTCCAGGTGTGTACAGGTTGTTGATGTCTTAAGGGACACAGAAGTAGCACCCTATTCCCACTTGTGTTCTATATAAAATTGAGACACAAGACAAAGACTAAAGCAGGTACAGGTGGAAATATCATCTGTCTTACAGTTAAAGGCTAATTCAGAAGATAGAAATTAGTATGAGAGCCAGATGGGCTTGCTAAACATCCCAGAATTAGACAGACTCAGTCACACGATCACAGGTGTCCCTGGGGGGGTCCTGGCAGCAGCCTACCTGGAGGAGCAGAAGTGGGGCTCCCAGAGCAGAGCTGAGCCGAGCCTGCCCAGTGGGGTGGATTCCCAGTTCACCCAGGAGGGGACGAGGAGAGGGGTGGAGCGAGGCAGGGACTACATGGAGGAACTAGCCGCATGGGGGGCGGGGCAGGGCATTTCCTCCAATGCACGCTGGTTTGTGACCCATTGTCACACTTAAGGTAGATATTGTTAGAGAAGGAAAAGTGAGGATTTGATCTGGTGGAAGGAATGCATGGCCTGAGCCGTGGCCAAGGACACAATGCAGGTTCAGGGGAGCCCAGAGAGTCTGCAGCCCCGTGAAAAGGCTGCTTTGCTGGGGTGCTGGGTCTCCCGAGGGGATGGGGAAACAGACCTGGGGTGGAGGGTCTCAAGTGCCTGTCTGGGAAGATGGGCTGAGTCTCACCAGCGCTGTAGAAGGAGGAGAGGGACAGGATGAAGGATGGGTTGAGAAGGTCCCGAGGTTTCCTGAGCCGAACTCAGCAGCCCACCCACCGTGAGTTCACCTGACCGTACATGCTTCCCCCATGCTAGCCTGTCTCTTTCATTCCATTACGTGCTTTACCCCTCCCGACTTCCTTAAGAAGTAGGAACGGTCCATATTCCTATTTTACAGATGTGGAAACTGAGTCTCCACAGTGAGTTCATCCAGGTTTCTGCAGCCAGGCGGTGGTGGATCCAGCACTTTAAACTAAAGCTCTATCTCTTCTTCATCTTTGACAGGGAATATTCTCACGGAGCATGGTTATTTCCCACGGTTGTGTAATGTTAGATGAACGTGCCTTGGCTCCCACATCCGTAAAATCAGGATTGAGACAATGATAACCCACTAGTCACCGGATTTGTGAGGAACAAATGGATTGGAAGGTGCTTTTTAACTTTGAAGTGGGCTCCAGTGCCCATTTCCCCAATAATGGAGCAACTCATAGGCTACCTAATTCCGGCCTCATGGAGAAAGGCAGCCAAGAGTCATTTGCCAGCTGTGACCTTTTCATGACAGGCCATCTTCACAAATGGCTATCTCACTGTGGCAAGTGCCAATACAATAGGCACTCCCCAGTCAGCGGCTTTGATGTTCCTCCTGAAGTCGGTCGACTGCATCTCTTAGCATCCGAGTGGCAATTGTTCAGATTTTTTATTTGCAGGGTAATTGCACAGAAATGACAGCCCTTGGGGGGATGGCAGCAGCTGAGAGTTGTTTGATTGTGCTTCAGGACTGGGAACCCCTTCCAAGCTCATGTAGCTATCAAGATGGAGCAGGGACCTAATGGCCACTGTCCCAAGACCCACTGTCAAGCCACTGCCTGGCTGGCAGCATGCTGTCCCCAAAGGGACTGTGGCTTCACAGCTGGGGTTTGCAGAGCATGCTGGAAGCACCTGCCAGGTGCCCCCTTTCTTTACTAGAATCTGCAACCCTCAGCCCCAGGTTGATATGTCCCTGGTCTGGACTCTGCCATCTGGAGAGGTCGGCAGAATTGCCCAAGGTCACGCCATCAGTGAGTGGTTGAGCTGGGGCTCCCACAAGGCACGTCTGCTTCCATCACCCATGCCCTTTCCATCATGGTGCTGGGTCCGCAGTGACAGCGAGAAGGCTTCAGCCTCCCAGCAGGGCTGTTTGTCCTCTTCCCCACGTCCCCTCCCTTTCTTCCACCTCTTTCCTTTTCCTTGCCGTGCTCACCTTTCCCCTTTCCCTCATTCTCCTTCACTTCCTCCTTTAGAACATTTTGTAGCCTGTTCTCTGGGCCGGGCACTGTTGCAGGATCCTGCACTTGAGATGTTCACGGTTTTAGATGAGCAGCAAGTTTGTACATCGACCGTTTACAGGTTTGCCTCCTGCTTTCACATAGAAGCCACCTGACTATGCTGAGCTCCGCCTTGAATGAGTGGTACATGACTCATTCAGAAAGACTTGTACGACTGATTCAGGGAGGAAAAGAGAGACAGGCAGGGGGATGAAAGTGGACTTCTTGCCTGCCCACCTTTTCTGTCCAGCTGATGGGTTACCAGCTCCGGTCAGAGGCAGCCATCCTGAGTGGCTGTTGTGCACCTGTGACACTCCACAGACATCCCAGTCCTTCTGATGGGCTCCTTACAAATGCACAGATGCATGATTTTCAACCTGGAGGACTCTGGAGGGCATGTACATTTGAGAATAAGTTAATCAAGTTCCAAGATAAATTTCTGTTGGATTGAACTGAAATTACAGGTTAATTTGAGAATTGTCTTCCCCTCCAAAAATGTGGAATGTTTCTTATTTTATGTGGATCTTCTTTTAAGATCTTTAATAGATTTTATATTCGCTTCCATTAAGTAGGGTGAACGTCCACCTCGATATGCTTGGGACAGTCCCAGTCTCCCCTGTCATCCCCACGTCCCTTCCTGTTAGCTCTTCCTTTTACTCTCAACTTGGGCGAGAAATCATAGGGTCACCTTATGGGTAAGGTATACGTATACATAAGGTCTTGTGTATTCTTTTTGATGATTCCCAGATACATGATAGGTTTAGTTGCAATTGTGAGTTATTACCTATTTTCAGTTATGTTTTGGGTTTATTTGATACTGATGTAAAGAAATGTTACGAATTTTTATAAGTCTTTCCAGACTCCCTTATTTTCTATCTCTGGAGCCAGAGTGCTGGGTCCAAAGTCCCTGTCTCTGTCACTTATAGCCCTGTGACCTTGAGCAAGTCACTTAACCACTCTATGCCCTAGCGTACTCATCTTTCAAGTGTGCATGATAGGTACACCTACCTCTTAAGATTCCTGTGAGAATGTGTCTGTTGATTTTTTGCATTTGGTCGTAATGTCTACAAATAATCGCAGCTTCGTAGCCTCCTTTCTGATTCTTACGCCTCATTTCTTTTTCTTAGCAGTGTGTCAATGTCCTTGTCTGCTTATTCCATCATCTCTCTCATTTCCATTGGTTGATTTTTCCCTGGATTATGGATCGTTTCCTTCTTCTTTGCATGCATGGTAATTTTTGATTGGATGGTAGGCATTGTAGATTTTACATGTTGGGTACTGGATTTTGTATTTTCTTTAATAGTGGAGTTTTGACATGTAGGTATGTTCTTTTGGATTAATTTTATCCTTTCAAGACTTGCTTTTTTTTTAAACATCTTTATTGGGGTATAATTGCTTTACAATGGTGTGCTAGTTTCTGCCTTATAACAAAGTGAATCAGTTATACATATGTTCCCATATCTCTTCCCTCTTGCGTCTCCCTCCCTCCCACCCTCCCTATCCCACCCCTCCAGGTGGTCACAAAGCACCGAGCTGATCTCCCTGTGCTATGCGGCTGCTTCCCACTAGCTATCTACCTTACGTTGGGTAGTGTATATATGTCCATGCCTCTCTCTCGCTTTGTCACAGCTCACCTCAAGGCTTGCTTTTAAGCTTTGTTAGGTTGGGTCAAGAGCTGCCTTTAGTCGAGGACTAACGTATCCCCGCTGCTGAGGCAACACACCTCTGAGGACTCTACCTGATACCTTGTGTGTCGTGGGGTCTTTTCACTCTGGGTCGTGGGAACACAAGCTCTTCCCAGCTCTGTGTGAGCTCCAGCAATGGCTCTGCCTATTATTTCTGGTGGTTCTTTCCCTGGCCTGGCATTGGTTTGTTATTTGGGTTTTTTTCAAACATGCACAGTATTCAGCCAAAGCCCCTTGCAAATCTCTGAATCTCTCTCTCTCTCTCTCTCTCTCTCTCTCTCTCTCTCAGCAGCTCCCTCCTCTTTAGGACTCTGCCCCACAAATTCTAGGCACAGGGGCCTCCCAAACTCTGCTTTTGTTTTCTGAAAGTACTGAGCCTGCTGGTCTCTCCCTGGGTTCCCCAGCACATCCTTTTGTGTACTAGGAACTGCATTCAGGCTGTAAGCTGGGGCAACCGTGGGGCTCACCTTGTCTATTTCCCTTCTCTCAAGTATCCCAGTTCTGTGCTGCCTGTTGTCCAGTGTCTGAAAACCATTGCATCATGTGATTTGTCTAGTTTTCTAGCTGTGGGAAAGCAAATCTGGTTACAGAGTAAATTTGTTCCCTGTTCCTGTATCATGGCCAGAAGCAGAACTTTCTAACCTGTCCCTTTTTGATTGATTTTTACTTCTAACAGATCCTTAAAAAGAAAAAAACCCTATCCTTCTGTTATTGATTTCTACTTTTAGTATGTTTTAGATAGAGAACAAAGTGTATATGATAACAAGTCTTTGGAATTTATTGAGGCTTACCTTGTGGCTTTATTTGTCCTCCAAAAGGCTGAGTATTTTCCGTTAGATATGGAGACAAGGGCAGTAGAGGCAGGGAGGACCCAGGTCATGAGAGTCCTGACAGCTACACTGAGAAGCTCAGACCTTTTGAGGGAAAATTGACAAGATTTAGGCACTTCGTAGAGAGTATCTCTCAGGATATATTCATTAGTAGTTCTAGAAGTCAGTCTCTGTTGGCCAGTCCTCCTCTCCTGACCTCTGCTCTCGTTGGTTCTAGGGGTTGGGGGCCGTGTCTTAGTCTGACCTGTTCTCTTCCTTCTACTTGTCAGTGTGAGATGGAGGTTAGGGTTGCAGTCCCAGCCCCCGTCAAGAGCTGGACTGGTTTCTGGGGACTGAGGGGCCCTGAGGCCAGACACTTCAGCAAGGATAAGGTTCCAGTCTCTCGATGCCCACCTCTGTGTTCTGTTAGCAGAATTTTAATTGATGGATCCAGAAACGAAGGCAATATTTCAGTTCATCTTCGGTGCGTTCTCTTGCTGGTTTTGCACAAAGTATATATAAATTTCTCATAAATTTTCTCTAGGAGCACTTCAATATAAATGAAAGTGACATGACCGTATTTTCTGCTCACCCACGATTTCTGGTACTATTTTAATGATGTTGCTTCCATCTGGGTGGTGTGTCTACCACATAACCGTTCACCCATCCATTATTCACTCACTATTTCTAGGTTTCACGAGATGCCATGCTTGCATACTTCATTAGCAATCCCTCCATCAGGAGTGGAACTCTTGCAGTGCAATCAACCACGCATCCTAGTGTGTTTCTGCAGCAGCCTCGGCAATTATGCAGAGGTGGCTGGCGCTTCTGTCAGGAACAGCTCTTCACACACCTGTCATTTCAGAAGTGGCTAGAGCTTAAGCATGAGAATAATGTGCTCATTTTCAGATGACATGACAAGAGAGAAAACTGATGGTACAGGTCTTTATAAAGCTTAGAAAAGAAGGCATATTGGAAGGGAATGCATTTTAGGAAGAGGCGAGAAAATCCCTTCATCCACCTACCAAGACTGGGAAAGCCGCCAGACGGTTCTCTTCATGTCTACTCTTGCCCCTGTTTTATCCCTTGAGGCAGACTCTGTCAAAGTCATCTCCCTGAAACACCATTTTAAGGAAAGTTTCTTCCTTTTTTTAAAATTTTTATCTAATATTGGAGCATAGTTGATTAACAATGTTGTGTTAGTTTCAGGTGTACAGCAAAGTGATTCAGTTATACATATACATATCTATTCTTTTTCGAATTCTTTTCCCATTTAGGTTATTACAGAATATTGAACAGAGTTCCTAAGGGAAGCTTCATAGTTTCCCACTGCTCCCAAAGCAGCCCACTTATATTTTTAATTTCTAATTTTTCAAGAGTTTTTTCTCTCTGAATGCTCTCTACGAAATAACATTGTCTTGTTGCTTTAAGGCTACAATAACTCTTGTATCTCTCTGAGAACATTAAGTTTTTCAAAAAATTCCTGCACATTTATTATTACCTCTACGTTCATTAGAGGCTTTCCCAGGTATGTGGCCATCCTTGGTGGTCTGCTCATATTTAAGAGTGGAGTACTTGGGCTTCCCTGGTGGCACAGTGGTTGAGAGTCCGCCAGCCGATGCAGGGGATACGGGTTCGTGCCCCGGTCCGAGAAGATCCCACATGCCGCGGAGTGGCTGGGCCCGTGAGCCATGGCCGCTGAGCCTGTGCGTCCGGAGCCTGTGCTCCGCAACGGGAGAGGCCACAACAGTGAGAGGCCCGCGTACCCCCCCACAAAAAAAAAAAAAAGAGTCGAGTACTTAAAAGCTACTTGGAGGCTCTGACCTGTAAGTAGGGCTTGCAGACTGTGACCTTCACGCTGCTGTGACTGGGCTGGACCACTCACTTGGTGAATTCCCAATGTCTGTAACTTTAGAGCTTTCTTGAAATCTGGTCAGAGTGCCCAGAGAAGACCAGTCTCCTGCCTAAATGGTAAAGGCCTTGCTGCCCATATGTCAGGAGCCAAATGAGGGAAGAGAACTGAGATTTTAGTAGTCAGTATGTAGAGTTTTACTTGAGTCCTTCTGCCTTAAAGAGAGCAGTAGATGCATGTTATAAATCTACTGTCTTTCTCCAGGAATCTCAGTTGTTAATATTTTTCTACATTGTGCATGTTTTTTTATAATTAGAAATGAAAAAACTTTTTAAAGGAGGAAAGAAAACTCTCAATATTATAAACTATTGTTTTATCTTTTTCCTGCAACCCAAAGGAGACTCTATTTAACTAATTATAGTAATGATAACAAAATAATACTAGTGGTAAGAATACAGCAGCTACTACTTATTGGGGGCTCATTAGGTACCACAGACTCTACAGGCATTGTTCCCTGTCATTTTATTGTTTGCTTTTCAGAGATAAAACTGAGACTCAGAGAGGTTAAGCAGCTTGTCCAGGTCACACAGCTAGTTAGGTGGTAAGTTTTTATGTAGGAGATAACAGATCAGCCATAAACACAAGAAATAAAACTATGCTGACTAGTTTAAGGCAGTACTCTTAATTTGTTTGAGATTTTTGCACTTTAATTATGCAGATGAGGGGTTGAGTGGCAATGTCTTTCCAGGCATAGAAATCAAGTTTTCTATCTTAAATTTAAGCACTAATGATGTTTATTTAGCCGGGTGTTATTTCATTCAATAAACATTAACCCAACACACCTTTACTGAGTCCACTCCCCTCCTGATGCAAGATAAAGGAGAGAGTCTTAAATTTTGAACCCATCCTGCAAAGCATGGTTTAAACTGACCTGCTTTTTGAGAGGGCCAGCCACTAGAATACGAGTACATTCTTATATTTAAAAAGTGTTTCATCAGCGTCTCCTCCCAGCATTTGGATGTGAGATTCCTAATGTGACTCCTTTCTGACCCCTCTCTTTCCACATGGAGGGACTTTGCTAGTGACATCCTGGCCTCTCTGCATTCCTTGCCCACTTCTCTCCAAAGAGAGTGTTACCTGATTGGCGAGATTAAAGTAGGAACTGAGCATGCTCAGCGCAACTCCCTCCTCTCTTTGGAAGCCAGCCTGCCTGCAGGAAGCCCCCATTTTCTGACTACAATGTGATGAGCTGGGGGGAGGCCTGCTGTTTGGAGGACTGTCCACTCCTTTGCAAACACATCTGAGCCGCATTCTCCAGTCTAGTTTCCATCAATATCAGAGCTGACATTTGGTGTCCGTCTGGCTCACCCATGCATCTAGTTGTATATGTTTCCAAACTTGTGCAAGGAGGAGGGGTGTAAGGTCTTGAACTTCTTAGAATCTCAGTAATTCTCTGATGATTGACAGGTTGATTTTATTTTGTGTTTAAAGGACATCCCAATGAATAGAAGAAACTACTCCTTCAAAACTGCACATTCTACCAGGGAAACCAGTTAGGAAGTTGTTTGAACTTCACATCTAAAATAAGAGTATTTAGCAGCATATTGTTTTGCAAATGAATTTTTATTAATTTAGGTAGCTTGAATATTTAATTAAGCCTGTCATTAATACCTCATAGAAATGCAAATCTGTATCTTTTCCCAGGAGTTCTTTTAAACAAGGATGAAAGCCCTCTTCGGAGGCGTATTCTCATAGGGCTAGAATTAAGAAATTAAGCTTTCCGAAGAAGAAAGAGGATGTTAGAGACTCTTTCTTCTGTTAATTTCACTGCAAGTTGTTCTCGAAGTACATGCAAAAGGCTTTACGTTTATCCCACATTTTAGGAATGACTTTGCATAAGTAAAATGAGATATCCCTCATGGCCACCTTACTCTGCCCTGCGTCTCTGCAGGGGACTAGGCCTTACAGGGTATTTGGGCCACTACCTGTCCAGTGGTGGGGAAGATTGAAACCACACGGAGGAAATGTGGAAATATGAGCTCATGCAGGTGTGTAAGGAGGGGGCCTCTCATCCATTTCTTGTTCACCTGCCTGTCACTCATGTTTTTCCTTTTTAGTAACTTTAACAGGCTTGCCAAAGCCCTTTCTGTTGCCTCCGGAGAAAGGCTACCTACCTCCCCTTAGCAGTGAGGGTCTCTGTAATGTGGTTTCTGTCTGACCTCTAGGTCCTTATCTTCCACTTTTCCTTTCAGCTTTGGTCTAATTCACCCTCTCACTAACCCCATAGGGACCCCATACACTCCTGCCTCAGTGCCTTTGGTTGTGCTGTTCCCTCTTCCTTAATGCCTGGATCCTTCAATATCCAGTTCAAAAGCTGATATCTTCACAACCTTCCCTGACCCCTCCCCCTCTTCCATCCTCTAAAATATCATAGCGCTATATATGGACCTCCTTTATGCCACCAACCATGTTCTACCTTTAATAATAAAATTGGTACTAACAATAAACAGGGCTTCCCTGGTGGCGCAGTGGTTGAGAGTCCGCCTGCCGATGCAGGGGACAGGGGTTCGTGCCCCGGGCCGGGAAGATCCCACATGCCGCGGAGCGGCTGGGCCCGTGAGCCATGGCCGCTGAGCCTGCGCTTCTGGAGCCTGTGCTCCGCAACCAGAGAGGCCACAACAGTGAGAGGCCCGAGTACCGCAAAAAAAAAAAAAAAAAAAAAAAAAACAATAAACAACAACAGCTAGCCATCATTCAACGCTTCAGTGTGTCAGGCACTGTTACAGTCAATGAAAAGTAGTAGATTATTTATTTATTTATTTATTTTCTTTCAAGTATTTGTTTTTGGGGTTTTTTTTTGTTTTTTAACAGCTTTATTGGAGTATAGTTGCTTTACAATGGTGTGTCAGTTTCTGCTTTATAACAAAGTGAATCAGTTATACATATACATACGTTCCCATATCTCTTCCCTGTTGCACCTCCCTCCCTCCCACCCTCCCTATCCCACCCCTCTAGGTGGTCACAAAGCACCGAGCTGATTTCCCTGTGCTATGCGGCTGCTTCCCACTAGCTATCTATTTTACGTTTGGTAGTGTATATATGTCCATGCCACTCTCTCACTTTGTCACAGCTTACCCTTCCCCCTCCCCATATCCTCAAGTCCATTCTCTAGTAGGTCTGTGTCTTTATTCCTGTCTTGCCCCTAGGTTCTTCATGACCATTTTTTTTTTTTTAGTTTCCATGTATATGTATTAGCATATGGTATTTGTTTTTCTCTTTCTGACTTACTTCACTCTATATGACAGACTCTAGGTCCATCCACCTAACTACAAATAACTCAATTTTGTTTCCTTTTATGGCCGAGTAGTATTCCATTGTATATATGTGCCACATCTTCTTTATCCATTCATCTGTCGATGGATACTTAGGTTGCTTCCACGTCCTGCCTATTGTAAATAGAGCTGCAGTGAACATTTTGGTACATGACTCTTTTTGAATTATGGTTTTCTCAAAGTAGTAGATTATTTAATAATCAAAATAACCTTACTGGGGACTTATTTTGCGTTCGGCCATAACGGAATTGAAGCATCCGATTATCCCCTCACCTAAAACGAAACAAAACAAAACAAAAATAATGAACAAAATGTATGAAATAATGTGTTTTTTAAAACACTGGACAACAGTCAAAAGTGATCCCTGAGAAACAGGGAGCAGATGAGTTGAGCCGTGTGACTGTCCTGGGTACGGCCCTGAAAGAGCTTCCAGGCCATGGCGCAGGGGAAGGAAACCAGGCAGAACCTGGTGGACTCCTCGAGTGAAGAAGACAAAGCTAGGAATTCAGAGAAGCTAAGTCATGTGCATGACTAAATAAACATAACACCCGGCTAAATAAACATCATTAGTGCTTAAATTTAAGATAGAAAAATTAATTTCTATGCCTGGAAAGACACTGCCACCCACCCCATCATCTAGATAATTAAAGTGCAAAAATATCAAACAAATTTAGAGTACTGGCTCTGGAGCCTGTGCCTTTCACCATGGTGCCTACTTCCCTCCTCAATTCTGAGCTCTTTCAGGATTAGATACGTGTCTAGTGACGCACCCGTCCCCATTCCCTGGGTGCGTCACACATTCCTTTATATTATACATATTTGGTGCTCATTAAATTTTTTTGGATGAATGCACAAAGATGTAAATATATTTTCTGTTTGTGAACTTACTGTGAAAAAAATAACGGTGGGAAAAAAGAGTTTGCTTGAAGACCGTTAGGATCTGTAAAGCACTTCAGAGACTCAGTTTCCAAGTGTCCCCATGAGGAAGTAATCAGACAGCGCTCTTGGGGCCCCATTCTCACAGGGCATCGCCCAGTCTTGCAAGGACATTGGACCACCTCTACGAGCTGTGCAGGCTCCTCCACACAAGCTGAGTATAGCTGCTGGCCCTCGAAGAAAGCCCACCTGGAAGGCGCGGGCCAGTGATCCGTAATTACCATGGAAACAGATCACCGGACTGTCACAAGTGGCTGTCACCTGGTGCTCCAAACTAGGGAAAGACTGGGGTCTGGTAGCATCCTTTTGATAACAAGACTTCATGTTTCCTTTCAAGCAGGGAAATGAAGTGTCTTCTTCCAGAGAAGCTGTTTTCATGCCATAGTTCTGTGTGTTATTGCCTCTGATCCCTGTTGCTAGTGGGCTGCAAATATGCAGGTCCCCACAGCGTGTCTTTGAAGAACTAGTTTCACTTGTTGTCCTTCCTTCTCCATGGCCTGTGGTAAGTGCCACCCCTCCAAGAAGCCTTTGCAGGTCCCCCAGCAGAGTTTTCTTTTCCAGCCAATAATACCCAAAGTGGGCTATTTGCTTCTTTGGGGCACTTTTTCCTCCTTCCTGCAGCAGAGTTCTTCCTGAAGGACAGATCACACAGGTGAAATCTGATCTCTTTAAACTGGGATTTACCTTCCTCTGAAGGACACACAATGGGCACAGGAAAATTGCACAGCCATGGGAGAACCCGGGCCACCATCTTCTGCCAGCCTCTATGCCGTGTAAATATTTTCCCTTGGGCCAGCTACTTTATAACCTCTGAATATAAACATACAAATCTTAAAAATAGGTTACGTAGCAGCAAACAAAATTCCATTTTTTTTATTGTGGTACAATACACGTAACATGAAACGTACCACCTTAACCATTTTTTCAGGATCCAGTTCAGTGGCATTAAGTACATTCATGTTGTACACAGCTGTCACCACCGTCCATCTCCAGAGCTTTTAATCTTCCCAAACTGACACTCTGTCCCCATGAAGCACTAACTCCCACCCCTCCTCTCCCCAGCCCTTGGCAACCACCATCCTACTTTCTGACTCTATGAATTTGACTACTCTAGCAAACTCATAGAAGTGGAATCATATGGGATTTGTCCTTTCGTGACTGGTTGATTTCTCTCGGCATAATGTCATCCGTGTTGTAGCATGTGCTAGAATTTCCTTCCTTTTTAAGGCTGCATAATATTCCACTGTATAGATAGACCCCATTTCGTTTATCTGTACATCTGTTGAGGGGGTCCTTGGGTTGCTTTGACTGTGGCTATTGTGAATATATTCCACAAACCTTTAAAGATGAAATGAAAGGCTTCATCGAGATATGATGCTTGTGTAGGCTACTTTGGGGGTTGTACTTTAGCTTCCTGTGCAGGGGAGAGGCGTGCACACTTACAGGGACCTGCCTTTAGGGGCTCGGGTGGTGAAATCAGAGAAGCAGTAGACTATGTTGTTCCCTGTAGGAAGTTTCCTAGAGAAAGTGTAAGAGGTAGTGATAGCAGAGAAAAAATGTAGAGAAGCTGGAATGAACTACTTAGTTGAGTGAATGAGTATAATGAATGGATTCTCTCATCTAGAGGCTGCTGGGCCCCTCGGGTGTTGGGCCCTCCCCTGGAAGAGCTCTGTCCTGGTGGGGTAAACAGTGTGGTACCAGCTGGGGAGAGGAGCTTGAGAGACAAAAGAAACACAAGGAGGGCGACAGATGTGCAGAGTGAGGATGCTTCAGAGTGGCTCCTTGGGAACCAGAGACGCAAAGGCCAAGTAGGAGATTTTCAGGAGGACAAAGATGAGGGATGTTTGAATCATAGCGAAGAGCTCGGATGACAGACACAAAGAGCATGGTGTGCAAGGCCCTGAACTGTCAGGAGCAATGGAGGTCCCACGTATGTGGGTGGAGGTGGCAGAACAGACCAGACCTTTCCAGCTGTACCTTCGCTGGGATCGGGGAGGGGAGGGCCTTAGGGGCTGTGTTAGGAAGACTGAATTTTCATCCTTTAAGATGGGAGGCTTGAAGGAATTTGCCCTGGAGAGCAACACAGTTCGATTTACCTCCGAGAGTGATACATGTGGAATGAACAGCGGGACTCTGAAAGCCCCGCAGCATCTTTATAAGCAGAGAGGCCCTTGCTGTCTTAAACTGCGCACTGAGATTCCAACGCTGCTGCCTTGAGACCTTCTTCAGAATCCCGAATCGATGACCGGCTGCCTGCCTGCACGGATATACATACACCGTGCTTTTGTAAGCCGCGTGCTCTGTCCTCCGCCGTCCCTCCACTTACTGTTCTCTGGTTCTCTGGCTGGCCCCTCCCAGGTCCGAGGAGAGTTGCTTCGCGAGAGGGTACAGCAGCTGGAAGCCCAGGAGGGATGCTTTGCCGAGTCCCTCGTCTCCCTGCAGTTCCAGAAGGCGGCCAGGATGGCCAAGACCCTGTGGGCGTACACTGCCCTCCTGACCATCCAGGACCTGCTCCTGGAGGAGCTGAGCGCGTCAGAGACCCTGACCAAGTCAGCCTGCACGCAGATCCTGGAGTCGCACAGCCCGGTGAGTGACAGACCTGGGAAGGAAGGCGCGGAGGGCCGCACCACATACCTTGGTGTTTCGTTCTGGTGGCCACCTCCACTTCTCCCACCATTAGGTGGGTGGTCCACTGTCCTGTGCCCACTGCAGCGTCCTGGAGAGGGTTGAGTGAGGAAACTTCCATGGGAGCGTGGTGCACCCTTGCCGCCCAAGGCTGCTCTATTTCATTGCCTCCAAGGAAGCAAACCTTTTGAATTTTAACATTTTTAAAATCTGGGAAACTGGGATGCCTCTTGCAGCCAACAGCAGTATTGTATCTTTCATACTACTATGAAAAATAGCTGTATCGCTTTCAATGAATGGCACCTTAGATGCTGTGAAATAACGGATTATTTTTTATTTTCAAAATTCTAATTATTCCTACCTGCTGCATTTTTTTCAAGGCGTGGGAGGTATACTCGTAAAACAAAAGCTACCGACGTAATGGTTTTGAGGACTAATTTTAGTCCCTGTATGTATAATTTTAGAATTTCATGTATTATTATAATAGTTACAGTGAGGAAAGGGAACTCACATTTATCGAGTGTCACGTGTGTGGCAGGCAAGCACTAATGAGCTGTGAAATGGGTGTACTCTCATTTAAGCATTAACAATTCATTACTTAATTGTGCGTCTTAAGATGATCATTTAAGCATGATTATTAATAAGTTGCGATTTTATGCTGCTTTGCAGTTACGCGCTTTGTCAGGCATTATGCCAATTAATCATCGAGCCATGCCATGAAGTCGGTACCTTTTCTGTGCTCAATTCTCAAGTGAAGAAATGAGATTCGGGCAGGTGGCAGGTCAAGTTCTTTCCGAGGTCCACAGAGCTACTGAGTGACAGGAGCCAGAAATGTATCCCTTTCTCACTTCAGACCCCTGGGTCATGTTCATGGACTAGTTGATCTTGCTAATGGGGGTTCCCGTCATTTCTTTACAGAAGTCATAAATAACATGAGACCCTGAAGAGTCCAAGTTATTTTTCCAGCAAACATAGTGCACCCTGCACTGTGACGCCTGTTTGTAGGGATAGGAAAGAAGGGGAAGCTTTGCTGATATCCCAGCACAAAACATCCAAATGCTGCGTAAATAAAAATAAACATACTTTTTAATGCTTTGTGACTTTGCAAGAGAATGAGGAAGATCCCCAAGGGCTAAGGATAGCCTGGAGAAGCTGAACTCATAGAGGGAGATAGAAGCAAATCCAGAGGCTGAAATCTAGGGGCAAAGGGTGAAACCCAGAACGCCCAGGGATAGGGGATTAATTTGAAGGACTAGGAGATGGGGCTGTGGGATGTCCTGAGGAGACAGAGTGCCCAGTGAGGCGGGAGGAGAAAGCCACCTGTGGTCAAAGCAGCCACCAGGGTAACCTGTCCATCTTCAGCCCTGCTGGTGGCAGGGGGTGAGGGGGGCGGGGTGTGAGTCTCCTCTGAATTTGTCACCAAAGGCTTCTTCTAATGTGACGAAGGAATCCAAAAATACTTTAGCCATTCAGTCGGGAAATCTCCAAGGTGATAAATTAAATTTAAATAGGTCCAGGTGGGATGCCTGCCCTGGTGCATGGCTAAAGCTAAGGCAGATCCTGTCCAGAGGAAAATATTCTCAATCCGGGCACCTCAGGATTTCTATGAGTTCTCAATTAAAATTTAAAGAGTCAGTGAACACATAAAGATGCAAGACAAGAGGACCTGTGGATAAGAGACACAAAACACCAGCAGATTAAAATCCCCAAGGACTGTAGATGTCTGAATTATCAGTATAGAGTATAAAAGAATGATTTATGAAATTATTTAAAAAGTTAAAGATAATTCCAAAATGATTTAAAAGTTTCATTCACCCAGAGAGCAGAGAGATTCTCAACTTGCATGTATGTGGTAAAAGACCCAAAACAACAAAAAGAAAAATTGACCAAACAGGGAGAAATTGAGAGATCGCTCATCATGGTGGGAACTTTCAGCACACCTCCTTCTGTGGTTGAACATTGATCAGATGAAACACCAGTGAAGATACAGATGAACTGAATCACACATTTAACAACCTGTATTTAATGCACACATGCAAAATCTCACAGCTAACGGTTAACGAACATACGTTTTTCTTCAGCACATATTAGAACAGTTAAAAAGTAATTGACCATGCATTACCCTGTTGACCACCTTTTTGAAAAAGGACAATTAAGTTTAAATCCGTTTTTTTAAGAGATTAAAACTTCCATACTTTGGAAGTATTAAACATACTTCTTAATAATTCATGGATCAAAGAAATCAAATTTTCAAAGAAATGGAAATTTTCAAATCAAAAGAATGGAAATTTTCAAATCAAAGAAATGGAAATTTTAAAATTCAAAGAACAGAAAAATAATGTAGATACGACGTTTCTAACTGCTTTTTTTTCCTCTCTAAAAAAGCAGTTATTAGAGAGAAATTTATGCCCTTAACTTATATTGAAAAAGAAGAAAGGCTCACAATTGAAATCATGTAAAAAGTTAGTGGGGGGCTTCCCTGGTGGCGCAGTCGTTGAGAGTCCGCCTGCCGATGCAGGGGACACGGGTTCGTGCCCTGGTCCGGGAAGATCCCACATGCCGCGGAGCGGCTGGGCCTGTGAGCCATGGCCGCTGAGCCTGCGCGTCCGGAGCCTGTGCTCCGCGGCGGGAGAGGCCAGAACAGTGAGAGGCCCACGTACCGCAAAAAAAAAAACCCAAAAAACAAAACAAAACAAAAAGTTAGGGGGATAACAACCACAAATGAACCTGTAGAAAGTAGAGGGAAGGAAGAGAGAATAAATAAAATTAAAAACAAAACTACAGTAGAAAGAATCAATAAAGTGAAATGTTGAATTTTTTGAGAAAAGTCTAATAAATATACAAATATCCAGAAAGACTGACCATTTAAAAAAGAGATGAGGGACAAGTAATATCAGAAGTATAAAAATCAACATAACAATAGGTGCCCTAGAGTTTAAAAAAATAAGAGAATTCTGTGAACAATAATTTTATGTAGATGACTTTAGACGTTGCAATGAAAGAAAATTTTCTAAAAAATTATAGATCACCAAAATTGGTTCAACTAGAAAAAAAATCTGTATAGTTCTATTACCACGAAAGAAATTGATTCAGTCGTTTTGAAATCTTCTGACACACGTGCAAAGATATCTTACCTTGATAGTTTTACAGGTGAGCTCCACCAAACCTTAAGGTAGCAAGTTTTTCCAATCTCATGTAAGGATTATTTCTGATGTTAAAAAAAATAGGGAATATTCCTCATTTCATGAAGCTCAGATAACCTTGACACCAAAAGCAGACATGAATAGTACGAGAAAGAACAATTACAGTTGTCTTACTTTGAGCATAGATGTACAATTCATAAACAAAATATTGACCTAATCCAGCCGTCTGTAAAAAGGATTTAATACAGCATGACCGGACTGAGTTTTTCTCAGAAATGTAAGGTTGGTTTAACATTAAAACATTCATGTACAAAATTCATTAGATTAACAGATTAAAGAAATGACTCCTATGATCATTTCAGTATATACAGAACAAGTATTTTATTGAATTCAGCACCCATTCAACTTAAGACCCCTTAGCAAATTAATAATAGGAGGAAATACCTGCAGGATGTTTACCCAAAACCCACAGTAAGTATCGCTGCCGGGTGATTGGCATGGAGGTGGACATTGCCAGGAATTATAGGTGAAGCAGGTGAGGCCTTCAGAGGAAAGGCAGGTCCAAGGTCATGTATCAAACAAATTAGGAACAAAATAAGACACTAGGAACCTCTGGCTTTCAGTTCCCAGTTCATCTCTTCATCATAAATGCTCTGAGAAGCACCTCCGTTAAGCCCTAAGACACCGAATGGCCCTTTCCACTTGCAACGACCCTTATTCCCATTAGTAATTGGGCAGCACAACACTTACATTTTCAATTTTATCTTAAAGCCCTTTTGAGTAACATCAAAGCTTTCTTATTCTCAAGCGTGTTTAGAATAGAAGAGTTAATGTGTCCTGAATTGGAAGCAACTGATGATAAATCAGAGGATGCTGCATGATTAAATTCCTGGTACAGCGATGGATACGATGCCGGGGTTTTTTGCGGCGAAGATTTGCATTTGGAGGGAAGACAAACCTGTCATTTTGCTCCTGGTATTAGACTTTCATTCTGCAATCTGATCATTCTGGGAAAACCACTTTCCCATTGGGAACGGGCTTTTAAGCTGTTTCACATTCAGGAGAATTTAAAAAAGCATGAAATGAAATGCTTTGGAAGCAATGACTCCTAAGAAAATGATATCAAGTTCCCCTCACTTGATGAAAGATTTAGACTCATTTTGTGAAATTGGGACATAGGCAAAGGCATAACTGAATCATGGGCAAATTTAAATGGGATGGACTTACTCATACAGATAATGTGACCCCAGACTAACTGTACCCACTGTATTTGCATTTCAATTTCAGTGGCTGCATATCTACTTTTCCAAGCCTGGACTGGACATCTTTCTCTTCTCCCCTCTGCCTTACTGCCCACTTGCTGCCAGTCACCCAGTCTGTCGATCCTGCTGGAATTTTCTCACTTCTGACCTTTGCCACCCAGCTTCACTCTTCAGACAAATCTGAAAACCAAAAATCACACCAAGAGTAGCTTGCACTCATTGAGCTCTCGTTAAGCCCAAGGCATCGTGTTAAGTGTGTAAACTTTCTGTCAACCCCAGGATGATTTTATTCCCATTCTACAGATGGAGTTGAGGCTTAGGACGGTTAACGCATTTCACCAGGGTACCACAGCTGAAAGCAGAGCCCACACCTCCTGCCTGCAAAGCCTGGCTCCTGTCCTGACATTGATTTCCACCCGCCTTCCTCTTTCCCTCTGCAGTCTCCTCCACACTGCAGCCAGAGGAGCCTTTCTGAAAAATAAAAATGATCAGTGACAGCCCCATTCCCAGCTCCATATTTTAATATTTATCCTCTACCCCTCCCTCCCTCGGACTCTGAGTTTTAGCCCCTGGACCTTCTTGCAGCTTCCTGAACACTTGAGACACATTCAGGCCTCCATTCCTTGGAAGGACCTCTGCCTAGAATGCTTCTGCTGCCCACGTGCAAACTCCTCTCCATATTCTTAGACAAGCCGAATGTTGCCTCCTCTGTGAAGCCATCCATGATTCCCTTGGACAGAGTTGGTTTCTCCCAGCTCTGTACTCAAATAACTCTCCATCGCGATTCCCAGAGACGGGCTGTTACCTGTCACTGTTACTGTGTTTGAACAACTGTCTCCCACGCTAAACCGTGAGTTTCCAGAGTCTAGGGGCCATGTCTCATTCACCCCAGCATCCCTTGTGCCCAGTAAAAGGCCTGGAACTGTCTCTCTATCTGCCTGTCTGTCTTCATCATCATCATCATCATTTGTCCATCTGTCCAACCATCCATTCATTCAAAAGATGCCTACATAATGCTTTCCAGAGACAATAGAAGCGAGAGATGGGGCCCAGAGTCAGAGAAATTAAAATCACTCCTCTCTTGGGTTCTTGGGACTTCAGGAGATTTCCTTACGCTGTCTGCGCCTGAGCTACCTTATCGATAAAATGGGACTACCTTGTGCTGTTTTGTGAAGATTAAATAAATTAATTCATGTAAAGATAGCGTGAATCAAATCTAGCGCAAGGTGGGCATTCGGTATGTGCTAATTGCTGTTATTATTACTGTTAGTAAGATGTTGCTGGTTACTGTGACTCCTTCCACAAGCCAGGTGCCTGCTTCCTGCTGGGGAGAAGGATGAACAAGACAGTCCCAGAGTCCCTACCTGAGCATCTAAACTCTAGTGAAGAGAGCAGGCATTAAGGAAGACAGTTCTAGAACCGAATCTTGGATTCCAGTTGTGCTAAGTGGCAGGGGTTTGGAGGAGAACTGACCTCTGGCAGAACCTCCCATCAGCATCTTAGAACCTGCAGGATACCAGGTTCCCACCTTGTTTCCTGTTCCTAACCAGGGCTAACCCGGTCTCGGAAAACCAAAGTGTGACTCGCCAGCTCTCTGTGCTCTGCCTGTTTTGGGGACACTGGCAGGCGTGGGTCTGTCCTTTCCTTCCCCACACTGTGGGCTGGGGGCTGCCTCAGTGGAAGCCTGGTCCGTGACCAGGCTCCGGGCATGCTGACAGAACACGCTGAGGGAAACTCATTAGTGCTGTTGGAAATGCTGTGTTTGGTTATGTTTCCAATTTGGGACGCAGCAACGAGAAGGATGGTCATAAGTGGAAATCTCAGTGTGATGGTAGCCCACGCTCAGAGCATTCCAAAGCTTCCACGGCCCTGACGGCACAACCCAGGCACTCTCCACACTACGACTTCAGTTTACCTCTCTGGCCATTTTCTCTTCTGCCTTGGTTTCTGAGCCTCCGGGGGACTTTGAGACCCTTCGGAGCATTTGATGCAAGCTTTGGCCCCTCTGCAGACAGGCAGACGGTTTTGCACAAAATTTAGGAGGACCAAGGGCCACCATCTCCTGATGACACCTAACCAAGTCCTCTTACGATTAAGCCCCATCCTCACTCCACCCCACATAGAACACTGGCCAGTTGGTGAATAATAGGTTCGGTGTGTGTGCATTTTACAAGGCTTGGGACCTTCCTGCCCGCCCTCTCTTACCCATCTAAGCAGGCTGTGGACAGTCTCTTGTACCCAGATTCTCTGACTCTGGTGGCCTCAGAATGCAGATTTCTTCTGTCTGGCCAGTGAGAGACAGTATAGCCTGGGGGTTAAGGACACAAACCCTGGAGCCGGCTGGCCTGGCCCCGTATTCTGGTTCTGCCACTTAAGAATTGCATGGCCTGGAAAATTACTTTGTCTCCCTGCCTCAGTTGCATCATTTGTAACAGGGAAAATAAGATATTCCTTACAGTTGTTACAAGGATTCAATGAGATGAATAAACACAGAGCACTTAGAGTGGGTCAGGCTTGACCTGCGTACTGTCAGTGTTAGGTGTTATCCATGGTTGCTGGTCCAGCACAGCTTTCGCCACGTAGGTTACGTGCTGATAACCCATGTGTTTTAACTTTTTTTTTTTTTTTGCGGTACGCGGGCCTCTCACTGCTGTGGCCTCTCCCGTTGCGGAGCACAGGCTCTGGACGCGCAGGCGCAGCGGCCATGGCCCACCCGGACCGAGGCACGAACCCGCGTCCCCCGCATCGGCAGGCGGACTCGCAACCACTGCGCCACCAGGGAAGCCCAACCCATGTGTTTTAGAAACAGGTGGGAGCTGCCAGGGAGCTGCTATGTGCTGCAGGTTGGGGGATGGAAATGCAGCCCTGCCCCCCAGGAGCTCACACTCTAGCAGAAAGTGGAGCACTGTCCTAATCTGCTCGTGCTGCTGTATCCAAATACCATAGACTGCAGGGCTTAGATAACAAACATTTATTTTCTCACAGTTTTGGAGACTGGGAAGTCTAAGATCAAAGTGCCGGCTGATTCTGTTTCTGTTGAGAAGAATCCTTCCTGGCTTGCAGACGGCTGCCTTCTCACTGTGTCCTCACATGGCAGAGAGAGGGAGCTCTGGTCTCTTCCTCGTTCTGTAAGGGAACTAATCCCATCTTGGGGGCCCCATCCTTGTAACTTTATCTAAACCTAATTACCCCCAAAGGCCACACCTCCAAGCCCCATCCCACTGGGGATTAGGGATTCAGCATGTGGATTTCATTCAGTCTGTAATGGGAAAATACGAGGGATGGTGAGTGGACAGTTGAGGAGGGGGAGTCTGCATCTCCCAGGGGACTTAAGGAGCCGTTAGTAAGTGCCTGACAATTAGCTTTTTTGATTGTAATATAAGTGCCTGACATTCAGCTTCTGATTGTCGAGGCATCCGTTTCAAAGAGGTCGTCTGAAAATAAACAGGTTGCCAACTAAACAACTAGATAAAAGTCAGGCTGCCCCACCCATGAATTTCCCTTTTTTGGAAAGCTCTGGTTGACCTACATACCTGACCTCTTGAGTGACCCTGCTTTGCCCTCCCTGCGCCTCAATTCCTGCTCTTATGATTTAAGTTCACCAACAAAGAGTGAACCAGTGAAACACTAGGCACCCCACCCTTGACCATCCAAAAGGCAGAGCCCCAGGGCCATGTTGTCTCTCTCTTTGCGACCCTGCTGTGTGGTCTGGGTGTGCCGTGTACCCTCCAGGGCCTGTGAGTAATAAACCTTGTTTTTTCAAGGTCCTTGATGGTTGTGAGGTTGAGTCTTGCAATCATAAGAACCACAAGGGCCGGTTCAACCTTGACATCAGCCCATTAGGAAAATGCCTGTGGGCACTGCCCCAGGGAGTGTGGACCCCCAGGCATCTCCAGCTAGTACCATCACAGTCCGCAGGCTGAGACCAACACAGAACAGAGCCCTTTCTTGAGGAGGTTCTTCTAAAGCCAGTCCTTGAAAGAAGACTCAGAGTTGACCAGGCAAACGGGGAAAGGCCCTGCAGGTGGGTGTACAGTGTGTGCAAAGGCACGGAGGTGTGAGAGACCCAGATGCAGTCTCGTCATGCTGTTTGGCACGGCCAGATCCGGGAGGCAGCAAAAGGAGGTGGTGCTAGGCTTGCAGCACCGGGCCAAGCAGGGCGGATTTTATCCTGCGGTCCACCTGCCTTGGGTTCATCACCTGCCCCTCTGTGTGCAGGAGCTCCAGGAGCTGGAGAGGAAGCTGGAGGACCAGCTGGCGCACCAAGAGGCGGCCCAGCTGCAGCGGGCCCTGGAGAGTCGGCAGCAGTGGGCAGGTGAGGGGCCTGGGCTTCTGCACGAGCCGGAGGAGGAGACAGATTCTGAAAGGCAGGTTTCGGCTGTCCTGCGACGGGCCCTGAGCAAGGGTCAGAAGTTACTGGAGCGTCACCAGCAGAGGTGAGCCAAGGGCCCAAGGGCAGTGTGTAGGCTCAGTCCCCGCAGGCCAGGGGGGCACCTGGCCTCTCAGACTCAGTGGGATAAGGCCCACCTGGGCTGTCGTGCTGCCATCTGAGAGGTCTTCCCAGCACTCAGGCACGAGCTGCTAACTTTGTAACAGGCTTCTTCCCTGACATCTTTTTATACTTCATTTTTTGAGTCTTTTAATATTTAATTTCTATTGAATATTTAATATTGAGGTTTTACTGAAGGTAATACTTTTCAGCTTTTTATTTTGAAATAATTATAGACTCACAAGAAGTTGAAAAAAATAGTGCAGAGGTTCCATGGCCCATCACCCAGCTTCCCCCAATGGCAACATCTCACAGGATAACAACACATTATCCAGACCAGGAATTGACATTTGCACGATGCAGTGAATACAGGCCTTACTCAGGCCTCACCATAAACATAATATTTATATCCTGCTTTTGTAAAATTATAAAACAGACAGAACCCCCTGATCTTCTTTTTTGTTGTTATTTTTTGCATTCTTTTTCGATTAATTAGACAATTAGCCTTTGCCCATGGCATTAAGAACTGTTGAAAAAAATAGTTTTTCCCTTACAGAGTCTAGGTATTTTATTTTATTTTTGAGTTACAATTAACATACAAGATTATATTAGTTTCAGGTGTACAACATAGTGATTCAATATTTTTATACATTATGAAATGATCACTGCAGTAAAACCAGTTACCATCCATCACCATACAAAGTTGTTACAGTATTACTGACTATATTCCCTATGTGTATATTACATCCCCATAACTTATTTATTTTATAGTTGGAAGTTTGTATCTCTTAATTCCCTTCACCTATTTTGACTTTCCTCCCACCCCCTTCCCCTCAACCCAACCCAGCAACCACCAGTTTGTTCTCTGTATCCATGAGTCTGTTTCTGTCTTGTTTGTTCGTTTGTTTTGTTTTTTACATTCCATATATATAAGTGAAACCATACGGTATTTGTTTGTCTCTGTCTGACTTATTTCACCTAGCATAATACCCTCCAGGTCTATCCATGTTGCTCCAAACGCAAGATTTCATCCGTTTTTTACAGCTGAATGATATTCCACTGTGTATATATACCACATCTTCTCTGTCCATTCATCTATGGATGGACACTTAGGTTGCTTCCATATCTTAGCTATTGTAAATAGTGTTGCAGTGAACATAGAGGTACATATATCTTCTGGAAAACATAATTTTTAACAGCTTCATAATTTTCCATTGTGAATATAATGTTGACATGTGAAGGACAGGGTAAAAACTATATATACAGCACGATTTCATTTTTGAAAACATACACACAAATTAACTGAAGCAAATAGGCCAAATTGTAATAGATGTGATTTCTGTGTGGTGAGATTACAGGTTGTTTTAATGTATTTGATTACGCTTTTCTGTGTAAACACAACATCAAAGTGCAGTTCTGTTTTCCATTGAAATAATTGCATAAAAGACTGAATCTGTTTGATCAGAGGAAAATGCTCAGAGATGTTGACTTTATTTAGACTTGATTTAGGATTTTAGTAACGTATTCCATGCTTCATGGTGGAAAATGCTGATGATTGAGCTTTTGGTATGAAGTGTACCTGCAGATTGGGTTTGGATTGTATTAACCAGCAGGAATGCAGGATGGATAACCCAAGATGCCAACTTTGATTGGCTGAGGGGTAGGCTGGGAGGACCTCCTTGTGGGGAAGTCAAGACGCCTGATAGAGACCTCGCGTGATAAGGTGCCACCCAGCCTCTGTGGTCAGAGTCAGGTCCATCCTTGGGAGATGGTTCTGGGCCCGCTTCAACACAAGGTCACATGGTAATTGAAGACTCCAGATCTTGGTGTTCTTGAGCACAAGTGTGACAACTAATACTGAGAGTTTTCAACTTAGGATCACGGTTGGAGGTCAGAGGGAACGAAAAGTGCCCACCGAACTGAGCAGGCATCTGGAGACCGAGAAACAAGGCAGGCAGCTCCACATAACCAATGGATCTGTTTATCTAGGGTAACATCCTCACAAGGTGGGGTCAAGCAGACAATAATCCAGAAGGCTTCACAGCTGCATTCCGCACCACCAAGGGGCCATTGGGACAATTTTATAGTTAACCTAAGGTATGGGGATAGGTGCTTGGATATAGGATGTGCATTCCCAAGTCAAGATTTGTGAACGGGTAACTAGTCTCGTGGGTGCCAGGAATACTTCAGGGAAGGTTTTCATCCTTGTCTGGGGACGAACAAAGCATAGAGGCTACCTGGTCCTAATGATTATTAAACAATATCTATTAACTACAAAGCCCTGATGACAGAGAAGTGATTCACTGCACAGTCCTAGGTGGGTCAGCAGAAGGACAGGAGAGACTGTAAGGGCCCAAGATGGCATCAGTTACGCTAATAGCCATGCCGATCACAGATTGCCCTGCAAAGCCACAGAAAAGTCTCCATGTGGCTCCCACAAAACTTCTTGCTTCAAGGAGCTCTCCATTCTGGTGAGCCCTCCCTGATACATTATTTGCAAGGTAATCTAGCTAAAAACCAGCAAGCTTCTTCTGACCACCTCTTTGGATGGATTTTTTTTTTTTAAATCATGTTGATTAGATTTGTGATCCCTTGTTGTTTAAATAACTAGGATTTAAATAACTAGCTTTGTAACAAAACTGGACTCATATAGATTTTGTTTTCACTCTAGTTTGAGAGAAGAGCAAGAGAACAGTGTCATGCTTGAAGATTTGCTGGAGAATATGGAGACGGACACCTTTGTGACCCTGTACAGCCAGGTGAGAACAAGTTTGCCATGTCCTGGGTCCATCCCTTGCCAGGTCGTCACTTCACCCTTTTCTCAGTGTCCACGATTCCTCACCCTCAGGATGGGGATGATAACACGAACCTTGGGAGCTGCCAAGCAGATCTGTGAAAACCCCTGGCCCAGGGCCAGCACATAGAGGACATTTGATCGGGGGTCACGGCAGCAGCAATGACAATAGTAATCATTGCCCTGGTCAGTTTCTGTAATTAGACAGGCACCCAAACCTTCTTCTTCTCAGTCTTAAGTAAGTTTAATATATACATTTAATATATCCATTTTTCAAATAGAGGAACCATGCCCAGATTGGTGGCGTGAGGGCTCCAGGGCTCACTGCCGTTCCTTGGAGCTCAGGATTCAGCCTGGGGTAGGTGACTACACAGGGTGTGCTCTTTCTGCTCAGTTTCCCTGCAGAGCACATGATGCCCCTGGCCTGGGTCTCTGGGGGAACTGAGCCATCTCCACATTCACTCTGATTGCCCGCGCACCCCCTTTCTTCTTTGTAACTAAGAGAATTGACAGACGGCCAAAGTGTCCCATGTGGAATTTCATCCAGATTCATTTCTGATTTGTTGGCTCTTTTAAACTATGAACTCTGCTAAAGAATTGGCCCTATAGTCAGGGCGTGGTTTTTCTCTGCCCCCAACCCTGTGCCTTGTAGAGTCCCTCAGCAAAGTCTACTCAACTGATTTCTTTTCCAGGCCCTGTGTATTAGTGAGGATTTTTCAGAGAAACAGAACCACAAAGACTTGGGTGGGGAGAGAAGGAGAGAGAGACTTACTTTAAGGAATTAGCTCATGTGATTATGGAGACTGGAAGTCCAAATAGGCTGGCAGTATAGACCACCAGGCTGGAGACCCAGGGAAGAGCTGATGTGAATAGTTCAAGTCCAAAGGCCCACTACTGGCAGAATTCCCTGTGGCTCAGAGGTCAGGCTTTTTTCTGTTTGGGCCTTCACCTGCTTAGATGGGGCCCACCCACATCAAAGCAATCTGCTTTAAGTCCACTGACTTAAATGTTAATCTCATCCAAAAGCTCCTTCAAAGAAATATCCAGAATGATGTTTGTCCAAATATCTTGACACTGTGGCCCAGACAAGATGACCTGTAAAGTTAACCATCGCTCCCTGTTTAGAGGACTCCTGTATTTCACCTGTTTCTTCTCTGTACCAGGCGAGATGATAACAAGGGAACCCCAGGTCTCCCTCCCTGTCTCCCTGTTCTTCCTCCTACGCTACTCCTCCTCCCCTCCTCCTCTTCCTCCTTCTCCTCCTTTTTCTTCTTCTTTCTCTTGTGATCTCTCTGTCTCTGTCTCTCTCTCTCTCTCTCTCTTCTGTTTTCTTTCCTCATGGTTACACTGCCTTAGGGACAGCATAGTTTGAATTCCCAAATTTGCATGAAGGATAGTTTCCATACGAGCACCCATGTTTCCATGTTTATGCAACTTTGCCAACTCCTCCTTTTTTGCATGTTTATGACAATATCAAAATAACACTCTCGAATGCCTGCTCTGTGCTAGACACATCACACATCATCCCAGTTCATGCTCACCATTGCTGTGGGGACCCTGGCAGTGGGAAGAGCCTCCCCAGGGCACTGCTGCAAATCCATCAGCCCTTCTGTGATGGTGATGATACAAACAGCAGCTGATATCAGCCCAGCGTTGAGAAGAGGCATGGAGAGGATCATCACCTGACAGATGAAGAAACTGAGGGTCAGAGAGGTGATGTGACTTAGCCGGGGTCCCATAGCCAGTCAGTGGGGGCTGGTTTAAAATCAGGGTTTTTATCCCTTTAAAGGCTCTACTCATTCCATTTCATGCTACTGCACAATTCCCTTTAAAGCAAAGTATTTCTTAATTGCTTCATGAATAAAACAGGAAGGGGGTGCTCATTTAAAAATGAATGGTACTAACCTCACAAGGCAGGAAGTTTCCCTGTGCTGTGGGGAGAGGCTGGGACCCCACCTGTGGTCCTCACTGAACTCGCCTCCTTTCTCCCCTGGGGCTCCAGCATGACTGCAACCACTGTAGACAACAGAGTGGCATTCTTTTCTAACCACATAAAGGATGACTTAGATTCAGCTTAAGATCTTCTAAACGGGCTTTGTCCTTGAATAATATTGACTGTGCTCCTAGTAAGTGGCAAGTGCTATCCTAGGCACTGGGATTTTAGCAGCAAACAAAACAGATAGGGCTTCCCTGGTGGCACAGTGGTTGAGAGTCCGCCTGCCGATGCAGGGGACGCGGGTTCGTGCCCCGGTCCGGGAGGATCCCACATGCCGCGGAGCGGCTGGGCCCGTGAGCCATGGCCGCTGAGCCTGCGCGTCCGGAGCCTGTGCTCCGCAACGGGAGAGGCCACACACAGTGAGAGGCGCGCGTACTGCAAAAAAAAAAAAAAAAAACAGATAAAGCCCATGCTCTCAGGAGCTGATATTCTGGTGGGGAAAGCAGGCAATTAACAAAATAAATACATGAACCAAATAGTATTTTATGTGGATTATGATCTCATTTTTATAGTCATGTCCATCCATCCATCTGGCTGTCACTCCATCTGTCTATCCATCCATCCATTCACTTGTCCATTTGTCTACCCGTCCATCCATCCACCCATCCATCCATCTATCCATCTGTCCATTTGGCCACTCGTCCATCTAGCCACCGAGCCACCCATCCATCCAACCACCCACTATCCATCATCCATCTATACATTCACCCATCTGTCCATCTGTATACCCACCCATCCATCCATCCCTCCATTCATCTACTTATGTATATGCCTAAAAATATTCCTGGAACGTGGTTTGCCTAATGGTACTGATAACTATTTCTGGATAGTGGCATTTGGAATAATTACTTTAACATTTTTATGCTTTTCTACATTGTTTGATTCCTTTAAATTAGCAGTATTTCTTAAAGATCAAGGCAAGGATGAAATATGCCAAGATACACCCAAACAATGGAAATCCGTGCCAGGTCCAGTGGCGGTGAAGCAGAACAGGAGAGAGGGACAGGCAGGGCCTGCTGTTAAGCCTGGTCTTTCTGCCGCCGTCTTCTGCATGAACAGCTGGTCCCCACATTGCTTTGTGATTCATTTCAGTCTCTAGAAGTGACCCACACAGATGCTTTTTGTGTCACCACCTTCAGGAAGACTCGACCCAGTTAATTGACCTTTGTTAAGGATTATTTTATTGATCAGAAAGCTTCAGAGCTGGGAGAGCCATGGCAGTGGGCCGGTGGGTCCCCATATTCACCAGTGGGGATCCCGGTGATGAAGGGTTACTCCTCTGCCTCAGGAAGAAGTGAGTCTACAGGGTGTTGATGGAGTTTATCCTTCATTTATTCGACCCACGTCTGTTGATGTTTTTCTCTGTGCTGGGAACCGGGTTAAATGCTGGAGGTAGAGACGCATATGATGCTGACCCCATCCTAAAACCTCCCTGCAGAGACACATGAGAAATTGGACAACTGAATTTTATACAAGAATTGGACAGAAGAGAGTTGATTAACACCAGAGAAAAGCAGAGGAGAGGCATCTGTCCCAGAATGTGGGGTCAGGAAAGGCTTCCAGGAGCCCCACACGGGTGTAGAAACCAAAAGAATGAGTTGAGGAGAGCCAGACAGAGAGCACGTTGGGGAAGAGAGTACTACAGGCAGAAGGAAGCACACGGGTCGCAAGGAAAGAGCTTGGTATTTATAATAACACTTTTCCCCATCACTGCACTGAAAGCATTGGTCAGAGTAGTAAGCAGCCCCATGTTTCCAAATCCAGTGGTCAAGTCCATGTCTTTGTCCTTCTTGACCTCTCTGTGGCACTTGATCCACTGCCCTTTTCTTGAATATGTTCCCTCCTTGGCTTCCAAACCCTGGACACCTGGTTCTCTCCCAGCCCTCTGGCTACCTGTGGTCAAGCCCCTGTGTTGGATGCATCGTGGCCTTTGGACGTTGGGAGCCTGAGGACTCGGTCGTTGGACCTCATTCCCTCTCATCTACATTCACTCCCTTGCTGATGTCATCACCACACTGATTACCATCTAATCTTAGCTCCAGACCCCTGCCCTGAACTTGAGACTTGACATCGCCATTAGTGACTTAACCTGTCCAAACAGAACTCCGAGTGACTGACAGTCCCCTGTCCCAGGCTTGCTCCACACTGGGTAACACCAGTTACCCAGCAGCCCAAGTGAAAGATGGTGGAGTCATCCTTTATTCTTGTCTTTCAACGAACCTTGTTGGCTCTACCATCAAAGAGTCTCCCGCGTCCCACCACTTCTCACCACCTCCCCTCCACCACTCTGGCTCACACAGCTACCATCTCTTGCCTGAGATGCCGCCCCTCTGCTACCTCACTTGTTGCAGATGGTTCATGGCCCCTGTGTCATCCAAAGTCATCTTTAAAAAATGAGAATCAGCTCATGCCATTCCCACTGCTTAAATTCCTGCAATGACTCCCCAGCTCACCATGAAGACAAGTCAAAATTCTCCCTACGATGAAAAGGTCCGTATGAGCGGATCCCCCGCCACTTGTCCCAACTTAACTGTTGTCACTCTCCTTCTCACACGGTCCATGCCAGCCACACTGGCCTCCTTCGCTCTCCATGAAACGTGCCAAGGATATCCCCACCTCAGGGTCTTTGCCCTTGCCTTCCCTCTGCCTGGAAAGCTCTTCCCTTCCATGTGCCCGTGGTTCACTTCCTCACTTCATTCAGGTCCCTGCTCAGACGTCACCTCCTCGGAGAAGCCTTCCCTGACTACCTGTCTCATATATCAGCCACCCCCGCCCCTCACCCTCTGTCTCTTTATCCTGCCTTGTTTTGCATCCTGGCACCTACACTGCCTGATACGGTGTTTCTTTGTAGGCTTACCATCTGTCTCTTTGACTGACTGTGAGCCTCATGAAGGCAGAGACTTTGTCTGTGCTACTTACTGCTCTGCCTCCAGTGCCTGGAACAGGGTCTGGCGCCCAGTAGGACTCCATCGTGGTTGGTTGAATGAATAAGTGTACTAATAATCTGGCACCACCAGTGGCCCACCGAACATGTCTAAGTCCTACTTCCCAGAACCTGTGAATATGACCTTCTATGGCAAAGGGGATTTTGCAGATGTGATTAAAGATTTTAAGATGGGGGTGTTATCCTCGATTATCCCAGTGGGCCCTAAATGTAATCACAAGTGTCCTTACAAGCTTGAAGAGAAGGCCATGTGAGAATGACGGAAGCAGGGATTGGAGGATGAACTTTGAAGGTGGAGGAAGGGGCCATACGCCAAAGAATGCAGGCAGCAGCTGACACTAGGGAAGGCCAGGGAAGGGATTCTCCCGGGAGCCTCCAGAAGGAGCCAGCCTGGGTGACCTTGACTTTAGCCCAGTGACACTGATTTCAGACTTCTGGCCTCCAGAACCGTAAGAGAATAAATGTGTGTTGTTTTAAGCCCAAGTTTGGGGTGATCTGTTACCGCTGCAATAGGAAACTCATACAAATACTGTAACAACAGCGACGACCAACACTCACTGAATGACCTTGATTTGTCAAGCACGGCACTTAGATGTCTTGTAAAGTCAGAATTCTTTTTAGGTGAAGGTAACAGAAATTCATTTCAAACTAGTTTGAGTGTAAACGAAATGTATTAATACCCTGACTGTCCCCTCCAAGAGCAGAGCTGAGCTCTGGGGCCTCAGTTGGCAAAGGACTCTTTGTGGTTCTCTCTCCTTCTCTGTCTCTCTCCCCTGTTTCTTTGTGTCCACTAATAAGCTTATTCCACACAGGAAGGGACATGAAAGCTGACAGCCCTGAGCTGATGGCCTTTCAGCATCCAGCTCTCCTGGTTTTGCTGTATAAAGTGCTTTTTTTCTCCTGGGTTTGCTCTGTAAAATCCCAGGGAAGGTCTCTGGTTGGCCAGGTGGCCAGGCATGCCCACGCTGTTGCTAGGAAAGGGAGTTTGCCTTCTTAACACAGACCAGTTTTACACGTCACAGCTCATTTTGTCCTCACAAAGCCTTTTGACATAGGTATTATTGTTAACTCATTTTACAATATGAGGGAGCTGGGGCCTGAAGAGAAATAAAGACACTTCCCAAGGACACACAGTTCTGTGCAGTGGGGCTGGGAGCCAACACAGGTTTGGGGGAGTGCAGAGCCTGCCTGTACTCTCTCTTTCTCCTTTTCAAACCTTTTTCTGAAATACTTTTAGGTTCACAAGACGTTGCAAAGCTAGTACGGAGAGTTCCAGTGCCCTGACCCCTGTTTCACTGTTCCCCCCCATGGTTGCATCTTACAGGACCCTAGGACAACATCAAAACCAGAAAGTTGACATGCATATAAAATGCATGTATAGTTCTGTGTCATTTTACCACATGTAGTTTAGCATGACACCGCATTTAAGATGTCGAACCGTTTGGTCACCACGAAGACCTGTTTGTGCTACGCTTTCATAGTTATATCCACTTCCCCTCCACACCCCCAACCCCGGCCGCTAAGCTCTGTTCCCCGTCTCTAAACTTTGTCACCTCTGGAATGTTATTCACGTGGAAGTACAGCGGGGCCTGGCTCTTTTTTTTTTTTTTTTAACATCTTTATTGGGGTATAATTGCTTTACAGGGGCCTGGCTCTTTTTACGCAGCGAAACGCCCTAGGGATCCATCCAGTTCTTCCCTTTCCCTGCAGACTGGTATTCCGTGGCATGGCCATAGCACAGTTTCTTTAACCATCCACGGATTTAGGCACATTTCAGTCGTTTCCAGTCTGTGCTGTTCCCTCTGAGCCCTATCGCCTCATCGAACATGAGCAGAAGGAGAAATGACTCATGGGCCCAGGCTGCAGCTGTGAAGAGTGAGTGGAGAGAAGTTGGAAGGGATGGATGAAGGCTTGGGGAATGTCGTGGCAAGCCAAGGCTGCTGACCAAATAGATTTTTCTTGACAGCTCTGTGACTTTGGGAACACGGTTTCAAGACTGAGGTACTAAAATACTTATCTCCCTGGGACAAAAAGTCCTGAGACTGTGATCCGTTAAAACTTGCTGCTCGTCAAGGTTAGAGCCGTGAGGCCCTGAGTCCCTGCGTTCACTCCTCTAGGAGCTGAGACTGGCGTCCTACCTGTCGAAGCTGGCGATGCTGCCGGGGAGCACGCTGCGTTGGCTCCTGAGCGTGGCTGCGCCTGCAGCCTTGCAGCCTGAGCTGCTCTCCGTGCTGGATCCCGCGGGCCAGAGGCATCAGGACCACACGGCGGAGAGTGACGGCGGCAGGGTGCAGGCTGACCTGGGCAGGAGGGGGTGAGTACAGGGTGGGAAAACGAGATGTAGAGAGAACGGATGGGAGAGGGGAGCGGGACCACGGGGCACAAGCACACCCGCCTTCCCAGGGGAATTTCTTTGCTCAAGAAACAGACAGCATCCCGGAGAGTCGCTATGCATCCTCTGTGTAAGTCACGGCAGACCCAAGTATTTTGTCCACAGCTTCTCTTTTCATCACCAATTCATTTCCCCAATAGGATCTTAAGAGAATAAGTTGCCTTGGGCTGTAAATATGCCATATATGCGTATTTACAGCCCAAGGAATAAATAATAAAGGAAATAAATAAATACAATAAATACATAAAGAAAAAGAAGAAAAATATATCCATGGTTCTATCAGCTGGAGAAAATGGCTGTTAGCGTTTTGCTACCATTCTTCCTCCAGAACATGTTTCCTCTGCTGGGTTTTATGAGTGTGTGCATTGTGTGTGTGTGTGTGTGTGTGTGTGTGTGTGTGTGTGTGTGTAGGAATCCCAGTATATACAACCTTGTGTCGTGCTTTTCAGAACCTTATATCAGAGGCAAGTTTGCTTATTACCTTTCGACTCTTGTCCACGTGCAGACGCTTTCTAATTATCACACTATTTTGACGCTATTTCTGCTGTTTTTATTAACAAATTAAAATTCATACTTTTCCCAGTGATTGAAACATCTCCATAGATATTATTTTTAACAGCTGCCTATTGTTCCACTGAGGTGTGTAGCATAGTGTATGTAACTGTTATCCTCTTACTGGACATTTAGTTTGCGTTCATTTCTCCTCAATTATGGGTAATGCTGCAGAGCTACTTTTTTAGGGTCAAGTTTCAGGTGTGCGTTTGATCAGTTAAGGGTCTTTATAAGTCAAGACATGAAGTGTGGCTGTGGATAAGGTGGGTTTGGGGCAGCCAGTGGTGCCACTTGAGAGCAGAATTTGCTGGGGGTGAGGCTACAAGGAAAGCCGCGAGCAGACCTGAAGGTGTTGAAGGCCAGGCAGTGAAGCCGAGGTCCTCAACCAGGACCCACAGGAGGCTGGGGACGGGTGTCTCGGAGCCCACGAGTCTTCCAAAATGGCATGATTGTGTGGAAAGGTGTGAATGTACATTATTTTTCCTGACACGTAAAGGGGGTCCCTGACTCAGCTGAGGACTAAGAGTAGGGTTAGGGTGAAAGGAAGGATAGGAGCCTGGGAACAACAGCTGTTGAGCAGGGGTGGGAGTCCACAGGGGCTGGGACGAGCCTTCCTAGAGTTGGTGGGGCCCACCACGAGGGGCTGGATGTGAGTGTGGTCACAGGAGCTGGGGTGTGGGTGGGGTCAGGGCTGGTGTGGGCGTGGTCAGAGAGCTGGGTGCGGTCAGAGAGTTGCATGTCTCAGCCTGGTTTCTCTCAGTGCCCAGTCAGGCAAGAGCATGAAGGTGGCAGATGTCGGTGGTGACGCTGGAGCAGGAGTGTGCAGGGTCACAGCGATGTCACCTCTGCCTGAGTGCTGCCCACGAGGACCTTATTTACAGGCTCCCCTTCGGCCAGTTTAGTTTGGGAGGCTGGTAAGCCGGCATGGGCAGGTGGATGTGGGACAAAGCAGGAGCGCCCAGGCGGCGTGTCGCCAGGAGTGTGGAGCATGGGCATGCCCTTGTGTAGCCCGACCTCATGGCCAAGTAGACTGGATGACGTCTGGAGTCAAAAGCCACTCACCATAGCCTCTGAGGGCAGGGCAGTCACTACTCCTGTGTCCCAAGCGACTGGTACCTGGGCACACCGTCAGTTCAGAGTCTTGGGTTTCAAGCAGCAGAAACTGACTGATGAATCTAAGCAAGAAAGGGTGTGTGAGGGACCTGTCAGAATCCAGGAAGAGCTGTACGCCGGGTCCCTGTATGGGCAGGACAAGGAGAGCACGGAGACCATCCTCTCTGGGTGCTCCCTTCAGAGGACCAGCCTTCTCTGCCCAAGAGCTAGACTCCTGGGACAGAGAGCCTGGCCCAGCGTGGGCAAGGGTCCTTCACCCCACCAGCTGGGCAGTGTGAACCAGCTAAGGCAGAGTATAAACTTGGCCAGAGGCAGGCATAGACAGGCCTCTCTGCTACACTGATCTTTACTGACTTAACTTGAGCCCAAGCCTGCGAACACCTCCCCACCCCCTATTCCTTATACACTGTCCCTTCTTCGGTCGAGAATCACACTCCTTCACGTGGCATGAGGACTCCCTGCCTCACCCACCTTCCAAGCTTCCACTGTGCCTTCTCGACCTTCTTATTCATATATTCATGAACACTCACTGAGATCCTAGTATGTCGACTGTCTTAGGCACTGGTGCATGTGGGAGAGTAAGGGGCAGTCCTGCTGCATGGGGTGTCCGCTCCAGTGGGGGAGGTGGACTGCACAGAAGCCAAGGCAGAGAGCCCATTCCTTCTCGAATGTACCATGCGCTCCCTGCTGGGCTACCAAGATCCAGCTCAAGTGTCCCGCGTCTCGGCAGCCTTCCTTTATCTGACCGATGTCACCCGGGACCTGTCTGTGACCCGTGGATTGGGGACCCCTTGCGGCAGAGACCGTGTCTTGGCTCGGCCAGAAAAGATCCTTGATCAGTGTTCACAGAGTGAGTGAGAGAACAAACGTGAAAACTCTCAGGGTTTCTCATGCCAGCCAAAGGTCACACTGAGGGAAGGAGTCCCCATAGTGCTTTTTAAGATTTTGCATCGCTTGAAGATTCTGTTCTTTTTGAAACTATAAGAACGCTCCCTTCTTGCCCTCAGGAAACATCAGGGCTGGTGGCAAGCCTTTGAGAGCAAACTTCGAGGAGAACTGATAAGCAGAGGATTAGAAAAGATGCTCTGGGCTCACAAGAGGAAGGAGAGGTAATGAGGGCATCTGCTCAGGTGGGCTGAGGAGGGCAGCCAGACTGCCTGTGAGCTGGGAAGGGGAGGCGGAGGGGACCACAAAGGGAGGGTTACTGCAAACATGTCAACATTCCTTCCCTAAAGACCGCAGTCTTTATTCAAAGTGGGCTTAGTTTGAAGTGAAGTAAGCAGAGAAAGACAGATATCATATGATACCACTTATATGTGGAATTTTAAAAGTCATACAGATGAACTTATTTACAAAACAGAAATAGACTCACAGACATAGAATACCAACTTACGGTTACCAAAGGGGATAGCGGGGGCAGGGTGGGGAGGGATAAATTAGGAGTATGGGATTAACAGATACAAACTACTGATATAAAATAGATAAGCAACAAGGATTTACTATATAGCACGGGGAACTATATTCAATAGCTTGTAATAACCTAAAATGGAAAAGGTGCACTTTGCTGTACACCTGAAATGAACACAATATTGTAAATCAACTATACTTCAATTGAAAAAAAAAATGCTAAGTGCACTTAGTTTATGAGCTGAAGATAGCCACCAGCTATCAGTGGGAGAATGTTGTCACTTATTAGCATTTTAATTGCAGTATTTATTTTAACTAATGGCTCTTCTTAAATGGAATCTCATTAGAAGGAGAATAAGTCCTTATAAATGTTCAGACTTTATAGTTTACAAAGCCCTCTCCCGCCTTGCTGCACTGAGCCTCCCCACTTTCTGGAAAGTGAGGGAAATGCCACGGCCACGCCTCACCAGCTCAGGGAGGTCAGAGGAAGAGACCCCATGCCTGCAGCTGTTAAAAGTGACCGTGGGATTTAGGGTCCCTTTATTTCCCTGAACTTCCGGGCCAGCGCTCTTCTCACTCTCTTGAGTGCCTTCTCTTTCAGCTGTGGTGATTGCACACCTGGAGAGCAGAGGCAAGTTAGAGGCAGCACGGCTTTAGGGTGCTACAAACAACAGACCAAGGGTCTCGCGTGTTTCCCACTAGAGATTCAGAAAAAGGGTAACGTGAGTCACAAGAGTTACGTTAGACCGTTTAACATACGAGGTTAAAATGTGATAACCAAAGTGTGCTCTGGAAACAGAGGATGTCCAAGAGAAGTGTCCTGCCCCTTCCATAATTTCTCAGGGCTCCGGTGAAGCCGCAGAGACAAGCTTCCCAAATAGTCCATGAATAAGACTCTGGGAGCCATTGATAATGGGCCAGGTATCAGAATTTAGTCCCAGAGAAATTAGAACCGGATACTGAGCCCAAACCAAGAAAATTAAATTCAAGCTGTATACTGTAAAGCGCTCCACGAAGGAACGGAAGTCAGTTGTTCTAGATTAGCATGGGGATGGGGCTGCTGAATGCCTTCCTGGGCTGCACTGACACAGGTGGGCGAGTACAGATCAGGAGAACCCTGGCGCCACTGTCTCGGATCACTGTACTCGCCTTTTTGCCTTGAGATGCTGTGTACAATGGTGGGAGGAGGAGAGACTGTGAATCAGTCCAAGTTGCCTTTGAGTCCTTGCTCAGATCATGCAGCTGCCAGGGCAGGAGTTCGTGCTGAGGGGGATGGAGCCTCATTGGCCACGCCTGTTCAGGAAGGGCCCACGAGCCTACCAGTGGCCTCCAGTAGGTCGACCCCCAGTGACATGGCCTCGTCCCGCACCGCTTGGGCACAGGACCCTGTGGCTTTCAGGTTGTAGAGCGCTCTCAGGAGGAGTCAGAGCCATTATCAAGAGACTGGACTGCTTATGGGCAGGATTCCAGCCGTCCTTTTACAGGATATTCTCAAAGTGTGTTGCTCTGTCCTATTTCAAACACATTTTACCTAACTTCTAACTGTTGCTTTATAATCAGGTTTTATCAGCCTGCTTTTAGTGTGAAGCCCACAGGCAGGGGTGTCCTAGGAAATGTCTCACAATTGTTCCGGGGGGAGATGGGAGCTCTGATTCGTAGCACTTAGTTTCCGTGGTGTGAAACACTCCCACCATGGCTGATTCCGTGCTGACAATATGATGACCACAGGCTCACAAAACTCCACAAAAGTGAACAGTCATGAGTTGGTGAGAGCTGTCTGCAGCCACCACTGCCACAGGCTTCAGCTAATCTCAGGGGCAACCTGGCTACCACAGGGAAAAACCTTTCTTTAAAAGACACTTGATTGGGGCCCTAGGGACAAAAGGGGGTTTTCCTAGAGAACTCTTTCAGGACACGGGAGAGTCAGTTGCCAAAAACGTCGTATGTGATCTTCTGTTCTTTCTTTAGCATATTAAAGAAGACGTGTCCCCCTCTCGGAGAGAGGGTGATATTCTCTGGAAAAGGAAGTTGGCCACACCTGTCACTGGAGTCCATTGGTGAACTGGCCCCGGTGCCCATTGTAGGGGCAGAAACCATTGATTTATTAAACACTGGCGAAAAGCTCTTTATCTTCAGAAATCCAAAGGAGCCGGAGATCTCACTGCACCTTCCTCCCAGGAAAAAGAAGAAGAACTTTCTGAATGCCAAAAAGGCCACTTGGGCCTTGGGCATGAACTAGCCCAAAGGAAAGCTCCAGGGAGTCTGAAGACAGAAAGATTTGTTTTCTCCTGCCCACATGAGTGTGTGTATGTGTTTATAATGTACAACTTGCAGGTGTTAATTGCACTTGCAGAGGACAGATACATCCACTCTCCCTCCCTCACCACGACTTTCATGGGCTCAGTTTAATCTGGTCCCATGAATTCCCAGATGGCCCATTTCCCTTCAGCATCGCAAGGGACATGAAGAGACAGGGGACCAGCCCGTGAACCCTCGTTGCTTTCAGTCCCACCTTGCTGAAGGTCTAGAGGAACGCCGGGCCCCTAATTCACATCCCCGCAACACCTGGCTGAAGAGTGGGCTGTATGTTGAAGGCAAGGCTCTCTCTTCTCTCACATTGTGTGTTTGTTACATATGCTATTTTTATCAAGGGAGCTTTTGAAAGAAGAGCATTTTCCCTAAAGCTCTTCTCAAGGGAACTCGTCTTTGCTTTCTGTAGGAACCATTTATTTTTAATCCCTTCTTGGGTTTTGGCCATCACGTTGTGATGTTCGATGGAAATTTGCCCTCCATCTTTCCAGGGGCCAGAAGATGTGCCAGCCACTGGGCGATACCGTATCCAACTCAAATCAGGAAACTCAGGCTTAAGAAGGTGAGGGGATTTAGGCAAGATGATAAAGCCACTAAGTAACGAAGTCGACTCTTTACGGCCCCAAACCCTTGTCCCTTCTCCTGGACTTGGTAAATGGACACATACCTGCCCTCAGGTGTTTGCCAGCAAACTGACTGCGCACAGGTCCTCGTGTTGCACAGAGTGCTTTCCTGTGCCCTTCTCCTGGACTTGGTAAATGGACACATACCTGCCCTCAGGTGTTTGCCAGCAAACTGACTGCGCACAGGTCCTCGTGTTGCACAGAGTGCTTTCCTGTGCCCTGACCCTCTCCATCCTCACAGTGTGGTTGGATCATTATATGAGCTTTTCTGAGAACCAGGCAAAGAATACAATTATAATGGGTCTTTCCTAAGCGTGGGAAATGATTAGGCAGGGAATCCTGTCACCAACGAGAAGAAAAGGGATTCTGATGAAGCATCTCTTACATGAGAGTTGCTTCTAGACCCTTACAGCTACTTGAACCCACTTTTTTTATATATACAGCAGGTTCTTATTAGTTATCTATTTTATACATATTAGTGTACATACGTCAATCCCAATCTCCCAATTCATCACACCACCACCACCGCCGCCACTTTCCCCCCTTGGTGTCCATACGTTTGTTCTCTACATCTGTGTCTCAATTTCTGCCCTGCAAACCAATTCATCTGTACCATTTTTCTAGGTTCCACATATATGTGTTAATATACGATATTTGTTTTTCTCATTCTGACTGACTTCACTCTGTATGACAGTCTCTAGATCCATCCATGTCTCTACAAATGACCCAACTTCGTTCCTTTTTATTGAACCCACTTCTTAATCCTTGACAATACCCAGCAGATGAGGATCGCTACTCCCATTTTACAGCCAAGGAAACTGAGACTCAGAAAGTTTAAGTAACTCGCCTGTGATCACACCATGTGTAAGGGAGGAATCCGCACTTTGAACCCAAGTCTCCTAGCTTTCAAACCCTTACCTGCCATGAGACATCGCATTGCCTTTGGCAACCTGAAGGCCAAGTCTTATTTGCAGTTTCCCATCAGCATGCATGGGAATCTGCATGCATCAGGGATCTTTGCCTGGAGTTGCACTTCTTCCAGGGGGCAGCTGTGTACCATCATAGTGGCTGCCAGTTGGCCATATCTCTGCATTAGCAGATATGCACAAGTAAGCAGATCAAATGCAGGAGAGAAGAGTGGATGGGGTCAGTTTTCCCATCAGAAGCTCAAGTGAGAAGAGAGAGGAGAGAAAGAGCAGTGATTTTCACACAGGATAGTGGAGTGGAAAACGCATGGTCTTTGGTGTAAGCTTACTTAAGTTCAGATCCTGCTCTGCTGCTCGTGAGCTGTGTGTCCTGTGGAACTCACCTGACCTTTCAGAGCCTCATATTCTTCATCAACAAAAGGATGATGAGAATCCCTTGTTATGAGGATTAGATGAAACTGGATCAGTAAAGCGTTTGGTGGTGGTGTGCACCTGCCACATCTATGTCCTTCTGTATTCCTTGAAGGTGACCCATCTGCCTTTCTAATAATTTCCTGATTCTAGGACTCTGCTAGAATTATGCATGGTTGAAAATAGATTGCACATAAGGATTCGAAAAAATAGGTCAAAATTATGGGCTGAAGGCTGATTGAATATATTATTAGCAACAACAGGAGGTGCTCAAACTATTCAAAATACAGCATTTGAACCTAATAATAACTCGTTATGTTAATAGACAAAGACTAGCTATTGATTTAATTTCTCTAAACTCACTGCATGAGAAACACGAAGATGTGATAGGGAAATCTTGTGCTCCTGGAATCTGGTAGCTCAGGTTTAAATCCTGGCTCTACAACTTTTAAGCAAGTCACTTTACCACTCTGAACCTTAGTCTCCTCATCTGTAAAACAGGGGTCCTAATACCTACCTTAGGGTAGGGATGTCACAAAGAGTGAAGATATTGGATATTATATAAAATGTTGGTGTTCAATAAAATGTTGATATGCAATAAATGTAGCTTATTTATTATGTTTTTACATACAACATTGAGCTTTGTGGTTCCTTTCATTCCTTTTTTCACCCAACATGAAGACAGTGACCCTTCTAGAAGGGCTGTACCTGCCACAATACATGGAAGCCTATTCATAAGAGAGAAGCTCCAGGGAACTTGAATTGAGAGGACTTGGTTTCAAGATGGGGCTCCATTACTTACAAGTTGGAAGAATTTGAGAAAATTGCTAACCTCTCTGAGGCTCAGTGTCCCATGGATCATGTCTTCTAAGAGTTCAGTCTAGTTAAGTTGACAGACACAAAAATCAATCATCGTTAAGCGCAAGGGATAAAATAGAGTTCTGAAAACCATGCTGTGGGAGTTTGGGAGTGAGATGCAGCCTGACTGGGGATATTTGGGGACAGCTTTAAGCTTTTGACCCCAAATCTTTATCTCCAGACTGGACTTCCTCTTGGGCTCCAGACACATTTGTCACAGATGCCTGTCCAGCCCTGAACCCACTGGCTTCCTATAAAACCTGTTCCACTATGGGATGTCCCATCTCTGAGTAGATGGTACCAAGTCAGAAACCTACAGGTCATCCTAGACATCTTCCTGTTTTCAACCCCCAAATATGATGACTACGTCTTGCTGATTGGACTACTGCATTAACCTTCACATTGATGCCCTCTTCCTCCCCTCCACTCCTTCCCAGGCCATGTCTCTCCTGGATGGTGCCAGCAGCGTCCATTCTCTCCAGGTTGGCTCAAGCCAATTTGGTCTATGGTAGCCACATCTGAGTCACTCCCTTGCTGAAAGACCTCCAAAAACTTTTCAATGCCTACGAGACCTCCATGAATTGTCTGCTAATAACCTTCCTACCCGTGTCTCTAGGGGAAGCCTCTACTTTCCACGGAGCCATTGATTGGCAATGAGACACAAAGAAGAAGGTGGATCTGGGTTTGCCTCCTGGATCTGCCATTTACTCTGTGGCCCTAGAGAAGCTACCTAATTTCTGTGAACCTCTGTTTCCCTCGCCTGTTTTATAGGATTAATGAAGTGATACTGTAATGTGTCTGCTACAGGGAACACACAATAAATGCTAGCTATTATTGTCGTCTTAGAAAGTTTGTAAACAGAGGAGTGACATGATATAATTTGTTTTAGAAAGGAACTCTAAAGGTCTTATGGAGGATGGTCCAGGAGTAGAAGCAGTTACTTGGGCTTTTTATTGGCTTCTGTCTTCCAATACACAGCTACAGGTAGGGAGTGCGGAGATAATTCTGTTTCTGCTTTGTATGCATCCTTGCTTGTCTGGCCTTTGTTTGCCAAGATTACCAGCAACCACTCCACCACCACCACCAACACTAACACCATTACTCGTGAGTTTGCTTTCTCTGGATCAGGCACATCACTTGAAGATTTATCTAAATTTTTCCTAATCCTCAAGAAGACCAGGTAGAGGAGATGTTACTAATCTTATTTGACAGATAACCTGCTATGAAATGACCTTACTCATCATTAATGTATATGGGAACGACCATTTCTCACCCACCTGAGAGTACTTCCTCCCTGATTTTACTGCACCCCTACTTCATTTGTGTGGTAACATGTTCAGGGGAAGGGGATTCCTCCGCCAGCCCCAGGAGATGAACCATCACTGACTCCCAGAGTTTCCTTACAGGCTGTGGGGGTGATGCTAAAGATCTCTGCCTTTTATTTAACGGGGGTGTTCAGACCATTATATTTAATGTATTTGTTGATATTTGTTGTGTTTGCATTTTAATCTACCAAATTGCTATTTCGTTTTCCATTCTTTGATATGTTATTTGTTCTCTTTTTCCTCCATTCCTGCCTTTTTGGTATTGAGTATCTTTTATGATTCAGTTTTATTTTCTCTGTTGGATTATTATCATACTTCTTTTTTTAACTTTATTTATTTATTTTTGGCTGCTTGGGTCTTCACTGCTGCACGTGCGCTTTCTCTAGTTGCTGTGAGTGGGGGCTACTCTTCGTTGCGGTGCGTGGGCTTCTCATTGCAGTGGCTTCTCTTGTTGCAGAGTGGGGACTCTAGGCACATGGGCTTCAGTAGTTGTGGCGCACGGGCTTAGTTGCTCTGTGGCATGTGGAATCTTCCCAGACCAGGGCTTGAACCCGTGTTCCCTGCATTAGCAGGTGGATTCTTAACCACTGCACCACCAGGGAAATCCTATCATATCTTTTTTTTAGAGGCTGTCCTAGGTTTTACAATATACATTTTTTACTTATATTCCATCTTCAAATAGTATTATGTACCCTCACATATAGTGTAAGAATCTTGCGACAATACACTTCCATTTCCCTGCTCTTTCCTCTCTGCTATTGTTAACCACATTTTTGCTTCTCTCTGTGTTAAACTCCCATGTACGTTGATGATATTCTACTTTTTATATGCAGTTATCTTTTAAAGACTTAAAATTAGAAGAATATGTTTTTACAAATATTTGCACCTTCTGGTGCTCATTTTTCTTTTATGTAGATCCATATTTCCATCTTGTATCACTTACCTTCTTCATAAAAAATGTCCCATAATATTTCTTCTAGTGCAAGTTTTCTGGTGATGAGTTTTCTCACACTTTGTGTCAAAAGTCTCTCTATTGCCTTCATTTTCAAAAGCTGTTTTTACTGAGTGTAGAGTTCTAGGTTTCCAGTGTTTAAATTTTTTTCTTTCACTACTTTAAAGATGTCACTCTTATTGGATTTGATTTGCTAATGTTTTGTTGAGGATTTTTGCATCTGCATTTATGAAAGATATTGGTTTGTTGTTTTCCTTTCTTATAATATCTTTATCTGATATTAAGGTAGTGCTGGTCCCATAAAATGATTTAGGAAGTGTTTCCTCTGCTTCTACTATCTGGGAGAGATTGTAGAGAATTGGTATCACTTCTTCCTTGAATAATAATAATTATCATATGGAATAGTTTCACCAGTGAATCCATCTGGGCCTAGTGCTTTCTGTTTTGGAAGGGTATTAATTATTGATTCAGTTACCTTAATGGATATAAGCCTATTTAGATTGTCTGTTACTTCTTGTGTGAGTTTTGGTAGCATGTGTCTCTTGAGAAATTGGTCTATTTCATATGTTATCAAATGTGCAAGCATAAAGTTTTGGAAAATATTCCTTTGTTTTCCTTTTAATGTCCAAGAGAATAGTTGTGATGACCACTCTTTCATTTCCAATATGTAATGAGCTTATTCTCTTTTTCTCTCCCTTGATTAACATGGCTACACGTATATTGATTTTATTGATCTTTTCCAAGAACTGGTTTTATGTTTTCTTGATTTGTTTCTATTGTCCTATTTTCAGTTTCTTTGACTTCTGATACAACAAATTTTAGTATTTCTTTTTTCCTATTTAAGATTAAAGTACAGTCTCTTACAGCCCCCTGTAGTCCCCTGACCACTACTCCTTACCTTTAATTTCTTCTTTTCCAGGAGCAACTAATTTCAACTGTTTAGCTGTTTCTTGTGGCATCAAGATTTATACTCTTAGGAACATAGTGCAACTTCTCAGCGCTGTATCATTCATAACATATATTGACCTTCTATTACAGCAGATGAAAATTTAGCTTTCTTATACACATGTAAACACACACACCCTTCCTCTCCAGTTATCTAATGCAATTCAAGTACAATTTTCACTAAATATTCATCATTTATGTTATTATAACTAATAAAATTTTATTTGAAGTTGATCCATGTAGTGCATTTTAATTACGTTTCCTTTTTGGTGTAACTTTTCATTTTCCCTAGAGTTAACAATTGGCTAGGAATAATTGATAGTTATGGTAAAAAAAAAAAGACTCATCTTTTGGAGAAACATACTGAAATATTTATGGACGAAATTATATGTTGTTAGAGATTCGCTTCAACATAACATGAAAGGACATCTGGCCATGATAGAGTAACACAGACTGAATTTAAACTTCCAACTTAAACAACTAGAGAACTAGCCAAAATACAGGAAAGAACTATTTTCAGACATTGAGCAATAGACAGCATGGGACCGTGATATCTAAAAAAAGGGAAATAAATGAAGGGAGCCCTATGACTGCCCTAGCTTAGTGCCTGGAGGCAGTTTTAAGGCTGCAGATCAGGGAGGGAAAACCCAAACAGAGCCCAGCAGTCTCCCTGAGTTGAGGAGACAGAGAGCGGAATTCAGGGAGGCTGAGGCAACTGGGATTTACGAGGCAGAATATAGAGGAGAGACACAGAGAGGGAGAGAGAAAGAGAAAGAGGGAGGGCACTTTAGTATCAATAAAAGGACCCCCTTGAGTCTTTGTCTGAATACTGAGCCATGTGTACATGAGGGTGAACTGTCAGCGGGGAGAAAGAACCACCAGAAAGACGGAGTTTCCAAACAATTCCCAACGCTCACCAAGGACTGGGAATATTTCCCATTCCCACCAGCCAGAGTGTGATGCATCAGCTGGTCTTCTGGTGGATCTTGCCGTGGTAATGGGAATAAATTCACAGTTCTGGATTCACCATAACAAAGCTTAAAAGCAAGTCTCAACAAATCTATAAAGACAGAAAGTAGTTGCCTGGAATCATGAGGGTTGGGCAGGAGCATGGGGATTGTGGAGAGTGATGGCTGATGGGTACATTTTGAGGTAACGCAAATTTTATAAAATTAGATTATAGCTATGATTGCACAACTCTGTAAATATACTAAAAACACAGGGAACTGTACACTGCAAGTGGGTGAACTTTATGGTATGTAAATTCTATCTTGATAAAACCATTTAAAAAAAAAGAAGAAAACAAGACTCAAACAATTTAAACTGATCTCAAGTGACTTAACAGCATGCCAAAACGAAGTCCGAAGCCACTTACAGGAATACAAGATAATCCAGTGCCCTCAAAACATAAAATCACCTATGCTTGGAGCCAATCCAAAATTACTAGGCAAATAAAAAAGACCAAAATAATGCCATTTGCAGCAACATGGATGGACCTAGAGATTGTCATACTGAGTGAAGTAAGTCAGACATAGAAAGACAAATATATGATATCACTTACATAGGGAATCTAAAAAAATGGTACAAATGAACCTATTTATAAAACAGAAATTAAGTCACAGATGTAGAAAACAAACTTATGGTTACCAAGAGGGGGAGATAAATTGGGAGATTGAGATTGATATATACACACTACTATAACTAAAAGATAACTAATAAAAACCTACTGTATAGCACAGGGAACTTTATTCGATGCTCTGTAATGACTTATATGGGAATGGAGTCTAGAAGAGAGAGGATACATGTATATACATGGCTGATTCACTTTCTATACAGCAGAAACTAACACAACATTGTAAATCAACTATACTCCAATAAAAAATTTAAAAATTACCAGGCAAGCAAAGAAGCAAGAATATAAGATTCATAAGTATGAAAAAAAACACCTGGTCAATTGAAACTGACTTAGAAATGACAGATACGAAAATATTAACATATGTTGACATTATATCAGCTATTATACATTCCCCATATGTTCAAAATGAAGGAGAAAACATAAACATGATGGGAGAAACAGAAGATATAAAAAGTGTTCACACCACTTCTGGTTTCAGCTCTGACATGTTCAGCTTAGAAGTCAGAACTTCTGTCTTTCCAACAAGAAGAAAAGCTGAAAAAACTGAAAACCAATGTCTTTTCTGGATCCTATCAGAGAACTGAAGTCACAGGGCAAACTCCCCCCCTAAAATCTGGAGGGATGGGCCAATCAGGAGAGTCACAGCCAAGACCCAAGACTCAGACAGATTCTATGTAAAGGGATGGAGACAGACATTCCATGCATGCCAACACTAACCAAAAAGAGAAAGAAAAGTCTGGATTTATACAGTGAAGCAAATCAGACTTCAGAACAAAGGGAATTATCATGGATAAAGAAGATATTACCTATTAATAAATGAGTCAGTTCTCCAGGAAGACATAGCAATCCTAAATATGTTTGCACCTAACAATTGTGTATCAAAATACATAAGGCAAAAACTGATAGAACTACAAGGAGAAATACTCCATCTAACAGCAGCTGAATATGCATTCTTCTCAAGTTCACATACAAAATTCGCAAAGATAAACCACATTCTGGGCCATAAAACACAACTAAAAAAATCTAAAAGAATAGAACTTATGCAAAGTATGTTATCAGATCACAGTGTAATTAAACTAGAAATCAAAAACAGAGAGATAGCTGGAAAATCACACAAGTATTTGGTATTAAACAACACACTTCTAAAGAACATATGGATCCTCCAAAAGTAGTCTCGAGAAAATTTTTAAAAATTTTTTGAGTTGAAGGAAAATGAAAATACAACCTAACAAAATGTATGGATGCAGCAAAAGAAGTATGTACGGGGAAATGTATACCATCAAATGCGTGTAGTAGAAAAGACAAAAGATCTAAAATCAATAATCTAAGTTTCTGCATTATGAAGCTGGAGAAAGAAGAACATTGCATGAGACAGACCCAAACTTGAGGCTCTGTTTTGCCCCCTGATGAGCTGTGGGACTCTGGAAGAGTTTCTCAACCTCTATACTAATTTTATTCACCTGTACAGTGAGGATATGAAATAGTACCCATCTTATGGTTGTTGAGAGGATGAAAAGAAAAAGCAAACTCCCAATGCCCAGCACATATTAGGGCTTAACAAATGTTGGCTGATTGTGTTGTTATGGATTTTTTTATGGTAGTATAACATAATATAAATATTCTATATTTTATTCAGTTTTATTGTTGCTATTCAGTTGTTTAGTGGTGTTCATGAATATTTAATGACATAGGAGAGCTTTAACAAATACAAATAAGTAAAAAAAAGCAGACTTATGAGAGATAACAATGTTTAGCATTTAATCAATGTTCAGTAAGTGAATTAATAAAACAGGAAAGGAGGGAGGGAGGAAGGGAGGGAGGAAGAAAGGAAGGAAGGAAGAAAGGAAGAGAGGAAGGAAGGAAGGAAGGAAGGAAGGAAGGAAGGAAGGAAGGAAGGAAGGAAGGGAGGGAGGAAGGAAAGAAGGAACCTTGTTTTTCAAGTGATTATGTAGAATAAAAAAAGACCTTGAAGAAAGTAGAGTAAAATGTTAACATTACTTGCCCCTGGAGAATTGATTACAGATGATTTTCTTTTACTTTTCCTTTGTGCTTCTAAGTAGCTTCTAAATTTGTTAAAATGAATCTCTATTGCCTTTGTAATCAGATAAGAGCACAACATGGTATCTAAAATCAGAAATTTGGTATAAAGAAAATAATTTTCATAATTTACCTTCTAATCATATTCCTCGTTTAGGAGTATCTAAAACCTACTTCACATAACAATAATAAAACTTAAAATCAACTTTTCTTACCAGTTTTTCTATTGTGCTATGATTGGGTAGAGTTGCGTGATCAGTAGACACTCGTAGTTTCAGTTACAGATTGAGTTCTGCTGCATGTAACAGAAAAAAAAAGCTAATAGTGATGTAAATAAGATAGGAGTTTAATTTTCTCTCACATGACACACAATCTAGAAGTGACATCCAGGCTGGGACAGAAGTTCCACAATGTCACCAGTGCCATCTTTCTGCTCAGCCATCCTAGGTGCATGGCTTCCATCCTCCCGGTTATCTCATGGTCCCAAGATGGCTGCTGCAACTCCAATCATAACATCTTCATTCTAGGCTGAGGGCAAGAGGAAGGAGAAGAGCAAAATATACCAGATGTGGCAATCCCCTTTAAAGAGCTTTACTAGAAACCCCACTTCATAAGGTCTGCTTGCAAATTATTGGCCTGAACTAAATCACATGACAAGCCCAAGTGCAAGGGAGGATGCGAAACGTCATTTGGAAATGGCATCGCCCAAACTGGGGTTCTCTAGTAAAATAGAAGTGGAATAAAGGGTACGGTGGGCAACTCAAAATCTCTGCTGAATTCTCATGTGGCCAGTGGGAGACCGGAAATGGTTGAGACTTTTTTATTATGGGAAGAGGGCTTCTGTGTGCTGTTTCTTCTGTGGACATTCTCATTTACTCCTCAGAACTCTTTTTTTTTTTTTTAGCGGTACGCGGGCCTCTCACTGCTGTGGCCTCTCCCGTTGCGCAGCACAGGCTCCAGACGCGCAGGCTCAGCGGCCATGGCTCACAGGTCCAGCCGCTCCGCGGCATGTGGGATCTTCGCGGACCGGGGCACGAAACCATGTCCCCTGCATCGGCAGGCGGACTCTCAACCACTGCGCCACCAGGGAAGCCCAACTCCTCAGAACTCTTTAGACTCAGAAGTGGATATTACTGTTCCCATTTACCTCTGGAAAGTGGGCTTCAGATAGAGTAAATATCTCCCTAAGAGCCACCAGCTTTGCAAATTCCAGAGCTGGGTTTCTAACTCAGGTCTGACTCCAAAGCCCATCTCTTTCTACTGCACCATCCTGACGCCCCTGGTCTGCAAATGCAGGCATCATTTACTTTTTCTTTCAGCCATTGGTAAGTGCATTGTGTATTGGCAGGTAGTAGATACTTAGTGAATATTGGTCCAATGAATGAATGAATGAGTGACTAAATGCCTGCCTTGTGGGGAGGACCTCACTGTCTTCCTGGTGAGGGACATCAATCAGGTCCACACAGCGCCATCTACAGGATGCTGTGACCCCCTATTTCTGAGGCGCACCCAGGAAAATGTCACCAAGGATACTGGGTGCGCACCTGAGCCGGGAGGACCGAGCAGGGTGTGTAGACAGGAAGGGAACTCGGGCTTGAAGGGATCACAGTGCGGGTGGGAAGATGAGGTGAGGATGTTCCAGAGCAGGAGGGTCAGGGTGAAACAGGGCAGGTCCTGGAGACCAAGGGCTGGACTCTATCTCAAAGGCTCAACTGCTCTGTGTCCCTGGGGCGGAACAGGCCATGGAGCTCAGTCTGGGCATCTGTTGGTGGCCCCTTTGTATCTTTACCAGTGTTTGTAGCCCCTCACCTCCACTCTTCTTGTTTCCTTCTCAGCAGCTAAGTTTTGGGAATTTACGAAGTGAACACCCAGTGTGATGGGCAGGAGACTCTGGTGGTTTCTCCTGAAGCTCCAATTTCAGTTTTCGAATTATGTGAGTTGACTCTTCCCTGTTGGTGAAAAGGGGGGATTCAGGGGCCAAGGGCTTTCTGTGGACTCACCCTCAGGTCTCCAGCTCCTGGGACAGAGTCGGCTGTGCTTGTTTTCAAGGTTAATGTACTTTCCCTAGAGTTGCACCTCTTGAAACTAAGAAGGCGGGCGTGTATGGCGGGGTGGGTAGGAATGGTGGATGGTAGGATTGCGTTCTTTCCAGAGGAAATAAATATAAATCTCAGGTGGCTCCGTGAAAGCAAGAGTTAATCTCATTCCTCCTCCAGTGAGTCGAACACTTGGCAACTTAGAGACATAGGCTGCAAACATATAGGCTGCAAACACAGAGTTTTCTCTTTTACTGTAATGACTTAATTTCCATTTCTAGCCAGCATTTTCTGCTGTAGAAAAACTTGACCAAGTCACGGCCAGGTAAGCCCCAGCAAAATCAGTGATTTCTTAGTTTTAATTTAAACTCAGATGATTTCAGCGTTTCTCCCTCCCCGCTTCTCCCACCGCTGCCATTTTGGTTTCCAGGAGAGGGAGGCACCCATGGTTCTGGTCCAGAGTTCCCCCTGATGAGCATCTTGAGGTGTATATGACCAGCCTGCTGAGGTCTTGTTGTCAGTTTCCACCTCAGCTTGTGGCCAGGACACCCACACTGTCACCTGTGGTTGTGTGCCCTCATCACAGCCCTGCAGGCTCCAGGTCCCCTCACTCAGCTAGGACCTGCACCCTTTTCTTGTCTCCCTGTGCCATGCAGGCGTGGAGGTGAATTCCCTGAAGCCGCCCTCCAGTCTACCACCTGGACCCCACCTTCCAACCCGACTCCAGCACCATGATGACAATGCACCTTTTCCTTGAGTGTTGTTGCCCTCCTGGAGCCCCAGAAAGGAAGCAGGTGCAAGTTCCCTGCAGACACTCCTCATGTAACTGAGGTTTCTAACATTCTTCTCACCCCACCTCCAGGGTTTTAACCTGGAGAAGGGGGAATAGTGTGGAATTCCTTCTAAAAGACACTCTCTCAGCCTCTTCCCCTCTTTTCTTCTCTCTCCCTCCTTCCCTCATAGCCTCACCTCCTGTTGGGTTAGAAAACTTGTTTTTATTCTTAACATATTTCTTGCCATCTCTACTGTGTGTGATCCAATCTTTAGACTCAGAATCCTCCCAACTCCCAGATTTGGGAAACACTTCTGAGTCTCTCAAAGCTTGCCTCTTGCTGTTGAAAATCTGGGTTTCAAACCTGTGTCTTCTTTGATTTTCAAGAGATTATTTTGGAAGTCAACAGCTTCCACTGTAATCTGATTTCTGCCAGGTCATTCCAAGGAGAGGACCACGTGTGTTGACTGTCGCTGCTTGTTTGGGGTGGATGGGTAATGGGTACAAGGAAATGGGTGGTGATGGTGGGGGGAACCTTGGTTAGCCCAGAATTTTCTCTTGCTCCACGTCCAGGTATCTGGTAGGGACCCCACAGATGTTTGTTAAGTGGGTGGATTTATGAAATGTAAGAAGCACATTTCGACATGATTTTAGACTAAGCATTCCAATCATCAGAACCTCCGTTCCTGTAATTATAAGTTGGTTAAATAAGGAATTCTTGCCTATCTGCCTCACTTAAGCAATGTGGTCAGGGGGAGTGGAGGAACTGTTTCCACGGCAGGGCAGAGAAAACCATTCATTGCTGATACTGTTGAGGTTGGGAGTAGACCCAGGAAAACCAAGGAAGGGACTGGGACAGCTGTTGTGGTTCCCATGAGCAGGCTATGCATGAACTTTCCCTGCCATGATGAGTGGTCCTTTTGTCCAGAAGGACTTGGAGGGGCCAATCCTGAGAGCTTGCTGTGTGACCAACGACTAGCCCCTCGTGTATAATAACACGCTTATGTCTCACAACAACTCTGCAAGGTAAATACTAATATAATACCCATTTTACAGATAGGAAAACTGGGGTGCAAGAGTTAATGCACACAGAAGCAGAAACTTGTAGGTGAGGGAGCCAGGATTAGAACCTAGGCAGTCTACGTCTGGATCCTACATCACCATCAGATGACAAGGATGAGTGGTGGCCCCAGAGGGGTAAAGGTGTTGGTTCTTTTAGGAGGTCCCCATAAAAGCTGTGGGCATTGGAAAATGAAGGCTCCTTACAGGAGGCTGAGATACACATCATGGGTATAAATATTGGGGATTTCCCAGGCACAGGTCACTTTCGCATGGCATGTCCAAGCCAGATCCACCCAGAAGCTGGTCTCCTGTAGGAATCGGTCAGCGTTTGTTGAACTGATTGAAAGCAAGGTGTTATTAATATCACTTCTCCCAGGGCTTGTTTTCTCATCTGGAAAACGCACACAAGAATCTCTACTGTCAAACCTGCGTGTGTGTAGGTTAAATGCAATAACAGAACCTGAGATTACTAGAGGGGTGACGGGACAGTGACAGTGTCCTGCACCCTGATGGTGGCTCAGAGCTCTAGGAAGGAAAGACAGGAAGTCCCATGTATCGTGCATCTAAGGGAGGGAGCATCTTCTCAGGGGTCGCATTTGACTCTGTGACCTTGTGAGATGAATATTCTGCTCCATCAACGCTGATCCTGGCTTCCCCTCAATTCCTTGAAAAGCATCAGCGTCTGTGCTGCCTCAGGGTTCTTTACACCTGATCTGTTCCTGCTTCCTGGTATGTTTCCCTTCCTTGCAACACACACATGTGTACAGGCGCGCGCACACACACACACACACACACACACACACACACACACACACGTGCCATCCTTGTTCTTCTGCCTGGCTAACTTCTTTAGGTCTCATTTAAATTCCTTTTTGGGAAGTGTTCTCTGATGTCCAGACCTAGCCTGGTCCTCTCTTTATGCCCTGTGGCCCCTACATGTCTTGCTGGAAATGTGCATCACCCTGGATCTTTGCACACGTCAGCATGCCTGGCTGGATACAGAACCGTGAAGGCTGTGACTTTGTCTTACCCACCAGCAACCTCAGCACCTGGCACTGGGCCGGGCACTTACTAACTACTCGATTCACATTTGTTGGGTGAGTGCACAAATTATTTATCTTCTCCATTTTCACACGAGGAGACAAGGGCTCAGAGATATGCAGTGACCTGCTCAGGGTCACCCAGCTGGTGAGAAGGACTCTTGCCAGGCCTGGGACTCTGAGCTCACAATAAAACATCAACAGACCTTGAAAAGACTTCAAAGCTCTGGGGAAAGGTGAAGAGGCTGAGAAGAAAGGGCATGAAATCCCTCTGGCGTTCCAAACATGTACAAATGGGGAAAAAAAGTAAACTCATGCTGGAAAAGGAGCTTGTTTTCAACCCTTCCAAATCATCTTATCCCAACACTTTCTCTCTCTCCAGGTGTTACCTTTCACGGTGACCCACCTGACCCCTCTCTTTCAAATGACAACTCCCTCCGAGCTCCTCTCTTCCCCATCTCTGCACCTATTTTTCTCCATACACCGCCTGACACATACCTATGTATCTGACGGGTTGTGTATGGTCTGCATGGCGGCACTGGGGTGTCAGTTCTGTGGGAGTAGGGATGCTGTCAGGTTTGTTCACAGCTATATCTCCAGTGCCTAAAACAGTGCCTGACACCTAGTAGGCATTCAATTAAAAGTTGTAGAAATTTACAAAAAAGGAAGAAATGAGTAAGTGAAAAAAAATTGCATCTCACTCATATGCTGATTCCTCTCTTAAAAATCTATATTCTCACCGAGCAATCTTACTACGACAGTTGACTGAAACTCCGCTGTTTGGAAAGGTCAGAGGCAGCTGGAATAGCAAAAATTAGATTTTAAAAATTCATTAGCATGGATGAGTGTGTAGTGATGGGGAACATTCAGACAATGAGGGTGGGAGTGGAAATTGAAAGAGCTTCTCTCAGAAACCTGCTTCCCTACAACCTTGCTAGCAGTATATGTTGTCCAAATGTTAGAATTTTGCCAATTTTATAGGGGAGAAACTGCATATTAAGGTAGTTAAAAAAAAACTCTACTGAGGTATAACTGACGTGTAATAAATTTCACATGTTTAAAATGCACAATTTGATGCATTTTGAATTTTGGATACAGCTGTTACACCATCACCAAAATCAAGATAAAAAACAAACCTAGGGGTGAAACAGGAATAAAGACAGACTTACTAGAGAATGGACTTGAGGCTATGGGGAGGGGGAAGGGTAAACGGTGACAAAGCGATAAAGAGGCATGGACATATATACACTACCAAAAGTAAGGTAGTTAGCTAGTGGGAAGCAGCCGCATAGCACAGGGAGATCAGCTCGGTGCTTTGTGACCGCCTGGAGGGGTGGGATAGGGAGGGTGGGAGGGAGGGAGACGCAAGCGGGAAGAGATATGGGAATATATGTATATACATAACTGATTCATTTTGTTGTGAAGCTGAAACTAACATACAATTGTAAAGCAATTATACTCCAATAAAGATGTTAAAAAAAAAAAAAAACATATCCGTCCCCCATGAAAGTTTCCTTGTGCTCCTTTGTAATCCCCACTCTAAAGGCACCTCCCACGTCATCCCCAGGCAACCACTGACCTGCTCAGACCTTATAAATTGGTTTGAATTTTAAAGCATTTTGTATAAATGGAACCAAACAGCCTGTATCCTTCTTTGATTTCTTTCACTCAGCAGTGTATCAAGTTTATTCTTTTTATCGCATAGCAGTACTCAGTTGTACAGATATACCACAAAGTGTTTATTCACTTACCTTTTTTTTCTTTCGGTACGCGGGCCTCTCACTGCTGTGGCCTCTCCCCGTTGCGGAGCACAGGCTCCGGACGCGCAGGCTCAGCGGCCATGGCTCACGGGCCCAGCCGCTCTGCGGCATGTGGGATCTTCCCAGACCGGGGCACGAACCCGTGTCCCCTGCATCGGCAGGCTCTCAACCATTGTGCCACCAGGGAAGCCCTTCACTCACCTTTTGATGGACATATGAGTTGTTCCCGGCTTTGGCTATTACATATAAAGCTCTGTTAGTGGGCTTTTATGTCTCTTAGATACATATCTATGAGCGAATGGCTAGATCTTAGGATAAGCATATGTTTTTTGTTGTTGTGGTTGTTGTTTTTACATCTTTATTGGAGTATAATTGCTTTACAATGGTGTGCTAGTTTCTGCTTTATAACAAAGTGAATCAGTTATACATATACATATGTTCCCATATCTCTTCCCTCTTGCGTCTCCCTGCCTCCCATCCTCCCTATCCCACCCCTCCAGGTGGTCACAAGGCACTGAGCTGATCTCCCTGTGCTATGCGGCTGCTTCCCACTAGCTATCTACCTTACATTTGGTAGTGTATATATGTCCATGTCTCTCTCTCGCTTTGTCACAGCTTACCCTTCCCCCTCCCCATATCCTCAAGTCCATTCTCTAGTAGGTCTGTGTCTTTATTCCTGTCTTACCCCAAGGTTCTTCATGACATTCTTTTTTCTTAAATTCCATATATATGTGTTAGCATACCGTATTTGTCTTTCTCTTTCTGACTTACCAACTTAAGTGTCCATCATCGGAGGAATGGATAAAGAAGATGTGGCACATATATACAACGGACTATTACTCAGCCATAAAAATAAACGAAATCGAGCTATTTGTAATGAGGTGGATGGACCTAGAGTCTGTCATACAGAGTGAAGGATAAGCATATGTTAAACTTTGTAAGAATCTGTCAAGCTGTTTTCCACAGTGGTTGTTCCGCTTTACATCCCCACTGAGAATTCCAGGCGCCTCCACGCCCTCACCTAAATGCATATGGCCATTCTTTTTACTTTAGCCATTCGAATAGGTGAGTAGTGATTTCTCACTGCAGTTTTAATTAGGATTTTATATGTTTACTTGCCAACCGCATATCTCCTTTGGTGAAGCACCTGGTTAGATCTTCTACCCATTTTCAATTAGGGGGCTTGTTTTATTTTCGGGGGTATAAAGAGTTTATTTATATTCTGGAGACAAATTCCTTATCAAATGTATGGTTTGCAAACATCTGCTCTCTTATCTTTTCATTCTTTTACCAGCATCTTTCAAAGAGCTGAACTCATTAATTTTGAAGTCCAAACTGTCAATTTTTTCTTATACGGATTGTGCTTTTGTTATCTAAGAAATAAATATTTGCTCAACCCAAGGTCATGAAGGGTTTTTCCTATATTTTTTCCTAGAGGTTTTATATACGTATATTATATATGTATGTAATATATACTATATATGTATATATGGACATACACATGTGTATGTATGTACTATATATGTATATGTACACATAGACAACAATATGGATACATGTATATACATACATGTATACATATATAGTTTCATCGCTTTACATGTACATCTATGATCCATTCTGAAGCTTTTTGGTATATAGGGCAAGCTATGGATCGAAGTTTGGTTTTTTTTTTTGCATATGCATATCCAATTGTTGTTACAGCATCATTTTTTTTGAAAAGGCTCTCCTTTCTCCACTGAATTGCCTTTACACCTTTGTCAGTTATGCACAATGAGTCAGTCTGTTTCTGTATTCTTTATTCTTTTCCACTAATCGATTTGTTTATTTTGACCCCAATAGCACAGTTTCTTAATTACTATATCTTTATTGTCTTAGATCAGGTAGTATTAGATAAATAAATTTGTTGTCCTTTTAAAAGGTCGTTTTGGCTATAAGAGGTTCTTTGTATTTCCGTACAAATTTCAGAATTATTTGGTTTTTAAAAAAATATTTATTTGTTTATTAATTAGTTATTAATTAATTAATCAATTAATTAATTATGGCTGCGCCGGGTCTTAGTTGCAGCACATGGGATCTTCGTTGCGGCATGCAGGCTTTTAGTTGCGGCATGTGGACTCTTAGTTGCAGCATGCATGCATGTGGGATCTAGTTCCCTAACCAGGGATGGAACTCAGGCCCCCTGCATTGGGAGCGTGGAGTCTTACCCACTGGACCACCAGGGAAGTCCACAGAATTACTTGTTAATTTCTACCAAGAATCCTGATTTTGATTCAGATTGTTCTGAATCTACAGATCAGTTTAGGCAGGATTTACATCTTAAAAAGACTGAGCCTTCTGACCCACAAATATAGTAATGAATTATTTTTAATACTATTGTAAATCATATTGCTTTTTAAACTTTTCAATTTTTGGCTTTTTTTGAGTCTTCTGCCCATCATTATTACTTTATTGAGTGACAGTCATTGTAACTTGTTAGGGGCTAGATATTTTTGTATTCCTATAAATATCCTTGAGCTTTGTTCTGGGATGCAGTTAAGCACTTGGAGGTGTTTTGATCTTTTGAGTCTAGTTTTTAAGATTTATTAGGTGGGACCAGGGCAGTGTTTAGTCTATGGCTAATTATTCCCCACTATTGAGATATGCTTTTTCTGAGTACTCTACAGAATGGTCCCAGAATTAAAAGATCGTCAGGTCTGGGAAGAGCACTGTTCCCAGCCCTGTGTGAGCCCTGAATACTATTCCCTCTAATCCTTTTCGGTGTTTCTTTCCCTGGTCTCAAGTAGTTTTCTCACATGCATGTTCTGACTGTACTCCGCTGAATAGTTGAGGGTGACCCTTTGAAGTTCTCTGAAGTTCTCTCCTCTCTAGTACTCTGCCCAGAATCTCTGGCCACCTTGAACTCTCTGGACTCTGAGCTCTGCCTCCTTAACTCAAGGTGCCCTTGGACTCCACCTGAGTCCCCCTCCCTGCAGGGATGCCTAGAATGTCTTTCAAGGCAGAAAGTGGGACCGTCATAGGGCTCAGTTCATTTATTTCCCGTCTCTCAGGGTGACTGTTCTTCATTGCCTGATGTCCGATATCTTGAAAACTATTGTTTTGTAACTTAGTCTATTAAAAACCTTTTTTTTTCTAGTGGAAGGGTAAATCTGGTCCTTGTTACTACATCTTGGTCATAGGCTCTAGACTAAAGTAGCTTTAGTTATTTTTTCTCACATCAGTTATGCATCTTTTCATACATTTTAGATTCTTATCCTGTAAATTGTCTATTTGTTTCTTGGCTCATTTTTCACCGGGGTTTTTCTTCCTCCTATAATTTTGGAAAATGCTATAGAGATTTATATATTAGGGATACTGATACTTTGTTGTTCTTGTGATTTAAATTCCAAATATTTTCCTAGAATAGTATTTGTCATTTTAATTTTTATATTTTTGTCATGCAAATGCTTTTAATTTTTATGTAAAAGTATTTTCCCTTATTGCTTCAAAATTATTAAATGGGGCTTCCCTGGTGGCGCAGTGGTTGAGAGTCCGCCTGCTGATGCAGAGGACACGGGTTCGTGCCCCGGTCTGGGAAGATCCCACATGCCACGGAGCGGCTGGGCCCGTGAGCCATGGCCACTGAGCCTGCACGTCCGGAGCCTGTGCTCCGCAACGGGAGAGGCCACAACAGTGAGAGGCCCGCGTACCGGAAAAAAAAAATATATATATTAAATGTATTTCTTAAAAACAAGCAATATAAGTAAGCACATTAGGGGGAAAAAAGCATTCAGATAAACTCTTTAAACATCCCTTGGGTGAGGGACACTAAGGTTCTGATGTAACAGCTAGACTGTCAGTAACCAGATTTTATTTAGAGAATAATGTCTTTGAAACATGTTTGTGTTGAATATTTGCATGAACCTGTGCTACGAATCTGTTGCTAAAGTTGTATGAGGTAAACCTCTGAATATTGAATTCAGTTGTTCTTCCTTTCAAAGCTCTGGTTATAGTGAAAGGATCCCTGGGAAGAAATTCCAAGCACAGGAACCCAAGCAGAAAGACTCATATTTAGGCATGGGCAGAGTCTAAACAGGGAAGCACGGCTAGGGAAAAGCAGTACCATCATTCACTGAGCATATACCATGTGGTGACCCTGTAGAAGAAGATAGTTGTATAAGAGAAAGGCTGCAGTGGGTGTAGTCCTGTTTGTGGCTGCCTAGTCTGTGGAATACCCTTCCTAACTTTGGAAACTTATCCTCCTTATGATACCTGCATCCCTGAAGCAGAAATCAGTAACTCACTTTCCCAGCCTCTCTTGCAATTCAGGGCAGGCACGTAACTCAGTCTTCACCAATCAGATGCACTGACCTGAGACTTTGATTTGCAAAAGAGAAATGATTGGATGAGGCAAGTGCCTCTGGAAATCCACTTTCTCAGGAGAATTACGGCAGAGGTTACTCCAGAGAGGGACAGGCAGGACTGGAGTTCTGGGGTCCAGCCTCCCAGGCAGCCTAGTAAGATAAGATGTCCAAGCTCCATGGGAGTGCCAGTGACTGAACTTCACTGGAGGTGACCAGCAGGGAGATTTGGACATCGTTCCTGGATATTGTAGCCATCAAACCTGATCCTCAGACCCTTTGGTAGGGGCGTCTGGGAGGTCCCTCACATCTTTAAACTGGTGCTGGAGAAACCTCTGGCTATTGCCCATTATTTAAGTCTTGTCAGTAAAAAGTTGCATTTGAAACTTGCAGCTTCTTCCCAAATAACGGGTAAAAAAGAGGGAGACAAATAAGAAAAAAATTCTCCCTGTTTTCTTTAGAAATTAGAGATGAAAGTAAAACCATTGCATTATCGCCGCCAACCATTCTCTTTGTTCATTTGAAAAAGAGTCTAGCATTTTCTTATACCAGATGCTGTGCCGAGTGACAGACTTCTATGAGATGCAAAAGGAAAACCAGGATATCAAAACTTTTCGACCAGTGGGGATACCAAAAACAGTAAAAGCCTTTATCACTCACTGCAGTCGCATCCGGAAAATAATTCTGCACAGGCTGCGCGGTGTGAGATGTTTGAAGTTACTGAACATGAAGCCCAAACATGTTAATTTGAGAAATTAGCGGGAGATTATTCCACCCCCCTTCCCAAGAATATCATAGGAAATTTGTTAGCACAGAATGACAATACTCCAAGGAAGAAAAATCCCCAGAATTGTTCATTAAGCCTTTAGCTCCCATTGCTATAAGTTAGGTTCTCTTGAGAAAGCCTTTAAACTCTTTCAAATTTATTTTATTGAAGTATAGTTGATTTACAATGTTGTATTGATTTCTACTGTACAGTAAAGTGACTCAATTAAACATATATATATATTTTTATATTCTTTTCCATTATGGTTTATCCCAGGATATTGAATATAGTTCCCTGTGCTACACAATAGGACCCTGTTGTTTATCCATCCTATATATAATAGTTTGCATCTACTAACCCCAAATCCCAATCCATCCCTCACGCCCCTTCCCCCTTGGCAACCACGAGTCTGTTCTCTATGTCTGTGAGTCTGTTTCTGTTTCATGTGGATAAGTTCATTTGTGTTATATTTTAGATTCCACATATAATTGATACTATATGGCATTTGTCTTTCTCTTTCTGACTTACTTCACTTAATATGATAATCTCTATGTCCATCCATGTTGCTGCAAATGGCATTATTGCCTTATTTTTTTATGGCTGACTAATATTCCATTGTATACATGTACCACATCTTCTTTATCCATTCATCTGTTAGTGGACATTTAGGTTGCTTCCATGTCTTGGGAAAACCTTAAACTTTGATGATCAATGCAAAACCCCCAGCCTCTCACCTTTATGTCGTGCTTCACAATTTTCAAAGCATATTCCTTCCTTCCTTCCTTCCTTTCTTCATTTATTCAACCAGTAATTAACGGAGGATCTACCATATGCCAGGCACTGTTCTAGAATGAGTGCACAGCAGTGAACACTACTTGCAAATTCCTCCCCTCCGTGGAATTAACACCCTAACTTTGGAAACTTATCCAAACCATTCTTGTGGAAACGTATCCACCCCTTCTCCCATAGCACGGTGAACAGTTCTCTTGGATTAGATCACTTTCCACATGGAAAACTGAGATTCAGATTATGCAGCCTGTAAGCCCCTCCCCAGTCTGTTTTCCACAGAGCAGCCAGACTGATCTTTTAAAACAATGCAAATCATTCCCTGCTGAAAATCCTCCAGTGGTTCGTCATCACTCATAAGAAGGAAATCCAAATTCCTTACCATGGCCTGCAAGGCCTTGAGGGATCTGGTCTGCTTTGATCTCATCTTGCACCTCTCTCTCCCTTGCTCACTGTAATTGAGCCACATTTGTCTTCTCTCTATCCTTCCAATACACCAAGCTGCATCCCGCCTCAGGGCCTTTGCACCATCTATTCCTGAACATGCTACTCTCCATGTATTTCCCTGCTACCATTCAGGCTTTGGTTCAAGCATCATCTCTTCAGGGAGACCTTCCAAGACTTGTCTACCTTACCTAAATTATCACACACTCACCCATCTTCCCCCAACACCTGTTGTATTTTTCACATAATGCTATCAGTCAGCTTTCTTAGTCACAAGAAATGGAAAGGGACTCCGGCTGATGTAGTGATGGTGAAAGGGAATAACAGCCTTCACGCTTTGACACACTGACCTGTCCTTCTATCCCTTGCCAGCTGTGTGGTCTGAGACAAGATTCTTAATGTCTTTGATCCTATAAAGATGGTAAGTCAAGCCATACGCTTCCTTTGCACAAAGCCTTCTAAGGGTTTCCGTCTCAGACAGAGAAAAGGTCAGGCTCTTTTCTCAGCCCTGTAAAGCCCAACCTACTGGACCATTACGTGCCTGACCGCTTCACCCGCTCCTTCCCCTCTCACTCTGCTCCAGCCACTTTGGTCCTTGCTGTACCTCGAGCCGCTAGACATGCTGCTCCCTCAGGGCCTTTGCACTTGCCGATTGCTCTCTCCGCAGTACTCTTCTCTCACCATCCACAGGGCTTGCTTCTTCACTTCTTTTCAGCTTTCATTCAGACGTTGCCCTCTCAGTGAGACCTTCCCTGGTTGAGAGCTGCAACCCCGCCTCTCCCTCCCCACGCCTCTCCCCCTCCCCTCATTCCCTGCTCTGTTTTTCTCCATAGCACTCATCAGCTTGTAACACACTGTGTCACTCACTTGTTTATATTCTGTCTCCCTTCACTGCAGTGACCGCTCCATGAGAAAGGATGCTTCCAAGCACTAAGAATCCAAGCACATCGTAGGCAGATCTGCTGAGCAAATGAATGAACCAGATCAGCTTCCTTTCCTCCTCACCTGTGCAGTGGGTGGTTAGAATCCCTCCTGACATGAGGGTGGTGAGGATGAAATGAGGTTACGTCCTTAGAGTGTCTGGTGTGCTGCCCGCAGGTACAAATCTCAGGTCCCCTCCTGTCCAGCTTGCAGGCCCGGCTTCTCACCCAACACAAACAGCCCAGGGCACAGATCTGATTAACACCCTTCACCTCAAGCACCCTGAGTGCCATGTCTGAAGAAGGCATGTAAATAACTGTCAGCAGCTAAACTCCTGTCTGCCAGAGGTTCAGCCCAGAGGTGGCCACGCTCAGGTGGTCACTGGGGAGAGGGGACAAGGATGCTCAGCTTTGGAAGGAATCAGGACACCATCGATCCTGCAGATGGGGTGGTAGCAGGGGTTGCTCAGGATGCGCTATCAGCCTGAAGGACGCACGGTCTAGCTGGGTTCACTCACGTATCTCATGCTATAGACGACGGAATGCAAGTAAATAATGAGCTGCTACAGAGATTCACAGGTGGGAAGGGAAGATACCTTTAAAAAGGTGATAATTCGATCGAATTATATTGCGAGGAATTTGTGGGTATCTTGGAGGCAAAGTAACACCCAACTTTGAACCAATTAAGACCAGGAGCACAGTAGGTGGAGACGAGAATACCATCTTTAAAGGTTGAACTGGAAGATGGTTCTTTGGGACACGAATCTACCACCTTTTTGATCTGCTGGCTTTCAGAAGAAAAGGCTGGACTGGTCCCTGTACCTGAGCTGAGTGGCCACATGGATTTCCTTCTACTTTACCACTACCTCATGCGTTAGGTAGGTTTTCTCCCCACCATCACAGTAGTGCATACATACAAGATGAGTTCAGATTTAACCCAGACCCAATCAATGGTGCTGTCCAGTGCTGCACAGCAGGCAGCTCTCTGAGAAGGGGTTCTGAGACGACCATGCCCAACTCAGTGATGAGACAGAGAGAAACTCAGTCTCTCCCTCCTGGAGAGTGGGATGCAAATACTCTTGCCTTTATGGAAATACCAGGAGTAGGGAAGAAATTTCTCCTTGCAAAGCTGGCCAATCATGGCCGGCTGAAGTTTAGGTTGATTTGGAAAACTAACAGAAGCAATGCATTCAGGCAGGTATATTAACACGGCCCTCATCATCAACATGTCAACAACAACAACAATAATAGTAACAGCAGCATCTCAGCAACAGCAATGGCAGCACTACCCCCTCTAGTGCTAGGGAGTAGCACGGTGTGTTTACTTAACATGTATCATCTCATTTAACCCTCACAGGATTTGCCTGAAAAGGTGAAATGGGGAGAGACTGTGGATGAAATTATACCCCTAAGATATCTGTCATCCAGTGAACTCAGTTTTGGAGGTAGACCAGTCTGGGTTCTAACCCAGCTTCATTTGTTACATGAACAACCTCAAGCAAGTTCCACAACCTTCCTGAATTTTAGTTTTTAATCTCTCACGGGGAGCTTAAAAAATGAATTGTAGCTTTGCTGTGAGGACTGAGTAAGGTAATGTGTGAGGTGCAGAGCACCCTCCCAGTGGGGTCACCTGGAAGGCGTCTTGTCAAATCAGATTCGAAGAGAAACAACTCGGGGTTGAGGTCTCCCTCCTACCCACCCTCTCTCTTCTCTGGGGTCCTTTATCTTTCATCATTTAGCGTCCTATCAGCTGGGAGCTGTCAGAAAATCTCAGACGGGTGGGAGAAGACACCTTGGATCCCCTACGCTTGTCATCTTCAGCTTCTCACTGATGCTCAGTTCTGTTTTCTCAGGCAACATTAAAAGAAAAACCCTTCACAAACAGAAAAACACCCAAAACAGCCCTACTTCTTCAAGGCAGACTCTCCGAAGACAGAGGGAATTGAACCTCTATCCATCTGAGGACCTTGTTTGCGTTCTGCATGTCTGTTCCTAAGAGAATTGGCACAAAGGCCAGGATGCTCAGGGGACCCTGGGCTTCCACTGAACAACAACACATTTTCTTCAAGCCCCACACCTGAAGGCAGCACGGTGAAGCACATGTGCTCTGAGAAGCGGGGGTGGGAATGGTCCATGCAGAATGTGCATCTGCGGAAGAGGGCTGAAGCAGTCCCCACCTTCGGCCAACAGAATTCATCCCTGACTATAGGCACTCACCCTCCTTGGCCTGCCGTGGTCAGCACCCACCGACAAAGCTATCATTCTTCTTCGCCATTGGCTTCCTGAGCTCAGGGGCTGCGCGCTGTTCGGTTTGCCACTCTCTTCCTCATGACTATTCTCCCCCCTTGGGTCAGATTCTGATCTCCGGCAGAACTCCAGCCTCAGCCCCAGGGTGAGCGGTGCCGCTGAAGCAGAGATTACATCTCAGAATTTGTCCTGCCCCAGGCGAAGGTGCAGGCTTTTGTATTCCCATACTGGCCATCATTGGCTATGGGGTGGGGGGATGGGAAGGACCCTGGGAGAGTTCTTCTAGCAATCTGTACCAGCAAAGAAGGCTCCAGCGCCCAGGGGCAAGCCTGGGAAGGTTGCAGGGGCACACCCTTGGCAGCAAAGCACACAGGGCCCGGGGGTGGAGGCATAGAGCTGGTGAGAGGTTTCTAAGGAGGTCTGGGTTGGGCCTGCTGTGCTTTCCTTCAACCAGAGGTTTGGGGAATAGATCAGTGTATATACAATGGAATATCACTCAGCCATAAAAAGAAACGAAATTGAGTTATTTGTAGTAACTAGGTGGATGGACCTAGAATCTGTTACACAGAGTGAAGTAAGTCAGAAGGAGAAAAACAAATACCGTATGCTAACACATATAATATGGAATCTAAAAAAAAAAAATGGTTATGAAGAACCCGGGGGCAGGACAGGAATAAAGATGCAGACGTAGAGAATGGACTTGAGGACACAGGGAGGGGGAAGGGTAAGCTGGGACGAAGTGAGAGAGTGGCATGGACATATATACACTACCAAATGTAAAATAGCTAGCTAGTGGGAAGCAGCCTCATAGCACAGGGAGATCAGCTCGGTGCTTTGTGACCACCTAGAGGGGTGGGATAGGAAGGGTGGGAGGGAGACAAGAGAGGGAGGGGATATGGGGATATATGTATACGTATAGCTGATTCACTTTGTTATACAGCAGAAACTAACACACCATTGTAAAGCAATTATACTCCAATAAAGATGTTAAAAAAAAGGGTAGGCCTGCTTGGTGTTGCTCACACGGTCCCCATGATGTGGGTAGAAGGAGACCTTCACTGCCACAGTCAGATATGGTCATCCTGGGGTTTGAGGCCGTAACCCCCGCTGGCAGCAGAATGTCTCCTGCATGGTTCTCCCCACCTGTTCAGAATTCCCACGTGTGCAGGTGGCCATGAGGGAGGGGCCTGGTGTGCCCAGGGCTCTGGCACGAGGCTCCTGCATAATTATAAAAGCAGTCTATGAAAATGAAAACAGAATACAAGCGTCCTGAATGGGTACCCCACCTCCAGATGAGTCCTGCTACAGAAATAATGTTTAAACTTTTCTGCTTTTATTTTTTCTGATTGTGTATCACCCAATTTTATGTGCACGTATGTATGTTTTTGTGGTTTTTTATGTTATAGGTAGTATTTATTGAGTCACTAAGATAATCACGTTTCAAGCATTATGCCACTTAATATTGAAAACAATTTCAGGAGGCAGATCCTGTTTTCAGTTTTATTTTACAAATAAAGAAATAAATTCTTGAAGGTTGATGAACCTACCAAAATATATACATAAAGAATCCAGAAGTGTGAACCCAGATCTTTCTGATGATAAATGCATGTTCTTTATCACTAAATTTAATGTTTTTTTAAATTGAAGTATGTGTGTGTTTTTATAATTACACATAATCAAATTTTTTGAGATTATATATTCTTTACATTGAATAATAAGGAATCTAGTGTATTTGCTCTATTATCCACTTCCTCTTCCCTCCCTCTACATGTTCTAAGTTTTCTTGAAGTTTGGTGTCATCTGTCGATTAGAGGTAGAAGGACTGTAAATTTTAGATAGTTTAAGCTTTGGGTGCCTCAGTTTCTCAGGTTCCTTCCAAAGCCTTGGATCTAATTTTGAATTTGAAAGATTGTGTTCATTTTCTTTTTTTTTTTTTTTTTTTTTTTTTACTTTTTGCCGTACGCGGGCCTCTCACTGCTGTGGCCTCTCCCGTTGCGGAGCACAGGCCCCGGACGCGCAGGCTCAGCGGCCATGGCTCACGGGTCCAGCCGCTCCGCGGCATGTGGGATCTTCCCGGACCGGGGCACGAACCCGTGTCCCCTGCATCGGCAGGCGGACTCTCAACCACTGCGCCACCAGGGAAGCCCTGTGCTCATTTTCTTAAGGAAAGTCCACAAATTGCACAAGCTTCAGACCCTCAAAATCCGGATCTGCTCCGTTAACTTTATAATGTCAAAGTTGTCACATATGTATGCAGTATAGGTATATAATATATAACTCTACTAGCATGCTGTAATCACCATGCTATAATGAGGATGATAATAAGCTCTATTTCTTATTTCATCAATTGAAATTGTGCCTGTGGACTCCCATCGTGAAAAAATGAGTTGCTTAGCACCAGGAGGATTCTCTCCATCTCTTCACCCCTCCATCTTCTGACTTCTATCAGCTAAATCACAGTCACATTCCCTTTATTAAATATAAGGAAAACATCTTTGCTCGGTCCATGGTTTGATTCTACAATTTTACACCAGCAGAAGCATTTGCAATACTATGTTTGTTATGTTTCCTTGGATATAAATTTCTACCAAGCCAAGGGGTTTGCTTAGTTCTAAGAAGACGCAGCAACCATGCAAGAAGCAGAGGAGGAAAGAGATTCAGGCCTGGATTTGGGGACTGGCTCTTTCCTTCGCTAAATGTGTGACTTTCACAAGTCATTCCTCATCGCTGGGCCTTGGTTTCCTCATCTGTGAAATCGAGATCCTAACTGAGTTGATCTCATCGGGCTGTGCAAGTTCCGTGTATGTGCATGCAAGGTAGACAGCTTAGCATGTAGTAAGCACTCAGTATACCTTCGTGTTATTATTACAAATACTGATCTCATGTGTCTCAACCTCTCCATCAGATTTCATGGATGGAATATTCTCTTTACTCATATTCTCTTTACTCTCAGTTCTATGACATTTCTTCCCCTTGCTTCTCCAGCCCTTTTATTGCATTTTTTATTGGGGCCATAATTTTTAATTTCCAGGAACTCTTTCATATTCTTCTCTTTTTTTTAGAACAGCTTGTTCTGTTATTTTATGGCTGCAATATCTTCTCAAATCTCTCTGAGGATATGAATTCAATCTTTCAGAGTTCTCTTCTCTTCCCTGATTCGACTATTTCCTTTGGGGAGAGCTGTTCTGTGTTTATCCTGGCTTCCTTCTCCTGTGATCTGCTGTTCCCCAAGGTCTGCTTATCCTGGCCTGTTCTTATGGTTTGTCAATAAAGGACCAAGCTGATGGTCAAGGTGGCTCCATGGGTTTCTGCCAGGCCTGTGTGACCATGTTTGATCCCTCGACTTCCCCATGAAGGAAGGTTGACGTGGGCTTTCCCCGTGGGTGGGGTCTGTCAGAGCGTGGCTTGACTTCAGTCTGTAGGGCTGGTACAGACAGACAGACAGAGTGCCCCTCCTCCAAGCATAAGCTCTACCCTGAGCACTAGGACCTGCAATTAGGTTAGCCCTCCTCAGGGACCTTTCCGATTCTTTGGAAAGTAAGACTCCAATTTCAGTCTTGGAAAAAATGAAGTTTTGCTGGGGTGTGGGTGGAGGAAACAGTGTTGGGAGGGCTGATGGCCAGCTCTTTTGCAGACATATTTTTTAAAAATCTTTTTTAAGATACATGCACCCCAATGTTCATAGCAGCATTATTTATAATTGCCAAGGTGTGGAAGCAGCCTGTGTGTCCACCAATAGATTAATGGATAAAGCAGATGTGGTATAGATATACAATGGAATACTACTCAGCCGTAAAAAAGAAGGAAAATTTGCCAGTTGTAGCAACATGGATGGACTTGGAGGGCATTATGCTAAGTGAAATAAGTCAGGCAGAGAAAGACAAACACTGTATGATATCACTTATATGTGGAATTTAAAAACTACAACAAACCAGTGAATAAAACGAAAAAGAAACAGACTCACAGATATAGAGAACAAACCTAGTGGCTACCAGAGGGGAGAGGGAAGGCGGAGGGGGGAGTATAGGGATAGGGGATTTAAAAAAAAGGTTATTATAGGATTACATGAAATCATGTGTGTGAAACTTTTGAAAATTGTAAAATACTATAGAATTTAAAAAAATAAAAAGAGAATCAAAAAACGTTTTTATTTTATAATAATTTTAGATTTACAGAAGAGCTTCAAAGACAGCATGATTTACCTCTCCCAGTGTCGACATCTCACATACCCACAGTACATGTGTCAAAGTTAAGAAATGAACATTGGTACGTTACCATTAACCAAATTCTGGACTTTTTTGGGATCTCACCAGTTATTCCACTAATGCCCTCTCTCTGCTCCACGAGGCCATCAGGTTACCTCATTCATTTAATTGTCGTATCTCCTTAGTCCCTTGTAATTTGTGATATTATTCAGTCTTCCTTGTCTTTCATGGTTCTGATACTTTGGTGAGTGCTGGTCAGGAATTTTCAGTTGAGGTTTGTCTGATGTTTTCTCATGAATCCACTGGGGTTATGGATTTTGGGGGAGCACACTGCAGAGATGAAGTGCCCTGCTCATCACATCTAACTCGGGGTACACGATATCAATGTGACTTTTTCCTGGTGATGTTATCTTTGATCACCTGGGTTACGTGGTGTCTGTCAGTTTTCTCCACTATAACATACTTTCCTCCCCTTTCCATATTGTATCTGTTAGAAGCGAGTCAGTAAGCCCTGCCCACAGGTCACAGGATAACTGCCATGCTCTCCCATGACCCGCCTCCCTTGCCACTCTTGAGAGCGAGATATGGGAATGTACCGTTCCTTCTCCTTCCCCTGAATGTGCCTCTATCTGGATAGGATGTGCACAACGGAGGCCACCATTTAATGACCAAGAGGGTCAACATCCTGAAGACAATGCCGACACATCAGGGATATCAGTGCAGAAGGATGAACAGAACACGGGCTCCTGGTGATGCTGTCGATCTGTGAACAAATATTTAATGAACAAACGAACATAATTGGAAGAGCTTTCTATTTATTGCCCAGCTATTTCACAAAGGTTTCGAGGTGGCTCATAAGGAAGAAACCTAATAAGATTCTGTGCCAGGGATTTTCCCTCCCATGGACTTGCTGTTAAGTGGGATAATACATTTTCTCGTATAAGATGGTTAGAGTTGGGTTTCTTCTTGCTTATAGCAGAAAGAAAACGGATACACTACACTTTTAGAAAAATCCTCCTGCAAACAAGCAACGTTTTTGAAATACCTCTCTGGAGACTCTTACAGAGATGTCCTTTAAACACGGCTGATGTTTTTATCTGAGAGAGAAAGTGTGTGTGTATTTGTGTGTAAAGGGAGCAGGACATAGAGTGTTGAGCAGAGGAGCAACCAGCTAAGAGAAGCAGGTGGGAGAAAGAGCTCAACTGAAGGCATCGAGTGCTTACTGTTCCCACAAGAGGGATAAAGGAGAGGAGAGGACAGTTTTCACTCAGTGTGTATTGCATGCCAGGCAATAGGATCTGTAAATACATGATTTTATTGACTCCCCATGATGGGCTTAGAGATTTAAAGTGGCTTAAAATCTGACTCCAAAGTCCTGCCACTTTCCTTTACCACCCAATCCAATCCTTAGACAAGTCCTCTAGAAATGTCCCCAGTCCATCCACTTTTCTCCATCTCCGGCATTACCACCCTGATCCAAGCCCCATCATCCCTTTCCCGGTGTGCGGCATCTCCCATCTAACTGGTGTCTCAACTGCCACCCTCACTCCTACTGCCTATTGTCTGTTGTCTGCACTGTCTATTGGTCGCTCCTCTTTCCAGAATGATTCAAGGACATCTCAGTGTGCAAATCCAAACTCTTTCCTGTGGTCCCTTCGGATCTCCATGATCTGGTCCTGCTTGTCTCTGCAGCCTCATCTTGTACATTTTTCACTCCACTCACCAAGCTCCAGCTTCCTTGGCTTCCTTACTGTTCTTCCAGGTAATTCCTAACTTAGGGCCTTTGCCCATTTGTCCTCTTTGCCTGGAATGCAACATCATCCACCATTTCTTTGCATGGCTGATGGCTTTCAACCTGCAGGTCCTGACACAGGAGGCTTTCATTGAGCACACCAGGGTAGCTCCTCTCTGTGTGTCACCCAGGGTACTCCCTTTATAACCTTCATCTCAACTTGAATTATTTTTATTTCTCAGTTACTCTTCTTGACTGACTCCCCTGTTTAGAATATTGGCTCCATGAAGGCTAGGACCTTCTCACCACTGGGCCTTCAGCACTCAGAACAATGTTTAGCACATGGTAGGTGCTCAATAAATATTTAATGAACCAATGAACATAATTGGAAGAGCTCTCTATTTATGGCTCAGCTATTCCACAAAGGTTTCGAGGTGGTTCACAAAGAAGAAACCTAATAACATAGAAAAACGTAAATGAACACCGAGAACATCAGACATAGGGAAAATGTAAATTAAATTACAAGAGCAACACCAGATACTTAACCCAATGCAATTCTTAAAAACGAACCTAATCTTGGCTACGGGTTCCCTTTGTAAATAGTTCAGTAAAGCCCTTGGTAAATGGCAAGGGGTTCTAGACATGGACTTCCTGCCCACACAGCCTCACCTGACTGAATCAGGACGGTCACTGACCTGAACTGGGCCAAACTCTCTCACACTTGGACCAAGAGATACAGAGAAGGACTTGGACGGGGGGGTGATATGTTCTGGAACTATGAAAAGAACAAGCCTCGGGCCATGGGCAAGTAGATGGAGCAGCTGGAAAAGCAAGGGTGGGAAGAGGAGCATGAGTACAGCATGGCCATGTGGAGATGGAGCCGCGGAAGAGCTCGTGCAGCTTCAGAGAAGACGGTGGCGGCTGTAGCTGCCTGCTGACTCCCCAGTTCCCATGAGGCCATCTGAAGTTCCCCAGTTAGATCAGCAGGACTCCGCTGGGTCCTTCTCACAAATCTTTTTCTTGAGCTTCTAAGTCTCTGTTCTTGGTAATCATGTGGTCCTGAGGCCAGGACTGATTGATAAGAGATGATAACACTGAACTACACTAGGTTAGGTTGTGCTGCAGTAACAAACATCCCCCCCAAACTGAGTGGCTTACAAAGCAAAGACCTATTTACCACTTCTGCTACATATCCATCAAAGGTTGACTGCTGTTCTGCGGCAAAAAATCTTCACTCTGGGACCCAGACTGACGGAGTAGCCCGTATTACCAGTCACTGTGGCAACTACCCAGTGGGTTATGAGTAGTTGGAAGGAGGATTCCACCTATCGTGGCAATGAAATTTCCTAACTATCCAAATCATGGATGGACAGCTGACACTTGCCAAAACCCAGACTGGCCATGAGAGGGCACAGGGCATTAATGACCACAGGATTCTAGAGTCTGAAAGTCCAATATCCACAATATCATTTTCTTCCAACCTTCTATCCACTCCCTGCTTAAACCATATTGAATATTTGCTATTCCTGGAAGATGCCCAGATTTCTTTTTTATCTTTGGGACTTTGCAAAATATGGTCTTCCCCTCCTCCTAATCTTCATCCCCTAATTAACTCCTTCTTTCTTTCACTTTTCCTTCTGGACTGAGGGACTGTCACCTTTCCCAGGAAGTCTACTCTGATCCTTTAAAGCTGGGCTAGGATCCCTGCTCTGTGTTCCTATAACTCCCCCTCCCCCTTGCAATGTCATCTACCTGAATGATAGATGTTTACGGTTCAAATTGTCAGGTGGATATCCTGACAGTGTAAAAACCTTAGCAATACCCAGAGTCTTACAAGATAAGGGACTAATTCTTTCAGAGGCATAGATGTGAAATGTAATACAAAAGAGCATGTCTATCATGCTCTTTTGCTGTGACTTCAAAGAGTGGCAGATAGGTGAGGGTGGAGAAACTCTATGGAAGGAGATGTAGAGGAGGCAAGTGAATTAATCCTGGGCTTATTCGATTTTGGTTTCTCTGATAGAGAAGGACTCTCCTACAGCTTCATAGTTAAGAGAAAAGGGGAATTTTCACACATTTTGCTTTGCCAGGCACGTCTGTGATCAATCCTTCCCCATTTCTCTCAAAATAAAGGAGGAATTTGATCTCATTATTTAGAGCCTAACTGATAGTAGCCATTGATGGGCCACTGTTACTAATGGGTGGAACTGCCATGCTTGGCACCCTTGAGGTTGCTGGATCCTAGGTCAGATTTTGAGAAGAGTAGGGGGCCTTGCTAAAGCTTTGATCCTGGGCTTCTTACTTCAACTTGAACTTCCCACAGGGCTGGCTCGGCATTGGGGTTTCAACATTGAGAAGGTCAGTTGTTTGCTGATTCCTATAATGTTCTTGTATGCTGAGCTCCCTTGAGAACCTGTTGTGAGGGGAGCCGGGGAGCTGGGGAAGGGCTGATCAGCAAAACAGGATTCAGGTTTTTCTCATCCTGGCCAGAACACCATCCAGGACACCCCCATTCTCACCCTTAATTGTTAAGTTGACTAAACATGACATGTGAAATGAATTCCTATTTAGAAGATGCCATTGAATTGAGCATAGAAGGTGGTTGTACAAATAGATTCTTAGAATGAAGACAAGGCCAGGATGCAGGCTCTACGCTTGCAAAGGGTCTGAGTGTAACTTGCCATCCTCCCTGCAGAGAGGAAATAATTAGCAAGTGTGTGTTTGGGGGGGGATGGAGAATAAACATGAAGTGCAGAGACACTGATTAATGTATTTGAGGGGGAAATACATTAATCATGTTTGTCTGTGATTACCCAGGAAGAAGCACCTGCTTGTTCCTTGTGACAGTAATTAAACATGAGAGAGGCCTAGCCATGAGGTTTGAGGTCAGAAGAGGAAATGGGACAGACAGTGAATGGTGAGAGGCACAGTGTGTGGGCTGAATCGTCAAAGTGATAGGCATTTGCTAAATGTGGCCCAAGCTCGGTGCCAAGGTGGGAGTGTCTGCACTTCTTTCATGTCCTTTGAGAGATGGCTTTAAGGCAGCTCTGTGCTGGGGGGCCAACTATACACAGCCTGTGAACCCTGATGGAGTTCACAGCCTGGAGTGGGGTGTGTGGGACACATAACCATCATTGTGTTATACCAAACTCAGGTTCAGCTGCTCTCTGCTCAAAAGCCAATAATTCGAGAGGCAAGTGCCAGTAGAAAGGAAGATGCTTTAATCAGAAAAGCCGGCAACCTGGGGAGAAGGCGGACTCACGTCCAGAGACAAACTCTGAAGATTCTGCTCAGCCATGACAGTTTTTTAAGGGGAAGAATCTCAGTGAATCATTGAGGCAGGAGGTTGGGTTCTGCATCATTCTTCATTGAATGCAGACTGGCTGACCCGCTCTCTTCAGATGTTACCTTGCCCGTGTGATCTGCCTGCAGGATTCCTTCGGGGGTTGTTGGGGCGTAGAGAGCTAATCATTCCTTAACTACTGGATTCTTTATTCTTCTTTTTACCTAGGAAAAGGATCAACAGGTTAGACAAGGTGTGGTGTGCATTCAGGAAAGCATAATTCAGGAGTTAGTTTCAATTGCTTAGTGATCTCATTCCTTTAATTAGGTTTTTAAGGTTAGAGGGGGACAGAACTGGGTAAATAGGAAAGGGGCAAAAGAGCTACTTTCAATTGGTACAGTGTGGTAATTGCTGCCAAAATTAAACTGCAGGGCTTCCCTGGTGGCGCAGTGGTTGAGAGTCCGCCTGCCGATGCGGGGGGCGTGGGTTCGTGCCCCGGTCCGGGAAGATCCCACATGCCGCGGAGCGGCTGGGCCCGTGAGCCATGGCCGCTGAGCCTGCGCGTCCGGAGCCTGTGCTCCGCAACGGGAGAGGCCACAACAGTGAGAGACCCGCGTACCGCAAAAAAAAAAAAAAAAAAAAAAAAATTAAACTGCAAAAGGAGAGACGCTACACAGAGGGCTGCTGGGGGGACTTGCTGGCACGGGGAGGAAGAAGAGAGCAAGAGAGTGACTTTCAATACTCAACTGGGAAGGGTGTCACCGAAAAGCGTCCACAGTTGGGAAAAGGCCCAACAGTCAATCCATGAAGACAAAATGGACTGTGGATTTCTCTGCAAATTCTTCGCCATGGGGAACTTGTGGGGCTGAATTGCCGGTGAGCAAGCCAAAGGTGCATTCTCAGTCTGCCCATCTAATGTCCCAGATGTGCCTCCTGGACCAGAGGTCAGCAAACTTTTTCGCTAAAGGGCCAGACGATAAATATTTTCAGCCTTGCAGGCCATCTGATCCCTGCTGTAAATAATCAGTTCTGCGGTTGTAGTTTGCAGCTGTAGACACATGGAAGCAAATGGGTGTGGCCAGGTTGGCCTGAGGGCAGAAGGGACTAGATCCTTGTTACTCCAAGTGTGGCCCCTGGTCCACTATCATCAGCACGCTCTGGAAGCTTGTTAGAAATACAGACTCTCAGGCCCCACTTGGAGCGCATTGAATTAGAATCTGCTGCTCACAAGGATGGTTCCTGAGGCCTCCACATACGTCACTACCATATACAGTGCTTGCACTTTTGTCACCTGTAAAGTGGCGATGATTCCTGTACCCCGCAGGCTGGGTGGTGTGAGAATCCTAACTGTTCACAGTTTGACAACGCTGGGAGACAGCTCTCCATGGGTATCTTGTGTCAGTGTATGTCTTAGAAGTGAGACTGATGGCCTTTCTGCTCTAGAAGATCTTCTCAAGGGTGTCTGTGCAGCAGACAAACCTGGCTGATGGAGACTGTGTCTCCCTGGGAGCAAAGGGCTAGTGTGCTCACTGCCTGTTATAAAACATCCAGGTTCCCTGAGCTCAGGGTGCCTTTTGTGTAATGCATCCCACTGCATGTGCGTGTCTGCCGGCCTGCTCCACAGCATCCTGAGGGAAATGGGGCCCGAAAGGCAGCACAAGCACTTGCTGATGCTATGATACTGCTGTTGTTATTAGTAATAAAGCCCTCTGATGACTTAGGAGTCTCTTGGCACACCTCCCTTCCCTGAAGAGAAGGAAGTTTCCTGGATGGCTCAAAGTCAAGGAACCTGTCAAGGTAAAGGGTTCCAGGCAACTTCTCCCAGCAACTCCTTGTGCTTTTAATTCCACAAGAAAGGAAGAAGGGGTAGCATTTACCTTTCCTTGGACTCCATGCTTGGCTGGTCCCTGGGAATCTTCTGTAGGATGCTCGAGGTCAGAAGTGCTAGGACCGGGTCCTGATTCAGAGATTCCATCCCCTGGCCACCCTCCTTCTCCCTCCTAGAGCAAGGGGCCACAAACAACCCATGTACTGGGAAGCGTTTTAAACCTGGTTCACAGCAGCGTGGAAATGGTAAGGAGCATCACATCAGAGCTGGAAGCTGGGTGCTGTCCCCCCCGAGAAGGTTCTCTTCCAAATGTGTTTCCTGGTAGAGGACAGAGTCTCCTTGTAGTGACAAGTGGCAGGGTAGCTCCAGGATCTCTATAGAGCAGGGACTCAGGGCACCATTCTGGAGGGATGGGGGAGGATTTGCCTCAGGGCCGCTTTTGTTTAGCATGCACCTTGTGCTTGGCTAAAGAGCACCTTAATGGGGTGACTTTGTGATACTAAGAGAGATTGGGAAGGGCACCCCCAAGCCAACCCTGTGGGGTCTCCACTATGTAATAGAAAGTTCGTGAAGTTTGGATCCTGGCAGACAGTTCAAATCTTGACTTTACCACCAAGTAGCTGGGTGGCCTCAGACAAATTATAGGTCCTCTGAAGAGTTTGTTTTGTTCATCTCTAAAATGCACATACTCCATAGAATTAAAATCATGTGAGGTTCCTGGCAGAGAATGGGCATGGAAGAAGGGTGTATTCCCACCTCTTGATCCTTCTAAGCTCTGGCCTCTCTTGGGACTCCTGGGGGAGGAGCAGGCTGGGGCACTGCCTGCTGGGCTCCCTTCATGCCTGGTCTTTGTAGTGGCTTCTGGGAAGGTCACTGGTAGCTATTTGACCCGAAGCCTGAAGCAGGCTGCATGGGAAGGGACAGAGATGGAGGGCTTATGAAGGGGGTGGGTGGTGGAGAGCGCTGTCTGCAGAGATCGACTTGGACAATGTGTGGGAAGAGCTTCATGAAGTGGGAAGCGATGCCCTGCATGGTGAGGACTTCAGCTTTACACGGCACTCCATGAGTTAACACGTGCGCCCGCTTAGAGCCCTGAAGTTGACCTTCATAACTGCTGTATGAAGAAGGCAGAGCAGGGGCTTCCCTGGTGGCGCAGTGGTTGAGAGTCCGCCTGCCGATGCAGGGGACACGGGTTCGTGCCCCGGTCCAGGAGGATCCCGCGTGCCACAGAGCGGCTGGGCCCGTGAGCCATGGCCGCTGAGCCTGCGCGTCCGGAGCCTGTGCTCCACAACGGGAGAGGCCACAACAGTGAGAGGCCCGCATACCGCAAAAAAAAAAAAAAAAAAAAAAAAAAAAAAGGCAGAGCAGGAATTACCAGGCCCTGCTCATGGGTGCAGAAACCGACACTCAGAGATGTAGACACTTGCTGAGAGCCTCCCAGTGGGGCCACACAGTGAATGGTGGAGCCACGATTTGAAGCCAAATCTCCCACTGCAGAGCCAGCTCTTGCTGGGCCAGTATCAGACTGGGTGGGCTCATGCCCACCCCAGAGAGGACCAGTGTGTCCAGTGGGGAGCAGCCTCCCAGCCATCGCTGGAGACTTCAGCACATGGAAGCTGCTGCCTGCCTCAAGAGCTGATTTCTCTGTGGGCCGAGGACCCCGGAAAGGGAAACGGACCAACCCATGACGGGAGTGGAGGTGAGTCTGATGGACAGGGGTCCCTGAAGAAAGCTGAGAGATAATCCCTGGCAAGGGGGCCAGGGAGCACCAGGAGGCAGGGGCCCCAGGGTCAGTGTGTCCCTGCACAGGACCGTCCCAGGACCAGCCACATCGTGTATTCTGAGAAGGTGAGGGGAGGAGGCATAAAGGCAAGAACTGAGTTGCCTACAGCTCAAGAGCTTTGCGTTGGAACCAGCATTAGAAGAGCTGATTTTAAGAAGTCCAGGCTGTGTCTCTAGAGGCTGGAGAGAAAGAAAAGGGGTGCAGCTGGTGTTCTGGCAGAAGCCTGTAGGTGAGGGTCACGGCTCATGGTGGCCAGGAACCAGGATGGTCAACACAGCAGAATGACAACAGCCGTAGGCACTGAGGATTCATAGGGGATCCCCTTCTCCCCAGTGGTGGGGAGGGGGCCCTTCTGGCTAACAGGAAATTATGCTGTGGTCGCTCAGGCAAATTTGGGGAGGATTTCGGACAATGTACTGTACTTTCTGCCAGTGAGTGGGGAGGGACTCAGAGCATGCAGCTTGGCGTTACTATTACTATAAACGTGACCTATTTTTACTTACTGGCACGAGAAGCCCAAGTTATATCTCAGTGGAGGTGGGAAAGCCCTGTCAGTGTTACCAATTTACAGCTTGTCCCTCTGTGCCTGAATCCCAAACCATAAGGTGATTCCTAATGCGAATTCTTGCTTGGATACATCTTTCTCTGATCGGACTGCTTTCCCAACAACTGGCCCGGGGCTCTGTACTCTGGGAATGGGGGTTTGGATGAGGGAGAAGGGAAAACTCATTTGGAACTTGAGACTGAGGAGATACGCTCTTAGGGGGATTGGGGGTGGGGACTGGGTACCTCATGGGTGGTTCAGGGGGAGGCAGCCTCTGGGAAACCACTGGGACCAAGAGATGAAAAAAAAGCAGGGGAGGTGGCAGTGGGACCAGACAGGAGGCTGCCAAAAAGCAAGCTTCACCCACCTGGAGAGTTTGTGTTGGGCTTGCATTTATCTCATTCATTCCAAATTATTGATTACCTCCCGTGAAACAGGCGCTGTTAGGACCGGAAGATGGAGGGTGAGAGGAGATAGGCACGAGAATCAGACCTCTCATAGGAGCTTGAGGATGAGCCATGGGCGAAAGTAACCCTGTTGTGCAGTTGGCAGCAATCAGAGCTGCGAGAAAGTCACAGAAAATGCGTGAGAGGGTGTGTGGAGGAGATTACACCTGGCTTGGGTTAGGGTTGCCATGAGACCCAGAAGGCATCATGGGAAAGGTGGAATTGGCCCATGAGAGGCACGTATTTTAACACGTAGAGATGGGAGTTGAAAGGCATCCTGGGTAGGGAAGGCAGGGTGGGCAAAAGCAGGGAGGTGGCAAGTTAAGTTAGAATCTGTACAGTAGAGCAGTTACTGTTCATTTGCACCCATGTGTGTGCTATATAAAGGTTTGAGCAGTAATTTGAGGAGATTTTAAGAGTGTTTTTCTTTAGGTGGAGAATCTTCTGTATTTTTTTAAATAATGATAAGGACGGCAATGATGGTGGTGATGATGATGGTGATGATGATGATGGTGATGATGATGGTGATGATGATGGTGATGATGATGATGGTGATGATGATGATGGTGATGATGATAACATGAATTGTGATCAAGTTGATTGAGCCTTGAATTGCCAAGTTTGGTTTTATTCTGTGGGCAAAGTAAACACATCACTGACTTGAAATCCTTCCCACCTCCCCGCCCCCAGTCTCTATGTTCCTCATTAAACTTGTCTTTGAGGGGACATTGCCCATCCAACCCAACCCTGAATAAGAACAAAGTTGTAGGAAGGAATGGCCAAGAAATAGTTTATTCTGAACAACGAACAAGGCTAACTTGAACAGAGCCAGGAAATCCAGCATCTTGAGCTACTGCCAGCTCCCGCCCCTAATTCATGAACTCAACCCAGTGAGGGGCCCTAAGTGCTGCCAGGGTCACAGTGAAGAAAGAAGCAGCCCCGTTATTTCCTGGAGGGGACAGGATGGTGCCAACGGGAATCAACGAATGAAAAGTGTGCAAGACAAGTGGACACCTGGGCAACACCATCTAGAAATAGCCTGGGTTTGAAGGAGGAAAACAATAATCATTTCTTTCCTTTTTTCAAATAAACATATAAAACCACATAATACATTAAAATGCCTCTTAAGAAATCTAAGAGATGGCATTGACAGTCCCAAGGATTGATTTATGAGGTAAAAAGTGAAAGTTGGATGCAAAATAAAAACACAATTGAACTTTCAGAGGAATGTACAGATATCAGAGACTCCAGGATGAAAAGTTCAAAGAATCTTAAACACCAGGCTTGTTTCTACAGAGAACTGACTGCCAAATGAATGAAACAGGAAAGTTTCTTTAAATGATGCAGATGATAATGCAGACCAAAACCGGCTACCATTCACAGAGTACTGTGTGCTGGGTATATCACACACAGGGTCTTTATTTAACCCGAGGGTTAGTTTTATTATCCTCATTTTAAAACGAGGAGACTGACACTCAAGGGATTACGCGATTTGCCTGAGGTCTTCTGGTTAGTAAACAGCAGGGTTGGATTCTGGACACAGTCCTGATTCCAAGTCCAAGCTGTATCCCCTATGCTACAGCATCTCCCACTTCAAAGACAAAGTGCTCCCTGAACAGACCATAAAGTAGTTTGCTCTTTGTGTGAGCCCACCGTCCTCCTACACTTTCTAACCACCTGTGCCTCCTAATTTATCAGTGTGGAGCAGCCTCCTGGATGGCAGTTGGAGACCCTCTTTAAGACAATGCCGATGAGATGACATAACCCCCTTTCAGGAAAGAAAACTTGGAAGGGGACGAGACTCAGAGTTCTGCTGTGGGACTGGGTTTTGGGAGGAACTCTGCTGACACTCTATAGGAGAGACTGATGGTCAGTGACTTGACCTTCTGAATGGGCATCTACGGGCCATCCCAGCACCAGGGGTGGGGTGGGAGTGGAGACCTACTGAAATTAAAGGTGGAGATGGTGGAGAGCCATCTTAGAAGGTCAGAAAGACTGGCCTGACGGAGAAGGCAAAAGAAGACACTTCCGGCTTAGCTCCAGGATTCGGGAATGGTGTTTCCATAGGCTGGGCTAACATATCAGATGTTTGAGGGCTGCATTTTCGAAAGTACTGTCTTAAGAGTCAGGATGGACCGAATTGCAAAGTTGTGTTGGTCTAATTGCTTTGGGGGAGGGGAGTGCACTTCAAATATTAAGGTTTTATTTTGCCCATGTGAACAACTTTATAAAGGTTTTGCATGTCCGCTACCCAATTGGATTCTTTGAATAACCTTGTAATTAGAGGTGGGGCAGAGAGCTGTTTAACCCCTTTGGCAGATGTGGAAAACTGAGGCACAGAAAGGGCAAGGTTTGTCCACAGTCAAGCAGGTATCAGCCAGGCAGCTGGGACCAGAACCCAGGCTCCCCAGCTCCGAGCCCAGGGTTCCTTCTCTGCATCTGATGTTATTAGAGGTGAGGCAGGGACCATCGTGGCACAGAGAGGGGCTTTTGGTGGGCAGGGCAGAGGTGTGTGCAGTCCCGCTGGAAGCCACAGGTGGTGGCTTAGCTGCTGCAGCCGCGGGAGCAGGCGTGAGCCAGGATGTTGTTGTTACACCCGTCCTGGAGCTTGCTCTGGGCCTGGCTCCCGGCTCGGCCTTCTGTGTCCAAGAGCTGGCCGCTCTGCCCTTGCTGCTTCCTCAACCTGCAGACAAGCACAGCAGAGACCCAAGTTAGTGATGTGGAGCGGGGGATGTCCAGGGACACGGCTGGGGAAGCAGGGCGACCGAGGAGCCTGCATGTCGCGCTGGCCTGGGGAAGCACGACCCCTGAGGGGGCGAGAATGCTGTGTCTGGAGCCTGGCAGGCTGGGATCCACACCCAGCTCAGGTGTGGATCTGAAGAGTTACTCAACACCCAGAACCTCGGTTTCTCTATCTGTAAAATGGAGATAGTAATACCTACATCACGGCTCCTTGTGAAGTCCACAGGAGATCATGTACATAATTTGCCTAAGTTCACACAGTAGGTAAAGGGGCGTGTCCCACACATTATTCGCGCATGTATGTGTAGTGAATGCCCACTGATGGACCAGTCACCATGCCAGGGAGCAGAAGAAACCCTGGCGAGCAAAGCAGTTAGGTTCTCTGTCCTCATCGAGCTTATCACCTGATGGGGAAGAGGGACAGTGATCAAATTGTCCCACAAAGAAATATCTGAACAGATGAGCACCCAGACTTACAAACCACCCTATGACAAACTGTGTTAAGGGAGCACAATTTTTTTTTATGCTAACACATATATATAGAATTTAAGGGAAAAAAATGTCATGAAGAACCTAGGGGTAAGACAGGAATAAAGACACAGACCTACTAGAGAATGGACTTGAGGATATGGGGAGGGGGAAGGGTAAGCTGTGACAAAGCAAGAGAGTGGTATGGACATATATACACTACCAAACATAAGGTAGATAGCTAGTGGGAAGCAGCCGCATAGCACAGGGAGATCAGCTCTGTGCTTTGTGACCACCTGGAGGGGTGGGATAGGGAGGGTGGGAGGGAGGGAGACGCAAGAGGGAAGAGAGATGGGAACATATGTATATGTATAACTGATTCACTTTGTTATAAAGCAGAAACTAACACACCATTGTAAAGCAATTATACTCCAATAAAGATGTTAAAAAATTTTTTTTCTTGAAGTATAGTTGACTTACAATGTTGTGTTAGTTTCAGGTGTACAGCAGTGACTCAGCTATATATCTATATATATCTCTATCTAACCATCTACCTATCTACTCTTTACATATTCTTTTCCATTATGGTTTATTACAGGATATGGAATATAGTTCCCTGTGCTATACAGTAGGACCTTGTTGTTTATTTTATTTATAGTAGTTTACAACTGCTAATCCCAAACTCCTAGTTTATTCCTCCTCCCTCCCTTCACCCTTTGGTAACCATAAATTTGTCTTCTATGTCTGTGGGCCTGTCTCTGTTTTGTAAATTAGTTCATTTGTATCATATATTTTTAAAAAATTTATTTATTTAATTTATTTATTTTTGGCTGCGTTGGGTCTTCGTTGCTGTGCGTGGGCTTTCTCTAGTTGCGGCAAGCGGGGGCTACTCTTCATTGCGGTGCATGGACTTCTCATTGCGGTGGCTTCTCTCGTTGCGGAGCACGGGCTCTAGGCGCACGGGCTTCAGTAGTTGTGGCTCGCAGGCTCTAGAGCGCAGGCTCAGTAGTTGCGGCACACAGGCTTAGTTGCTCTGCGGTATGTGGGATCTTCCTGGACCAGGGCTTGAACCTGCGTCCCCTGCATTGGCAGGCGGACTCCCAACCACTACACCACCAGGGAAGCCCCTGTATCATATTTTAGATTTTGCATATAAGTGATATCATATGGTATTTGTCTTTCTCTGACTTACTTCACTAAGTATGATAGTCTCTAGGTTCATCCATGTTGTTGCAAATGGTATTATTTCATTCTTTTTTATGGCTGAGTAATATTCCATTGTATATATGTACCACAACTTCTTTATCCATTCATCTGTTGATGGACATTTAGGTTGCTTCCATGTCTTGGCTATTGTTAATAGTGCTGCACAAACATGGGGGTGTGTGTATCTTTTCGAATTAGAGTTTTCCCCAGATATATGCCCAGGAGTGGGATTGCTGTATCACATAGCAACACCATTTTTAGTTTTTTTTTTTTTTGCGGTACGCGGGCCTCTCACTGTTCTGGCTTCTCCCGTTGCAGAGCACAGGCCCCGGATGCACAGGCTCAGCGGCCATGGCCCACGGGCCCAGCTGCTCCGTGCGATGTGGGATCTTCCCGGACCGGGGCACGAACCCGTGTCCGCTGCATCGGCAGGCGGGCTCTCAACCACTGCGCCACCAGGGAAGCCCCCATTTTTAGGTTTTTAAGGCACCTCCATACTGTTTTCCATAATGGCTACACCAATTTACATTGAGGAAGCAGGACTATGTACACTGCATCTCCTAACAGCTGGTCACCTGGTCACCTTCCACATGATTGAAGACGTCAACACACTTCTCTTTCTGATCTTCAATTGCAGGTTCATGCACTACCCCACATCTGTCACTCCGTGTGGACCGTGCAGGCAAAAAATGAAACCAAGACATTTAAGGAAGCAGCGAGAAGTTTGAGAATAGGGAAGAACTCAGCTCAAACCCTGGATCTCAATATCAGCCACTTGGATCAAAGGGTCAAGCTGCTTATCTTCTGAGCCTCAGTTTTCCTATCACTGGGGACTACATCACTCCCTTGGCAGGTGGCTAAGGGGAACCAGAGAGAATGTGTGTGAAATATCTAGTACAAGGCTGGAAATAATATAACTACAGTTCTACCTTGTTTGGAAAGACACAGGTTTCAGCTGAAATGTACCTTGTACATTAGTATGTTCTGTCAAACAGAGGCAGACCTATTGCCTGATTTAAATGAAAGAGTTGTTTCACCCAACAAACATCTGTATGTACTTGTCACGTGCAGGGCACTGTGGGTGATCCTCGGATGAATACAACACAGCCCGTGGCCTCGGATGGATCACAGTTGTGTGTGTGTGTATGGTGGGGATGTCATGTGTGCGTATGTGTGTTGTGTGTGTGCACAAGGTAGGGATGCCTTGTATATGTGTGTGCATGGTGGGAATGCTGTGTGTGTGTGTGTGTTTGTGTGTGTTTGGCAGAGATGCCTAGTGTTTGGAACCATGCCAGTATTTGAGCAAGTCCTTCAGGCAATGTGAAATACCAGCAGCAACAAAGTCGTTTATAAGACAGTGAACTTGGAGCTACTGCCTCCTGTCCTTTTTTTTTTTTTTTTTCGGTACGCAGGCCTCTCGCTGTTGTGGCCTCTCCCCGTTGCGGAGCACAGGCTCCGGACGTGCAGGCTCAGCGGCCATGGCTCACGGGCCCAGCCGCTCCGCGGCATGTGGGATCTTCCCGGACCGGGGCACGAACCCGTGTCCCCTGCATCGGCAGGCGGACTCTCAACCACTGCGCCACCAGGGAAGCCCAACCTCCTGTCCTTTGTCTACTTGCAGGGACTAGGACCAGGTGCCCAGTGCCTCTGCCTCTGAGGCTTGCAGCCCTCCAGATAGGACAACTGGGAAAGGTAGTCAGGATAAAATACATCATCCTAGTGGAGGAGGGCTCAGGGCCCAGAGGCCCAGAGGCACTGGTTCTAGAGGCCAAAGTGAGCAGGGAGGGGAGAGCCTAGGATGAGGAAGGGAGGTGGTCAGACTTCCTCAGCAACGCTGGGATTGCCTGGCAATCTTGCTCCCCTGGCCCTTTATTCCCTCTCCTACATTCAGAGACTCTCAGACACCTCTGGAGAGAAAATCAGATCGGAACTAGGGAACACTCAAGTGACTAAGAAATCTATGAGAGTGAAAGGGAAATGCTTTTACTTCCAAAGTAGGACATTGCTGTTTGGTTCACAATCTGTGAAGCCCCACAATTCTCTGGTAAATTGCAAGATAAAGATGAATGCCATTAAGATTTTCTTTTAAATGCCTAAACATAGCATAGAAAGCATTATTATCTCTAGATTTCTGAACTTCCCTGATTATAACGCAAAATAAAGCTTCAAAGACTACATAATAAAGAGTGGAGCAAAGGGATGAGACAGCCCTGATGAGGGAGAGATGGATTCTGAAATCTTGTGTAGATCAGGGAAGGCTTCCTGCAGGAAGCAGCCTTTGAGCTGGGCTTTAAGGATTGGTCTGGAATGTGTGAAGCTGGAGGGAGGGAGGGAGGAGATTTGAAATGAAGGGACACCAGTGAGGTAAGTCACGGAAAGTAAAAACAATACTGCATGGTGGACCAGAGTCCTTTCTGGAGCTGGATAGTTTCAGCCACTTCATCTCCTCCTTCTGGCCAGAGCTATTTCAAAGAGTAGAACCAGGGGCTTCCCTGGTGGCGCAGCGGTTAAGAATCCACCTGCCAATGCAGGGGACACGGGTTCAAACTCTAGTCCGGGAAGATCCCACATGCCGTGGAGCAACTAAGCCCATGAGCCACAACTACTGAAGCCTGTGCGCCTAGAGCCCGTGCTCTGCAACAAGAGAAGCCACCGCAGTAAGAAGCCCGCGCACCGCAATGAAGAGTAGCCCCCACTCACCGCAACTAGAGAAAGCCTGCGCACAGCAACAAAGACCCAACACAGCCAAAATAAAGGAATAAAAAATATTTTTTAAAAAAGAGTAGAACCAGCTGTTTCAAGTCTCCCCTCCTCTATGGAGGGTCATAGTGTTCATAAGAATACTATGACCATGGGTACTGGAGGCCTAGAGTGGTGTCTAAATGAGGTGTGAGTCACGCGCCTTGCAACCCACCACCAGGTGCAGTGTGAGACGAGAAGGCAGAATCCAGAAGGATGGACCCCTCTCTAGACATCCACCCATCCATCCACGGGCTTACACAACTGGATTCGAATCTAGTTTTGGGAGGCTCCAAAGCCTGCATTCTTCCCACTACATCTGCATTCCCACCTACTACCAACCATTTAGCATCCAGCCACCATCCACCCACCCATTCACTTTCTATCCACCTATCCATATATTCGTTCATTTGCTTACCCTATTCATCTACCCCATCCATCCAACCATCATCCATCCATATGTCCATCTGTCCCACCCCACCCCCACCTGTCCACCCCTACTCACCTAACTGACCTCCCCTTACTCACTTACTTATTCACCTACCCACCCATGTACCTCTATACATATACCTATTTACCTCAACCATTCATTATCCATCCATCCATCAATACATCCCTCCATCTACCCTTCTACTCATCATCCAAGTATCCACTTACCATCCATTTCACCTATTCACTATCCACCCATCCATTGATTTCCCCCCATAGACCTCCTATTTACCCATCCACCCACACAGCTACCTCACATCACCTGTTCATCTAGTATCCATCCACCCGTCTATCCATCCATCCACCACCCTTCTGCCCATCCAGTCATCCATCTACTCCCATATTTCCATTCATCACTGCCACCCTCCCATCTGCTCAATGCCACCCACCCATTCACTCCCCTATCCTTCCACTCATCCTTTTTACCAGCACTATCCGTGTGCCAGGTTCTATGTTCCAGGCTCACAGTTGAAGGGGTTGGGGAGCAGGACAGAGAGCAAACAGTGAACATTCACTGTGATGAAGTCTTTGCTGGAAGGAAGCAGTATGGCTTGGCATTCAAGGCCTGGGTTTGGAGCCAGGCTGTCTGGTTCTATCCCTGGGTCTGCCACTTACTAGCCGTGTAACTTTGGGAGGCTAGATTCAAACCCAGGGCTGTCTGTCTCCAAGACCCCTGCCCTTTCCACTGACTCTTATGCCTTTCGATCTGGATATGGAAGGAAGGTAGCATGGAATGATTTTTGCACACTCTGAAGGAATTAGAAAGTCTCAGTTTGCTCAAGTAGGAACCCACGAACCAAGACAATGACATGAAACCATATGGTTGGCCTCGAGAGCTCACTTCCACGACTAGCCCAGAGCCTAGTTATCTATAATTCAGGAGGAAACGAAAGAGGATTTTACATATCTTACTAGACATAGCCCAAGTCTACAGACGCAGATTGCCTAGTTATCTCCATGATGGCAGGAACATTTCATTTTCTCAGCCACTTTATCAAATTAACTGTCAGCTTTGTGACCAGAATTCTGAGTGATGGATGTGAATGCTCTCGTCCCAAACTCAAGCATTAGATTCCAGAAGGAAGTGCTCTGTGACGGAGACCCTTGAGTAACAAGAACAGAACACATTAAAATTTGTAATAATTTGGGCTGGAGGCATTTTTCAAAGGCAAAGCACTACATAGGACTAAAATAAAACGGTTAGCCATCAAATAATTTCAAATCAAGCTATTTCACACCCCGAGGATGGAATCAGTTTCATACCAACATTGATCTGCAGCTTCAAACCCTAGGTGCGGCCTGGCCTCCCGTTCCAGGGTGATGACCAGCTTTCCTTTGTGCTGTGTGCTTTAAAAATGGGAAACCTTTCAAGCGCCGTCACACCTATTCATGTCATTTCACTGGTTATATGTCTCCTGGACTGTGTGGAATCGTGGAGTGGCAGTGTGGCATGGTGGGAGAAGGCAGGATTTGGAGCTGTACAGAACTTGATCGGGATCCCACCTTTGCCGTGACTGGCTGAGGGGCCTGGGGGAACTTACCCAGCTTCCTGAAGCCCCTGTTTCCTTACCCGTAATATGGCCACAGCACCACCTCTTTAAAGGAGAAGATGAACTAATGCGTAGTATCCATCTGCCCTGTAACAGGCACTTTATAAAGGGCAGCGATTTTTATGATGATGATTGCAGTGTGGGGACACCCCCATTTCACAGATGGAGAAACTGAGGATCAGTAAGTAAAGCTTAACTTCCTGCCACAGTTCTGATGAATGTCTCCCAGCAAGGAGGCCCCCACAGATGGTTCTGCAGGCCTCGTTCTGGGGGATCAAGGCTGAAAACCTGGAGAAGAGGAGGGTACTGGAAGGGGGTACACACAGAGTGGCTGAGAGTCAGGACCCAGAAATGGGTGAAACAGGACAATAGGCTCACGGGGAGGGAATCCAGCCCCACAAGTCATGGTGGGGTCCAGAGGGGCCTATAAACCAGGGAAGGCTGGGCATGGAAATGGCAACCGGAACTGGGTCTCCAGCCTGGTTACTGGTCTCCCCTCCTCTGGGCAAGGGACACCGAAAGCCATCTGTGGCTGCACGGCAGCCAGCACAGCAACCAGCCTGGGGCTGGTGCACAGTCAATGTGTGTTGGAAGGCCGGGCGGGTGAACGCAGGGATAAATGCCCAGCCAGGTTTCCAGCCCTCATCAGCAGCCTGTTTGCACAGGTTGGCAGGCTCTGTCTCAACACACCGAGGGGGGAAGGATGCCAGTCCCAATTAAATGGAGTAAAAGGATGTCTTAGCTGGACAAAAATTGGATGACCATTAGAACTGGTGAGCTCACAGCCCTCGTGGACAACAATTTGCATGAGTCAACATGCATGGAGCTGTTTCTCTTGTGGCCAAGGGAGTTGATAGGTTGTTATTTTGTGTGTATGCGTAAGAGTTCGTTAAAGAATTAAGGCAAAATGATGTTTGACATGGCACTTAATTGATACAGTACTGTATTGGTCTGATAATTCTGTGCAAAATTAATATTACTAGCAAACACTTGGGCAGTGCTGATTGTGTAGGGGGGCTGTTAAGTGCTTAACATCTGTTAACTCACTGGTCTTTACAACAATCCTTCATATGGAGTAGGTTTTAATACCCCATTTTACAGATGAGGAAACTGAGGCAGTAGTGTGAGGCCCAAGGTCACAAAGCTAGCATGGATCAGGATTCAAAACCAGGCAGTCTGATTCCAGAGGCTGTGCTTGTAGCTGTTATGTACACTGCTTCTCTATGGTTAATAAAAACCAGAGTCGAAGTTACCAGAAAGTTCTGAAAGGGAACATTCCAAATTGAAGAATGGTTGTCTGTTTGGGGACAGGGGGTGGATACTGAAGAGAAGAAAGCAAACAGTCACCTGGTCTAATTGTTTGTACACTGCAAGAATCCCGCCTCTAGCATCCCTAGCAGAGAGCCAGCCAGTCTTAACCCAAACCCCACTGCCCACCTCTCAAGATAGCCCATTTCATGTGGGAACTGCTTAAATCCTTAGAAACTTTTCCTTCATATAGAATTTCAACTGAGAAATCTGCTGCCTGAGAGCTCCTCCCCGTTGGCCTTTGTTGTGCTTCCCAGAATTATTCAGCTGATTCTAATTTCTCTCTCATGGGACACTCCTTCAATTCTTAGAAGCCCCCTGGACCTCCATCATCCATCTTCCATCGTACCCCAGGTCCACCCTGCCCCACTCCCCGCCTGCTCTCCAGCTTGGGAGTCTGACTTGTAGGGATTGTATCAAAAGCCCTCAAGCTCTTTGGGCTTCCAGCTGGGCTTGGCCCATGGGGAGCCCTGGCAGAAATCAGAAGGAGTAAGGGCAGTCAAGTTTGGGCATCAGGTCCCCAGCCCCTTTCCTGCACTGTCACCTGGGGCTGCTGGGAACATTGGAAGGTTGCTGCTCCAATCAAGGTAGCCTTCTCCCTGGACGACCTCCCTCTCCTCCTCTCTGTCACCCACCGGGTGGGAACACCTTGCCTTCTCTGAAGCCCCAGTTCACTGCACAAGCTTCTATGACGCCCTTACAGCCACACCTTTGTAAAGTGTCCTTTGAAAATAAATCATCCTTGGAGTGTTTCCTCTGCAACTCTGACTGATACATGTTTCTGCTCTCCCATGAGGTGTCTCTTCCTTAAGTAAAAACTCAGTATAACTGGCTGTTCCGCTTTCAAACCTCATCACTTATTGGGAAGACCACCTTGTATGCAATACTTATCTCACAAATTCAGTAACAGCCTTTGGCCAGAAGCATTACAATTCTGTCCATTTTATCGGCTTTGCCTGAAGCAAAACCTATCTGAGGGAGTCTTAGGATGGCGTCAGCTATGGCATGGGTGTGATATAGCAAATTGTAGGGGATTATTTTACTGAGCGTCCTCTCTATATACCCCTCTGCAAATGGATGAGCTCTGGGAAAATTGAAGGGATGGCAGCCCTGGTTTCTGAGTGATAGGGGTTGAGATTCGATGAGTTCATCCTCACTCAGCACCTCCTCATTTAATACCTACACCCACCCTTCCACATAAGAATTAACAGCACCCATTCTGAGGGTGAGAAAAGGATGAGAGAGGATGAGGAACCGGTGGTAGGTCACACAGCTTTTCAGAGGGGAGCCCCGGCTCCTTCCCAGCTAAGCGATCCTCCCTATGCACTGGCACTAGTAGATTTCTCTCTAGATTTAGAGGTGGGGCTGACCTTTTACGTCTGAGCTGGCTTAAGGATGAGACTTGCTGGGTCCTCACTTCTGTGGCTTGGGGGCCTGATGGACAGGCAGCCACTAACGGTGTTCACCAAACATTCTGATTTGCCCCTCTCGGCACGTAGCAAGATTGCACCTCCTGGCTCCTCTGGGGCTGGGTTCGGCCATGTGACCGGTTCTGGCCCATGAGTGTGAGTAGAAAGGCTACCATCAGGCTGGAGCACTGCCGATGCAAGACCCTCCCGAAGTCTCTTTCCCTCTGTCAGTCTCACGGCCATGTTCCAGAGATGCTCCTTCAGTCTGCGTCCTGGAATGATGGGGATGGTGACATGGCAGCAGCACCCCCCAGCTAACCTGCCATGAACAGGAAACAGACCTTTGCTGTTGTAGGGAGTTTGGCCTCTTTAAGTTCAGAGAGGGGTTCTGGAGATTCAGACACTGGTCTGTGGGTGAATAATGGCCTCAGTCCAATTCTGGGCCAGAGAGTAACCATGGGAAAACCCTGGGGCTGCAGATTGAGATGAACTCTTTGACGGCCAGGGGACCTGAAATGGTGTCCATTTTGGGGCTGGTACTTCCATGCCTGGGCAGCCAGCTCTCCCTGTCCCCTATTCCCCCGTCCTATCCATGTACAGTTATCATGTTCTACCTGCCCAGAGGAAGGGAGGAGGTCAGACAGAAAGCCAAGAGGGACCACCTGCCATTTCTTTATTAACCTTCCCCAGACCTCAACATCTGTCACTCCCTATTCTTTCCTCTCCTGGGCTCTATTTACCCTACGCTATCGTCCTTACTTTCCAAGTGGAGTGGACCACCATCATTTTGCCTTTCTAGTGATTTTATAAATCTTACCTCCCTCTCACAGCTATTGATTGGCCTAAGGGCAGACACATGACCCAATCAGCACCAGTCAGAGTTCTCCAATGGCCAGATTTGATTGGTCCAGGGACTAGCACCTGACCAATCAGAGTCATTCCCTGGGGTACTCGAATTTGAGATCAGGAAAGCATTCTCCTTCTTGACTTTCCTCAACTCCCTGTTTTATCTACTTTCTTGAGTTTGGTGGCAGAGCTGGGAGACTCTGGAGCTCAGTGTGTAGAAAGAACTGGTTTACAGTAAAAGAAAATGATTTTGATGTGCAGAGAAAAACAAATCACTGGAAGAAGGAAGGAGTGAGTTCAGGCAAGGTTCCTGGCCCCCGTCCCAGTTACTTTGGGATCACATTGCATTCCAGCACTTCCTGTGGCTACATGAGTCCTGCAGTAAGTTTCCATTTCACTGAAGCTGTTTTCTTTTTGTTTTCATCCCTTGTAGCCATGGTAGTCTCAGAGAATTCACCATTTATGCTGGTGTCTTCCTCTCTAGACTCCTAGAGCCACGATTTGTGTAGGTTAAGCCATGGGACTTAGGTATGTGTTTTTTAATATATATATACACACACATATAAACATATATACACATACATATATATATACATACACACACACATATATATACACATCCCAATAAACCCCTTGTAAGTCGAAAATATCCTAAAAGTCAAAAATGCATTTAACATACCTAACCTACCAAACATCATAGCTTAGATCTTCCTACCTTAAACGTGCTCAGAGCTCAACATCATTAATCATTAGAGAAATGCAAATCAAAACTACAATGAGATGTCATCTCATACTGGTCAGAATGGACATCATCAAAAAATCTACAAACAACAAATGCTGGAGAGGGTGTGGAGAAAAGGTAGCCCTCTTACACTGTTGGTGGGAATGTCACCACCACCACCACCACCACCACCATCATTTATTCTAAAACAGAACAATAGGTCCTATTTATAATTTTCAAGTTTACACATAGCCTCATTTCACGTAAGGCCGATAAATATTGACATAACAAATTAGGGCACCTTTATATTAACAGCCTTTAATAAAGCCATTTAAAATTTGAAAAAAAAGAAAAATTAGGGTACCTCTTTTTTACTAGAGAAAACCGATTGAAGGGAAAGTAAAGATGGGTCTTTAAATGAGCTAAGTCTGAGCAGACGAGTAAGAGCACGGGCTTTACTGCTCGGGGCAACGGGCTTGTATACACTCGGGGCGATCTGTCAGGGTCTGCGTGTCTCCCTTGGCTGACTGAAAACCAACGCTCCTGTCTTTTACTGGTTGAGATTGATACGTCAGTATCAGTCACCCTTTTCCACCTGGCTGAAATTTCCTTTGATGGAGAACCAAGTGAAATGGACAGAGGGCCCTGATTCCCGTGGGATTGCTTGATTTTGAGTTTTCATGAAATTTGAGTTTTCGAAAGAGCCCAGAATCCAGTGGATGGAAGAAGAGAGTTCAAGTCCTTCATCTTCCAATTAAGAGCTGCAAGAGCTTGGGAATAATAATAATAATAAGTACCTCAGGAAAATGTGATGAGCAAGGATTAGAGCAATGGTTCTCCACTGGGGGTGATCTGTTTGCCAGGGAACATGTGGCAATGCCCAGGGTCATTTCTGGCGTCACAGCTATGGAGGTGCTACTGATATCTAATGAATAAAGGTCACAGATTCTGCTAAACATACTACAATGCACAGCACTGTCCCCACATCAAAGAATTGAGGTCAATAGTCATCAAGTGTCAACAGAGCTGAGGTTGAGAAGCCCTGGATTAAAGGAACAGGATCTAAACCCATAAAATCATGTACAGTTACTGTTAATAATATTATTAAACATAACATGTGCAGTGTTCGATGTTTAAAATGTAATGTTTTCACGGGCTCCAAAGGTAGCTTAAATGTGCTTTTAAATGTTTTTATTTCTTTAAGAGAGGAAGCAGATAGAAAATTCACCTCCTCAAACTCCTTTCGCACCAGGGGCTTTTTATCCTGCAAAACTTTGTCAAATGCTATTGAAAAGACCTTTTGGAAAAATCACCCCTGCTCGGATCTTTGGCCAAAATAGGACAAGCCCCACAGTGCACTTCTCAAACTAATGGAAGCTCAGCTGCCCAGGCCCTGGAAGCCCCGACCAGTCCCTGGAAGCAGATGCTCCACCTGGCTCAGTGGCCTTTTGCCAGCTGAGACCATTAACCAATAATAGCTGCATTTCCAGAAAATTAGGCAGTGCTAATTTTAATCTTGTTCCCTGTTTAGAAACTGAAGTCCAGAGAGGTCAGACCTAGGGCATCTCCTCCACGTTTTCACAGCGGCCTAAGAATGTCTGCATCCCGCCATCTCCCCTGCAGGCTTCAAGCATCCTGAGGACATGGTCCTGCTAGATCCACTTCCATGACCCCAAGTCTCAGGTCAGGATTATAATATATCTGTCAAAGGGCTGAATGAGAACCTTCTATGGGAGCTGCCACAGTAGATGCCCGGCCCGTGTCCCCTTGGCACTTCGTGCCTATGACAGCTTCCTCATCCCACGGAGGGAGGGGAGCTTTTTCTCTGTCCAAGAGTTTTTTCTAGTTGAGGAAGCTTACTTGGCCCATGCAAGAGGTAGGTAGTTATGCTGGGGCGGTTAGAGCCTTCAGCAGTATTCTTCCACCCACGAGGGCTCGAAGTTGCAGGTGAATGATCCAGGGCAAAGGAGAAAGAGGGCTGGAAGGTTTGCAGTGTGTTTGGCTGTTAGCATAACTGACGCCATCTTGGGCCTGTTCATTTCCTCCTGTCCTTCCACTGACCCTACCTAGGACTGTACTGTGTAGTAAATCTCTTCTCTGTCGTCAGTGGATTTGTAACGAATAGATATTGTTTAATGATCATGAGGTCCAGGTAGTCTCCAAATAATGATAAAGACCTTCGCTGACGTATTCCTGGCACCCACCCATCATAAATCAGATAAGGCCTTGACTTGGAATGCAATCCCCGTCTCCAAGCACTTACCCCCATACTCTAGGTTAACTATAAAATGGTGATGGTCCCTCGGACGTGCGGAGTGCAGCTGCCGATGCCTCCAGATTGCCATATGCCCCATCCAATCCGCACGTAAGTTACCCGCAATAAACTTCACAACTGTACTTTATGGAGCTGACTGCCTCGTTGTTTGGTCTCAAGATACCTTCTCAGTTCGTTGGGCACTTTTCATTCCCTCTGTCCTCGGAGACAGTTTTAGATGGGGAATTCTCATGACTCAGTCCAGAACCAACTGGAGGATGCACGGCGTGGGCACTCTGGTCTCCTGCAGAAATTCTCATCAGAACGACTGGAAGAACATGGTACAGTGCAGATCCCCAGGCCCATTCTCTCAGCTTCTGATTCAGAAGTATGCCATGTTGGTTTCCCGGGCGCGGGGCTGGGGAGCTGTAACACGGTACCTCCAGCTGGGTGGCTTATAGTAACAGAAATGTACTATCTCACAGTCTGGAGGCCAGAAATCTGAAACTAAGGTGTTGGCAGGGTTTGTTCCTTCTGGAGGCTTTGAGGGAGAATCTGTTCCAGGCCCCTCTCCTGGCTTCTGTTGGCTGTGGGCCACCCTTGGCTTTCCTAGGTTTGCACATGGGTCACTCCAGTCCCTGACGCCATTTTCACAGTCTTCTCCCTGAGTCTGTGTCTCTTTTCTTATTAGGACACCAGTCATATTAGGACACCAGGCAAGGGTCCCCTGCCCCAGTATGACCTCATCTCAACTAATTATATCTGCAACAACACTATTTCCAAATAAGGTCGCCTTCTAAGGTCCTGGTGGCTAGACCTTCACCATATCTATTTTGGTGGGGGGAGACACAGTTCAACCTGTAACAGATGCAGCAATTCTAAACGCTAACAACCGCCCGGGAGATTCCGACATGACCCCCTGTGACTGTGGCACTTCCGTCTGCTTCTTCTTTACAGAGCCTTCTGCAGAGGCAAGGCCTGTAACAACGGTACACGGAGCAGGACCAGTCTGTTGCACTTTGACAGCCGGGCGTGCAGAGAATGAAAGGAAACAGAACTGCTGGAGGGAGGCAGCGAGGGGCAGCACGGTCCCAGCGGAGCATGAAGGGAAGCCTGGCTCGGCGTCTTGGCGTCCCCTACTGTCACCCCACTGGCCACATGTCTGAGGTCGGAAAGAAGGTGCTTGACTTAATTTTCCAGCTACTCAAATGCCAACACAGCAGGTGCTTCAAAAACAGGATTGCAGAAGGAAGTGCAGGATGAATAGCGCCGACTTTTTTTTCTTGGTTTAAAAGGAAATCTCTTGCTTTGGGGCAGATCATGCCTCATGAACTGACTTCTCACAGGCACTTTTGTAGATGAGAAACCGCAGCAGAGAGGGTTATGGGTAGATGCAGTGTGGCTCCCTTCCCACGTACTTTGTGGAGCAGGGATGGGGTCTGACATGGAGGGGTCGACGTGATGCTCAGACAGCATCCAGACACCAAGCCGTCCACCTGGATAGTTTTATGTGGTGGGTGGGGAGAGGCTGGGGGAAAGGCACTCCTCCCAGAACACCTGCTCTGACAGGTAGCCTATAGCCTCAGAGCCACGGGGGAGCACCTGAGGTGAACAGAGAGGCAGGGATGAAAGAGCAGGAACCTCGGTGAAACCCATGCACATCTCCCCTTACGGGCCATCTTCTTTCCTGCCTCCTGCTTTTGCATATGCTGGTCCTTGACCCCGCAGCCTCCATTGGAAAATGACTTCCACCCTCCCTCTGTTAACGGTGCCAGCCTCACTTCAAATCCATGATCACAACTCTCAAAGGGGTTCTCAGCACGGCTGGGCGATCCTACCACATTTCCCTATCCATTCACTCTTTTTTTTTTTTTTTTTTGCGGTACGCGGGCCTCTCACTGTTGTGGCCTCTCCCGCTGCGGAGCACAGGCTCCGGATGCGCAGGCTCAGCGGCCATGGCTCACGGGCCCAGCCGCTCCGCGGCATGTGGGATCTTCCCGGACCGGGGCACGAACCCGCGTCCCCTGCATCGGCAGGTGGACGGTCAACCACTGCGCCACCAGGGAAGCCCTATCCATTCACTGTTCCATGTGAGAAAGAGCACCTAATTGGTCGAAGCCACTAAATAGTTAGATTTCTGCTAAAGGCAGCCAGAGGCAACCCCTAACAACACAAGGACGGATATCTCATGTTCATCTTCTTTTAAAGGGAAACAACTTGGATTCTTCGGATTCTAGATTGAAGCATCTTCCGGCACGCGGCACAATACGCAATGTGATTGCTCTCCGCTCGGGTCCGTCACCCCTCTGCCTTTTCACAGGCTCACATTTGCCATCCAGGCACTCTCTGAGGACCCTTCAGACATGCCTGAACTGATAAAGGACCCGAGGCAAGGTTGCCTGGAGCCCACCATCCCCTTGGCCCAAAGTGCCCAAGCTGGTTTGAGCGGAAGTTCCCAGGACTGGGTGTCTACCGCTGGGAGGGACCATGAGCCTCAGAGCAGGCAGGACCACAGGGAAATTGTGATGAGCTCTGAAACCGCTCACCACGTCAGCACCGCCCGCCCCCCCCGCCCCGTCCCAAGTCTGACTCGCTGTGTTGCAGAGGCACTTCCCGTTCTGCTGGGACCAAGGACGTAGTCTCGCAGTGGGTGAGACTTGCTGCCCAGCTTGGTGTGTGTGTCTGGGCTAACCTGGGCATCCACCAGCCCTAGAGCTTTAGCTGACCAGGATAAATGACAGGCTGCAGTGTCCTTCACCTCCCCCAGTGCCCACTAGGAATGGGGCCCCGCCCTGCCCCCCCCATCCCCGACCCAAACAACTGTGCCCCGGGGCCCTCACCTCGTGCTGCTCCACCCTCCGTGCACGCTTAGGGAATACAAACTTCTTCAACAGCTGCTGGTCCCTGTGTCTGCCAGGCCGTCTCGTTCTCTGGGCACTGTCCTGACTCCTGGAACTCCACGCCTTGCCCTCCTCGCCCGTCAGGACTCAGCCGGGCGTGCTGGCTCCAGAAGCTTCCCTGACACCCAGGCTGAGCCCGGCACCTGCTGTCGGAGCCACGCCTGGGCTGCCGTTTTCCATATCATGCATCCCCACTGCTGCTGTCACCTGCTATAAGCTGAAAATGGCGGAACGCTGGTGAACGCCTAAGGGCCAGCCTGGCATGTGTCCATCTGGCCCTCCTGGAGGTAGGGAAGCGCATCCCATCATCTCCGCAAGCCCAAGGCCTAGTTGAGTGTTGGCCAAATGGGGCTGATGTGCTGTCAGTCCTGCTACAGGGCTTCAGCTCCTGCTGCATGAGCCCACGGCTGCCCAAGCCTCTGCTCTGACTCATCAGGCACAGGTGGATGAACCCCCAGATAGTAACGTCAGCTGGGACCAAGCCTGAGCCTCTGCTTCCTTGACTGCTTTAAGGGCAGTCATGCGGCCAGGTCCGACCCCAGCTTCGCACCTCCCAACTCAGCATCATCCTATCTCCTGCCAGCCAATGATGCTGGGGTCCTAGCACAGTCCATACCACCTCACCCCATCAAATAATAACAAGAACAATGACAATAACAACAACAACAATAATAGTAACCCTTTTCATGAGGACTCCTACCGTGCCAGGTATTGTATGAACAGCCTCATTTAACCTTACAACAAACACACTGCAAGGGAGTGATTTCCACTTTGTCACTGCTGAAAATGAGGCTCAGTGACGTTAAGTGACTTGCCTCAGGTCACTCTGGCAGCGGAAGAGCCAGGACTTGATCCCGGGCAAGTTTGCTCCAGAGCTTGGGCACGTAACCATCTGTAGGCCTGCCCCTCTGCGCCAGCATCCTGTGTGCTGGCTTGGTCCTCCTGTGGCCACCCCACTTCATATGAACACCCTGAGGCCCAGACAGGTGAAGTTAGTGCCTTGCTCAGGCCACATGGCAGAGGCAGGATTAGAACAACGGCGTCCACCTGTTGCTTCCCTTCCAGCGTCGTGGCTGGCTTCATGGGGGGCCAGGGACCCCGATTCCCCCAGGGAGACTTTCTGCCCTTGGAAGGGCTCTGCCCAGCGGATGCTGGTGGTGGACTTACTTCTCTCTGTTGAATATGATGAATTCTTTCCGCACTGTCTCCAGGCACTGCTGGAGGTGTCCATTCTGTCAAAGAGCACAGAGAGGGGACTGTAAGTGATGAAGCATCATCCAGAGAGTGAGGACGAGCAGAGACTGATCTAAATGGGGCCACGGATGCTTGGGGCTGGGGACAATCAAAGCGGCTGGAGCAGCCCTGATTGTAGCGGCCGCTGTGCCACCGGGGGTGGGGAGGGGGGCTGGCAGACAGAGATGCTTTTCTCCATTTGAAGCCACTAAATCCAATTTAAAAGCCATGTTAAAACGGAATAGGAATTGAAAATCATGACCTTGGTTTCCTGCTCACTTGAATGTTCGTTAGTCCTAATTAAGAAGCATGGTGGGGAGAGGGAGAGATTTAAGGCCATCATGCAAAGGTGCTCAATCTCTTCAGGAACAGGTGCCCAGGACCACCCGTCCCACGGATGCTCTGTAATACACGTCTCAGAGGCTGCCTGGATGCAGAATGTACACTGCATGCCTGTGCAGGAACCCCACACCCTTGTGTGCCCTTACGTACACACACCCAGCCCTTCCCAGGCCAACTTCTGCATTAGGCTCTGCAGGCACTGGCCTAGGCTCCACGATACTCTTAGGGGCTACAAAGATGTTTTAATTTCTTTTCAAATAAGCTGAAAAAAATGAATTTTTAAATTTGAAAGTTATATTCATCTTCCTACCAATGTAATCATGCACTACAATTTTTAATATATTTTGATGGAGGAAGGGGCCGTTGTGGGTTGAATTGTGTCCTCCAAAAAGGTATGTTGTGGAATGGATAAAGAAGATTTGTTTATATACAATGAAATACTACTCAGCCATGAAAAAGAACGAAATAATGCCATTTGCAGCAACATGGATGGACCTGGAGATTATCATACTAAGTGAAGTAAGTCAGAAAGAGAAAGACAAATACTGTATGTTATCACTTACATGTGGAATCTAAAAGATGACACAAACGAACCTATCTACAAAGCTGGAATAGACTCACAGACATAGAGAACAGACTTGTGGTTGCCAAGGGGGAGGAGGGGGTGGGGGAGGGAAGGAGTGGGAGTTTGGGATTAGCAGATGCAAACTATTATATACAGGTTGGATAAGCAACAAGGTCCTACTGTATAGCACAGGGAACTATATTCAATATCCTGTGATAAACCATAATGGAAAAGAATATGAAAAAGAATGTATATATGCATATAACTGAATCACTTTGCTGTACAGCAGAAATTAACACAACATTGTAAATCAACCATACTTCAATAAAAAAAAAATAATATTTTAAAAAGATATGTTGAAGTCCTAACCCCCTAGACTGGTGAATGTGAGCTTATTGGGAAACAGGGTCTTGGTAGATGGAACTAGTTAAGCTGAAGCCACCCTGGAGCGGGGTGGACTCTACATTTAACAACGGGTGTCCCTAAAAGAGGGCCGTGTGAAGACACAGAGAGGAAAACGCCACGTGAAGATGGAGGGAGAGATGGAAGTGATGGAGCCGCGAGCCAAGGGATGTGAAGGGCTGCTGGCCACCACCAGAGGCTGCAAGAGGCAAGGAGGGACCCTCCCCATAGCCTTTGGAGAGAGCAAAGCTCTGTCGATACCTGGTTTTGAACTTCTAGCCTCTAGAATTGTGTGAACACATTTCAGTTGTTTTAAGACACCAAGTGTGTGATACTTTGTGTTGGCAGCCTAGAAAATGAATGCAGTGGCCCACAGAGTGTGGCTCTGGGTGCCTCCACAGTATAAAACCTCTGCAGAGGGTGCTGGGGGCTACTTGGAACAGCGCTGGTGTCGCTCAGCATCATTTCTTCTGCTCTTGCTAACAGATACGGAGGTTCCTGCGCTAGGAAGAGTGCTAATGTGAATGACGAGAGCACGGATATGTCCCTCTACAGGGATGATTTCACAGGGTCCTGCTATGAAAGACCACTTGTTCGATGGAGGCATTTTATTGACTGCAAATGAACGTATTTGGTGGGGCAAAGTGACAAGCCCCCCCGTCTGGCTAAGAAGCAGCTCAACCATATTCACTGGAGTATAGGATTCCTCTCTGCCTGGGGTCTGCTCCTGAGATGGCACTCACCAGAGGACAGCTGTCCTTCGTGCCATCTTTGGACCTGTTCTTTGCCAACCTCTTCTTCTTTTTGTGAAGTGGTTTGGATTCAAGAATCATTTCTTCAAGTTCAAATGTGGGATCACAGTTCAGTCTCCCTTTCTGAAAAGAAATGGAAAAGAAAACACGGTTTGTCTTTGTTCTGTGCCATTGAATTGTATTTTCATTCATCCATTCATTCAATCAATCATTCATTCATTCAACAAGGAACAATGAACTACTCCTATGGGATACATCAGCTACACTTTCTTCCTGATAATGAACAGTGACACACCCTCGCTGCACATGTCATTCACTTATCCCCATAATGCCACCCACCTTGCACACCCCACTTATTAACATCCACAGGTTCCCTTGATCTCCTTACGTATGTTCATTTCGTGAGGTTGAGTTCAGTTTCCCAATCTGTTCTTTTCACTTATTTTCTCATACTCTCCTTCTCATGTCATTACTACCTTTTCTATAAATATCATTTTTAACAATTCCATTTAAAAATACCATTTCTGGCCAAAATCTACCCAGTTCCCCATCCTGGCTCCCTGTTCTCCTGCAGCTAGAGCCAGCTGGCCCTCAGGCCTGGCTCTGCCCTAGTCTGGGCTCCTGCCACTTTGGTCAGGAGCAATATTGGTCTCCCTGACTTATCCCAGGTGGCTCTTTTCCATCCTGAGACCCAGCCCAGGATGCTGGCCCTCTCAGGCAGCACAGTCTGGTGGTTATAACATCAATGGCTCTGAAGGTGCTCAGAAAAAACAACAACCCAGTTCTGCTGCTTTCTGACCTTGAACTTCTTTGGGACTCAGTTCATTATCTGTAAAGTCTGGATAAGCATTCCTCCCTCATGCAAGATTAAACAAGTTAATAAAGTTCTTCATGTAGGGCCAAGTGAGAAGTGAGTCCTTGAGTAGGTGTCCCTGTTCCTGATTGGATGGGGGCCAGGGAGGGGAGGGACCAGGCACAACCGTGGGGGGGCTGCCAGCCTTGCCACTGAGTCGTACAGCCTCACCTTTCACCTGCGTGCCTTTGAGGGAGACATATAACCTCTCTCTGCCTCAGTTTCCTCATCTGTGTAAAATGCAGCAGGCTCATGGGTTGATGAGGATTAACTGAGATAGTGCTTGCAAATCTTCTAGAATGGGTCCTTCCTGATCCATGGCAGGCCTGCAATGACTGACCACTCCCTCTGCTGCCCTGCAGTCCCAGCCGCCTCCCATGGGAGCCCCGGCCTTAAACCCCAACTTATAAGCGAGGGTCTTGCTACCTGCCATCAAACTTGCCTTGGCCAGGCTGCCTCACCCCTCGATGTCAGCCAGTGCCCTGCCATGGCCAGGGCAGGAGGAGGAACCAGGGCTTTGCAGATAGAACTGGGGCAAGGCCTGGCTTTTCCACTCACTAGCAAGTCCCTCAACCTCTCTGGCCCTGTTTCCATAACTGCAAAATGAGGGTAAGTGCTCCGGACTTGTGAGGCTGGGGAGCAGTACTACGTTCTTTTCCCTTTCCCTTCTCCATCCTGGAGAGAGGGCCCAGCGGAACAGTCCCCGCTGGGATTGTCTGTTCTGACAGCTCTACCCCACCTGCCCCTGCCGGGATCCTCACACCGCCAACTGCTATGGTTCCACTAATAGTCCCCCTTCCCTTGGTATATCTGTCCCCCACCACTCTCCCTCTCCCAGTGAGCAGGTCAGATTCCAGGCCCAAGTCTTTCCTGGCCTGATCTATCTTCCCTCCCTCCCTCCCTTCCTTCCTTCAATGGAGGCTCTGGATCCAGACTGCCTGAGGTCAAGCCCTGGCTTTGCCAATTTCTCCTGAGTAATCGTGGGCAGTTTGCTTAACCTGAGACTATTCACTTAAGCTGAGACTACTAACAGGGCCCCCTTCCCTGTTGTGAAGCTTATGTGACATAATGTACGTGAAGCTTTAGAACACGCTTAACCCTATTGGCTGTTATCATTAACCGATTCATACTCATGTGACAAGTACATATCGAGGTCTTCTAGCAGCTTCTGGGGTCACCCTTTGCTCTGGGATCTCTGTCAGGCGAAGGTCAGCCAACCCACCCTCTGAAGCTCTCGGGCAATGGCGGATGCACGCGACAGAATGTTATTGACCGCTAACGCAGACCTAGGCACCTGTCCAGTGGGGAACCAGGGAGGGTGAGATCCACTCCAGGTAAGGGGATGGAGAGGCTGGCTGGGAAAACGTCCCAGAGGAGGCAATGACTGAGTTTCCTCCTTATGCAGAAGGCAGTTACCAAGACCCTCCAGTGGACCACTTGCTGCATTTTACGCTGAGTCTGGAAGGAGGGGGAGGAGATTTCCAAGTGGACAAGAAAGGCACTCCTGGAAGAGGAAGCAGTGTGTTCAGAGGTATGGAGCTAAGGAACAGTGTGGCCAGAGGGGACAACTGCAGGCATCTGCGTGTGGACCTCGGAAATCAGGTACAAATCCACCCTGAATCTCAGTGAAACGTGATTCCTCTGGTGCTCAGGTGACCGTGGCCAGCAGGGCCCCCACTGGACAGCTCCTGGCGTCTTCCTGCCCGCCCAGGTGGGGGACCCTGCACAGGGCGGGATGCTGTCGAACAGGACCTCACTCACATTGGGTACGAAGCCGGGCATCAGGGCCTTCTCCCACACCGCGTCCCAGTTCATGTCGGCCAAGTAGGGTGCGCTCTGGACGTCACCGAGGCTGGACAGGCGGCTCTTGGGGTCCTTGGTCAGGAGCTGCAGGCAAAGGGCAAACGTGCTCGCTTGGGCAGTGCACCCCACCGAGGTGTGTGGGGGAATCCGAAGGCGGAGTCTTGGGAAAATGAAGGTGCCCCGCTTTCTGCGTTCCATGAGTGTCCTGCCCTGTTTGGGCTGCTGTGTTGGAAGCATCACCTACACTTTATAGCCAGGGAGGAACTGAGGGGTCAGGCTGCTGGAAGGTCATCCAGCAATGGGCTCTTTGGACAGGGACTAGATTTTCGCCCGCCCTGCTCCCCTTGGGAACTCGCACCCTGTGACATGCCACCTCTCAATGAGGTCTGCAGAGGCTTCCAATTAAAAATAAAAAAGAATTAGCCACCTTGTTTTAGGACTTTCAGCTTGGTAATGGGATGCACAAAAGCATAATAAAATTTCTCCCTGGACAGCTATGAGGTGACCTCTGCAGTCTGATGGAATGGCCTCATTTGTAGCCAAGGGGTCAACTTTTAGCTTCCCTTCAAATGGAGTTTCTGCTAATAAGGGGTGATGCAGTAAAAGAAAAAAAAATAGCCGTACATTACCTTGCATCCAGAGGGGTTTTCAGCTTTCAAAACACTAGCTTATCTGGTGCAAGGACACTGAGGCTAAAAATGAAAGACGGGGCCCAGCTCTGGGAGGGCCACTCAGTAGCAGCGTGGCCCCGGCTGAGCTGCTGACTGTGCTGTGCATGTTTCCTCCTCCGAAAGTAGGAAGGATAATGGTAACTCTTCCACTTCTGGCTCATGATTCAGATGAGACCCATAGGGGATGGATGAGGACCTGGGACACACCAAGGCAGGATGCCATCCCCAGCTGCTGGCAGGTGGGAGCTGGAATCAGGACCCCCCGCCAGTCGGCTCCCACCTGCCACTGCAGCGAGTGGGCTACAGTCACACCATGGGAGGGGCATCTGGCAGGGTCTCACCTGCTGATCACGGTGGCCTCTCTCTAGGAACTGTCCCCAGAATGACGGGTACAGATTTAAACAGAGATGCTGCTTTAATGCCCAGGGCAGGGCAGCGGTGGAAGGGGGTGGCCACTGTTTAGAGCAGCAGTTAGTTCTCTGACTCCTGGGTGGGAGTCAGAGGTGGGTGGGAGGTGGAGGTGTTGGCAGGTGGGTAGAGCTTCCAGGTGATTCCAATCAGCAGTTGGTTAAGGACCACTGATGTCTAAAACCCAGGGGGTGAATCTCCCCTAAAGCAATTTAACTAATGAGTAATTCCCTAAGTCATCTACAGAGTTTGGAGGGATTAAGAGCTGACATCTGGAGTTCAGAGAGCTTAGATTTAAATCCTCCTCTGCCTCTAACAGCCCTGTGGCAGTGAGCGAATGATCTGCTTTCCCGAGCCTCAGTTTTCCCATCTCTACTATGGGGGCACTAACACGACTCCTCTCACAGGGCATGTAAGGACTAAATGAGCAGAGCCCCCATATAACATTCCCCCAACCAGTGCTGGCTGCCGTCATCATAATTCCTTCATTAAAGGTGACTGGCGCTGACCACATGCAAGGCTCGACTCTGTGTCTCGGAGGATTCCGAGTGAGTTTAGCTGAATGCCAGCCTCAGAAGGAGGGCGCCACGACCCACTACCCATGCTGAACTCGAGCTTATCAGAACACAAACAACAGGGCCTGCCCCACCATTTCTGATTCAGCAGGTCTGCGAGTGGAGCCTGAGAATCCGCATTTCCAACAAGTTCCCGGGGGATGCTGGTCCAGGAACCACCTTGGAGAACCACTGCTTTATTCTACTAGCAACTACTAGTTCCCAGGAAGTCAGGAGATGCCCAATGTCTTAAAGGTCAGTGAGTTAAAAGATGATTTGTAAAATTTTTAAAGAGCTATATGCATTAAATATTTCTAATTACTAGAAGCTTGTTATGGCGTGAGAAGAGCCTGTGGGCTTTGTTGTCACAGACATGACTAAAAGCCACCCTGTCCAGCGGCTTTGTTATCTTGATGCGGGATGATGAGAGTGTTTATGATGAGGCATTAGAGCACCGCTGACTTTATTACTTCCACCACTGTCCCGCCATTCATTTTCTCATTCCTTAATCTGCTGGTCTGCCTGTTACTGCACTGAGTGCCCAGCTCCCTGGCCAGGTGGGCTGGCGGCTGCCCCCTTACCTTCTTCAGCAGGGCGACCATGCCCTTGCACCACGTGGAGGAGTAGTGGACACGCTCCACCTTGAAGATGTTGAGGATCTCATCAATGGGGGTGGCCGAGTGGATTTCATATGGCCTCTGCAACCAAAGGACAACAGGCGGCATCAGAGAGAGAGACCCCACGTGGTTAAAACAGACATAGAGAACAGACTTGTGGTTGCCAAGAGGGAGGGGGAGGGGGAGGGATGGAGTGGGAGTTTGGGGGGGGGTGGGATGAATTAGGAGATTGGGATTGACATATATACACTATTGATACCATGTATTAAATAGATAACTAATGAGAACCTACTGTATAACACAGGGAACTCTACTCAGTGCTCTGTGGTGACCTAAATGGGAAGGAAATCCAAAAAAGAGGGGATATATATGTATGTATAGCTGATTCACTTTGCTGTACAGTAGAAACTAGCACAACGTTGTAACGCAATTAGACTCCAATAAATATTTTTAAAAAATAATAAAATAAAGTCAGCTCTGTGCCTTTAAGCTCCAGGCTTAGCCTTAATTTGTTTGTGTGGTTGTGGAGAAACCCAGGTCCTTCGACAAGAATACTGGCGCATATTAAGATCCATATTCATCTGTGTCAGGTAAAGAGTTCTACTGATGCTCGGTTCTCACTCATTGGCCTTAGGATGTCTTGACTCAGAAAACCAAGTGGTCTTTATAAGGTAAACTAATTACATGTTCTGCTGGGGAAAGTGATTTTGGCAGCAGGGCACTGGATATACTCATTATAGAGTGGAGGTGCATCTCTATTCCAGGAAACTCAGTTTACTAAGATGGCCAATTTACCGAGAAATGGAAGAAACAGGAAAAGAACTGCGGTAGACCTGTTATTTTATTTTTAAAAATTTTTTTACGTCTTTATTGGAGTATAATTGCTTTACAATGGTGTGTTAGTTTCTGCTTTATAACAAAGTGAATCAGTTATACATATGTTCCCATATCTCCTCCCTCTTGCGTCTCCCTCTCTCCCACCCTCCCTATCCCACCCCTCCAGGCGGTCACAAAGCACCGAGCTGATCTCCCTGTGCTATGCGGCTGCTTCCCACTAGCTATCTATTTTACGTTTGGTAGTGTATATATGTCCATGTCACTCTCTTACTTTGTCACAGCTTACCCTTCCCCCTCCCCGTATCCTCAAGTCCATTCTCTAGTAGGTCTATGTCTTTATTCCCATCTTACCCCTAGGTTCTTCATGACATTTTTTTCCTTAGATTCCATATATATGTGTTACCATATCGTATTTGTCTTTATCTTTCACTCTGTATGACAGACTCTAGGTCCATCCACCTCACTACAAATAACTCAATTTTGTTTCTTTTTATGGCTGAGTAATATTCCATTGTATATATGTGCCACATCTTCTTTATCCAATCATCCGATCATGGACACTTACGTTGTTTCCATCTCTTGGCTATTGTAAATAGAGCTGCAATGAACATTTTGGTACATGACTCTTTTTGAATTATGGATTTCTCAGGGTATATGCCCAGTAGTGGGATTGCTGGGTCATATGGTAGTTCTATTTGTAGTTTTTTAAGGAACCTCCATACTGTTCTCCATAGTGGCTGTACCAATTCACATTCCCACCAGCAGTGCAAGAGTGTTCCCTTTTCTCCACACCCTCTCCAGCATTTATTGTTTCTAGATTTTTTGATGATGGCCATTCTGATCGGTGTGAGATGATATCTCATTGTAGTTTTGATTTGCATTTCTCTAATGATTAATGATATTGAGCATTCTTTCATGTGTTTGTTGGCAATCTGTATATCTTCTTTGGAGAAATGTCTATTTAGGTCTTCTGCCCATTTTTGGATTGAGTTGTTTGTTTTTTTGTTATTGAACTGCATGAGCTGCTTGTAAATTTTGGAGATTAATCCTTTGTCAGCTGCTTCATTTGAAAATATTTTCTCCCATTCTGAGGGTTGTCTTTTGGTCTTGCTTATGGTTTCCTTTGCTGTGCAAAAGCTTTGACGTTTCATTCGGTGCCATTTGTTTATTTTTGTTTTTATTTCCATTTCTCTAGGAGGTGGGTCAAAAAGGATCTTGCTGTGATTTATGTCATAGAGTGTTCTGTCTATGTTTTCCTCTAAGAGTTTGATAGTTTCTGGCCTTATATTTAGGTCTTTAATCCATTTTGAGATTAATTTTGTGTATGGTGTTAGGGAGTGTTCTAATCTCATACTTTTACATGTACCTGTCCAGTTTTCCCAGCACCACTTATTGAAGAGGCTATCCTTTCTCCACTGTACATTCCTTCCTCCTTTAACAAAGATAAGGTGACCATATGTGCGTGGGTTTATCTCTGGGCTTTCTATCCTGTTCCATTGATCTATATTTCTGCTTTTGTGCCAGTACCATACTGTCTTGATTACTGTAGCTTTGTAGTATAGTCTGAAGTCAGGGAGCCTCATTCTTCCAGCTCCGTTTTTTGTTCTCAAGATTGCTTTGGCTATTCGGGGTCTTTTGTGTTTACATACAAATTGTGAAATTTTTTGTTCTAGTTCTGTGAAAAATGCCAGTGGTAGTTTGATCGGGATTGCATTGAATCTGTAAATTGCTTTGGGTAGTAGAGTCATTTTCACAATGTTGATTCTTCCAATCCAAGAACATGGTATATCTCTCCATCTTTATTTTCATTCATCAGTGTCTTATAATTTTCTGCATACAGGTCTTTTGTCTCCTTAGGTAGGTTTATTCCTAGATATTTTATTCTTTTTGTTGCAGTGGTAAATGGGAGTGTTTTCTTGATTTCACTTTCAGATTTTTTATCATTAGTGTATAGGAATGCCAGAGATTTCTGTTTATTAATTTTGTACCCTGCTACTTTACCAAATCCATTGATTAGCTCCAGTAGTTTTCTGGTAGCATCTTTAGGATTCTCTATGTATAGTATCATGTCACCTGCAAACAGTGACAGCTTTACTTCTTCTTTTCTGATTTGGATTCCTTTTATTTCCTTTTCCTCTCTGATTGCTGTGGCTAAAACTTCCAAAACTATGTTGAATAAGAGTGGTGAGAGTGGGCAACCTTGTCTTGTTCCTGATCTTAGTGGAAATGCTTTCAGTTTTTCACCATTGAGGATGATGTTGGCTGTGAGTTTGTCATATATGGCCTTTATTATGTTGAGGAAAGTTCCCTCTATGCCTACTTTCTGCAGGGTTTTTATCATAAATGGGTGTTGAATTTTGTCAAAAGCTTTCTCTGCATCTATTGAGATGATCATATGGCTTTTCCTCCTTCAATTTGTTAATATGGTATATCACGATGATTGATTTCCATATATTGAAGAATCCTTGCATTCCTGGAATAAACCCCACTTGATCATGGTGTATGATCCTTTTAATGTGCTGTTGGATTCTGTTTGCTCGTATTTTGTTGAGGATTTTTGCATCTATGTTCATCAGTGATATTGGCCTGTAGTTTTCTTTCTTTGTGACATCCTTGTCTGGTTTGGTATCAGGGTGATGGTGGCCTCACAGAATGAGTTTGGGAGTGTTCCTCCCTCTGATATATTTTGGAAGAGTTTGAGAAGGATAGGTGTTAGCTCTTCTCTAAATGTTTGATAGAATTCGCTTGTGAAGCCATCTGGTCCTGGGCTTTTGTTTGTTGGAAGATTTTTAATCACAGTTTCAATTTCCGTGCTTGTGATTGGTCTGTTCATATTTTCTATTTCTTCCTGATTCAGTCTTGGCAGGTTGTGCATTTCTAAGAATTTGTCCATTTCTTCCAGGTTATCCATTTAATTGGCATAGAGTTGCTTGTAGTACTCTCTCATGATCTTTTGTATTTCTGCAGTGTCAGTTGTTACTTCTCCTTTTTCATTTCTAATTCTATTGATTTGAGTCTTCTCCCTTTTTTCTCGATGAGTCTGGCTAATGGTTTATCAATTTTGTTTATCTTCTCAAAGAACTAGCTTTTAGTTTTATTGATCTTTGCTATCATTTCCTTCATTTCTTTTTCATTTATTTCTGATCTGATCTTTATGATTTCTTTCCTTCTGCTAACTTTGGGGTTTTTTTTGTTCTTCTTTCTCTAATTGCTTTAGGTGCAAGGTTAGGTTGTTTATTCGAGATGTTTCCTGTTTAAAGTAGGATTGTATTGCTATAAACTTCCCTCTTAGAACTGCTTTTGCTGCATCCCATAGGTTTTGGGTCGTCGTGTCTCCATTGTCATTTGTTTCTAGGTATTTTTTGATTTCCTCTTTGATTTCTTCAGTGATCACTTCGTCATTAAGTAGTGTATTGTTTAGCCTCCATGTGTTTGTATTTTTTTACAGATCTTTTCCTATAATTGATATCTAGTCTCATAGCGTGGTTGGAAAAGATACTTGATACAATTTCAATTTTCTTAAATTACCAAGGCTTGATTTGTGACCCAAGATATGATCTATCCTTGAGAATGTTCCATGAGCACTTGAGAAAAATGTATATTCTGTTGTTTTTGGACAGAATGTCCTATAAATATCAATTAAGTCTATCTTGTTTAATGTATCATTTAAAGCTTGTGTTTATTTATTTTCATTTTGGATGATCTGTCCATTGGTGAAAGTAGTGTGTTAAAGTCCCCTACTATGAATGTGTTACTGTCGATTTCCCCTTTTATGGCTGTTAGTATTTGCCTTATGTATTGAGGTGCTCCTATGTTGGGTGCATAAATATTTACAATTGTTATATCTTCTTCTTGGATCGATCCCTTGATCATTATGTAGTGTCCTTCTTTGTCTCTTATAATAGTCTTTATTTTAAAGTCTATTTTGTCTGATATGAGAATTGCTACTCCAGCTTTCTTTTGATTTCCATTTGCATGGAATATCTTTTTCCATCCCCTCACTTTCAGTCAGTATGTGTCCCTAGGTCTAAAGTGGGTCTCTTGTAGACAGCATATATATGGGTCTTGTTTTTGTGTCCATTCAGCCAGTCTGTGTCTTTTGGTTGGAGCATTTAATCCATTTACATTTAAGGTAATTATTGATATGTATGTTCCTATTCCCATTTTCTTAATTGTTTTGGGTTTGTTATTGTAGGTCTTTTCCTTCTCTTGTGTTTCTTGCCTAGAGAAGATCCTTTAGCATTTGTTGTAAAGCTGGTTTGGTGGTGCTGAACTCTCTCAGCTTTTGCTTGTCTGTAAAGGTTTTAATTTCTCCATCAAATCTGAATGAGATCCTTGTTGGGTAGAGTAATCTTGGGTGTAGGTTTTTCTCCTTCATCACTTTAAATATGTCCTGCCAGTCCCTTCTGGCTTTAAGAGTTTCTGCTGAAAGATCAGCTGTTAACCTTATGGGGATTCCCTTGTGTGTTATTTGTTGTTTTTCCCTTGCTGCTTTTAATATGTTTTCTTTGTATTTAATTTTTTACAGTTTGATTAATATGCGTCTTGGAGTGTTTCTCCTTGGATTTATCCTGTATGGGACTCTCTGTGCTTCCTGGACTTGATTAACTATTTCCTTTCCCATATTAGAGAAGTTTTCAACTATAATCTCTTCAAATATTTTTTCAGTCCCTTTCTTTTTCTCTTCTTCTTCTGGGACCCTTATAATTCGAATGTTGGTGCATTTAGTGTTGTCCTAGAGGTCTCTGAGACTGTCCTCAGTTCTTTTCATTCTTTTTTCTTTATTCTGCTCTGCAGTAGTTATTTCCACTATTTTATCTTCCAGGTCACTTATCCGTTCTTCTGCCTCAGTTATTCTGCTATTGATCCCATCTAGAGTATTTTTAATTTCATTTTTTGTGTTGTTCATCATTGCTTGTTTCATCTTTAGTTCTTCTAGGTCCTTGTTAAATGTTTCTTGCATTTTCTCCATTCTATTTCTAAGATTTTAAATCATCTTTAGTATCATTATTCTGAATTCTTTTTCAGGTAGACTGCCTATTTCCTCTTCATTTGTTAGGTCTGGTGGGTTTTTATCTTGCTCCTTCATCTGCTGTGTGTTTTTCTGTCTTCTCATTTTGCTTATCTTACTGTGTTTGGGGTCTCCTTTTTGCAGGCTGCAGGTTCGTAGTTCCGGTTGTTTGTGGTGTTTGTCCCCAGTGGCTAAAGTTGGTTCAGTGGGTTGTGTAGGCTTCCTGGTTGAGGGGACTAGTGCCTGTGTTCTGGTGGATGAGGCTGGATCGTGTCTTTCTGGTGGGCAGGTCCACGTCTGGTTGTGTGTTTTGGGGTGTCTGTGGACTTATTATGATTTTAGGCAGCCTCTCTGCTAATGGGTGGGGTTGTGTTCCTGTCTTGCTAGTTGTTTGGCATAGGGTGTCCAGCACTGTAGCTTGCTGGTCGTTGAGTGAAGCTAGGTGTTGGTGTTGAGATGGAGATCTCTGGGAGATTTTCGCTGTTTGATATTATGTGGAGTTGGGAGGTCTCTTGTGGACCAGTGTCCTGAAGTTGGCTCTCCCACCTCAGAGTCACAGCACTGACTCCTGGCTGCAGCACCAAGAGCCTTTCATCCACACGGCTCAGAATAAAAGGGAGAAAAAGAAGAAAGAAAGAAAGAAAGAAAAAGAAAGGGAAGAAAGAAAGAGGATAGAATAAAATAAAAGTATGATAAAATAAAATAGAAGTAAGATAAAATAAAATAAAGTTATTAAAATAAAAAATTATTAAGAAAAAAATAAGAAAAACAAAAAACGGATGGATAGAACCCTAGGACACATGGTGAAAGCAAAGCTATACAGACAAAATCTCACACAGAAGCATACACATACACACTCACAAAAGGAGGAAAAGGGGAAAAAATCATAAATCTTGCTCTCAAAGTCCACCTCCTCAATTTGGGATGACTTGTTGTCTATTCAGGTATTCCACAGGTGCAGGTACATCAAGTTGATTGTGGAGCTTTAATCCGCTGCTTCTGAGGCTGCTGGGAGAGATTTCCCTTTCTCTTCTTTGTTTGCACAGCTCCCGGGGCTCAGCTTTGGATTTGGACCCGCCTCTGCGGGTAGGTCGCCTGAGGGCGTCTGTTCTTCACTCAGACAGGACGGGGCTAAAGGAGCCGCTGATTCGGGGGCTCTGGCTCACTCAGGCCGAGGGGAGGGAGAGGCACGGATGCGGGGTGAGCCTGTGGCGGCAGAGCTTGGCGTGACGTTGCACCAGCCTGAGGCGCGCCGTCTGTTCTCCCGGGGAAGTTGTCCCTGGATTACGGGACCCTGAGAGTGGCGGGCTGCACAGGCTCCCCGGAAGGGAGGTGTGGACAGTGACCTGTGCTCGCGCACAGGCTTCTTGGTGGCGGCAGCAGCAGCCTTAGCGTCTCATGCCCGTCTCTGGGGTCCGCGCTGTTAGCTGCGGCTCGCGCCCGTCTCTGGAGCTCCTTTAATCAGCGCTCTTAATCCCCTCTCCTAGCGCACCAGGAAACAAAGAGCGAAGAAAAAGTCTCTTGCCTCTTCGGCAGCTCCAGACTTTTCCCAGACTTCCTCCCGGCTAGCCGTGGTGCACTAGCCCCCTAAAGGCTGTGTTCACACCGCCAACCCCAGTCCTCTCCCCGCGCTCCGACCGAAGCCCCAGCCTCAGCTCCCAGCCTCAGCTCCCAGCCCCGCCCGCCCCGGCGGGTGAGCAGACAAGCCTCTCGGGCTCAGACCTGTTATTTTAACTGTTAGAGCTGAGCTGGGCCTTGGGGACCATCTCATCCAATGTTTTTTCCCCCAAATCTTTTTACTCAAAATCCCAAACATAGAACAGATGAAAGGGAATAACAGTTCCCTGGGCTATTTAAACCTCCAAAGCCTGGACCTGTATGAACTGTTGAATCATCTCTTCAGGGTCCTATACTTCCAGGAAACACAGCTTGAAAACCCCTCCCTTTATGGAGATATAAAACCTGGAGGGGCAAGGTCCCAGAGTTCATTTCCCCCCAGGTTTTTGACTCCCAGCTCAGGGCTCTCTCTGTTTGCTTTACCGAGGGACAGAAAGGCGGTGCTCAACCCAAGGGCTGCCTCTCTCCCTTTCTTGGGTTAATATACCAACAGATTCCTCGTCTCTGTGGTTGAGCCCACCATCCGGTGTGTACCCAGCGGTTCTTAGTTCTGCTCCAACCTCTAGGAGCGCCATACCCCTTCCTCTATTAGCCATCACCCATACCTTCTCTGCCTACTGAACCCTAAGGAGAAGTGCTGACAGAGGTCAAAGGCAAGGGTAACACCGCGTGAGGCAGGTGGCTGGGGGGAAGCAGAGAGGGTAGAAGTCCTCATGGCACCATAGCGTGGGCTCTTAGGGCTCCACCCCCTGCTGCAAGGCCATGGGTCAGTGATCTGACATTCAGAATCTCATTTATTTATTTATTTTAAAGAAACTTGACTGAGACTTTATTTATCCATCTGTTATTTAGTCAGCAAATACTGTGTCCCCAAGGTATACCAACCTCTGCTCTAGGGGCTGGGGAATACGTTAGTAAATAAACAACAGAAAATTCCCCACCTCGTGGAGTTTACATTCTAGTGTGGGGACATAGACGATCAAAACACGTAAAATAGATATTACATGGTGTTACGTGTCTTAGAGAAAAAGGAGGGCCTGAGGTGTCTGTGGGCGGGGGAAGGAGGGGAGTTGCAACTTTATTTTTAAAAATTTTATTAGCGTATAGTTGATTTACAACGTTGTGTTGGTTTCAGGTGTACAGCAAAGTGAATCAGTTATACGTATACATATATCCACTCTTTTCTTAGATTCTTTCCCCGTATAGGTCATTACAGAGTATTGAGTAGAGTTTCCTGTGCTATGCAGTAAGTCCTTATTAGTTATCTATTTTATATAGTAGTGTGTATATGTCCAACCCAATCTTCCAATTTATCCCTCAGTAAGTCAGACAGAGAAAGACAAATATCATACGATATCACTTATATGTGGAATCTAAAAAAAGGGTACAGATGAACTTATCTACAAAACTGAAATAGAGTCACAGATGTAGAAGACAACGTTTGGTTACCAGAATCTCCTTTAGTCCCCTTGATTACTCCATGGCAGTGGTTCTCAACCGGGGATAATCTGTCCCTCCAGAGGACATATGGCAATGTTTGGGGACATTTTGGTTGTCCTTACTGGGTGGGGGCAAAGTCCTGCTGGTATCTAGTGGGCAGAGGCAGGGGATGCAGCTAAACATCCTACAGTGCACTGGGCAGCCCCCATCACAAAGCAGTACCCAGTCCCAAGCGTCCGTAGAGCTGAGGCTGAGGAACCCTGTGCTTTGCAACCACTGTTCTCCCCATCTGATAGACAAGAAACAGGCTCACCCCAGACATTCAGAAACTGTGCAACAAAGCTGGGATTTGATCCCCAAAACGTGTGATTCCAAAGCCCAGACTCTCGCTTGACCACCATGCTGTCGCTTCCATGGACAGCACCACACCGCCTACAGAGTGAAGCCAGTGCCTCCAGCTGACCTCAGGGTCCTTTCTAGACAGCCCCCAGACTGTCTTTCTGACTGCTGGTCAGTCTAAGATGTTTGCTGTGTCAGCCTCAGCTGCCCTTCCCGGTCTCTGCTCACACGGTTTCCCAACCAACTCATATATGATCCCCCTTAACGCTTCCTCCCTCAGAAATTCTTCCCTGCTCCCCTAAGAGCAGTCATCAGCACTGTCTCTGCAGCTACCTGTCCCAGAATCATCACCGCGTGCACATTTATGTAGCAGTCAGCATCCCTCCTGTGCGCTGGACGCCGCGTGTGCTCCGCCTACATTTGCTCCTGGAATCCCCACGGTGACCCCGCAGGCCGGCCTCATCATCCCCATTTCATGAAGGAGGAAGCCAGGGCTCAGATGAGTTAAGTGACTAAGGCGGAATCACAGCATCAAGGCACACGGGGTGTGGATGGGAGCCCGGACCTCTGCCCACCGGGCCAGGGACCTCCCCACTAACCGTCAGCAGCCACATGTGACTCAGCTCCTCTCCCAGGGCCTGTCTCCACCTTGAGAGGTGCTAAGTTGGAAAGGATGCAGACCTGCCAGCAGGCCCCCCGCATGGGAATCAGAGAGACCAGGGGAGGGGAGCTGACATTGACCGAGTGCTGACCCTTTATCGGTCACAGAGCTGGGTAATTTGCATCGTCAGAATCACTTAATATTCACAGCCACCCTGTTGGGTAGGTGCTACTATTATTATTATTTTTTCAGTTAACAGATGAGGATTCTGAGCATTTGGTCTGTCTATTGGCCTTGGTTAAGATCACAGACAAGGTGCCTGGTAGAGCCAGGGTTTGAACCTGTGAATTTTTCTAAGATCCTCTTTCTGTGTTACGAGGAGGCAGCTTTCAGTTGAGTAAGAGGAAAATCTTTCTAGCCATTAGGGCTTTAAAAAAAATGAAACACGTTCTTTCTGGATATAAGAGCCCTGTGCATGCGGAGGAAAACCAGTGGACAGGTGGGTGACACTGCCAGGAAACCATCAAGGAGCCTGGTAGGTGGGGAAACAGGGGCTGGGTAAGACCTTTAAGTCCCTTCTCTGGGTCAGTGGATGAGAAACCTCCCTCTCCTCTCTGTCCCCATGGGGTTCTCTCCAGGGGGTGTGGTCACAGTCCCTGAGACAACTGTGCTCAAAAGGGAACTCTCCAGGTGGTGCCTTCTTTCTTTCTTTTTTTTTTTTTTACATCTTTATTGGAGTATAATTGCTTTACAATGGTGTGCTACTTTCTGCTTTATAACAGAGTGAATCAGTTATACATATACATATGTTCCCATCTCTCTTCCTTCTTGCGTCTCCCTCCCTCCCACCCTCCCTATCCCACCCCTCTAGGTGGTCACAAAGCACCGAGCTGATCTCCCTGTGCTATGCAGCTGCGTGGTGCTTCTTGAGTCTTTTTTTTTTTTTTTTTTACTTAGCAGGTCTCAGGGTGAGAACTGAGATTCTTGTTTGGGTTCATAGGAAAGTTGGGTACAAGTTACTCCCCTCGTCTGGGCTACAGGATCCAAGCAGGCTCACAGAATTCTCTGCATTGAAATTTCAAGCCCACTGATGACACTCCACTCCTCTGCTCTCCTGATAGAGCATTTCGGGAGAGATGTCTCTTTCTGCTCTAAGACTAGAGCATGCCTGGGTCCCTGGCTAACATACCATATTAATACCTTCAATCTCCCACCTTTCATTTCTAACGCTTTCCAACTCTATGATCTTAGAATATGTGTTCGAAAATTCCCATCATGACTTTCATCTTTTGGAGGTAAGGAGCCCCCTGGATCCTGAGGGAATCAAGGAACAGGGGGTGATCACCTATCAGGGATGCTGTCACTGACATGATGGAGGAATTTCAACGAGGAAGGATAACTTCTAAATTCACACAGTCCATGGAAAAATATGAGTGTTTTTCAGTATAGCTTTTGGACTTAATGTGATCGTTTCCAGGATTAAAAAAACAGAATCAACTATTTGCATAAACCCATTGTGTTTCAAGTCAAAGATGAACAGACCAAGATATCTGGGAGACAGAGTCACACCAACCCATAACAGGCATTCTTGTTCACTCTGTCCCCACACCAAAGCCCCGATCCCACCATGGGACCCTCCCTCTTCTATTAAAAGTGGCATTTGGATCCCTAAGCAGAAAACTCAGATACACTGAAAATGAAACGTTTTATTTTGAAGCCCTTGGGGCTTTCTGCCAAGTCATCATCTTTGACTGTTCTGACTTGTGTTCCGGCAGAGAATACACTTTCTGCTGGCAAACGACCAATCATGCTTAGGTCAACTGCTTGCCAAGGTCATTTGTATGATGGATTCCGTGATAAACATCATCTGGTGATGTCTGTGTTCTCTGGTTCATACAAATGTCATGGGGACCCTCATGTCCCCTCCTGGAGCATGTATATTAAAGAACCAGTACACGACAAAGGAACCAGCCAGGGAGGTGGGGAGAGATGAATTGTTTTCATTCAGTGCCCGAGAAAACTCACAAGTTCATATACATATTTTTTGCTTTCTAACAACATCATGCACTGTAGTATGTTTTTGAGGAATTCAGGGGAAATCACTGAGATCAAGAGAGACCCCAGTTGCTTGAACCACACGGTGATAACTAATGACACTCACATAGCTTGTATGGTTTTCACACAGCTGCCATCATTCATTCCCTCATTCATTCCCACCAGTTATCACTGTGCACTGGGGGCTCCTGCCCTCAAGGGGCACCGTCTACCCGCCTTAATATGCATATATGCAGATGACCGTGAGACACTGTTAAAGCAGCATCCAGTGGGAGGAACTGACTCTCTACGCTGTGTGCTGGGTGCTGGAGCTATAAGGTGGGTAATACGCAAACTGAGTGTCCCAGTCTAGGGGTGCATCGATCCCAGGATAACTTCAGCACCACAGAATAGACTGAGAGGATGTTCCTATCCCCATTGTATGAAGGGGAAACCATGGTCCTGAGAGGTTAAATGGCGTCATTTTCAAATGATACTTGTGTAAAAAAAAAAAAAAGCCTCGAAATTCGTTTGTCATAATTCTTTTTGCTAAAATAAAACTGAGTTATTAGTTGCCAAATAGCTCCATTAGTCATCTTCAGCTTTTAAATTTAAAAGAAATAAAACAAAAATACGTATTGAATGCCCCATTTTTACAGGACACTGAGCTAAGTATTCGGGGAAGGTTGGAACTAAAATAACAACAACAAAAAACCAAGCTGGAAAGCTGGGCACGGGAGCCTCATGTTGTGGGTTGACAGACGACAGCATTTGAAATCATGACACCAAGATGCTTTGGGTGTTTGAGCTGCCATGGATCAGCTGCTGAGCTTCACACAAGACCCTGCCCCTCTGGACATCCCTGTCCCCGTGAGTAGAATGAGGGGCTGGACCAGAAGCTTGTTAAGAGCTTTCTAATGCTCAGGACCTTGGAGTTGGCACACGGGCAATCAGGACTGACACCCAGGGCCGGCATGGTGCACATCCAGCGGCAGGGCCATTCCACCCCACCCAAGCCTGGTAGAAGCTGAGCCCCCCACTTCCACAGCCCTCGCGTTCACCACACAGGCGCACATCTTACCCAGCCCCGCAGCAGCTCATAGGCCGTGACACCCAGGGACCACCAGTCAACGGGGTAGGAGTACCCAGGGCCTCCGTCCACATACACCTGGAACACTTCCGGGGCTGCCAAAGACAGGACAAAAGAACATTACTGCGCATCTCACTTTACACTCATTGCCTGTTACAGAGAGGACACGGGGCCAAGGAACCCAGCTCTTTGGATGGCAAAGCCAGTACTCCATCTGCTATGCCACGTGGTTTCTGCACTCCGTAAGTCACGAGGTGGCTAGAGAACAAGGTGCAGGCATCACAGGAAACACCGGTGTGACACCTGGGACAGAATACAAATGGGGCAACCCAAGTGTGCTGTGGAGGGCGTTCTGTCGCAGAGGGTCAGGGAAGGTCTGGGGAGGAGGAGGGTTTGCTGGAGCATGAATCACGGTCATAGCCCGGGGATTAAAGTCTGAGTTAAGAAGAAGAAACTGCACCCCAAGGGGCTAAGAACCTTGCTAAACCTGGCCCCAACACCAGGTCAGGTGTCCCAGCAACTAGGATGCTCAGAGCCCTTTGTGCCTGGTGCCTGTCTCAGGTACGGTTTTATTTTAGCGTAGGTGGGATCGCATATGAAATATCCAGGATAAGTATATGCACAGGGACAGAAGAAGATCGTGGGTTGCCAGGGGCCGGGAGGGGGGATGGGGAGCAACTGCTCACTGGGTTTCCTCTGCGGTGATGAACGTTCTGGAACTAGAGGTGGTGGTTACACAGCATTGTGAACGTACTAAATGCCACTCTGTGTGAAAACAGTTCATTTTACGTTATGTGAATTTCACCTCAATAAATAAACAAGTGGAGGGTGGAGGCCCGTGGGTGACGGATCCTCACTCCTCAGGGAGCTGCAGCTGTTCCAGGGTCCCCCGGCCCTGCTGCTTCCTAAGCTAATGGGCGGTGGGTTCATCACTGCCTCACCCCCAACTCATCAGGCCAGGAGTTGCATCTCCAGCTCTAATTGTTCATATTGGCTTCCAGGAAAGTCTTGGGAAATGTGGATCATTTCTAGCAAATTAATTTGTAGATATAATTCCATTTTACAGGTGTCAGAGCAGCCAAACTCTCTCGCAGGGAACCAGGACATGCTGTGTTTAAAGACATCTCGACTCAATTTTCAGACTGGCATTCAGACGGCGTGGGATTGGGGAGGGCCAGATGAGGCAGATGAGGGCAGACGTGGACACTCGAATCTGGGCTCTGGATCGGCAGCTGGACCACTGAACCTGACCAGCGGGCAGATCTCAGCTGCCCTCTAGAGACCCTCTCCATTTACTTTGTATTTTCTAGCACTTTCACCCGAGGGTTCTCCTTTCCTCTTCACAACAACCCTCAGGGCCGTGTTATCATTTGACACATTTTACCGAAGAGGTTCAGAGAGGGACAGCGGTGCACAGGAAGTTACACGGCAGGGACGTTCAGAGCTGAGGTGCGCCTTATACACTGGTCGAATCCCAGTTTGAAATAAGGTTCGTATCAACATTTGAGTACAGAAACATACCCAGTCTACGTTGGGGAAGATGTGATTGGGAGTTTGAGGAAATGGGTAATTTGAGCTTCCCAAAGGAAGCAACATGGTGTGATGGGAAACAGGAAGAAGGTCAGTGGGGCTGGAGCTGAATTAACAAGTTCTATTTGCCTCAGTTTTGTAAAACATGAACAAGAATCAACAGTGTGTTCATAGGGTTCTTATGAGGATTAAGGAACAACGCAGGCTGAGAGCTAAGCTGGATGCCTGGCTGGTCTATTGTGAGTGTTCCGGGAATCTTGGGCATGGTTTTTATTACTAGAATTGTCATTCAAACCTCCTCTTCTGACCGTGCTCAGCCTCGCCACGGTCCGCGCAGTTGCCTGGGAGGCGTGCTAAACTTCATCGTCCTCAGCCTCATGACCATCAGTCTACAGACCCGCTGAGTTTGGCATTTCCAGCACCTTTCTGTCTGCCCCTTCCTATCGATCCTAGATCAACCTGAATGCAAAGGTGGCAATCATACCTGTTCAGTAAACATCTAGTGAGAAAATATTTGATTTCCTAGCAGCTCCAGGCACTGAGCTGTGCTATTCTGCATCCCACTGGGAGCCTGAGGCTGAGCTCCAACCCAGAGGGGCTTCCTTCCCTGCACCCCAGTCTGTGTACTTGTCCTTCTTCCCTCCGTGCTGAGGGTTCCAGGACAGAAGGAGCCACATCATGCTGGTCTGTGCATGTGTAGATGTAATTCTACAGAACCAGGGACTCGACAGCTGCTGGCCCAGCCCATGTGCTCAGTGAGGGAGGCAGGGACACGCCCAGGAGTGCAGGCGAGGCTGCGTGCCCAGGTGTCCCCATAAATCCTTGTGGTGCCTGGCAGCCCCATGCCCATCTGGAATTCAGGGTAGAAGCAGCAGCTGACCAATTCTGTCCTGGCTGTTGTGACCAACCAAGTGACAAACGTCTGCAGCCTGTGACCCCACTCCCAGAGAAGGTGACAGTCTCTCCTCCCTTGCACAGCTGGGGCTGAGAGAACATAAACAACCTTTATGTCACAATCCATATGCCACCAGAACGGCTGCTTTAGTGGCCTGGATCAGTGCTTAGAGGCGAGGGCATCATATAGGATTAGAGCTTGAAGGACAGGTACAAGACACAGACCTGTCACCACCATTTCATCATGAATGAATGAGTATGGAAACTAGTTTGCCAGGTGCTTTGTTAAGGATTTTACACATACTCCTTCTCTTCATCCTCCCAACCGCCCAATAAAACAAGCCTACAATGATCTCCACGTTCCAGATGAAGAGGCAGAGACATGAAGGGGTGTAGTTGGGTGAAGTGTCCCCAAAAGATATGTCCACGTACCTGTGAACGGGGCCTTATTTGGAAATAGGGACTTTGCAGATGTCATTAATACAGACGTCAGGATAAAGCCATCCCGGATTCAGGGTGGACCCTTCCTAGATTCAATGGCTGATGCCTTTCTAAGAGAAAGAAGAGGTGGATTTGAGAGAAAGAGAGAAAGCCGTGGGAGGAGGCAGAGCCTGGAGGGATGCGGCCACAAGCCAAGGAAGCCCTGGAGCCCCCGGAAGCTGGAAGAGCCTCTCCTACACCTCCGAGGGAGCACGGCTCTGCAGACACCTTGATATTGAACTACTGGCTTCCAGAACTGTGAGTGAATGAACTTCTGTTGCTCCAAGCCACCACATTTGTGGGACTTCGTTGTGCAGCCCTAGGAAACTAGTAAGAGGGGCTGGGAACTTGCTCCAGGTCAGCCAGCTGGGATGGCAGAGCTGGGATTAGCCTCTCTCAGTATCTGATTCCAAAGTCCTTTCTCCTATACTGAGGTGACTTCCAGGGGTGATGGACTTACCTGAGGATGGGTCCTGATGAAAGCTGCTACCTTCCTTCCCTCTGTCCCAGAGCCTGGCACTCAGCCAAGTACATGGTAGGCACTTAATCAATGCATGTCAATTTCACCCTGGGGCCATACAGCCGGTCCAGCACATTGCTTGCCTGCTTCAGAAGTAGAGACAGCTCACAGCCTAGGACCGTCAGCACGGCAGAGGTGCAGGGTCCCTTGGAAACCATCTTGTCATCGTCCCCTCTGTGTTAGAATTGGCCACCGGGCTTGAGGGGCGAGAGTGGCTTGCCTCGGCCACAACTCACCAACTCAGGGCTCAAGTCAGAACTCCTGGTCCTGACTTCCAGGTTCAGGGAGTTCCCATTATTGGAACAGTTAAATTCAGCCATCAATGCCGGATGACTCTCCCTCCTCAGCTCCTGTATCCCCTTCCTCCTCTTCGCCAACACACGGCCCTTGTTCAGATCCCCATTCCTTCCTCCTGGTCTCCTGCACTAGCTTCTCCACCCGTCCTCTGGCTTCCAGAGTCTCCTTCTCCAGTCCGTCCTTGCTTCTGGGGGAGTTAGCTTTCTGATATGCAACTCAGACCACGGCAGTACCCTGCCTCAAGGTCTTCCTATCACGATGGCTGTTTCACAATCTGTATTCCCAGGAATGCCACCAGCCATGTTAGGCTCATAGATTTTGGAGGAGAAATGATTCTGAGGTCAAACATGTCTGGGAAATGACGAGGTTCAATTGCGTTCTTTCTCGTAGACTTCTTAGCGCCTTTAATGACTCAATAGCAAGCATGGTTTGGAAATTTATTAGACTTGATCCTGGAATCTTTTTGATTTTTCAGCGGAACAGTACAAAGTACTAGGGCTGGAAACCCACGTGGCCCGGAGGGTGGTTTAAATTCTGTAGCCCCTCAGCTCCTACCTGTAGATCTTCTAAGCTGTATTATGGCCCAGGACTTGCCCATGGCCACCTTGGGCTCCAGCTGCACACGCCGCTTGCCGTTCCTAGAACACCCTGTCTGTCTATCTGTCTCTTTTTCCCTCCCCTAATCCACCAGGTTCTCTCACAAAGGGTGCAGCTTCAGAGTTACCACTTCTTTACATCTGTCATGTATTCCTCAAAATACATCTCTGCTATGATCATTTTCTTATCATTCCCCTCCCTCCGGACTAGATTAGAGCTTCCTCTTTATCCCCACCTCCCCCAGGCATCTCTTGATTTTTACATTCCGGCTGCATTTTTGCTTATTTGTTTGCTTCTTGCTAGACTTTAAGCTCCCTGAGGGCAGGGACGGTCATGTTCTCCCTGGCTCCCCAAGTCTTGCCTGGCATGAAGAAGACATGTGGGCAAGGTTTGTTGACTGACTAAATAAATGAATGATCGTATATAAAAAAAAAGCAGACAACACCAGTACAGCCCTCGCTATGTGTCAAGCCCTGTTCTAAGTTCTTGACACACTGCTAATAAAAATAGCTCATCTCTCTGGAGCACCTGTCATGCACCAAACTTTGTTTTAAGAGTTTAGCATTAAACTCATTTAATTTATTTAATCTAATTTAATTTAGTTAATTTACTAATTTAATTTACTTATTTAATTTACTAATTTATTTACTAATATAATTTAGTAATAAATTATAGTAGTAAAATAAATTTACTAATTTATTTAATTTACTAATTTAATTTAGTTTAGCATTTAACTCATTTAATCTTCACAATGACGTGCCATTTGGCTAGCTGCAGCTGAGTCTCACTGAGGAAAGGACCAGGAGGTTCTGGGCTGATGCTGGCAAGGCCAGGACTGGGGGTTCCCTGGAGCAGAGTGAGTGATGAAGGAACCCTGAAGGGGGAGCCCAGGACAGCAAACGACAAACCAAGCAGATAGCTGAAGTTGGCTATGGCCTCACCCAGAAAGGATGTCCAGGGTTCAAGGTCTGGGTACACCTGCAGGGGTGATGGATAAATGAAATTTCCCAAGGTCTTCCAGAAAGAAAAACAACTAAAACTCCTTGCAATGCCCTGGTGGGGTAAGGGCCAGCCCTGAACCTATTTTGAGCCATTGAAAATGCCCACTGTAACCATCATCGTCACGCACAAAACAGTCATGCAGAGCTTTCTAGGGCACAAAGGTTCCTTCATAATTACCCACACCCATGCTCAAAGCACCCTAAGCCCCAGATGAAGAAACGGATGCACAGAGAGGTAAAGGGGCAAGTTCAGGGCCGTGGAGACAGCAAGTGGAAGAGCGTGGACTGGAAAGCTGCTCTTACCACTTTCAAGGGGCGCTCAATACAGCTGTTCCATTATTATCACGAGCAGTGGTTTTCTTTACAACACCAAGAGCTGCATTATTAATGTGGCCGTTTGTTGAGCATCTACCATGTGCTAGAAGCTCTTCAAGTTTCTTTACATATGTTATTTACTCCTCAGGAAAGCTAACATTTATGGAACACTTTCTATACTTTCACATGCATTATCTCATTTTATCCTCAGAAGGAACTTGAGAGGCGAGTACGATCATGATCTCCATCTGAGAAAGCCAGGCTTGGAGAGGTGACACAGCTACCGTGGCTCTGAGCCTCATTTGAACCCAGGCCTCCCCCATTCTCTGGGGTCATCCAGAATGACGACCAGACCTTGCCCTGTCTCCTTCAAACTCCAGACATTACACCATCTTTATGTATATGCTGAAAATGAAAATGATGTATCATAAAACAGATATACATATACACACAATATATATACTCTATATGTTCTATACGCCAAAATCTCTCCATGGTCAATGCATTAAATCTGTGAATTCAATTGGAACGAAAATCCAGAGTATTTACGAAGGTCCGGGTATTCTAAAATTAGGAAATTAAGGTTTCAACATAGTCCAAAAGCAAAAAAACCATGTGGTTCGCCATTAACATGCACATTAATAAAAGTGGCTGTTGAATCACATTCCCCAGCAACACCTGTTTCCTTCCACGCTACATCCCCAGGATCCTTCACGGTGTGCATGCATGTTGCATGGTCCATGGATAGCTGTGAGCCCACGAATGAATACACTGGGGGGACATCGGGCTGCACGGAAGCTGCTTCCCCAGCACGGCCAGTGGCATGGATAGATCAGCCCCACTTCCCACTAACCTTTTCTCCCAGTAGCTGAGCAATTCTGTCAGTGCAGGTTTTAAATGGAAAGTGAGTCTGGATTCACAGAGAATTGGCCTTCCAGAAAAGCAAGAACAGGGGGTGTCGTCTGAAAGACATCACCCCGAGGCAATGTAAATATGCATGTGGTGGGCTTTGCCCCCTATCCTCACCACACAGAGTTTACTTCCTCATTAGACTAAAAATATAGAGAAAAACCACAGAAACCACCTAAGTTATAATTATTGGTCTGATGCTTTAGCTCCATGAATATTCCTGAAGGCTCTGATTGCTGCAGCCGAGTGTGACAATGCTATTCAATGTCTAGCTTACAAGCTGACTGGCTTCCAGGATCGGTTTCTACAGGTAATTGCATCCTTCTGGACTGGGAACATAGAATTACCGCATTTCAGCCTAGAGGGGACCTTCAAGGTAATTTCCTTCCCCCCCTACCTTTTGTAGGTGAGGAAGCCGAAGCCTATTGCAGGAGTTCCATGGCTTCCAGCCCAGCTGGGACCAGAGCCCAGTTCTCCTGTCCACTGAGCCTTTCTGTGGCTCACACACCCGGCTGGCAGGACGTGCCAGATCTGGACACCTCTACCTAGAAGCCCCACAGGCATGGCATATTCAATCTGTCCAAGCCAAACTCTCCCTCTCCAACTGCCCCTTCTCCTGCGTTCTCAGTCTCTGTTGATGGGCTGCTCAGTTGTGCGAGTCAGAAACGTGGGAGTCTCATGGACCCTGCCCCTCGTCCAGCCTATGTTTTGGATCATGTGCTTAATTCTCAAGACTCATCATTTTTCCCTTCCAGAATCTTCCTCTCTTCTCTGGTCCTTTTTCACTTCTGCTTGGACTCATGACAGCTCCTCCCCTACCCCAGCCTGGGGCCCTGTAATCCCACTACACTTACTCCTCAAACACCTTTCTAAGTCAGTAGAATCAGTGGAACGGAGAGACGGAAGGTGTGAGTGTAGTGATTATTCAACCTGAACCTGAACCCCGGCTCCCAGGCTTACTGCCACAGTGGCCTCAGGCAAAATGCCTAACGTCTTATTTGTACCTTGGTTTTCCTCATCTGTAAAAAGGAATAACGATGTCTGCTACATCAAGTTATTGAGAAGAGAAAATGAAGTTCTGTATGTATTTATTGAGCACAAAGTAAGTGCTCAATAAATGCAATCTAACGTTGTCATTGTATTATCATTCACATGTTCAAATCACTTAATTAAAATCTTTCCAAATTTTTCTATTTACTATAGAATAATGGTCAAACTCCTTAGCATGAAAAATTCCTAAAAATAGGTTCCAACCTCCTATTTTGGCCACTATCTTTATTATATCCATTGGGCCAACTTCAAAGAATAGGACACACTTTATGTTTAATCTTCTATGACTTGCCTGGTAATCTTTACCCTATTTTTTAAACTCATGAACTCCTACTCATACTTCAAAACCCAGACCAAATTTTACACCTTCTGTGGAGTGTTCTTCAAGTCCCTTCCTGTTTCTCAGTTCCCTTCTTTTCCCCTCTCTTGGCCAAGTACATCAGTGTTCTGGATTCTCACCAAACCCTTGTTGGTTCCTCCCTTGCAGCACTGATCACGCCGTACTGTAATTAAGGATATACATGTCCACCGTTCTCACTGGACTGTGAGCTCTTTGAATAGGGGTATGACTAAGTCAGGGCCAAAACGTCAGGGATTAGCACAAAGCTATATGTGAGTCATTTAGAACAAGGACTGCCACAAAGCAAGTTCCAAATAGATGTGAGCCAGTTATTATTATATCAATTCATTATTGAATGGGAAATGAAATGCACACATAAATGAAAGACCAACTCACAAATGTACATGTTGTACATGTTCCCCAAATGATTCAAGAGCTCCATCATCATTCTTTGATTAGAATGTGTGGAAAAGCTGTGGAAAGCAGAGATGAGCAGGGTGCCTGGCCTCTGTCTGGATCCCTTGGGGGCAATTCATGTTTCTTTGGCTTTTTATCTTGGCAAATGAACTCAGATATTAATTTGAGATGAAATGAATCTGCTGCATCAGTCTGATAATTTCTTTCTATCTGGTGATGCTAGTAGTGTTAATAGTAACAGAAGAGTCGTTTCATTAAGGTATATACGACGCTGCTCAGGTGTGGACCAGTAGGACCTCACCTGTCTGCATGCGAAAAGGAACAGCAGGGAAAGTTTAACTGGCTGAGAAGCTCTGATGAGGTACAGAAATTCATGATGCACCAGTACCAGAAAACTACTTCATGTTAAATGTGTCAGATTAAATTAGTAAATTAAAAAAAGAAGACCCTTGGAAAGTTTTCAGAGAGAATGATGGAAAGTGCTAACTGAAAGCACAGGGTTCTAACCCTGTGCATTTTACACAGTTAATATGTGAAATGGGTGATAAACATCTAAACAGCATGTTAGGCTGATGGAAAAGTTCATTTAGATAGTGCTACTCTCTTAAAGGATTCCAAGATCTCTGTTTATCTAAGGCCCATAATGTTCATTAAAATTTCCCACTGTCAAAAGCTTTGGTGGGTACACAAGTACCACGTGATCTGGCCCCGCCATGTCTCCAGGCTCACTCTCCTTGCCTACTTTGTTCAGGCCAATCTAGCTTCCTTATGGTTCTTTCGATGTGACAAGCTCCCTTTTGCCTCAGGGTCTAGGCAAAAAGTTGCTCTCTCCTGCAGTACTTTTCCACCTGTTGTGCTGAACAACACCTACTCGTCCTTTAGAACCTAGCTGAAAAGTCACTTCCTCAGCAAAGTTATCCTGACCCCTCCAATCTAATCATCTATCCCATCAGCATCTCTCTTTTTCCACCATAATCCTTATAAAGACCTCAAACAATTCTACTCTGTTTAAAATATAGGAGTTGGAAAGAGAGTCACTCCCAGCCTAACAGTGAGAGAAAGCTAGATCATCTATGAAACCATAACTTTTCTTGAACTCAACTAGTCTGAAATTTAAGGAAAGACGGGTACCTTCAAGAAGGTTTGGGATGTGAATACTGGCTTACCTTGGGAAGAGCATGGGAAGAAAACAGGGCTGCCATAGAAGAGAGTAAGGAGACTTAAATTAAGATGCTTAATTTAACTGAATTGCTGAAGGTTGTATAAGAACTTAAGTGAGAGAATAGAACTATTGTTTGTCCAGATACAAGAGGAATTTGCATTACTCACAGACTCCTCTCTACATACCCTCACTGGGTACTCATGGCAAAGACTGGGCACAAAGCCTTTTCCTTATATGAAAAGGCAAAGGATAGAAAAGCCAAAATAATTTTGAAAAGAAGAAAAAAGTTGAAGGACTCTCACTACCTGATCCGAGTATTATTATGAAGTGAAAGCAAAAGTATGAGATTAGTCAAAGCATAAACAAGTAAATCAATGGAACAGAATAGAATCCAGAAACAGACCCATGCATTTATGGTCAATTGAGTTTTGATGAAGTTGCAAAGCCAGTGCAATAGAGAAAGAATCGTCTTTTCGACAAATGCTGGATGTAACAATTGGACAGCCCTTGTAAATCAATGAAAATTCACAACACATTCAAAAGTGAACTCAAAATGGCCTATAGTTCTAAATGTAAAACCCAAAAGTATAAAACTTCTACAAGAAAACAAGCAGAAAATCTTTGTGACCTCATGTGAGGGAGGAAAAGATGTTTAGAATGACACCCCGTACATGATCAATAAATGAAAAATAAAAAATTGGACTTCATTTGAATTTAAAACGTCTGCTTTTAAAAAGATGCTATTAAGGTAACAGAAAGACAAGCCACTGACTGGTGAAAATATCTGCAAATATATCTGGCAAAAGACTTATAACCAGAATATATAAAGACTTATCAGAACTTAATAATAAAAAACAGATGACTCAATAAATTAATGGGCAATGATTTGAACAGATACTTCACAGAGAAGGTATGTGGACGGCAAATAAGCCAATGAAACTATATTCAAGAGTTTGTCAGTTTCTTAAAAAGTTAAATGTACATTTACATATGACCCAACAATCCCACTTCTATGTAATTATTCTAGAGAAGTAGAAACTCAAGTTTATATACAAACCTGTACGCAAATAGTTTATTTACAATTGTGTAAAACTGGAAACAACTCAAATGCCGTACAACTGGTGAATGGATAAACCAAACGTGTATATTCATCCAAAGGATTTCTACTCAGAAATCAAAAGGAAAGCTACTGATCCACACAACATGGCAAAACCTCAAATGCATTATTCTAAGTAAAAAAAGCCAGATTCAAAAGTTTGTAGAAATGTGACTCTATTTTTGTGACTTTCTGGAATAGTCAAAACTATAGGGATAGAAAACTGATCACTGGTTGCCAGGAACTGGGATGAGGGAATCTTGGAGGTGATGGAGCTGTTTCTCCGTCTTCATTATGGTGGATTAATTTACTGGATTACATTAAAAGAGTTTTGTTCCTCAAAAACAAGCATCTCGAACTATATATTTATCAGTTCGATGATTTGCAAAGTGATTGTCTCCCTCACAAACAGCCAAACTGATGAGGGCAGGAATGTTGCCTATTTGTTCACAGACGTGTTTTCAGCCCATAGAACACTGCCTGGCAGGTGGAAGGTGCTCAATAAATCTCTGCTGGATGAATAGATGGATGGATGGATGGATGGATGGATTGCCAGTTCTCAGGAAAGATATTGGGCCCTGGAGCCTCACTGGCCTGGGTCTGGATGCTGGCCCTGTCACTTTCTCTGGCACAGGGGTAGCAAACTTTACTTCCTTTAGCCTCCATCATTTCTACAGGGAAAGTACAAGCATGGCCATGGTGCCTCCACAGCCACCTGTGTTTGCTCACTGGGGAAAGGAACTCACATACGGTGGGTACGGACAGGGCACCGGCCCAGTGATATCCCAGGGCACCCACCACCCCCCAAGCCGACCCAGCTCCTATCATGAATTAGGATTTGGTTGGGGTCTCTTTCCCCGATTAGACGGCAAACTCCATAAGGCAAGGGAATGTCAGATTTGGGTCTGGGCTCCCAGGGCTTAACATATACTAAATAGTCTGGATAATGATAACAGCAACAATAATAGTATCAGTTACCAGTCTGATGCATCTACACTTGACTTTACGTTACGTACTTTCCATAGTTACATCATGAAATCCTCACAAACAATCTACTAAGGCAGATTGCATAACCATTAATCCCATTTCTCAGATGAGGACGCTGTCGGGTCCCGTGGTTTGACCTTCACCATGCTGGGCAGTTTAGGTGTATTACGTTGGCTAATGGGATTTGCCTAAGTTCACCCAGCCTCTAAGTGGAAGACACCCAAATCACCCCACGCTGAAGTCCTTACGTCATCGAGACCCATTTCTGGCAAGCCCGATTGCCCATTTTCTTCTCCAAGGCCACCCATGAGGCCAATCCCGTGAGTCTCCAGAATTGGCCTTTCCACTGGTTCCGTGGCCCTTATCATGGCATTCAAGACCCTGGTACTTTGGCTTGTTTCGTCTCTCCCTCTCACCTCCTCTTGTTCTACAAGCTATAAAAAAATGGGAGTGCTAGGGTCTCCCAGCCCACCATGCTGCGTCACTCCTCTATGCCTTTGCTCGGACTGAAATGACCTTTCCTTATCCTCGCCTGGCAGGTGAGCTCTGAGCACACCCTGAGACTTTGACTCCTCAGATGGTCCCATTCTGGGGAATCCATCTTGACAGGGACCTGCTTAAATCCAGGCCTGCACAGCTCTCTGCCCCACAGATGTTGAGCCCCTTTGGCCCCAGAGAGCATGACTCACCCCTGTGCCCCAGTGCCTAACTCTGAGCCTCACACCTCTGAAACACTGTATTTGCTGAAAGAACACTCAGCTCTTCATTTCACCTCAGATGAATAAACTCTGAAGCCCCGGGAGGCTGCTGGAACATTTCTGACTTCTAATTTGGCACGTTTCAGAGTTTTTTTTTTTTCTCTGTTGGTGAATTCCATCTGCTCTTTTAATGAATGAAAATTCAGTACTATGCAAATATTTCTTCTGGGATCATCCTTCGTGAGCAACCTTTGGGAGCTTACTCATCAGCCCGTTCCCTGAATCCATGTTTGGAACATTCTGGGAACTTGTTATTGGGCCTTTGAACTGAACAGCTCAAGTGAACGAAATCAACAAACCTGCCACTCCATAGCAGGAATGTATAGCCCTGGGAACTGCAGGATGTGACCTGAATGAGAGAGTTTCCCTCTCACCCCCATTTTCCCCACCAACCTCCCACTGCTTGGCACTGCCAACCCCTACAGACTCTGAAAATATATCCATTTGGTCAATCAGCTGTGCTCTCTAAATCCCATAAAAATCTCTCCTGTGCATTCGTTCACTAATTCAGGACTGAAGCTCCTTTAATTAGAAGGACACTTCTAGGATTCAGAAGCCCTGAATCCTAGGTACAGCTGGGACAATACACTTTTTTCTTGTCTGAGAAATGTGACTTTCTGATACAAGAACTCAGTGTCAAAAAGGCAGCTTGGTACAGTGGCAAAAGCATGGACTTCAAAAGCAATGTAAGTGCCCATCAACAGATGAATGGATAAAGAAGATGTGGTACATATACATGATGGAATACTATCCAGCCATAAAAACAAATGAAATAATGCCATTTGCAGCAACATGGATGGACCTAGAGATTGTCATACTGAGTGAAGTTAGCCAGACAAATATCACATGATATCACTTATACATGAAATCTAAAACAGTGATACAAATGAAATTATTCACAAAACAGAAGTAGACTCACAGACATAGAAAACAAACTATGGTTACCAAAGGGGAGGGGGGGAAGGGATAAGTTAGGAGTTTGGGATTAAAATATACACGCTACTACATATAAAATAGATAACCAACAAGGACCTATTATATAGTACAGGGAACTCTCCTCAATATCTTGTAATAACCTATAATGGAAGAGAATGTAAAAGAAGAATATATATATTTATACCTATATATACATACACATATACACACGTCTATATAAAATGAATCACTTTGCTGTACACCTGAAACTAACCCAATGACTGTAAATCAACTCTATTTCAAGAAAAATTTTTTTAAAAAGCATGGACTTCGGACCCAAATAGACATGGCTTCAAATTCTGGCTCCATCACTTGCTAGCTGTGTGACTCTGGGCAGGTTAGCTAACCTCTATGGGCCTCAGGTTACTCATATATAAAATGAAAGAGATGCAGAATTCTCATGTGGATCTTCTGGGGATTAAATGTAATGACAGACATCTGGTAGGGTCAAAATACATGTTGGTTTTCTTCTCCTTTTTGACAGTGGGGCCTCTGTGTCAACCTTGGTCTGCTTTCCCAGAGGCTGAGAGCCAGGACAGAGCTGCGTCAGAGATGAGTGGGAAGCCAGGGCATGAGGCTGAGGTAGCCCAGGAAAGTCTGCTATGAACAGTGGCAAAGCAGGGGCAGAAAGGTCAGGGTTGGGAGAACATTGTCTTGAATTTCTCCAGTGGTCCAGAACCTACTTTCCTAGAGATCAATTTGCTTTTTGGAAATAGCCTCAAGGCAGTGGGAACTAATTTATAGGATTATAGAGGTGGCTCCAACTGGGAGATTCTTCTCTTATGTCACCTCTCTCCTCCATCCTCCCTCTGGAGATGATGACTCCTCCGGCCTCTACCTGCCCCTTCTGGCAAAATGCTCCTGGGCTTAGAATTGGTGTTCTTCTCTCCTGTGTCCTCCCTGGGGGATCCTGTCACTGCCGTGGCTTTGCTGCATCTCCGTGCCGGTAACTCCCCATGCACAGATGGAGTTCACATCACTCTCCAGTTGCTTGGAGTACATCTGAATGTCTTGAAGTACATCTGAATGTCTTGAAGTTCCTACAGACCTCACTTTCAAATTCATCCTTCCCACCGTCCCACACACCTGCTCCTCCTGCGGTGTTCCCTGCACAGTGATCATCACTGTAATCCCCTCTACTGCTTGATTCGGAGGCCTGGAGGCAGCCTTATCCCCTCCTTCACTGCCATTCTCCATCTCCATGTCTGATCTCTGTTGAATCTTAAAGCAGGGACCTCCTTGGATAGAACTGCCCCAGCTCTGGATTCTTCTGGAATGGGATTTCAGAAAGGTCATCAACAGTGAAAGCCTTATTAAGGTCTGTATTCAGCATCCCAAGGGGATTCTGTGAAATGGACAGACCCACTCATTGTATACCCTCTGGTGTTCACAGTGACTTGGGTCTGCTCTCACCACCAAGGTCAACTTGGGTAGGTCCCCCGACCTCGCTCAGCCCATTTCCTCAACTCTAAAATGGGAATAAATAATTGCACCTACTTCATGTTTGTGAGGATTAAATAAGGTTATGGATGGAATGCCTGGCACATACATAGTAAATACTAAAAAGTATTGTTTTTACCATTATTTATTGCTAAACTTCATTTATGTAATCTATTTAGTAAGTTAAAGATGAAGAACACAAGGAGTCCATTCTGGGGAGACGATGACATAGTTTTTGAATCTCCACAATCCACCTATAAATAATGGCAGAGCAGATAAATAGCTAAACCAAAAACCATGGGCAATATTTACTACAAAGCTAAGTTGTCCCCCCAGACCCCCAACTATAAGCAGGTGGGAACAAACCAGCAACAGTGACAAGCCCTCCATGGCAGTGATTTCTGTACAGAAGGAAACAAAGAAAATAGTAACACAGCCTATGATGGACCAGAGCACAGGGGACTTCAAAATAGTGAGCAGACATTGACTGGGAGGCACAGCTGACCAGTCTGAGAATAGCAGATGAAACTGGGAGGGACTTGTCCAGACCCATCTCAGGTGAGTGAAAAGGGCCCTTGGTAAGTTTTGCAGGAGCTGGAGAGTCTGGGACACAAAATCGCTTTAATCAATCCAGCCAGACCTCCCATCTAGGCAAGATCCCAGGGAGAAACTGTTGGGAATGAAATCAAAACTGAGCAGGAAGGGGGCCCCTCAGACCAAAGAAAGAGGAGGCCCAGATAGAAGTGGGCAAGTGGAAGTGGGCAAGGAAATCCCAGGTAGCAAGCTGCCTTGGGATGTGACATGTCACTTAAACAACAGAAGAGGCAAGTCTGTTAGAAAAGCTACCCTGAGCCACACCATCTTATAAAGGTTCAGGAAAACTAATATTACGTGAAAATGAGCAACAGAAAAGTATCAAAGTCAAATTCCATGTCAAGTTATAAGAGAAAGGAGAATAAAGAGCAGAACAACATTGTACAAGGAAAGCACCTCAGAAAAGACAGTGTGGTGGATTGTTTCATAAATGGCTCCCCAATGAATCAGGCTGCCTGGTATTCATGACCAGTGCAGTTCCCTCCCATGTGGTCCCTGGTCTTCATCATGTGACTTGCTTTGTCCAGTTGGACATCAGGAAATGTGAAGCAAGCAGAGCCTTGATAGGCACGTGGGAGTTGGGTTCTCCTTCTTGAAACCGCTGCCACCATGTGAGCAAGCTATCTCTAGTCCCCTTGATATGAAAGACCACCCAGAGAGAGGGGCCCATTTATCTCAGCTGTCCTGGCTGACCCAGCAGCTGAATGGGTGACCACAACAAAAACCAGTAGAAGAACCACTCAATCAAGTGGCAGATAAAAAGGAACGAAACTGAGTTATTTGTAGTGAGGCGGATGGACCTAGAGACAGTCATACAGAGTGAAGTAAGTCAGAAAGAGAAGAACAAATACTGTATGACACATATATATGGAATCTAAAAAAAAAAAATGGTTCTGATGAACCTAGGGGCAAGATGGGAATAAAGATGGAGATCTACTAGAGAATGGACTTGCAGATACAGGGAGGGGGAAGGGTAAGCTGGGACAAAGTGAGAGAGTGGCATGGACATATATACACTACCAAAAGTAAAATAGATAGCTAGTGAGAGGCAGCCGCATAGCACAGGGAGATCAGCTTGGTGCTTTGTGACCACCTAGAGGGGTGGGATAGGGAGGGTGGGAGGGAGGGAGATGCAAGAGGGAAGAGATATGGGGACATATGTATATGTGTGACTGATTCACCCTGTCATAAAGCAGAGGCTGACACACCATTGTAAAGCAATTATACTCCAATAAAGATGTTAAAAAAAAAATCAAGTGGCAGAATTGTGATAATACAATTGTTATCGTTCTAAGCCACTAGGTTTTGACATGGTTTGTCATATAACAATTGACAACTAATATAGACATTAAGGATTAATAACTAATATAGACATTTAAAAATTATGCAAGACATGAAAGAACACATAAATTATAATTTAAATACTCAGAAATCTGGCAAAAGAACTCAGGAAAAAAATAGAAACAAAGGGAAATTATTTCAGAAATAAATACTTCACTAGAAAGTACACAAAGCAAATAAACACAACAGAGAATGCTTTAAAGTAAAGAGAAAGAAAAAAAATGAGAAAAAATTTAAACATAGGACGAAAGAGATAAGAAAGATTTGAAAATGGCAAATATTGAAGACTGACAAAGAAGACCCAACATTCAGATAATAGGCATCCTTAACAAAGAAAAAGTAAAGGAAAAGAATGTGTACTAAAAAAAATGACATTTCCATGAAAAGTCTTAAAGAAAAACCAACCTGAAACCACATTGCAAGAGCACTGTGTACCTGAGAATATAGATCCAAAATGACCAACACCAAAATTGTATTCTGGCAACACTACTGGACTTTAAGGAAAAAGAAGAGTTTGTTGTTTACTTGTTTGTTTGTTTTTCCCTAAGCTGGAGCCAACCTTTCTGGCTGAGTAGGAGTTCTCTAGAAAACACAGGAGGAGATGGTCTTCCTGGCAGGGGAGACAGCTTAGGTAAGGGCCAAAGGTGTGACAGAGCACAGCACATACTGGGCATGGTTTGGGGTCTGGTGAGGGGATGGGAGGTGGGTGAGGGAGGGGTGAGATGAAGCAGGAGAGGAATGCTGAGGCCTGCGGGGATCTGGAATACTCACCCATGTAGGGTTTGGTCCCGGCCATGGAGGAAGCCTTTTCTGTGCCTTTCACGACCGTCGCTATGTTGAAGTCTGTGATGTGAACATGTCCTGGAGATAGAGAATCAGAAACCACAGTTAGCAAGAGCTGCAGGCAGCTGGGTTATTTCCTTGTCTGATTTAAAGTTGTGGTCTGCAAAGCGGTGGGTGGGGCAGGAAGAAAATATTAGAACTTTTATTTACATTAGTGTTTTAACTGATACTTTAGAAGTGCCTATTTTGGGCAGCATCATTTACAGTAGCCAAGCTATGGAAACAACCTAAGTGTCCATCAGCAGTCAAATGGATCAAGGTGTGGTATGTGTATACAGTGGAATTTATTCAGCCCTGAGAAAGAAGGACATCCTGCCATTTGGGACAATAAGGATGGATCTTGAGGGCATTATGTTAAGTGAGAAGTCAGACAGAGAAGGACAAATACTGCACGGTCTCACTTGTATGTGGAATCTAAAAAAAAAAAGTCGAACTCATAGAAACAGAGAGTAGAAAAGTGGTTGCTAGGGGTTGGGGGAGGGGGAAATAGGGAAAGGCTGGTAAAAGGATACAAACCTTCAGCTCTAAGAAGAATAAGGTTTGAGGATAATGCAAAACATGGTGACTATAGTTGATAACACTGTATTGTATAATTAAGATTTGCTAAGATAGTAGAACTCAAATATGCTCATCCTCCAAAAAATAGATACAGATACATATATAAATATGTGAGGTGAAAAAAAAGTCTATTTTATACGCAGGTTTTATAATGTGAATTTTGGTGGTACATGCATATTATTTATAAATAAACAAATATGTTGAAGACATAATGAAATTTTTATGGATTAAAGTTTAGCAGCACTGGTCCAGAGAGTGAAAGGTCCTGATAAATAAATGAGACAGGAGAGTCCAGACTCCCTCTCTCAGGAAAACAGTGGGTTGGGAGAGGGTGCATGGAGAGAGGATTCTCATGCCCTGAAGACACCCTTGTTCTGCTGTCTGTCTGCTCTGGTCAGCGGGGGCCTTAGTACTGTATCTGATGAATTGAGTAGGGAGGGGGCTTGGGGGTTGAGACCACATTCCATTCAGCCTAAAGTAACGACAGCAGATGGGACGTGGGTGTTGAAGAACCCTGAGAGGGAAGGAAGAGGGACAGAAAAGGAAGGAGACAAGGAGATGTGGGGATAAAGGGGAAAAGAAAGAAAGTGACAGAAAGAGGGTGAGAGGTGAGAAGGAGGAAAATCCAAAATAGTGAGTACTGGCTCTCTGGGGATTTAGAACATAAAATAAAACTAGCTCTGCCCATCAATGGATGAAAGGATAGAGAAGAGGGACAATGGGTGTAGATATACAATGGGATAGTACTCAGCCATAAAAAAGAATGAAATTTTGCCATTTGCAGCAACATGGATGGACTTGGAGGGCATTATGCTAAATGAAGTAAGTCAAACAGAGAAAGACAAAAACGTTATGATATCACTAATATGTGGGACCTAAAAAATACAACAAGCTAGTGAACAAAACAAAAAAGCAGCCGACTCACAGATGTAGAGAATAAACTAGTGGTCACCAGCGGGGAGAGGGAAGGGGTAGGGGATAAAAAAAAGGGTTATTATGGGATTATAGGAAATCATGTGTGTGAAACTTTTGAAAACTGTAAAGAACTACAGAATTTTAAAAACACATAAAATAAAATAAAGCCAGCTCTGAGACCCTTGAATACCTGATATAAATGCAATCACATTTCTTTCTGTTTGTCATCACATCATTTTGTGAAAATGGTTGGATTTTCACCAAATCTGAGAGCTGTGTTTGGGATGGTGGGGCTTAAATACATAGGTGGGTGGCATACACAAAATTGGGACACTGGGAGAGCCTGGAGGGCACCTCCAAGAGATGGACAGACCCCCCCCACTAGAGCAGGTGCAAAGAGGCCTGCTGAGAGGTTCATGGGAGAGGCGTGCCTGATGTGATCAGCCACGGTGGACGGAAAAAGCACCAGTGGTGTCACATGCAAATCCCAAATCTCAGGCTCAACAGCCAGCACCGATGTGTGACTAAGCTGCTCTGCCAGGCGCTCTGTCCAGTGCCCCCGGGTGAGATGCAGCAGGAGGTACACAGTGATGATCTGTAGTGCCCTTCAGCTGCTTGTGGATGAAGCTTAAGTCACCCAGCCAGGCCTTTTCTGGGAACCCTTTCTGGCCAGACACACAGTGTCCCCACCCAGGTAGCATCTCTAGAACATATCCAGTCTGCTCCAGCCTCTGGGGCTCGGACGAGCATCCCTCCCATTCAGCCATCCACGGTCCTATCTGCAGAGTAGTTGGGTGTACAGACTCTGAGACAGGCTGCCTTGGTTTGGGTCTCAGCTTTGTTGTGACCAGCTGTGTGACCTTGGGCAAATAATCTCCCTGAGCCTTGGTTTTCTCATCTGTAAAATGCGGATGATGATAACAAAATATCCATCTCAGAGGGCTGTTGGGAGAAGTCAGGGAGTTAATACATATGAAATGGTTAGAGCATACTGACACACATGAAGTAGGGAATTTCGTATAAGCATTTACTCTTAGCAGTACTGTCCTGCCAAGGCGTGGCTCCAATCCCCTCTCCAGCTAGGGCCAGTCCACTCCTGCATCCTCTATTGCCTCATTTCTAATACTAACAAACAAGTAAATTCACAGTCCTGTTTTCCACTGTGAGGTATGTGAAAGTAGGTGGACGTCTGAGTCATTTCTGCACCCCACACCCGAACAGTTCCAAGCACAGTAGCACTGCTGGGAGGGAATTCTGGAATCTTCAAATATAGTTTTTATTTGGTTTTCTTTCATTTCTCCTCCTCTTAAAATTTTTTAATATTTGCATTATGAAAGTAAAGCCAGCTCATTATAATAAATCACAGAATACAAACATGTGTTTGAATCTCTCCTTTCCCTGCCATATAACCACACTGATTCATACAGCTCCTCCATTATTTCTCCCTTCACTTATGCAGACGTATACCCACATACATTAGGACTTTGGCTTTGTTCTTACAATAAAGAGCTCAATACTCCACGTGTCATTCTAAGAGTCACTTTTGCATTTAACCGTGTATTGTGGACATATTTCCAAATCAATATATGTAGGTCTACCTATGAGATCCACAGTCCCTACCTCCATTCGAAATCCATTGTTTTGTTTTGTTTTGTTGTTTTGTAATTCATTTAGTGATAAAATCTGACCTGGAAGTCCTCTTCATAGTTTTTTAAATTTATTTTTAAAAATAAATTTATTTATTTGTTTTATTTATTTTTGCTGCGTTGGGTCTTCGTTGCTGTGCGTGGGCTTTCTCTAGTTGTGGCGAGCGGTGGCTTCTCTTGTTGTGGAGCACGGGCTCTAGGCACGTGGGCTTCAGTAGTTGCAGCGGGTGGGCTCAGTAGTTGTGGCACACGGGATCTAGAGTGCAGGCTCGGTAGTTGTGGCGCATGGGCTTAGTTGCTCCACGGCATATGGGATCTTCCTGGACGAGGGCTCGAACCTGTGTCCCCTGCATCAGCAGGCAGATTCTTAACCACTGCGCCACCAGGGAAGCCCTTCATAGTTTTATTTATTCTACTTAGGGTGAAAAGTCATGTTTTGCTACAGAAATATTTATATATTTGATTACGAGATGCTCTCCAAGCCTTGCTACATAGTATACAGTACTATGTATATAACATAATATACAGCATATATTTTAAAATATTATTATTATATGTTATGTTAGACACTATTTTCATATTATTATGATATATATTATTTAATACAAGTATATATTTAAGTCTGAAAATATCTGAGTTAAGAAACCATATCTGGCTCCAGTAATTTCAGATAAGAAATTGTGGACCTGTATTTGCAGAGTATTCCATATATGGTTATACCGTATTTTATTCAACAATTCTCCTATTACGGCACTCAGGTTGTTTCCAGTTTTGTTTGCTTAATTGTTTGTCTTGTTCTTATAAAATATGCAGCAGTAGTATTCTTGAACTTATCTTTACATATTGCTACTTTTATTTTGACCGGATAAATTCCCAGAAGTGGAAGCGTGTAGTTAAAGGGTATGCATTTTATGTTCCCAAAACTTACAATTTATGGTACTATAAACAGAATATGAATGTGTATTTCTCTGCACTTTTACTAGCACTCACTGTTATCAATAATTTTACTTATTGGCTATTATCAGATGATGAGAAATGTTATTTCAGTGCTGATGTGGCTGCATAGTTTTCATGTGACCAGTATCCCTGCAAACTGCCTATCTAGAATATTGGTCAATTTTCAGTCAGAGCTCCTTGACTATTCAATACATTTACCCTCTTCTCTGGTCCATCTACTGCAAATATCTTCTTCTAGATTATTGCTTTTCTTTAGACTTTATAGTATCTCTTCCATATGAAAGTTTAAAGAATTCAAACAATATATTATTTTTATAGTTTCTGAGTATTATTTTTCTTATAGCTTTCCAGTTTCCAGAAACCTATTCTACCCCCAAGATTTTACATATTCCTCAATATTTTCTTATAATACACATATATATAATTTATATTTTGTATCAATATTTAAATCTCCCAACCATATGGATTATACTTTTCTATATGGTATGATATAGTTTCTGATTTTATTTCTTCCGAATAGATAGCTATTTGTTTCAACATTTATTGAAAATTTCATCCTTTCCCAGTAACTTGTAATGTGACCTTCATTTTACATCAAGTCACACATATATGTGGATTTGCATATGGATTCTCTCTTCTGTTGTACTGACCTATTGTTTATTGCTGGACCAGAACTATACTCATTTCATTACAATAGATTTGTAGCCCATTGTAAAATTAGATGAGAGTGGTCACCCTCATGATTGTTTCTTTTCCATGTTTTCTTGGAAACATAGAAAAGAATATTTATTCTCAAATGTTTATTTTTGGAGATGAATTAGGAGATACTCCCATTAAGATTTTGATAGGAATTACACTAAGTTATGCATTCATGTGAGAAGTGTGGACATGTAATCCACCCAAGGTCATGCTCTGTCTTTCATTCAGCTTTATTCCTTCAGTGTATGTTTAGTGTTCTCTTCATTTAGACCTTGTAACTCCCTGGATAAATTTATTCCTAGATATTATATAGTTTTGGTCACTATTTTGAATGAAAATATTTTTCTTTTCTTTTTATACCTAGTTGTTTTTAGTACAATAAAAAGCTCTTAAGTTTTGCTTATTTATCTCCTATTTGGCTACTCTATTAATCATCTATAGTACAAGATATTATCTCCTAATATCCCATCTCCCCTTCTAGGTAGTAATAGAATTTTTAACTGAGTTCATGCTCACCCAGTTAAAGACTATATTTCCCAGACTCCCTTGCAGCTGGCTGTGGTCATGTGACAAGGTTCTGACCAATGGGATATGAACAGAATGATATTTGCAACTTTCAGGATAGTTCCTTAAAGGGAATGAGAATTCCCTCCTTCCCTCCACTACCCTCCAATTCTGTCACCTGTTATGTGGACTTGGGGGGTTATTTTGGGCCACACAGATGAGGAGCAACAAAGTAGAAGCAGCTTGGGTCACAGTAAATGTCACTGGAGGAGAGATTAGACTTTTACCAAAGAGAAAACTACTTCTGTTTCGTTAAAAAATTTTTGTGAGTCTTTGAAAAGCAATTATGTCTCTCTTAAATTTCACAACCCGCTATTAATTTTGATCATTTTTCTAGTGAGCCTTTTGGTGTTTCTAGGCATAGAAGCACATCATCTGCATACAATGATGGTGTCCTTTCCCTGGTTGAAGGGCTTAGAGCACTGTGGTTAAGAACACAGTCTTTAGAGTCAGATCGCTCAAGAACAAACAGCTGTGCTCCTGTGTGGGACATCTGCTGTTTGTGGCCACTCACATCCCCTTATCTCAGCAATTACTCATCCCTGCACATCTGGCTGTGGCATGGGGCATGTGACGCCAGCTGCAGCCAGCCAGGCTAACCTCACCCTTTGGCTCTAACAGTTGGCTCAGGGTTGGGCATATGAACCAATTGGGGCCAATGAAAACTGGGGAGATGATTTTCTAGGGATTCAGGAAATGAAGAGTTTTCTTTCTTTTTTTTCAGGAGCTACCTAAAGAGATATTCTCTGCCTTTGGCCAGTGTGATGTGGGGATATAACCACCCCCCTGACCCCCCAGGAACTGTAGAAGCCATTGGCTTCCACAAAGAAAGACAAGCTAAAGATGAAGCCTATCCTTGGAGAAGGTAGAGCTGCAAGGGTGGCAGAGAAATGGTGCCAAAGCCTGAGCGAATCCTGCCTGAAGCCACATTCCACTGGGCTTCAGTTATACAAGCTAAAAAAACCCCTTTATTGTTTAGGACTATTTGAGTTGGGCTTCCTGTTCTTTGCCACACACTGCTGGTGTCCTAATTGATGCAGACACTTACCATGAGATTTGGGCAGGTTATTCCACTCTATAAGCCTCTGATTCTTCTAATACTAATAAGTACCTTGTAGGGTAGTTGTAAGCATTAAACAGGGTGGATAGGGACTGAGAATGTGACCTTTGAGCAAAGACCCAAAGAAGAGAGGCAGCAAGCCATTGGACTTCTGGGGGAGGAGTGTGATGGCAGAGGGAATGGGCAGCACAAAGGCCCTGCAAGGGACCAGCGAGGGGGCCAGAGAGAGAAAGTGGGAAAGGGGCTCAGATGGCTTTTACTCCAAGTGAGAGGGTTTTGAGAAAGAGAGATACAATCCAACTCACTTTAGAATCACTTTGGCTTGTGTATGGATTGTAGGGGCAATAGTCAAAGCAGGGAAACTGATAAAGAGGGAGAAAAACAAGGTATCCCCCATCTATTTAAGCTGCTGTCGTTTAGGGTTGCATAACTGGTACATAATTGGTGCTGAAGCGCATTTAATCCTTAAGTACTCTTATCAGGGGGGTATGGCTACCCTGTTTTTTACAGAAGAGTAGCCTGAAGCTCCAGAGACCAGGGACTCATCCACGGTCAGCAGCTGATACGTGGGAAGCTGTTTGTCTCCAGCCTCTTCCGGGGCGGGCATTTCCCTCCGCCCCACGCTGCCCCCTTCAGAGCTGAGTCTCACAGCCCAGCCCTTACTTCCTTCCGGCCCTCTGGGGTGGAGGATCTGGGGCAGCTCTGAAGCCGACCAGTCTACAGGGAATTCACGTCCAACAGGAGCGCCAGACAGCAGAATTCCACTTCTGGTTTCTGTACCGCGTGAGTTGATGAGCTGTAACTTCCCGGTGTGTCTCCTTTAACAGTTGAGTCAAGATGTGGGAAAGTGAAAATTAGTGCCATATGAGGTCTCCGAGTTCCTTCTAAGGAGGATGGAAATTTACTACAAAATGTGCAAATATGAACTGACTTTTCAGCTATTTGTTTTCTGTAAATTAAAAACATTCAAAATTCAGGGAGAGAAGGAGCCCAGGATACTGTGTGAGATCTGTTAGTACAAGTTTTAATGAGAGAATCAATAATCAATAATCATCCTCCCAGCCCTGTTTATGAATCCTGAACTCCAGCCCTGCTTCTCTCCTTTCTCTGAACTCATGGAAATTCATCACACCTCAAGACTCTGACACCATTTGGAATGCTTTTTCCTCCCCTCTGCCTCGCAGATTTCCATTCATTCTTCAAAACCTGGCTGGAGAGTTATATGACTGCTGGATGCACATCTAGCCTTTGCTTGCTTGCTTCCACTAACAGGAGACTCACTACCATGAGGGGTGTGTGTGTCTTAGTTGGCTTGGGCTGCTAAAACAGATTACCACAGACTGAGTGGTGTAAACAGCAAGCATTTATTCTTCACAGTCCTGGAAGCCGGAAGTCCAAGATCAGGGTGCCAGCATGGTAGGGTTCTTGGTAAAGGTCTTCTTCCTAGTTTACATGACAGCTTTCTTGCTGTATCCTCACATGGTGGAGAGAGAGAGAGCTCTGGTCCCTTCATCCCCTTATAGGGCGCAAATCCCATCATGGGGGCTCCAACCCTATGACTTCTTCCAAACCCAATTACTTCCTAAAGGCCTCAACTCCAAGTACCATCACACTGGGGGTTAAGGCTTCAACATGAATTTTGGTGGAGACACATTTAATCCATGGCAGACTGACTAGTTTAGGTTTCTCCTCTGGGCCCCGACCTGTACCTCCACAGTCCCCTCCATTGTCATTCCCATGCTAGCATTCACCATGTTGTATCTGTCACTTTGTCCATCTCCTTGAGGCCAGGAATCCTCCCTCATTCATTTCTATGTCCCCAGTACCTTAGCACTGGCCTGACCTGGAAAAGGTACTTATCAAGTGTTTGTTGACTGGCTGATCGACTGACCAAACAAAAGACTGAATGAAGGAAATATGGTAGGCAATCCTATCACCTTTCTTCATTCTTTACTTCTTAAGGCTATCATGGTATTTACAGGAGTTGACAACACTCCATTTCAATTTTTGACTTCTAAAACTGTAGCAACGTCACTTTTTCAGCTGGACCTCAGCTGATGGGACTCAGCCACCCTCTCCACGGTTTTTGTAATCACTGGTGCCGGTGTCAGGATTGGCACCACGAGGACCTGTAACTTGGGCTATTTTCCGAGTACAAAAGTACTTGACATCCATGTGACTTGGAAAAATTCTCACTCATTTCTTCATTCACTTAGCAATCATTTAATGAGCACCTCCTACCTGTGCATATGGGTGGAGGGGGCTTGGAACTGCAGACACTAAGGATGTGCCAGTTACCTGTGTCATGGAACTGGGGGATGGGATGATGGAGATTACACGGGGCTAAAGTCCCATCCACAGTCCCCTCATTGCGGTATAACTGGCAATGCAGAGAATCTTCTCAGTATTACCAGTAACAGGGACTCCTACTTCGAAGACTGATTCCTGCATCTTCCCTGTATATTCCAGGAGAAAACATCCAAAGCCTTCCTGAATTTTGCTGACTTTTCATCTGTTTCATCTGCAGCTACATTGCACAAGTGTCTATTCCTGCTCCACCATGCCACCCCCCTTCCCTTCTCCCCTCTCAGCCCCTGTAATGAAATAACCCCAAACCCGCGTGGGTATTTACCAAATGAGTGAGGGCAGTGCAGTGCTCTCACTGGGACCGACAAGGCCACAATCCAGGAAAAGATGGGGTCTGCTTGGGACGGGATAGTCAACAGAACGTCAGGCTTTGTTTCCTGCAGAGTGAGTTCTCTCTGGATCTATCCTCGGGAAGCCAAGACTGGATTCGTGGCTGTGAATTCCTGGGAGTGAGTGCTAAGGTAGTGCCCACCAGAGGGCACTAGATTGGGAGTTAGGCTGACAGGGGGTCCATATGTAAGAGATGATCTCCTCCCACATTATTTTCTGCCTTGTTTCCCTGGAATTTGGAGTAAAGCCTCGTGGGAACATCTATCCCCACCTTAGCTGGTTTACAGGGTCTACATCATGCCTAAGCCAGAGGTCACAGTGGTGCTGCTGAAAAGACACAGCTGGATGCCCAAGAGGACGAGAACCTTGCTGTAGACTCAACTGCCCCGCCCATGACAGGCTCACATGCTCACTGCTAATAATATCTGTACTTCCAAGATGTCAGTGTGATGCTACCCTGGCTGTGATACTTCCCTCAGGATCACACATCCTGGGCACTGTTTCCTGTTGCCTTCACGGAGATGACAGTGAATGTACTGCAGGACAGTGGCAGAAAGAGAGAGGGGGTGAGGAGAGGGAAGAGGAAGGAAGGAAGGAAGAAGAAAAGAAAGAAAGAAAGAAACCAAATCAAATTCCAAGGCACCAGCTTATCCAGTCTTCATTTGGCTTTACCTCAACCAAAGATTGACTCTGTTTCGGGGCACACCTTTGCCTAACGTAGAATGAATGACCCTCTGATTTTCTTCTGTTCTATTTGATTTGACCTCCTCCCCTATCTTGGACATGGGATGGGAAAGAAGGACTTTCAAAACAATCTGTGTGGGACTTCCCTGGTTGTCCAGTGTCCCCCTTCCAATGCAGGGGATGCTGGTTCGATCCCTGGTCAGGGAACTAAGATCCTACAGGCCGCAGGGCAACTAAGCCCGCGCGCGCCTCAACTACTGAACTCGCGGGCCTCAACTAGAGAGCCCGTGTGCTGCAAACCACAGGGTCCACGTGCTCTGGACCCCGCGCACCACAGCTGCAGAGCCCACACACCCTGGAGCCTGTGCACCACAACTAGAGAAGAGAAAACCCGCATGCCACAACCAGAGAGAAGCCCGCACACCGCAATGAAGATCCTGCGTGCCGCAACTAAGACCGACGCAGCCAAAACTAAGTAAAATAAATAAATAATAAATAAATCAATCTTCAAAAAACCTAAAAAATCTGTGTGCTCCCTGCTCCCCCTGTGCGGGGCTGAACAAGCAATAGCAGGGTACAAGAAATGCAACACGTGTGGGATTTCTTGAGCTCCTAGGCTGAGATTTGGGGGAACTCCCACCCAAGACGCGTTTCAACGCCTTCCCCCGGGATATATTGTGATCTCGTAAAACCTGCCCAGCCTTCACACCCTATTTGATATGATGCTGCTTGGAAACCGTCTCCCCCAAGGCTTTTGAGAGGGCTCAACAGTTCTGAGTTTCTTTCCCCTTTTCTCTACTTCTGTGGCTTTTAATGTTAAGTCACGAGATTTTGGGTTAATTAGTTACTACAGCATAGCCATGGCTCCCTGATCAATCATTTCCCTTCCACGTCTCTGTGTTGGCATGTAATTTTATGCAATCATACTAATCACAGTGAATTAGGTTTACAGGGAGGTTTTTATAAACTTTCTCAGCCATGATTTGCTCTTTGCAATGACTGAGAGGCACGGGGATAGAGACTATATTTTGATACCTAGCATCCTTTTCCACTCCATTCTTTCCTGCCTCCTGTATTATAAGGACCAGAAAGAGAGAAAAACCACATGTCCTGACCCTCTTGCAGCTAGGGTTCTGGACAAGATTTAGCTTCTGCCTTTCAAATGCACTCAGGCAAGGTTTGGAAGCAGAAAGGAAGCAGAAGGAGAATGCCATTTGAAGTCTGGAGTTACACCGTCTCAAGTCAAAGAAGTATGCGTGTCTCCAAACCAGAAGCTGGCAGACAGACATGACACACACCCTTCCCTGTCACCTTCAGAGGGAGCACAGCCCTGCGGACACCTTGACCTCGGGTTCCTAGTCTCCAGGACTGAGAGACAATACATCTCTGCTGTTTATTGCCTCTCAATCTGTGGGACTTTGTTCCAGCACCCCTAGGAAACTAATACAGGGGGCTATTTACTGGGGGTCCTCAGAGATTCCTGCTCTGGGTCTTCAGGACTTTAAGACATCACACTGTGCTAGACACTTCCATTCCCAGCAGTCTTCAGAAAGAATCTCATTACAAACCTCCCAAGGACTCCAGGCTAGCTTTAAGCCACACTCCTAAGCTTTATCCTTAAACTCGTCTAGAATAATGACACGCACTGTTGGCCCCTCTGATTTAGCAGAAACACCTCTGCCCACCCCCCCAATTTGCCTGGGTGGCTTTTCCCACTTCCATCTCAGCTGCTCCAACCCCTGCATCTGAGGTTTCAGAATCAACACGCGCCTGATTTGTTAATTTCCTGGAGTCTCGTGAGGGGGATGTCACAGCACATACAGTGTTTTGACAAGTGATAAGGGGGTGTTGCTGCTGGCCACTGCCGTTTTGGGGAACACTTGCCGACAAATATGTCAGCAACAGATGGAGAGGAAATTCTTTGAAATAAGTCCAGTGAATGAGTGCTCTGAAATAGAGCCCGTTAATAGAAAATTAGAAGTGAAGTCCGCAGATTAGGAGACAATCGCCATTGAAAAGATAGTTTGTTATTCACAGTTCCTAAGAGGACGGGTCACATCACACCATGTGGGTCCCCCCAGGGAAGTACTAGCGTTAGTCATGAGACAGAGGGAGAAGGGAAGAAATGTGGCCAAGAGCCTTTCTGGTGGTTTCTGTGGGAAGGAACAGGCAAGGCAGGGCAAGCAGGCTTAGGACTGGCTAGTCTGAATGATTTCAGGGGTTCTGGGGCACAGGAGCTGTCCCTGGCTGTCTGGATCCTGGCACTGGGGTGTTTAGGGATACAGTGAGGAAACAGATTCACTCTGCTGGCATGGCTGCTGTGTCATCTGTTACTAAACGTCCAGGTGAGGTTTCTGATCCCCAAGCGCCCATCCCGAGGTCCCTGAGAAAAGAAGGAGTTCTACGCATCACAGCCTGCTGTCCTCTGGCCAGTGGAGCTTTCTCCTTTGCCCTCTGGAATGCTCTGCTCCCAAATGCTCTGGTGCCCACACTCTGGAGGGAGGATCCAGAAAACCTTCCCTCCCCCTCCCCCTCCCCCTCCCCCAGCGTCACTGCCCTTCTGCTCCGGCACAGCCTCACCCCTGCCCCTCCCAGCACTGACCCTGCTGGGTCAGAATCACCTGTTTACTTTTCTGTCCCTCCCTCAGCCCTGGCTACACCTTAAAGCTACCACCTGGTAGCTTTAACCCCACGTTCACCCCCACACACACTCCGCCCAGCACTTTCTCCTGCGAGATGAGTCAAGTGAGTGCCTCTGCGGGCGGGACCTTGGCATCGGCACCTTTTACGGTTCCTGGGTGACATGAAGCCGTGGCTGAGAAGCGCCACCCTAGACCACGATGTCCTCGGCCACAGGGGGTCTGTGTCCTTGGGTCGCCTGTCACAACACCTGGCTTATGGCAGGTCTGCAAAAGTGAAGGAATTACTTCTTGCATACAGAAGAGGACAGAGCTACAGTTGTCCCTCAGTATCTGCAGGGGATTGGTTCCAGGACCCCCACTGATACCCAAATCTTTGGATGCTCAAGTCCCGCGTATAAAATGGTGTACAATTTACATATAACCTGGGCACACCCTTCCATATACTTTTTTACTTATCAATACCTCGTACAATGTAAATGCTATGTAAATAGTTGTAAGTACAATGCGTATGTTATGTAAATAGTTGTCAGCTAGCAGCAAATTCAAGGTTTGCTTTTTGGAACTTTCCGGAGTTGTTTTCCTGAATGTTTGCCATCTGAGGTTGGTTCAATTTGAGAATGTGAAACCTCAGATAAGAAAGCTGACAGTATATGGTCAGTACATTTTGACCAAGGGTCCTCAGTAGACACTCAGGGCAAAACGCAGGCAACTGCCCTTCTGTCTCTGACTCCCGGCTCTTTGCTCATTTGGGGGAAAGTCAAGCTCCCACGTGTTAAAGACCAGCCCCCCACCTGCCCATCTGCTGGATGACTGTATTAATCTCCACAGTTCCTCCTCCTCTGTATCCTTCCTTTCGCCGTGTCATTTGGCAGAGCTCAACCCCGACCCGGTGGGGTCTTGTGAGTTGCTTTGCCCACTGGGATGGCAGCAAATGTGATGCAGGTGGTGGCTTAAGTGACTGGGCTTTCCCTGCCTCTGTTTCTGCTATGGCCACGTGAGGTCACACAGGGCTGGCCTGCCAGAAGGTGAGCCATGAGGAGCTGGGCCGAGTTGCCCAGTCAATGAGCCAAGGTCACGGTGTACCAGCTGGCAGCCAGGCGACCCCCAGACATGGGAGTGAGCACAGCCAATGTCACCGTAGCTGCCTGGCTGACCCTGCAGGACCTCAGTCTTAGGAGCAAGCCCTGCCTACAAGAGCGTAACCCCACAGGCCTGTGAGCTAACTGGATGCTTCTTGTTTATGCCATTAAATTCATGTGGTTATTCATCACCCAGCATTATTGTACCAACAGAAAATTAATGCAATCCCTTCCCTTCCCTCTACAGTTTTAAATTCCCCATTTCCTAGAGCACTTTGCCCTCAGCCCTAAAGCACTCTCAACTCTTCCTCTCACACTCACACTGATGCTACATTCTCCTTCAACTTCATTTTACCTCCAGGTACGGTCTCCCTCTGCTTTTGCTGCTAGCCAAGAGACCCCAAATCTCAGAGTAGAATTAGCGCCCATTCTAGGAGATAAAACCAGCCTGAAAGATCAGGAAGCAGAGCAGACACCGGGGGAGCAGAGACGCTTCTGTGAGAGCCTTGGATTTTGTATAACCAGCAGATCTTGAACATTTTGAATAAAATATGAATGCATTTATTTAATTATGCTTATGACTCACTGTAAACACAGCAACCAACTTGTTCTCTGAGAAAACACTTAATGAGATCAATCAGCAAACTCTTTAAATAGAAATAGTTATCTGTTTTGTAAGCTGTTTTTTTTTTTAAATGCATTTAACAACAGGGTAAGGAGATCTAATGTACAGCATGGTGACAGTAGTTAATAATACTGTGGTGTGTGGTTGAAATTTGCTAAGAGGGTAGACCTTAAATGTTCTCACCACTCACACAATAAGAACGTAACCTTAAGAGGTGCTGGATACGTTCATTACCTTGTGTTGTTAATTTCACAATGTATATGTGTATTAAATCATCATGTTGTACACCTTTAAAAAATCACATTGTACAACCTAAACATATACAGTTTTTATTTGCCAATCACACCTCAATAAAGCTGGAGGGGGAAAAAAGGCAACAATGACTAAGTAAGAAAAAAAGAAAGAAAAGCTGATGAGCATCTATCTCCTGTCATAAATCAGGGGAAGGAAAAACATAGCCACAGTCTCCTCTCTTGTCTTCTCTCCTAGGGGAGAAGATTTGTGTCTTTTGAGAATCCTCTGCTCCTGATTTTCCTTCTGCACTGCCCAAAAAGGCACTCACTGGATGCTAAAGCTGATGGAGGGGAGGGCATCAGCCATTCACATCTTAGTACGAAATAGTGTTCAGTGCTCTGTCTCGACAGCAAGCTTGATGAAAAAGGAGCTTAGAGAAGAGACAGGAGGGTTCGAATCCTTGGGGAGTGTGTGGGATGCTGCAAAGCCAGAGGGCAGGGTCAGGACACTGTGTAAGGCATGCGGGAGGTGGGGAAGGATGGGGAGATCTGGGAGGAAAGTGGGAAAGGGCTGAGGGGGAGAGGTGAGGACGAGCACAGAAGGGGAGGTAGGAAGGGATGGACGGAGGTCCAGGAGCCCAGGAACGAGGGAACCTGGAGAAGGCTGTGTGAGCTCTGACCCGAGGCTGTAGCATCGGGCAGGAACTACGGCGTCAGGCAGGCCCTGGTTAACCCCACAGGCTTGCTGAGTCTCATTTCATCCTAGAGGAAACGGCTGAATTATTCCTACTGCTTGGCGTTCCTGCCTTGATTTTGCTTCTGGAAAGCTGCCCAGGGCCTGAAAGGTCTTTGTCCAAAAGTCTCTCTCAAGTCTCTAGGCTGGGGCCGTGAGGATCCCAGCCAGAACCCTGCCCTCCACACCCCTGGTTTCCAGGACAGCCCTGCCAGGGGTCCTGCGTCACCCAGCCTGTGCCTCTTCTCCTTCCACCTCACCTGCTTCTGTGATCTGAGCAGAGAAGGGACAGGAGAGGGTGAGAGCTATAAGCTAATACAAGCCCTCCCGAGCACCTTTATGTCCTGGTGCTGGGACAGTGGCTCATCCTCCCCATCTTGTCTTAGACCTCTGCCACCCTGCAAGGCGGTATTACTTGTTTTGCAACTTGCCTGAAGACACACAGCTAGTTGGGGGACCAGCTGAGACCCAGGTCTGGGGTTCCTGCCTTCAGATACAAACTGGGGACCTTGATTTGCAGCCGCAGCTCTGCTCAGTTTCCCCCTGGCAACCTAAGGTCATCCTTGACCTTCCATTTGGGAGCATAGGGATTTCACCTCTCTGCCCCAAAGCACTTGGGCTGGTTTCAGCCTCTGGCGGGAGACTGGAGCCCAGATCCACCACTCCCACTCTGTCTCCCAGTACCAAGGGGCTTATACAACGAGGCAGGATTCCCTGAGACACACTGGTGACACACACACAAGTCCTAGAGGGGCTTCGGGTTAGAGCTACAGCCTCAGCCTGCGGGAGGGAGTAGGGGAAGTAGGTCAGAGGAGCCGTGTAGATGAGGCGGCAGACTCGTCCCTGAAAGATTCAGCAGCACAGCAGAAAATTCCCCGTCTGCTCACTCCAGCCCACAGCCCCGAAAGCCCTTGGGAGACGAGTTCCTGAAGCAACATCGGGGAATTTAGTCTCCAAGACTGCCATGATGGTTGGCTGCAAAGCTGCCTTTGGCGTGGACTGCAGTAGACTGTCAGTCATTGCTGGGCTGTGCCCTGGACTTGTCCTGACTTGACTGGGCACCACATCCCTGGGACTGACTCAGAACACAGAGGCCCAGGTTCTCTAAAGAGGACTGGGTCCGGCCTCTGATGCTTACCAAGTCCCCCAGGGGATTCTGATAAGACCAGAGTTGGAGAGCCGCTGACATGGAGCCTTCTCCATGGACCTGCAGTGTCAGCCTCAACTGGGAGCTGTTATAAATGCAGAATCCCAGGTCCACCTCACTCCACTGAATCAGTTTAAGAAGATGCACACACTCCGTACACACATAAAAGCTTGAGGAGCCTGGATGAGGGAAGGCTTAGAGGATTACTGATTACTGATTTCTAGCTTGCCAAGCACACCCTATCGCATTTGATCCCCATGACAATCTGGAAGGTGGGTATCATCTTCCCCATTTTACTGAAGATGACATTGAGGCTTAGAGAGGTGAGTGACATTTCTGAAGCCCCGGGTTCACAGGTCGGAGAGCAGGGCTGGGAGGCTCAGAGCTTTCCAACCTTGTATCCCATTCCCATTTCTGCTCTGTTGTCCTCACACCAGGACGTGAATGGTGATGTCTTTAGATATGAAACCATCAAATACCTTGGACTTAACTCACCGCAGCAGGACACAGACCAGAAATTTACACAGCTGTTCATTCACCAGGATTGAAACAAAAGAAGGCTTTCTAGTCAACCCTAAAATCCAACTCACCAGGACCAGGACCAAATTCCCAGAGCCTCAAAGTTCCCACTGAAACAGTCTCTAGAAAGCGTTCGTAACAGGCTTACCGTGTTCATCCAGCAGTATGTTGTCTGGCTTGATGTCTCTGTAAGAGAAAACAAAGAAGCTGAAAATGTGATTTCTGGAGCCTACGGAGGAGCACGTGACAAACATGACAACTGGGGATAAATGCCTGACAACACCTAGAGTGCTTGTCTCCTCCCCGGCATGAGGGCTCAGACAGGGAGCAGAAGAATGATTGTTATGATAGTGGAGCCCCGTGTTCTTGCTTCCTTCCCTTTTCTTTTCCTGGAACTGCAAGTGGATTATTGTGTGAATATTTTTCTCCTCAATATTCTTAATGATTTTTTGCCTCTTGAGGCCCAGGAATGACTGCTCACTGAGCACAGGGTCTCTACTGGTGAGTACAGACACTTACCCTTCCTGATGGAATTTAGCCCTCCCACCTTGCTAGGTACTAAACCTCCCAGGTGTAATGGTCTCTGCTCTATAGACCTGGGAACTGAGGCTCTGGGAGGTTCAGTAACTTGTCCTCGTCATCCTCGTCCACAGCCTCTGCCAGTTTTTGTACAATCTCAGAAGATTTGACATTTATTATAAAGAAGTGAATGGGGCTTGAATTTCTAAAATCTGTGATTTTTACATGGAGCTCTGGAAAGTGTATGCACGTTCATGATGACTAAATCAGGGTTGAAGATGTCAATTCAGTTTCTTAAAAGATCACACCCAGCAATCAGCTGGTTTTTGTATAGTCTGTGAGCTAAGAAGGGCTTTTATACTTTTAAAAGATTGTAAAAAACAAAACAAGACACACACACACACATGCACAAAGCAAAAATGAAAAGAAATGTACAACACAGACTGATGTGACCCTCAAAGCCTAAAATATTTATTATCTGGTCCTTCAGAAGTTTGCTGATCCCTTTTGCACACAGCGGGCCATGTGCAGCGAAATCTCGGCTGGGGAGTTTCTGGAAAATTCTGCTCTATGTCATCATTATAGCAAAGGGCTCCCAACTCCAAGCTGTGCATTTCAAAGGCAGGGGTTTTGCCTTCTTCACTTCTGCACCCCTAGCATGGCGTCTGTCACCAGCAGACACAGTCAAAGAAAAACCAGGACAGTAGTTAAAGCAGTAAAGACAGATTTTATTCAGTTGCAATCACCAAAGGGGAAAAGACACCTCAGCATAGAACTGGGCCCAATTCTGAACACAAGGGGATTTGTAGCCGAGGAGCAGGTGGGGATCGGCGGATGGAAAGTTACTAAGAGGAGACATCAGAGGTGAGAGGGGTTCAGGATTCCTGCTGATGGCAGGCCAGGGGGATCAAACCACCCGGGGGATGAGCAACCTGATCAGAAGATGATCAGGTCGGGAGGATGGGGGATTCTGGCTAAACCAACTTAGCAGGTCCTTGCTAAGACCGGACGATGCAGAGACAACGCAGAAGTACAAAAGACAAGGTTGGGTTTCAGAAGAACTCATCAGAAGACCCTGAGTGGAGTTTTAGGGGGAAAAGAACCTTTGTCAACACACAGGAAACACGGAAGAATGAATGTGAGAGAAACACAGCCTTGGAGAAACTCAGTGGACAGCTTCAGCTCTGATTTACCCATCATTAACATGCATACACTTTCCAAAGCTTTGTATTAAAGCCATGGGTTTTAGAAATGCAAGCCCCACTCACTCATTTAGAGTAAATGTCAAATCTTTTGAGACTAATGACAGCTTTCTTCAAAATAAAAAGCAATTGCCCCTGAGTTTATCAAATAGCAATTCTACCTGAAAACACACCATGGTTATTTGTAACAATATGAGGTAATGCCTACGGCTTTGGGGGAGAAAGATACACTCATACCATAGCTTTAAATTTTCATTTGCATTGTGACTTGTGAATACTGATGAGCATTAAGCCAATGGAACCCCAGCTGCCAAGTTCACAGCCACAGGTCCCTGGTGAACAGAGATTGGTCGTTAGGGCAGTCCCCAGGGGGAGGATGAACTAGAGAGCTCACACAGTTAAAACAAAAGATGGAAGACCTGGAGTCAAGTATTTGTGGCTCAAATCAGCAAACACTTGGCCCCTGTCTAGGGCCTCTCCCAGGAGGGTTTCTCCAGAAAAGGTGAGAGAAGGGAAAATAAATACTTGTCAAGAATGAAAACACAGCAGCAAATATTCAAGAGCATTTCTTTCCTGTTGCGGAGCACAGGCTCCGGGCGCGCAGGCTCAGCGGCCATGGCTCACAGGCCCAGCCACTCCGCGGCATGTGGGATCCTCCCGGACCGGGGCACGAACCCGCGTCCCCTGCATCAGCAGGTGGACTCTCAACCACTGCGCCACCAGGGAAGCCCAAGAGCATCCTTTCTTTAAGGTGTCACTAGAACTGCGATGACCTTGTTTGGGGTGTGCGGATTTCAGAGGAGCTGGCCGTGGACCAAGACCATGAGCCCCAAAGGCCTGCAAGGTCCTTGGCCTGAGCTGCCGCCTCCGCTGATGCTGAAATTGCCCTGTTTTGGGGTTTTCTGCCCACCCCGCTCCTTTTCTGCCGCCTTCATCCCTCACTCCCTCCTCTGACTTCTCCCTTTTCCTTCCAGGGCATTCCCGGGATAGCCCTCAAATGCTTCCTCCTGGCAGGTCTGGGCAGAGAGCTGGGGACACAGTCCCTTCCCTCTGGAAGCTCAGAATCAGTGGGAGAGGGAGACACGCAGGTGGGGTGGCACAGAAGCCACGGTGCAGGGAGTCTGCTCTGGAGCCTGGGGGAGATGGAACTGGGGCAGCTGGAGAGGGAACGGCCGGCCAGGGAATCACACGGACCAGTGGGGACCAGGGTGTCATAGCCAAGAAAAGATGGGGCAGTGGTGGCCGACCTAAGGAGAGGTGACCTTGTGTAGTAGGGTGAAGAGTGTCCCCCCAGAATTCACGTCTACTTAGGACCCCAGAAAGTGATATTATTTTGAAACAGGGCCTTTGCAGGTTCAAGGAAAGATGAAATCATCCTGGGTTTGGGGGGTCCTAATGCCTGCCGTCTTAGAAAAGAGATGGAGGTTTGGACACAGACACAAAGCAGAGAAGAGGCCATGTCAAGACAGGGGCAGAGACCACAAGGCAAGGAGAACCAGGACCCCCCAGAAGCTGCAAGAGGAAGGAAAGGATTCTCCCCCGGAGCCTCTGGAGAAGGCTGACCCCACTGGCACCTTAATTCCAGTCCTGGCCAGAACCGTGAGGTCACAAATTTGCGTTTTTTTTAAGCCACCAATTCTGTGATAATTTGCTGTAGCAGCGCACAGGAGGCTACACATCTGGCAGAGCAGAAAGAGAGCTAATGAAGGAAGTGGGTACATGTCAAGTGGCAGCCGGCTTCCCCCACTGACCTCGGTGTGACCTTGGATAGACCCACCATCCATCAGAGCCCACATTCTGAAAGGCCTCCGTTCATGGTCTCTCATATCATGAGGACCAAACAGGGGCACAGATATCAGTGGCTTGGTAAACTAGACCCCATGGCTCCAAGGAAAGAGGGTGTCCTGCCCAGGCAAATCCTGCTTGGGAGCAGACTGTCTGACACCCCGGTGCCTCTCCTGCTATCGGGGTGACCTCCTTGTGCCTCGGCTTCCTTTGTGGTGTGGACTAAATGTCTGACACATGCCTCTGTGTCAGCTCTTAGCACGGAGGGGAGTCAATGGTCCTCAAGCATCTTGGGGGCGTCCTTTCCATGGTCACTGGGGCTGCAACAGTGAACAAGGCAGATCCAGCAAATGGAACTCGCTTCTAGGAGGCTGACAGGGGTGAATAAGTGACACGACCCCAAGTTGAGACAAGTGCTCTGAAGAGAACAAATCAGGGTCTAGAAAAGAGACCTGCTTTTGGTAGGTGGCCAGGGAAGGACTTTCAGAAGACGTGACATCAGGTTGACATGTGAATGACAAGAAACAGTCAGTTAGATGCAACCTGGGAGCAAGCTCTCATCTTGCAGGTGAGTCCACGGAAAGCTGGGAGGGTGAATGGTTTAACCTGTGACATCTGTCCAGCCTAGGGAACAGGACAAAGGTGGTGGGGTCATTCCCATGATTACAGGCTATCAGACTGAGTCTTGGAGGCCTGGAGCGGGAGTGGCCACATGGCAGGGACCTGCGGGCACCTCTAGGAGCTGAGCGCCAGCAAGGAAACAGGGGGACTTCATTCCTGTAGCCACAAGGGACTGAATTCTGCCAACAACCAGGAGAGCCTGGGAAAGATCCAGAAAGATACAGAAAGGAGTGCAGCCCAGTGGACACCGGGGTCGAAGCTTTGTGACACCCTGAGCAGAAGAGCCAGCTAAGCTGTGGCCAGACTCCTGACCTGTGGAAACTCTGAGGAAATACATAGATACAAGTTTGTGTTTGTTTTAAGCTGCTCATTTAGTGGAAATCTGTTCCGCAGCGACAGAAAACTGTTATGATAGCTGTATGGTCTTGGGTAACGTACTCTGAGCCACACTCTCCTCATCTGGAAAATGGGAATGACGGTCCCTATTGACAGTTGCTGGGCGTATACACGGAGGTGCTATCACACAAGGCTTAGCAGGGCTCCCAGTGCGTGAGAAGTGCTGAAATAAATAACGATGAGGGTCCTATCTCTGCTCTTTAAAAGGAGCTAGGGAGCCCTCAGGGGTGGATTCTTGAACTTTTAGCAAAGTGAATTAGATCTCTTTCAGAGGAGACTCACCAGGCAGACTCCTGCAAAGCCTCACGTAGGAGACGGGAGGCTGATTCATTCGGGATTTAATAAGAATAACATTTTATGGGCAAAGCATCTTATCAGAGCCTCTAGGTTAGTGGGTTCCAGGACCATTTCCTCCGGTTCCACTTTTCACATTGATCATATCTCAGCCCAAGCACGTCATCCTGCTGAAAATGGGCCTGTGTGTTCAGAAAGGGCATTAGAAGCATTGCGAGGATGGGCAAGTCTGCGACAATGTTTTCCGAGGACAGGCCCATAATTTCAGAGCTGGGCAAAATGATACTTTGATAGAAAGTGTGCATGCGAGGCTATAAAACCTGGTTCTGCTTTTGAATTATCCCCTAACCCCCAAATAAAACAAAGCATAAAATGTCAGTTGGGCTATTTAAAAAAAAAAAAAAAAAGGGAGGGGGCTTCCCTGGTGGCGCAGTGGTTGAGAGTCCGCCCGCCAATGCAGGGGACATGGGTTTGTGCCCCGGTCCGGGAGGATCCCACATGCCGCGGAGCTGCTGGGCCCGTGAGCCATGGCCGCTGAGCCTGTGCGTCCGGAGCCTGTGCTCCGCAGCGGGAGAGGCCACAACAGTGAGAGGCCCGCGTACCGCAAAAAAAAAAAAAAAAAAAAAAAAAAAAAAAAACCTGGTGGGAAAAGAGTCGCATCTGTGAAATGAAATTCTGTGGGTATTTTACCCCTAGAGAAAGAAGATGCTGTTGACATCACAGAAGTGATGCAGGAGGAGGTGGACACACAGCGGTCCCATTCCAGTCCCGACTTTGCTGGCCCTGAGGTCCTGGCACAATGCCCAGGGCGAGCCTCAGTTTCCTCAGCTGTAAACTGGAAAACAACACATACTCCACGCACTTACGGTGAGGATTTGTTTGTTTTAGTCGTTCTTTTTGCCCATTGTTAAAGCACCTAAACCTACATCCTATCTAGTACAGCAGCTTATCTTTATCGTGTTCTGAAATGCAAATTCGATAGTTTCAGTCTTGTCATCCAGAAACTTCTGTAGTTCCTCACTGCTGTCCAAGGAGTTACATGTAAGGCATTACAGGCAGGACTGGGGACAGGAGGAAGGATGGCCAGCTCTGAGGCTGGAGAAGACGGGTCGTGCCGGAGTGGTGGGTTAGAGGTTGATGGGTAGAGGGAGATGGGTTTAAACAGGTGGGTTGAGACCACTTATGAGGGGCTTTATTTGATTATGGAGCCAACTTCAGGTTGTTAGACTTAGGAGGCAATACCTGGGATTTTCCTCCAGGCTGGCTGGGTACTAGATGATTCTGTTTGATGTAGGTGGGGTTTTATGAGAGCAGCCAGCCAAGGGCCAGGCCTGTAGGATGCACACCTGTTGTTAGTAACAGAAGGAGCAAAGACATTTCACTCTTGGGGATGAGCTACCAGAACGGGCACTGGGGAGGGAGGCTGGATGCAGTGACAGAGCCAGGGTTGAATGGGTGGGATTCACCTTGGCCGTGGACCTCTGTGGCCAGCTGGTACCCATCCAGCAGCAAGCCGATGGGGGGCAGGAGGCTGATGAACTTGGTTCTCACGTTTTGGAATCTCTCACCATATTGGTGTGGACTGTCCGTCCAGAAACTGGGTACTGATTCTGAAACCGCATATTGTTGCTACTGGTTAGGTTTCACTCCTTTCTCCTGTCTCTCTCCTGCCTCCTGTGGAGGGCAGGGACCATGTACGGCCCCCAGCCCCCAACACGCTGCCTCCACATTGTCAGAAGTCCTGATGCGACTCACAGCTGCACTTCCTGGAGAGCCTCCTGTGAGCTGGGCATCACGTGGGCAGGTCACATGGGTTTCACAAGGAGTGTGGCTTCTCGGATCAGGGGCTGTGGCATCACCTTCTGTGTCACCCCGCTCAATTCTGACACAACTCTAGAGGCAGGTATCACTCACTACTCCTATTTTATTGATGAAGAAAGAAGTATATACAGAGGGTCAAAGGTCACATGTCAGCAGACAAGACCCATTCTCAACTTGCCTCTAGATCAATGTTCTCTACCTGGGGGAAATACTCAAGAAAAAAATGAATCTCGTAATTCCAGGAGCATGGCTATAATACCTATGATATTGGTCAGCAAAATTATGTTACTTGGATTTCAGGATATGTTTCTTTATTACAACACCCACATACAAGGTTGTATTTCTTTTTTAATATGACCCGAAGGGCTTTACAAAACATACATCCGTCCCTTCTTACACAAATTCCCTTAATTGCCCTCTGGTACCCACAGTGCTGGTGGCCGGTGTCTGGGATTCCATATTCTAACATAATCTCAAAAATAGGAAGTGAATGCTGAGATGTGGCTGTCAACTTTGAAAACCATCAAGGGCATCAAAGCAAACTAGCAACCACTACTACTGTACTTGTACAAAAAGAGGGAAAGAGGGGCCCGGAAGAGTCATGAGGACACAATTTCAGAATAAGGCACAGCTGTCACAGGCCTCACGCCCATTCCTGGAAAAGTGTTTCTTATTTTTAAAAATTTATTGTATTGAAGTATAGTTGATTCACAATGTTGTGTTAATTTCTGCTGTACATACAGACAGGGATGACCATGTGAGGACACAGGGAGAAGGTGGTGGTCTACAAGAAGAGAGGCCTCAGAAGAAACCCTGTTAACACACTGACTTTGAACTTCCTGCCCCCAGAATTATAAGCAAATAAACTTCTGTTGTTTAAGCTACCGAGTCTGTGGTGCTTTGTATGCAGCCCAGGAAAACTAACACAGGTAGGTAATATTATTATCCTCATCTTACTGGACAACAAGACTGCAGCTGAGAGCAGTTAAACATTTTCTCCAGGTCACAGAGTTCATGGTAGAGCCTGGATGTACCAGTCAGAGACCCAGGTCTTGATTTAAAGGTATGGAAACAATTTTTTAAATGTACACACAGGCTGGTGAGTCAGTTCTTTCTTACATCTGGCCTAAACCTCTTCCTGCAACTCAAATCACTTTCCTCTCCCTTTATCCTTCGGGAGAGAAAGTGCATCTTGTCAAGCCATGCTCGGGGTTTGTTGGGTTTTCTTTCATCCTGCAAAGAACAAGCATCGGCATGGTTGACATTGATTCATTACATTCAAATGGCTATGCCACTCCACGGGGCCTGGGTGTAAATTGCATTCAGCTAATTGGCAAGTATACCTCATGGAGAATTCAAGAGTTTCAGGATTTACAAACAGGTTCAGGGATGCACTGGGCTCAATTAATTCCTTCATGGATGGGTGAGGCCAACAACACGCTGCCCTAGACACCATGAGGGCGTCGCCTTCCCAGACAGGTCAGGAAGGGTCCGTGAAGCCCACGCAGACCCACCTAGCCCAGATTTATTTCTTTCTAGTTGCTCTAGGAACACTAAATTACAAAGGTCTGTCCATGAGTCAGTCTGTGAACTCCTCAAGTTAAGTGCCACTGCACAGCATATGGAAAACAATAAAAGTGTGTAAGAAGGATAGGGTGCTTGCCCACGCCCTGCAGGGACCGCAGGACAGCCTGCGATGATGGATAAAGCTTTAAAGCCCTTCACACATGAACTCTACGCCTGCCTGGGTCTCAGTTTTCCTCATCTGTAAAACGGGGATGAAATGAAATAATGAATGTAAAGGACCTAGCTCAGTTCCTAGCATAGAGTAGGTGCTCCAAAAATGGTGACCCTTTCCCCCACTTTGACCCACCCCTACTTAGCAGGGAGTTTAGAGGGAACAGTATGGGGCAGAAACCGACCCTGAAAATGATTATGACCATCCTTCACACGTACACAGTTGTACAGTTCACAAAACCCCTTCCCACACTGTAATTCGTTTAACCCACATGAATGCTCTGCAGAACAAGCATTATCTTCTTTTCATGGACAAGGAAGCTGAAGCCTAGAGAGGTGAAGTGACTTCCCATGGTCAGAGTTAAAAGTGGCAGCAGAGGGATTTGAACCGAGCTCTCCTGATGCCCAATGCTCTTTCCATTTCCTGGGTGGGGCAGACACCCAGTCCTCGTGTCCGTGCGCACGCTGTTCCCTGGCCTGGGGCTCTCCAATCGCCTCCTGGTCAGCCCCTTGCATCTGGTTGCCCTTGCTCAGCCGCCACTGCTTCTGAGAAGCTCTCCTTGAAGTCCTGGATGGTCCCGGTCCCTGTCCTGCATTTTCTTGTTCCCTGAACTTCGCGGGCTGTGACCACAAGCCAGTGTGTATGTGATTATCTGAATGATGTTTTTCTTTCCCAATAGGCTCTGAGTTCCATCAAAGCAGGGCCCACCTCTAGATCAGCAACCTGGCACGGTGCTGAGCACAGATCGGGCTTTTGACAACTATTGATTAAGTTTCTACATCTATAAACTTGTCCCAAGGCACTGGGTAAATGTCGGCCAGAACCCTAACGTCTGAGTCCAAAGGTCCCGAGGGAGAACCAGGCCAATTAGTGTCAGGTCCTGGCAGGGCGTGGTCCAGGGAGGGGATCCCCCCAACTCTCCCGGCTTCCCCAGAGACCACGGCTTAGCTCGCGCTTTATTTCACTCAATTCCGGCAGCTTGCAAACTGCCACAGTCATTCGGTCCTGCATTTCCCTCTTGGATTCAGTAATCGGGTGGGTTCCACGTGGCGGAGCCTAAGAAGCGCTGTGACTCTTCAGGAGCTCCGTGGTCCCTCCCACAGCTCCCAGTTCTTTGCTTTTCCATTAAGATGCTCAGACATAGGCCTCATGTTCTTGATCCTACTTTCCGAGGAAAACACTGGAAAGAGACTCCATGTCAAGGTCTTCTTCTATTCATGTGATTCCTACTGGAATCTAAGAGCACTGGGCAGGAGGACGCCTGACCACCCTCAGGAATAACCTGTCATGTTCCAGACCAACAGACTGACGTTCAGGAGAGGTGAGTCACTTCCTTGGGTCAATCGGTAAGTTAGCCTCAGGGCTGGGGTCTGAATTTTGCTTTCCTGACTATTGTAACCTTCTTAACTGCCTGGATCTTCCTGAGTCAGTGAGAAAGGTATTGAATAGCTAAAAAGGAGCTAGGAAATAATTTTGTTTCTCCCTCCCTTTTTACAGACGAGGCAAATGAGTCTCGGAAAGGTTCAATGACTTGCGCTAACTTACAAATACATCCTTACAAATCTGCGATCAGGTCTGGCTTGATCTTTCGCCATGGCCAGTGCTCTTTCTATCACTAAGAATTTGTTTTCCCGCTTCTACTACCTTCCTCCTACCCCCTCCCTCCAGACCACTGTTTACCTCCCCCTCGGCTTCCTCACCACCTGACATTTTACGTACTGACTTGTTTTCGTGGTCTCCGTCTCCAGACTGGGCTATAAACCCCATGAGGGCAGGGATGATTCCCCCCATTGCTGTACCACCAGGACCTAGAACGCTATCTGCCATAAAGAACACACTCAGTAAACAGGTGTTTGGATACTTGAGTGGGTGAAGGCCCAGCATTCAGGACTGCCTGCCCCCATGATTCCTCTTCATCTGTTTCTCAGGGTTGGTCCACAGTCTTCCAGCTCCAGAAACTAGGGTTCTTTGAGTAATACAGCAACTCAGGCCCCACCCTAGACCAGCCACAGCCTCAGATTCTGTGAGCCAGGCCTGGGAACCTGCATTTTGACAAACTCCAGTGGGATTTTGATGCCTCTTGGGGTTTGAGAGGCCTGCTCTGCTTAAGGGGCAAGACAGACGTCTGAGTTGGTTCACAATGGGAGGCTGAACTCAGGAGAGGAATTGCCCAGAATTCTTAGTCTCCAATCCCTGGCGTGTAGGTGTCTTTCACTAAAACATGGGGTCCGGGTAACGGGCTCTGATTCCTTTGGGAATAAGTTAGGAGGATTGTGTTATAGCTACTGAGTCCCGTGGGCCCCCTTAGGGGCAGGCCCGCTCAGTTTGATTGGCGTGATGGGGAGAGGGGAGAATCACCTTTTGACTCACAGCGTGGATCTGTGTGCCGAAGTGAGCAGAGCAGGCTCTATTTTAGTGGGTTCTAAAGCAAACAGACATGGCAGGTACCGATCAGCCGGCAAAGGGAAGAAGAAAACAGCCCCTCACACCCACCCACCCAAGGCTGATGGCAGGGCCCAGAGTGGAACCACAGAAGGAGGGATTTCCCTTCTCTGATTTTTCTAGGAATGAGGGAGGCCTGGTTAGAAAGTAGAGTCTATGTGAAGCATTACAGTGAATTAATATTTTAAAAGTTGCTATTTTTAGGGCCCGATCTCTCTGATATTTCATCCAAGGGAGCACGCTGCCAAAATGTGTAAGAGTCACCGAGTCCCAGCCTGGGACCTTAAGTGTATCTGAAACAAACTAGCCCTGGGTCTTGTAACCTTGCTGAGACTCAGTTTCCTTATCTGTAAAGTGGGATAATCATCACGTCCACCTCCAAGCGTTGTTCTGAGGATTCAGTGCAATGATGTAAACAAAAGAATTAGCCTAGGCTTGTTGTGAAGTCTCAGTTAATACGTCAAAAAATTTTAATTGCTTAATTATAAATAAATCTTGGTTTGGAGAAGGGAAGTGACACGGAAAGCGGCAGAACTGAGACCAGGATGGAAAGCTGGGGTCTTTTTGCTGCAAGTTGTTGAGAATTAACATCTTGGGGCAGCCTCGGGAGGAAGACCACGGACAGGGACTGATGGGCCCTCTGTCACATCTCCCTCTGTTCCTTCCACCCGAGGGAAAGCAAGACACAGCTGAGAGGGAAGCTTAATAAGATCTGAACGGTGGCGGGGGGGGGGCTGCATGTTCATTTTGTACTGGACCCCTCTAATTATGTAGCTAGTCCTGCCTTTACCTCTAGTCATGTAATTCTTAGCTTATTCCGCAGACTCAAGAGAAGTCAAGCAGCGTGCTCACGGTACAAAGGTCGTTGTGTCATCATCACCATCATCATCACCACTGTCGTCATCGTCACCAGCACCACTGTCACCAACACTGATGTCACCATCACCATCACCATCACCATCATCATCCCCACTAGCCTACCCTGCCCCCCAGCTCTCTGTCCTGTCACCCAGGATACATCTGCACGACAATAACACAATGTGAATGACTACATGTGTCACCTGTTTGCTTTTCACTCCTTGTCTCTCCCTATTGGAGCGTAATCTCCAAGAGAGTTAACAACCTGCCTGAGTTCTGTCCACTCTGTTTCAAGGAGAGAGCAGTGCCTGGCACATAGTAAGCTCCGAATACACTGTGGAAGGAACGGATGATCTCCCAAGTTTCCATGGCCAGAAACTGCCGTTACTTTACATCCTTTATCTTAATTAATCTTTCCAACTACCCCTCTGGAAGGACAATTATTCCCATTTGATGGACGAGGAAGCTAAAACAGAGAGTTTAAGTCCCTGTATATACACACAGAGAGGGAGAGGGGCTGGGACAGGATTCCTGTGAAGTCATCCTCATCTTAAACATGAGGCTTTTCTCTACATAACATCTATTCACAAAATTAGACAGAGCATTAGGACAGTTCCTGTACGTCTCCCAAGCAACACCCTTTTATTTCATAGCGTAATTTCAGCACAGAAGTTTGGCCTTTTGTGTTTCTCTGGGTAGCATTGGAGAAGTTTGGGAGTGGGGCTGGGAGGGAAGCGAGGACCCTGGATTAAAAGTAAGGGGTTGCTCTGATGCAGCCCACTGTGTTCCATTTTCTTTTTTATCTGTTGAGCGAAGAGATAATGAAATAGCTCTCAGCCAGCTGCGGGATAGGTCTGGTTAGAGGCAGCTTCGCCAGAATAATAAACATATTAAATCGTCCCCAGGACAGAAGCAGTGGGCTTGGCAGGTGCCCTGTGCACTGGATGTGGCCCTGAGATTCCGGCGGCCTCACATGTGCATGCTTTCATCACGTCCTGTCTCAGACAATGGCGCCTCCAGCTGTAATCCTGGCAATACTGACGCCAGCAGCCCCTGGGCCACGATCCTCACTGTTCTTAGTAACGGAGTCCCCTCCACTAAGATCCTAATTCATCACGTGCACAAGGAGAATACCTGTGCCCTGCCTCCTTGGAGGAAAAGACCTCAGGTAGCTGGCTTTAGGCGGGGCTGGGATCTAGGGGTTGTACTTGCTTGAGGCCCCAAGGATGCACCAGAGGGACCGTTGGCCCTCAGTATAGTCTGCTTGGGCTGCCATAACAACATACCACAGATGGGGCAGGGAGGATGGAGGGCTTAAAAATCAGAAATTTATTTTCTCATATTCCTGGGGGCTAAAAGTCCAAGATCAAGGAGCGCTATGAAGCCTAATGTGATAACATGAAAACGGGACACCCAATGCCGCAGGAAGACAAAGGAGGCATCGAAGCTGAGAGGACTGGGGGTGAAGGGTCCTGGGGAGACTTGGTTGGGGGGTGTCAGGACACACTCCAGCCAAGCTGAGGGCCTTCGGTCTAGTCTAATTGCAGTGTGAGGGTCCTGCAGGGGTGTAACAGAGGACAAACCTGACTCCACATTGGATCTATTCCTTTAGCTCTAACCCCTGTGCTCTGTTGCCGGTGCTTAGTCACGCTGGCTCTGCCCCTTTATAAAAGAATGTTGCCTATAGCCTGAAATATACACGATAGCCCATTCTCAAAGCTCTGAACTTTAAAGGTTTAACACTTTCCCATTCATATAGAGATAAAAAGTTGCAGAACAGAGAATAACATTTGTCTTGCAGGCTTAGAGGAACCTTGTGACCAGACGTATGTGGACAGCTGCGAGAACAAAGGATTCCAGCACCAAGAAGTTGCAACAAACAGCCATACGCCCTCCCCTTTTAGTATAAAAGAAGCCTGAATTCTAACTTGGGGAAGATGATTCTTTCGAACGCTAGTCCACCATCTTCTTGGTCTGCTGGCTTTCTGAATAAAGTCACTATTCTTTTCCCCAACAACTCAGCTCTTGATTTACTGGCCTGTCCTGCAGCGAGCAGTATGAGCTTGGACTTGGTTACAGGGGTTTCCACTGAGGGAGTGACATGGTCTGATTTACGTTTGTAGAAGATGGTTTAACATTTTCCAGTAAACATGGGGAACTGACAAGATGCATTTGGACCACTAGAACGCAAGCTCCAGGTGGACAAGGACGGCTGTGTTTCTGCTCATTACGTTGGAAGACTGCCTGGCACAGGGTAAGGGATCAGCAAGTATTTATTCAGTGACTGAATGAGTCCCCCGGCAAGACAAGGAATAAAACCAGTATGAACCCACTGGGACAAAGAGATCAGGACAATTTATACCAAAGGATGAGCTGTCGTCACATGTTTAAAAAGCAAAGCAGACGGAGGAGCCGATCGAATGGGCTGGAGGACGCTCTGATGTCAGGGCTCCCATAGGGGAGCCCAGCAAGCCGGTCACTCACAGAACCTTGGAGGATCTCCAGCCGTAGAAGGACCGGGAGCCATTGAAGATGGGCTGTGCTGGGGGCTGGATAGCTGACACTCTGCCCCTAGGGTGTTGAACCCACAAATCCACTCCCAGCCCCATGATGCTGGGTCACTCACAGGGAAGGGTGGACGTGAGCACAGGGCTGAAACAGGGAGGGTAATAGACAAAAGTCTGGTTCATAAGTGGTGTCCTGTCCTTCAGCCACAACCTCAGCAGCCAGGACAGGGTCAACACCATTCATGAGACTGAGGGGGCCCCAGGGCTACTGCCTGGGCATCCTGTGGAGGAAGCTCTCCACCAGCTCTCGCTGTATGAAGCTCCACTGTGGGGCCCTCCATGCCCAAGACCCACCAACCAGCTTTTAACTGCCTCCTTCTTCAATATCAGTGAACAGTTATGCATGACCAGTGGCCATTTGAGAAGAATCTTCAAAATGAAAAGCAGAGATAAAATAAAAATATCAAAGGACCTCAGAGGAAACAGAAATAAATTCAGGGAAGAGGAAACTTCAAAATCACTATTATTAATATCCTCAGAGAGGTAGGAGGAGATACTGTGCCCATAAAACACAACAGGGCACAATGAAAAAGGAACCGTCAGAGGAGGAGAAAGAGCTCTGGGAAATCGAATATCTGACAACTAAAAAAAAAAAAGAATCAATAGACAGGTTTGGAGGATGAAGCCAGGGAAATTTCTCAGAAACTAGAATGAAAAGTCTCACAGATGGAGAATAAGAAAAAAAAATTAAAACACAGGGGATCATTCTAGCAAGTCCAACATCCAAATAATTTAGGAGCACAGGAAGGTCCCATGTGAGCGGAGGGAGTGTGGCCAATGAGGCTGGGCCAGCAGGTGGAGGAGGTGGCAGGGTATGAAAAGTAGGCTGCGGGGGGGGAGCCTGGAGTTTCAGGAAGTGTGGTTGCGAGGACCATAGTGGGTGGGCGGTGGTTTTAGGACACACGCAGCCTCATTCTCTCGCACTGGAGCACAGAATGAGAAATTCTCCTTCAGTCCTTCTAATTAGGTCAAAGAGGTGTCTTGGTTTGATTCTTTTATCTCTTTAACATCGGCCACTTGCTAATATCCCTTTTCACAAAGAGAAAGCAGATGGCAGGATGAGCACCTTGGACAATGGGATCTAGCGAGCCCTTAGTAACATCATTTTGATTTCACTATGTTTGTTTTCATGGCCACCTTATATTTACAACAAACAGCACCGTTTCCTCTTTCAAGGACTAACGTAGAGTGTCTTTCTGAAACAAATTTATCTTAGCAAAAGCGAATTGAGTTTGAATGCTATTTAAACAATAGTATAGGTAGGATGCAGATACGGCGAAAATCATAAAGGGAGAGTATGTGTTTCCTAGGGCTGCTGTAACAAGTCATCACAAGCTGAATGATTTAAAACAACAGAAATTTATGCTCTCACAGTTCTGGAGCCAGAAGTCCAAAATCAAGGTGTCAGCAGGGCCAGGCTCCCTCCTGAGGCTCTAGGGAAGGGTCCTTACTTGTGTCTAGTTTCTAGTGGCTCCAGTGTTCCCTGGCTTCTGCATCACTCCAGTTCCTGCCTCTGTCTTCATGGCTTTCTCTCCTCTGTGTCTCTGTGTGTCCTTTTCTGTGTCATAGGACACAGTCTTTGGATTTAGGGAATTTAATGGTTAATTTTATGTGTTAACTTGACTGAGCCATGAGGTGCCCAGATATTCGGTTAAACATTATTTCTAAGTGTTTCTGTGAGGGTGTTTCTGGATGAGAGTAACGTTTATTGTTGTTTTTTTTCAGTTTTTGTGTTTTTTTGGCTGCACCGCATGGCATGCAGAACTTCCCTCCTGCAGACGGATCGAACCTGTGCCCCCTGCAGTGGAAGCGTGGAATCTTAACCACTGGATCACCAGGGAAGTCGAGAATAACATTTAAATTGGTGGACTGAGTAAGGCAGATTGCCCTCTGCAGAGTGGGTGAGCCTGATCTAATCGGTCGAAGGCCTGACTAGGACAAAGAGTAACCTCCCCTAAGCAAGGGGGAATGCTGCCGGCAAGATGATCTTCACACTTGGATTGTAAGGTCAGCTCTTTCCTGGGTCTCCAACCTGACAGCACACGCAGCAAATTTTGCACTTGCCAACCTCCGTAATTGCATGAGCCAATTCCTTAAAATAAAGCTCTCTGTCTTAGAGAGAGAGACAGAGAAGGGAGGGAAGGGTATATGTAGATGTAGATATAGATGTGTAGATATATCTTGCTGATTCTGTTTCTCTGAAGAGCCCTAATAGTGGAGCAAATGGATAGATCTGGGATGTTCTTTCAACTTTGGGGGTTTGGGATGTTGGTGAATTGGAAAGCTCTTGGATATCTGGCTTGAGCACTTGCCACTGTCCACCACCTTCTTGAAGCTCCTTCCCATGAGTGTTGGTGTGTGCTGGCTGAGTTCTCTCACCTCTGTTCTTCTCATTCCTTTACTACTTCTCTTCCGGCTGCTCTCAAAGTGTGGGAATTTGGGTAAAGTCTTGCCCTGGCCCTCTGAGTTTCTTTTTAAACGTTTTCTCTACCATTCCATGAATCTTCTTTTCTCTTATGGTCTTGAACTTTCAACCTCCAAAGTTTAACTCTTATTAACTTATTAAATCATTAAATTAATGTATGGCATCTCTGAGCAGACGTCTGCTAAACAGCACATATCCTTCACACCTGGAGTGTGAGAACTTTGAGGAATAAAATAATAGTAAAGCTAGAGACCAACATGCTATCTTTATTACTGGTAGAGCTTAAGTTGGAGGATGAGGCTTAGCAGGAGGGCCCAAAGGGCCTGGGAATCAGAATATTTGCCCACTCAGTCTTGGGTAACTCAACCAAGGAAGGTCCCTCCACATGGAGAAGATCTGCTCAGTTAAATGTGTAGCACAGAGAACAGAACACGTGCTCTGTGGGCAGAGCTGAGCAGGCCCCGGCCAGTAAGTCTTTCCAAGTTACTAATCAGATGAGTCACTCTACATTAGCACTGAGGGGCTCAGAGAGGCCAAGAGTTACAATGAGTGCCCTTCAGAGGCAGAACATCAGGAGTGAGGAAGGACCATGTCCACCAATGCCTCTGATGCCAGTCATCTGTCCAGACTGACATGGTTGTCCCTGCCTGCCCAGCTGCTGTCTCCAATAATCTCAGCTGTCATTGGTTAAAATTCCAGATCAATCCATAGACCAGCCACCCTAGTGGGAATTGTGAATGAATGGTGTGATGGTAACTCTACTGCATCAATTTGACTGAGCCACAGGGTGCCCAGATGTTTGGTCAAACGTTATTCTGGGTGTATCTGTGAGGATTCTTTGGATGCGATTAACATTTGAATCAGCAGACTGAGTAAAGCAGATTGCCCTCCCCAATTTGGGTGGGCCTCGTCCATCAGTTTAAGGCCTGAGTAGAACAAAAAGTCTGACCCTTCCCCTTGGAGGAGAGAATTGTTTCCCGCTTGCCTTTGACCTTGAAGTGAAATATCAGCTCCTCCTGGGTCTCGAGCCACCTGGCCCTTGGACTGGAACTACCATCGGCTCTCCCGGGTCTTCACCTTGAGGACTCACCTGTGGATCTTGGCACTTGTTCACCTCTGTAATGAAGTGAGCCAGTTCCATAGGCAGATGGTCCCTTGCTTATGATGGTTCAACTTAATGATTTTTCGACTTTACAACAGTGCAAAAGCAATTTGCATTCAGTAGAAACCATACTTCGAATTTTCATCTTTTCCCAGCCCCATAATATGCAGTGTCATGATGCAGTGGCTGCAGATCCGTCAGTCACATGATCACGAGGGCGAACAACTGATATACTTACAACCATTCTGTACCCAGACAACCATTCTGTTTTTCACTTCAGTACAGTATTCAATAAATTACTTGAGACAGTCAACACTTAACTATAAAGTAAGCTTTGTGTTGAGTGATTTTGCCCAATGGCAGGTTAATGTAAGTGTTCTGAGCATGTTTAAGGCAGGCTAGGCTAAGCTATGATGTTTGGTAGGTTAGGCGTATTAAATGCATTTTTGACTTACAATATTTTTAACTTACGATGGGTTTATCAGGAAGTAACCCCACTGTAAGTTGAGGGAAATATGTATATCTATCCTCTTGGTTCTATTTCTCTGGAGAACCCTAACAAATATGGATGTGCAAGCTATATCCATGAGGACTCATCTTGTTTCTGTTTTCTGAGTGACTCCTACTCATGCTTTAAGTCACAGCTGCAAAGTTGTCTCCCTCTAGAAAGCTCTTCCTGGCTCCACAGGCTGACCCCGCTGCTGCTGCACTCACATCTTTCAATTGGTGTGAACAAAATGCTTGACTCTTAGACAGCATCCAGTTAATCCTTGTCAACCTCAAGCAAGCAACATGAGGATTCACCACTAGGTCCATGGGTCTTGTGTCTTGACGCGCCTCCACCGTTGCTGAACCCAATCTTAAACTTTATTGGGCTTATGGCAGAAAACTCAGCTTCCATGCTCTGTAGCATGAAATGCCTTGCAAAAATCAATCTGAATTCAGGAAAAAAGTACACATGTGTGTTGGAGAGGAAGAGCTGGGAATATTAGTTTGGTAGAATCCCCTTTCTTCTGCTGAGGCCTTGAGCTTAAAGTGTGTAGATGCAGTTATTATTGTAATGGTAGGGATTAAGCTGAAATCTTAATCTTAAATAGTCCACTGACCCAGAAAAAGATGAAAGCTGTCATCTTCTCCTTTTTAAACACTCTGAATTTTTTGGTCAACTATAGGACAATTGCCTCGGTAGGATGCCAATACAGAATAGCAATGACGATGTCTAGAATGCAGAACGAAAGCTAAGGGGTGCTGGATACCACGAGTCCTGGCCCAATGGAAGCTTCAAGGCTCCAGCAGAAAGAATGGATGGCATCATGGTGTCTTCAGTAAATTAACAAGTCCATGCACAACCCGGCTAGGCAGAGGAGGCAGGAACCAGGGAGTACCAGGGCTGTGGCATCCTCTGCTTCCACATTTTCTGTTCTCTTGCTGGTTACCCTGGTCCCCAATCCTTTGTCTGTATTTCCTCAAATGTAAGCCCTTCTCACTACTGGTGCTCATCTCTCTGTCATGGGGTTAGTCAACTATTGGCTAATTTTCTTGTGCTCTCATTCTGGACCACTGCTTTATCTGTATTATTTGCCTGTCTGCAGGGATGAGTAGGGTCAACTCAAGTGCAGCCCACATCCTGGCCTGTTGCCAGGGGTGGAGAGAAGTGGCTTGTGCCTCCAGAAGGACATCTCTGTGACCATCTGGGTGTGTCCTGCACCGGGGGGGCTCTCATTCCCACCGTGCGACCTCCTGCGACACTGCCCCTCCCTGGTCTCCCTGCCCCAAGTTCCATAGGCTGGAATCTTGGACAGTCGCGCAAGAGAATATATTTATTTATATCCACTTTATTCCAAAAAGGTTTATAAAGTGGCTTACACAACATATACATTACCACTGGGTTATAAAATAAATAATAACTGATAATGTGAGGGAAACAGAATTCAAGCCCTATGAAAACTGCACCATTGGTCTATACAGTACTCTTGTATGAATTGGAAAAAGACACCCCCCTCTAGACAGAGGTCAACCTATGTCTCAGGCACAAATCTTGTTTTGGTAAATAAAGTTTTATTGGAATGCAGTCACCCCCAGTCATTGGTGCATTGTCTATTATTGCTTTCACACTGTGATGGCGGAGCTGAGCAATGAGACAAAGACCTTATGACCCACAAGCGTAAAATATTCCCTCACTGGCCCTGTAGGTAAAACGTATGCACAGTGAGCTGAGCACAGCCAGGGCTGGATTCCAGCTCCCCTCTCTCCTCTGCTGCCCTACCTTGTTGTTGTCTTCATAATAACCTTGCAAGGGACTTAAGACAAGAGACAGGCTCAAGAATGACAAAAGCTTGGCTAAACCCCGGACAGGTTCCTCTGAACCCCCTTTCTGATCAGACCTCATCTTGGGGTCTTGTCTTTGGCCTGCCAAGTTTGATTTTAGGAAGAACACTGCTGCTACATCAGTTTAGTGAGAATTCCCCTACTCTTGATGTCTCCTTCCAGTAAGTTTTCATCTGCTGAACCTCCATTCTGCTCCTTGGCTAGAAATCTCCACTTGTCTTTGCTGTGTTTGGACCTGAGCCTGATCTGTCTTCTCTATGGCAACGGTCTTGACCCCTTTGCAGTAGTCCTGAGTAAAGTCTTCCTTACCATTTTAGTGAGCGTCAGGATAATCTTTTCTTTAACAGAGGTGACTATCTCGCCTGAAGTGCCACAGTCAGTCAGTGATGGCATCAGGGCTCCCGTCCAGGCTCTGTGGCATCCAGTCCAGCAACTCTGTTCTGTGGCCCCTGCCTCTCCAGCTAGGCACCCAAGCTCAGACGCTGCTTGCACACGCTGACCTCTGGATTTGAGCTTGGGGACCCCTTTTGCTTGAATAAAACATTTCTCACCCCGGAAGTATAAACAAACCTCTGATTCATAGTCTTGATCACCATCTTTACCCACTGATGCCATTAGTCACTCTTCAGGATTAAACTCTCTCAAAAGGGCTGTCAACGAGTTCATTCATTCACTGGTTTGTTCATTCAAAAACATGGCGCTCCTGCAACATGGCAGGCACTGAGTCAGCCAGTGAGAATCCCACAGCGAACACGAAGACATCCACAAGAGCCTTACCACTGGTGAACTGCTTAAATCAACTCTGTTCAATGTACTTGCTCATAGCTTCATAGACCATCTTGGCCCACAGCTGGGAAATGCACCTAACAGGATCACGATTGAGATATTCATGTTGCCTGAGAACTGGCCACCAGGTCCAAGAAGTGGATGCAAAGAGTTGACACAGGTGGTCCATCCTTCAGCTGCCACTGCACCCCAAACCCTCATATAAGATGACTGGTGAGGGTAGAGAGTGAGAATCATTGGGCATGACTTGCCAGCTTGGAGAAGGAAGCGCATGAACACGGAAGAGTTGCACCCACCCAAGAGAGGGGGTAAGAGACCCACAGCAGTGATCAGAGCTGCCTGCAAGACCTGATGAACGGCATTTTATCCACTGTCTGCTCAGGCAGCGAGCCTGCTGCTTGCCCTTGTGCTGACCTGAACAGTGGAAGAAAGAATGAGAGTGAGAGATATAGACTGATTAGCTGGATTTAGGTTCGGCCCCTAGATAACTGTGGCTTGACAAAAGAAAGAAGTTTATTTCTCCCCCATGTGGAAATCTAGAGGTAGGCACCCGAGAGCTGGCACAGCAGCTGGGCACCACCAAGTCTTTGGGGAACCAGGTTGTTTCCACCTCCCCACTCTAACATCACTGGGGTGTGGATTCTCACCCCCTAGGATGGAGCTCCAGGCACCATGTCTCCATCCAAACAGCCAGATGGAAAAAGGGTGGAGGAAGAGGCAAAGAATAAGTATCAACCTGCTCATCAGAAGGTTCCTGGAAGTTGCCTTTGGAATTTCTGCTCGCATCTCATAGGCTAGCACCCAGTTCCACAATCACAGCTAATGCAAGGGAGGCAGGCAACATGGTGTCTATTCTGGACAGCATGCCCAGATACAATTTAATACTATGGGCCAGAATTTAATACTATGGGAAGAACACCTACTGGGGACAATTTACTATTTTGCCACAGCAGGAAAGAGGAAGAGAATAGCAGGAGGGCAGCCCTCTCCCTTCCAGCATCTGACACAGCAAGGATGCGTGAGTCTCCTGTGCAGAGTCCCCAGGCAAGCGTCCCTTTTGGGGGTGTCCTTCAGAGGATAGGAATTGAAGGGGGATGGAAAAAGGAAGGTCTGCTCTGAAACTCCCATGTCAGGGGGTCCCTGCCAGGCCCACTTAAGAATGCACTCATGCCCATGAGAGACGAGGCCATGTGCCACCAGGACCGCCTGGGTTCACCTCCTATTTGACCTCTGGATTTGAGCTTGGGGACCCCTTTGCTTGTATAAAACATTTCTCACCCTGGAAGTATAAACAAACCTCTGATTCATAGTCTTGATCACCATCTTTACCCACTGATGCCATTAGTCACTCTTCAGGATTAAACTCTCTCAAAAGGGCTGTCAACGAGTTCATTCATTCACTGGTTTGTTCATTCAAAAACATGGCGCTCCTGCAACATGGCAGGCACTGAGTCAGCCAGTGAGAATCCCACAGCGAACACGAAGACATCCACAAGAGCCTTACCACTGGTGAACTGCTTAAATCAACTCTGTTCAATGTACTTGCTCATAGCTTCATAGACCATCTTGGCCCACAGCTGGGAAATGCACCTAATGGCCCACATCTGGGAAATGCACGCTGTGCCTCTCTGCCTGTTTCCTCATTTATAAATTGGGAATAATAATAGACCTAATTCAGGACATTGTTGTGAGCATTAAGTGAGTTATTGAATGCAAACCCCTTAGAACCAGACCCAGCAAGTGGTAAGTTTGCTGTGGTTTTATTCAGACATCTCCATGTAGAGAGCGTCCATGGCTGGTCAGCCAACAGCAAAAGGACTAACATGGCTGGTTATTCAAGTCCCTTTTTAATCTTTCTCTTCTGTGACCTGACACATCAGAGAAGTGAGAGACCCAGAAAAGGGGGGACTTGGGGGTGGGTATCTCCACACTCACATGCCAAGGGGAGAAACGGAAAAGGAAGAAGGCAGATAAGCACCTCCCCACCTCAGCGTCCGTAGCCACGCCTGGACAGTGACTGGGGAGGGGAAAGCTCTGGATCTTATATGAGATTAGGGTTTCCAAGTGGACTAGATTGGACTTTTGATTAACAAAGTTTCCTGGGATGTGATGGAATCTACCCCAAATGGGATCTGCTATCCAACAGAGAGAGAACATTCACCACTGTACAACTGAACCAGAATTAGAGAAAAATAAAGACGATTTGATTTAAATAGCCCAACAAGCAGAAATAACATAATAAACTGGTTATGTTCACATTTCCTTCCTACAAGTTGACTTGTACTTGGCCAAGCGCAACAGCCCCATGGGTGGTTCAAGGGTGTTGCTATAGACAAGCCCGAGGAAGTTTCAGTGTTGGTGCAGGGGAGCTGCTAGCCCCCTGGCCTGGTGCTCTGTCCCTGTATGCGTCCTCTCTCCAGCATCCTGTTCAGTGGTCCTCCATTGAAATGGGCTCAGGGAAAGGCAACTACTCACTGCCTGGTGAGGCTGTTGGCCACAGGCTGGACAGCTCCAAATCCTTTATGTGATGGAGAATCCAACCAGCCTCCCCATCACATCTGCCCCTTTGTGCCAATTCTGCCCTCTGGGGCCACACAACTTAAGTATCTTTCCTCTTCCATTTGACAAATCAAAAGGCATAAAGAGCTATCCCAGAGCTGCCCCAGAGCATTTCTGCATCATGGTGGGGTGAATAGCCTTTCACTGGGCATTGACAAAGGAATCGTCAATGTCTTATAAAAAAAAAACAAAAAAAACCCATGTGTCACATTTCTCTTTTTGCTTAGTTCTAGGGAGAAATGTGAGTTCTTTCCATGTGATATGGGTGTTTTCTTCTGAAGTTAAAAGCTAAACGTAGACTGGAGGAAAAGGGCAGGGACACTGAGATCTGCAGTTGCGGGTTTAAATGCCTTCCACCAATTCCTGTCCTCAAAATCTCCCACAGGCTATTTAACCTTTCTGGGCCTCAATGTTCATAGCCGCAAAATGGGAGGTGGGTGTTCATAATGTCCAACAGACACGATGGTTGTGAGGATTAAATGAGATAGTGCATGTAATGCGCCTAGTGGAACCCTATAACGCATTAGGCATGCAGTAAATGGCAGCGACCCTCAGGGCCACAATGGGTATTATTCACTCCAATTTGCCTTCTATACTTAGCAGTGTAGGAATCTGACACCAACTTCAACCAAGACAAGGTCAGGATTTGGACCCAAGTCTTTCTATGTGAAATGTCTGGTGTTTCTGCTCAATGCAAAACATTACAAAGAGGCCACCAAGAATCCAGGTACATCTGATGCCACTTGTGTCATCACCTGGGACAGGTGACTGGGCCATTCACGCCTCTTGCCCTGCTCGGTAGAACTGATGTGCATGTTTCCTTTTCGCACACATGCTTTGGTACCTCCCTGGCACTGAGCATCTTCTTCTGAGTGACATACACACTCACCTCATTTTAAAGATGAAGGAAATGAGGAATCAAAGCGATTGATCAGCTTGTTCCTGGGACTCAGAGAGCAAATGGCAGCCTCCAAACTCAGTTTTTGTAAATAAATATTTCACTCTGTTTTAATGTACCTTCCTTGTCAAACCCTTTGGGAAGGTAAGAGATGGGGAGATGTGACAAGTTGAGCAAGTGACTGTGACAAGACACATCCAGGTCTTTGCCCTCTGGCACATTATGTCTTTAATCCTCACAGGACCCCTGTGGTTTTCATCACCATCCCCATTCTGGAAGACGTAGATCAAGGCTCAGGGGACTGAAGCAGCTTTCCACAGAGAGCACAGCTAGGGATTCGGCCTCGGAACCTGGAATCTCTGCTTGTTGCCTTTCATGCTCTCCTTCCATTTATGTCACCCCAGGTTCTTTTGGAAGTAGGTTCGGGGGATGCACACCTCTTACAGAAATAAATACTAGGGAGGAGGATCTGTCCAGCACCTGCACAACTGTGAGTTCTCCATACATTTTTCATGCACATCTGTAAACATGGATGAGCACAGCGGTGTGGAGTCCCAAGTTCTAAATCAGGTCCTGGAACACTGCCCTTTAAAATCCCAAGCCCTCAGCAGTCTGATTCTTGGCAGCACACCTTTGCAGGATACACACACACACACACACACACACACACACACACACACACACACAACACACACACTCACTCAACTCTTGATAACATCCTCTTCCCAGTGACTCACTAATCAGTCTCTTTTGAAAAATGAGTAATATCAACATTGAAGGCAAGCTCCCAAGTTAACTTTTCAACATTCCACAGGAAAATGTGTGTTGCAACATCAGGAATATCGCCTGCTGCCAAATGCAATAGAAATTCTCGGCATTTTCATGCAACTGGTGAGGTTGAAGGTTTTTAAACGTGAAAGTCTCTTCTCCAGCCCAGAATCTAATTTCACTGCTATAAAACCAAATGTGACTTGAGATGCAGCTTTTGAAGTATGCAGATAAACAAGATGAATGGTAAAAACATGTAAGGAACTTTACAATGGGAATGAAGCGGTATATTTAGGTTTAATATAGAGCAAACTGAGAAGTTTCTTATTGATCACCTTATTCACTGCTTCTAGATATATCTAGAACCTACTGTGTGCTAGGCACTGTATTAAACCCCAAAGGGAGCAAGATGCATAAAAAGATTCAAGGAGGGGGGAAAGCTACATTTTTAGAAGAATTTGGGAAGCCTTCTCAAAGGAGGAAGTATTTTTTTTTCCAGGAAGAGTTGATAGAAGAGGGGCATTCAGCCTGTGAACACATGGAGACCTAAAAGGATATTGTGGGTGTGCACTGGAGGAGCAAGTTCTTTTTCGGCTTAACATAGTTTCCTGCCTCTTCTTCTGGTTCCTTTCGGTAACCCCTCTCCCCTCATGGTGGTCCCAGAGGGGCTTGGGGGGGGTACATGGTTCAAGTATCTAAATGATAATATTCCATCATTCTGCCTACAGGGATTCAGTCAGGGATAGTCACGTGACTCAAGTAGAACCAATCAGAGGCTTTTCTGGGATAGTCATGTGACTCAGAAGACTCAATCATGCTTCTCTGGTGAAAGAGAAGACCAGCTCCCTCTGTGATGGTCCAGCTGGGGACATGGCAGCAGTGGGGTTGCGAGCAGCCATGCCTCTGGCCCACTGGAGAGCTTATTTGCCAAATGAAGTTAGCAGACAGCTACAAAGCAAGATCTCTCTCTCTCTCCCTGCGCCTCCCCCCGCTCACACACCCCACGCGAGACTGGGCTTCAACAATATCAGATATGCTAACTTCCAAATTTTTAAAATAAAATTTCCTTTTTTCTTAAACTGGTTTGAGTGCCTATCACTCTGAATTTATTAAAACAACTATGACAAGTTGCTGTACCCTAGTAGCATAAAGGGAAGAGTGGGCAAAATGAGAATTAAGGGTCTGATTATGAACAACAGGGCTAAGACACTCAGACTTCATTCTGTGGGCAATGGGGAGTCAATGAGCATTTTTAAGAAGCAAAGTAACATGGTTCAGTTTTGTTTTAGAAAGATGTCTCCAGCAGGGGAATGAGTCAGGAGATCTTTCATTCATTGGTTCATGCAAATATTGTGAGAGTTTCCACTTACTCAGTGAGGGTGGAGAGAGAAGGATGCATATTTTGAAACTGATAATTTCATCTGAATACGCCAGGAGGCAGTTTTCTCTTTTAGTAACTAAGATTATTCAATTAGCAATGAATATTGAATTTTTCTGTGTTCAGTAATGGAGTAAACACTTCACAGGAACATCTCTCATACAGCCAAAGCCCCATAGGTAACAGGACATGTGTCACAATTAGCAAACACATCAATGAATAAAGGAAACAAAGGAACAGTCACAATAGGGAGGCTGGCCAAACACATTTCTCCATATCTAATTCTTTGGTTAGAGCAGCTCTGCTCTGGATAACATCTTTTTCATAACCCTGAACTAGAAGTCATTCTGTTTTGGTCTAAAAGCTTCAACTTTTGACTATCCTTATAATATCTAAAAGAAGCAATGCCAGGTATAGTAACTGAGCAAAGGCCACAGAGCTAGCATCAAGGCTGGAGTCTGCCTTTAATGTGCAAAGGTTGCCCAGAACCCACAGGTGACACAACACCCAGGCCTTGGACTCTGATCCAGAACATGAGCAGCAGGACCTGCTTCCAGCCCTGACTAACCCTGCAGCCTTGACAAGTCATAGCCTCTCTCTGAACCTCCATTTTCTCCATCTATAAAATAAGCGAAATCATAAGATATAGCCCAAGCTAAAGAATTGTTGCGTGAATTATATGAAATAATACAAGACTCTCTAAAGTTAAACTGTTTGAATTTCAAAATATTTATGTGAAAGATGTATTTATATAAAAGGTGTATAATCTTGTTTACAGGCATTCCATGGTCACCCATCAAACATTCTTGATAGGTACTCTGTTAGGCATTGGGTCTGTACTGATGATGAGAATATGGTTCCAAGCTTGTAGGGACTGAAACCAAATGGGAAAAATAGACTAAGACCACAGGGATGGTCACTATGATAGTGGGGGTCTGTATGAGGTACTTTGGTAGCAGGGAAGCATGGAACTGCAATGTGTTTCCCTTTGAAGTCATGGTAGCCATCGTGGAGGGGACAATACTGGAGTTGGTAGTGACATCACACCAACAAAGTTCTAGGGAAATCACCCAGGAAGTACGGAAGCTGAATTGATGGAAAGCCAAAGTATAACCAGCTAGACCAGGAGGTTGTGCTGGTCATGGGCCAGCACATGGTTTGATCCATTTCCTGTTCTTTTCTATATCACAGGGACCACATTTCCTGGGGATACTTGTCTTCTGGTTTCCAATTGGTTTTGCCCTATGGCGGAAGACTGGAGAGTGGGAGTTGGGGAGAAGCTAGGGTGTTCCTTTGGGCAGCACCCCTGGCAGGGCTGCATCTTCTCCATGTTGTTGTTCCAGCTTGTATCACACAGTCCCTGCCTCTGTGGTACTTCTCAGCTCCAGCTCTCACGGACCAGATCCTCTGAGGGTCTAGCTCCACTGCAGAAACCTGGCTCCAGGGGTCCAGGACACCACCCTCCCCATCCCCCGACCCCTGTGTCCCTCCAGGGTATGTAGCAGCTGCCTGCTCTGGCTAATCTCTTTTGTTGCCTCATCAACCCCTGTTTGTTCCTCAATCCAGAAGACATACATCAATGTCACCAATTCCTTGTACTAAGTTCCCTCTGTTTGAAATACTAAGGGTGATTTCTATATTCTGCCAGCATCCTGACCTATATACAAAGGCCAATGAATTAGTCCGAGAGAGATGATGATGGATGGAGGCAGAGAGGTGAACCCGGAGGATTGTGAACTTCTGTGCACGTGGGAATAAGAGAGAGGAGAGCTGAGGGATGGTTCCCGAGATGACAGGACCTGCCAATTTTCAAATAGATCAGGAGTGCCTAAGGGCTTAAATTTATTCCTTCCATTCCTGAGGTTTAGCTGACTGTCTGTGATTTGTTTGTGTCTTCATATCTGCAATTCCAAGCTGAAGTCAAGGAACAGATGTAAAATTCCTACTTTCAGCACTAAGGAGAGCTCCTCCCACAATACGCAATTTTTATTGCCTTTTCAAACAAATAAATAACAGTGCTCTATATATCTTGATGGAGATGAACTCTCTCACATTAAAGAAGGCTTGTTTACTTTTGCAGAGAGAAATCTTGTTTCTGCACCAAAACATTCAGAATTTGCAAATGCCTCCCATGATGGTGGAAAGGAAGCAATCTCAATTACTGTGAATGTTAGAAGTTAATTCTAATGTCTAAGTTAATTCTAATATCCTCAGAACTGAAATACTGATTTCAATCTTTCCTTTTACATTAGTACGCCATGACATTAACACTTGTAGCCATCTCCTAATTGGCTGCCTTGGCCTAAACCTCTCTCTTAGAATGCTTGCTCTGTGTGGTTGCCAGGAAGACTAGAGTACACTGTTCATCTCCCCATGGTCTACAGAACCAAGTCTGAATTCTTTAGTCCAGCAGTTGAAGTTCTTCAATATCAAACTCTAGCACAGGCAGCTTCTCAAAAACTTAAAAATAGAATTCCCATGTGATCCAGCAATTCCACTTCTAAGTATACGCCTCAAAGAATTGTTTACAGCAGCACTAATCACAATTTCCAAAAGGTGGAAGTAAACCAAATGTCTATAAACAGATGAATGGATAAACAAAATGTGGTATATACATACAATGGGATATCATTCAACTTTAAAAATGAAGGCAATTCTGACACATGCTACAAATGGATGAACCTTGGACATGATGCTGAGTGAAAAAAGCCAGTCACAACAAGACAAACACTGTAGAAGTCCACTGATATGAAATCCCTAGAGTTAAATTCAGAGACAGAAAGTAAAACAGTGGATGCCAAGGGCCGGAGGGAGCGGGGATGGGGCACTGCTGTTTAATGGGTTTATTCTGAGCTTCAGGTTGGGAAGATGGGAGCGTTCTGGCTGCACGACAATGTGAATGTACTTAACATTACTGAACTGTACACCTAAAAATAGTTACGATGGTAAATTTTATGTTATGTGTATTTCACCACAATAAAAAATAAACAACTCTGGCTCAGCTTCATCCTCTCTGCCAGCTGCGAGGCTATCTAGGTAATGCCCACCTCACACACCTGAGCCTCTTGCACATAGGATCACGCCATGCCCTGCATCAGTTATGCCCTCCCACACAATAGCTCCAACAATCAGAAAATGGCCAGCCCCTCACAGCAGAGCACACACCCCTCCTAAAGCATCAAAGGGTCACCTAATCTCACCTGGCACCCCCTTCCCTGGGCGGGCTTACAATGACATTGCCCCTGACTTACGGCTTTACCTCTCCAAGAATGTGGGGCTCTCTGACCTGTTTTATTGTAGTTTGTGAGCATCTCTGATCTTCCCCCCACACTGGGCATGGAGTGCTCTGAAGATTGGCATGGTTCCAGCCCAATTCTGTCACCCCAGAATGTAGTGTTGGATCGGGCACCTCACAGCAGAATGTGTCGAACGAACAACAAATGGTCTTTGTGTCTCTCTTTCCTGGTAACTGAACTGTGGTTGGTTTGGCCAAATGAGGTATTAGGGTAGGATATCTGACCTTCTATCGAAATGTTTCTCTGCTCTCCAGCAAGAGCCATGCCTTCTCTTCATCTGTAGGGAGGGGAGGCTGCTCCCCACTCCTCCTGACTACAGTCCATCTTCAACACAGCAGCCAGAATGACCCTGTGAGAGAAGCAGCCGGCATGCACTTCTACTGAAGCCATAGATCAAATCATGTCACTCCTCTGCTGAAAATGGGTGCTAGCTTTCCACTCTGTTAGGGTAGAAGCCCAAGCCAATGACTAATCCCCTCTATCTCACCTCTCCCCTGGCCTCACCTCCACCACTCTCCCTGATGCTCCAGCCACACTGCTCTGTTCGCTGTTCCCGACACACGCCAAGCACACTCCCATCTTGGCACCTCTACACCTGCACCTGGAAAGGTTACCCCAAGATTGCCACAATCCCAACCCTCACAACCTCCAGCCCATGCTCACATGGCCCTGTATGAGGTCTTTTTCTGACCACTCTCCTCCATAAAGCATCAGCAAGCCAGACCCCTGCTTGCGGTCCTCCCTATGTTGCCATAGAATTTAACAGCACTTATCATCTTCTGACATATTACATACACATTTGTTTGTTGTCTGCCTCCCTCCACAAGAACATATGCACCAAACAGGCAGAAACTTGATCAGCTGTTCACTGCTGCAGCCTTAGCCTGATATGATGTGGGTACCTGGTAGATCACTGTTTAGTGGATGGATGCATGGATGGATACATGGATGGCTGCATGCATGACTGGATGGACGAATGGACAAACAACTGAATGAACAAATGAATCAATGAATCAATGAATGAATGAGTACCTGTGAAGACTGCACAGGTTGTTGGGTCCAGCCCAAGGGAGATAATGCAGACTGGCACAGTAGGTATCACCAACCTGTAACTATGGAAAATCTACACCATCTTCCTCTCTTCTCTCTTTTTTTTTAAATTAATTTTTTATTCTTTTTGAACATCTTTTTTGGAGTATAATTGCTTTACAATGGTGTGTTAGTTTCTGCTTTATAACAAAGTGAATCAGCTATACATATACCTATATCCCCATATCTCCTCCCTCTTGCATCTCCCTTGCACCCTCCCTATCCCACCCCTCTAGGTGGACACAAAGCACTGAGTTGATCTCCTTGTGCTATGTGGCTGCTTCCCACTAGCTATCTATTTTACATTTGGTAGTGTATATAAGTCCATGCCACTCTCTCACTTTGTCCCAGCTTATCCTTCCCCCTCCCTGTATCCTCAAGTCCATTCTCTACATTGGTGTCTTTATTCCTGTCCTGCCCCTAGGTTCTTCAGAACTTTTTTTTTTTATTCCATATATGTGTTAGCATACGGTATTTGTTTTTCTCTTTCTAACATACTTCACTCTGTATGACAGTCTCTAGGTCCATCCACCTCACTACAAATAACTCAATTTCCTTTCTTTTTATGGCTGAGTAATATTCCATTGTATATAGGTGCAACATCTTCTTTATCCATTCATCTGTTGATAGGCACTTAGGTTGTTTCCATGTCCTGGCTATTGTAAATAGTGCTGCAATGAACATTGTGGTACATGACTCTTTTTGAATTATGGTTTTCTCAGGGTATATGCCCAGTAGTGGGATAGCTGGGTCGTATGGTAGTTCTATTTTTAGTTTTTTAAGGAACCTCCATACTGTTCTCCATAGTGGCTATAGCAACTTACATTCCCACCAACAGTGCAAGAGGGTTCCCTTTTCTCCACACCCTCTCCAGCATTTACTTTTTGTAGATTTTTTAATGATGACCATTCTGACCCATGTGAGGTGATACCTCATTGTAGTTTTGATTTGCATTTCTCTAATGATTAGTGATGATGAGCATCCTTTCATGTGTTTGCTGGCAATTTGTATATCTTCTTTGGAGAAATGTCTATTTAGGTCTTCTGCCCATTTTTGGATTGGGTTGTTTGTTTTTTTCATATTGAGCTGCTTGTATATTTTGAAGATTAACCCTTTGACAGTTGCTTCGTTTGCAAATATTTTCTCCCATTCTGAGGACTGTCTTTTCGTCTTGTTTATGGTTTTCTTTGCTGTGCAAAAGCTTTTAAGTTTCATTAGGTCCCATTTGTATATTTTTGTTTTTATTTCTATTTCTCTAGGAGGTGGGTCAAAAAGGATCTTGCTGTGATTTATGTCATAGAGTGTTCTGCCTATGTTTTCCTCTAAGAGTTTTACAGTGTCTGGCCTTACATTTAGGTCTTTAATCTATTTTGAGTTTATTTTTGTTTATGGTGTTAAGGAGTGTTCTAATTTCATTCTTCTACATGTAGCTGTCCAGTTTTCCCAGCACCACATATTGAGGAGGCTGTCTTTTCTCCATTGTATATTCTTGCCTCCTTTGTCAAAGATAAGGTGAACATATGTGCGTGAGTTAATCTCTGGCCTTTCTATCCTGTTCCATTGATCTATATTTCTGTTTTTGTGCCAGTACCACACTCTCTTGATTATTGTAGCTTTGTTGTATAGTCTGAAGTTAGGGAGCCTGATTCCTCTAGCTCTGTTTTTCTTTCATTGCTTTGGCTATTTGGGGCAGTTTGTTTTTCCATACAAATTGTGGAATTTTTTGTTCTAGTTCTGTGAAAAATGCCATTGGTAGTTTGATAGGGATTGCATTGAATCTGTAGATTGCTTTGGGTAGTATAGTCATTTTCACAATGTTGATTCTTCCAATCCAAGAACATGGTATATCTCTCCATCTGTTTGTATCATATTTAATTTCTTTCATCAGTGTTATAGTTTTCTGCATACAGGCCTTTTGTCTCCTTAGGTAGGTTTATTCCTAGGTGTTTTATTCTTTTTCTTGCAATGGTAAATGGGAGTGTTTCCTTAATTTCTCTATCAGATTTTTCATCATTAGTGTATAGGAATGCCAGAGATTTCTGTGCATTAATTTTGTATCCTGCTACTTTACCAAATTCATTGATTAGCTCTAGTAGTTTTCTGGTAGCATCTTTAGGATTCTCTACGTATAGTATCATGTCGTCTGCAAAGAGTGACAGTTTTACTTCTTCCTTTCCAATTTGGATTCCTTTTATTTCTTTTACTTCCCTGATTGCTGTGGCTAAAACTTCCAAAACTATGTTGAATAAGAGTGGTGAGAGTGGGCAACCTTGTCTTGTTCCTGATCTTAGTGAAAATGGTTTCAGTTATTCACCATTGAGAACGATGTTGGCTGCGGGTTTGTCATATATGGCCTTTATTATGTTGAGGTAGGTCCCCTCTGTGCCTACTTTCTCAAGGGTTTTTATCATAAATGTGTTTTGAATTTTGTCAAAAGCTTTTTCTGCATCTATTGAGATGATCATATGGGTTTTCTCCTTCAATTTCTTAATATGGTGTATCACATTGATTGATTTGCGTATATTGAAGAATCCTGGCATTCCTGGGATAAACCCCACTTGATCATGGTGTATGATCCTTTTAATGTGCTGTTGGATTCTGTTTGCTAGTATTTTGTTGAGGATTTTTGCACCTATGTTCACCAGTGATATTGGCCTGTAGTATTCTTTCTTTGTGATATCTTTGTCTGGTTTTGCTATCAGGGTGATGGTGGCCTCGTAGAATGAGTTTGGGAGTGTTCCTCCCTCTGCTATATTTTGGAAGAGTTGGAGAAGGATAGGTGTTAGCTCTTCTCTAAATGTTTGATAGAATCCCCCTCTGAGGCCATTTGGTCCTTGGGTTTTGTTTGTTGGAATATTTTTAATCACAGTTTCAATTTCAGTGCTTGTGATTGGTCTGTTTATACTTTCTATTTCTTCCTGGTTCAGTATCAGAAGGTTGTGCTTTTCTAAGAATTTGCCCATTTCTTCCACGTGGCCCATTTTATTGGCATATAGTTGCTTGTAGTAATCTCTCATGATCCTTTGTATTTCTGCGGTGTGGTGTTACTTCACCTTTTTCATTTCTAATTTTGTTGATTTGAGTTCTCCCTTTTTTTCTTGATGAATCTGGCTAATGGTTTATTAATTTTGTTTATCTTCTCAAAAAAACAGCTTGTAGTTTTATTGATCTTTGCTATTGTTTCCTTCATTTCATTTTCATTTATTCCTGATCTGATCTTTATGATTTCTTTCCTTCTGCTAAATTTGGGGGTTTTGTTGTTGTTGTTCTTCTTCTTTCTGTAACTGCTTTAGGTGTAAGGTTAGGTTGTTTATTTGAGATGCTTCTTGTTTCTTGAGGTAGGATTGTATCGCTATAAACTTCCCTCTTAGAATTGCTTTTGCTGCATCCCATGAGTTTTGGGTTTTCATGTTTTCATTGTCATTTGTTTCTAGGTATTTTTTGATTTCCTCTCTGATTTCTTCAGTGATCTCTTGGTTATATAGTAGTGTATTGTTTAGCCTCCATGTGTTTGTATTTTTTACAGATCTTTTTTTCTGTAATTGATACCTAGTCTCATAGCATTGTGGTCGGAAAAGATACTTGATACGATATCAATTTTCTTAAATTTACTAAGGGTTGATTTGTGATCCAGGATATGTTCTATCCTGGAGAATGTTCAATGAGCACCTGAGAAGAAAGTGCATTCTGTTGTTTTTGGATGGAATGTTGTATAAATATCAGTTAAGTCCATCTTGTTTAACGTGTCATTTAAAGCTTGTGTTTCCTTATTTATTTTCATTTTGGATGATTTGTCCATTGGTGAAAGTGGGGTGTTTCAGTCCCCTACTATGAATGTGTTACTGTCAATTTCCCCTTTTATGGCTGTTAGCATTTACCTTATGTACTGAGGTGCTCCTATGTTGGGTGCATAAATATTTACAATTGTTATATCTTCTTGTTGGATTGATCCCTTCATCATTATATACTGTCCTTCTCTGTCTCTTATAATAGTCTTTATTTTAAAGTCTATTTTGTCTGATATGAAAATTGCTACTCCAGCTTTATTTTGGTTTTCATTTGCATGGAATATCTTTTTCCATCCCCTCACTTTCAGTCTGTATGTGTCCCTAGGTCTGAAGTGGGTCTCTTGTAGACAGCATATATATGGGTCTTGTTTTTATATCCATTCAGCTAGTCTATGTCTTTTGGTTGGAGCATTTTATCCATTTACATTTAAGGTAGTTATCGATATGTATATTCCTATTACCATTTTCTTAATCGTTTGGGTTTGTTATTATAGATCTTTTCCTTGTCTTATGTTTCCTGCCTAGAAAAATTCCTTTAGCATTTGTTGTAAAGCTGGTTTGGTGGTGCTGAATTCTCTTAATTTTGCTTGTCTGTAAAGGTTTTAATTTCTCCGTTGAATCTGAATGAGATCCTTGCTGGGTAGAGTAATCTTGGTTGTAGGTTTTCCCCTTTCATCATTTTAAATATGTCCTGCCACTCCCTTCTGGCTTGCAGAGTTTCTGCTGAAAGATCAGCTGTTAACCTTATGGGGATTCCCTTATATGTTATTTGTTGCTTTTCCCTTGCTGCTTTTTATATGTTTTCTTTGTATTTAATTTTTGACAGTTTGATTAATATGTGTCTTGGCATGTTTCTCCTTGGATTTATCCTGTATGGGACTCTCTATGCTTCCTGGACTTGATTGACTATTTCCTTTCCCATATTAGGGAAGTTTTCAATTATAATCTTCAAATATTTTCTCAGCCCCTTTTTTTCTTTTCTTCTTCTGGGACCCCTATAATTCGTACGTTGGTGCGTTTAATGTTGTCCCAGAAGTCTCTGAGACTGTCCTCAATTCTTTTCATTCTTTTTTCTTTATTCTGCTCTGTGGTAGTTATTTCCACTATTTCATCTTCCAGGTCATTTATCCGTTCTTCTGCCTCGGTTATTCTGCTCTTGATTCCTTCTAGGGAATTTTAAACTTCATTTATTGTGTTTTTCATCATTGTCTGTTTTCTCTTTAGTTCTTCTAGGTCCTTGTTAAACGTTTCTTGTATTTTCTCCATTCTATTTCCAAGATTTTTTAATCATCTTTATTATCATTACTCTGAATTCTTTTTCAGGTAGACTGCGTATTTCCTCTTCATTTGTTTGGTCCGGTGGGTTTTTACCTTGCTCCTTCATCTGCTGTGTATTTCTCTGTCTTCTCATTTTGCTTAACTTACTGTGTTTGGGGTCTCCTTTTTGCAGGCTGCAGGTTCGTAGTTCCCATTGTTTTTGGTGTCTTCTACCAGTGGGTAAGGTGGGTTCAGTGGGTTGGGTAGCCTTCTTGGTGGAGGGAACTGGTGCCTGTGCTCTTGTGGATGAGGCTGGATCTTGTCTTTCCAGTGGGCAGAACCACATCCAGTGGTGTGTTTTGGGGTGTCTGTGAACTTATTATGATTTTAGGCTCCCTCTCTGCTAATTGGTAGGGTTGTGTTCCTGTCTTGCTAGTTATTTGACATAGGGTGTCCAGCACTGTAGATTGCTGCTGTCGTTGAGTGGAGTTGGTTTTAGTGTTGAGATGGAGATCTGTGGGAGAGCTTTCACCGTTTGATATTATGTGGGGCTGGAAGTTCAGGACTAATGCCCTGAACTGGGCTCTCCCACCTCAGAGGCTCAGGCCTGACACCCGGCCAGAGCACCAAGACCCTGTCAGCCACATGGCTCAGAAGAAAAGGGAGAAAAAGAAAGAAAGAAAAATAATAAAATAAAGTTGTTACAATAAAAAAAATTATTAAAAATAAGAAAATTTAAAAGTAATCGAAAGAAAGAAGGAAGACAGCAACCACACCAAAAAACAAATTCACCAGTGATAACAAGCACTAAAAACTATACTAAAAATCAAAGCAAAACAAAACAAAAAAGGACAGAGAGAACCCTAGGACAAATGGCAAAAGCAAAGCTATACAGACAAAATCATACAAAGAAGCATACACATACACACTCACAAAAAGAGAAAAAAGAATATATATATATATTTATATAAAAAACAAGGGGGCTCCCCTGGTGGCGCAGGGGTTGAGAGTCCGCCTGCCGATGCAGGGGACACGGGTTCGTGCCCCGGTCTGGGAAGATCCCACATGCCGCGGAGCGGCTGGGCCCGTGAGCCATGGCCACTGAGCCTGCGCGTCCGGAGCCTGTGCTCCGCAACGGGAGAGGCCAAAACAGTGAGAGGCCCACATACCGCCAAAAAAAAAAAAAAAAAAAAAAACAAGGAAGAGAGCAACCAAATCAATAAAGAAATCTACCAATGATAATAAGGTCTAAATACTAAACTAAGATAAACATAAAACCAGAAACAAATTAGATGCAGACTACAGTTGCTCCCAAAGTCCACTGCCTCAGTTTTGGGATGATTCATTGTCTATTCAGGTATTCCAGAGATGCAGGGTACATCAAGTTGATTGTGGAGATTTAATCTGCTGCTGCTGGGGCTGCTGGGAGAAATTTTCCTTCTTTGTTCACACAGCTCCTGGGGTTCAGCTTTGGATTTGACCCCACCTCTGTGTGTAGGTCTCCTGAGGGCATCTTTTGGGAAGTCTGAGGTCTTCTGCCAGCATTCAGTAAGTGTTCTGTAGGAGTTGTTCCACATGTAGATGTAGTTTTGAGGTATTTGTGGGGAGGAAGGTGATCTCCATGTCTTACTCCTCCGCCATCTTCAAGGCACCTCCTCTGACTCTTTTTCATGAGTTAGACTTCACATTAGGGTACTAGTGGCCTTCCGTACACGGTGTTGGTGCTAGTCCACTGGGTGCCAATCAGCAATCTACTCACTTAAGTGAAAGATCATTTTTTGCAGGTCATTTTCTCATCTTCCAAGCTCTGTGCTCCTCAGGAACAATCTCTTCTGTTTGAAAAGCAGTGCAATATAAATACATTGTGACTTTTAATTTTTTTTAAAAAGCCTGTTGGCTTCCAATTGTTCTATTTTTTTTTTTGGTATGCGGGCCTCTCAATGCGGTGGCCTCTCCCGCTGTGGAGCACAGGCTCCGGAAGCACAGGCCCAGAGGCCACAGCTCATGGGCCCAGCCGCTCTGCGGCATGCAGGATCATCCTGGCCCAGGGCACGAACCCGCGTCCCCTGCATCGGCAGGTGGACTCTCAACCACTGCGCCACCAGGGAAGCCCTGTTCTACTTTTTATTCATGTATTCTCTTTTCTTTCCAGAACTTCCATGTGTTCACCAACCAGATGCTCTCCGAACCCTGTACTTCAGGGATTTTTATGGAGGCTTCATTATGTAGGCATGGTTGATTAAATCATTGGCCGCTGGGGAGTCCTCTCTTCTTTCTTTATCTCAATCTTCATCTGACTTGAAGGATTATTTCAACAATCCTTATGGCAACTGTCACAAGATAAAGCCCATATTTAATAACCTTGCACTCAAGGTCCTGCACAAGAAGACCTAAAGTAAGCCAACCCCTTTCTTGTGTCAATTCCTCCTCCTGAAAAAATGTTCTCCACCATCTGTGCCTGTTAAAATGCTATTCAGACTTGAAAGTACAGCTCCTCCAGAAGCCCAGGCAAGGTATAAAATGTATGTGATCTCTCACTTCTTGGAACTGTCAGAATATTTTGTCTTCACCTACCCCCTCTCATGATTCATATCCTTTCTAGCCCTGTATTTTCTTCACTTGCTAAAAGGGGGTGGGGAGGCTACAATGAATCATAATAATATATATATGATATTTATAATAAGATACGTATAAGATATATATATTGTAGTAAGGTATATATCTGTAACTGTGTGTATATGTATATGGTTATATAGAGCACCATATATGGTAGCTAATATTATTAATAACCAATGTGCTCCTCCCACAAGGATTGAGGCTTCCTAGGGGTAGTTTTGCTTTCTTAATGCATCTCTCCTTAATGCCCAAGCTTTGAAACTTGTCCATTATTGTTTATTGAATGACTGCATGAATGAATGAAGGCTTCTACTTGGGAAAGGGATTCAGAGCCATAGGGAACAGCATGGGAACAAAGTTCAGAAATCTTTGTGTTCTCACTGCATGCTGACGCTTCCAAAAATGCTGACCTGATTTCCTGACACTGCATTCATTGTCTTGCTTTTGAACATCTTCTGTAAAACAGCCTCTAATTTATTGGATTCTTTCAGAGGTTTATCCTCTGCTTTCAAATTCTGCTCCCAGATTTCATTCCAGTTTCTTTGACATTAAATTGAGACCCAGGTCCTTATTTCTAAAATTTATTATCTAACATAAATGCTTGCCACCTAATTGCAGGAGCAATTTATACCCCCAGAGATGGAGCAATCCCTTTAAGGAATAAATTGGATTCTGTTGTATCTCATTTTTTTTTATCATCACAAAGTCATAAATTCTCAAAATGCTGGCCTATAACAGAAGGGAAATCAAGCTTTGTGCTTAGAAATAACAGAGTTACTCCTGAAATTGAATTGGAATTTCCATCCTAAATGACACTTCTGCATGTCTTCAATTTTTTTTCCCATCTCAAAATTTCTTTCTCGTTGCTCTGACCCTCGTCCCACAGGATAGTGAAGAAGAATTGATGAAGTGTTTCTTCTTTAATCTGATGAGAATTGGCAGTTTATTTTCGGCACAGTGTTGCCAGAGGGGCTGGGGAGGATATTTAGGATACAAAAATAGGTCATATCGGTTTTATTCTGTGCTTATTAATTATTATTTTACTATGGATCTCACTGAAGGCTTAGTATGTGTGAAGCAGGCATTATGCTTTGAGAATTCATGGATAATTTCGTCCCATTCTCACATGAGCCCATTTTAAGGATGACAAAACTGAGGAATGATGAGATGAACTTTTCTGAGCTCTCACATTTGGCTTAAGCAGTGGTGTTAGGATTCCAATCCAGGTATTCCAATCTCAAGCTCATGTTTGATAGACTAATTGTAAGTCTAAGTGTAAAGCACCAAAATTTAGGAGGATGTTAAAGTGATTTCAACAGCTCTGAATTTTTATCAAATGTATTTGCTTTTCTAAGGTACTCACCTCCCCACCCCAATTGTGTAGTTTTCAGTAAGGATCTAGAAAAAATATATAAGGGAAACATAAGATGATTTAATTGGTACTAAAATACGCTAATTTCTGTAGAAAAATACTAAACTGTGTATCTGAATATACATATGATTACTGATGCAGCCATAAATAAAACATTGCTATTATAAAAAATAAAAATTAACAAAAAACAAAGTTCATGTTTGATAAACACCTTCCTTTTAGAGAGAAAGCTATGCTTTGATTTTCTTCATTAAAAGGATGACATGCTAATTAAAGAAAATTTCAAAATAAGAAAAAGAAAGAAAGAAAAATCTCCCTTCAACCTAGTGCATTGGAAAGCTGAGGGACTTTTTGTTTGTTTAATAAGCAGACATTTCTTTACATAGTCATGTAAAGACTATGTAAAGAATTTTACATAGTCTATATAAGTTTATAAGCTATAATTTTCTTTCAAGATCATAAAAACAACCCCTTTTAATATTGCAGGATTTTCATAGTAAGCCCTATATATGTGGGTGTATCATAGTCTCAAGTCTCTCAACAGTAGGTATATAGTTTACTAAGCTGATTTCTTTCCCTTGGGTTATTTCAAAATTATTGATGAACATAAGCAATGTTGTAATAAAGATCCTCACACTTAGAACTTTTTAGGCAGGCCAGACTGGAGCCTTATAATATAGTCCAAGATGTGAAATCAGTGGGTCAAAGTGTATAAATATTTTTTAAAGTACTTGATTCTTATTGCCAAATATCTTTTCAAAAGGGTTGTAACAATTTCTATCGCCACCAGCAAATACATAGTCAGACTGCCCAGAAATTATTTTTCTAGAATGCTTTGTCTTAGGACGCACTCCCTTCTCCCCCGAAAGTAAAATCCAACCTAGATGCCATCACCTCCCCAAAGCCTGAATGATCCTTGAAGCCAAATTTTATCCTGGCTCCTCTGTGTTCTGTAGCACTTTGAATGTGCTTGAACCAAGCATTTCCCACCCCAGCTGAGATGGCCATGACATGTCTGTCTCCCTACGCCGACTGTGAGCCCAGTGGTAGGCACACAGTAGGTGCTCAATGCATACTTAAGAAGATTTTGGGTTTTGAAGAAAGGGACCAAGTATTTATGTATCAGGGTTTCTGCTGTGCTGTCTGGCACACAGTAAGTGCCAGTTAAACACTTACGAACTGAATGAATGTGATCCTGAGATGTGGTTTACTTCACAGCCTGCCAGGGCAGAAATATCTCACTACCTGGACAAATTCTTTCTCTTTCTTAGGCCTCAATCATTCATTTAAGGCATAAACATTTACTTTTTTTCTTTTTTAAAAATTATTTTCCATTACGGTTAACCATAGGATATTGAATATAGTTCCCTGTGCTATACAGTACGACCTTGTTGTTTATCCATTCTATATATAATAATTTGCATCTGCTCGTCCCAAACTCCCAATCCAACCCTCCCCTGCCCCCCACTTCCCCTTGGCAACCACAAATCTGTTCTCTAGGTCTGTGAGTCTGTTTCTGTTTTGTAGATAATTTCATTTGTGTCATATTTTAGATTCCACATATAAGTGACACCATATATTTGTCTTTCTCTGTCTGGCTTACTTCCCTTAGTATGATAATCTCTAGGTCCACCCATGTTGCTGCAAATAGCATTACTTCATTCTTTTTTATGGCTGAGTAATATTCCATCGTATGTACGTGCTACATCTACTTTATCCATTCATCTGTCGATGGACATGTAGGTGGTGTCCATGTCTTGGCTATTGTAAAAAGAGCTGGTAAGGCATAAACATTTATTAAACATTTACTATGTGCCAGGACCTAAAATAGGTAACCAGGAGATAGATAATTCTGAAAGCATCCTCTGGAGGGGCGTATAGTTTTGGAGGTGAACACAATAAACAAGTGGAGGGAAGTGCTCCTTGCAGTGTGAAGAGGATGCCCAAAGGAGGAACCACCCAGTTCCTTGGAGCAGTCGGGAGTCTTCACACAGGAGTGACCTTGGAGCTGGAACATGATCGTAGTGAGTTACACTGTGTCCTCCAAAAAATATGTCTAAATCCTAACCCTCCATGTCTGTGAATGTGACCTTATTTGGGAATAGGGTCTTTGAAGAGATAATGAAATTAAGTATCTAGAGATGAGCTCATCCTGATTTAAGGTGGGCCCTAAATCCTAGTACTGGTGTCCTTTAAAGGGAAAGGAGAGGGGGATTTGAGACATGGAGGGGCAGGGACGAAAAGGTCACATGAAGATGGAGGCGGAGATTGGAGTGATGCTGCTACAAGCCAAGGAACGCCAGGAGTCATCAGGAGAAACTATCAGCAGATAAGGAAGGATCCTCCCCTAGAGACTTCAGAGAGAACCTGACCCTGCTGACACCTTGAGTGTGGACTTCTAGCCTCCAGAACCGGGAGAGAATAAAGTTCTGTTGCTTTAGGCCTCCAAGCTTTTCGTACTTTGCCGCAGCAGCCACGGGAAACGAATGTGATGATGTAGAAGATGCTCAACACCAATTCCTTATATCCCTCTTTTCCTCACTTCTCCTCAGACCATTATTCTGAGAGGTTGGATTCCAGGTATGGGTTAGGGCCTCTTCTCTTAGGTGCTGGGCCACTGTGTGCTGAAAGGTGAGTGCGGGGGTGGGGCTCACTCCCTCTTGTTTCTCTCTTCCTTGTGGTCAGAGATGAAGCCCTACAGATGACCTCTTTGCTGACTGACCACCTCTTCCCATCCAGGGGTGAGGCCGGTCCGGGCCCATGTGGGGTGTGAGTCTGCTCAGCACTTGCCACGGATCCAACCATCCCTATTGCCCACCTATCTCTGAGGCATCCTCCTGGGCACTAGGGAGACACAGCCACCTGGCCTCTGGTTTGAAAGTGCTGAGTCCTAATTAGCTCAGTGGGATGATGCTCCACAGCGTCCGGCTCTGCCCCTAGAAATGCCTTATTTTGAGGTTTGGGGCCCAAGCCCAGCTATAAATAAAGTGGTACTCAGGTTTTCCATAGGGTTGCATTCTTCAGGGAAGCCGTGTGTTTGCAAAGCTGTTGGTTTGGGGCAGGGCTCAAGGATGATATCCCCTAATGCAGTAATTCTCATCCAGGGATGATGTTGTCTTCCAAGGCACATTTGACAATGTCTGGGGACATTTTTGATTGTCATAACTTGGCGGGGAAGGAGAGGTAGGGCTCTAGGCATTTAGCAGGTAGAAGACAGGGATGCAGCTAAATACAGTACACAGGACAGTTCCCACCACAAAGAATTATCTGGACCAAAATATCAACAGTGTTGATATGCAGAAACCCTTCCTTGTGGCTTTCAGAATTCCATTGTGAGTTCTGACAGATGGGAATAAGCTAAACAGGTGGATAGGGTAAGTAAAAGCATTTCTTAAAGAGAGATCATCATGCAAAGGAAAAACAGAGGTGGAAGACAGCATGAACTTGGGAGAAAAGCAGAGTCTGGGACAAGTGGACTGCAAAGGTCTATGGGCGGAACCAGAGGAAGAGGATGCAAGAGATGAGGCTGGAGAGATGGGCAATAGTAAGGCCCTCAAATATCATCATCATCTTCTTCATCTTCATCATGACCTTCATCAACATACCATCATCATCACCATCACCATCATCAATATCATCACCACCATCATCATCATCACCATCACCAGTAACCTTTGTCACAGAAGATCACATTTATTGAACACTTACTAGGTACTAAATTTAAACATGCAACACACATTATTTCAGTTTGTTCTTTCAACACCCCAGGGTAGTAGAGTATTGGTTTCCTGCAGCTGCTGTAACAAATGACCACAAACTTAGTGACTTAAAATCACAAAATTTATTACCTTAATATTTTGTATGCCAGTCAGAGGTCTGATGCAAAGTCAAGGTTTCAGCAGGGCTGCTTTCCTTCTGGAGGCTCTTGGGGAGAATCTGTTTCCTTCCTTTTCCCAGCTTCTAGAGGCCGCCTGCCTTTCCTCGCTCATGGCCCCTTTCCCCATCATCAAGGCCAGAAAAGAATGTATTGAGGGTTGAGTCCTTCTCACACTGCATCCCTCTGACCTCTTCTTGTGCCTGCTCTTCCACTTTTAAAGAACCTTGTGATTCCACTGGGCCACCTGGACAATCCAGGGCAATCTTTCCATCTCAGGGACAGCAGATGAGCAACCTTCATCCACTGGCACCCTTAATTCCCCTTTGCCATGGAACATAACATGTTCACAGGGTTCAGTAATTAGGATGTGGACATCTTGTGGGGAGGACATTTTTCTGTCCACCACCATTTTTGTCTACAGGTGATAAACCAGAGCTTCAGAGCAATCAGATGCTGTGCCTGAGCTCACAGCATGGAAGCCTCCTCTATCTTAGCAGAATCCAGGTTTTTCACCACTGTGCTTTCCTGCTCTTTGCTCCCGAAAACAAGGAGCTACACTTGCTGAATACTTCATGTGTGCCTGACACTCCACCTGCATCACGTCATTCTGTTGGCGATCGCTCCTCTTGTTAACAGAGAAGCAGACTCAAGTCAGAGACGTAATGGACTTACTAAGGTCTCCTGCGGCCGGACCACAATGTCAGAACTCTCAGCACTACTCCTTACAATGGGAGCAGTGGGCCAGGACCCTGCCTACATGCAGGAGATGCCCTTGACCCCTCCCCTACGGTCAGGTACGAAGTCTGGTTTCTCCTCTTCACAATCTCATTCCCTGTGTCCCACCACTGTGGTCAGAGGTTGGGATTGTTTGTTTACAAATTCCACTGGTCATCAAATGGGACCCAAACTGGGAGCCAGAGACAGCAGGCTACTGCGAAGACTCAGCCAAAGCCACTGAAGCCACAGGTTAGGAAATTGTTCACTTCCACTGCCATTACATGAGGGACAAGCCTTTGCCAAAGATGACATAGGATTAGCAGCCCGGTCATATTTCACCCCTTGGCACAATCCCTGTCCCTACAGCTTAGAGGCATTTGATTTTCCAATAAACTGATTTCGGCCACTGAAAACCAACACCCCACCTCACTCTGCACACAGCTCCCTGGGAAATGCATGTAGGCCATGTTGCCAGATTATCAAGAATTAAGACAGTTTCTCTTTCCAGAGTTCAGGAGGCACAAGCATAAGGAAGTGAGTCTATTTACCAAAAGAAAAAAAAAATCATAAACACACAAGCATTCCAAAGTAAGGACAGGAATGCTAGCCCCATCAGTTCGTACAACCCAAGCTGAAAACTGGTGCTGCCCCACAAGAAAATGAGCAACTCATCTGGCAATGCCAAGGGCTTCAGGGACAGAGGAGGTTGAATATTGCCACAAAAAATAGAGCTATATTTGTATGTGAACACAACAACAAAAGGTATCACCTTTTCCTGAGAGTCAGTCACATGATTTTTCCTTCACAAAAGCCTGGGTAATAGAAAGATTCTATGTGTAAATATGATGAGAGAACTTGACTGCCAATTATTATCAGTATAGAGACAGTAAGAGCTTGGTGACTTGAGGCGTCCACTTAGTGTTTGCTCCCAGGCAAGTTATTTATTCCCTATGAGACTCAATGTTCCCACCTGTAAAATGGGGCTGATAATGGGCCCCACCTCTGTTGGCTGGTGTTGGGATTAGGTGAGATCATACCTGCAAAGTACTTAAAACAGAGCCTGGCACAAGCAAAGTGCTCAGCAAATTTTTATCTCCATCATGGGTGTAGCATCTTACAAACAATGATTTCTATTTTGTTACCTACCATTCCCAGGTTTCAAATATGGGGATGATCCACTGCATTTAAATTCTTACTGTACATAAATATGAACAAAGCTCAGTTCCAAGCCCTGCCCCAGTGAGTAATCTCCTTCTCATACTATTCGCACCCAAAGACACACAATGCCAAAAATCTCGTGTGTGTGCGTGCGTATGCACATGCTTCATTTACTTTTTACCTGTTAATATTTTTAGATTAAGTTGTCCACAGGGAATAGGAATGGTGAATTCAAAGTGGAAGTTTGAAGCATATGCTGTAAATAAGTGAAAATCCTCAAAATAATGGGAGAATTATTTTTCACTTGCACACTTTTTAATCTTTTGAACTTTATAACACGTACACATACTCTCTATTAAAAAATGAGGCCTGGACTTAACGCTAACAAAACCCATAGCAAAAAAAAATTTTTACTTCTTTATTTTCTCGGTTTATTCAATAAAGTGACAAAAAATTGTAATAGGGAAGAACTTTGTATTCTACTACAGGTTACTCACTAAAGGGATGTTAAAGTATGCATAATGGTCCATCTCTGGGAACCCTGCCTCCCAGGTAAGGGGCATTAAGCTAAAATACCTTTGTTTAGCTCACAGGAAACATCCTGACCAGGCCCACCTATGAATGACAGCAGCAAGGAGAAAATGAACACATCCCCTCCAGAGGCTGACCAGAACCAGGAAATGCTTGGCTTTATTCCCTCCCCTTTTAGTGTAAAAGAAGCCTGAATTCTAACTCAGGCAAGATGGTTCTTTGGGACACGAGTCCACCATCTTCTCGGTCTGCTGGTTTTCCTAATAAAGTCACTCTTCCTTGCCTCCACAACTCATCTCTTGATTTATTGGCCTGTTGTGTGGTGAGCAGTATGCGCTTGAACTCGGTAACAAAATGATAAACTTTATATAACTTAGCATTTGTATACTTATTTTCTAGACAATTTGTAGAACTGAGAAGTGGCTTTGAAAAGCTTGCTCATCTCAAAGATAATGCTAGTTTAAAGAAAGGTGCTTGCTAGTGTTCCAGGATTGAACTATTATTTTTCCTAAAGATAAAAAGGAAAAGAAAAAGATTTCTGACAAAGCCCATAAAGAAGCCCTCAATAAAATTTATAATTAGCTTTAATGATAGAGAGGGTTTCACAAATATTTGACTCATTAAGCAGATATTTTCTCAAGGCTGAATACTTTCAATAAACAACTCCAGAGGCTTCCCTGGTGGTGTAGTGGTTGACAGTCCGCCTGCTGATGCAGGGGACACGGGTTCGTGCCCCGGTCCGGGAAGATCCCACATGCCGCGGAGCGGCTGGGCCCGTGAGCCATGGCCGATGAGCCTGCGCATCCGGAGCCTGTGCTCCGCAACGGGAGAGGCCACACAACAGTGAGAGGCCCGCGTACCACACACACACACACAAAAACAACTCCAAGGCGAAGCTGAAGATGCTTCTCATGTATCTGATGAGATTTCTGCCCTGGAAAGGAAGCCTGTGAGTCTGATGAAGTGAAGGACCACTGGGATTACAAACCTTTGAGACTGTGAGTTAATTTTCATGTGATGCAGGTTCAGGGCTGGAAGCAAAATAAAATGCACTATATAAATAATCAGACTTCATCGAGAGATCTTCCTAAGGGAGTAAAGGACACTGCCCTAGGACTTTCAGGAATTTTCAGACCACAGTTTGGTAGAAGTAACCTCACTCGTGAAAAGTTATCTTCAAAAGGAGTTTGAAAATGTTGCCCCAAACCCACTTCGATTAGCATTTAGATCACTGCTCTGTTCAAAACAGTGAACAAGCTTGCTGTTTACGGGCTCACATTTATGAGTGGATTGGATCTAAAAATAAAAGACAAGGGAGAGAATTACTGGTGCCGTGAACCTCACCTGAACCATGAGCTCTCTTCAAATCTGCTCATTTCTCCCAAATTGATAGATAATGCAACAGCACCTGCCACTGACCAAGGAGACTCCAAGAAGCCTTTATTGTTCATTTCCTTTATTTTTCTGGTGAAATGTAGTTCTTCAAAGCACTACTTTATGTATCAAAAGAATTATGATTACATATTGCAGTGGAACTTGGAGAAATTTTTAACATCAAACATGAGATTTCAAAGGAATTTCATGCTTGTGCATGGCTACTTTGGGCCCCACCAGAAATTTTCAAAAGGCTGACTCCTCAGATATCAAGGGATATTTGGGCAGAAAAGTTACAGGAAGCACTGCAAGATTTGGGTAGTGACTTATTGAATTTGAACTTGTATTTTCAAGTAATTTCAAGTAAGGCGTGTCTTTCATTTCTTTCTTTAGTATTTCTTCATTGATTCAATAGATAGTTATGGAGCACTTCCTCTGTGCCGGGCAGTGAGTCAGGGGTGACCTCAGGCTAGGGGCGTCACCACCAGAATCCTCCCTTGCTTCATGGGCACTGCTGGAAGAGCCTTCCTCAGGGGCGCTTGGGAGGAGTCGATGAGATCCATCCATGCATATTTTTATGTTCAGATGTGCAAGCACCCTCACTCATATAAGGGTTTTAGAAACAGTTCAATGCAGAAAGCCAGGATAGCATGTGCTCGTCAGCATGGGATCTGGGGTCAGAGTGTCTTGGTTTGAAACCTGGTTCCATGACCTGCCAGCTGTGTGCCAGAGTGCAAATCGCCCAATTGCTCTGAAAAATTAGGATAATCCTAGTACCTAGCCCATTTGATTGATGTGAGAATTAAATGAGATATTTGTATGTATATGAATATACACACATATGCACATATATGCACACACATATGTAAACACACAAACACATGCGTGTATGTGTGTGTGTGTGTGTGTGTGTGTATATATATATATATATATATATAGAGTTTAAAGTAGTGCTGACACACAGGAGCTTAACAAACTTGATTCACTGTCACTGTTGTTAGTCATCTGCTCTTCTGCATGACCTGGCCCTTCTGGGCAGCTAGTCCAGTAACCAGCTCTGGCTGAAGAGCACCCCCGGGGAGGTGCCTTCGGTGAACGTCATTCTCGATTACCAGTTGGACCACATCACTCCCAAGCTTCAACCCATCAATGACTGACACCAGCCGGAGCCTCAGGAAGTGCTCCCTGCCGAGCTGACCAGCTCAGGCTCTGCCCACCCAGGCCTCTCAGTAGGAGCCTGTCTGCCCAGTGCCTCCAGCGTTCCTCTTCTCTGGGCTAATGTCTATTTGTCCCACAAATCATATTTGCGTGTCCCAGAGGAAGCCTTGCCAGCCTCCTCTGTGTCCCCTGCTCTGCCCCCCACCTCAGTCTGGGCTGGGTGCCCTCCTCAGAGGTTCCGCCCACCACTGTGTGGTGTCCTGTCCTGGGTCCCCTCTCCCCCTCGGACTGCAGTAATTTGGCCCCTAGGGTCCCACCCATCATCTTCTTCCCGGGGCTGACACACTTCTTGGCCCAGAGTGTTTTGAAAGAACGAAGGGCCAAGTGCTCTAAAAAGTAAAACTTCTAATTGTTTTAAGACAATAATTTATTTTGAACCCACAATGGTATTTTCCTGCTTATGCACTTTCAAGCTCACTGGGTTATACTCTGAAATACCTTTTATTTTCTACAGATCTACATCATCCTCAAAGGATGGAGATCTGTCACCACTAAGTATAAATGAACACCTGGTTTCAAAATCAATTCCCTCAGATGAAAGAGAGAGGAATGAGGCACCTAAAAGGCCCCAGGCACAGTTAAATCCTTTATGAACTTTTTCTCATGGAATTTGCATCTCATGGAATTTGTGAAGTAGGTGTCATCAGGCCCATTTTACAGATTAGGAAATGGAAGTCCATAAAGCTAAGTCACATGTCCAAGTCCACCAAGATGGAAGACAGAAATTCTTGGCAATTCAACTCAGGCTTGCATTTGTGGAATGATTCTGCCACTTGCAAGTGTGGCTACTTGGAAAGAAGCAACATTCATCAGTCTGTATAAAATATGGCATTGACAGTGCCTTGTACATATGCAGTAGGGGACTTACATATTCAGCTGTTGAATGAATACAAAACATTGCAAACATTGCACAACATTATCTTATATCCCTATGCACAATGTGTACAGACACACATAATTTCAAGTCTGTACATACATACACGATGAAAAAGAGATTTATTGAACCATATGGGAGGGGGGAAAAAAACCCTGACTCAAATTTCTGTCAGGTCTGTAAGTTTAGAAATGGTAAGGTAATTCCATTTACTTTTAGTGGATTGTTAAAAATTTCCTTACATTGTTGGATAGCTCCTTTTCTCTCAGGTAGATCTGGAATCTGAGGACAGATGACCCCACATAGAGCAACATAAAAACATTTGTTGAAATACAATGAAATGGTTCCAAACCACCACGCTCTTACGTGACAGTTCTTTTTCCACCTGGTCTACCGTCAGCTCTGCTCTGGGATGTTGGCATCTGTCTCACCAAGGTCCACATGACTCAGTGTGTGGGGGGATGTAGGCAAATAGATCATCTATTACACACCAGCGGAGGAAGGACTGTGATAATGGGTGAATGACACTTGTACAATAGGTTGGTAAAGAACTCGCTCCTTTCATTGCCTTCAAAGAAGCCCAGCCAGCCCACAGAGGCTACTCTGGTATAGGGTGACCTTCCTTAACAAATATAGCACAGTGCTTATAAACCCAGATTCCACAGCCAGAATGCCTGCGGGCAAAAGCTAGTCAATGACTGTGTGAATGAACAATGGACCTCAGTAAATACTCTGCATCACACTGAACAGTCCCTTTACTCCTATTCGACCAGGGCTGCTGCTGCTACTATTACTACTACTACTGTTACGCCTGGGACTACTACACTTCCTCCTCCTTCCCCCTTCCTCCTCTTTCTACCTCTCCTCCCCCTCCTTCCTCGTCTTCATTTGCATTTTGTTACGTTTGTTACTATTTGTGTCAAAATGATACAGAGGAATAGTTCCAAGAATCAAATTGTGCTGAAAGTTTTGTTACAATATAGCGACAATCCCTATCACTTTCTCCTTGATTTCTCCCTCTCCGTCCATTTATCTCACCCAGGCTATATTTTGGTATTTAGCTCCTTCTCTTGAAATGACTGATGTACAGGACTCCTTGACTTTTCAATTTCCGGCTCTATCTGCTGGCTTCCCACTATGGAAGATGAGTATGTAGCAGTCTTTCCTTCGTGTGTCCCCACAAGACACACTCATCTTCCCATTTCCTCACTTCCCCTAATGCGGTATTATTGTATTTTTGGTTAGGTCAATTTTTAGGGGTTAGGTGATTATGATTAAGCATGCTACGCAGAGATGATTCATGTAGTAAATTGTATGATATGCAATGTCCTGTCCAACACTTTCATTGCCTGGAGTTAAAAATTATCTTCTATTTATTGCTGAGTTTTTTCCCTGAACTTCTCATTTATTCAACTTCAGATTCTTTGCCAAATAAGTAAATATCTCAAGGCAGCCAGATGTCTTAGGAATTCTATCAGCTTGCTCTTCCTGAAGAAGTCTCTCCCAGGGACTTCTGATCTGACTCCAATCAGAACTGGTCATGGTCTACACCGCAGGCACAGCTGACATCCTTGACCCACCCATCATCCGGAAGATTTCCTTTGCCTCTCTCTTCTTTGCTGGAGCTCCAGCTTTCCGTATTCCATTTGTTCCTCCTTGATTTAGTCCTTCAGTTTAGTGGAGTCCATGTCATTTTCTAATAGCTACTTGAGAAAAGGTATATTTTTTGAGACCTTGAAAAAACATACATCTCACATCTGATTGATCAGCATGTTTCCACTGCCTTCTGGTGTTTGATAATCCCAAACTATTGTTTACAGTGCAAGCTTATTGGATCCAAAGTTTGTTTTGATGTATGTCTGTTTCTAGTCACTGTATCCTTGATGGACCCTTCAGTCTGGAAATTCATATATTTCAGGTCCAGGAGATTTTCTTTATTTCATTGATGGTTTCTTCCCCTATGTTTCTGTTTTCTCACTTTTCTTTCTTCCCTCCCTCCCTCCCTCTCTCCCTCCCTTCCTTCCTTCCTTCCTTCCTCCCTTCCTTCCTTCCTTCCTTCCTTCCTTTCTGTCTCTCTCTCCCTCTTCCTTCCTTCTCTCTCTCTCTGATACTGAACTTACTGTACTGGTCCTCTAATTTTCTTATATTTTCTTTTTGTCTTTTTATTTCTACTGTGCACAGGATATCTTCAAGCTTTATCTTCCAACACCTTTATCTTTTGAATTTTTCATTTCTACATTCATATTTTTAATTTATAAGAGCTCTGATCTGATGTTTGCCCTTTGAATTTTAAATACACATAGTATTTCTTATTTTACAATTGCAAAAATCTTTTCATCCCACTGAAAATACTGATCATAGCTCTTTTCCTAGTGTCTTCTCCTGGCAGAGTCTCTGTTTATTCCAAGCTTTTTTTCTTTTTCCATTTGACTGCATGGCTCTCACTCTCCATGTTAGAAGATTTCTCTGGATGTCTGATAATCTTTAGCTGTCACTAACTTAGTTGGGAGCTTATAACAAATGAGCAGGGCTTGCTGACCCTGAACTACACTCCAAGGGTCTTGGGGAACTTCCGATGTCTAAATCTCTTTCCTCTTGCCTCAGCCAAACCCCCACTGAAATCATTCAGGTGTCCATTCAGGAGGAGGAAGGCCTGAGCCCAGCTGGAAGTGGGGAGGGTGTGTTATCTGAGCATCTGGTATGGATGTGTCTACGTAGTGGTGCTATTTTCAGTACCATATCCCAACTCAAGAGGCTTGATGTCTTTCAGTCCAGACACTCTCTATTTTACTCTCCTGAGGGAACAAACCTTCAGTCTTCTGCTTGGAAGAGGAAGGGACAGCCATCCAGTTATTCAGGATGGGTAAGCAGATTGGGGGTTCTCAGTACATCTTAAAAGGCTTTCAAACAATGAACCTCATTTTAGCCTCTCCTTTACCCCCTCTTCCGCCTTCCATCTATACTGATAACTCCCCATTCCTGAGCCTCGCGGGGGATTCTTTAGTGCCTATCAATTCACGGTTCTTCCCAGGGACAACTCAAACTTCAGTTTCTGGCGTCCTAAGCCATTTACTACTCTACATCTCCTTTCTAATCCCCCTCCCCAACATGTTTTGCTATAGTCTCCTCTTTAGTTTTCCCCATCCTTGTGAATTTGCCATTTTTCAAACCCTCCTTACTGTCAATTTATGGAGGTTTTAGAAAGGAGAAACTGTAAGTGTGTGTGTGCACGTGTGTGCGCTTCATCTACCGTCTTTACTCTCAAGTTCAAGTTCTTGTCTTTCCCAAGTCCTCCAAAACTGTATAAGTTAGAAGAAGATCCACTAGGCACAGTGCAAGACGATGGGTGAACAGATTTGGAGCTACTCACGCTGGCCCCCTCCTCTGTGGTCAGAGATAGGACTTTATTAATGAAACCATTGCTTTCTTTCTTTCTTTCTTTCTTTCTTTTTTGCGGTACGCGGGCCTCTCACTGTTGTGGCCTCTCCCGTTGCGGAGCACAGGCTTCGGACGCGCAGGCTCAGCGGCCATGGCTCACGGGCCCAGCCACTCCACGGCATGTGAGATCCTCCTGGACCGGGGCACGAACCCATGTCCCCTGCATCGGCAGGTGGCCTCTCAACCACTACGTCACCAGGGAAGCCCAAACCGTTGCTTTCTGAAGCCTCTCGCTGGCCTCCTGCCTCTGCAGTCAAACTTGCCTTGCTCACCAGGTTGGATGTGGTGGTGCTGTGCACAGGCAGGGAGAAGCAAAGGCCCTGAGGAAGCAGCAGAAACTCAGAGCTTATATCCAAAGCCCAGAGCCAGCACTGAAGCTTCCCAAGAGGAAGAAATCCTCCATGATACACAGCACTGATTTCAAAATAAGGAAAGGAATAGAGGAGAATCCCTCACATTCCCATCTCATGCCACTGTGACTTTTCTAACCTGACGCTAGAGGGACAGAACATTCCAGCCTCCCAAAGACACACCAGAATGGAGAAGCAAAGGCCGACCACCAGCCACGTCTCTAAGCAGTGGGGTACCAAGAGAGGAGGTTACACAGGCAGTGGGAGTGTTCCACCTCGATGCACGTGACAAGGGAGCAGGTAGAGAAGGTAAAAGCAATAAAGCTGTTCTGCTTTTTATGACCTCCATGTGCTGCCACTTCTCAAGAATGTCAGTGAGAAAATACTCTCGATGGCTGCAGACTCCTCCCATCACACCCCACCCCCCAGCATCCCTCCAGCAGCCTGGTTACCTGTGGATGATGTGATACCTCTGCAGATACTCCAGGGCCAGGGCCAGCTCGCAGATGTAGAGCTTCACGGCCCCCTCTGTGAAATGTACGTTCTGTTGCAGGTGATAACGTAGATCCCCTCCCAGCAGTAGGTCCACCACCATGAACATGTCCTCCTCGTCCTGGAAGGAGTACCTAGGAGCACCGAGGGGCAGAGAAAGTTAGGGATGGAGATGACTCCAATGCCCTCAAGACCGATGCCCCCATTTTACAGAAGAGCAAACTGAGGCTCAGAGAGAGGCACTGATGCTGCCCAAGTTACAGTGTTCTATGACAGAGCACCAGTCCTCTGGCTGACAAATGGCACTTGAACCAACACTGGACTCCAACATGTTACTTTGTTTTTAGCATATGTTTTAATTAGATGTTGTCGGGACTTAAGTAGCTGGTCTCCAAAGCCGCAGCCCCTTCTCCACTGATTCCCCTGTCCTCCCCACACATGCCGCTCCCCACAAAGATCTTGTTTCTGCAGCCCTTGAAGGCAGTGATGCTCTGGTAAGACACATCCAGGCTTTAAGGGAACTGACGGTTTCTACTCACGTTGCTTCTCAGAACCTGGCCAGAGCCTAAGCCCTATGGAGAGGCCACGAGAAGGAAAACCAAGGCGCTCTGTTCAAGAGCCCCAGCTGAGCACTCAGTGACAGCCACGGCCAACCAGTAGCCGTGAGAGTGAGCCACCTTGGGAATTTGGATATTGTGCTGCAGTCCCAGCTGACATCACATGGAGCAGAAGAGCCGCCCCGATAAGCCCAGTCAACTTACAGAACATGAGATAATGAGATGGTTGTATTTTGAGCCACTAAGGTTTTGAGTGTATTTCCCCCCCAAAGCAACAGAAGTTGCACTTAGGCCTTTTAAGGGCTGAAGCACCAACATAAAAACCCTGAGAACGGCGTTAAACAATTGTAAACTAGAATCACGTCATAAAATGTCGTCACGTTCCATACAGAACCATGAACTGTAATAAGGGCATCACAGAATGACAGGATGCTGTCCTGGAGGCTTAGATCTGTGTCTCAGATCCTCGACTATTAGACCTGGGCCAGCCAGGCCATTCCCCTCGTTCGACAGAAGAGGGAAGAAGGGCCTCAGTGAGCCACCGTCAGGGTGAAAACGAGACAGACCCCCCACTCCCATCGAGCTCTTACAACCACACACTGCTGAGATGCTGCTGTAACATGTACTTGCTGTGTTTCCCTGACCTGGGCATGCAGCCCTGAGGAGGGAGCACGACTCGGCCACAGGAGAGGTGACAGACCATGTGCTTACGGGATGAGGGATTCCAGGGGTGGAAGGAACCTTAAATGCCATCTAGCCCCACCCGCCCTGTATTACAGAGACTGGGATCCAGAGACAGAAGAAATGGCTACCCGAGTGCCACAGTTCTCCTTGTATGTCTCACCTGCTGTTTATACGGGTCGGGATCAAAGCAAGGAGGAGGGGGTGATATATTGTGACCCCAACTGTAAATTTACCAGATGTTTACAGAGTACCTGTCCTGTGACAGGCATTGGGTGGTGTGCTGGGGACACTGGGACAAAGCAATTGTCCTCACTCTGAAGGGGCACACAGCCCCCTAGGAGAGAAGGGCTAAGTCAACAGTCAGTGGTCATGCAGGGGGACAGGGGCTCTAGAAATCTCTCTGGGGTGCAGTGGGCATGTGGAGGGAGGAAGTCAGCTCTCCAGCAACTGAGGTGGGTGGAAAGGTCTTTGCAGATGAAGGGTACCCTGGGTCTGGGACACACAGGGACTGTGACCCAGACAGAAGGACAGCATGAACCTTCTGGTGCTGGGAGTCCAGGACTCTGTAGGGTCTTGGGGAGAGCACCTCCCATCCCCCCAGTTTCAGCATCTTAGCCACTGACAACCCAAGGGTGATGAAACAGACCAGCCTCTTCCATTCTCTTTCAGGCTCACTTCAGGGCGGGAGCAGTGGCTGCCTGCCCAGGCAGGAAAGAGGTGGTCCAGGGGCTTGTGGGGGTGTCCAGGGCCGCCTGGAGGGCACCAGCTGGACTTTATATTTGCTTCAGGACAAGTATAAGCTGTCTGGTGCGTGATCACTGCTCCAATTGATGCACTGCAGGAGTTGGATGCTCGAGAAGAGGTTAAAAAATAAAGCTTGCCCAGGAGCCTTGCCCAAGGTAGGCTCCCAGCCTGGAGGCACTGGCCTTTTCCAGACACTATTTTTTCTGGGTGGACTATCTGGGCCCATGCGAGGATGGAGAGAATCAAACAAAGATGCACTTGACACGCTGGAGCATGGAGCAGGTAACCAAGGGCCTCTTTAGCGAACTCTGTAAAAGCCACGCTTCAATCTGTCTTTCAACATGGTCATAGCCATCTGTATTAACCTTTTCTCTTTCATGGCAATTTTAGAACAAATGTATCTGGTTTCTTGAAAAACTCTGACTTTTGTTGGAATTATGTTTAATTTACAAATTAAAGAGGATTAGCATTTTTACGATGCTGGAACTTTCCAACCTTTCCATGAACATGAAATATCTATTTATTCTGGTCTTCTTTTTATGTTTGTCAATAAAGTTTTATAATTTTCTACTTAAGGACCTGGCATGTATGCATTTTTTTATGACTTTCACTTTTTATTCTATATTGGAGTATAGCTGATTAACAACGTCGTGATAGTTTCAGGTGCACAGCAAAGCGACTCAGCCATACACGTACATGTACCCATTCTCCCCCAGACTCCCTTCCCATCCAGGCTGCCACATAACATTGAGCAGAGTTCTGATATTTTAAAATATTCTGATATTTTAAAATAAATTTTATTGCTATTGTGAAGAGAATCTTTTAAAGTAAGGTGCACTAAATGGTCATTGCTAGGGGAAAATACACTCCGGAATTGCTAATGTTTATCTTAAATCTAGCAGCTTGGCTGACTTCTTAGTTATTAGTTCTAATACCTTTCATATATTTTTTCCACTTATTATATGAAGATGATTATGTATTCTACAAAACACTGCCATGTTTATACTCTTGCGATCCTTATGCTGTTTACTTTTTCTTGTTTTATTTTACTACCCTGGACCTCCAGTAAAACATGGATTATAAGAGGTGATGCTGGGCATTTTTATCTTGTTCTAGAATTTAGTAAACTGTTTCTCCATTAAGTAAATTGTTTGCTGTAGATATTTGATGGATATCATTTACCCAGTTAAGAAAGTTGCTTTCTAGACTGCTAAGAATTTTTATCGGATGGGTTCAAAGGTTTTATTTTATTTTTTTTTACATTAAACTGTCTTTGCATTTCTAGTCTAAACCTTACTTGATAAACACACATATATATATGTATATCTATATACATATATGTGTATCTGTGTATTATATATAACATATATAATAATAAATAAATACATAAGTATATATTTATAATATATATTTTAATTTATAACATACAATATATATAATATAATAATGTATAATAAATATATATAAGTATATTATATATAACATATACTATATATATATGTATATATATATTTTTTTTTTTACTGGGTTCAGGTTTATTCATTTAGGATTTTTGCATCAAACGTTCCAAGTGACACTGGCCTATATTTTCCTACCTTTGTCCTGACCCTGTTTTGGTATCATGGTAATACTGGCTTTGTATGATGAAGTGATTTTGTTTTGTCTATGTTCAAGAAGAGTGGGGCTTCCCTGGTGGCGCAGTGGTTGCGAATCTGCCTGCCAATGCAGGGGACACGGGTTCGAGCCCTGGTCTGGGAGGATCCCACATGCCGCGGAGCAACTGGGCCCGTGAGCCACAACTACTGAGCCTGTGCGTCTGGAGCCTGTGCTCCGCAACAAGAGAGGCCGCCATAGTGAAAGGCCTGCGCACCGCGATGAAAAGCGGCCCCTGCTTGCCACAACTAGAGAAAGCCCTCGCACAGAAACGAAGATCCAACACAGCCAAAATAAATAAATTAATTAATAAACTCCTACCCCCAACATCTTCTTTAAAAAAAAAAAAAAGGAAGTGTACAAGAGACATCATTTGCTTGTAGCAAGTCTGGTGTCAAAACGCCCTCCATTCCCCCACTTACGATTCACCTGGGACTCTCCCCCCTCACTTAAGGCACACCTGCTGGAGCCGTCTGATGATTCCTGCTCCCCCCTCTCAACAAAAGATGACAACATGACTAGAAAGCTTACGCGCATCCTCTGGCCACTGGTGTTGGTTCATCAGGCCCCCTCAGAGTGCTCCTGGGGTCAGTGTGTGGATGAGGACCTTGCTCTAGGTGTGCTCGGCTAGAAGCTGTAACTGAGGCTGTCTAGATCCTGTGGCCCAAAATGAAGATAAGACCCATCTGTAGAGTGAAGCTGCAGAGAGTCAAGCAGGGCTGAAGGGCTGAAAACAGAGAGAGGCCCTGCTGGAGGTGAGGGCTCCAGCCTGGGCGGAAGAGCGGTCTGTCCCTGAACTTCCTATTTACATGGGCAATGACTGTACTTTTTGATTTAAGCTACTTAACACTGTGTTTCTGTTACTTGGAATTGAAAGAGTCATCTGATGCATCTTTCCACGTATTTGCTACTGGAGATAAGGGTTTAGATGCTCAGAAAGAAATGACAGGAATCAGCTGTAATATGCTCCTACAGACGCTCAGTTTGTATTCTAATAGTTGATGGACTATTGAAACGCTGTGTTAATGACCAGTGAGTTCTTGCACCCTCAATTCACAGCTAAACTGTCAAAGGGAATCTCATTCAGTATTCCATCAGAACTTTTTGGAGGAGGAACATGAATTTTCAGGGGAGAAACTTGCAGACCAGAATGAATTCTAAAGAGAAAATCCCAAATGCAAAGATAGTGATAATTTAGGCAATAACTCAGATTATGGATTTTTCTCGCTGCAGAACCATCGTCACCCTGGGCCATGGACCATATATTCTCCAGGAGACTCAATGTTATTATCGGAGAACAGAGAATGACCTTGCATTGATCTCTCTGTAGTTTTGTGCCGTTCCACAGCTCTGTGCCATTGCCTCTTTTGCTTCTTATTGGACTGGAATTATAATTATGTTCTCATGATGCCGTTGCATATTGTCATGGAAATGATGGAGATCACAAATGAAAAACCTGCACTTGATTGCAGTAATGCTGACCATGGAGAAATCTGGATAATTAGGCTCAATATGCAAGATCAAAGAAGGTCAGGAGCTGGGATGGCATCAGTCCTGGCCTGGACATTGACATACGCCAACATGAAGAATCCAACATCCTTTGGGTTTTTAAAAAAATGTATTAATTTCCCACCTTATTCCAAAACGGACTAAAAGTGACTTGCAAAATACATATAACAAAGTACAATTAAAAATAAGTAAGCCACAGACCAAGTCAAAGAATAATAAAGGAATACAAGAAAATGGTTGCAGGCAAAAATGCCCAAAGAACTTGCCTGCTTGCCTGAAGTAGGCCATCAATGCATTTCTAACCTTCCCAGCAACCAGAGCAAAGTGTATGTTTCATTGTTTATTGCTGGTGCAGAAGCCAGAGGGAACTCTCTCCCACTGGATTCTTATAAAGACGACATTCTGTAACGTGGTGATCAATGAGCTATCTAAAATAGCTCTGAACAGAGTTGCAAGTTCAACGGGATTTTTGTATGATGTTCCTCAAGATAGACTGAATGCATCCAAGTCCAATTCCGTTAAAGCAGTGCTACATGGGGCAACAGCAAAGTGGTCTGGGCGTCATGCTCACAGGTGAGCTTTCTTAATAAAAGAGATGCTGGTGAATGGCCCCAGGGACTACTTCACAAATATGAGCTCACGCACACACCAACAAACACCCAGTAGGCTTCTACTACGCATCCAGCCCTGTGCCAGAAGCTGGGATTCAGTGGGAGGAGTTGCCCCAATAGGTCGCCTGAGTTTGCGATAATCATAAGGGGTCTGAAGTTCGATGTCCTGTGCCAGGACAAGTGCCCCCTGATGATCCATTGCTGCATTTCCATTTTTTGCACTTGGCCATGGACTTAACAGTCCCAAAGACACTCATTGTTGTCACTCTCTCATCCCTACCTGCTCCCTCACAATGCTCCCTAATCCCACCTCTCTACTCTTATCCATCATCCCCTTGCCAGTTTAGAGCAGTGGTTTCCAACCAGTGTTCCAGTGGGGACATCTGATGACATCCGGAGACATTTTTGGTCGTCACACTGGAAGGGATGCTACTGGCATCTAGTGATTAGAGGCCGAGGATGCTGCTAAACATCCTGCAATGAACAGGATGGCCCCATGACAAAGAGTGATCTGCCTCGAATGTCCAGTTAGAGCATCTCCAGCGCTCCCTCTCACTTCATCTCACCTTGCCCAGTACCTGGTCTCTTCAACCAACCGTGTGTTATTAATGGCTGGGGAGGCATGGAAAGGAAAGGGACCTACTGCAGGAAATCCTAAACCTTCTTAGTCTTCCAGCAGCGCAATGCCACCTGACCACTGGAAACAAATGCCTTTCTCTACTTTTCCTGAGGCAAAAGGAGTCAACTGCCCAGAGAGGACTCCGTGGGATGGTCATTCTGGAAGCCCTGGCAGCAGCACAAGCCACGTGTCTCCAACATTCATCTCCTCTGTCCTTAATCTGTCCACCCACAGGGACGAGGAGCCGAGCATCTCCTAAGACCATTTTCTGTCCAATTTGATCTTCAAGGGGGAGCAGATAGAGAGGGGGGCTCACCCACCATGCTCACTTCCAGCGATTCTCAGAGACTTAATATCCAGCAAGAGAGGAGCTAGAAATACCCTCTAGACTAAGAAATCCAATAATGGGATGCTGGGCCTTCCGTTAGCTCATATCAGACAAATAAAAAGGAGCTTATCAAACCTGAACTGTGCTTGATACGTATGCCTTTAATAACATTCACAGTAATAAGCTGTTTTAAAAATTTTTAATTTGACTTCAGCCACAAAAGTCATCAAGCCATTCAAACACGCTAGCCCTCACTGTTCTCACACTAGGCTGATTCTGGCCTGTCTCTGTCCCAGGAGATTACAGGTTAGTTTCCATCTGCTGCCTGTTAGCCAAGTGCCATGAAGGGGAGACTCTCAAATGCCATCCAGCTCCCCGGGCCAAGGTAGTTTAGGGCAGGAGAAATTGTGGGATGATGCAAAGGCAAGACGCAAGTCCATGGCCCACCCCACCTGCCAGCTACACAGTGGGATTTGCAGACCCTCAAGTGTCATCTCTTTGTGTCAGTGCAGGACACTGTTCTTGTGGCTTAATGGTTTAATTTATAGATTAAATCTGTGCTCGCTTCTGCTTACTTCTAAAAGTTTTGCGGTGTCTAACGAAGTAAGACTGATGGATGCGATGGAGAGGAAAAATGTGGAACAAAGGAGAGGCGAATGTTTTGTTCCCATGGACAAACTGATTGTGAGCATGGTTCAACCTCCTTCACAGGACAGAGCAACAAAGGCAATGCATAACAGACAACCCACTCTCACTGTCTGATTGAATGAGATGAAGCCAAACATCTCCCCTTGGGCTAAAAGAAATGTATAATTTGCATTCTTTACAAAGAGGAGGCATGGAGTAAGAAATAGGAAGCAAATAATGGTAACTCACACTTGTGGAGTGTTTCCTATGCACATTCCAATATTCATGAGAGATACTGGTCTGTAGTTTTCTTTCACTGCACTGTCTTTTAAAAAATTATGTATTTATACAGTAGGTCTTTGTTGGTTATCTGTTTTAAATATAGCAGTGTGTACGTGTCAACCCCAAACTGCCAATCTATCCCTCCCTTCCACCCTTCCCCCCGGTAACCATAAATTCATCCTCTAAGTCTGTGAGTCTGTTTTTCTTTTGTAAATAAGGTCACTTGTATCATCATATTTTTTTTAGATTCCTCATATAAGTGATATCATATGGTATTTGCCTTTGTCTGACTTCACTTAGTATGATAATATCCAGGTCCATCCATGCTGCTGCAAATGGCATTATTTCATTCTTTTTAATGGCTGAGTAATATTCCATTGTATATATGTACCACATCTTGGTGGACATTTAGGTTGCTTCCATGTCTTGGCTATTGTAAACAGTGCTGCAATGAATACTGGAGTGCACGTATCCTTTTGAACCATGTTTTTCTCTATATATATGCTCAGGAGTGGGATTGCTGGATCATACGGTAGCTCTATTTTTAGTTTTTGAGGAACCTCCATATTATTCTCCATAGTGGCTGTATCAGTTTACATTCCCATCAACAATGTAGGAGGGTTCCCTTTTCTCGATACCCTCTTCAGCATTTATTTTTTGTAGACTTTTTAATGATGGCCATTCTGACTGGTATGAGGTGATATCTCATTGTAGTTTTGATTTGCATTTCTCTAATAATTAGCGATGTTGAGCATCTTTTCATGTGCCCCTTGGCCATCTGTATATCTTCTTTGGAAAAATGTCTGTTCAGGTTTTCTGCCAATTTTTTGATTGGGTTGCTTGGTTTTTGGATATTGAGCCACATGAGCTGGTTGTAAATTTTGGAGACTAATCCCTTGTTGGTCGCATTGTTTGCAAATATTTTCTCCCATTCTGTGGGTTGTCTGCAAATCCATCAGTGTGATACACCACATCAACATATTGAAGAATAAAAACCATTTGTTCATCTCAATAGAGGCAGAAAAACCTTTTGACAAAATTCAATACCCATTTATGATAGAAACTCTCCAGACAGTGGGCATAGAGGGAACATATCTCAACATAATAAAGATATATGACAAACCTACAGCTAACATCATACTCAATGGTGAAAAGCTGAAAGGATTTCCTCTAAGATCAAGAACAAGACAAGGATTTCCACTTTTGTCATTTTTATTCAACATAGTTTTGGAAGTCTTAGCCACAGCAATCAGAGAAAAAAAAAAGAAATGAATCCAAATTGGAAAAGAAGAAGTAAAACTGTCACTGTCTGCAGATGACATGATACTATACATAGAGAATCCTAAAGATGCTACCAGAAAACTATTGGAGCTCACCAATGAATTTGGTAAAGTTGTAGGATACAAAATTAATACACAGAAATCTGTTGCATTTCTATACACTAACAAAGAAAGATCAGAAAGAGAAATTAAAGAAACAACCCCATTTACCATCACATCAAGAAGAACAAAATAACTAGGAATAAATTTAACTAAGGAGACAAAAGACCTGTACTCCAAAAACTATGAGACGCTGATGAAAGAAATTGAAGACAACACAAACAGTTGGAAAGATATACCATGTTCTTGGATTGGAAGAATCAATATTGTTAAAATGACTATTCTACCCAAGGTAATTTACAGATTCAGTACAATCCCTATCAAATTACCAATGGCATTTCTCACAGAACTAGATCAAAAAATCTTAAAATTTGTATGGAGACACAAAAGACCTCGAATAGCCAAAGCAATCTTTTTTTTTTTTTAAATACATTTATTTATTTATTTTTGGCTGTGTTGGGTCTTCGTCACTGCGTGCGGGGTTTCTCTAGTTGCGGGGAGCAGGGGCTACTCTTTGTTGCAGTGCACGGGCTTCTCATTGTGGTGGCTTCTCTTGTTGCGGATCACGGGCTCTAAGTGCGTGGGCTTCAGTAGTTGTGCCACATGAGCTCAGCAGTTGTAGCTCACGGGCTCTGTAGAGTGCAGGGTCAGCAGTTGTGGCACATGGGCTTAGCTACTCCGTGGCATGTGGGATTTTCCTGGAGTAGGGCTCAAAACCGTGTCCCCTGCATTGGCAGGTGGATTCTTAACCACTGCACCACCAGGGAAATCCCCCAAAGCAATCTTGAGAAAGCAAAATGGAGCTGGAGGAATCAGGCTCCCTGACTTCAGACTATACTACAAAGCTACAGTAATCAAAACAGTATGGAGGTGGGTCAAAAATGATCTTGCTGTGATTTATGTCATAGAGTGTTCTGCCTATGTTTTCCTCTAAGATCCTTTTTGACCCATCTCCTAGAGAAACGAAAATAAAAACAAAAATAAACAAATGGAACCTAATGAAACTTAAAAGCTTTTGCACAGCAAAGGAAACCATAAACAAGACCAAAAGACAACCCTCAGAATGGGAGAAAATATTTGCAAATGAAGCAACTGACAAAGGCTTAATCTCAAAAATTTACAAGCAGCTCATGCAGCTCAATAACAAAAAAACAAACAACCCAATCCAAAAATGGGCAGAAGACCTAAATAGACATTGAGTTTTGTTTTATGAACCAGGAGCCAGGTAAATCTTTGTGACTATTCCATGGAAACTTGAAAAAAAAAAAGTACTTTCTGTGTTATTTGGTGAAATGTTCTGTAAATGTCAGTTAGGTACTCTTGGTTATGGTGGTGTTCATTCTTTTACATCTTTGCTGACTTACTGTCTAGAAGTTCCATCAATTGCTAAGAAGTCCCCAACTATAATTGTGGGTTTTTCTATGTCTCCTTTCAGCACTATCAAATTTTGTTTCATGTATTTGGAAACTATGATGATTGACCCATTTATAACACATTATTTGAATCATTTTAATATAGTATACTATATCATATTACCATGTATATATTTTATATTTATAAAGTTTATTTATCTATTTCTTACTGAGAGATAAATTTCAGCACAATTGTTTTTACTTTTCCCTTGTTACAAGTGATGTTGCAATGAGGCTATTTACATATTTCTTCTTGTGCTCACATGCACAAGATAATTTATTAAACAAGCATGTATTGAGCATCAACCATATGTTGGACACTGGTCTAGGTGCTTTGGATATGTAAGTAAACAACAGAAATCATGTCCCTCTCTATGTGGGATTACGTAAAGTGAACTAAGCAACTAGCACAGTGGGTAGCACATAGGAGGCCTTAGGGGGAGCTGGTTATAAGAATGAGTGGCTAAATGAATAAAGCTAACATCCTGATGTTAAACATACTGAGTGATAAAAGTGTATCACATCCTTACTCTTATAATCCTTACAGTAACTACAGAGAAATACACAATTATACCTATTTTACTAAGGTCCAAACAGGCACCTTGAGAGTGTAGCTTACTTAACATCATACACTTGATTTATTTTTTAAAAGGAAGAGGGACATTTTAACCAGTGGCAAATGGAAAGTTTTTCAGTAAATGTTTCTGCATCAGTTGTATATCTATGTGGAGAAAAATGAATTCTGACAAAGACCACATATCATACACATCTATCAATTTAAGATGGATTGTAGATCTCAATGTGTAATGTAAACTGAAACTTCTAGAAAAAAACATGGGAGAAGATCTTCATGACTTTAGGATAGAAAGAGACTTCTAAACAGGATATTAAAAGCACTGATAAAAAGAATGCATTGATAAATTGGATTTGATTAAAATCAAGAACTTCAGTTCTCAAAAAACACATGGAATAAAAATGGGGCATAATGTTAACAACTGGGGATATGTTTAAAGCATATAAGTATCTTGGTAATATTTTTGCAATTTTTGTAATTTTGAAATTATATCAAAATAAAACTTGCCAACACACACACACACACCGACATCCAAATGAGATTGTTTTAACTTAAAATATTAATTGTTATCCTCAGGGCAACAAGTAAGAAAATAACTCAAAGATATGTTAAAAGAAACAAGGAAATTAAAAGAGTATGCCAGAAAATATTTGTTTTACACAAAGGACAGCAGTAGTGGAGGAATAGAAGGGAAAAAACATAAGACATATAGAAAAAAATAGGAAAGTGGTACATGTAAAATACCACCTTATCAAAATTACATTAATGTAAACACTCTAAACAATACAATTAAATTGCAGAGATTGTATTGTTTTTAAAAAATGATCCAATTATATGCTATTTACAAGAGACACATTTTAGATTCAAAGAAATAATTAGGCTTAAAGTAAAATAAACATACAAACAGTAATCAAAAGATAGCTGTAATGACTATACCATATCAGACAAAATAAACTTTAAGATAAAAACTGTTTCTAGAGACAAAGAAGCATATTTTAAAATGATAAAGAGTCAGTCATTCAGGCAGATATATAGATAGATAGATAGATACACACAGACACACATATATATCTTGTTACATATATATCATTATATATATAACATTATAAATTATAATATATCTTCTTATATATGTATGTATAGGTATATACATATATATACACACATAACAAGTTTTTATATATATAACAATTATGGTAGAATTGTAATGTTGGCTTAATATACAAAAATCAATGTTAATACCATATGAATGGAGTAAAAGACAAAACCTACATGATCAGGTCAATAGCTGCAGAAGAAGAATTTGACAATATTTAGTGCCCTTTCATGATAAAAACAGTCAACAAACTAGGAAGAGAAGGGAAATTCCTCAACCTGATTAGGGTCATTTATGAAAAAAACACAGTCAAATCAGGCTTAATAGGGAAAGACTGAACGCTTTCTCCTTAAGATCAGGAATATGACAACGATCAGCTCTCACCACTGCAACTGAATGTTGTCCTGGAAGCTCTAGTCAGGACAATTAGGAAAGAAAAAGAAATAAAGGTAACTAGATTAGAAAGGAAGTAAAACTATCTCCATTCAAAAATTACCTGATATTGTATATAGAAAATTTTAAGAAATCTATTAAAAAAAACTTTTTAGAACTAATAAATACATTCAGAAAGGTCACAGGAAGGAGAATCAATAGACCAAAAAAAAAAATCATATGTATTTCTGTATATACTAGCAACAAACAACCTGAAAATGAAGTTAAGAATACAATTCCATTTAAAATAAAAATTATTAAAACATTTAGGGATAAACTTAACAAAATAAGTACAAGACTTTTACATAGAATACTACAAAACATCAGTGAAAGAAATTAAACAAGACATAAAGAAGTGAAAATGTTCATGGATCAAAAAACTAAATAGCAATATTCCCCAAGTTCATCTACAAATTCAACGCAATCCCTATCAATATTCCAACTGCAGCTTTTGCAGAAATTGCAAGCTGACACTAAAATTCACATGGAAACAAAAAACACGTAATAACCAAAACAATCTTTAAAAAGAAGAACAAAGTGAGGGGATTTACTCTAACATTTTCAAACTTATTACAAAGCTATAGTAACCAAGACAGTACAGTACTGGCATAAGGAGAGACACATAGATCAATGTAACAGAACTGAGAGTCCAGAAATAAATCTTTACTTTTATGATCAGTTGATTTTGATAAGAATGCTAAGATAATTCAATAGGGGAAAGAAGTCTTTTCAACAAATGGTGCTGGAACAACTGAATATCCGCATGCAAAAGAATGAGGCTGAACCCTTACCTGCCACCACACACAAAAATTAACTCAAAATAGATCAAAGACCTAAGTGTAAAGCTAAAAATTTTAAACTCATGAAAAATAACATAGGTGTAGAGCTCCATAGCTTGATTATTGAATTAGGCAAAGATTTCTTAGATATTACACCAAAAGCACAAGTAACAAGAACAACAACAACAACAAAATAGATAAATTGGATGTCATGAAAATTAAAAACTTCAAAGCACACTGTCAAGAAAGTGAAAAGACAGCCCACAGAATAGAAATTATTTGCAAATCATGTATATTATAAAGAACATTTATTTAGAATAAAGAACTCTTTCAACTCAACAATAAAAAGACAATCCAATTTGAAACTGGGCAAAATATTTGAATAGACATACCTCCTATAAGAAGATATATACAAATGGCCAATAAGTAGACGAAATGACGTTCAACATCATTAGTTATTGGGGCATTTAAATCAAAATCACAGCAAGATACAATTTCATGCTCTTTAGAGTGGCTCAAAAAAAGATGGACAATAGCACGTACTGACAAGGATATGGAGAACCTTCATACGTTGCTGCTGGGAATGCAAAATGGTATATCCACTGGGAATAACAGTCTGGCAGTTATTCAAAATATTAAATAAAGAATAACCATATAACCCAGCACTTCCACTCCTAGATATATACCCAAGAGAACTGAAAACATATGTCCGTCCACACAGAAACTTGTGCACGAATGTTCATAGTAGCATTATTTATGATAGGCAAAAACTGAAACAACCGGAACGTTCAGCAGCGGATGAATGGATAAACTAAATGCAGTAAATCTACACAACAGAAGATTAATCAGCCATCAAAAGGTATGAAGTACTGATACATGTTACAATATGGGTGAAACTTGACGTATTATGCTAAATGAAAGAAATTAGTCACAAAGGCCATACATTGCATGGATTCCATTTTTACAGAATAGGCAAGTCCACAGAGACAAAAAGTAGATTAGTAGTTTCTAGGGACTGGGGAGTATAGGAAATAAAGACTGACTGCTAATGGGTATAAGATTTCTTTGAGGGGTGATGGAAATGTCCTAAAATTAGATGGTGGTGATGGTCATACAACTCTGTGAATGAATTAAAAACTACTTAATTGTGTATTTAAAAAGGGTGACTTTTATAGCATGTGAATTTATATCTCAATGAAACTGTTACCAAAAATAGCAATATACACAACCTAAAGTAATTATACCCCAATAAAGATGTTAAAAAAATATATATATACACAACCATGTTTAGTGTACTAAACCATTTGTGTAAAAAGTGGAAGAACATTTTATAAATAACACATATATTTTCATAAAATATATGTGTTATTATACACATTTAAAAGATTCTGGAATTATATTTATAAGACTGACAACTGTGATCTGGGCAGGATCACTAGATGGCCTGGTTTCAGAACTAGAAGAGGGAATTTTCACTATATACTCTTTTGTATTATGAATCATATGAATATACCTATTCATTAGATTAAGTTCATCCATTTAAAGTGAAAGAAAAATGTGCAAGCGATTTGAAGAGGTGCTTCAACAAAAGGGGGGATATACAACTGGTATATATAAAAAATATACAAAGAGTTCAGCGTCATTAGAGAAGTGCAAATCAAAATGAAAATGTGGTTTCTCATCACACTCAACAAAGTGGCTAAAATAAGAACTACGGACAATACCATGAGTTGCTGGCTGTGTATCAGCCCTGACTCTCATACACTACTGATGGGAGTGTAAACTGGCCAAACACTTTGGAAAACTATTTGGTAGTATCTACACAGGCTGAACATAATCCAGCAATTTCTTTCCTCTGTATATACCCAGCAAAAATGTTCACCTATATACACCAAAATACATGCAGCAAAATGTTCCTACCAACAGTATTTGATTGAGTGTGTTAGTTTTCAGGGATACCATGACAAATTTACTCTCTGACAATTCAGCAGGGTTGGAAGTCTGAGATCAAAGTGTCGACCTGAGGCCCCTCTCTCTTGGGCTTGAAGATGGCTGTCTTCCCCATGTGTCCTCACATGATTGTCCCTCTGTGTGTGTCTGTGTCCAAATTTCTTCTTCTTATAAGGACATCAGTCAGATGGATTAGGGTCCACACTGATGACCTCATTTAACTTTAATTACTTCTTCAAAGACCCTATCTTCAAATACAGTCACATGCTGAGGCTCTGGGAGCTTCAACACATTAATTTTGAGTGGACACAATTCAGCCCAAACAATGAGTCTGATATTTAACCACAGATTCATTTGTCACTTGGGCCTTCTCCTCTATGCACTGCCTGTTGTTGTTCATCGTCCATTTATCTATATGGCTGTTTGATCTTTCATTAGTTATTTGTAGACACTGTTTACATATTGGAGACTAACCTTTTGACATGTGTCTATGCTGACAATACCTTCTCTCAGCCAGTGCTCTGACTGTTCACTTTGTTTCCTGCTATTTCTATGCATTAGCTTAAACTTATTAATTGTGTCTTACTAACTGTTCCTTTGATCTATCTCCCCATGAGACAGGTGAGTTAAAAGTCTCTCACCAAATATTTGACTTCTTATTTTTCCTTACGATTCCAGCAATTTTGGCTTCACATACTTTTCAGTTTTATATCAGCCTACAAGTTAAGAGACGTGAATTTTCCTTCTCATCATTTTGTAGTTTATCCTCATTATCCTGAAAAAGAAAAGGTTTTTTTGCTGTGACATCAATTTTGACCTATATTCTTTTCCTGGCCTATCTTTTTCCATCTCATTATGTACAGTTTTTCACTACCTTCATGTTTTTTGCTGTGACTCTTGTAAATAGGCCATGCATAGATTTTTAAAATATCTGAACTGAGAGTTTGTTTAGTGAGTTTAGTATGTTTATATTTATTATAGTGACTGACTTTTTGAATTAGTTATCTTTGTGTTTAGTGCTTTCTGTCTACCATACTTTTTTCTTACTTTTCTCCCCTTCATATCTGCCTTCAAGTTCATTGACTGAGTTTCTTTAGTTCCCCTCTTGGCTATGTACCCTATTTCTAAACTTTTAGCGCTTACATTTAAATTTTAGTGTCTGGACCTTACTTAACATGGTATTGAATTAAACAATATTTCTACTTTCTTTTTAAAAAACATACAAGTAATATGTTTTACTATGATCACCTCTTCTTCCATATCTGTTATGTTACTGTCACCTAGTCTTCTTTAAACCTAGTTTTTAGAATTAAATTTTATTTATCTTAACCTTGTTCTATTTTTGGTCACTTAAAAGTATTTCAGACAAAGAATATATATATGTATAAAACATGTGTACCTGTGGTTTGTAAATAAGAATTAAATAAACTCTATAGCTTAATAAACAGACCTGATTCTGGGAAGATGGTGGAGAAGGAAGCATCAGGAATCTCTATTCCCACCTTGACAACAATTGCACTGGTAGAATCTGTGTGATGTAATTACCTTGGAACTCTGGAGTCTGATGAAGGTTTGCAACTTTTAGGGAAAGGCTTGGATTGAAGTTAATTATGGTCAATTTCAGCTCTTAGTAAGGTAGTAGCTACCCATCCCTCACCTCCAAGCCCCAGAGCGGGCAGCTGTGCATGTATTCCAGGAGCAGCTTGCACACAGCTTGCAGAAGCCTGGGTGGGTGAAGAGGACCCTGTTCTTCAAATATTGGAGATCTGTGACCTGACTGCTAATTGTTGCTTCTGATCACAGAAGTGCAGACAAAGAGGTGGGTGACCATTGTTGTTGCACCTCCCCGCACTGTTGTGAACCCTGCCCCCACTAGCCGAAGTGACTTTCAGGAGACTTAAAGGGCTTGTGCCCTTTCCACCCCACTTTCGTTTTACTCTTTTTCTCTTTTGGGAACCAGATATTAATGACTAGTACATTTAAAACATATATGGGAAAAATTAGAAATTCACCATACATGCACAGGGAAAAGCACAGGCTCAGAAAAAAATTGAGAAGATCTAAAGTTTACACCTCAGACTGATCCTTGGCACAGACACAATATACAACAATCAAAAACAAAAGCAAAGGGGCTTCCCTGGTGGCGCAGTGGTTGAGAGTCCCTGGCGATGCAGGGGACACGGGTTCGTGCCCTGGTCTGGGAAGATCCCACATGCTGCGGAGCGGCTGCACCCGTGAGCCATGGCCACTGAGCCTGCATGTCTGGAGCCTGTGCTCCGCAACAGGAGAGGCCACAATAGTGAGAGGCCCGCGTACCGCAAAAAAAAAAAAAAGCAAAAACAAAAAAATCCTGAGGAAGGGAAAGAATCTGATTCCTAAGTTACCAAATTATTAGATTCAAATGTCCAGTTTTCAACAAAAAAGCCACAAGCCATAAAAAGAAATGGGATAGTATGGCCCGTTTGAAGGAAAAAATAAACCAACAGAAACTGTCCCTGTAACAAGATCTGATGACAGATTTACTAAACAAAGACATTGAAATAATGGTTCTAAAGATGCTCAAAGAAGTAAAGGAAGCTGTGGAGACAGTCAAGAAAATGATACACAAATAGCATGGAAATATCAAAAAAGAGATAGAAAACTTAAAAGAAACCAAAACGAAATTCTGGAGATGAAAAGTATAGTAACTAAAATGAAAAATCACTAGAGGGATTTAAAGGCAGATTTCAATGAGCAGAAGAAAGAATCAACAAACTTGAAGATAGGACAATGGAAATTATTGAGGCTGAGGAACAGAAGAAAAGAGATTGAAGAAAAGCAAACAGTGCATAAGAGTCCTATGAGACACCATCAAGTGGACAAACATACACATCGTAGGAGTCCTAAGAGGAAAAGTGGGAAAGAGGCAGAGAAAATATATGAAGATATAATGGCTGAAAACTTCCCAAATTTGAGAAAACACAGTAATATAAACATCTAAGAAGCTCAACGAACTCCAATAGGATCAACTCAAAAAGACCCACACTGAGACACATTGTAAACTGTGGAAAACCAAAGACAAAATCTTGAAAGCAGTAAGAGAGAGGCAACATGCCACATACAAGGGAATCTCAATAAAATTATCTGCAAATTTCTCATCAGAAACTTTAGAGGCCAGAAGTCAGGAGGCTGATATGTCCAAAGTCCTCAAAAAAACCCTGTCAACCAAGAATCCTATATCCAGCAAACAGTCCTTCAAAAGTGAGGGAGAAAATAAGACATTCCCAGATAAGCAAAAGCTGAGTAAGTTCATTACCCCTAGACCTGCCCTGTAAGAATTCTCAGGGGAGTGCTGCAGGCTGAAACAAAAGGACACTAGACAGTAACTTGAAGCCACAGGAAGAAATAAAGGTCTCAATGAAGGTAAATACATGGGCAAGTATAAAAGCTAGTATTATTGTAACAACAGCTTGTAACCCCACTTTTCATCTTCTGATTTAAGAGATTAATACTTTTTAAAAAAGCAATTATCAGTCTAAAAGTTAGTTATAACTTTAGTTTGTAACCCCATATTTTATTTTCTACATAATTTAAGAGATTAATGTATTTTTAAAAATATTAGTTTATGTTTTTAGATGCACAATGTTTAAAGATGTAATTTTGGGACATCAAGCACTGAAAGGAGTGGGGATGGAGGTGTAAAGGAGCAGAGTTTGTGTATGTTATTTAAGTTAAACTAGTGTAAATCCAAATTAGAATGTTATAATCTTAGGATGTTAAATTTAACCCCCATGGTAACCACAAAGAAAATAGATATAGAATATACACAAAAGGAAAGAGATGGGAGCTTGAACATTTTACTACAAAAAAAAAATAACTAAACACAAAAGAAGACAATAATGAAGGAAACGAGAGGCAAAAAGCTATAAGGTATACAAAAAACAAATAGCAAAGTGACAGAATGAAATACCACCTTGTTAGTCAGCCTTAAAATGGAAAGAAATTATGACATGCTACAACATAGATGAACCCTGAAGACATCATGCTAAGTGAAATAAACCAGTTACCAGAAGTCAAATACTATATGATTCTACTTTTATGAGATACTTAGAGTAGTCAAAATCATAGAGACAGAAAGAAGAATGGTGGTTCCAGGGATGGGGGAGCTGGTAATGGGGAGTTATTATTTAATGGGTATAGATTTTCAGTTTTGCAGGACAAAAAGTGTTCTGGACATGGATGGGGGTGATGACTGCACAACAATACGAGTGTACTTAATACCACTGAACTGTACACTTAAAATGGCTACAATGGCAAATTTTATATATGTATTCTGACAGAATAAAAAAATAAAACAAAAAATAGAATCTGACTGATAGCACCTAAGTCTTTGCAGACGTCTCTTCAATTACATCTTCCTCTATCTCCCAGATGGAACTACTTAATCTTTTTAAAAAATTTATCCTTGTCTTACTATTTTATAGATATACAGTCCTACATGTATCTAAAATGTGTTGCTTGGTTTAGCATACTTTAAAATGTATACAATGATATTTATTATACAGCAGTACTTCTCTGTAATAACAAAGGAAATATATATTCAAGCTCTGGTACTTGTGAGGTGTACACTTGGGGTCTCACATTCACATGTGAAATAATTTTTTTCTTTCCAGATCCCATTAGAGACTTCCTGGTTATCTCCTTTGCTGATGAACATTGTTCCTGGTTGACTTTTCAATGAAGGCACAGCCTTCGGAAGGTTCCCAGTTTACGTGGAGGTCTCAGTTCATACTCTCTGTCTTACATTCGCCCAAGGTCTAATCTTCTACCTCTTGGGTGCTGAACCCTAAGTCCCCGTGTAACTGAGATCAGCATCCTCACCTGTTCCTGGGCAGCTATAGTATCAGCTCACATCCTTCAAGCTCTGGTTTTTGGTGGCCGCCTTACTTTTGGCACATGAAGAGTTTCCTTTCTTTCAAGCTAAGTTCTGTACTTAAAGTAATTTTAAAAAAGACGTTTTGTCCCATGTGTCTTGGTGTTCTTACTGGGAGGCTTTTCATGTCCTATACTAGAGCGCTGCTTTGCCGGAAGTAGAAACTGCCATGCAGTCTTGAACGGCAGCTCTTTTATTCAAGCCTCACCACCCCTGGGACTCTTCATCAATCACTCCATTCACCTCGCCGCTGGCCAGCAGCTAAGGGCACAGCAGAGTATGGCTTCTTGATCCATCGCTCTCACTTAGGGCATCTTAAAGATGGTGGATATGCAGTAGAGTGTCACATCAAGCATTAGAAACAGTTCCTAGGACACTCACTTATTAATTCATTGCACAAATAATTAAAGAATACCTGCTGAGTGATAGGCAAGGCTTAGTATAGCCAGAAATATTTTTATTGATGGTCAAAGAAATGTTTAAAAGATCCAGATTACAGGTTGTCAGTAACATACAATCTTTATACAATTAAAAAAAAAATCTGTGTATCCTTTTCAAATATGAAAGGAAAAATACTATTTAAAGGCTCCGGAAAATGTTGGCCATCCGAACACTAAAAAGACCATATATGGGTGAGCCATAAACTTTGAGGTGCAGCTCTTTATAACATCTTTTTTTTCTTTGAGTAAAACACCTCCCGGTAATTTTCACATCACAGCCAGGTAGGCAGGTGAAAACGGATTTACCCACTTGTTATAAATGGAGAAAAAATGGGTCTGAGAGTGTACTCATAAGGAGACGAAGCTTCATGCTTCAACTTCTTGGCTTCTGTGTTAGCTGATCCATAGGCACCCCACTAAAATTGCTACTGATTGTAATGTTCTAAGGTGTCTAAGGTAATTTAAAAAAAGAATGAATTGGCTGGGTAAAAAAATAATACTCCAGACAGCTTTCTTGTCCCAGAAATGACCTGTTCTCTAATAGTTCTTCCATTGCCCTGTACTGAAAATTAAAAGTGAGATACACACTTGCACAAATAATGGTTCAAACTAAGCATATTCAAGTCAATCCTAGAATGGGCATGGATCCTCTCTGCACTCTACCATCTACAACACAACCATCCTACAATGCCAAATGGAACATGCTTGCTATACTCGATCTTAAAAAAAAACCCCACAATAAACAGGAACAAAAACAAACAAACCTGTTTGGCTTTCAAAGGCTCCATGTTTATCACAAGGATTTGGAGTTGGAGAGAACAAACTCAGTGAGACAAAAGATCATCTGGAGCCATCCATCTTGGTTCCAAAGTCTGGCTCATATTCAGTGGGAACTAGTCCAAATGAATGGCAATTAAACAAGTATTTACAGAGTGCCCTCTATACGAGTCAGTCAGTCAGTGAGGAAACTGGAAAACCCCGCAGGCTCCTGTTCTCACTGTGAGGCAATTTGGTGCTGCAGAAAAGCACCAGAGCTGGGCATTTGGACAGCGCAGAGGTGGAGACCATGTATTACCATTTGCCAGCTGTGCCTCTCTGGGCAAGTATCTCAAGTCATTGAGCTGCATTTCCTTTCTTTCTAATATGATTATTGTAAAAATAATAAAATCACGGGTTGTTATGAGAAACACATGAGAAGACGCATGGGGAAGCAGTTTGAAAAATAGATGTAATTACAATTCCATTAAAATAATAAATGAAAGAAAAAGAATCTGCTTGTGTTTTAAGTCCTTTGGTTTTCTTCTCAGCCAAGAAGTTGCTACATGATGTACAACAACCCTTTCAGTGAATTTCTTCAAGATTAGATATCGGAGACTCTGGAAACATCAAATTCTCTCTCTTCACTCAGCAGCCTGGGGGGAAGAGCTTGGAATGGAACCTTTGCATGGCAAGGATGGCATAATAAGAGAGGGCTCCTGAACTCCCAGAAGTAGGATGTGCATTCTAGTAAGTCTGTATATTTTTTAAAAGCATCAAAACTTGATAAAATTTCCTTTAAAATGTGGGCTGTGTTCTCACTTTGTTCTTAGGTGAAATGAGGTGCTTTGGGGCATCTACAACAGAAGATAGAAGCGATGTGCTGGAGCACCTGGAAGAGTTGGGGTGACTGATGCATGGCTGAAAAACTGGTTCTGTTTAAAATGCTAAAAAGTCCTCATGAGGCTCTCCTTGACTTCTCAAATGTGGGCCCTGCCTTTACTTCGAGTCCACCATCCCCCTCACCCCACCAGTGACCTGGGCCCCAGCCATACTCAATGTGAATGACTCAATGGTGGTTCTTCCTACAGGGGACCCTCCCAGAACTTCTCAACTCAGCCCTAAAGGCCCATTCATCCCTCCATCTATTCATCCAATGTTTCCAAAGCACCCACTGGACACCAGCCATTGCAGAAATTGATGGGGATACAATGGTGACAGTCATGGATACAACATCAGAGCTACAATGTGAAGGGTGGACATGAGATAGCAAGCAAAGGATTCATGGGGGTTCAGAGGTATGGCAAAGGGGTAAAGCAATCCTGGAAGACAGTGTACCTCCTCTGAGAAGCCTTCTTCTTATTCCCCTCACAAACTGGGTGAGAGAGCAACCAGACATGAACCACAATAAGATGTTTGCATTGAAATTGATTTGTGGCAGTTCTAAATAAAACAAAAACAACAGACTCTTGGAATCATGACTGAAAAATAATTGTTTACTATAAAATATGATGACAAATTGGAACAGAATCAACTCACTCACATTGTGATAATGAAAGAACATGAAGGCTAGATAGGCAGTGACTAAGTTGAAACTACATCACTGCTTAATATTATATAATTGGTTTACTTGTTTTATCTGAATATAGTCTGTGCCCCCCATTAGAAGGGGACTGTCCTTAGAGGACAGAGGCCTTGTCAAAACTCAATTGACCATATATTTGTGGATCTATCCCTGGACTCTCTATTCTGTTCCATTGATCTGTCTATGTTGATACCAATACAATACTGTCTTGATTACTGTATATTTATAAGTCTTGAAATTAGTTTTGTAACTACATTCTTAATTTTTAAAGTTGTTTTGGCTATTCTAGGTGCTTTCCATTTCCACATATATTTTAGAACCAGTTTGTCAATTTCTACATAAGAGCCTGCTGGGATTTTGACTGAGATTGTCCTGAATCTGTGGATCAATTTGGGGAGAATTGACATCATAGCAATATTGAATTTTAAGACCCATGAGCAAGGGATATCTCACCATTTATTCACGTCTTCTCTCAACAGTGTTTTGTAGTATTCCATGTATAGGTCTTATACATGTTTATTCAGATTCGTCTCTAAGTATTTCATATTTTTATGTTACTATAAATCATATTTTTAAAAAATTCAATTTCCAAATGTTTATTGCTAATACACAGAAATACGATAAATTTTTTATATATTGACCTTGTCTGGAACCCTACTAAGTTTGCTTATTAGTTCTAATATTTTTTATGTAGATTCTATCAGATTTTCTATATAAACAACATCATCATATCATTTGCAAATAAAGAGGGTTGTATCCATCCTTTCCAATCTGAATGCTTTTTTTTTTTCTTTCATTGCCTTATTGCACTGGCTAAAACCTCCACTATAATGTTTAATGGAAGTAGTGAGAGTGGATATTCTTGTCTTGTTCCAGATTTTAGGGGGAAAGCTTTCAATTATTCTCCATTAAATATAATGATATCTACAGGTTTTCTGTAGATATCCTTTATTGGGTCGAGGAAGTTCCTTTCTACTCCAAGTTTGTTAAAAGTTTTTACAGGAATGGATGTTGCATTTTGTCAAATGATGTTTTTGCACTGATGGAAATGATCATGTTTCTTCTTTTTTAGCATGTTTATATGGTGAATTACATTGATTGCTTTTCAAATGTTAAACCAATTTTGAATTTCTGGAATAAATTTCACTTGGAAATGATGTATTATCCTTTTTATATATTATTAGATTTGATTTTCTAGAATTTTGTGAATAATTTTTGAATCAATGTTCCTGAGGGTTATTAGTCTGCAGGTTTCTTTTCTTGTGATGCCTTTGTCTGGTTTTCATAACAGGGTAATGTTGGACTCAAAGAATAAACTAGGGAGTATTCCCTCTATTGGTATGTCTTCAAGTTCACTAACCATTTCTCCTGCAATGTTTAACCTGCTATTGATCCCATCCAGTATATCTTCAACACAAACATTTAGTTTTCAACTCTAGAAGTTCAATTTAGGTCTTTTTTATATCTTCCATGTTTCTACTTAACTTTTTGAACTTATGAAATACAGTTATAATAACTTTTAATGTCCTGTATGTTTCATACAATTTTCCCCTTCTTTGGTTGTTTCACGAGGGAGGATAAATCTGGTCTCCCTTTCTCCACCTTGGTCAGAAGTGGAAGCCCTTAGCCTATATTCTGCTACAGAGTAGATTTTGCAAAAGAAATGCTGATGGAATTAATGACTATGGAATGTTCTAGGTGCCAAGAATGCACAGTGAACAGGACAAAAAGACCTCTGCGCTCATGAGCTTACAGTCTAGTGGAGGATGACAGTCAACTAACATAATGGAAAAAATAAACATATAAACGAGACAATTTTAGATAGCGTTAGGCAAGTGAGGGTGATCACTAGGGACTGGAAGACAGCGGGAAAACAACCTTATAGATATTGGTCGGGAATGCATCTCTGAGGAGGAGGTGACCACGTAGCAGTCACGGGGAAGAGTACTGCAGGTAGAGAGATCCACAGGTACAAAAGTCATGAGTGGGAAGTGAGCTCAGCACACTGCAGTGCAGAATGAGGGCTAGAGTGGCTGTCATGTAGTGAGAGAGAGAAGTGGAAGGCAGGGGCCAGATCTGATAGGGTCTTACACATCAGGGGCAAGGTGTGGAGTAGAGTGGGAAAACTGCACCCAAATACACAAAGAAATATTCAAGTGAAACTTTCTTTACATCCCTCCTTCTAGAAGGATGAACAACAAACATCAGAGAAATTGGCTCACTTTTCCTTGTATCTGCAGAGTGTGTTCAGCCCACAGGCTGCTGGCAATCAGGATGGAATGGTTCCTAAACCTACTGCTGTCCTGCACCTCATCCAAGGCATCCTCCCACAGCACCACCCTAAGCATTGCTGGCAAACAATTCCCGCGGAGCCCATAGCCATCCTCCTCACTCTCTGGCCCCAAAAAGGAAACAACAGAGCTGCAAGTTGTTTGGCAGCTGCCACATTTCCTTCCAGACATGATAGAGCATAGAAATGGATGAAGTATTCAAGTGTTCTCTTTGCATGAGAAAAAGTGGTACAAACAGTATCTCTTTAGAGTGGGTTGCCATTTACAATAATAAGCGGAACCATTTTTCAGATTCCTTCCCCCACATTCTGGTATAATTTGTTCTCTCCATATTTGGCTTCGAGAAATACATAACCAGAATATCTGAAAAACTTGATTTATGTCCCAGCTGTGTGACTTACTCACTGTGTGACCTTGGGCAAGTCATTTAATCTCCCTGAGATTTTGTTTCCTTTCCTGAGATACGAGGATGCTCCTATCTTCCCATCCTCTCCCAGGGGAGCTGCTATTAACCATATTAATGATACAGGAGTCCTTCCCTACCCAGACATGGGGTTTAGCCACACACAATCCCCCAAGTGAGAAGAGAATTTGGCGCTAAGCTGAGAAACCTAGGGGAAATGGGGAGAGGGAAAGAATCAAGATCACAGTCTGTAATAAATACTTCTACTCAATTTTAAAAATTAAAGACTGAACTGAGTTTAAGAGAATGTCAATGGCGTTGCACCCATTGACTCAGCCATAATGAACAGCTATTTACCACTCATTGCTCACTGGGAATCTTTCAGATCTTCTTCACTCAAAGTTTCAACAAGGTGATCTAAAATGTGGTTTGCTCTTTGCAAACAAAACAAATTTCCGTGTAAAGTCCTCCATCCAAGCATTCTACGTCATCTTGGGTTCATGGTTCAGAACCTATCTCCTGGGTCCCATCTTGGTCCTATGGACCCCAAAGAGTTTGGGTGTTTGAGATGGGGAGCCCTTTGCTTGGCCTTTATTTAATTTTCTCTGCTGTGGGCAAAATATATTTAAAAGTAGAAAATCAAAGTTCATGCAAAAGATTCCGGGGGTTGAAAAGGAATTACAAGTAAAGTAACTTTAGAGTTGACCAAGCAGTTTCACCTTCTTCCTGTTATTTTACTTTGCAAAGTCAGCATAACTATTATCCCCCATGTATAGACAGAAACCTGAACCCCAGAGAGATCAAGGGGAATTGGTGACGATCACAAAGATGGAGGAAAGGAACTCACACCCAAATCGCCTATCCAAACTCAAGGCTCCTGAGAAGCATCTAAGTCATGCTAGAAGAGAGCTATGACTGGGGCAAAACACTATTAATATGAGACCAAATAATTTTGATTCAGACTACTGCAAATTTTCACTTTCATTCTGCGTTCCTTGGCAATTGCAACAGAGTTTTTTATCTAATTTCTTCACCTTTTCCCAGAGTTCACGCCACCTCCCAACTGAGACCCATCTGTGAATTTAATTAACCAGCTGCTGTCCTGGTCTTTCAGATCATTAATTAAAATTTTCTTTGAAACCAGACCTAACCCTTTTACCCTCAGACACTCCCTGGAGACTTTCATTTGGCTCTGAAGATAACTGTTTATTTTAATCTCACATTATATGCTCAGTTTGCAAAGAGAGTTTTATAACTGTACTATCTCAAAAAGTTAATTTCTCCAGGGACAGATTGTGAGCCAGCTCTGAATATGTTTTGTCAAAATCCATACACAATAAACTGCTTCCAAATGTTGTTGATGCTTTTGTTATTATTAATGTTAGGTAATCAGAAAAAAATATTGATAAAATTCACTGTAGCATCTTTGGTTTAAATCCCAAACCTACTGAATGCATACGTGTTATCAGGGGACTACATGTATATCAGCAGACTAGAAATACCCATCCATTTATCCCTTTCATGCAGGAATCCAAGACTTAGGAAGTTGCCTTAAAGAACTAAATTAATATAAGAAAAAAATGTTTATGTATAAAGATGCTCATCATTTCATATATTACCAAACACTGGAGTTGATCTTATTATCTAACAATAAAAGAACGGGTAAGTACATTTTGGTACCATATTATGGGATATTACACTGTTACTAAAATCAACACTATGTAATTACAGGGAAGGCACTTGGGATATAACAACATCAAGTAGAAAATAAAGAAGACAAATATGCAAAATCTATAATTACTTTATATAGAAGTAAGTCTGTATGGGCAAACACTGAAATGACCAGAAGTGAAAATTAAGAACAGTCAATTTGGAGTGACAAGATTGTGGAAAGTTTTATTTGCATGTTTATTTTTAAGTTAATATGTATGCAACAAACAAAAGTTAGACTGACCTAACTCAAAATATCTTAGAAACATCTCAATGATCATGGTGCGATTCAGTATGTTTGCACTATAGTTCTCTACAGCAAATGTGTCAAAGCCCGCCCATAAACTTTGGACCCTACCTTTTCAATTAGCCATGAAGTACTCCTAACTGCCAGTATCTGTATTTCTATACCCAAGGACGTTTACCCGGACCTGCAGGAGGCTATGTATACAGCAGATTAGAAGATCCAAAGAATTAACACTTTCTTAGAAGGAGCCTTCAACTATTCTTAGGAGTCAAACAAACACCCAACATTCTCACTTTTCAGGTAGTATAATTCTGAGATGGCTGTTTTGCACCATTTCCCAGATTCTAACAAAGGACCAAAGAGTCACTGGAGAAAGGAAAGTTTTTCTAACATTTAGGACTAGAAAAACTGGTCATCTGTATGGGATAAAAGAAATAGCAATCACTACCTCACACCATACACAAAATATAACTTGGGACAGATAACAGATCTACAAGTTGAATATATTTTCTAGAAGAAACACAGAAAACTCTCTTTGTGTTCTGGGGTAAGTAAGAATTCTTAGGGGATAAAAAGCAATGAACCTAAAGAAGATCGATCAACTCTCCTGGCAGTCCAGTGTTTAAGACTCAGCACTTCCAATGCAAGGGGTGTGGGTTTGATCCCTGGTTAGGGAACAAATACCCTGCATACTGCACGGTGTGGCCAAAAGAAAAAAAAGTAAAACCACCACAAGGAAAAAATGAAGCCATACAGATGATAAGAAGATTGATCAATTGCAGTTCATCCAAACTAAAATCTTACTCATCAACGATATCACAAAGAAAATGGAAAGCAATTCACGGACTGTGATACAATATCCACAGTGTATAACTGACCAAGAACTTTCATCCGGAATTTATAAAGGACATCTATAGTTCAATAATTTTTTAAAAAAAAACTAATTTTAAAAATACAAAAGACTCGGGCAGGCACTTCACAGAAAAGATATATAAATGCTAATAAAAAGTTCCTAACATCATTAGTTATCAGAGAAAAGGAAATTAAAAGCACAGAGAAATGCCTGTACACACTGATTAGAATGGCTATAAGTAACAAGTCTGATGGCTCCGAATGCTGAGAACAACATGGAACAAGCAGAATTCTCATAAGCTGCCATAAGTGAGCATCAAATTTTATAACTTTGGAAAATTCTTTGGCAGTTTCTTATAAAGTTGAACAATTCAACTCTTTCCTAAATGTTTATGCAATAGAAACGAAAGCAAATTGTTCACAAAAAGACCTATACAAGAATATTCACAGTAGCCTTACTCATAATAGTCCCAAACTGGAAAGAGCAAACGTCTATCAACAGGAGAACGGATAATCAAGTGGGGTATTTTTCATACAGTAGAACACTACACAATAAGAAAAAGGAAGGAACTACATACACACAATGAATGATATGACTGAATCTCAAAAACATGTTGCTTGAAAGAAACCAGGCACAAATTTTTCATTCATATGAAATTCTAATAGGCAAAATGAAACTATGGTGAAGGAGATAAGAACAGTGATTTCCTGGTACGCAGCGATGGAGACTGACAAGGAAGGTGCATAAAAGAAATTTGGTGTCTCTGTGTCTTGATGAGAGCTCTGTGTCCGGTGAGAGCCAAAACCAAGTCTGAGATACTCCCTGATGATATATACAAAATATATGAGCCTGTATTGATCCAAATGGACTGTCCCCCAGTGAGACATCCCTCTTTCTCCACCACCTTAGTGAATACCAGTTCACACGAGCAAATATTTTCTGAGCCCCTAATGGTGCTGACACTGCCCTTCAGGAGCTCATGGTCTAGTAGAAAGAGCTCCACAAACCAATTTAATAAAATAAAGTGCTAAAATGGAGGGGTGGGTAGGAGATCGTCAACTCTTTGGGGCAGGTGGGGAGTGAGCGGTCAGGGAAGGTTTCAGAGTGGAGCTGATATTTGTGCTAAGTCTTCACAAGGGAGTAACTCAATGGCTTTACTCTGATTATTAAAGTAATAGAGGTTCGTTGTGAAAAAAAATTCGAAAAGCACTGAGGATTAAGTAACCTCAGTCTACATCCTATCATTCAGAGATAAGCTCTGTCAGTATTATGACTGTGTCTTTCCTGCCAGACCTTTCCATGCTAAGTGCTCTTTATTTCTTTAACATGAAGATGGGATCTTATTATACATGTTGTTTTATAGGCCGTTTTCTTTAATATTTCACCATATATTGTTGCTAGCTCTTCATGCCTGTATGAGTCCACGTAGCCATTTTTAATGGCTGTGTAGAATTCCACCCCACAAGCTGTGCCCTGCATTTAACCAACCTTCTCTGGATCATCCACAATGGTTTTCAGTTGTTTACAATTGTTACAAGTGTTTAACTAGGTCTTAGAGAGGGAGGAGCTTCCATGAAGATGTGGGAGGGGAAAAGGAAGAGATGACTGCAGACATGAAGCCAAAACCACGGAAAGGGGCATGGAGAATTTGGAGAATGCAAGCCATTCTGTGAGGCTGGGGCACAGGCTGTGTGTGGACCCAAGATGGGAGAGGGGAATATGGTCAAACAGAAAGGGTCTTAATGGCCAGTCTAAGGATTTGCACCTGAGTCCAAAAGTCTGGGGGAGCAAATCAAAAGTCTGAATCAACAGAGTGACACCAGCAGATCTGTGTTTTTGAAAGGCCACTCTTTTCTTCCTGAGCACTTTGTTGCCTTATGCATTACAATCTTGGGTATCTATTCTAATCAGTTCAGGAAATAACCCCCCACCCCTCTAGACCATAGGGACTGAATATAAGCCAGAGGCAGCCAATAATTCCTTTCATTGAGTTTTTATCCCTGTGGATACTTTGGCCTTGAATAGCTATCCTTTGAGGTTGGCTCAGGCTAATTCTTCTCTCAGGTCTGAGCACGTTGGCTTCTGGATGGATTACCTGACTTAGGGACACATTGAAGGTTTGGACATATGTGGTTTTGGCTGACACTCTCTAGTTAAGGGGACAAGAGGCTCCAGTAAGAAGCATATCAATAGGAAGAGAGTCGGGACACAGAGGTGAAGTGGGGTGAACGTTCTCCCACTCCAAGGGTATGGACATTCTGAATAAAAGATAACCAAAAGATGTAAATAATCGTTCAAGGTCAAGAGTGAGAAAGTTAAAGAAGGCAGATGCAGAGACCAGGTGGTATCTCTAAGTCAGAGAGGTGAGATGAAGTCAAACACTCACAAAGTCAGAAACAGGCCTTAAAGGTGGGGAAGAGTCAGCCCATGTGGGGAAAGGAGATGGGGGTTGGGCCCAAGATAATTGGGAGAAAAGAGAATTGAGGGCTCAATGAAGCAGGGAGCATTGAAGGGATACATGATCAGTGGAAAATACACTTAAAACACCTCCTGCACAACCAGGGAAATACAAGAAAACCTTGCCATCCACTCTGGGAAATGGTGGGAAAAATCACCTGCAAGAAATAAAAATTGCAAGTCTGCATCAAATGTGGTTGGAAGGTGAAATTCATACCACTGATCTGGTAGGCATTTAACATAAAAACTGGCCTTGAACTAGTGGAAACTGAGACCCCAGCAGAAGAAAATGTGAAACACTTCTGCAACCAATGCAACACAGATAATTGGCTGAAGATGAATTCTCTGACAAAAACTTTAACCACACATCAGATTTTTAAAAAAGAATTAACCTCTCAATAAATGGACTTAAAGGAACAATCTGAAAGGGAGCTATAGATAAGTATTTTCAAATTATTTAAAGAAAAAAATAAGAAATAGAAGCCATGAGTCAAAAATAAGAACTTGAGAACAACAACAACAACAACAACCAAAAAAAAACAGGAAAAGTGAAAAATAATGAAATAGTCCAAACTATGTGCTGGTCACAGTTCTGGATGATGGGAATATATCATTAAGGAAAATGGACAAAGCCCTGTCTTCCAGAGCCTTCATTCAGGAGGGGGAGACCACAAATAAACAAACATAGTGATCAGCAGTGATCAGTGCCATCAGATTGTGTCAAGACCAAGTGAACACATACACTGACCAAACATATAATGAACAAAGTGATGCATGTATAGCTCATGAAAGAAAGAAGAGAGGACATTTGGTGTCATGGGTATGACACAGGGCAGTTGTATTAAATAGGCATGAAAAAAAAAAGTGCTCATTTCACCATAATTTCATTAAGACTAAGAAGGATCTAAGATATAATCAGACCTTCTTAAGCAAAGCTCAGTCCTTGATGTCCCAACCTCCAAATCTTCTGAATTCATACAGCTCTTCCTCAATACAATACAAACCCAGAAGGAGTCTTCTCCAGAGAATTCCATTTCTATCATTAGTTGACTTCTGCCATTTTTAATTGAAAGTTTTATTGCAATAATTTGACTTACATGAAGTTCTAAGGAATAATTCAGAGAGATCCCATGTACCCTTAACCCAGTTTCCCCCAAACAGTAATATTTTGCAAAACTATAGTACAATATTACAACCTGGTATTGACACTGTTGCAAGCCACCCATCTTATTCATATTTCCCCAGCTTTACTTTTAGTCAAAGGTGTGTGCATTTAGTTCTACACAATTTTATCACACGGGTGGGTTCCTGCAACCACCACCGTGGTCAAGATACTGATCAGTTCCATCACTGCTAGGAGACCTGGCATTGTCCTTTAAAGACCACACTCACCTCCATCTTCCTTTGCTCCACCACTATGCAGCCCCCCCGACTAACCTTTGTCATTCACTAATCTGCTCCCCACTTCTAAAAATTTGTTATTTCAAAAAAGTTATAGAAATGGAATCATAATGCAAACTTTTGGGATTGGCTTTTCTCATTCCCCATAATTCTACATTTATCCAAGTTGTATACATCAATAGTTCCTTTTGATTGCTGAGTAATATTCTATGGTATGCATGTACAAGAGTTTATTTAACCATTCACCCATTGAAGGATACCATTCACCCACTGAAGGATGTGTTTTTTTGTATCAATAGATATGATCAACAACCGGGCTGTTTTTTAGCATTTGGCTATTACCAATTAAGTTGTTATGATTAGGTTTTGTGTGAACATTAAGTTTTCATTTCTCTGGGATACATTCCAGAGAGTGCAATTGCTGGGTCATGTGGTGGTTCAATGTTTAGTTTTATCAGAAACTATAATACTGCAAAAGTTTTACAGAGCAGCTGTATCATTTCACATTCCCACCAGCAAAGAATGAATGATCCAATTTCTCCACATTCTCACCAGCATTTGGTGTTGTCACAGTTTTTAAAATCTTAGCCATTCTGATAGATGTAGAGTGATTTGTCATTGCAGTTTTAGTTTGCATTTCCCTCATGGTTAACAGTGTTGAACAACTTTTCATGTGCTTATTTGCCATCTGTGTATCCTCTTCAGTGAAATGACTACTCTTGTCTCTTGCTCATTTTTTAACTGGCTTTTTTTCACTGTTCTTTATCTATTCTAGATACTTGTTCTTTGTCAAATGTGTGAGTTGCAAATACTTTCTCCTACTCTGTAGCCTGTATTTTCATAGGAGTTTTTGCATAACAAACATTTCAAATCTCAGTGAAGTCTATTTTACCAAATGTTTTGATCATGCTTTTGATATCAAGTCTAGGAATACTCACTAAGCCCTTGATCCCCAAGATTTTCTCCTACATATTTTTCCCTATAAATTTTATAGTTTTACATTTAAATCCATGATCCATTTTCAGTTAGTTTTCATATAAGGTGTAAGGTTTAGGTTTTTTTTTTTCTTTTGCCTATGAATGTCCAATTGCTCCCCACTATTTGTTGAAAAGTCTATCTTTCCTCCACTGAAATGCCTTTTGATCTTTGTCAAAAACCAGTGAGCACACATATTTGTGGTTCTATTTCTGGGGGTTTCATTCTGTTCATTGATTTACAGTTCTACCCTTCTGCCAATACCGTGTGGTCTTGATAAGCATAACTGAAGAATAAGCTTTATTATCAGGTAGAATAAGAAGAACTTATTTTTTCTTTTTCAGGATTGTTTTAGCTAATTTAAGGCCTGTGCCTTCCATATAAATTTTAGAATAGTCTTGTCCAGGTCAACAAAACTCCTTGCTGGGATTATGCTAGGGATTGTTTTAAACCCATAGGTCAATTGGCAAGAATTGACATATTTGCTATGTTGAGTTTACCAGTCCATGAAGAGGGTATGCTGCTCCGTGTACTTAGGTCTTTCTTGATTTCCTTCATCAGCACTGCAATTTTCAGGACACAGAGCCTGTAAATGTTTTGTTATGTGTACACTTACATATTTCATTATCTTTAGAGTGATTATAAATGATACTGTGTTTTTAATTTTGGTTTCTGCATGTTCATTGTTAGAATATAGAAATGAAATGGAGTTTGGTGTGATGGTTTCGTATTCTGCAACCTTGCTGAACTCATTTATTAGTTACAGGAATTTTTTCTGGTAAATTCTTTTAGGTTTTTTATATAGACAAACATGGTATCTGCAAATAGAATAGTTTCATTTCTCTTTCCACTACCTATACATTTTTATTTTCTTTACTTGCCTTATTACATTGACTAGAACTTCTAGTACCATGTTGAATAAAAATGGTGAACGTGAATATTCTTGCTTTGTTCCCAATCTTAGGGGAAAAAAGTTCAGTCTTTCATCATAAGTATGATCTTAGCTGTTGGTTTTTGTAAATGTTCTTATCAAGTTGAGTGGTTTCCCTCTATTCCTAACTTGTTGATAGTTTTTATTATGAATGAGTATGGGATTTTATCAGATGTTCTTTTTTGTATCAATAGATATGATCATATGACTTTTTTTCTCTAGATTGTGGATATGGTAGATTACATTGACTAACAATGCTGAAGGCTGAACTTGGCATAGCTGGGATAAATCCTACCTGCTCATGGTGTATGACTCTTTCTATACATTGTTGGATTCAATTTGCTAATATTTTGTTGTGGATTTTCAAGTGTATGTTCATGAAAGATATTTGTCTATAGTTTTTTGGGTGCAGGTTGGTACTATCTTTGTCTGGTTTGAGTATCAGGTAATAATGGCTTTATAAGATGAGTTGGGAATGTTCTACCCTCTTCTGTTTTCTGGAAGAGATTATATAAAGTTGGTGTTAATTCTTCTTTAAATTTTGGTAGAATTCTCCAATAAAACTCTCTGGGCATGAAGATTTCTTTTTCAAGAGCATTTAAATTACAAATTCCATTTCTTTAATGGTTGTAGGAATATTCAGATAATCTATATCATATTAGTTACGTTTTGATGGTTTGTGGTCTTCAAGGAATTGTTCCATATCTTCTAAGATATGGAATTTTTTTGACTGTAAACTTGACTGAAATATTCCCTTATTAACCTCTTAATGCTGCAAGATCTGTACTAACAGCCTCTGTTTTATTCCTGATATTCATGGTTTGTATCTTCTCTCTTTTTGTCTTTGTCAGTCTTTCTGGAGGTTCTTCCATTTTATTGATCACGTCAAAAAATCAGCTTAAAATTTTTTTTCTACTGTTTTCTTTTTTTTTTTTTCCCCTCCGGCTGTGCCATGCAGCTTGCTGGACCTTAGTTTCCAGACTAGGAATTGAACCTGAGCCATGGAAGTGAAAGTGCTGAATCCTAACCACTAGACCACCAGGGAACTCCCTCTACTGTTTTCTTAGTTTCAATATTGTTGATTTCTATTCTTATCTCTATTATTTCCTTCCTCTGTTTGTTTTGGGTTTAGTTTGCTTTTCTTTTACTAGTTTCTTGAAGTAGGTACTTAGATTTGAGTTTTTTCTTGTTTCTAATGTAAGCATTTAATGCTATAAATTTACCTCTCAACACTGTTTTGTTTCCCACATATTTTGATGTATTGTATTTTCTCTTCCATTCAGTTGAACATATTTTAAATTTTTTTGATACCTCTCAATTGATCCTGTATTATATAGGAGTTTGTTGTTTCAGTTCCAAGTGTTTGAACATCTTTCTGATATTGATTTCTGGTTTTGATTCTATTACAGTCAGATTATACTCTGAATGATTGTAACTCTTCAATATTTGTTGAGGCTTGTTTTATTTTTATTTTAATCTTTTTCAGGCTGTGACTCCTGACAATTTAGTCATCAGCCACTTGGGAGCAATTATGAACTCCATCCAGCTCTTTTAGGCCTCAGCTTCTTCATGTAAAATTGTTGTGGGTTCAGGCAGACTTACTGAGAGTCTGCTCTGTGCCAAGCACTGTTCTGGGTGTTTTATGCACAGTGCTAGTCCTCATAGCAGCCTTGCAACAAAGATACAGTTGATTCTCACTGCTCGTGGTAGCTTTGTTGGATGAAGTTGCTATGAACACTGGTTTAGTGAATAGCAAACCAGGGCTAGGCTCCCAAGAGCCTCTGGTCCCAACGTTTTACCAACCAATCAATATACAACCTTGCTTTGTTTGTGTTTCTGTTTAAAGACAGCTTATTTGATGTATATTACTGATTAGTTAACAGTGAACTCACAGCCAACAGCCCTCTAATTCATGCCTGAATGAAACTTACCTAAGTACACGCATTTTCTCCATAAGGTGCATCACAGCCTTGAGATTAGGAACACTAGACAGCACTTCAGCACTAGGCTTGGGGACCACTTAAAACACCAACAGCAACAACAAAAAGCATAAAAATGCAAATAGGACACTTGTCACAATATGAGAGCTAAAACAAGGCAGACTTGTCCAACCTCAGCTGGAAACATGCACATCTGGTGACTCAATTTTTTTTTGCTGCTCTGTGCATGTCCACAAATGACCATGAAAGTGCCACAAGTATTGATTTTGGGGTTTCAAATAAATTTTAGTGAGTAGGCAAATTTGCAAATATGGGATCCACAAATAGTAAGGATTGACTGTATTCTTATCTACACTTTCTAGATGCAAGAACTGAGGCTCAAAGAGGTGATGACATCGTCCAATAAGAGGCTGAGTGTGTTCCTTCCACAATACAAGCTCAATTTAACACCTTCCCCCAGACTTTCTTTTGCTCTTCCTGAACTCGGTAACTCCCAGGGCAGAAGTGCAGCCTGTCCCTCCTCTGAGTTCCAAGAGCAGAGATAAGGATGTGACCACAGCTCACATTCCCCAAGCATCTGCCGTGTGTGCTGTGTACTGGGCTAAGTGCTTTGCGAGAACCGATTCGTCTTCACAACCACCTTTGTGAGTCTGTGTTAATATTATCACTGTAAAAATGCACAGAGCGGTCAGGTGACGTGGCCACTGTCACCCAGCTTGTAAGAGGAGGATCGAGGATGCAATTGCAGGCAGCCCAAACCCTTGGCAGGTTCACTGCACACATGGCCCTGGACCGAACCCTAACCTCTACTGCACACACAGCATACTGTGTGGAAATTACCTATTTGCTTCTCTGTTTTTCTCCAAAAGATTGTGAGTTCCCAAAGGACATCAGCCTTGTTTTATTCCTCTCCACCTCCTAACTGCCTGGCCCAGATGCTGACATGGAGCAGGTGGTCAGCAAATGATTGGCAGATAAATAAATGAAGGCGTGAACCAATGCACCTCTGTCCTCCTGGTGCCTGGCACAGGGCCTGGCACACAGTGGCTGCTTAGTAAGTGTTTGCTGGAGAAGATGATTAACACTTTCCATGAGCAGCATCATTTGTCAGCAAAAGAGAGAGGACACAAAGTTCTCTGATGGCTCCTGCCCACTGGCCCCGGGCAGCCTGTGAAGCTAGCTCCTTCTCTGAGCCACAACTAGATGCATCCTGGCTCTGAGAGAGTCCAGCTAATTAGACTCTTGTCTGCCAACAGAGAGCGTGGACAAACATGGAGAGGAAATTGTTAGCAGCAAAGAGAAGGGAAAGGCGGGAGGGGAAAGGCGAGGCATCAGCAATTTGTTAGAGGCGATGAAATGGAGCAAGTTATGCCTCCCACTAAATTACCATGTGTGCTCACTGCATATGCACCAGGAATGGCTGGCTTCGGCTCATTTACATTTGATTATTATATTTGCTGTTTTTAATTGCATTTGAATACGTCTGCCCCTAATACTGTCAAGATCATCATAGCTGTCAGCAATCCTCAGTGCTTTTTCTGCTAATAAAATGCAGATCTGCTACCCGGGCCTGCATTTTATCCAGAAAATGATGGCAATAGGCGTGATAAGTAATACTAATGGCAGCTGGTGCTCTGAGCACCCACTGTGTTTCAGAAGCTGTCCTAAGTGCAGAAGTTTAAGTTTGATAAAATTGGGTTTCATTCCTGGCTCTGTTCTTTACCACTGTGTGATTTTAGGCAAGTTATTTAACTTCTCTGATCCTCAACTTTATTCTGTGTAAAAATGCATACTTTGCATAACTGTTGTGAAGGTTGATAACATTAGGTTAAAGGGCCCGCTGTGGGGCAGGGGCTTAATAAATGATGACTGTCATTACTCTCATTTACCCAGAAATCTTACACGGCCCCACTGCCACTATCTTTGCTAAGGGCCTCATCACCACTCACCTGGACTGAAGCAATAACTTCCCCCACGGGTCCCTCTCCCTCCCTCCCCTCTCCTCCAGTGCTGCACATATATACACATCTGAATACACGTCTTCTCCTTGTGCAGAGACTGTTGATGACTCTTTGCAGCCTGCAGGACAAGTTCCAAGCCTCAAAAAGACACACAAATCTTCATGTAGAGGGTCAGGCTGCCGTGATGGAGGCTGCGAGCCACCCCCTAGACCCTTAATAAGATGGCAGGCTCGTCACCCAGCTGCTGGGAGAGCTGAGGGTAAACAGCCCTCAGACATCAGCTGCTTTTAGAACTGCCTCAGCTTAAGAGAGCTGCCTTAGCCAAGGTCACTTGCGCCTTCCTGGGGCACCCCACAGCCACTGCTTGGCCACCCTGGGGGTAGAAAAAGCCTGGCCCTGTCACCCTGACTCAGGATAACTCGGAAGAGCTGGCCAGTTTCAGAACGCCCCATGGGGTCATCCGAGGCTTCACTGAAACCCCACCAGGACCAACCTCTCCCCTGCTCAACCCTGTCTCCCCCCTTCTCCTCCTTCCCCAGATGCTGATACCCAGGGCACTCCCTAATTAGACGCTCCCTACCAATCCCCTGCTTGATCATTTCCACCTCCGAATCTGCTGCCCAGGAAACCAACTTGCAACCCAGGCAACCTCTCTAGATGGGTGACCCACCTCTCACATGTGTCACATGTGTCACATGTGCCAGCTGTCTCTCCTTCCCACTGGCCACTCACTGTCCCGCCTTCCTACTGTTACCCACACTTCTCTCTCTTTCTAGAAGGACCTTTCAAACCTAGCAGCCTAGAGAGCCCCTTCTCCTCCAGCAGGTGCAGATTGAATGGCATCTCCTCCAGGAAGCCTCTCCTGAATGTCCAGGCAGAATTCAGGTGTGGGTCCTCCGGGCCCTGAGAGGTCTGATCTTCTCTGTAAAGTACGGGTTGCTCAAAACCTACAAGGTGCGAACTAAGATTCTCCCACTGCACTACGGGGAAGCTGAGACTTAGAAAGGTTCTATCACCTGCCCAAGGTCACACAGCTCGTCAGTGGCAGACCAGGCCTTGAGCCCAGCATTGTATGCGGCCTGCATTTTTACCCCAGTGCTGTGTCACTTTACAATACCATCACCATTTTTGTTTCTATTCTCTGATTTGATCCTCACCACACTATACTGACCTTATTCAGTCCTGACTATGCTCCGGCACTGTCCTTAGTGCTTCTTATGAACTGACTCACTCAGTATTCTCCACAAACCCATCAGTAGGCACAGAGAGGTGAAGCAACGGAACAGAGTCACGTAGTCAATACCGAGCAGCCGGGATTTGGACTCAAGAAGTCTGACCCCATGGCCCACACTCTTCCCCACTGTAGTGTTTAAATGAGACGAGAGTCACTGAAGGATTCTGAGCAGAGTGACATGATAAGAGGTCAAAGGGTCCCCCTGACTGTTGTGTTGTGAAGAGACTGCAGGGGGCCAAGGATGGGAGGAAGAGACCACTAAGGGTTGAGACCCTGGTGGTCAGAGAAGGGTTATGGTGAAGTGGAGAGGAGCTGCCATGTTCTGGGCAGAAGTCTGCATTCATCCGCCCATTCATTCATTCACTCATTCATTCATTTACTTATTCCTGGGGTGCCTGCTTTGCACTATTCATAGCTCCATCCTCCCCTTGTGAGGCCCTGTGCGAGGTGCCAAGGACAGTGGGCTCGAGGCGGACACAATCGCCACCCTCACAGAGCTCAGAACCTCACCAGGAAAGGAGACAGGAAGCACATGACTGCACAAGGCATTCTAGAAGGTCAGGGCTCCACGGGGCATGTAGGGCTCATCTCAGAGGAGCTGATCCATTGTGAGCCAAGGCCGAGTTGAGCTCATACAAAGCTGCAGAAACCCAACAAGAGAGTCAGTCTCTCCGGGCACAGGATGTCTGACCTGGGCCTTAAAGTTAGAAAAGTAGTTAAAGGGTGCTCAGACACTACAGAGAGAAAAGCTGAAGCACAAGCTTGGCTAAGCATTCAGAGAACAGAGGTGCTCTAAGTCTGTACCGAAGGATACAGCTGGGTTATTCCATGGGGAGGCGGGAAAGGGCTGGGAGGGCTGGGGCTGGGGAGGGAGGGCCTTTGAAGGATGCTCACCTTGGGTCTGCTCTTTTATGTATACCAAACTCCACCCCGCTCTGTGCTCCTGTCCCTTAGAAAACCTCAAGTCCTCCTCCTGAGATTCCAGGCTTGGACACCCTGTCAATACGCCTACACTCTGTCTATGACAGAATGTTCTGTCAACTGAATTTCACACATGTGTATGAAAGACAGTCTCTGGCTTAAAAGACATTAAGTTTGGGGGCTTCCCTGGTGGCGCAGTGGTTGAGAGTCTGCCTGCCGATGCAGGGGACATGGGTTCGTGCCCCGGTCCGGGAAGATCCCACATGCCACGGAGCGGCTGGGTCCGTGAGCCATGGCTGCTGAGCCTGCGCGTCCGGAGCCTGTGCTCCGCAGTGGGAGAGGCCACAACAGTGAGAGGCCCGTGTACAGCAAAAAACAAACAAAAAGAAGACATTAAGTTTGTGAGATGAACCATCTGTAAATTCCAGGTGTGGTCCCAGGAATGTCACGTCTTCCCTTTGGGTTCAGTGTCTGCATCTATAACAGACGGGAAGGCCTGATGAGATCAAACATCAACTCTAGAGCACAAAGCCCACAATTTCCTTCTTCTAAATTCAGAATAATAAATAACCAAAGCAACTACTTACATGCAGTATGGCACTGGGACTTGCAATATCCTTGCACCTACTATATACTTTGCATATTATACTTCCTTCAACAATACTCCATGAGGTGTAAATTGCCCAAGAGACATGAGTACATATGTTCACCATGGACAAGAAAATTCACAGCAGCCTTATTAACAACAGCCTCAAACTATAAGCAACCCAATTGTCCATCAGTAGGAAAATGATTAAATAAACTATAGTAAATTCATATCGCAGAACAGTATACAGCAGTGAAAAAGAACTTCCAAGATACAACACACGAATCTCAAAGACATCGTTCAGTGAGAGAAGCCAAACGTGAAAGAGTATTTATGTCATTATTCCACTCATATAAGGTAGAAAGAGACCACATAATCCTCTAGAGATAGAGACTGGAAAGGCAGTAACCTCTTAGTAGGGGTATTGACCAAGAAGGAACATGAGGGAATCTTCCAGGATGCTGACAAAGTTCCACATCTTGATTCAGATCATTGTCAACTAAGGTACATACATATGTAAAAATTTGTTTAACTGTATAGCTAAGATTAATGCACTTTGTATATGTGTGTTATATCTCATTTAAAAAATAAATTTAAAAAATTCTGGGAATTCCCTGGTGGTTCAGTGGTTAGGTCTCTGTGCTATCACTGCCAAAGGCATGGGTTTGATCCCTGGTAGGGGAACTAAGATCCCGCAAGCCGCGTGGTACGGCCAAAAAAAGAAAAAATCCTATGAGGTAAGTATTAATTAACAGAAGGAGAAAGTCAGATGGCTGAGTATTAATTAACAAAAGGGGAAAGTCAGATGGCTGTGATGCTCTCAAAATAATACAAGAAAGTTGCGATGTTAGGCACCAAACCCTATTAGTTTTTCTACAACTTGGTGTGTGAATAATAGACCCGCCCCTCTCCAACCCTGAACAGGCAAGATTCCTTAAGTATATGGTCTCAGAGAACGTGTTCATTTTCCTCAGAACACTTATCTCAGTTTAAAATAACACATTATTACACTGATTATTTGATTAATGTCAGTCTGCCCCATTGGGCTGTGAAATCTGGGATGCTGTCTGATTTTTCTCGCTATGGAATCTCCAACATTTAGCTAAATGCTTAGTGTGAAAAAGGTTCTCAGTAAATATTTTTTTAGTGAATGATGGCTGCTAGTAATAAACTAAGAGTTTTATGTATGGAATGTTTATTGAGGTTTGAGGATAATTCAAAAGAAAACCCAAGATCATAACATCCACTTCACCTCATGAATTTTTTCCTTTACCTTTATTTTTGGTATCTTTAAAAAAAAGTATGGGCAAAATTTGAAGAACTGCATCTAAGAACATAGCACATGTGAGGTCAGAAAGCAAAACCTGACAGAAGATTACATTCTGGTTACAGTTCAATTAAGCTAGATCTTAATAACAAAATGTTAATTAGAAAATCTCCAGATGTTTGGAAATTAAAAATACACTTCTCAAAAACGAATAAGTCAAAGCAAAAATTACCATTGAAATTAGAAAATAATTCAAAATGAATGATAATGAAAATATGATATGCTAAACTCGTGTGATTCAGATACAGCAATGCTTTGAAGAAAATTACAGCCTTAAGTGCACTGTTAGACAGAAAAAATAATGCTGAAAATTAACGATGCATGTATATATCTAAAGAAATTAGAAAAAAATTAAAAGTTGCAAGCTAGGATATAATTTTTTTAAAGTGCATAATCAATGAAATAGAAACAAATGTACAGTTAGAAGACCAAAAGTTACTTCTTGGAACCCACTAATAAAATTAATAAACCCCTGGTAACATGGATGAAGAAAATAAGGAAAAGACACAAACACCATCAGGTGTGAAGAAAGAGGCATCATTCTGGATCCTAGAGACATTAAAAACATAAGAGGTATGGTAAATTAATTTATGACTATAAATTTGAAAATTTAGATGAAATGAAAATCTCTAGAAAGACATAGCTTACTAAAACTAGCACATGAAGAAATAGAAAATCTGAGTGGTCCTGTATCTATGAAATAAATTATAAACACTTGCCAGGTTCTGGGGATGCCAGATGAATAAGCCATCACCCTTGCCCCAGAGAAGCACTCAGTCTCAAAAATATGTCTAGTTGGAGGAGCAGGCTTGGTTTTATATAGGCTTCCTTTAGGTAGAGGTGGAGGGGAGCTCCCTCTAGGCAGAGAGAACAACATAACTACCCAAGAAACAACAGGGCAAGTGGATGAACCCTGTGCTACTGGATGGAGTGCTGTAACCCCCAGGGGCTTTCCAGGAAGCAGCTTTGGAAAGGGATGATAAGGCCAAATTATCATCCTGAAAAGCCAGAGAGAAGAGTTGTTCTGGTAGGTGTTCAGAAGCCAATGAGAAGAACAAGGATACGTCCTTGGGAAGCCAAATGTGGCAGTGGTGGCAGAAGGATTAAAAGGGACAAATAATTAGAGAGAGTAGAGAAATGGTGATCAGTTACAGGTTACAACCAATCCTGATGAGAGAGGAAGAAGTTCGCATTTACTCAGCCCCTACTGAATGCCAAGCAATGCACCAGGCACTTTATAAGTCATTGCATGTAGCTCTGACACTGATTCGATGATTTTACTGCCTTTGTTTTGCAGATGGGGAAACCAAGGCATGGGCTAAATAGTCTGCCTCAGATCACACAGGTTAGAAGTGGTACTGCTGGGATTTATATCCAGGTGTGACTCCAGCTCCGGTTCTTTCTCTTCACTCTTTTCTCTCCTAAAAATGAGTGACAATGACAGCCTAAAGTAGAGGGAATAGGTAAGTGTAATAGAGTGGACAGGATAGCTAAAGGGCAAGGGACAAAGGAGAACACAAGGCTGAAGAAGATGTACCGATGGGGCTGCTCATCATCTACCCACCCAGCATCACTCTCTGAGATGAGGTACTGTAGCACAGGTGGTCGTTATCATGGATACGGAAGATGTTTCAGCTTCTTCCACTGCCCATGAGCTTCAGTTTTATTTCCTATAAAATGGGGATACTGAAACTGATGTCATAGTATTGTTGTAAGAATTAGAGATTCTTTATCCAGTGCATGCAGCACAGGTCCTGGCTCTGGCGCATACTCACGAAATGGTTCTCTTACGGTCAATCGTAGTAAATGTCCGACAGGAATTTATGCGAGGGGGTGGAGATAGAAAGAAGTGGCTTTGAGTATAGAAAAGGTATCTCATCACAGAAACTCCTCCTTTCCCACTTTTTTCCTGGAAGTGCCTCAATTAAGTCCCCTGGCTGGGTTTTGCCATAGACTAACCCTTCTGGGTTAGAGAAGTTCAAAGAATATGAACTTCATAATGTAAGCCTCACACATATCCATTTATAACTTGTACCTTCTCAGGGAGCTTTCATAAACATCATCCAATTTCTACGTAACTCACTGAGAAGCAGCGAGGGTAGCATTATCAGTCATATATCTCAGATAAGGAAACTGGTGCCCACACAGGGTCTGACATCTTATCAAATGTCACAAAACGAGTTAGGGGAAGAGCGAGCCTGAGAACTTCGCCATTCACACCTTGGGAAAAAAGGATTTTAACCTACCTCTATGCTTGATATCTAGATCAGGGAAGAGGGAAACCATTGGGGAGAAAATTATTTTAATAAACATTAAACCTATGTTTTATTATGCATTTTATGTGCTTTGGGCCTTTGCTAGCCCTTGAAGATACATATAGATAAATATACTTTCCCTTACTTCAGTAGATCCATTGTTGTCTTAGCTCCTCACAATTGTATAATTTAAGTTTTTATTTCTTTCCCCCAACTATGCTGTAAACTCCTTAAGAGCAAGAATCACGTTTAATTGGATACCACTGTGTCCCTGATGCTCAACATACTGTCTGGCACAGAGTAGCCAATGAAAGGAAAGGGGGGGAGGGAGGGGAGACAAAGGGAGGGAGGAAGGAAGGAAGGGAGGGAGGGAGGGAGGAAGGAAGGAAGGAAGGAAGGAAGGAAGGAAGGAAGGAAGGAAGGAAGGAAGGAAGGAAAGTTGGAGAAATGGAGGGAGGAAAGAATGGAGGGAGGGAAGAAGATGGAAAGTGGAGAGAGAGCTTGGGCTCTAGAATCAGAACGCCTGAGTCTGGATCCCATCTCTCACCAATGGGAACTTCGGGCAAGTCACTTAACCTGCTTAAACAATCCAGACACCAGGGACCAATCTCCAACAGCACTGTGCATGTGCTCTACTGAGCTCACTTTGCAGATGAAGACACAGGCTCATGGCCTTAGTGACTTGCTGAGGTTTCATGGTGAGGAAGTGATGCAGCCTGGCTCCAAAGCCTAAACTGCCCCATCTCAGCCCACAGCCTCCCCAATCGTAGGAGAAAACAGAGACCCTTTCCCTCTTAATGGCACTTAGGGCAGCAGGGCTTTCCCTGCATGGTGACTGACCCTCCAGTGAGCGGAGCCAAGCTCAGAATATTTGGCATGCTGTGAAGGCACCACACATTTCAACATGAGAGGCTCCAGTGACTCATTTTAGCTAAGAAGGCAAAGCGCTTCCTTCTATCAGCTGGGATTAGGACAAGGAATCAGAGTAGGACAGTGCACAGAAGATGAGTGACTTTATTCCTGACCATGAACAGAAACTCAGCACTATTTCAGATTCACCCTTTGAAATCTGGTAATGAGGCTGAGGGAGTCTTCAATCATGACAATGCCATTTGCTTCTTCCACCCCGTTCCATCAACATACAAAGGGCTCCTACAAATCAACTAAAGCTAAAGACAACTTCACAAGTCATGATAGAATGCTAAGTAAAACAGCAACAACAAAGTTTCACACTATCAGATAGCCAAAAATTTAAAATTTGACAATATCATGTGTTGGCAAGAATGTGGAGCAACAGGAACTATCAGCATCTTAGAAGTGATACAAACTGATAAAACCACTTTGGGGGACAACTGACTTTATCTGGTTGCTGTATCATGTGACCCAGCAATCTTACTACCCGTCATGAACATGGAGAAACACTAACATAAACACGGACAAACATACAGCATGTATAAGAAGGCACATAATGGCATTATTTGTAATAATAGAAAACTGGAAACACAAATATTCTCCAGCAGAAGATGGATAAATATGTTGTGATAGTTTCCTATGACAAAATCTTTATAGCAGTAAAAATGAACGAACTTCCAAACACAAAACAACAACTAAGCAAGTTGGATAACTTTCATACATGGTATCATTTATAACATGATAACATTTACAAACATGCAAACGATATCACATGTTGCTTATTGATACATCCATATGGAGAAAAGTAATGTAAACTTTACCATTGGGTAGTGTCTGTGGTCGTGTTTTACTGTACTTTCACTCCTCAATGGTTTCTTAAGAAAGGTGATGGGTACACTGGTGTATTTTTTTTTTGTAAGTCTGCATTGGAATAAGGATACATTTCTTGCAGTATTTGTTTTTAAGTTTAAGTGAGAGAGTATATGAAAAAGCACATGGCACACATAGAAGTCAATAAATACTTGTTGATTTAGTAATTGAGTTCTCAGAAATAACTAAAAATTCAGACTTTCAGGATAAACGTTTCTGCAATCCATCTTTTAATAAGGTTAATATGTTAAAATCTATGATAAATATTAAAAAGATGGATTGCTTACTTAAGAGAGATAAAATCACAAGGTAGGAATTAATGTGATTATTTGGTCCAGGAGATGTTTAATAGCTAGGCAAAATTTCTCCACTTCATTTTTCTATGTTTCTTGATGGATATAGTTACAAATTCACTTTTCTTGATCTCATTATTTGTAAACCTCAATAAAGTGTCATCCCCACAAATTATAACCCAATTTCAAGCTTGACTCATTTCTGAATAGCATAGAGAATTTACAATTAAAATGGAAGTTGGCAGTCTTGCTAACCAGCCTCCCACTCAAGGCATAAATTCACTGTCTGAGTGAGGGTCATCCAGCCCAGAGTCACATTCTCCAGATAAGAGCACCCACTCCCACCCCAAGCAGCCTATCCCTTCCCTAAGCGGAGGTACCTGTGAGAAGGTTCTTTCTTAATCAGAGACCAAAGATGCCTCCTGATATCAGAATGCCATTATTGTTTTTAGTTTTATTTATTCAATTATATCCTTACTTGCTCACTCCCTCATTCACCCACATATTCAAAAACATTTACTGAGAGCTTAGGTTTGAATCACTGCTTCAGTCACAAAAGTAAGTAAGTCACGGTCCCAGTCTCCAGCCAACTTCTAGTCTAGGGGGTTACAGAGAAGTAGACGACATCAATTTCATCTGCTAAGTGCTGTGATGGAGAGAAGCACAGATCAAGATGGGAGCACAACTCAAATGTCTAGGGCAGCCTGGGGTGTCAGGGAAAGCAAGCTTCCAGGAGGAAGCAAGAATGGGTAGGAGTTAACCTGGCAGAAGACGGGGTGTCCAGGCACAGGCAACAGCCAAGAAAAAGGTATGGGGGTATGAAAGAGAATGACTCATTTGTAGCAAATCATGTTGTTCATATTGCCGGGAACAGACGTGCTGTTGGGGAATGAAGTTGGAGGCAAAAAGAGACCACAGTCTAACCTTCAACATCATTCAGATAAAAGAAAAAAGCTTCATTTTATTTAATATAGCCATAATAATAATTACAGCTGATAGTCAACACTCATCTTTTTATCTTGCCTTTGAGTCTTTTAAGCACCTGCTTCAACCCTCTGGACTTCCTGAGAATGGGCGCCACCTGCAGGCTCAGCCCTGTCTGGCACCTGAGCAGGCAGGAAGTCCCCGTCCACGCGCAGCACTTCCATGCGCATGCGCAGCACCTCCATCTGGGGAGCACTAAGATCAGTTTCACTCTTCAGACCTCGCATCTCTGGCATGGTCAGCAGGACTCAGAGCCTGATACTTCACTCTGGCCACCCCTCCCCACAGGGGCTGAGTCCCGTTACCCGAACCATCCCCCTCAACCCCAGGCCACGAGCTCAGTTCTGCCTGTATGGGACACATCATCTGGAAAGATGTGATCCTGCCTTCCTCCCTCCAGTTCTGCTGGTCACTTGACATCTGTCCCCCAGCAACCTCACTCCTTAACCCCAACCAACTCCAATTCATTGTTCACCCAGCAGCTAGAGAAATCTTTTTAAAAGAACATATGATCTCTTTGCTAGTTAAAACACCTCACCGACTTCCTGGAATAACACCCAGACACCGGCCCGCTCACCTCTCCCATCTCTGCCTCTGTCTTCATGCCTTCGGTGCTTGGCTCCAGTAACATCAGCGCTTCACTGTGCTCTCACGCTGGGTCTTCCACATGCTGCTCTTGCAGCTTGGAAACCTCCCCCAGTCCAAAAATGCTTCCTTTGATTAATCCCATTTTTCATCTTCAAGATTTAGGATAAACATCATCCCTTCTAGACACCACCAAAGTCTCTTCAAAAGCATTAAGCACTCCCTGCTCTAATTTCCATAGTATCTTGCTCATTCTCTGTTACAGCACTGAGTTTATTGCCTTGTAATTATCTACTCATCCATATTCCCCACCAGGATTTGAACTCCTTGAGATCAGGGTTGTTGGAATGTGCTTATCTGCGTCCCATGATGCCGGCACAGTCCTTGGCATACGTTTGATGCTGAGCACGCAACTACTGAGTGGATGAATGAATGAATAATTTATCATGGCCCGCCTTCTAGATACTACCTTCTCCACTTGCCTAAATCATGCTTGAATCCGTGTCATCCAGTGGACACTCGTCGGGCACCACCAGGACCAATGCCAAACATGGGTCCATTCACCCAGGCATGCCTTCTTCCCCTCGCACTGCTCTAAGAGGTTCCCGTTCCCACACATCAGGTGGTCTGGTCATCTCCATCCCATTATGACCCTATCCTGACTCACCTTGGTCTTGTCTTATTGAAAGAGAGGTTTAAATTTCTCAGATATAATTTGTACCCCTCATCACCTTTTAGTCTCCTCTTAGTGCAATGTGCTGACGTGAGGCTCCCCGGAGTTGACCCCATTACCACCATTATGGTCTGTACAGAGCCGAACCCTGTAGGGTAGTCACTGACTGTGATCTGTTCACCACTCCCCATCCTCTTCCCCAGGAGGACGGATGCCTGCCTCCTCTGTGCACAGATGTGAACCCTTACAAAGCCTCCTACAAACATCAACTGCAAATGTAGGCTGACTTGTCTGTACCTACTACTAGACTAGGCTCCTTAATTCAATATTCAGTTAACAAACCTTGTTGAATGCTTCCCCCTACAATGGCAGGCAAGAACCACATGTAATTCCCTCTTCTTTGACACAAGCAGATACCAGAACACATTTACTCAATGACTAAGTAGATAAGCACCTACTCACAATGATGGTATGTGCCACTTTTTTGGTCAAATTAAATGTTTTATGAACTACTGCCAAGTCAAGTCTTCCCACCATTTTCTGGGTAATTAATTGTTTGATTCTAAATGCTGAACTTTATATTTATCAGAATTAAATTTCAAATTGCCAGGTTTGAACCCAGGATGTAAGCCAAAACATGCACAAGTGAATCTAGATTTTTTTGCCCTCCACAGTTTGAACAATCCCTTCAAAAAGGATGCCACTTAAAACTGCTATAAGGGGCTGAATTATGGCTCCCCAAAAGACTTGCCCACCAAGAATCTGTGAGTGTGAACTTATTTGTGAAGAAGAGCCTCTGCAGATGTAATTAAGTTAAGGATCTCAAGGTGAGATCATCCGGAATTAGGGTGGGCTTAAAATCCAATGAAGTATCCTCACAAGAGTCAGAAAAAGAAAAAAGAAACAGAGAGAGGGCCACGTGAAGACGGAGGCAGAGGCTGGAGTGATGCAGCCACAAGCCCAGGAATGGTTGCAGCCACCGGAAGATGGAAGAGGCAAGGGAGGATTCTCCTTCTAGAGCCTTCAGAGGGAGCATGGCCCTTCGGACACCTTGATTTGGGACTTCTGCCATCCAGAACTGTGAGTGAATAAATTTCTGTTGTTTTAAGATATCCGGTTTCGGGTACTTTGTCGTGGTAGCCATAGGAAACAAATCCAACTTTTGACGCCTCCTTCTATATTTTCATCAAAGAATCACACAACCATAGACTGTGAGCTTAAAACAACCTTGTATATTTTTAAGCTCCCTTTTTTTAAAATAAGAAAACTAAGACCTAGAAAAAGGAATTTGTTGGGCGGAAAGAGGCCTCGACCTCTGATTTGGACCATGTATTCTGATTCTCTTTCCATCTTATCATCCAATTAAATTTTGAAAAATATTAGTGAGAGAGGACAAAGGAAAGAGTCCAGTGGTCCTTTACCGGAAAGCTCACTTTAACTCTCCAACGTCATCAAACACATCACACGGCAGTAGAGACACCCAATGCAGATTTCACCTTGACATACTCCTCTCTGGGGAAAAGGGTGACATTGGCATCACATATCCTGGGTGATAACGTGCTGCTGCTTCTCTCCTTGGTCACACACCACCCTTCCCATGATCCACTCTCATTAAGGCTTACATTTGTTTCTAGCTCACGTTTCCTTTCTCTTTTTAATAATTCCTTCCCCTCATCCTATTAGATTCATTGTCTCAGTCTTTCTGGTAAGGCCTCAGAGAAAACATCTGCAAGTTCTTCACTCCCCAACAATTAAATCCAGCTGCGCTTACAGACCTCACTGACAGAAGCTGGGTTCTTATTAATCTGTCGAGTGGGAAAACTCTTCACAATAAAGGATGAAATGGATGCAGGACATTAATAACTAACATCTGCAGATGTTCGCACAGCATTTTCACATCCAGTTCTTCATGTGATGCTCCCAGCGGTCCCTCCAGACAGCCTGAAGCAGGTGGTGAAATGCAGGAGCACCCTGGCTCTCAGATGCCCCAATGGCTGTGACAGGAACGGTCCGCCTGTCAGGGTATAGTCGCCTATTCGCCTTTGGCTAGCTGCCCATGCAGAGGAGCTGTCAATCACAGTGTCCCACCCTGGCAGAGCACTAGGGAGCCTGAGTGACAGCCAGGCTGGCCAATCAGATGGTCCCATTGCCCTGGTCACAGGGAGGGGCTCAGGCACGAGACCAAGCCAGACCAGAACACCTTTTGGTGGCGGGGGTTGGGGGTTGCAGAATTTAACCTTCATTTAGGCTGATGATTCCTGGAGGTTCTGGACAATTCTTTTTCTTCTTCTTAGTTATGTATTCCACTTCTACAAACTAAGTTCATCAGAGAGCTTCCTATGCAGCACAATCAGTAACACATGGTGTAAGAAGAGACGGTGTTGGTATAGCTGCTTTCGCAAACTGTTTGACTCTACCTGTTCAAACTGGATATGAAACATTCTACCTATGTGCCGTGACCCAGTCATTCCACATCAAGGTATATATCCAGCAGAAATGTGCATGTTTGCACTCAAAGCCTTGTAGGAGAATGTTCATAGCAACACTATTTGTTAGAATCCCAAAGTAGAAATAACTCAAAAGCCCATCAACAGTAGAACGGATAAATAAATTGTGGTATATTCACACAATGAAATACTACACGGCAATGAGAACAAGTGATCTACAATTGCCTAGGAAGGTACGGATGAACCTCAAATCACAATGTTGAACACAGTAATCCAGAGAAAGAGGCTCTGGTCCCATGCTGTGTGCACTTTATCTACGTCTCATAACTACTGTCGGATGACATTTATATAAAATACAAACACAGGCAAGACCAATCTATACTGTTCCAAGTCAGGATAGTGGCTACTTCTGCGGGATAGAGATCGAAGGGGATCTTGGGGTGCCTATGTTCTGATTCTTGTTCTGGGTGAGTACAGTTTTGGAAAATTCTCTGAGCTGTACCACTTATTACATGTGTGCTTTTTTGTATGTGTTGAATTTTTCTTAAAGCTAAATGATTTTAAAGAAAGAACAAAGGCTATTCATCTAGGAAAAGAGAAGACTTGGGTAGGAGGCACAACTGTAGATCTTTATGTATCTGAGAGAGTGCCAGGTAGAAGCAGGTGTGAAGTTCAGAAGATTGAACCTGAAACAGGAGGGGAATGACCAGGAGACACTACAACTGAGTTGTAAAGGTGACCTTTTTGAGAATGAGAACTTCCCCTTGAATCTTCGCCTTTGGAAGGTGGTCAAAAGGTACAAACTTCCAGTTATGAAATAAGTCTTGGGGATGTTGTGTACAGCCTGGTGTCTATAGTTAATAATACTGTATTGTATATTTAAAAGTTGTTAAGATAGTAGTTCTTAAAAGTTCTCATCACAAGAAAAAAAAATTGTAACGTGTGTGTGGTGATGGATGTCAACTAGACTTACTGTGGTGATCATTTCACAATATATAAAAATATCCAATCATTATGTTGTACATCTGAAACTAATATAGTGGTGTATTTCAGTTGTATCTCAATATAAAAGGCCATGTGGCAGGACTTCCCTGGAGGTGGAGTGGATAAGACTCCATGCTCCCAATGCAGGGGACCCAGGTTCAATCCCTGGTCAGGGAACTGGATCCCACGTGAATGATGCAACTAAGAGTTCGCATGCCACAACTAAGGAGCCCACCTGCCGCAACTAAGGAGCCTACCTGCCGCAACTAAGACCTGGCACAACCAAAAAGGCCATGTGGCTGTTTCATAGAGAGGTAGAAGATAAAAGTGGAGAGGTACGCAGGGACTAAATTTTCCGTGGCTTTATGGGTCATGTTAAGGATTTTATGCTATCTTCTAAGAGTAATGAGAAGACCCTGGACTACGTTAACCCAGAGATGTTAACGTGGTCTTATAAGGACTGCATTTGAAGCATTTTACCATGTTGGCAGTGGAGAAAATGAACAGAAAGGGGTTAAGAATGGGCACAACAAAATCACTTTATGGCGATGCTGTGGATGTTCAGTTGACAGATGATGCTAACTTGGACTTAGGCAGTGGTAATGGATATGGAGGAAAGTGGAACGACTAGAAGTATGTTTTCTAGTAGAACAATAGGACTTAGTGACAGACTGGATGTGAAAAGGAAAAGATGTGAAAGATCAGTGAGGGTGGTCATGACCTGCCTAGTCATCAATGCCTTCCTGACATCTAGTTCTTAACACATCACAGGCAGACAATAGATATTTGTTGAATGAACAGGTGTGTAAATGGACTGAGGTGCTGTCCTTTGACTGATCTGGGAAATATGGCAGAAGAAACAGAATTGGAGGTTAATACCACGAATCCAGTTTTAGACATAGGGAGTTTGAGATGCCCATCTCATTCATGAAAGAAGAACTGTAGGCACTGATATGCAGCAACATGGATGGACCTAGAGAGTATCATACTAAGCAAAGTAAGTCAGAAAGAGAAAGACAAATATCATATGATATCACTTATATGTGGAATCTAAAGTATGACACAAATGAACTTATCTACGAAACAGAAACAGACTCACAGACATAGAGAACAGCCTTGTGGTTGCCAAGGTCGGTGGGGACTGGGGGAAGGACTGGGAGTGTGGGATGAGTAGATGCAAACTAGTATATATAGGATGGATAAACAACAAGGTCCTACTGTAGAGCACAGGGAACTATAGTTAACATCCTGTGATAAACCATAATGGAAAAGAATATGAAAAAGAATGTATGTATATCTATATATATGTATAACTGAGTCACTATGCTGTACAGCAGAAATTAACATAACATTGTAAATCAACTATACTTCAATAAAATTTTTTTAAAAAACAACTGTAGGCACTGAAAAGATGAGTCTGTAACTCAGAAGATGAGATCTGGCCTGGAGATCCTCATGTGGGCACTGCTGGCATATGAAGCAGGTAATGGAAGCAGGTTCAAAAAGGAATTAGAATGAGAGGGAAGAAGACCCAGAAACTCAGCTCTGAGGGACACTATCATTTAAAATTGGGAGACTGGGACTGACATATACACACTACTATATATAAAATAGATAACTGGGCTTCCCTGGTGGCACAGTGGTTGAGAATCTGCCTGCCAATGCAGGGGACACAGGTTCGAGCCCTATTCTGGGAAGATCCCACATGCCGCGGAGCAACTGGGCTCATGAGCCACAACTACTGAGCCTGCGCATCTGGAGCCTGTGCTCCGCAACAGGAGAGGCCGCGACAGTGAGAGGCCCGCGCACCGCGATGAAGAGTGGCCCCTGCTCGCCGGAAGCAGAGAAAGCCCTCGCACAGAAACGAAGACCCAATGCAGCCAAATAAATAAATAAATAAATAAAATGAATTTAAAATAGATAACTAATAAGAAACTGCTGTATAGCACAGGGAACTCTACTCAATACTTTTTAATGACCTATATGGGAAAAGAATCTAAAAGGAGAGTGGATATATGTATATGTATAACTGATTCACTTTGCTGTACACGTGAAACTAACACAATATTGTAAATCAACTATACTCCAATAAAAAATAAAATAAAAATAATAAAACTCAGGCGGAAGAATCTGCCTCCTGTTTCCAGCAAATTTTTCTAACAGTGAATTAGTGTGACACACTGGCTATCTCAAAAACTTAAAATTGAAGAATATTTTTGTGTCATTAATGAACATTTATTGACAATCTTCCTGGGACTTCCCTGGTGGTCCAGCTGTTAAGATTCTGCACTCCCAAAGCAGGGGATCCAAGTTCGATCCCTGGTCAGGGAACTAGATCTCGCATGATGCAACTAAGAGCCCGTATGCTGTAACTAAGACCTGGCGCAGCCAAGTAAGTAAATAAATATTTTTAAAAAAGAAATAAAGAGGGCTTTCCTGGTGGCGCAGTGCTTGAGAGTCCGCCTGCCGATGCAGGGGACACGGGTTCGTGCCCCGGTCCGGGAAGATCCCACATGCTGCGGAGAGGCTGGGCCCGTGAGCCATGGCTGCTGAGCCTGCGCATCCGGAGCCTGTGCTCCGCAGAGGGAGAGGCCACAACAGTGAGAGGCCCACATACCACCAAAAAAAAAAAAAAAAAAAAAGAAAGAAAGAAAGAAAATCTTTTTTCCTATATAAGCTCTTAGGTGCTGGAGATACAAACCTAAGGCATATTCTCTGCCCCAAAGAAATCAGTGACCTAACCAGCCATGTGATAATGTCCTGAATTGCTCCACACCCTACGATACCCAAGAGGAAGTAACTAAGATTACGCATTTTGTCTTCATCATAAGGAGTGCTCTGGGCTTGGCTACAGAAAAATAAAATTTTATTTCTGCGGGCCAAAAAAACAGAACTTTCCCAATACAACCTAGCTTGAGAGGCGGCTCTGACCACCAACACACCACAGTTGATGGTCAGTAAGTGTCCAGATGCTCCCACAAATGGATCCCATAGTTACCCCACCCACCCCTGTTTTCCTGGAGTCTTATTCTGCTCCTGTCCTCTTCTGCAGGTCTCTCAGTGTTAGATGCTCAGTTCCCCTTGTTTGTTGAAGAGCTGGTAAGTGACAAGGACCAGACTCCAGCCCACGTCTGCCAGCTGATAGCTCATCTCCCCTCCTGCTGCATCTGGTACCTCCACCTTCACTTCTGCAGACTCACTCTTAGGAGGAGGAAGTTATACCAGGACTTGATGTTATTAGCCTTGTTAAGAATCTGAAGTGCTGTTGGGTTCAAAGGTTCAAATTGAAGATTCTATTTTTAGCCAAATGAGACAGGAGCCAACTGTTCTCAACAGATTCTCTTCCTCAGTGACAAAGACTTTATTTAGTCAAAATAACAAGTTATGTTATAACTTGGATTTAGTAAGTTGCGATGCCAACCTTTCAAGTGTAGGCAAATTTCTGTATATTTGGCTAAGGTATAACCTTCTATTTATCTTCAATTCTCTTCATACGGACAAGCTCTTGGATAAAGTTGCTGGATTGAGTCTGACATGCAATCTAGGATGAATAATCTAAAGAGGAAGTGTTCTTTCTGTAAAACTTTAAAACTCTTTAAAACTCTTACTACCCTTCAAATGGTCCAAAAAAAACACACCATTTACAGCGTTGCAGTGAAACCTTTCAAAGGAGAGGGGAAGGCATGAGAAGAATAGCAGCAGCTACTTACAGAGCAGCGTCCACATGCCCAGCGCTGTTCTAAGCTCTCGCCACATCCCACCTCATTCCACCTTCCCCATAACACTAAGAGGGACACACACTGTCATTCCCTTTCCAAGGAGAGGAAACCAAGGCACAGGGAGATTAGGTAACTTACCCCAGGTCTCACAACCAGGAAATGGTGGAGCTGGGATTCAAAATCAAGTATTCAGGTCCCAGGGAACGTCTTCTTGTCCACCAGGCTGGCTACCCAGCACCCGCCGCATGCTAGGCATTGTACACAGCACCCTGCATGACAATCTCGTGCAGGAGGCAGCCAAGAACCCATTCTATAGATGACAAATCTGCAGTTTTTTTCAGATTGAGCTTCTTGCCCAAAGCTGCCCACTAGTAAAAGATTGAGAAATTCCACCTCATCTCCAAATCTGTGCATGACAAGGACGCACCTCCATCCTCCTCCACCCCATCTCAAGCAACCAGCACAAGACCTGGCACATAACAGGCATTCAGTTACTATTTGATGAATGAATGAATGCATTCTTACCACCCTTATTATGGGGCTCCTTCTCCCTTGTATCTTTGTTCTCCCTCCCTCTCTCTCTCTCTCTGTCCCTCTCTCTCTCTCTCTCCCTCTCTCTCTCTTTCTCTCTCGGATCTTTCATCTCAGCACATGATTCTGCTAATCCTGCCCCTCGAAAAAAAGATTCTCTTTTGTCCCCTAGATCGTCACAGGGCTACTGATTCCTTTTGAGTCTTCTCTCTTTGATTCTTCACGTTCATGTTTCTTTAAAGATGTGTTTACACTTGTTTCTTCTCCTTCCTCTGTGACCATCGATCTTTTTTTTTTTTTTTTTTTTTTTTTTTTACTGCTGTGTTCCTCAACTTTTCATGATGTGGGCCCTCTGGTGTGAGTTCAGTCCTGCCAGGTTCCCATACTCTTGGTGATGTGGGCCCTCTGGTGTGAGGTGGTTCCTGCTGGGTGCCTCAACCCCCGTGACCATCGATCTTGAGCCCTTTGGTATCTGGTTTCTCTTTTCTACCCACAACCATTCCTTTGAGAACAACTCTTTCTAAGGTCACATCCATCCTTCATTTGCTCAGTCAGTATTTATTGAGTGTCTACTGTATACGAGGCAAGGCAGCTAGAGCATGGAAGAAGTCATTCATGAGCTGTTCACATCTTGGAGCTCAGGGAAGCACAAATAAAACAAGTCATAGAAAGTGTGATAAGGAATATTGAAAGAAGGCCATCACTTCCTTATGAGAGCGACAGTGGAGTTTCTCAGGCCTGGCTAGTCCTCAGTCTGGCAGGGAACATTTCCTACTGCTGTACAACCCGACAGGGAAGCCTGGAGGACCTGGGAAACTGTACCTACATCAGCAGGCCTGCTTGATTATCTCCTGCCTTTTTGTATCTGTCTCCAGAAGTTTCTATATCCTTTTCCATGGACTCTAAATAGGTCTGCTGGCATAGGTCTACCCATCATTGTGACAACCACTCTCTCCCAATTTCCCCCACCTCCGCTATTCCTGGAATTTCTTGGTAATACATCCATTCCTTAAATATTGATATTCCTGAAGGTTCCATTCTAGAACTGTTCTCATCCTCTTCTAAGGTAATCCCGTGGGGAAATTTTCTGTAGATTCATCTAGCCCCTGTGATAAATAGCAGCTAATATTTCTTCAGTGTTCTATGTCAGAACTGCACTCCATGTTTTACATATGGACATGTGTATAAATGCTTCTTAAACACCATATCCCTGGCCCAAATAAGCATCTTAAGCTCTGCACTAACAGTTCTCAAAATTGCTCCTTTGGGGATCTCCAAGATCCTTTCAGGGTGTCTACATCATCAAAATTGTTTTTATACTATTAAATCTTTATTTGCCCAAACTTTCATATTCTCATGAGTGTGTAGTGGAGTTTTCCAAAGCCACATGACATGTTATGATGTCAAATTTAAATGGAATGCGTGCTTGTATATTCTTGTGTTTTCTAGACCTTTCTAAGGTAAGAAGTTTGAGGTATACATATGTTCATTTTTCAAAGATTATCTCAGTTTGGTCTCAGAATTTCCACTGTGTTCTTATTAGCCATCTTTGGTTATATCTGCTTAATATCTGTAACCTCATTATCATCTAATAAATTGTTCATTTGAAATCCTGAAGTTCTCCTTATACTTACTTAGAAACATAAAAACTATCCTATGTTGTTCCATTTTGTAATAACATTTAGAAAATAATTTCTAGAAAATAAAAATATGAAAATTTAAATCTTATCTAAAACCTTTGTTATTTTATAACTCAGTAATATTTTACTTGAAAATAAATGAACATTTATAAAATATTTTTCTTCTGCTTAAGAATAGGTCATTAGCTTAAAATAATTTAGACGATTCACCTCCTCAACCCATAGCTGAATCATCTGTAACTAAAATTGCTGAGAAAGATGAAACAGACATATCAGACCATTCTGACTCATGGAAGAAAGCAATCTACTCCAAAGAAATTAGGTAAAAACACAAACAAAACTACAATGAAAAACAAACAAAATGACTTTAGTTCCCTCAACTTCACAGATGTTAATCATTTATCTCACTGTGTTCTATGGAACAGACCATTTTAGAATACTACTGTGGCGCCAGTTCATTCCGAATTTAGAGAAAAAGGAACTAAATATATTAAACATAGACAAAACAAGTTCCTTAAAAGCCAAAAAGGTTGTTTATTACAGTTTTGCACAGTTTAAATGAAAAAGCCACTCAACCATGTTACAGGATAAGTTATCGCATTTCATTGGCTGGGGAAGCACAGATGATAGCTCAGAGGCTAATAACGCCTTATACCCTTGACATTACTGAATGTCTGACGAATAAGTCCGCAAAAGAAACCATGGCATTGACAGTTTCCAAAAACACAGTAACCTTTTGAGTTAAAGAGTTAGTTGCAAACATAAAGACTGAGTCAAGCAATCAAATGTGGAACTGTACTTTTGTCTTACAAATCGACAGACATGGCAGGACTTGCAGTTTTGCTGGTATTCTTCTGGTATCAGCATCTGCTAATCATCAAAGAAGATTTTGCAACAGGGGTGCTGAAGTATTCAAAGTGCTGACTATCTTATGAATCTTGGAATGTGTTTTCACTGACAGCACAAATGCAATGATGGGTGAAGTGGATGGCCCCTTTGCACAAATTAAAGGAATGGCACTAAACTGTACCAATAGTCATTGTGTTTCTCGCTGCCACACACTCATAAATAAAAGCCAATTCACTTAAGAATGGCATTGATGAAGCAGGAAAAAAACTGTATAAACTTATATCCTTTCTTTTTAATAGTCTGAGTGACGAAATGGGAAATTTGTATAAAGCACTTCTCTCCAGAAAAAAAAAAAAAAAAAAAACCCTTTTGCAGTTAAGTCATAAACTGAACCAGACACTTTTTTCATGGGATGCCATTTTTAATTCAGAGATTGACTGACTGACAAACGTGAAGATGAATGAAGTCAGCCTGTCATTTCAAGAAAAAATCATCTAATTGGGGCTTCCCTGGTGGCGCAGTGGTTGAGAGTCCACCTGCCGATGCAGGGAACGTGGGTTCGTGCCCCGGTCCGGGAGGATCCCACATGCCGCGGAGGGCTGAGCCCGTGAGCCATGGCCGCTGAGCCTGCGCGTCCGGAGCCTGTGCTCCGCAACGGGAGAGGCCACAACGGTGAGAGGCCCGCGTACCACAAACAACAACAACAACAACACATCTAATTGTATTTGTTGCTGATACTAAAATTTAAGTTTTCAACTAAAAAGCAGACTTTTAGGAAACGTGTCTGTCATAGGAGTTTGACAGCTTTCTGACACTTAAAGATGGTTCTGATGAGTTTGGTAGTCATATTAACAAGTGTGACTTTTAAATGGTGTATAATGGAGTATGCCAACACTGAGAAGCTCTGAATAAATCATTGACTATTTTCCAAAGTACTGATGTATTATGCTACAAAATAATGCATGAGTAAAGGGTCCACTTAAATTTCAAGACAGACTAAAGGATTTTAAGGTAATAGAATATGAAAAGTTCACTGACATGGTTTCAGATATCATACCACAACTGATCTTTAAGGAGATGCCACTCATTGGGTTTTGAAATAATATGAAAGAAGAATATCTGAAATTATCTGAAAAAAGGCCATCAAAATACTCCACCCTCCACCAACAATATATGTGTGTGATGCTAGGTTTTCTTCATATACTTAAATGAAAGCATCACATTGCAACAGATTGAATGTGGAAGCAGATATAAGGATACTGCTTTCAATAAAACCAGATATTAAAGAGATTTGAGAAAATGTAAAACAATGGCATTTTCTCACTATATTTTTGTTTGGAAAAATAGGAATTTTAATAAAAATGTTATTTATGTTAACACGTAGGGGATTTATGATTGTCACTTAAAAATACATTTATAAATAAATCCTTTTTAATTCCTTAGTTTTCATTCTTAAAATTGTAAATATTAATAGATACAACCCATATAAACAAAATCTCTTTGAGGTCCTCAGTAATTTTCAAGAGTGTAAAAGGGCACCTGAGACAAAACATTTTGAAAACCACTGATCTAAATTGTCTATTTGATGTCCACTTAGATGACCACGGACACCTGAAATAAACATTTCTAAAAATCTCAGCTTAAAAAAAAAGTAGCTAACAGTTCTTGAACGTTGACTATGAGCCAATCATTGCAGTAAAGTCCTTATAAGCGTTATTTAATCCTCACAGCTCTATGATACAGGTATTATTAATTACTGCTCCCAGTCTTTGTCTTGGTTCTCCAATAACAGATCCTGAGATGAGGATTTGTCTGAAAGCAGTTTACTAGTAAGGGTTTCTAGGAAAACCAGTCAGGGAGTAGAGAAGTGGGACCCAGCATGAAAAGAGGCCAAGGAAAAATGTGACATCTATACCCGGGAGGGTTCTAAGGGGGAGCTCTGGAGACAATGAGAACCACTCCTGAGATGTCCCTGATTGAGGTTCAAGGGAGCTGGAGGGTTTACACATCTGCACCCAGGTATCTCCAGGAGGATATAAATTCCTGGGCAGTTCCAGCAATACGTGCATCAGGGAGAGAAGGCTCTGGAAGGCTGAGAGCAGCCCAACAACAAAACACGTGGGTGCTGGCAAGCTGGAGGGAAGCACGCTGGGATCCAACAAGTGGTAAAGTGATCCAAGCAGGCAAGGGCATGGCCAGAGCACCGACAGCATCTGCTACATGCCTATTTCACAGGTGAGGTAAGTTATTTTGCCTCCCACCCAAACATGTCTTCCTTCGTCTGTATTATCCATCTCAGTAAACAATACTATCCTTCCAAGCCTGAATCGCAGGTATTACTAAGATTCCTCCTCTTCCCTCATCTCCTATCTCCTATAGGAATCAGGTCACCAAGCCCTGCCAATGTTACTTCCTTAACATCTCAGGAATGCATGCCCGTTAGAAATACTGGATGCATTTTATTGCCGTAAAGTTGGGTGAAGAATACAGCTTATTCTACTGGTGGAAGTAGAGATACCACTGATTACTTCCTTCCAACAGCAGACTCTGGAACTTCAACATTCAAAGAGTTGGATCTATAGAGCAGATCCTTAACCCACCATCCTGGTGGTCGGGGCAGTAATAAAGAGAAGGATGTGAACTGCTTCCAGGCAGGCCATCTCTAAGGAACAGAGAGGGCCAGGCACCCTCATAGGGACACTCACCTTCAATATGCCAATTATTTTCAATAGAGAAAGAAGGTTTAAGTGATATTATATATCCAATTACTCAGAAATCCAATAAGTTATGAGAAGCACGAAGAAATGACAGCAGCTTATTCTCCAATAATTTTCTTAGAAGATGGATTGGATTTTTTAGTAGAAATTCCTATTTGGGGTGTCAACTTGATAAAGAGGAGAGAGCAGAGATGGTTCTCACTGCCACTCTTTTAGTTGATTACTGCAACAGGGACCTCACTCAGCTCCCGCCTCTGTTCTTTCTGCCTCCAGTCAGTGCCACACTCCCATGGAGATGCAGCCAAGGTATAAATCATTTCATACCCTCACTTCCTAGTTAAAATCCTCTGTGCCCCCTCACTGTCTCCAGATGAAATCTAAATTTCTAAGCCTAGCATATGAGGTTCTTGGTGATCTGCTCTCTGCCTTTTCAGCCTCAGCTCTAGTTGTTTGACGTTTTGCATTTTATGTTTCTGTATTTTATGTTACCGTAACCTGCTTATACATGAAATGCCTTCTCTCTGCCTCACACTAACCTGCAACCTCTCACTCACTATTCAGTATTCAGCTCAGAGATCATCTTCACCAGACAGCCTTATCTGACCTCAGCAGGCTGACCTATACTCAACACTCATCACCCTGTCTCTGGGATTTCTTACATACTTGCTAATCCTTACAAAAGGACTGTGTGCTCATTTTTGAGAGCTGGAACCCTGTCCTGTTGGTCTTAACATTCCCAAACCTTATCACAGTGCCTGGCACAAAGCCAGAGGCCCTTGGATGGATGAACAGCTGAGAAATGCTTCAGGACCCTGGACAGTTCCCAAGGAGCTCTTTTGCTCTGATGGTTCCTGAAGTCATAATGAGTGAGGGTTCTGGGGTTAATCCCATCTTCTCTTTGGGATTCTTTGTTAAGAATTCTTCACATATTGTAGGCTGGCCTTTGTAGTTCTTACCCATGAGGCCCAATCCTTTATCTGGCTCTACATTTAAAATGTATCTCAAATTCATCTACTTTCCATTTACAAGCCTAATTCAAGACACTATTATCTTTTTCCTGGGCCACAAAAGCCTCCTAAATAGGCTGTTTTGCTTTTGCACCCCAATCTATCTTCCCCACAGAAATCAGCATGAGCTTTTAAACATACAAATCAGCGTGGTGGATTAAAAGTGGACACCAAATTCTTCGCCACTGCTCCCATCAAAAGGTATAATCTACTTACACTCCCTTTGAGTCTGGGCTGGCCCAGTGGCTTGTATTAACTAGCAGTGCAGCAGAAGTGTCTCTGTGCAACTCCTAGAGCTGGGTCTTGAATAACAGCAGTATAGATTTAAGCCGTTTATAGAGCCCTGATAGGTTGATAACGAGGTACACCCACTTCACCTGGTGTAAAACCCCATAGGATTTTAAGTGCTTCCCATTTACCTTGGGATAAAAAATAGACATCTTAAGCTAGTTCAGAAAGCACCTCCACCTCCTCAAGCCTTCCCCTTACTTTCTGCACATGCATCACATCAGCTGTATCTACGCATCTTGTATTTATGTGCCAGCCATCCTCGTCCAACCTGTGCCCACGCATAGAACTTGTCTTTCTCACTGCTCCATCCTCCTTCTTTAGTCTGACAAACTCCAATCTATATTTCAGGTCACAGCTCAAAAATCACTTCTGCAAGGAGGCCTCCCTGACTCTGACCCACTGACCAGATGAGGTCCCCTACTGTATACTCTCGGAGTTTCTCAACATTTCCCTGTCATGACAAACACCCTTCTTTGCTGTTTGTATCTCCAGTAAGTTCTCTTGGACCATAAGTTCCATGAGGATAAACGCTGTGCCCATTTTGTCCATTGCTGTATCCTTGGCAGACAACAAATGCCTAGCACCTACTTAAATGGATGTTATTTGTCTTTAGCAGAAGTTCTCAAAGTGTGGTCCCCAGACCAGCAGCATGAGATCCCCTGGAGACGTAGAGATGCAAATTCTCTGGTCCCATTCCAGACTTACAGAATCAGAAACTCTAAGGTAGGGCCAGAAGATCGTGCTTTAGCAAGCTCTCCAAGTGGTTCTGATGCGCACAGAAGTTTGAGAACCACTGGTCTTTTTAAAATTAATTAACTAATTAAAGTATAGTTGATTTACAATATCGTGTTAGTTGCAGGTGTACAGCACAATGATTCAGTTATATATATTTATATATATATATTCTTTTTCAGATTCTTTTCCCTTATAGGTTATTACAAAATATTGAGTGTAGTTCCCTGTGCTATACAGTAGGTCTTTGTTAGCTATCTATTTACCTCTAGACAGCACCAAGAACCACTGATCTTTAACACTAAGGCACCCACACTGTAACAGGCAAGACTTAACACTGCTCAACCACAAAAGGCAAGACTAGAACCAATGGGTGGATGTTCTTTGCAGGCTGATTTTGGATAAGGGATAGGAGGCATTTTCTCACAATCAGGAAAGTTCCATAACAGAATGCACTTGAGAAAGTGATCAGGGCATACCAGGCACCTAGCTGTGCAGGTACATTTTCTGGCTTAGAGTTACCACTCAATAAATGGTGACTTGAACGGTGGAGAAGAGATCCCTGAGTCAGGTAAGACCAGCTGCTATGTTCCCATTCATCTCGAAGACTGTTGGAGACACCACAATTGTGCCTACTCTGAAGATTTAAAGGAGCGTAATGAAGCTTAGAGTGGCTTACGTAAAACAACCTCTAATGTTGAATAAATATAGCAGAAGCCATGAACTGTCCTCTACCTGACTCCAGGAGAAGCTAAGTAATAAAGATTTTATAAGTGGCTCTAAATTAAAAAAAAAAATTAAATCTAAGTGGGAAGCTGTTTGACTGATCAAAGAAGGTCCAACTTCAGGAAACCTGAACAGGAGAAGCTGCCAGTGTCAGAAATCAAACGGCGTGTGTTCCCTGTGAAAGGTGCTCTGCGTTTACACACTGTCTACTAATTGGAGCTGACTGAATAGATAATCATTTGGAGAGGAAATGATGTCGAAAGTCCTGCAGTCAAATTAGAGAAAGATGTAAAAACTGATTGAAGTGACTAAGACCTTTAAACACCTCCCAACAACAATCAACACATCAGTTCCCTATTTAAAATTGCAGTTCACACAATCGCCATACAAATTGCAGGATGGTTCTCTTTCGACTTAGAACTTAGTTAACACGCTATGTTCTCCAGACTCTGTTCTCTAGACTCTGAAAGGGTCACGATTGACACTGCTGAAGGGAAAGGATTCCACATATTTTTGTGTCACTGTTTGCTCCTGAAATAAATAGTTCAGTGATGATCCCATATAACAATACCTTGCTGCCGTCTAAAGACCTTCAGAAATGATGGTTAGACTTTTAATACGTCCATCATTCCCAGATGTCTTCATGTCACAGTTTTGAATGGATGATCCAGCCCTTTCCATATATTGTTACCATTCATTTATCAACAAGAAAAGAACTATGTTAAGTAAGTAGTTTAGAGCCACAATATCTTTCTCGATTTCTCCCAAGATGAAATGCTTTCTTGCTTCCTCTTAAAACTTTAACGCTTTTGTTCATATCTTTCTCATAATAAAAACACAAATTTGGAGGATTTGCTAATATGCATCTAAATATAGGAAAAAATGAAAATTTCTTCCTTATAAGGAAAAAAATGAAAATTCAAACCTGTAGGAATTACAGATGTTAAGGAAAAATTAAAATTATGTTACGGAAAAGTGAAAATTCATATCTGTATATACAGTCTCCCCTGGATGTACAAAAATAGGCATAAGCAAAAGACTAAGAGGAAATGCCAAAGAAACTGAGACAGTCTTTTTGTTTTTGTAAATTTATTTTATTTTATTTTATTTTTGGCTGTGTTGGGTCTTCGTTGCTGCACGCGGGCTTTTCTCTGGTTGTGGCGAGCGGGGGCTACTCTTTGTTGTGGTGCGCAGGCTTCTCATTGTGGTGGCTTCTCTTGTTGCAGAGCACAGGCTCTAGGTGCGTGGGCTTCAGTAGTTGTGGCACGTAGGCTCAGTAGTTGTGGCTCGCGGGCTCTAGAGCGCAGGCTCAGTAGTTGTGGTGCACGGGCTTAGTTGCTCCGCGGCATGTGGGATCTTCCCGGATCAGGGCTCGAACCCGTGTCTCCTGCATTGGCAGGTGGATTTTTAACCACCGCACCACCAGGGAAGCTCCGACAGAGATAGTCTTTAGCTGATGGGATCATGAGAGATTTAAAATCTCTTTTTAATTTTCTCTTATTATTATCAGGTTATAACAATTCATACAGTGTGACAGTAGTGCAGGGTTGGACAAGTAGACCATAGGAACAGAAAGACAACCCAGAAACAAACCCAGAGGTATAATAAAATGATATATAACACTGCAGGTCACTGGAGAAAGGGGGGACATTGTATCCATGAGGGACTATAATAAGTGGTGCTGAAATAGTGGGTTTTCTAAAAGGAACAAAAGAAAACTGCACCTAAATATCACCATATACAAAAATCAACATCTCACACCATATACAGAAACCTTTTGGATTTAAGCATCAAATGTGAAAAGCCAAACTTCAAACTGTTGGAAGAAAATATAGGGAAATCTCACTGTGACCTGGAGATTGAGAAAGCTTTTTCAAAGCAGACAAAATATACTAACTTTAAAAAGAAAAGATTGGTAATTTAATTCCATTAAAACGGAGATCATTTTTATCAAAAGTCACCATAACATGTGAATACAAGCTACAAATTGCAAGAAGATATCCAACATATGTAAATCCTCCCACAAATCAATAAGGAAAAAGACAATCTTGTTAAAAATGAGCAAATGGCATGACTATAGATGGGAGAGGGACTGTCTGAAACAGGGGACAGAGAAGGCTTCCCCCGCGAAGGCAACATTTGTGATTTTAATGAGGCAGGCTTCTATACGGCAGGAGAAAGTTCAATTAAGGGGAGTATTGAAGTCCACTCATTAGGCAGAGCCAAGCTCTGTTCTTGGACAACCTCTGTATCAGTAATAAACATGATATTTGCATGTTTATCGCCTCACTTCTGGGTTCATTTCTCAACTGGTTCTAAGCCGGGCGGGTAAAAGAGAGGGAAAGGTATTATTTATCAGACTCAGATCCCAACAGGAAAGAACCTGAATTTTATTCTGGATGGTTTTGAACAAGTATGACATGACGTGACTTCAGTTTTTTTGAAGTTTATCCTGGCGTCTGTATGGAGAATAGACTCAGGGGCAGAGATGAAAGCTAAAAGATCATTAGTCCACTTTCACCAAACCCAGGGCAGGCATGAGGGTGGTCTGGTGACGGGAGTGGAGGGATAATAAGCCGTCAGAGCCAACGGGGTGTGTACTGTATTGAATGGGAGAGGCGGGGGAGGGGAGAGACGGGACCAAGGATGAGCCCTAGAATTAAATCAAATGTAAAGAATAGTGGATAGGACGTGTCTTGAAGATAGAGGTGCTAATTCACAATGGCTCTTCAAATAAATAGAATATTTATTATATATTATTATATATTGTATTAATATATAAAGGGGATATTCATATATGTGCATTTTTAATGAATGAATGCTGATCAGGTTTTATCTGATGTTTAGAGCAGGAAGATGGAGAGAATCTATTTTGTAGTGATGCAGTAAGAAAATGCAGAGGGCGGACACTTGCTTTTAAGAGAACAATGCCAACCTCCCTCCTGCAGTAATTAATTTCTCTTTGCCTGGGTCATCAGAAGCTGCTTTCTTCTCACTCACCAAGATCTCCAGTAAGTCTGCTCATCTCTCACGAACATTTTCTCCTTACAGCCAGCAGCCTCAACCTAGTGCAAAAATGACATTTATGCCCAAATTGAATGTGCATAAAATGTCATCCTACCCTCAGACCAGCACAGCAACTTCCAATTATATCATGCTTTAAGGGATGATGACAAATGCAGGAGAGATGGCCTAGTGGCCTTTGTTAAGGTAACAAAATTGGAATGTTTGGATTAAATCACAGTGTGTTGAGGGCATTCTGACTTCAGGGCTGCCAGCTGACTTTGATTAAGCAACCACTGGGTGCTTCTTCAGAGAGACCATGGGGGGCTGGGGGTTCACCCACATCTTTTGTCCCTTTCATGGTCCACACAGTCCCGGTATTCAGAAAATCATGAATTATGTCCCGAGAGCTCTTTATTAGGCTGATAGCAAGGCCACAGCCTATAGGGAAAGGACAGTTGTTTCATGAGGTGTCACATCCAAGCGTTACTTGGGCAAGTAACCCTGACCACCTGAGGCCGGATCCTGGTCAGCCACAGGCAGCTGCACCACTTTGGACAAGTTTTTTTGAATCTTGTGCTTCAGTTTCTCCATCTGTTAAATGTGAACACTAATCCCATCTGCTTCCCTACTCATCGTGAGTATTAAAAAAGGATGACCTGTATAAAATGCTATGTCTTCGTCAGCTGGGGATGCTATAACAAAACATCACAGACCAGAGGGCTTAAACAACAAAAACAACAAACTTTTATTTCTCTCTTTTATGGAGACTGGAAGTCTAAGCTCAGGCTGCTAACAGATTCAGTGTCTGGTTCATAGACTGTCTTCTTGCTGTGTCCTCACATAGTGGAAAGGGCAAGGGAGCTCTCTAGGGTCCTCACGACCTAATCACCTCTTAAAGGCTCCACCTCCAAATACCAGCATATTGGGGGTTAGGTTTCGACATGTGAATTTTGGGGGTCACAAACATTCAGTGTACGGCACACCAGAAGAGTGCCTAATGCACAATGGATGTTCAACAAAGACTAGCAGGTAATATTATCTTTAAATAGGACCACCTGCAACAATACTCTATTACTGTACGCAGCACGTGATAGGGGCCAAATAACCATTTGTTGCAAGGATGTTGAACGAATTAGCATCACTCTCCCATCTTCAGTCTCCTCACTGGTAAAAGAGGACAGTAAAATCAACTCCCAAGGTTGTCACAAACATGAAATAATATGGCAGATATCAAATAAATGGTGGTTCATTAGGGACCAAAAAGAAAATACAATCTACGGAATGGGAGAAAATATTCACAAATGAAGTGACCGACTAGGATTTAATTTCCAAAACATACAAACAGCTCATACAACTCAATAACAAAAAAAACAAACAACACAACCAAAAAATGGGCAGAGACCTAAACAGACATTTCTCCAAAGAAGACATACAGATGGCCAACAGGCACATGAAGAGATGCTCAACATTGCTAATTATCAGAGAAATGCAAATCAAAACTACAATGAGATATCACCTCACACTGGTCAGAATGGCCATCATTAAAATGTCTACAAATAACAAATGCTAGAGAGGGTGTGGAGAAAAGAGTACCCTCCTACACTCTTGGTGGGAATGATAATTGGTGCAGCCACTATGAAAACAGTATGGAGGTTCCTTAAAAAACTAAAAATAGAGTTGCCATGTGATCCAGCAATCCCACTCCTGGACATATATCCAGAGAAAACCCTAATTTGAAAAGATACATGCACCCCCAGTGTTCACAGCAGCACTATTTACAATAGCCAAGACAAGGAATGTCTCGGAATGTCTCGTATATATGTATATAACTATGTATATATATATATATATATACACATATTTATATACATATGTATACACACAATGGAATATTAACCATAAAAAAGAATGAAATAATGTCATTTGCAGCAACATGGATGGACCCAGAGATTATCATACTAGGTGAAGTGAATCAGAAAGACAAAGAAAAATACCATATGGTATCACTTATACGTGGAATCTAAAATATGATACAAATGAACTATTTACAAAACAGAAACAGACTCATAGACACAGAAAACAAACTTATGTTTACCAAAGGGGAAAGGGGGTGGGGGAGGGATAAATTAGGAGTTTGGGATTAGCAGATACAAACTATTATACATAAAACAGATAAACAACAGGGTCCTACTGTATACTACAGGGAACTATATTCAATATCTTGTAACAAACCATAATGGAAAAGAATATTTGTGTGCGTGTGTGTGTGTAACTGAATCACTTTGCTGTACACCAGAAACTAACACAGCATTGTAAATCAACTATACATCAAGGAAAAATAAAAATTTTTTTTTAAAAATCAGGAAGACTTGCCACTTGCTTGTTTTGATTCACAGTTTAAAATGCAAGTTTGTTTATTTTTCAAATGAACAGACTACATTTTAAACTGTGAAACAAGATTGTTTGGTTTTGTTTGTTTATTTCTCTCTGGGAGGGAATGATGCCTACCTCATAGGGTCATTATGCAGAGTGAGTGAATTAACACAAGGGAAGCCTGGCCTGTAGGAGATGCTGGATGGAGTATTCCCTTCCCCGAAAAAACGAACAAATAACATTCATTAGTTGTTATGAACAACATATCCAGCAAGGAATCAGAGCCATCCATCTCCATCTCCATCTCCCTCCCTCTTCTGCCTGAATCCCATGAGCCAATGGACACATGGCCTGGTTTGAGCTCTGTCACTGGAGGGGAGGTAGGTCTTCAGGTCATCCCACTGCGGGTGAGGCCACTTCCGGTGGCTGTTGATGCTAACCTTGCTCCCCACATGGCAGCTCTACATCCAGGAAGTTGGAGTCTGCGGGGGAAGAAGCTCTGTTTCTCTCTACCAGAGTTACAAATCGTTTCCATTAGCATTGGATCAGAAAAGCTTTCTCTTCTTAATTTCTTACAACATATGCAGGGAAGAGGTGTGAGGAGTAATGGGTATTTGTGGAAGGGAGGGGGGGTCCAATGGGCAAATAAGTTTACTGGGTTATAAAATGAAAATGGGTTTCTCAGAGCCTTTGCACACCACTATTCATATGACTCTTCAGGAGTGGGGATATAAGAAGAATTTCTAAAGCTGACTTAACCACAGTACAGTCTTGCACACTGTGGTATGTGTAACCGTGTTCAAAGGAGCAGATTTAAGACTGTATTAAGTGCCCATTTATCTGCTGCTGAATGCCCGCCAGTGGCTACCGCAGGGCTGGGCACATGACGGTGAACTCCACGCTCCATCTCTGCTGTCACGGAGTTTGAAGTCTAACCAGGGAATGACTGACAAGTTCAATACACCCTCAAGTCGAGTGCATAATACACACCACTAACGATGCAAAAGCACAGCAGGTTAAGTTTGAGGAGAGGGCAAGAAAAAGTCTCCATGGAAAAGGAAGGATTTGTGATTTTGATGAAAGACTGGCTAAGGTTTGAATGTGCAGAGATGGGTAGAGCAGAAAGAACAGCAGGGACCAGGGCAAGGCTGGAGTACACAGGCCCAGGCTGTCATGCAGGTACGAGGAGGGGCGAGATGGAAGCAGGATATGCACAATGGGTCAGGGCATCCTGGGGAAAGCCTTGATGATGATGAGGATGATGAGAATGATGCGGGGGAGGAGGAGGAAGGGGAGAGAAGCAGCTGTTTGGTTGTCGTCCACAATCATAATGATAAAGTATCAATACTTCCACTACCATGTTTGAACACCAACTTCATTCTTGCCCCGTAACTGCTGTTTGACATTTCAGATATTGTTTAGACCTCCCAAGAACCCTCTGAGGTAGGGAATCCAACCGTTATGGCTTAGTGAGGTGGTTAAGAGCACGGGCTTTGGAAGCAGAAAGACCTAGACTAAGCCTGGCTTCACCACCTACTGGCTGTGTGGCACTGGGCAATTTGCTTAACCTCTCTGAACTTCAGTCTCCTTATCTGTAAAGGCAGGCTCTGTAATCTAGCTCCCAGGATTGTTGGGGCCTGACAGATAATATATGAAAAGTGCTGAGCAGCCCACCTAACACTTAGAAAGTACTAGATAAAAACACATTGATTGAAGAAACAGAGGTTCAGGGAGCATAAAGGACTTGCCTGAGGCCACACAGCTAATAAGTGATAGGGCGGGCATTTGATCTGCAGGCTGCCGGACACCAAAGTCAATGATCACCCCTTAGTGAATTTGCTGCATTGGAATGAAGATGATTATTAATATATAATTAATGTTCACTGAGGGCTGGCTCACTACCCTGAGCACTTTACATGTATTAATTTATCTAACCTCTGCAACAATCCAATGAAGTGGGTACAATTACTATATCCATTTAATAGATGAGGAAACTGAGGTCCAGGATGGTGAGATGACTTGAATAGATCAGAGGTGCTCACCATCCTGAAAGGAAGGAAACGGGTTATTGCAGAGAGATCCAGGGGGAACCCCCATATTCATCTTTACTGAGCTGCAGTGCTGAATCAGGTCCCTTTCATCGATGCCACATGCCTGGAGCTATGGAAGGGGGGATGTCTCAGCCCTCGAGCCATTGGCCCTGACCAGACTCTTCACTCCTCTCCTCAAATGCACTTAGAGAAACCGCATTTGCATACGTAGGCTGGAGATTCAGTCTGCGACATTATGCCTTTGTAACAAGATGCTATTTTCAAGGAAATGGCTGCTAGATTACGTATGTGCTGAGCTATGGGCGTGTGTTTGACATTTTAACTTTCCAATGGAAGTGCTTCAATGATGCATAATTTAAGTCTTCTAGGAATTGTGCTGTTACATCCAAACCAGGCAGTCAGCCTCTAAAAATTCACATATTTGACCAAAATCCCTTGTGTCGGCAACATGAAACACATTGTCCTTGGAGAAGTAACGGCGTAGATGAAATGGTCTGGGTTTTGGAAGTAGACAGTTGGGGGTGGTGCACATCCTGATTCTGTTTCTTTTAGCCTTGCAATTCTGGACGGCTCTTTAAAGTTTCTGAATAATTTTCTCGAGGATATTATAAATCCTTATAAACGAGGATATTATAAATGCTTCCTAGGGGTTTATGATAATTAGGTAAGATAATGTAGACAAGGGATCTAGCATGGAGACCAGCCATGGTAGGTGTTCAATGTAAACTATGGCTACTATGATTACTATATCATTAGCCATCCAGTTCCGTTCAACAACTATTTACTGAGTGACATGGTGAACTATGTGTCATGCAGTCAGTTCTCTAAAAAGTTAAATAGACAAGAGACAAGGGTTGGTCCTTGCCTCCTTGGAACATAGGAATGAGTCGTGAGAAAGCAAGTTCATGAGATTATTCTCTTGCCCACTGTTATTCCCCTCACTGTCTTTAGAATTTTGACTGTTGGTTACCTCAGTCAAGAAATGTAAACCTGAATTTCTCATACTTAGTCTCACAATCTCTCTCTCCCTCCATCCATCCTACCGTCAGTGTCTTAGTCCAGACATTCATCTTGTCTGCCCTGAACCTCTCCATCTACAGAAGGACTGAGGGATGGAAGCTGAAAGATAGAGAACACTGAATAAGGAGGAGGGGTCACTGGACAGGACTTTGGAAATCAGTCAAAGACATTTGGGCTTTCTCCTGAAGGCAATGGGTGGCAGGGGAGTGGGTGGGGGGGAGTGGGGGGAGGTCATGAACAATCTCACAGAGGGGAGGAAGTGGTTTCTGAAAATGGAATTTTTAAATTTATTTTTATTTTTGGCTGTGTTGGGTCTTCGTTGCTGCGCACAGGCTTTCTCTAGTTGCGGCGAGCAGGGGCTACTCTTCGTGGCGGTGCACGGGCTTCTTATTGTGGTGGCTTCTCTTATTGTGGAGCACGGGCTCTAGGCGTGCGGGCTTCAGTAGTTGTGGCATGGGGCTTCAGTAGTTGTGCCACGTGGGCTCAGTAGTTGTGGTTCGCGGGCTCTAGAGCGCAGGCTCAGTAATTGTGGCGTACGGGCTTAGTTGTTCTGCAGCATGTGGGGTCTTCCTGGACTAGGGATCAAACCCATGTTCCCTGCATTGGCAGGCAGATTCTTAACCACTGTGCCACCAGGGAAGTCGCTGAAAATGGAATTGACTGAAGATTGCTTATGAGGCATTACAATAATTTGTCAGACTTTGGACAAAATGATCATATTTGCCAGATGGGATTGATTTGGACAACTCAAGCCAAGATAAGGCTCTCTCCTCTCTTTCCTACCCACCACGGGGCGATCAACGAGTGGTTAAATGGATCTTCCCTCCTGCCCCACTTCAAAGACCAGTGGCTGAAGTCACAGATGGGAATCCAAAGCCAGAGTTTGAGCAGGGAAACTGGGGGCACTTGTAGCATGACACACAGGGCTCTTTCTTTGACGCGAGAATTATACCCATAAGTCCCACCAGCTGAGTGACTTTAATCAAGTCATGTAGTCTTGCTGGGACCCAGTTTTCTCACCTGTAAGTGGGGAAATTTCTCATGACTCATGTGAAGATCAAATGTCATAACACCTACAAAACGCTGTGTATACAGTAAGAACTCAATAAATCACATATGAAACTTGGTTCTCCTCCAGAGCACAGATTGTGATTTGTTCTTATTTATCTCTACATCACCAGTGTTTGATTATCATTCATCCTACTCAGCAATATCTGGTTCTCCTTCCTTTCTAGGCACGTGGTAGAAATACCTTTCCTGACCCCTTTGTGGTGGACAGAGCCCTGTAACTAATTCTGAGTTGTGAGCAGAAATGGGTATCTGTCATTTTGGGGCTGAGCTCCTTTTCCCTCTGGCCTGGCATGGATGGTGCTCAAGACGTATCATCAACTTATAGGCCTGGATCCCTGTGAAAAACGGGGCCCTCTGTCAGGCCAGGCTGCACATACTGTAGCAAGAACAACAAATAGATCTTTGCTGTTTTAAGCTCTTGAGAACTGAGGGCTGTTTTTTACCGCAGCGTAGCTTAGCCCATCTTGAACAACATAGCAGTGCCTGAAACATCATAGCAACTCAGATAATGTTTTCTTTTTGAATAAATGTACATAAAAGGAATTGAGGATTAAAAAGTGAGGGGTGGGGCTTCCCTGGTGGCACAGTGGTTGAGGGTCCGCCTGCCAATGCAGGGGACACGGGTTCGTGCCCCGGTCCGGGAAGATCCCACATGCCGCAGAGCGGCTGGGCCCGTGAGCTATGGCCGCTGAGCCTGTGCGTCCAGAGCCTGTGCTCCACAACGGGAGAGGCCACAACAGTGAGAGGCCCGCATACCGCAAAAAAAAAAAAAAAAAAAAAAAAAGTGAGGGGCAAGGGGAGAAAAAGGAAAGGAATGAGAGTATCCAGATGAGGGACAACAAATGTATGACAAATCCCACATGGCTCCCTTTTGGTCACATGGCTAGAAAAATAAAAGATCTTTTCCCCTCCTGGGTCTGCTCTCTCTAGCCTGGGCTGTGGGGTAAGTGGTTGGATCAGCCTGGGAAAAATCGAAAAGGCTTTAGTTCTCCAGGAAGTTGGAGAAGATGGAGACAGAGTGAGGGATGACAGGGGTCAGGATAGGTGCTGTGGGGTCAATGTTTTAGGCTCTGTGGGACATAGAGCTACTCGGCTCTGCTTTGGTCATGTGATAGCAGCCATACACGATACTTAAAGAAATGAGCATGGCTGTGTTCCAATAAAACTTTATTTACAAAAACAGTAGGCACACCAAATTTGGTCCATAAGGCATAGTTTGCCAACCCATCGAGACTGAAAACCAGAACCATCTAAAGCAGTTTAGAATCAAGTGGGTCAAGAATGGGTTGAGTCTGCAATGGCACTTTGTAGTAGTTGGCCAGGGTGGAAAGAACGACATAAAGGGACTTAAGGAGAAAAGAATGGAAGAATTTGTGGAAGCAGAAGAGAAGGGACAGAAGACAGCCAATGAAAACTCAAAGATGAAGGCACCCCAGGCCCAACTCCTAACCTCCTCCTCTCCCCGTCCCCTGGCTCAGGCTCCTCCTTGTATGTGTCCCTGTCTTCATGGGTGCAGAATGGTTCTGGCGGATGCTGTCTTGTTTCCGCAGAAGCAGATCTAGGTTTATGGAAAGGCTCCACAGACGGGACTTCCACCTCCCCCTCCACAGCTGTTCCCACTCTGCTCGAGTGTGCATGACTCACCCGCAGTCACTTCAATTACTGAGGCCTCCGTTTGCTAGCCCCTCCCTCTGCCAGGGCTCTTCCTCCTGAGGACACCAGCCACCACCCCTGAGAAGTGATGACGCTGTTGTCAGCTCAGGACTAGAGAACTGTAATGATCTCTCCAAGCAATAACCACCATCAACTACTGACCACATTACTGTTTCCAAGAAGTATGGCAGCTCTGTGGAGGAGCAGCCGGAAACAGGGGCTACGGAAAGTGACTATATAGTAGGATATTGCTGCAAATCCACTTACATGGAAGCCATTCCCTGCCCTACTGCTACAGCCATCCCCGGTTGAAGGAAAGTCAGGAGTCAGAAGAAAGTTCTGATGAATTACCACAAGAGAAGAAAGTCATAGCTTTTATTGGAATATAAGGGGGCTGGTTTGTTGGATGTTTTGTTTTTCTGCTAGGCATTATGACCTGGGAAGGTATTTGACCAGAACTTATAACTAGCCTCTACCCTTGTCACAGACTTGAGAAGGAAATAGCAAAGGTGACACTCTAGACTAAAGCAGTTGGTTGAACACTATAAAGCTTTTCAATCAAACCCCCAGTTGGGAAGTCTTGGCCCCTCTTGGACTGGACTGGCTGGGCGCCCTGGTGCTAAGAATATTCCTTCTGACCTAAGTAGAGACAACCCAGGTGGCCTGAATTAAAGCCAGCTCCTGTTGCCCTTTCCATTCCTTTGCCCCAAGGCCCCATCCTAAACTTGTGTCCCAATATCTTCTGATGGAGAGAGGAAGGGAGGTGAGACTAAGCAGGAAAGAATTCCTCTAAGGCAGGATGGATTCTCCCCAAGGCCCAGAGTAGAGGATGAGGGCTCTACACAATCCTAGGCTTTCCCAGTTTGAGCTGCCCAGACACACACAGTCCACCATCACCCCCACTGTGTCACTTTCCCCTCCAAGCCCGAACCTCTGAAATGACACCTCAACTAAGAGGAAAAACTGCCTCTGACATCAGCAGAGCCCTCAGAGGTACAGAGTAGCCATCCAGAGAGGCCCTCAGGGCTCCAGCCACCACCAACATAGTCTAGTCCAGTCCAGTTAGGCTCATGGGCAACACCCTTTCTTCTCCATGTCTCCATGTGCCCTGGACGCTGCCTTGTCTTTGGAGAGAGTGAGGGAGAAGAGGTAAAGAAGTAGAAGCCTCAAGAGCCCCAGCCCTACTTACAGCCACCAGAGGTCCACGAAGGAGAAGAAAGAAAATAGGGTCAAGGACTATATTTTGCACAAGAAGCAAAAGACTTGGGTTCTTGTCCTGTCAGTACCACTCATGTGCTCTGTGGCCCACGTCCGCTCTCTAGGCCTCAGTTTCCCCATCTGAAGCTCATCTCAGTCCCACCACAGAGCACATATTCAATAAAATACCCACTGAAATGAATTATGGGAATCTCACTTGTTAACCTCTAGGACTCTGTCCAGCTCTAAAGTTCTACAATTCAGTTATCACCATTTTTCTATGAGCACAGGTTCAGATGTCAGAACCAGAAGTTCCAGAGACCATGTTCATTCCACTCCCCAAACTGTCTGTTTCCGAGTTCTATAATTCTACCATTTCAGATATGCACCTTTCTTAGTTGGGTTTTTCTGGACGCAGACCCTGGGGTGAGGATTTATCAGCAAGTGATTCATTAAGGAGTGCTCCCTGGGTGACCAGCGGGGTAGGAAGCAAGGGTGTGACATCAGGCAAATACAGCCTCAGCCTGATCCTGCAGGGAGCTCTGGAGGGCACATACCTCAGTACAAGAGAGTTGGCCTCTCACAGTCCTGGGACCATCATTCAATGGCTACAGGGTCACCTGGAAGGAGTGCAGACTCCCAGGCAGGCACTTCTGGCTCTGCAGCAAGTTGCCATTGTAAGTAGTTTTGTTTTCTTAATTTGTTTTTCAGATAGTTTGTTGTTATTGTATAGAAACACATCTAATTTTTCTATGTTGATCTTGTATCCTGTGACTCTACTGAATTCATTTATTAGTTCTAACAGTTTTTTGGTGAGTCTCTAGGATTTTCTATATATAGGATCAAGTCATCTGCAAACAGACACTTTTACTTTTTCCATTCTAATTTGGATGTCTTTTGTTTCTCTTTCCTGCCTAATTGCCCAGTTTAGGGTTTCCAGTAGAATGCTGAATAGAAGTGGTGAGAATGGATATCCTTGTCTTGGTCCTAAACTTAGAGGAAAAGCTTTCAGTTTTTCACCTTTGAGGATAAGTTTAGCTGTGGGCTTGTCATATATGGTCTTTATTATTTTGAAGTGCATTCCTTCTATACCAAATTTGTTGAGAGTCCTTATCATGAAAGATATTAAATTTTGTCAAATGCTTCTTCTGCATCTCTTGAGATGATCATATGACTTCTACCTTTCATTATGTTAATGTGGTATATCACATTTACTGATTCATGTATGTTGAACCCTCCTTGCATCCCAGGGACAAATATCACTTGATCATAGTGTATGGTCCTTTTAATGTGCTGTTGAATTCCATTTGCTGATATGTTGTTGAGAATATTTGCATCTATTATATTCATTAGGGATATTGGCCTGTAATTTTCTTCTCTTATCTGGGTCCTTATCTGGGTTTGGAATCATAGTAATGCTGGCCTTGTGAAATGAGTTTGGAAGTAGTCCCTCCTCTTCAATTTTTTTGGAAGAGTCTGAGTAGGTTTGGCATAATTTTTAAATTTTCGGTATAATTCACCAATGAAGCCATCTGGTCTTGGACTTTTCTTTTTTGGGAGGTTTTTTTCTTCTTAATATATTTTTATTTATTTATTTTTGGCTGTCTTGGGTCTGCATTGCTGCGCGTGGGCTTTCTTTAGTTGCAGCGAGTGGGGGTTACTCTTTGTTGCAGTGTTTCGGCTTCTCATTGTGGTGGCTTCTCTTGTTGCGGAGCATGGGCTCTAGCCGGGTGGGCTTCAGTAGGTGTGGCAACTGGGCTCAGTAGTTGTGGCTCGTGGGCTCTAGAGCGCAGGCTCAGTAGTTGTGGTGCACGGGCTTAGTTGCTCCGCAGCATGTGGGATCTTCCCAGACCAGGGCTTGAACACGTGTCCCCTGCATTGGCAGGTGGATTCTTAACCACTGCGCCACCAAGGAAGCCCTTTTGGGAGGTTTTTGATTACTAATTCAATCTCCTTGCTCATTATTGATCTGTCCAGATGTTTATCTTCATGATTCAGTTTTGGAGGGTTGTATGTTTCAATTAATTTATTCATTTCTTCTAGATTATCTGTTGGGACATAATAGTTCATAGTAGTCTCTGTGTTATCAGTTTAATATCTCCTCTTTCATCTATGATTTTATTTATTTGAGTTTTTTCTTAGTCTAGCTAAAGGTTTTTCAACTTTTGTAATCCTTTGTATTTCTGTGTTATCCTTCGTATCTCTGTGTTATCAGTTGTAATATCTCCTCTTTCATCTATAATGTATTTATTTGAGTTTTTTTCTTAGTCTAGCTAAAAGTTTTTCAATTTTACTTATCTTTTAAAAAATCAACTCAGTTTCTTGGATCTTTTCTACAGTTGCTCTAATCTCTGCTTAAATACTTCTGCTCTAATCTTTATTAGTTCCTTCCTTCTACTAACTTTGTATTTAGTTTGTTTGTTTTTCCTAGTTCTCTGAGACGTAAAATTGGGTTGTTTATTTGAGATCTTTCTTTTTCTTAATGTAGACATTTATCAGTATAAACATACTTCTTAAAACTGCTTTTGCCATGTCACATAACTTTTGGTATATTGTGTTTCCACTTTCATTTGTCTCAAGACAGTTTTTGATTTCCTTTTTAAATTTCTTCTTTGACCTATTAGTTGTTCAGAACTATGCTGTTCAATTTTTACATATTTGCAAATTTTCTAACTTTCCTCTTGTTTTTGATTCCTAATTTCATACCATTGTGGATGATAAAGATACTTGATTTGATTTTAATCTTCTTAAACTTCTGTAGACTTGTTTGGTGACCTAACATATGATTTTCCTGGAGAATGTTCCATGTGTTTGCTTCAGAAGAATAAATAAACCAGTTCTGTAAGAGCCACAGAGCTGGAAATGCGAGTCAACATCAGCCAAGTTAATTTGGCCCCAAGCTCGGTTGTCCTTTCCCAGGGTAAACATTAATAGGTGAATCTTAACTAAAGTACCCAGAGGACACTCCTGAAATTACTGCTCCATTGGGAGTAGACGGAACAGTCAAGAGCTAGGGCTGAAGTGCAGGTTCTATGCCTTGCAGGTCACTCCATTCCAGGGTGCAAGCCCCACATCTAGGGCCAGCTCTGTGTTTCTTGCTGATCAGCTTAAGCAATGCAAGAATAGGAGCAGCCACACTACCTTTTCCCCAAAGGTGCCCTGCATTGGACAACTCTGCTTTCTTTCCTCCCCTCCCCATACTTTAAGACTGGGGTACAATTGACTTTGGGGAATACAATTGGCACCTCAATCACTGAGCAGTGTGTGAACATCAAACAACTTTTCCTAAAACGAAACACCTGGCTGACAGCTTCCTCAGTGGAAACCCACAGAGCTGGGGGTCTTCCAAGGCTAGATGGGGTGCAGGAATGCTCACTGCATCCTCAGACTCAGGTGCAGGGACAGGAGCGCAGGGATCTCCCATGAGCAATGTTTCCTTTTTGGACAGGAGGGAGCTGCTGCCCCTCCCACTCCAGAATGTTGCTGAGAACACTGTTGGTCTCTCACTTCCCTACTGACTCACATCTCCCTAGTATAGGAGGAGAGGTTCACCCAATTGATCAGACCCTGCTGAGCCTCAAAAAGCAAGCCTGTGCATATTTCCCTGCCAGCTATTCCTCCACCCACAGGGTCCCAGGAAGGGTCTGGCCTCTGCTTCCTGCACCCCTATAATTCACACCTCCTAGGGCTGAGGCATTCAGCAGCTCAGTAGTTTCAACACTAGCTGCACCTTAGACTCAACTGAGAAGCTTTCAAACCACTGATGCCTGGGCTTTGGTCTCAGCTCAATCACATCCCACTGAGTGGGGTCCCAGCACCCATCATTGGCAAAGTCGCCCCAATGATCTGATGCTCAGTAAAGGCTGAACCACCAAGAGGCTATTTGGTTAATTACATTCAGGGTCTGCTGGTCACAACTTTTCTTAGTTCTGCAGCCACGTCTGGGTTTGTGGATCCCCACCTCTAGCTTTTTTTTCTTTTTTAACATCTTTATTGGAGTATAATTGCTTTACAATGTCGTTTTAGTTTCTGCTGTATAACAAAGTGAATCAGGTATATGTATAGATATATCCCCATATCCCCTCCCTCTTGCATCTCCCTCCCACCCTCCCTATCCCACCCCTCTGGGTGGAGACAAAGCACTGAGCTAATATCCCTGTGTTATGCAGCTGCTTCCCACTAGCTATCTATTTTACATTTGGTACTGTATGTATGTCCATGCCACTCTCTCACTTCGTCCCAGCTTGCCCATCCCCCTCCCCATGTCCTCAAGTCCATTCTCTACATCTGCGTCTTTATTCCTGTCCTGCCCCTAGGTTCTTCAAAAACATTTTTTTATATTCCATATATGTGTGTTACATATGGTACTTACTTTGCTCTTTCTAACTTACTTCACTCTGTATGACAGTCTCTAGATCCATCCACCTCACTACAAATAACTCAATTTTGTTTCTTTTTATGGCTGAGTAATATTCCACTGTATATATGTACCACATCTTCTTTATCCATTCATCTGTCAATGGACACTTAGGTTGCTTCTATGTCCTTGCTATTGTAAATAGAGCTGCAATGAACATTGTGGTACATGACTCTCTTTGAATTATGGTTTTCTCAGGGTATATGCCCAGTATTGGGATTGCAGGGTCATATGGTAGTTCTATTTTTTGTTTCTTAAGGAACCTCTATACTGTTCTCCATAGTGGCTGTATCAACTTACATTCCCACCAACAGTGCGAGAGGGTTCCCTTTTCTCCACACCCTCTCGGGCATTTCTTGTTTGTAGATTTTTTGACGATGGCCATTCTGACTGGTGTGAGATGATATCTCATTGTAGTTTTGATTTGCATTTCTCTAATGATTAGTGATGTTGAGCATCCTTTCATGTGTTTGTTGGCAATCTGTGTATCTACTTTGGAGAAATGTCTACTATGTAGGTCAACTGCCCATTTTTGGATTGGGTTGCATGAGCTGCTTGTGTATTTTGGAGATTAATCCTTTGTCAGTTGCTTCATTTACAAATATTTTCTCCCATTCTGAGGTTGTCTTTTCATCTTCTTTATGGTTTTCTTTTCTTTTTTTTTTCCGATATGCTGGCCTCTCACTGTTGCGGCCTCTCCCATTGCGGAGCACAGGCTCCGGACGCGCAGGCCCAGCGGCCATGGCTCACGGGCCTAGCCTCTCCGCAGCATGTGGGATCTTCCCGGACCGGGGCACGAACCCATGTCCCCTGCATGAGGCGCGCTGTGTGTTCTCCCGGGGAAGTTGTCCCTGGATCACGGGACCCTGACAGTGGCGGGCTGCACAGGCTCCCGGGAGGGGAGGTGTGGATAGTGACCTGTGCTCGCACACAGGCTTCTTGGGGGCTGCAGCAGCAGCATTAGGGTTTCATGCCTGTCTCTGGTGTCCGAGCTGATAGCCGCAGCTCGTGCCTGTCTCTGGAGCTCATTTAGGCGGTGTTCTGCCTTCTGTGGGCAGACAGGGAAGGAATTTTCTCTCCTCACACACCCCGAAACAATGGTCTCTTGCCTCTTCGGCAGCTCCAGACATTTCCTGGACTCCCTCCCAGGTAGCTGTGGTGCACTAGCCCCCTTCAGGCTGTCTTCACGCAGCCAACCCCAGTCCTCTCCCTGGGATCTGACCTCCGAAGCCCGAGCCTCAGCTCCCAGCCCCGACCCGTCCCGGCGGGTGAGCAGACAAGCCTCTCAGGGTGGTGAGTGCTGGTCGGCACCGATCCTCTATGCAGGGATCTCTATGCATTGCCCTCTGCACCCCTGTTGCTGTGCTCTCCTCCGTGGCTCCGAAGCTTCCCCCTACCACCCCGTCTCTGCCAGTGAAGGGGCTTCCTAGTATGCGGAAGCTTTTCCTCCTTCACAGATCCCTCCCGTGGTGCAGGTCCCATCCGTATTCTTTTGTCTTTGTTTTTCCTTTTTTCTTTTGTCCTACCCAGGTACGTGGGGATTTTCTTGCGTTTTGGGAGGTCTGAGGTCTTCTGCCAGTGTTCAGTAGGTGTTCTGTAGGAGTTGTTCCACATGTAGATGTATTTCTGATGTATTTGTGGGGAGGAGGGTGATCTCCACGTTTTACTCCTCTGCTGTCTTGAAGGTACCCCCCACCTCTAGCTTTGAGCTGAAGGAAGAAGTTTCTGTTTCGACCTCAAGTCCAAGCAGAGCTTTCCAAACCTGCTTTTTTGCAGAACCGTGTATGAGGTATGGGGATTTTGCCAATATATTAGTAAGGCAGCACTCACACATCTGGCTCTGTATCCCTGTGGGTCTGTTCCATCGCCCCAACCCTACAGGAGAAAAGCAGTGTGGGAGGACCTGGGTGCCATGACTCCCTTACACACTATATGGGAAGGTTTCAACCACTTTAAAAATAGAACGGCTTATTTCAGTGTGTTTTGGCCAGTCCCACAAGTGACTTTAGGTGGCTTACAACATAAACATAGAAAACAAAATGATGATAAAAATAGAAAGAGAAGAGGGACCAAGGAATTTTAATGTCAAGTAGAGAACAAAGCAATAAAAAAAGAAGAGCAGAGAAATGCAGATCAAAATGAGGCGGGAAATGAAGATATAAATGCACATGGAAGAATGAACGTCCTTCAACGTGTGAAGAACTCAGGCACTGTGACATTTAATAATATACATTTAAAACTTAAGCACTAGGGCCTCCCTGGTGGCGCAGTGGTTGAGAGTCCACCTGCCAATGCAGGGGACACGGGTTCGTGCCCCAGTCTGGGAAGATCCCACACGCCACAGAGCGGCTGGGCCTGTGAGCCATGGCCGCTGAGCCTGTGCGTCCGGAGCCTGTGCTCCGCAACGGGAGAGGCCACAACAGTGAGAGGCCCGCGTACCACAAAAAAAAAAAAAAAAAAAAGTAAGCACTAGACATTAGTCCCATTTTACAGATGATGAAACTGAGTCTCAATCGATCATCCCAAGTCCTGCAGCCAGTGACCTGAGACTCAAATTCAGGCCTGATTGTCTGAGGGTTTTCGCTTCTTAAGGCACCCTGTAGCCTCTCTAATGTGGTTTAGCTCTGAGCTTCCTTTCAATCACAGGGGAGAGGATGACACAGCCAGATACACAATTTTCATTATCAGAATGAAGATGTTTTCTAGTTCCTCGGGGAAATCAAACTTTTTTCCCAAACACTGACTTCAAGAAAGGCATCAATAACATAGCAGCACTATTCACAACAGCCAAGACATGGAAACAACGTAAGTGCCCATCAACAGATGAATGGATAAAGAAGATGTGAGAGATATATATATATACACACACACACACACACACACACATAATGGAATATTACTCAACCATAAAAAAGAATGAAATAATGCCTTTGCAACAACATGGATGGATCTAGAGATTATCTTAGTAAGTGAAGTAAGTCAGAATGAGAAAGACAAATCCCATATGATATCACTTATATGTGGAATCTAAAATATGACACAAATGAACTTATCTACAAAGCAGAAAGAGACTTACAGACATGGAGAACAGACCTGTGGCTGCCACAGGGGAGTGGGGTAGGGGAGGGATAGATTGGGAGTTTGGGATTAGCAGATGCAAACTATTATTAAAGAATGAATAAACAACAAGGTCCTACTGTATAGCACAAGGAATTATATTCAGTACCCTGTGATAAACCATAATGGAAAAGAATATGAAAAAGAATGTGTGTGTGTATGTATGTGTATATATATATATATATATATATATATATATATATATATATAAAACTGAGTCACTTTGCTGTACAGCAGAAATTAACAGAACACTGTAAATCAACTATACTTCAAAAAATACATTTTAAAAAAGAAAGAAAGAAAGGCATCCCTCAGATGGGATCAGAGAAAGCTTCACAGATAAGCACTGGGCAGGGTTTTGTGGTGCAGATAGTAGCTCATCAGGTGAACAGGGTTGGGAGAAAATTCAGGAAAATGGAACATCCCATGCAAAGACCTGGACAAGTACTGGCTCCCAGGAGTCCAGTACTTGTGGAGCTCAATGTGAGGTTAACTAATTTAATCACAATTTTAAGTTTAGTCAAGTTGGAAAACCAAGGAGAAGTGAACAGAACATTTAATTTAGAGATGGATAATAAAATCTTATTAAGGTGGGCTTCACTAATTGGGAATATGGAGCAACTCAGATAGGTAAAACGAAGCATTTGAGGAACTGATTTATAATGTAAGCAAGATTAGACGCATTAATTCCAAACCACACAGGCTACTAATAGGTTTTCAAATATTCAGGAGTACATGGTCACATAGCAACAAAGATATGCTAATGACAAACACTTAATACATTCATTAAAATAGTTCCCCATGGTACCGCTCCTGTGTACACCTTATTAGACTTTCTACTTCCCACACCGTGTTGATGTGCGTGGGCCTGCCTCACTTTGAGCTGCTTTTGCACAAATCACCATCACGCATCCTTAATTAAAATGACATTCACTGCACACCAGATGTTCCCCAGACTTGTGGTTGAGAAGGGCAGCTGAGGCCACCCATCTGAATTTTAACATCCCATAAAGGATCTCCACAAGGCCTGAGACTCCTTTGAGTTTCCCATCCAGACGTGAAACCCGAGACTGACTCAGGGTTCATCAGAAATCTCATTACTCCCAGTACAGATCTCAAGGGTGCGAATAAAATGGAAATTGTCAGAGTGGTTTAGACTGATTTTCCCTCTCACTGCACCTCATACAAAAGCGCAGAATTCGGAGGGAAAGACAGGATTAGCCACCTCCGTATAAACGCTGTGCACAGCAGGAATTCTAAACCAGCCTGACACCAAGATCTGCCATTGTGGGAATTCCCTGGCGGTCCAGTGGTTAGGGCTCCGCGCTTTCACTCCCGAGGGCCTGGGTTCAATCTCGCAAGCCCCACAGTCCGGCCAAGGAAGAAAAAAAGAAAGAAAATTAAGATTACCATTGTGTCTCCCACAATGTATATTTTAAGCAAATGATCAGGGAAGCAGATAAAGTTTTATAATCATAATAATAGCTGAGTTTGAGATTTAACCATTGTTGGGCACCATGCCCTCATTTTACATAGATTTTATGAAGTTCCTACTCTGTGAAGTAGGAGTACTCCATCACAGGAAGTGGTTAGGATGACACGGGATAACACATTTTAAAGTGAAACTGACATGCAAAAAGAATGCAGTGCATTTTAGATGTTGCTATTATTGTCATTGTTATTTGCTGAAAAAACAACAACACGTGTTCTACCATGAAACATAATAGTGAGATTTACTCCAGGTGGCATGAGGCACTGTTGATAAATTTAATAATATAATTAACCAGTCTTCGAGATCAAAGAAACCAAACAACTAAGCATCTTGATGATTCTTCAAAAGGCATCTGATAAAATTCAAAGTCAACTCCAAAGATAAAAAAACTCTTAGGAAAACAAGAATTAAAGGATAACATCCACAAGGTTATCCATGCACTCAAACAAGGGAACTAGTTAAGAGGTAGAACTGTTGGAAAAGTAGAATATGTTGACTCATCATTCATTCATTTTACCCATATTTCTGGAGTGAATTCTTTGTGATCAAGTGCTGGTGGCCCAGAAATAATGCGTTCATTCTGGAGGAGGAAGTAAATAAACTACTAAACGAATTTAATTTAATTTCTGATGGTGACATATGCTCTGAGGAAAATGATCCAGAGTATTGACAAACAGATAGAAGGGCTGCAGTCATAAGAACCTTCCTGTCACACATGTCCCTCACTGCCTGCAGCAACTAAAGGGATGGCACAGAGTTCAGCCTGAAACCCATTGGTCCACCCACCACCTTGCCACATAGCAAAGTGAGACCAAGAGGATGCCAAATGATGAGAGACGGTCAGTCCCAGACAGTGGGTGACCTAGAGCTGGGAGCCTCCTCTCAGCTCCGCCCACAAACCCCGCCCTGCATTACCCCCACAGGCTGATGATGTGCTAAGGCCACAATCTCCGCTGGCCACAATTCTTACTTTTTTCTTCATTTGTTACCTGTCTGCCCCTGCAGGCAACTGAGCCTGTGAGTCCTAATTTGACATGGCTCCTGGTCCCAAGGGCCTGAGGGTAAGGGTCATTTCTCAAGCCCACCTGCTCATAGAAAGAAGCCAACTGAGGTCCTGGCAGATTGAGTCCCTGCAGCTTCTAAAGAGGTTTGAGTGGGGGTAAGGGGATTCATGTCTGCCATGGCGTCTACCATCACTGATCCAGGGCAGTGGAGCTATGTGCTTATCTGAACTCGGACTGATTCCTCACGACATTTTCATTGCCTACATTCCCCACATTAGTTCTTCCTTTGGTTTTCTCGCTTAGTAATATCTTATCTTGAATTTTAAAACATTTGTGTGAGTGGCTTTAAGTAATTTTGGAGCAAAACAATAGGGTAGAAAAGGAATAGAAAGAAAAAGAGAGGGGAAAAAAGAAAGAGTAAGAGAACCCTGCAGAGTGGTACCTGGCTCACGTCAGGTCATCAGCACCCAGTATCATTGAGGATGTGGGCCGTGTATCGCAAGTGCTACCAATAAGATGATCCCAGGTGCCTTTGGTGTGGCACTGAATGCCACCAAATGCAGAGCAAAGGGCTGCTCACTCCAATTCCAATTGCATTTCCATCCTGATTATATCAAGGGGAAGGTCTGGGTTTGATGCCAGCCTCTCTTCAACACTCTCCTACTACCTGTCAATCTCCATTTCAAACAATGAAAAGACCTGATCTCAGGTTCACCATCTCGGCAGGCAACAGTATTTAGTTAGAATCTAATGATACTATATATGTTTCATGGTATAAATTCTTAGTGTTGCTTTCTATTTAAGAAAACAGAGGATAGTTTTTTACTCATGGGGTAATACCAAGCTTTTAAGATCAAGTTAATCTAAATAAAAAAGTGAGCTGATATAAAAATGTTAAGTCCATAATATGCAGGTGGTTCTTAGATACGAAGACGATGTACATATCATCATGAGGGACCACTATGGAGTCTCTCCAACCTCCTTCTCCAGGAAGTCACGGAATCAATTTATCACCTGGAAAGTGGATAATCACTTTTCAAGGTCATTTCAACTTTTTTTTTTTTTTTTTTTTTTGCTGGTTGAAATGTGCCTGGGGAATGTCAGGTTGCTAGCATTAGCAGGGCATGGAGGAAGGAGAGGTAGCAGCAAAAAAGGCTGGAGTAAACGTGAATCTTACAGAAATATATTTTACAAATGCCTCATTCCCCCACTTCAATGTGAGCCAACAGCCTTAGACCTATTGTAAAGAACACATTGGCGAATCAAAGGTACGTGCCCTGCCAATCAAAAAGAAAACGCACTTCTGTTATGAATTATGGAGAACATAATTAAAAATGAAAGAAATAAAGGGATTTTTGAGATCGAGAAGCATTTAAGTGCATTGTTCTGTTGCTGGGGCACATATGTTTGCATATTAAACTCAGCATGTTCTGGGGCTAATTTATCATCCATGCAAAGCGTGTTCTCCTGTGCTAGAAGCCAGGGGTACAGACATGAAAAGGCATGGTCCCCGCCCCCAGGGACCCACTGGGAGAACAGTGGCCCATTTCTTCCCAAACACCCCTCCCTTTTCTCTCCCATCCATTGAGAGACTACTACGTCCCAAGCCATGGATGGGGTGCAAACATCTAACAAATGGATTATCAAGTGCCCACCTGTACCAGATCCCGTTTTAGGTACTGGAAACACAGCACATGAGATACACAGGACCCTGGCCTCAGGGAGCTCATATTTATTCTGGGAAAAGTCTGTAAAGTAATGAGCAAACACCAGAGGCAGAAAGGAGCTGAGCTTTCTACATAAAACAGGGTGACATGACAGAGAAAGCCCAGGAGCTGGATGAAGCCAATGGTCCAGGACGGCCTCTTGTGAATGAACGAGCCATGACCCTCTTTCGAGATTCTCGGATGGAACGGTCACAGGGCGGACTCTGAGAAGGACCACACGAGAGCACTAGCCGCGTGCTGCGGGGACCCAGAGGAGGGAGCAAGGATTTCTGCTCTGCACGGAGGTGCTGATCAGGGATCTCTGGAGGATAAGGGTTTCTGACTGTGGTGGCCTTTGTAGGTTTCCAGTTCAACGTGTCAACAATCCAGCAAACACATTTGGCTTCTAAGTCCATAAACATCCTGAAATCTCTTCTTGCACGTGTGTCGGGAACACTGCTCCTCCCGTCACCACCTTTTCAGGATATTTCTCCCAGTTTCACGCGTGACTGATAATGTGGCTGGAAATAAAAAACCCAGTGTCACCTGTGAAGAAGTCGCCCCTGGGAGCCGTGGGTGGGTTCTTGCAGGGCAGGGGCCCCAGGTGAGGGCACCGACCCCTTGGAATACAGAAACGCAGCCAGAAGAGGGACTCACAGAGAAGCAACATGTCCACTTATGATTCCCGATGAGCATCTGCACCAGCTGGACGGCGGCCGAGGCTTCCACGGAGCGTGCGAGGCCGGGAAAGTGGTGGGAGATGTTCAGGCTTTGGAGTGAGACAGATGGGTTACAATATTGACTCCCCAGCTTAATGGTCCGATGATGCTGGGGAAATGGCTCCACCTTACCAGATCTGGGTCTTTTCATCTACAGATGGAGCTAATGATGCTCACTGCATGCCCTCCCCTCTCCTTGCACAGGAAGAAGGCCCATGATCCACTGGGGGCAAAGGGCTGAGAGGTGGAAAGGAGTGAATGAAGTCTAGTCTTGCAGAGGCAAAGTCTTACAGCAGAGAGGAGGGGTCAACACATTGTCAGGGTCACGTTCAGACAGGGCATCAGGAGTCATGGAGGACAGTGATGGTCCACAGAGCTCTCAGGGGTAGCCAGGAAGGCCCTGGGGACCAGGCTACCGTGTTGCAGGAGACTGTGAGGCTGTGATGGTCCCCTGGGAGTTGTGCATGGCACAGGTATCCCTGGGGATCCAACAGCAGGAAGAGTGGCCCTCGAGGTCCCTTGTGATGGGTTTTCTAAGAAAATATCACCATTCTGGACTGAGGACCTTGCAAATCTCCACTCTGCCCTTCATGAGCAATGTGGTCTTCCACTGTCATTTCCCATCGCCTCTCAAACAGTTCTCAGGGCAAAAGCACAAGTGGCCATTTATCAACGAAGCACGCATTCCTGAGAGTCAACAACGACTCTATTATATTCTCTGTGCATCTCTACTGTCCAGACATAATTCCTGACTCCCGAGGCCCTGCGAGGCTCCTGGTTCTGTGGGAGCCGCATGCGGCTGGGGGAGCACGTTCAGGCATCCTTTCCTGCCCCCCGTGGTATCTGTCACTGGCCTGGGCACAGCAGTTACCCTGAGTGTGGAACAGAACTCTTTTCTTTAACCATGAATGTGCGGCCTCTAGTGTTACATGTTGAGATGTATTTTCATTAAGCCCGTAATTCTTTGGATTTGATCACACAGTCTGGGTCATTCTGCTCTGCTTCTCAGAGCTGGCTGTGCTTGAGCCCAGTTCTCAGCCCACAGGGCAGGCTGCAGTGGTCCAATCTCACACTCACAGAGCAGGAGAGACAATTCAGGCTACTGGCTGTCATAATGGTTAAGCAGCAAAAAGTCTTCCTTAAATGAAACCAAATGTAGAACATTACGAAACAGGAATGCAGAATGAGGCAGGACAGAGGCCTGATCCCTACACATTCAGCCCCATCAGCCCCAAGTAACCTCTAAGGAAGTTCCTGGGTCCCCCAGGGCTCCAGAGAAACCAGTGGAGAGAGTCTAAGGCCTTCAGGCCACGGAGGAGAAAACTGTATCCAGAGAAGGAAGGTATCAAATTTCAAGTGAGTGGATAAGATCCCAATGGCAGGTCTCAGTTTTCCCTCTGAAATTCCCACACAATTTCCAAAAACTCTTATCGCATCAGCTTGAAAAATGGAGGTGGTGGAAAGTATAAGTTCTGGGTGAATCCCGGCTCTATCCTGTTAACTGTGGGGCCCTATACAATCAATCACTCAGCTTCTCTGAGCCTCAGTTTCCCCGTGTGTAATAACCCCTGCCATGGTGACTTGCTGTGAGCATTGGGTGCCGTGAAATCCCCAAGGTGCCACTTGGTCAGGGAGTCTCCCCGATGCCACAAAGGATGCCAAGTTTCCTCTTCCTCTACAATGTCAGTTTCCTGTGCACGTGCACTCCCTTCCCAGCACTTGCCAGAATCTCGAATTGTCCATGTTTTTATAAAGTTATTGGATTTTTGCCTGTCTCCTGTCCAGACTGGAAAAGGGGATGCTCCGCGCATGTGAGGTCACGCCTATTTTGCTCTGCGCATATCACCAGCACTTAGGACCACGCCCAGCACGCGTAACAGGCGCTTAATAAACAGGCGCTGAATGAACGAACTCGTGAACCCAAAGGCAGAGGGCGCTGGTGCAGAGCGCTAGTCCAATGCACGGTCTGCTTATTTACAGCCCCGAACCCCTCTGAGCCTCGACTGTCTCTCTGCAAGATGGAGAGGCACAGTGGCTCTCGACAAGGCCGAGGGAAGAATGAACGGGATGACTCACGTGGAACCCTCAGCACAAGCCAGGTACCCAGCAAGTGCTTAATAAAGGTTCGCTATTAGAACTGCTTCCATCATTACCCGTCAGAATATAAAAGGTCACTTTCCTTCCTCAGCTTCACAGACTTACTCTGGATCAGAGGGAGGGGTGGAAACACCATTTGTTCAGATTAGCAAAATCATTTCTATTGGGTTTAGAAGACTAGAGGGTTCGATCTTGGTTTTGGTTTCCAGGTCAGTGTGGGTCGGTGGGAGTGAAGAACCAAGGTGGCTGCCATATATGGCTCCCTGAATATCACGTGTTGGGGAGGCAGGACATTTATTCATTCAATCCTTCATTCAGCAGGTACTCACTGAGCATCTCTTTGATGCCAAGACATGTTTCTGAGCGCTGGGAAGGAGCAGTGAAAATGCAGACGAGTCTGCCCTCCTGGAGCCCTTCCTTCGTGTGTGTGGTGAGGGTGTGTGTGTGTGTAGGAGACATAGAAAAATAAACAAGTTGAATAAGTAAAATGTATCACGTGTTATAGGATGAAAAGTACCATAGCATATAAAGCAAGGAAGAGGGTTAGTGGGTTAGGGGGGCTGCCAGCCAGGGTGGGGAGGAGCTTATGATTTTAAACTGGGTGGTCAGCGAAAGAGCTCAGATAGGAGGTAACATTTGAGAAAGATCTGCAGGAAGTGAAGGTGTGAGCCCTGCAGGTGTCTAGAGGAAATGGTCCCAAGCAGAGGAAACACCGGTGCAAAGACCAGGAGTAGGGGTGGAAGCGAGGAGTGGGGACTGGGGGTGGGGGGGCGTGCCCAGCTGTTGGAAGAACATGAGGAGCTGCCACGTGACTTTCAAAAACTTGAGGAACAAGGGCGCCACAGTCTCCAATTTAATTAAGCTCACTACAGAGGGTAAATGCTTCCTAAATGTATTACGTTCTAATGCAATTTTTGTATCGCTTTGGGATATGAACTTAGCATAAAATTGCTACTCACTGAGCATTCCTCGTCTTTATCTGCAGTCCTTACATGTATAACCGCATTCACTGCCTTCCACTGGCAATTTCATCCATACAAACTGTGCATGGGATTTACAGGCTATTACCCATCCTTCAGTTTTTCTCAGAAGGAAGTATATTAATGTATATCTCGCTAACAAATTATCAATTCCATAGGGCTTTCATTCACTGGTCCTCATGTGATTTGGACTTCACAAAGTCCAAGGAAGGGAGGGAGGTATTATCCCCATTTTAAAGATGAGGAAACTGAGGCTTTCCAAGAATACCATCCTAGGAAGGACCATTTTTTGTCCAGTATCCAACTACTGTATTTCTTCTTTTTAATTCCTCTCAAGGTATCTCTTTCATTGCTTATTCATCTTAGGTTCATGAGGCTTATCCCCGGGCCTGGCTCCCAGAAGTTGGTTTAGGAAGAGCAAAAGCTTTGGTGTTAGATCTGGGTCTATCAGAGTTGTGCTGGAGCTGGCTCATACTGGCTCATGAGAACTGCTGAATTTTCAGAAATTTTATAAGCTGGTCAACATGCTGTTAGCTTGAAATCAACCATGTGTTAGTCTGTTTGTGCCGCTATAATAGAATACTATAGACTGGGTGGCTGATAAACAACAGAAATTCCTTTCTCACAATTCTGGAGGCTGGAAGTCCAAGATCAAGGTGCGGACAGATTCGGTGTCTGGTGAGCATCAGCCTTCTGGCTCATAGATGGTTGTCTTCTTGCTGTGTCCTCACATGGCAGAAGGGGAAGGAGTGAGGGAGCTCTCTGGGGCCTCTTGGAGGGGCACTAATCCCATTCATGAAGGCCCCACCCTCATGACCTAATCATCTCCCAAAGGCCCCCACCTCCAGATACCATGCCATTGAGGGGCCAGGGCTTCAACATACAAATTTGGGGAAGACACATACATTAAGTCTATAGCAGGCCATGATGGGACTATTTGCACCAAGGAAATCAGCTGACTCTACAAATCGGGACTTGCTTTTTGGCCTCTTGGACAGCTGTTAAGCATTTCCTGGTACATCATTGCCTCTAACCCTCATGATGGGATTAGTGCCCTTACAAGAAGAGGCAAGAGAGAGCTCTCTCTCTCTCTCACCCCCAGGTGAAGGCACAGCAGGAAGACAGCCATCTCTACACCAGGAAAAGGGTATTCATCAGAACTTGACCATGTTGGCACCCTGATCTCAGACGTCTCAGCCTGCAGAACTGTGAGAAATAAATGTCTTTTAAGGCCCCCAGTCTATGGTAGTCTGTTACTGTGACCCGAGCTGACCAAGACACCCTGTGTGGGGAAAACTGGTGATGGCTGAGTGTTGAAATGCTGGTTGGGAGGTTGTAGCAATATTCAAGGCCAAAGATAATTAGTTTTATGGAAATGAAGCTGCTCAGTGACTGGTGATTATTTGTAAAGGGCTTCTATCCTTCATCAAAGGTCCCTGAGGGACCTTCTGTCTCTATCATCCCCCCAACCTCCTTTCCTGCCCACTTGCTTCAGACAGATCAGCTTCACCTTTAAAAACCTTACACAGTTTTACTCTAATCAAAGGTCTCAATGCTTAAGAAAAACTAGCCACTAATTTAAGTGATTCTTTCTTGCCTGAGAGTGGCTCATGGAGACCTATGTCTTGACTCAGCCTTTCGCTACTCAGAGAAGGTTCCAGAAACACTCGCTATGAGAACAGTTTAAACTGATTGCAGGTATCTGTTCTCATCCTATCCTGCTAGGTATCCGTCCTCACAGTTAATCCAGCAGCAAACAGGGCAGGGGAGGCGCTGCCTAATTATAAACAGAACATTTTAACAGTATAGTAAATACAGTCAATCTGGTAAGCAGAATTGGATTTTGAAAACACAGTCTGAAAACACAGTGAACTACCTACCCACCACAATGTAATCAGGATAAAAATCTATTACCGAAATATCAAGACTCATCTTCCAACAGTCAGCATGTCCTCATGTTCCCCGCTGGAAGAGAAGGCGAGAACTGGTCCAGCCAGCCCCAGACTAACCTGAAAGACGGGTGCTAATCATAGCAACAGCAGTGGAGGTCCCTGATGCCTGGGACCATGTGGATGCTTGTTATGTATTCCCCCATTTGGTCCTTATAGCAACTCTATCATGTGGTCATCTTTTCACTTCCATTTTCCAAATAAGGAAACTGAGACACAGGGGGGAGAATCAAATCTCTCTCGAGCCCTCTGTATTAGTCTGCTCAGGTTGCCATAACAAAATACCACTGCCTGGGAGGCTGAAGCACTGGAAGTTGGTGTATTCTCACACAGTTCTGGAGACTGGAAGTCCAAGATCAGGGTCTGGGCACGGTCGTGTTCCAGTGAGGGTTCTCTTCCTGGTTTGCAGACAGCCACCTTCTTGCTCTGTCCTCACATGGCAGAGACTCGCTCTCTCTCCATCTTCTTACAAGGCCACCATCCTTTCGGATTAGGGTTCCACCCTAATGACCGCGTATAACCTTAACAACCACCTAAAGATCCTGTCTCCAGATATAGTCATATTGGGGGTTAGTCATACTGTGGGGCGGGAAGGGGGCGGGGAGGCAACACAGTTCCAGAGTAGCCGCTTTGCCTACAAGAGGCAGAGCTGTCATTAGAACCTGGGAGATCGGACCTCAGAGCCCGAGTGTTGAAACTCTCCCCGCCATCTCTCCCCTCCCCGCCATCTCTCCCCTCCCCACCTCTCCAGGGTTCCCGCTCGTGCACAGCCCTCTTCTCCGGGGTGTGATTTTTCATTGCCTTTTTCCTTTGCCCCAGTTGTCTTAAGCCCCAGAGAGCAAAACAGCTTTGCTTCAGAACAGGTGAAAATATTGCACTCGACAACTCCACCTGGATCGTCACGGGCTTGGGAGCACCCATCGTTCGTTCTTTAGAGGGCAAATTGTCGTGAAAACTAATCCGTGCCCGGCCTTTGCCTTTGCCTTTGCCTTTGCCAGTTATAGAGCATGTCAGCAAAACAGAAGAATGACAAGGGGCGTAGTCAGGCTTTTCAAGTCTGCGATAATTCACCCTCCGTGTAATGAGATGAAAAGCTGATGTATAATTAATTTAAAGCAGTGGTGTCCTTATGAACCTGACGAGCAATCCCACGCCATGCTCCCTCCTAGCAGGGTAAGGGAGGCAGCAAACAGAAGCCCAGCAGGAGGGGCTCCATGCAGGGAGGAAGGGGGTGTGGTGGGCTAAGCAGGGCAGGGTCAGGGCCTTCTCACAGCAGCCATGGCAGAAGGGTTGTGAATGTGGGCCATGATGCCAGACAGCCTGGGTTCAAGTCCCATCTCCTCCATTTATTAGTGGTGTGACTCAGTTACCCCATCTGTAAAATGGGGACAATAATAATAGGATGATAGCAGGAAACTAAAGAGGCCGTTAGGAGGATTAATAGCAGTTAAAGAAGACACTTATCAAGTACCTAATAAACGTTAGTGGTATTTGCCTACAAGAACTGGAAACCTCGGGGCACACTGGACGATCTTGAGTTTGAATCGCAATTCCGTTGATTCAGGTAAGATCATGAACTGCTTTGAGCCCTGCTTTACTTCTTTGACAAATGGGGCCCAAACCCCTTGTCCCACAGGGCTGTTATGAAGACTCCAGCACAAGGATAGAATGTCTGGGTGGCAGGTGCCAATCACGTGGTGGGCACAGTCACTACTGTTTTCTGGAAACAGCTCCCAACCTCCCTCTGCAGATTCCTAAGACTCAGGTGGGACCAACCTCCTGGCCCCTTCCCCACTGCTTTAGGAAGGAGCACATGACCAGGTCAATCACCCCCGTGACCTTCAGCCTCTGCTGTGGCTGTTCAGCTAGTAGAAGTAGGAAAACCATCAGTCAGCATGAGTCGTGGCTCTGAAACACAGCCAGCACAGGGGAAAGCAGGAGATAGAGACTGAAGTCAGCTAGAATTCTAGACTTTTTAGGTATAAAACCTAAGAAATTCCCTTTGGTGTTGAAGCAAGTTTAAGTTTCTGCCCCCTGAGCCACACATATGTAAAGTACTCAGTACTGCCCAATGAACTAAGGACCCTCTCCTTTTCACTTATAGCTGGAAGGAGCATTCTCTCTCCCTCTCTCTCTCTCTCTCTCTCTCTATCTATCTATCTATCATCCATCTATTATCATATGTAGGTATACACATGCACACACACATATATACATAACCTCTTACAGTAAACAGTATTTTCACTTACAGAAAATATACTGTCATATCTTTTCCTATCAGTTAACTCTCAAAACAGTGCTAGCAGTAAACAAGGTATTATTTTCACCATTAGCAGGTGAAAAATTGAGGCCAAAGAGTTGGAGACTCCAAAATCAAGCAGCAGGTTCTATCCTTTCTTGCTTATGATGGGAATCCAATGCCCTAAGAGGCCAACGTGCACAGGGAGCTTTCCCATTGACCCAGCGCTTACATGGAATCAAAGGGGGTCTGTCATTAATCTGTTGGCATCTTGGAGACCATGAACAGAGCATCAAAAAACAGTCCTAAAAAGAGAGGATGCCGACATATCCTCCCTCCTTCAACACACATCACAGTCCAGATGTACATCCCATGCCCTTACTCGGTCTAAAGAGTCTCCCCTGAAACAGTCCAAGCTCAGAGATCTTCATCTCAGCATTATTTACATTGGCAAGATAATTAGAAACAGCCCTAAATAACCTATACGACAGGTTAGCGGTTAGATGTCTTCTTGAACTTCTCCACAGTGGAAGGTTATGTAGCCATTAGAAGTGATTTACAGAAAGTTTGTAGTAAGGAGATAACGCTCCTACTAGACAATTAATTTGAAAAAACAAAATCCAACATTGTTATGCATGGTTTTATATCAATGACATTTACAGTCATATTGATATGAGAAAAGAAGTATAAAAAGAATTACACACTGAAATGTAATCTGGTGGTGGTAGGATTCTGGATAATTGTTGCCTTCTTATGTATGTCATTTTCTGTATTTTGCAATGAACCTATGTTGCTTTTCTGATTAGAAATGATGCAGTCACAGTGGAAAATAGTACGGAGATTCCTCAAAAAATTAAGACTATAAGTACCATATGAGCCAGCTGTCCCAATTCTGGGTATTTATCCAAAGAATACGAACACATTAATTTGAAAAGACATTTGCACTCCCATGCTCCTTGCAGTGCTATGTATGTATAATAGTGAAGATATGGTAAACACCTAAGTGCCCATCAACGGACAAATGGATAAAGAAGATGTGGTATATATATACAACTGATTACTATTCTGCCATAAAAATATAGATGAAATCTTGCCATTTGAAACAACATGGATAGAATTTGACGGTTATTATGCTAAGGTAAATACGTCAGATGGAGAAAGACAAATATTGTATGATTTTACTCATATGTGGAATATAAAAAGCAAACAAACAAAAAATAAAGGAACAAATCAGATCAATCAAAAACGAACACGTACATACATACTGAGAATAGAGGAGTGGTTACCGGAAGGAAAGGGATGGGCTGGGGGAAGGGGAGTGAAATGGGTAAAGGGAATCCACTGTATGGTGATGAATGGAAGCTTAATTTTTGGTGATGTGCACACTGTAGGGTATATGGAAGTAGAAATATAATGTTGTACACGTGAAATTTATGTAATGTTATAAACCAAATGTCACCGCAATAAAAAATAAATTTAAAACATTTCCTCGTACCGCAATCAAAACATGAAGAGGTTTATTGCCCCCAAATAACTGAAGTGTTTGGGTGGCTGGAGACATGACAAATGCACACTTGTTACCCAGATTCTAGTGTATGACACACAGTATGGCGTTTGCCCACAGAAATGCCCAAGTCTGAGGCATCTGCTGGGCAGACTTGGATTTTCTCAAACAGGACAACTGATGTCCCTCCTTGTCCTATCACCCAGTGTTCAGAGTGCTTCTATATATGAAGGGCAAGAGAAATAATTGGTGATATTAGGGATTCAGGCTAGGCTAGACTTTCCCATCAGAAAGGATGCTCTGAAGATCAAAAGATGCAGAATGCAACTGTCAGATTTTGTTTCCTAGAATAGCCTGTCCTCTCCCCTTCAACAAAATCCAGCTCAGGAAACATTGATTAAGTGCCCCCAACATGTCTGAGGCTGTATTAGACTCCCAGACACAAAAAACCAGGAAACAGTCTTTTTTCTCAAGGAGCAAGTGATTTCTTAGTAAGGACAGATAAATAAGCAATAATTTGGGTTCAAGGTGATGCAGGCTATGTTGGGTCAAGCACAGGTCAAGGTGGAGACATGAGGAGTGTTCAACCAGCCTGTGGGGCAGCGAAGGCTCCTCGCCTACGTACCTCGAAAGCTGAACCAAAGGAATGCACGGCATTTGGTCAGAGGAAGCTGGGGAGACAGGAAGGCAGAAGTTTCAGGAAGAGGAGACTTCACATGCAAAGACACAGAGGCAGGGAAACAACCAGCAAAGGGGCAAATCTAGGACACAAATTAAAGCAGAGATGATAGCCAGGGGTGGGAGGGAGAGAAAGTTCCAGAACATGGCTCCTAGCGGGCCTCATAGGCCAGATTCAAAACCTGGAATTTAGCATGTCCACACCGGGCAGCCATCCTAAGTGGAGTAAGACGTCAGCTCCTCATGTTCATGGCAAGTCCTGCTTGCCACGAACACTGTGGGTGTAATTTCTAAAAAAGTTGAATTCCCCTTAGAAGGCTCCATTTGGCATCCTCTTATCACATTCTACATGTGTTCTCGAACATACAAAAACCTTCTCTTCTAAACCGATTTCAATTCTGATTCACCAGGTAAGAGGACCGAATGAAAATTAAGCCTATGTTTAATGATTTCATCAGAAAATGTACTCTACCGATTAGTCATCAGAAAGTGTACCCAATGAAATATTCATAAGAATATCTGAACCCAGAAAATTTCATTTCTTTCTCTCTACAGTACAGAAGCTTCCTTTCTAGCAGAGCCGGATTTGCATTTGGCTCCATAATGAGGATTTCACTGGAGCCCTGGATGGAATCACTCACCACAGATTGACCAAGAAAGGATGCTCCAGCCCCTGCATGATCTGGAGCTCCCGGAAGACGTTCTGGACTTCGTCCCTCTCGATGCACTTCTGCTTGTTCATGTACTTCATCGCGTACATTTTCTTAGTGTCTCGCTTCTGCACGATGCAGACCTGAGTGACAGCCAAAAGGGAGAACATTCAGGCCCACGTTTCAAAGGAACAAAAAGGCAGCCCCTCACGGCATCCCTACTCCTGGGTTCAAGTCTTGGTTCTGAAATCTTGCTAGTGGAGCAGTGCTGGCTACGCCACAACCTCTCCAATATTTGCAAAATGGAAGAGCTGGACCAGATTCACCTGTTGATCAGGTATTTACACTAAGAAAGTGCTGAAAAAGCAGCTGCAGAAACAGGAGGGGGAAGAGGCAGCCCTGCACTCAAGGAGCTCATAGCCTGGGAGGAAAACAGACAGATGCACCAATATCTACGATGCTGAGATACACGTATCTGTGCCTCCCGTGGCCCCTGCCCTCCCCACTTCTGCTCACACCTCCATCGCCAGCCCCGCTTCTCTCTGACCGACGATTCTGTCTGCCAGCAGAGCCCGCGTTGCTGTAACAGACTGGCGATGCCAAAGAGTTAAGGTCCACAGAAGCAACACTCGGCCCATGCAGGCAGCTGGGGCATCTACACCCCAGACCCCTTGTCCATCCCACGGCTCCCGGAGTTTGAGAGTTTGCCCACAGGGCTAACTGGCTTGACGGCACACCCTTACCAGCAGCCTCCTGCCTTTCCTTCCCTGACTCATTTCCCAACTCACTACCTGTGCCTGCTTCCTCTCCAGGGCCCTTGGGGAGACCCAAATTAAGGCACAGGGGCCCTGGGGGAGCAAAGGAGAAGTGGTGACAGCAATGGTGGCAGCTCCTGTACTGAGCACTCTACTTTGGGAGACTGAGCAAACTGTCTCCTTGATTATCTCACGTAATCCCCACCAGAACCTTGCGAATAAAGGCTCCACCTTCCCTTGAGCACGAGGAAGCTGCAGCCCCATGTGCACTAGTTAACTTGCCCAGAGTTCAACAAGCCCCTCGGTGTCAGGACAGTGATTCAAACCCACAACAGTCTGATTTTTGAGTGACGCCCTTACTCACAAGGGGCAGCGCTGGGAGGGGGGACATGCTGTCAGAGAAGGCTCTCTCGAGGCACTAATGCCAGAGGGTGGGCATGAAAGGATGGAAAGATGGCAAAGCAAACGAAGAGGTTTTTAGGGGAAAGGGAAGATATAAAGGAGAACATAGAGCCTTAGGACACCCGGCAAGGAGTATGGTGTGGCTGGAAAAAAGTAGCAGGGTGAACACGTCCTGTATTCCCAACATCCTGATGGGGAATTGTATTCATTTCCTCGGGCTGCCATAACAAAGTACCACAAACTGGGGGCTCAAAATAGCAGAAATTTACCGTCTCACAGTTCTGAGCCAGAAACTCCAAATTAAGGTGTTGCCAGGGCCACGTCCCCTCTGCAGGCTCTCGGGGAGGGTCCTTCTTTGCCTCTTCTAATTTCTGGGGGTTGTTATCAATCCTTGATGCCCCTTGCTAGCAGCTATATCACATGAATTTGGGGACGGATACTATTCAACCCCGTACAGTAAGTAGTTTTATTACCCTCACTTGACAGATAAAGGAAGAGAAGCACAGAAAGGTTTTAGACCTTCCTCACGCCTCAGGACTCAAACCCAGGTTCTCTGCCTTCCCAGGACGCACCAATGATGCAACCTCCCTGGGAACAGGTCTGTGATAGAGAACACGAGGGATATGGTTACGGGCCTGGGAATTCGGTGTTTTCTCTGGGCGTCCCAAGTTGGTCTTCTATTGGAAATTGGACCCCTTTTGCTCCGACGTGCTATGAATCTGAGGCAGATACAAGACGGTAGGGAAAAGCCTGAATTCCAATTCCCACTCTGGTTCTTGCTGCCTTTCTGAGCTTCTGTCTCAGCATCTGTCTGAACAGAGTTATCAAAGCCCACCCTGCCCCACTGGGGTGAAACTAAATGAGACCAAGGAAGTGGGAGTGCCCGGCTGTGTCTGGGGGATGATAAATGTCACCCGAATCTCAATGTCTTAAGAAGCACATTTCATGAAATCGCCAAAAGAATGCTTTTCCAGGCAGTACGATTAGTGGCATGAGGTTGAAGGCCCAAGAACTTTACCAGTGAACTTGAAAATATAAAACCACAGAAGGCAAAGGTGTGCTGGACAAAAGCCCCTTGGGGCCCTGGTTCGCAGGAATCTGAAGAGAGACTTCCAGAGCCCTGAGACCCATGTCCGCAGGCAGACACACGGGGGCACATCATTCCACTAATTAGGGTTTCTCATCTCTCTCACTCCTCATTTGCCTTCTCAGAAGAGATGTGGAGTAGACACGGTCTCTGCCAGGGCTGGGAGCCCTGAAATCCAGTTGGCTGCATCATCTCGAAAAGCTGAGTCTGGGCAATGCCCCCGTCAGAGGAAGACCCCTCCCAGCCCCAGCTCTTGTTGGTATGACTGACGAGGGGCAAAGGTGCTGAGAGATGGCTCTCACCTTCCGGGGCAGGGTAGTGGGGTGGGCGGGAAGGAGGAGGGTGACACTCATAGCAGCTCGGAGACAGCTCAGGAACTAGCAGAGACTCTTCAAAATGGGATTAGAATTCTGGCTTTCAAAGCAGAGCTCAGGATTTGAATAGGGTTTGGAGGTCTGACTTTGGGTACCAGATAAGGAAGAGAGGTTGGTACAGGACGTTGCCTGGAGCTTGAAGGCTTGGATTTACAAGTCAAAGAAGAGGTTGAGGCCTGGGGTCTTGGCCAGCTCCATGCTGATGAAAAGGTGTGGCTGGCAATCTGTACACCTTCTTTGGAGAAATGTCTATTTAGGTCTTCTGCCCATTTCTGGATTGGGTTGTTTGTTTTTTTGATATTGAGCTGCATGAGCTGCTTGTATATTTTGGAGATTAATCCTTTATCAGTTGCTTTGTTTGCAAATATTTTCTCCCATTCTGAGGGTTGTCTTTTCATCTCGTTTATGGTTTCCATTCCTGTGCAAAAGCTTCTAAGCTTCATTAGGTCCCATTTGTTTATTTTTGTTTTTACTTCCATTTCTCTAGGAAGTGGGTCAAAAAGGATCTTGCTGTGATTTATGTCATAGAGTGTTTTGCCTATGTTTTCCTCTAAGAGTTAAAGGATGCTCAACATCATTAATCATTAGAGAAATGCAAATCAAAATCACAATGAGGTATCACCTCACACGGGTCAGAATGGCCATCATCAAAAAATCTACAAACAAGAAATGCTGGAGAGGGTGTGGAGAAAAGGAAACCCTCTTGCACTGTTGGTGGAAATGTAAATTGATACAGTCACTGTGGAGAACAGTATGGAGGTTCCTTAAAAAACTACATATAGAACTACCATATGACCCAGCAATCCCACTACTGGGCATATACCCTGAGAAAACCATAATTCAAAAAGAGTCATGTACCACAATGTTCATTGCAGCTCTATTTACAATAGCAAGGACATGGAAGCAACCTAAGTGTCTATCGACAGATGAGTGGATAAAGAAGATGTGGCACATGTATACAATGGAATATTACTCAGCCATAAAAATAACGAAACTGAACTATTTGTAGTGAGGTGGATGGACTTAAAGTCTGTCATACAGACTGAAGTAAGTAAGAAAGAGAAAAACAAATACCGTATGCTAACACATATATATGGAATCTAAAAAAAAAAAAAGGTTCTGATGACCCTAGGGCCAGGACAGGAATAAAGACGCAGACGTAGAGAATGCACTTGAGGACACGGGGTGGGGGGGGGGGAAGGGTAAGCTGGGACGAAGTGAGAGAGTAGCATGTACATATATACACTACCACATGTAAAACAGATAGCTAGTGGGAAGCAGCTGCATAGCACAGGGAGATCAGCTCGGTGCTTTGTGACCACCTAGAGGGGTGGGATAGGGAGGGTGGGAGGGAGACACAAGAGTGAGGAGATACAGGGATATATGTATATGTATAGCTGATTCACTTTGTTATACAGCAGAAACTAACACAACATTGTAAAGCAATTTTACTCCAATAAAGATGTTAAAAAACAAAACAACAAACAAAAGTAAAAAGACAAAAAATAAAAGAAAAGGTGTGGCTGGGATCCCTTAACTTCCTCCTCTATACACTGAGGGCTTGAATCTATCTTCTAAGGCATCTTAGAAACACTCTATGTTTCTCAGGAACACAGAGCTGGACACGGGGTCTGGAGAGCTGGGCTCTGCTTATGGCCCTCTTGCACGTATCCCTGGCTCCTCCGCCCTTGCTTCTTCACTGGCCAAGCAAGGCAGGTAGCAATGGCTGACTCAACCTGACCAGGGGACAGAGAGGCTACAATGAAAAGAAGACCGAAGACAAGTCTAAGGCACTGAGTAGAGACAAAGGTCTGCTGGGAAGTCTCAGAGACACAGAAGGAGTTTGGGTTCTCGGGTCACTCTGAGCGGGGCTTATATTCCAGTTCTTTGCTGTGCAACCACCCTCTCTGAGCCTCAGTCTACTCATCAGTAAAATGGGGGTGGTATGTTCTTACTCCAAGGGCTGTTGTGAGGACATGGGAGGGGATGCTGTGAAGGGCGTGGTGTGGTGCTGTCATGTTGGAGGTACCGAGTGGAGGTGAGTTTTCTTTACTTCCCATAGGGTTATGGACATTTAATGCTCCCGGGACAGAGGCCTCTCAGCAAATGCAGTTATTATTGTGATTACTGGTACTGTCATCACAACCATCATTAAGGACTTATCTGAAGGCAGGGCAGGGAGGCATGCTTCCCAGGACACAGGGTCCCATGGCTGGAGCTTGGGGTGACATTTCCTACTGGCTTGCCAGGGTGGCTTGAGCCAATCCCTTCACGTTGCAGATCCAAGGAAGCTGGGACAGGTGGGACCAGCCCTCAGGCTCTCTGTCAGGCAGGATGACTGTGGCACAGGGAATGCAATGCACAAAACCACATAGGAGGGGACAGGCAGGCTGTAGTCCTGGTTGAACAGTTCTGACCCCCTCAGCTTGTGACAGAGATTTTATTTGGTTAAAAGGTCTTTGCAGATATAATTAAGGCTCTCAAGATGTATCATCTAGGATTAGGGCGGGCCCCAAATCAACCAGTGTCTTTATAATAAGAGAAAAGAAGGCAGAGATTGGAGAGATGATGCATCTTTAAGGCAAGGAAGGCCTAGGATAGCCGCAACCCCAGTAGCCGAGAGACAGGCCCGGGACAGATCCTTCCCAGAGCTTCCGGAACAGTGCAGAATAAACCTCTGCCATTTCAAATCACCCCGTGTGTTAAAGCAGCCACAGGAAACTAAGACAGTCTGTAAATGTCCATCATGGCCATCGACTTCTGGCTGACCAACTCGGCCAGGCACCTCTGTGATCCTTCCTGTGCAGTGCGTTTCATCTGAGCCCCGCAGGTCTACAGTCAGGTGTCCATAGAGCCCAGCAGAGCGTGTGGCCCACACAGGTGCCCAGGAAACATGGGCTGGTGGGGAGCTGAGCGCACTGCTGAGCCTGGGACCCAACCCTGAGCCCTGAGTACATTAACTCCCCAATCAGCGCCCGGGACTCCACATTCCAGCCCGATCCCCTGGCCTGTGTCCTCTCCCCCTAAGTCCCTGTGACCAGAGTGACTGCTGGTACTTAGAGTTAGTGCTTGAGATTTCAGAGGCGGGAACATTTCACCGTAATAGCTTTGTCACCAGCAGCGTCTCCTCGGCTCTGGTCTCTGCACATGTCCTTCTGCCCAGTGGGAACTTCCCCAAAATGAAAGACTTGAAGCCCTGCAGGGGCTTTCTTTCACCTTCAGGAAGTGTTCAAGGTCTGTGTCTTGTCATTCAAAGTCCTCCGCACCTCCGTCACCTCTGACAGGCAAGTGCGTGCTCACACCACACAGAGACATACGTACCACACACATACACATACATACACACACCACACACACATATATACACATACACACAAATACACACACATACACATACACACACCACACACGCACACATCCCCTTCATGCCAGCTACCTCACCCCCCTTAGAATTTCTTTAAAGAGTTTCTCCACCACCACTGCTTTCTCCCCTTCTCACTTCCTCCCTGGCCCATGACCCCCTCCCTCCCGCTCACCCACCAGCGCTATCTCTGCTCATTCGTTACTTTCTGTAGGAGGCTCCCTTTTATTTCGGGGGGGCTGCATCAACAGCCTTCCCAGTGGGCTCCCACAGCCCCTATTTCTACTGGGCTGCTTCCTACACTGGATCTGCCCTGTTTACTGACTGACAGGCAGACCCCAGGCACCAGGAAGGCAGGAGCCATGCTGCCTGGTGCCCTATGGAACCCCGAGCTTCCAGAGGCTCAGACATGTGAACTTGTCACCTTGGCCCCTGACCCCCAGCACGAGCATGTTCTGTTCCCTCTGCTTAGAATACCCTTCCTACAGGCCGTCCCCTGCCTCACCCCTTGCGGGCATCACCATCTCCTGACCTGAGGGCCACCCTGACCTCCAGGCCTGAGCGGGAGTCCACAGAGGCGTTGGAATTTCAGTTAAGACAAGGCACACCAGGCCCTGTGTGCTCGAGGGAGGTGGGGTCCTCCATGCCTGGACTCACAGCAGGAGGGCCTGCCGGTCCTCCCAGCTCTGAAGCCCAAGGCGACCCCGTGACGGAGGGGATCTGCTAAAACTAAAGCAGCATCTCAGCCTCCTGGGCTCAGGACAGGTGTTCTAGAGGCACCGTCAGCCCTCCTCACCAACAGGCAGCTCTGCCCACATCCTGGGAGCCTTCAAAACAGAAGAGGCGGGTCCCAAGTGGCCCCAGGGCTCCTGAGCAGGTCAGCACACAGCGCTTTCCACTAGAAATCACAGGTAATGAGCCAAGGGATGAGCAATTTGGCCAAAGTCACCCAAGCTGCTGACAGGCAAACACCCAGTTAACGCTCCTCATTAGACTAATTCAATGAGGACGCCTGATGTTATCATTATTAATTACAATTTATTGGCACAGATAAATAAATGCTAGCGAGCATGGATTTCAGGCGATTTGCCGTGAGAATGGCACGTGTCAAGCACACTGTGCATCAGGAATTTGGGAACTGACCCCAATTCAGCAGAGAAGGGGTAGGGATGCGTGCTGAGAACCTCCATCACACCAGCACCTGGTGGTCCTCAGCCGGATCTTACCTTCAAAGCACTGATGGCCTCGGTTCTGTGGCACCCCCAGAGGTCTGCGAGGGTCCTGGGATGTTGTATTTTGTAAAAACTCCCTGGGGGGAGTCTGATAAGCAGGCTAGCTGAGAATCACTTCGCTGGATTCTTCAGGAAAGTCCTTGTCTGCCTGCATCTTCAGTGACCCTGATGGTCAGGACTGTAACCCTCACTTTTCAGCTCAGGCAAGCCAAGCTCTGGGGGGACAGGTCACCCAGAATCAGAGAAGCCAGAGCTGTGCTGGTAACCCAGAGCTGTGCTGGTGCAAAGGCTGGCTCTGCCCTTCCACGGACCAGCCTGGATGCCCTTTCTCACCTCAGTTGACCTTCTCTGTGCTGCCCACCCCACCCCCAGCTTGAGGACACTTAGCAGATGCTGTTGACTGATGCACAGCTATAGGGCGACATTAACGGACACTGGTTATGCTCACAGGAGCAAGATTCTGGGAAACAACCAATTTAGGGAAAAGCAAAAAAAAAAAAAAATTAAGATTAAATAAGGTCACTAAAAAAGAGTGATCATGCTAGGTACTGCTGTTCAAATATCCTTATCTGACAAGAAGACTGTCTTTGGCAGACAATGATTGTTAACTACCCAAATGCATCCTCCCTCTTCTTCCTTTTGAATAGGACAATTTTCTTCAAGGAGGCAGTATGATCCATTAAATACTCATTTGCAGCCAGAAGTAGCCATAGTTCTTGCCAATGAAATATTAGTCTGCTATTGGCCTCTAAGAAAAGTCTTGCTTTCTGAATAAAAGGGAATAGCTACAGATGGTTCCACTTTTCTCCCCTTGGCCACTAATCTTCTCCTTTCTACCTTGAGCACATATGTAATGTCTGGAGCTGCAGCAGCCCCTTGTGACCATGAAGCTACGAAGGACTCAGAGTTACTGAACCTGTTATCATAGCGCCACCTACCTTCAGACTTCTTGTTATGTGAGAAAATAAACCCTCTTTGTTTAAGCCACTATAAGGCAGATTTTCTGTTTCTCACTCCTGAGAACATCTCCATCTGATACACAAACTATACGATGATGTTTCTGGCACAGAAAGTCCATGTGGGCTGTGACCAATGGTGGCCTCACTAGAGTGATCAAAAGTTAGCTTCAAGAAAAATACTCATTTGGATGAATATTTCACTCAATAAACATGTGTGAAATGCCTGTCATGGTCCGGGCATTATGCTAGCCATGAAGATATGACACTGCTCTAGGAACTCAAGGTTCAATGGGATAAACAAACAATACTCAAGAGTGAAAGACAAAGTCGCTCACTTCAGGTCACTGGGCCCTGCATGGCGTGGCCCCAAGTCCCCTCTAATTCCATCTGTTACTCTCCTCCCTGCTCACTTCCCACCATGGCCCCTGTGCCATTCCTGTGTCTGCCATGCTCTTCCCCAGGTGTCCAGTCTTGGGTCCTCACCTCCTTCAGGCTCTACCCATGAATCACCTTATCCTATAAGCCATCCCTGTCCTCCATGTGTGAATGAGCTAATCCCTCCTCAGTCCCCATTCTCCCTCCCTGTTTCCTCCATCACCCTGGCCAAGTTCCATAACAGCACATGCTTCTTGGTTTGTTTGTTTTCCCTTTGTCTGTCTCGCCCACTGTGGTGTAAACCCCATAGTGATAGGGATTTTCCTTTTATTCACTGCTCCCTCCTCAGTGACTAGAACAGTGCCTGGAACATCTAGTTGACATCTGTGGCTGGCTGGCTGGAGAAATGGATAATTACTACTTAGGAAAGAACAGTGCTATAGGATAGGTGAGCACATGGGACTAAGGGACCTGAGAAGAGGGATCCTAACCAGGATATGGGATTAGGGAAAGACATTCTGGAAGAGGCTGCATTTGAACTGTTTCTCAGTCATCAAGGGTTGGCTTCATGAGGATGGAGGTGTAGGAAGAGGGGGAAGGAAGTGCATTACCAGGAGAGTGCACAGCCCCTCTCTAAGTACACAGAGATGGAACATGCATGGTGCACTTCAGCATGTGTTAGTAGCGTTCTCAACTTCCCCATCTGTAAAATGGGGGTAGCAGTGTACTTATCTTAGTGGGTGGTTGTGAGGGTTACATGGTAAGCACTTACTAAATTATTGCTTATTATTGTGATTATGATCCTCATTCATACATGTACTGAAGGTAAGACCAGAGAACATTGTAGAGATGTGCAGAAGTGGCCCAAGAAGGAGCTCAGGAACAATTTCACAATTATTTGGTGTGATGGTTGATTTTATGTGCCAGCTTGGCTGGGCTATGGTGCCCAGACATGTGGTCAGACATGATTCTGTATGTTTCCGTGAAGGTGCTTTTAAATAAAATTAGTGATGAATTTTAAAAGGTGGACTTTGAGTAAGCAGATTGCTCTCCATGTGGGTGGGCCTCATCCAATCAGCTGAAGGTCTGAATAGAACAAAAGACTGATCTCCCCCAAGAAAGAGGGAATTCTGCAGCAGATGACCTTTGGCCTTTTACAGCAACATCAGCAACTTCCTGGGTCTCTAGCCTGATAGCCTATCCTGCAGATTTTTAGACTTGCCAGCCTCCATCATCATGTGAGCCAATTACTTAAATAAATCTATCTATATCTATATCCACACACCTCTTTTTAGTTCTGTTTCCCTGGAGAACATTGACTAATACATGTGGCAATGAGCTAGCCAGGATCAGAAGTCAGCACCTGATTTCAACTTCTCATGGACCCAAGGAGTCACTAAGGCCACCAGTGCTGGGCATTTGGAAGCACAGGAAGCTAAAACTGCTTGGTACTTGATTCTAAACTGTCTGTCCCCAGTCAGCATAAAAAGAGACAGCAGCATGGGGAGACACGCCTTGATTGGGGCACAGTAAGGTGTCTCCCTTACTAAACTGTCAGCTCTATGCCCCACAGCTACGCTCTAAGCCAAGCCAGTCTCTCCTTAAGATGCTAAGAAACAGTGCGCCTGTCCCACGGACACTTCATCTGTGAGTTCTGACCTGTATCAGGTGATACTCCCTGGTGTTCACCCTGAGACAGTGCATGACAGACATCATGGAGATCATGGCAAAAGATGAGGTGACAAAGGTGAGTGAGGAGCAGGTGACAGATGGCTTTGAATGACATGTTTAAAGGTCAGTGATGCAGGTTGAATGTGTTTCCCCAAATCTGTATGTTGAAGCCCTGACCCCCAGTACCTCAGAATGTGATACATTTGTCGATAGGACTTTTTTTTTTTTTTTTTTTTGCGGTACGTGGACCTCTCACTGTTGTGGCCTCTCCTGTTGCGGAGCACAGTCTCTGGACATGCAGGCTCAGCGGCCATGGCTTATGGGCCCAGCCGCTCCGCGGCATGTGGGATCCTCCTGGACCGGGGCACGAACCCGTGTCCCCTGCATCGGCAGGCGGACTCTCAACCACTGCGCCACCAGGGAAGCCCCGGCGATAGGACTTTTAAAGAGGTAACTGAGTTAAAATGGGGTCATGAGGGCAACCCAATTGGGTTGGTGTCCTCTGGCCTCCAGAACTGTGAGACAATCACTCCTGTGGTTTAAGGCCCCCAGCCTGTGGGATTTTGTCACATCAGCACCAGCAGAACAATACAGTTGGCTTTTATCCTGAGGGCACTGGGGAGATACAGAAGGGTTTAAAAAGTGGATCCTAGGTATACAATTGCAAATGAATGAATAAAGGAAAGAACATACAAACAAACAACATGGAAAATGTGGGTTTTGAGGGGGAGGGGAGTTCTTTCTGGCAACAGGGTGGAGGAGAGTTTGGAAGTAATTCCAAGAGGTGATCGTGTGTTTTATAAATAATGCCACTGCTTACGCACACAGTTTCCCTCTGGAGTCATAAGGGACATCACTTTGTCAGGAAACACCAAAAAGTAGTCATGGGGGCAAGGGTCCAGGACCAACGTTGGTGCTTTCTGACACCCTTAGTGTTGGAAATGTATCTTTTAGGGTGAAGCAAGGTTGAGACCACTTTACAGATGTAAAAAGGCCTGGGAAGGCTCATCCAGAATATGAAATGAGACGTCATTGTTGCCAAATGCGAAATGCAAACGAGCAATGACGTCTGTTAAATTGGTCAGTAATGGATCATTTGCTCTGGCCTATGCTTGAAAGCCATTCGCGAATGAGCTTGCATTTCCTGTGATATTTAGTTCTTAATAAAGTGATCCCTGGGAGCCAGCAAATTCCTCCAACCTATGCTTCAAGCCAAACATGGACTAATTAATATGAAAGGAATAAATATTCATTAAAAATAAATGGATTCCACCGCTTATAAAAGATGTCTGCATGAACAGTAAAAGCTTCTAGTAAAAGTATCATGTTTAAGAATTCTAAAAATGATTCTTACATAAGAATAACAGCTCACTTTGGAAACACAGAGAAGTTAGGTAACTTGCCCAGAGTCATCTGGTTGACCAGAATTCCAACTCAGCTCTGTCAGACTTGGAGGCAAAGCTCTCTAACCATTTTGCTATAAACTGATTAACTCTTGCATTGTCCTGAAAAGAGCAAACATATATTCCAAGTCCCTGCTTGTAGCAGACACAATGTTGGCTGGGCATCTTACACACATTTGCTGCCATGGCCCCATTACTAAGTCTGTCCCTGCCACAGGACCTTTGCATCTGCTGCCCCTTTTGTATGTGATGCTCTACCCCCTGGATCTCCACATGGTCTGTTTCCTTCTTAGCAGTTAGGCCTTGGCTTAAATGTCTCCTTCTCAGCAAAGCCTTCTCTGTTGCCCTCTCCTCCAAGGAAAGCAGGCCTACCCTCCCAGGCCATTGCACTATGCATTTTCTGCAGAGCAACTCTCATTATTGAAATCGCGGTTGGATATTGTTTGTGTATTTGTCTCCTTTACTAAACTGTCAGCTCTATGGCATCAGGGACCTCGTCCATCTTGTTTGCCACACCATCACAAGTACCTAGACTAATGCTGGGACAGAACAGTTGGCATAAACGTTTACTGTCTGACTCAAAATCCTGCTATGCTTTCCACCATGCTACCCTTATCTTAAAAGATGAACAAGATTTCCAAAGACTACATTTTTAAAGGAAAAAAACACTAAGTCAAATGTTTCTGAACATTCAAACTTATAAACATATATATAAAATCGAATCTCCACTTAATTCCAAAATGGATTTGTTGCAGTCTGGGCACTAAATTGGTTAGTCCGCTATTAATCAAAAATTTTTTTTCACACTATGAATTCACATGCAGATGTGAAAATCTGGAATGTGGAATGAGACAGCTAATAATATGCTTGCATGTAGAAATGATCATCATTGCATAATAAGAGTGTGGAGTCTGGAATTATCAGCTGTGCAACTCTTGCTGAATTTTACCCAGACTCTTCCTTTGAGGGACATAAAGAGCTATTATCATATAAATCTGTGCCACTTTTTGCTGTTTTATGTGCAGACTGCCTCTGGCTATTCCATGAATTTTAATTAACTCTCTGTTTATTTTGCTTCAACCCTATGACTCTCTAAGCACGGGGCCCATTTGCTAATCCAAGAAACACACTTTGGAAGCAAACTTCTCAGAAAGTTCTCCCAAAGGTATCTTCCTCCTTCCCTTGAAAATAATTAAGCCCTGTTGACTTCAAAGTTGACTCAGAGCAGGACACTCCAGTCTGGACTCTCTCTGCTGGTGCAGGAGCAAAATGTCCAATGGCTCAACGAACGAAGGGGTCAAGAGCAACCTGTGGGAGGTGGAGAGTGAGTCAGGAGAGAGGTGGAAATTGAAGGGGCATTTGTGAAAAATTAGAGTTTGCAGCAGGGGAGATAGAGAAATTCTCCTCAGGATTCTAACCCCAGTCAGTATAAACCAGTCAACTAACTCTTAGCAGTTGATTGGTTAATTGTCAAGTTTTTCATTCATTTACATAACATGTATTCATTCAGTTAATTATATAGAGCATATATGTCATATGTATCATATGCACATGTATATGTAAGTATATATTATATATGAATATAAATATACATACTGCTTAGTGGATATGTATATGTGCATGTATTTGTATGTATATACATGCATATATATGTGTGTAGATATACATATATACTGCTTTGTGGGCTTACATATATATGTATACATATATGAGTGTGTATATGTATCTATATAATATATGGTAGGTATATGTATATCTGCCTATATATAAACTGTTTAGTGGGTGTATATATATATGTATATATGTATATTTACTGCTTATATGCATATACATTTACATGTGTTTATAAATACTATATGTATGTGTATATACATGCATGTAGATATGTGTGTGTATATATATGCATGTGTCTATGTATATAGCTTACTAGGTGTGTATATATGCATATTCATATGTGTGCTCATATATATATATACACTGCTTAATGTGTGTATACGTATACCTATATGCTGATTAGTGAGTGTGTATATGTATGTGCATTAGACATATATGTATGTGTAAATATACATATGTGTGTATATGTATTATACTTTATACATATATATTTGCTTAGTAGGTACTGGAGATACAACTGTGGACAGTGAGGGAACATTGCTGCCCTCAGAGAGAGCTTATGTTCTGGTGCATGAGACCAACAACTAAGAGGACAAATTAATAAGCATGCAGTGGAATTACAGGTAATGACGGGTGCACTGAAGAAAAGGGGACCAGAAAGGGTACATGGATATGAAATGCTTGGGGTGGAGTCAAGTGGGGTGGATATTCAGAGAGGGCCCCCACTGAGGGGACATTTGAGCAGAATTCTGTATGGTATGAGTGATCCTTGCAGAGTTCTGGGGGAAAGTGATCAAGGCTGAGGGCACAGAAGGTGTAAAGGTTCTGAGTCAGAAATAAGTTCAGCATGTTCGAGAGATGAGAAGATGGGCTGAGCGGAATGAGTAGGAAGATGGAGGGGGTAGAGAGAGGTGTCAGCAAACTAGGCACAAGTCAGATTGCTGGGCCTTGGGGGCCGGCAGAAGAGGTTGGCATTCATTCTGAAAGCAGCAAGCATGTGATCCAATCCATGCTTTATCACATCACTGGCTGCTACGTAGACCAGGGCTTTCCCTCTTCTTTCTCTCTCCCCCTCATCCATTCTCTAGGTAGCATTTATTGAGCCTTTACCACCTGCTGAGCACTAAGCCAGGTGCTGATGGGACTGGGCAGGTGAATATGACCAATCCCAAGCTTTCAGGGATCTCACCCTCTGATGGCAGAGGCAGCTGAGCAAGCTGAAGACCATCCCTTGGCAAGATGTGCTGTGACAGATGGAAAGAGGAAGCTAAGAGAGCCAGGTCTTCCCCTGACGCACCCCTTCAGGTGGTTACCTAAAACTTTCCAGAACCCACCACATCACCCAGGGCCAAGAAGACAGGAAAGGCATTTTAAAAATGCCAACCATATGTCAGGTCTGATGTTGGAGGCTGCATGGTCTCTGCCCCTTATTTTCCCAGTAAGATCACTCAGGGCATTCTTTATAAGTCTTTATTTGCCTTCATTGTACAAAGGTATTTTTGTTCTCTTTTATCACTAGAAGGATATCGCTCCATTGTCTTTGGGCTTACATAGTTTCCATTTCCTAACACAATGTGTCCTTTTGTTCTCTGGTTGATTTTAAGATTTTCTATTAATGGTTTTAAACTATTTATTAATTGATTATGATGATCATTGATGATGTTTTCCTTGTGTTTCTCTTGCTTGGAGTCAGTTGAACTTCTTGGATTTGATTTTATCATTTTCATCAATTAAAAAAAATTCAGCCACAATTTCTGCAAATATATTTTATATGCCCATCCCTCCTTCTGGGACTCCAATTACACATATGTTAAACTATTGCATTTTGTTCCATAAGTCACTGAGGATCTGTTAATTTTTTTTCCTCTATGTTTCATCATGTATAGTTTCTATTGCTATATCTTCAAGTTCGTTAACCTTTTCTTCTGCACTGCCTAATCTGCTGTTAATCCCAACCAATGAATACTTCATTTCATATATTGTAGATCTCATTTCTCTAGGTTCTATTTGAGTGGTTACCAGAGGAAAGAGGGGTGGGGGGAAGGGAAAGAGATGGGAAGGGAATTAAGAGGTACAAACTACTAGGTATAAAATAGATACAAGGATATAATGTATGGCACAGGGAATATAACCAATACTTTATAATAACTTTAAATGTAGTATAATCTATGAACATATCAAATCACTATTTTGTACACCTGAAACTAACTTAACATTGTAAATCAATAAAAACATATAAATAAATAAAGTAAAATTGCAATGTCCAGTGTCCAAAAAAATTACTAGACGTGCAAAGAAGCAGGAAAATATGACTCATAAGCAGGAGGAAATCTAATAAAGACAAACAAACCCAGGAATGGCGCCAGTGATGAAATTAGTAAATAAGCATTAGTGATCAAATTATTTAAACAATTTTAAACAAAATTTAAAAGAGCTATTATTAATATGTTCTGCATGCTCAAGGATTTTAAGGAAAATGTGAACATAATAAGGATAGAAATGGGCATTCTTGCTTTTCAGAAGAGGAAACATAGGTTTGAAGAAGCTTTATGACTGGTCCAAGTTCACATGGCTAGAAACAGTGGGACCAGAATCTGAGCCTAGGCCTCCCCATCTAGAAAGCCCACGATCTTTCCTCTATGTTATGTTACTTCCCAAACCAAATGTCCAGTGTTTTTGGACACTGATGGACACTATCCCCCTGACCCCCATGGTCTCCTGCTGATACACATGTGACTAAAGCTATAGTTTCAACCTAACTTCTGTATTTGGGAGGAACATGTGGAAACAAAACAGGCTGTGTGTGACAGTGGGGTCCTCTCCAGGCTTCCAACTCATCATATGTAAATGGGGATAATAATGCCCAGCATACTGGGCTTTTAGGGCAACAAGGATGGTAAGAGGGGTCCAGTTCCTAGGACAATGACTGTGAGTTTCCGATTGGTCAGGACTCTACTCCACGTTGCAAATACTGGGAACCCAACGTGATCTTGCATAATCAAAACAGGATGCCAGCTCCTGTAGCTGGTAAGGACACTGGATAAGGCTCACAGGACTGGAAGAGCACAAAGGCGGAGGCACTGATGGTACCTGCCCATGTTCCCTCTCCTGCACCTCCACACACCTCAGGATGCTTACTGTGGACACCTGTGACTCTCTGCTGGGGACCTTCTTCTGCCCTGGATGGGATAAGCCAAAAAGTGCAGGAGAGGTAATGCTGCTTAAAGCAGCCCTCCATCAATGATGAACAGGGAACTGTGCATAAAAACATCAGCTTCTCTGACCTTCAGCTGCCTCAAGGCACCCTCGGCATTGAGTTCCAGAATGGAGGTGAGTCCAAGGGCCTCAGTGGTGAGTGCTTTCACCAAATGCCCATCCTTGGCTGCCTTGCCTTCTGGGTCTCACTCCCCTTCTCTTTCAGGTGTTTCCTGGGATCACCTCCACCGCAAAAAACTGCTTGCACTCAATTCTCTGTCTCAGTTTCAGCTCCTGGAGGAACTCAAGCTCAGACAGTGCCCAGCAGGGCCAGGACTGGGGTCCAGCAAGTGAGGGGGCAAAATGTTAGGAAGCAATGTCAACCTGCATTTGGAGGACCCTGGGAGCAATGTCTCCTTAAATTTTCACTCCTCGTGCCTTGCTCGCTCGCCCCAGTCCTGACCCTACTCAACAGGAGTCCATCTCTCCACCTGCCTCTTACATCTGTTTGTTTCTTCACTTTGGGCCTCATTCTTTCCTTTTGCAGAGAGACTTTCACCTTCACCAGTTGCTGAGAAAGATGGTCACCAACTCATGCAGACCTGTTTTCTTACAGAACATCATCAATGAGAGGATGAGAACAAGCCTTTCACCTCTGACTCCATGGAAGGATTATGAATGGCTGGGCTTGGGTCACACAGCCACTCCTTGGACCAAGCACCAGTCTAGCTGAATATGGCCCAAGTGGTTGGCCCAGCCAGGTCACATGCCCATCTCAGAAGGTGAGTGAGGAACCATAATAATTGACAGTACACATGGGGTGGGGGAGGTGTTTTCCAAAGGAAAGAGATGTTACTGTGATAAGAAAGGGGACCAAAAAGCATGCTGAACAGTCAAAAACAACAGCTACTACAGTCTACTATGATTCTCCATTCCCTTTCCTTTTTACAGATGAGTAAAACTAAGCTTCAGGGTGGCTAATTCACTTTCCCAGGTAGCCACAACTAGTACATATCAGTCAGTCTGCTTCCCAAATCTAAAGTGTCTCCACTGAGATATGTAGAAAAGAATCTGCTGTGCCTCAACTGTCCTAAAATTCAGTCATAAATGGGTTATAAAAATTTTCAGTGAATTCCTGCTAAAATCAATGGATTGCCTGCAGCTGTTTACTTTGGTGCTACACTGGGGAAGCACAACTTCCTCCAGAATGAAAGTAAAATGGGATTTCTGGGAATTCACATGTGCTTTTTCCTGATAACCAAGGCTACTGTCATACTTTAACAATGAAATGTCTTTCTTGAAAACTCTTAATAAATGTCAGATATCAAAACCTGCCAAAGGCAGATAGCAAAGCCAAAATATCCCTTCAATATTAGGAGGGTGGTTTTCTTCATCTTAGTCAAGCCCAGTTCCACCTTGAGTCTCATAATAGTCACATAGACTCATCTACAGTTACCATGAAGGGCAGCGATTATTTGGAATTTTGACCACAACAAAGCTACGTTCGATTGCCTTGAAGTAAAGTAACCTCATCCTGAATATTGGATGTTTGTGTACATTTTACATGAATTTGGGTGTCATCAAGAAATTGCTACAAGCTAAAGAGGGACTTAAAACTAGATGCTCTATAAAGCTTGCATGTTTTTCAGAACATCCACTATAACCATAGCTTTAATACATTTATGCTCTGGAATACAGGTTCTGAGAGCCAAGCCAGTAGGCAAACAGCAGCACAGATGTAGGCAGAAAAGGAAAACAAAACTTTTAAGGATGGTGACAGGATATAATCCATTAATGATTCATGAGGGCACATGCTAACAGATTTGGTAGTATGACAGGAAGGGGTGCAAGGAGCTCAGGACCAAAATCATCACTGACATGAGGGTAAAAGTGATATGCGTCTATGTGGTGCCGATTGTGTTGTGGACTTAAAAAGTCGCTTCCATGTTCCTTCATCCATGAAATCCTCGACATAAGGGACAACAGAAAGTAAAGATTTAACAGAATTTTAAAATCTTTTGTTGTTGTTGAAGTTCAGCTACTATCCATAGAGACTAGAGGCAAACTTCCTAAATTCTCTGGGCCACAACTCCTCTCTCTGAAAAATCCAGAGAGGGGGAATCTCAAACGTGGCACATAAACTCTGCCCAAATCTCTGGCTGACCCCTAAGGGCTATAAGGGGCAGACTATAAGCAATACAGTGAAGAAGAAAAGACTACACTTCGTGCGCCTGTCCAAGAGGCAGAGTATGCAGTGTAAATCCAACCAAGTTAATTGCTCATTAAAACTATATTTTCAAAGAAATACAATGCAATCCGAAGTCTATACAACATAGCATTGGCAATATCCAGGATGCAACCCAAAACTATTCAATGTATAAAGAACCAGGAAAATGGAACCCATCCTCAATGGAGGTGAATCTTAAAATGACCCAGATGTTGGAATTAGCATAAAGGACATGAAAACAGCTCTTACGACTATGAATATGCTGCATGATATAAAGGGCAATATGACAGAAATAAATGAAAATATAGGAAATCTAAGCAAAGGGAGAGAAAATATTTTCTTTTAATCCAGAATTTCCACCTAGGCACAACATAGTCAAATTGCTGAAAGTCAAAGATGAAAGGAAAATCTTGAAAGGAGAGAGACGAAAGTGACACATTACTATCAGATAATAATGATTCAAGTCTAATGACGTCTCATCAGAAAGCATGGAGGTCAGCTGACAATGGTACAAAATCTTTAAAGCAGTGAAGAAAAAACTGCCAACCCAATAACCTGCATCCAGTAAAAATATTCTTTAAGAAAGAAGGTGAAATAAATACATTTCAGAGAAAATAAAATTAAGAGAATGCGTTGACAGGAGACTTGCACCACATAAAATACTAAAGAAAATTCTTCAGGATGAATGGAAAGGACACCAGAGGGAAATTCAGACCTTCACGAAAGGTAGGGGTAAATATCAAGAACTACTTTCCTCCTAATTGTTTAAAAGCCAAAAAACTACACATACTTTAAAATAGATATATATTTTACACATATATTATATATTCATATATTTCTATACATTTAAAGCAAAAAACTATAATATTGTATTGGAGACATGATTTAAGAAGCTGTAATACATATGACAACTATAGTATAATGGTTGACAGGAGTGATAAATAGACCTATATGGTTGCCAGGTTTTTATATTTTATGTGAAGTATAAAATATTAACTCTAAGAAGATTGTGAAATAAACTGAAGATGTGTATTATAATCCCTAGAGCAACAATTTTAAAACATAACACAAGGAAGTGTAGCTATAAAGTCAGTAGATAAATTAAATGGAGATTCTAAATATTCAATTAATCCAAAGCAAAACAGGAAAAGAGAAACAGAAGAACAAAAGAGAAAGAGAACAAGAACAAATAAAGGACTAAAAGAGATTGCCAGGTGGATTTAAAGAGAAGCAAGACCTAACTATATGCTATCCTCAAGAGATTTATGTCAGATATAAAAACACAGATAGAATGAAAGAAAAGACATGGAAAAATATATGCCATGTAGGTTGGAATGACTATATTAATCTCAGAAAAAATAGGCTTCAAAAAAGATTATTAGCAGAGATAGAAAAGTTTATTTCACAATGATAATAAGGTCAATTCATCATGAGGCCATAACAACCATAAAACTGTATGCACCTAACAACAGATCTTCCAAGCCTAAGAAGCAAAACTGACAGAATTAGGGCTTCCCGGGTGGTGCAGTGGTTGAGAGTCCGCCTGCCGATGCAGGGGACACGGGTTCGTGCCCCAGTCCGGGAGGATCCCACATGCTGCGGAGTGGCTGGGCCCGTGAGCCATGGCCGCTGAGCCTGCGCGTCCGGAACCTGTGCTCCGCAACGGGAGAGGCCACAACCGCGAGAGGCCCGTGTACCGCAAAAAAACAAACAAACAAACAAAAAAAAACCTGACAGAATTAAAGGAAGAAGAAGCAACTCCACAATCAGAGCTGGAGATTGTATACAACCATCTCAGAAATGGATAAAACAACTAGATTGTTAAAATCAGTAAAGACAGAGATTGAGGAAGGAGGCGGTTCAAGATGGCGATGTAGGAAGATCCTGAACTCACCTTCTATGGGCACAACAAATTTACAGCTACCTATGGAAAAATTCCCTATGAAAAGGATCTGAAAACTAGCTGAACAGCTCCTCCACAACAAAGGATAAAAGAGCCACATCAAGATGGGAAGGAGAAGCAGTGATGTGATCTTGCCTGAACCCCACGCTCAGTGTGGTGACCTGAAATTGGGAGGGGTCTCACAAATAAAAAACTTCTCCCTGAGGAGCCAGGGGTTTGTGCTCTCATCTGTCATCCCAACCCTTGGGACGTGCACTGGTAAGAAGAGCTCCCAAAATGCCTGGCTTTGAAAACCAGCAGGACTTACATCCAGAAGAACCACAGGGCTGTAGGGAACAGGGAACGCACTCTGAAAGGGCTCGCACACAGACTCACTTGCCCTGGGACCCAGCACGAAAGCAACAGTATGAAAAGGTCTAGACCATAGGTGAAGGAGATTTATTTACTAATCTTAAAGCATCTGCAGGAGGGGCAGGAATCTGTTGGGACTCTTCCTGGAGACAGAAGCTGGCAGGTGCCATTTTTGTGCTCTCTCTCCACCTTGTTAGTCCCACTGTACGTGCCCCATCCTCATGCCACTTCTGCATCCCTGCCAAAGCCAGTTGACACATGCAGTGTGCCTCTTGAACACCTGGCTCAGGTGTCCAGGGGGGATTGTGTTTTGGGACCCCATGAGTCTGAAACAATCAGAGAGACTATTCTTGGCAGGCTACCACACTCCAGTTACTACACAGACAGCTGACTGTGATGCACCCCCAGTCTTCCTGTGAAAAAGCCCTATTTACCTGTCTTGAAGCTTCAGCCTGATGGACAGGCTTCCAGTTTTCCATACGTCTAGAGGCTATGTAAGGTCTAGGGGATATCACCTTTGTGCTCTCCCTTGACCTCACTACAGCTCACTGGTACCTCCCAGAAATGAAATCAAACACTCACCTGGAGCCCCGATTTTTGCAACTTCACTAATGGGACACCTGTAGATCACCTGGTGCGGAGGCCAGCAAGGTTTACAATTGCATTTTCACAGTACTGTGTATACTTGCATACCTTAAAAGCTGCCGCTTAGTTTCTAATCAGCCTGAAATTAAGGGCTAACTGAGATCCCACCCTCTGGAACACTCACAAGTCTTCAACAACTGGGAATTACCAAGAATAAATCAGGGTGCTATGACAATCACAATGGTTCAAAATATAACCAAGAGCTAGGGCAAGGTTAAACAAGAAGGTTCATCTCCTTCACAAGGCCACTACTTCAAGACTGGGAAAGACAGCTGTTTTGCCTAATACATAGAAACACACAGAGAGTCAAGCAAAATGAGGAGAGAAAGGAATTTGTTCCAAACACAAGGAAAAGATAAAACCACAGGTTTTAAAAAAAAAAAAAAAAACCTTAATGAAATGGAGATAAGTAATTTAGCTGAAACAGAGTTCAAAATGTTAGTCATAAAGATGCTCACTGAACTTGGGAGAAGACTAGATGAACACAGAGAGAACTTAAACAGAGATAGAAAATATAAGTAAGTACTAAATAAAAGTCACAAAGATGAAATATACAATAACTGAACTGAAAAATACACTAGAGGGGTTCAATAGCAGACTACAAGAAGCAGAGGAAGAATCAGTGGTCTGGAATAGAGGTCACTGGAACTCATTCAAATAAAGCATCAAAAAGAAAAAAAAAATTCAAAAAGTGGAGATAGCTTAAGGGACCTATGAGACAACATCAAGCAGAATGACATTTGCATTATATGGGTCCAGAGGGAGAAGAGAGAGAAATAGGCAGACAACTTATTTAAGGGAATAATGGCTGAAAACTTCCCTAATCTGGAAAAGGAAACAGACATCCAGATTCAGGAAGCCCAGAGAGTTCCAAACAAAATGAACCCAAATAGACCCACACCGAGACACATTACAGTTAAAATGTCAAAAGCTGAAGCTAAATCATAAAGGCAGCAAGAGAAAAACTTGTTAAAAACAAGGGAACCCCCATAATACTATCAGCAGATTTTTTTTGCAGAAACTTTGAAGGCCAGCACTTTCAAAGGGCTGAAAGGAAAAAACTTCCAACCAAGAATAATCTACACAGCAAGGTTACTATCTAGAATTGAAGGAGAGATAAAGAGCTTTCCAGACAAACAAAAGCTAAAGGAGTTCATCACCACTAACCCAGACCTGCAATAAATGTTAAAGGGACTTCTTTAAGCTAAAAAGAAAGGGCACTAATTAGTAACAAGAAAACATATGAAAGTAAAAATCTCACTGGTAAAGGTAAATATATAGTAAAGGTAGTGTATTGATCACTTACAAAGCTATTATGAAGTTTAAAAAATAAAAGTAATAAAAATAATAATTTAGTTAAATGATACATGAAATTTAAAAAATGTAAAATGTGAAATCAAAAACATAAAATGTGAAGGGGAGTTCAAAATGTAGAGTTCTAGAATGCATTCAAACTTAACTATCAGTTTTAAATAGATGATTTTATATATACACTTACATATATATTTATGTGTCTGTGTATATATATATAAGCTGTTACATGTGAGCCACATGGTAACCACAAAGCAAAAGCCTATAGTAGATACACAAAAGATAGTGATAAAGGAATCTAAGCATAACCCTATAGAATGTCATCAAACCAAAAGGGAAGAATGCAAGAGAAGAAGAAACATAGAGGAACTACAAAACAGCCAGAAAACAATTATCAAAATGGCAATAAGTACATAGTTATCACTACTTACTATAAATGTAAATGGACTAAATTCTCCAAACAAAACACACAGAATGGCTGAACAGATAAACACCAAGACCCATATATATGCTGCCCACCACAGACTCATTTCAGATGTAAGGACACACACAAACTGAAAGTGAAAGGATGGAAAAAAATGTGTCATGCAAATAGAAACCAAAAGAGAGCTTGGGTAGATATACTTATATCAGATAAAATAGACTTTAAAACAAAGACTAATAAAAGGCAAAGATGAGCATTACATAATGATAAAGTCATCTCCAGCAAGAAGATATAACATTTGTAAATATTTATGCACCCAACATAAGAGCACCGAAATATATAAAATAAATATTAACAGACCTAAAAGGAGAAATTGACAGCAATACAATAATGGTAGGGAACTTATAACACTTATAACAATGGAAAATTATCCAGACAGAAAATCAACATGGAAACATCAGCCTTAAACCACACTTTAAACAAGATGGACTTAATACATACATATTGAACATTCCATCCAAAGGCAGCAGAATACATGTTCTTCTCAAGTGGACGTGTAACATCATCCAAGATAGATCATATGTTAGGCTACAAAGTAGTCTCAATAAATATAAGAAGATCAAAATCATGTCAAGTATCTTTTCTGACTACAATGGTATGAAACTAGAAATCATTTACAAGAAGAAAACTGGAAAAACACGAATACGTGGAGACAAACAACATGCCACTGAACAACCAATGGGTCAAAGAAGAAATCAAAGGAGAAATTTTAAAAAATACCTTGAGACAAATGAAAATGGAAACACAACATACCAAAATCTGTGGAATGCAGCAAAAGCAGCTCAAAAAGGGAAGTTTATAGTGATAGAGGCCTACCTCAAGAAACAAGAAAAACCTCAAATAAACAACCTAACGATAAAGCTAAAGTAACTAGGAAAAGAAGAATAAATGAAGCCCAAAGTTACCAGAAGGAAGGAAACAATAAAAGTCAGAATAGAAATTAATGAAATAGAGACTGAAAAGATCAATGAAACTAAGAGCTGGTTCTTTGAAAAGATAAACAAAATTGACAAGTCTTTAGCTATACTCACTATGAAAAAAAGAGAGAGGGCTCAAATACATAAAATCAGAAATGAAAGCGATAAAATTACAACTAATACCAAAGAAATACAAAGGATCGTAAGACACTACTATGAACCATTATATGCCAACAAATTGGACAACCTAGAAGAAATGTTTAAATTCCTAGAAACATGCAGTCTTCCAAGACTGAATAATGAAGAAAGAGAAAATTATGAATAAACATAATTACTAGTAAGGAGATTAAAAACTCTCAACAAACAAAATCCAGGGTCAGACAGCTTCACTGGTGAATTCTACCAAACACCCAAATGTTTAATACCTATATTTCTCAAACTCTTCCTGTGGAGGAGGGAACACTTCCAAACTAATTTTACAAGGTCAGCATTACCCTGATACCAAAACCAAACAAGGGCACCACAAAAAAAGGAAATCACAGGCCAATGTACCTGATGAACATAGAAGCAAAAATCCTCAACAAAATATTAGCAAACTGAATTCAACAATACATTAAAAGGATCATCTACACTATTCAAAGTGCCATTTATTCCATGGCTGCAAGGACGATTCAACCTCCACAAATCAATCAACATGATGTACCACATAAACAAAATGAAGGATAAAAATCACACGATCATCTCCATAGATGCAGAAAAGGCTTTTGACAAAATTCAACATCCACTTATGATAAAAACTCTCAACAATATGAGTATAGAAGAAACCTCAACATAATAAAAGGCCATATATGACAAGCCTACAACTAGCATCATACTCAACAGTGTAAAGCTGAATGCTTTTCCCTTTAGTTCAGGAACAAGACAAGAAGGCCCATTCTCACCACTTTTGTTCAACATGTGTAAATCTTGAGGACAGTATGCCAAGTGAAATGAGCCAGTTACAGAAAGATAAATACTGCATGATTCCATGTCCAGGAGGTATCTAAAATATTCAAATTCATAGAACCAAAGGCCGGTTGCCAGGGCTTGAGGGGATGGGGACACAGGGAATTACTAACTAATGGGCATAAAGCTTCAGCCAGCAAGATGGGTCAGCTCTAGAGATCTGCTATACAGTGTTCTCTGTATAGGCAACAACGATACATAGATTGTACACTTAGAAATTTCAGCTGGCAGATTTCATGTTAAATCTTCTTTCCACAGTAATTTTTTAAAGTACCTCCATGGCAGGAAAGAGCTACTGCTGGCCATCACATAAATTTGTGGGGTTTTTTTCCACTTTCCTTATTTACATCCTCAAGGAAGAAATAGCATTAGCAATCCTGAAATAATTACCATAGTAATTCACCTAAAGCAGGACTGCTGTAATTTAATTTTCAGAATGAAATTACCGCATATCCAAAGGAAACTATTCAGACTTCCTTTCACATTTCAAATTTAGCAAATTCAAATCTTTCTGTCCAACAGGAAATTCCCAGTGCCCAGCAATCAACAAAGAAACAAACACACAAACAGGCACATAGTCATAAGCCCAGTGGTCGGAACTTTCCTATTTTACTGATGAAATTTGTTAAAATCCATCATTCTTACCTTCCCAAAACTCCCTTTACCAATGGCCCGTAGGATCTGAAAATGGTCAAAGTTGACTGTAAAAGAAAAAAGAGAAAAACAGGAGTAAGTCAGATTTGGCAAACCTTGTTTTGGTTCTTAAATGTCCTTACCTGCACACCTACCCATTTATTTCAAACGGCTCCTGGTTTACTGCATCATGTTTGACATGGCAGCACTCTACCACTGAATGGATACTTCCCGGCATATTCCATTTCCCCTCCCAGCACATATATTTGGCAGTCAACACCTCACCATATACCTAGACACCCACAACCATATACACCTATATGGTATATAGGAGGAGAGACATCATTTGGGCCAGAGGGAAGGCAGGACAGAGAAAAACCTGGATGCTTGCATTATCAAATTCTTGTACCTGCTAATCCCTTTGCCAGGATGACCCTTCCCTACTTCTAGTTCCTGTCTTGTCCATCAAGCACTCTTACCTTACATACTCAGACATCAGCTGACCTGCCTCAGTATCCAAGGAGTTAATCCCACCTCCATTATGGAACCTCTGGACCCCCAAGTTTCATGCCATATCATGGTCCTTCCCTGCTTGGGTGTCTGTCTAAGCACTGATATCACGAGCCAACAGGATGAGGATGATGATCCCACACCTTCCTCCTGGTATTGCCCTGTCTCATGCCTCCCTTTCATCATGTTTCTTGATGGGGCTCCCCATTCCTGCTATCTCTACTGCCTTGCTCCAGTATGGCTTATACCCCATCCCCATAGCACAACAGGCCAACAACGTATGGCTATGCCACTCGAGCCAATGACAACTTACTGTGCCCCTTCTACTTGGCCACTCTCTCAAAACACCTGCATAGCTTCAATGGAAGCGCACCCTCTTGATTTTCCATTTCATGCATCAACCCTTTTGCACACACATCTTTGTCCTCCTGGCCATTAATTACTGGACTCCATCAAGCCTCCATCCTACAACCTTCCTCTCCTCACTGGCTCCAAAGGCTTCAGTCACCACCTAATGGCCCATGACTTTCCAGGCTGTGGGTACCGATTGATCCTACCACACAGAAACTCCTGAAGGCTTTGGAGCCACCTTGAACTCAATGGGTCCAAAATGGAACTTAGGAGAGGGTGTGGAGAAAAGGGAATTCTCCTCCACCATTGATGGGAATGTAAATTGATGCAGCAACTATGGAGAACAGTATGGAGGGTCCCTAAAAGACTAAAAATAGAACTACCATATGATCCACCAATCCCACTCCTGGGCATATATCCAGAAAACATGAAAACTCTAATTCAAAAAGACACATGCACCCCAATGTTCACAGCAGCACTATTCACAATAGCCAAGACATGGAAGCAACCTAAATGTCCATTGACAGATGAATGGATAAAGGAGATGTGGTACATATATACAATGGCATACTACTCAGCCATAAAAAAGAATGAAATAATGCCATTTGCAGCAACATGGATAAACCTAGAGATTATCATACTAAGTGAAGTAAGTCAGACAAAGAAAGACAACTATCATATGATATCACTTATATGTGGAATCTAACAAAATGATACAAATAAACTTATCTACAAAACAGAAACAGACTCACAGACATAGAAAAGAAACTTATGGTTATGAAAGGGGAAAGGGGAAGGCAGGAAGGATAAATTAGGAGTTTGGGATTAACAGATACACACTACTATATATAAAACAGATAATCAACAAGGACCTACTGTATAGCACAGGGAACTATATTCAATATCTTGTAATAACCTATAATGGAAAATAACACATATATATGTATATATATATACATATATATATACATATATATATATACATATATATATACACATACATAGGTATATATACACACACATATATACAGGCTGGTGGTTGCCAAAGGGGAGGCGGGGGGGAGAGGGATGGTTTGGGAGTTTGGGATGAGCAGATGCAAACTAGTATATATAGGATGGATAAACAACAAGGTCCTACTGTATAGCCCAGGGAATTATATTCAACATCCTGTGATAAACCGTAATGGAAAAGAATATGAAAAAGAATATATATATATATATATATAACTGAATATACAACTGAATCACTTTGCTGTACACCTGAAACTAACACAACATTGTAGATCAACTGTACATCAATTAAAAAAGAAAAGAAAAGAAACACGGCCTAGGATGAGTGGTTCAACATTCATTCGACCTCACAAGCTCAAAGCCCGGAACTCATCGTGGACTCCTCTCTCTCCCAACCCCACAGCTAATCCTTCACTAGGTTAGGTCCATTTCACCTCTTCACTGTCTCTCCCATCCATCCACCCTGTGGCCACCCTCTGGTCTAACCCACATCGTCTCTCGCTTGGACAACCACAGTGGTCTTCCAACCACCTCTCTCAGGAGGGGGGTCTTCTTGCTCGTCCTCTGCTTACACCCCTCCAATGGCCCTTCCATTGCTTTCAGGGAAAAGAGGAAATTCCTCCCCATGGCCATGAGGCTACACCATTGTGCCCCTGCTACTTCTCCTGTTTCACCTCCTACCATGCTCCAGACACCCACTGAGCTTCAGACTTGCAAGCTTTCTTTCTGTGCTTTGAGCAGCCATTCCCTACACCTTTAATGCTCTTTTCTTGGCCCCACACTTGTTAACTCTGCTTCCTCTTCATTCTTCTGCAAGCAGAGAAGGCTGCTCTGACCCTTCAGCCTAAGTCTGCTCCCCCTATTATATACTCTCACAGCACCCTGGGACTTTGCTCCAAAAGACATTATTCTGTGTTATTTTACATGCATTTGATTAAGATCATTGATCCTCCACTAGACTCTAAGCTCCCTGAGGTCAAAGGCCATGTTTGTTTTTCTACTGTATCCCTACAGCTAGTACGGCGTTGGTACACAGTCGTATTTGACAAATATTCATCAGCTAAAGGAATGATTGAAAGCAGATCCCCATATTCATGGTGCCAGACACACTTCCTGGTACCTAATGGGTATTCGGTAAATATTTCTGAATTAGATTGAATTACGGCCAGTTTCTAGTAACTAGGAAAGACATGCTATTTACAAAAGATGAAGTGAACTGATTAGTTTACTACATTATGGGGGCAAGGATAGGGGGAGGTGAATGAATACAATTAGTTCCTTGTGCATTCAACTCACCACCATGGAGGATAATTATGTTGAACTGTGTCCCTGCCAAACCAACGTCAGAATCCAGTGCGCCATCTAACACCTAACGTGCTTAGAAAAGAGAGACAGGGTTAACGGTTAACTTAGCAAAACCTTGACCTAGATTGGTTTCCTTTGCACATAACTTGCCAGGAAAAGAAACTGGGAAGAGAGAAAGCAATGGGCTGGGACTGCACTTGTGATGTGACCAGCAACGAGCTAGGAAATGCACGTATCCTATCCCAAGCCCCCAAGGTCCCGGGAGGCAGGCACCACTGTTGGCATTTGACACCTGCCCTCACCACCAACTAGCAAGAAACATCCCCACTTCCCTGAAGGCTCCATGCTCCCTGTGCTGTTATTTCACCTGCTTGGAAAGTCATTCCTCCGACACCCTTTATTTCAGGGAAAACTCCTATCTGCCCTTTGACACACGGCTCACATGTTCTTTTCACTCACGAAGCTTTCCCCCACTTTCAACAAATCACTTTCTCCTTAGTGCAACAGCAGGACCTTCTGCAGACATCGGTCCAGGGATCAGGAGACCCCAGCCTGGAGTCAAACTGCTTAGGTGCATAACCCAGCTCTGCCACAGTAACGTTGGATGAGTCACTGAGCCTCTATGCGCGTCACGTACCCCATCTGTAAAATGGGAGCAATGGTGCCTACCTTCCAGAAGAGCATAGAATGGTGCCTGGCACACAACACATTTTCAAAAAGCATTAGCTATTTGTGTTGGGGATGGGGAGCTATCCTCCCCCTTCTCTGGGTTCTAGGAGGGATACTTCAGTGAACATCTGTGGCCTCTTGCCCCATCAAATGTTGTGGGAGTTGTCCAAGTGGTGAGCTGGAAAAGGAACTGCACTGGTGTATTTCTGCTTGTCCTGCTCTCTCTCTGGAATCTGTCTGTCTTCAGGGAGCAAGCTTCTCCTCTGCTCCCTCTTGCCAGAAGCTTTTCAGGGCCAGGCACTGTGTGGAGAGGTCTACGGGGTCCAGAGTCGTTGCTGAACAGGTGGGTGAGCCTGGCTAATTCTGGGCTTCAGAATCACGGGGCCCATTGTTGCTGCCCTCCTGGGTCCCACTCCTCAACCCCACCTAGATCCCTTCTAGGGGTAAGGCTTGGTTCTCCACTGGCCTCCTCTTTTGTCTTGTCTCATAACTGGAAGGGGTTTTAATTAATGAGCAACTTGGCAAGTGCCTAAAGCTATTACTGTTTTAATAATTAGCATTATAATATTGTAAATAATCTCACTCATCCACATCCTCTACAGAAATGTGTGTTCATGGGGGTGGGTGTCTAGCACAACATACGAGGCAAATAGATACTTATTTAACGTTTATTTGCTTACTGGACTAGATAGGATTTAAGTGACTGAGTGCATGGCCTGGGTTTTTCATTTATTTCGCATCCCCCTGACCTGGTGTACTGAGACTTACATAATAGTGCCTCCATGAATACACTGTGAATAAGGGAAGGGTTTACACTTGATTGATAAGCAGATTGAAATGACTTCAGTTAATGAGAGTCCCAGGCCAAAGACGGCTCCTAGAAATCGCACTGTCACCTAGGACTGTTGGCCCAGAGCAAGAGGAGTTGGCTGGGGGGTGTAGGAGGGGTGATTAGTGGGTTTCTTAGGGTGACCATCGGGTCATGGTTTGCCTGGGACCTTCCTGGTCTTAGCATTAAAGGTCCTGCAACCCTGGAACCCCACAGTCCTGGGAAAACTGGGACAACTGGTCACCTGTAGGTTTCTAGATCATCAGCTGTCCCACCTGAAGTCACAAGCACTGACAGAGCTGGCCGGGGGACGGGAAGGTGAATTCTTGAAAAGCAGTGTTTGTTCAGACCACCAGACACTAGGGTTGCCAAGGGTGACACTGTGATAAGTACACTGTTAAAGTAGAAACAGGCAGCACATTGTCAGCCAGAAGCAAAGCCAAGGGGGTGCCAGTGACCTCACCCAAAGGCTCCACAACAGTCACGCCCGCCTGGAGGGCAGGCCAGGCCCAACTCGCCCTTCATCCTTGATCAGGAAACCTCAGATCCGTCAGGGAGCAGTGTGGCCGGCCCCAGACAATGAGTCACAATTGACCAAATCCAGTGAGTTCATCAGGATCCCCTGGAGGCTTGCTAAGACAGATCGTGGGTCCCCTCCTGAGTTTCTGAGGAGGGGCCAGAGAATTTGCATTTCCCAGGTAGCAAGTTTCCAGGTGATACTGATTATCCACTGGACAATTCTGTTCTCCACTGTCACAGACAGTCATGCAGTTGGCAGTGACCTCATGACATAGGTCTAGTCAATGAGATCTAAGCAGGAGATTAATGGGGGTATTTCTGGGAAAGCATATTTTCCTGATGAAAAGGGACAGTTACAGCTGGACTGGCTCTTGAACCCTCCCGCCTCTTCCTGCCATAAATGAGGATGTGATGTCTGGAGCTGCAGCAGCCATTTTGTGACTATGAAACAACAAACACAAGCAAAAGGCCAAGATTTATGGGCACAGAAGCCACTACCTGTTGTTGAGCCTCTGAAGCTATGCCAGCAACCACCTACCTCTGGACTTCTTATTATACTAGAGAAAAGAACAAAGCAGTCTTACTTGTTTAAGTCACTGTGGGTCAGATTTGCTACTACAAGAAGCCAGAAGCATTCCTCTCTGATACACAAAGACAGTCACATAGTAAGAGCTTAGTAAATGCTAACTATTTTATTGTTGAATTTCCAGCCTCATCGTGATTTTACTGAAAGGCAGAAGAACAACGTTGTTTGGGGTGTAAACACAGGGGCCACACTGCTTGGATTTGAATTCTGGCTCTACCACGCACCGGCTGGGTGACTTTGGGGAAGTCACTTAACCTCTCTGTGCCTCAGTCTCTTCACTTATAAAATGGGTAAACTAAAATACCCATCTATGGTTGTCATGAATATTAAGTGAATCAATATAGGTAAAGTATTTAGAATAATCCTGAGTCTGAAGTAATGCCTACCAATATTAGGTATGATTATCATTATTATTCTGTCTGAGTAGCTTTTCCCCACTTTTCACCTTTATGACACAACACTAATCTGATTAAATCATGACCAAACATTGCTTGGGTGATAAAGTGAGAACTGTATTAGTGCCTATTAACTACTGATGGTAATTATCACACTAGGTAAATCTGGTTGTTCTACCTTGTGAGCTACTGGGCTCTTTTCTCATTTCCAACAGGCCAATTATTTCTAAGGAATTTCACAGTACTCTTTCAACATGCAATATTCAGGAAGCAGCTTATTCAGAGAGCCAAGTGTGAATTTTCAAGATGGCTAGTTACTCTTTAAACAATCTGTAATAGAAAGTAAACCCCAATCAATATCCTATAAAAATACAACAAGCAAAGACAGCAAGCAAATGTCCCCTTTTCCATTTCCCTAAAAAGCTGAAACCTGGAGTTCATTCCTTGTACCACTGCACTTGGGCTGGTCGTGCGTGTATAGGAAATTTCACCTCAAAATACTGATTTTTGCCATCATTTCAAAAACTGGAAGATCTGCCATAACTGGCCCTATGATGCCCCCTGACAACAGGACAATAGTCTTCTCTGAGTCACCACTATCCATGCCTGCCCAGTTCATACATCTCTGTTTCCTGCCCGATCCCATAAGTATTTGAGGTTTTGGTCACTGGACTGCAGTGGGAAAAGACCTATCATATGGGGAGGTGGTAAGGGGCAGAGGTGGAAGGGAGAGCTTGGTGTTCTGCACAGGTAGCTTTAAACCTAACCCCACCATTTTGTCCTTGTGAAACTGAGGAAATAAATTAACTTCCCCAGCCTCGATTTTCCCATCAGTAAAATCGGAGTAGTGATGCCTACCTCCCCAAGTCGGGGCGAGGGCCACAGGCTATGACAGAGCAGAAGGTTGATTCTGCAAACGGAAGCCACCCTGAAAAGTATCAACTCAAATCCCTGCTGCAGCTGTTGGACCCTCAGCCTGGTCACTTAGCATCTCACAATTTGTTTGCTCATCTCTCAAATGGGGTCACACTCATCCGGTGGAATTTTTCTCGGGATAAGACGATTCCATAATCAGCACATAACGCTGGTGATTATTTGGTTTTGGCTTTGTCTCTCATTAGCATAGAGATAATGCATGTACCCAGGTGACTCAATGAGAATGGGGCTGAGCCCTGTTCATCCTTGACTCCCAGATACGTGACAGGTAGCACAGAGGAAGTACTCAGTTGAGATAACCAAACACAGGCATGAATACATGAGCTGTGCAGTGAGGTAGGAGATCAGGAAGGGGCTCTCCAGGGACTGGGCTCTCCAGGGACTGGGACTGGGAAAGACAGTGGTGTCTTTATAGGACACAACTGACCTCCATATAGAAAGGAGTGACGACCCAGGTGCATCAGGCATCACCATGAAATGCTTCTATCAGTCACTTATTCAACAAGTATTTATTGGTTGAAAAAATAAAGGTCTACTGAGTGGATACATATACTTGTTGAAGTGACAACAAGTGTGTGCTGTGTGCCAGGCCCTGTTCTAGGTACTGGGACCCAGCAGTGAACAGAACACAAAATGACTCTCCATCCATGGAGCTGACCTTCTGGTGCAAGGAGGCAACTAATCCATCAGTGTATAACTCATTGGTATGAAGTGGTAAATTCTACGAAGAAAACGATAAATCCACGTGTATTCGTTTCCTAGTGCTGCTCTAGCAAATTCAGGCACAAACACAGGGGCGTAAATAATACAAATATATTATCCTATGGCCCTGGACGTCAGAGAACTGTGTCTGACACAGTTCTCACCGGACTAAAATCAAGGTGTCAGCAGGCTGAGTTCCCCCTGGAGGCTCTAGGGAATGATCCATTTTGTGGCCTTTTCCAAGTTTCCAGGTTCTCGAGGTCACCTGCATTGCTTGGCCGATGGCCCCATATCACTCCAACCTCTGCTCCCAATGTCACGTCTCCTTCTCTGACCCTCTTTTCTCCCTCTTTCCCTTATAAGGATCCTTGCGATTACATTGTGCCCACAGGATAATGCAGGATAACCTCCCCATTTCAAGATCTTAACTTTAGTCACATCTGCAAAGTCCCTTTTGCCGTGTCATGCAGTGTATATGCAGTTCTAGGATTGAGATGTGGCCATCTCTGGGGGGCCATTATTCTGCCGACCCCACCAGGGACAGGCATAAACAGCGACTATGTTGGGAGTAGAATAGGGTGGTCAGGGCAGGCCTTTCTAAGGAGAGGACAATTGGGCAGATGCTTGAAAAAGGCCATGCAAATATCTGGGGGATGGTAACGGCAGGCAGAGGGAAGAGCAAGTGCAAAGCCCTTGGGAGGAACATGATGGTCTGCAGGAAGAGCAGGCAGGCAAGGATAGCTGGAGTGCAACTCGAGAGGGTGAGAAAGTAGGAGAGATGAGGTCAGAAGGGTGGTCAGGAGCTGGCCATACAGGGCTGGGGTAAGGGCTTTAGGAGATTTTTCTAAACATGGTGGGAAAGTACTAGAGGGTCCTGACGAGGGAAAATAAAACTATGGTTTGGTGTTGTTGGTTTAAGCTATTTGGAAATAAGCAAATTTAGCTGTAATCTCAGGGAAACCGAACTGCCACATGATGGGAATTAAAGACGTGGAATCCCAGCAATGATGTTACAGTCTGCTAAATAAATTTATCTGAAAAGATAAAGTGGGCATGGAGGACTTCTAGGGCCATAAAAATACTCTGCACGATACCATAATGATGGGTCCATGTCATGATACATTTGTCCAAACCCATAGAATGCACAACACCAAGAGTGAACCCTAATGTACACTATGGACTTTGGGTGATAATGATGTGTCAGTTTCATCGGTTCATTGATTGTAACAGAGGTACCACTGTGGTAGGGGAGGTGATAATGGGGGAGGCTGTGCATGGGTGGTGGCCAGAGTATATGGGAAGTCTCTGTGCCTTCCCCTCAGTTTTGCTATGAACCTTGAAGTGTTCTAAAAGTCATTAAAAAAAGAAAAAAAGATGGAGTGGTGATCAGCCAGGAGCCCAGGAAAGGGAGAAGCAAAGCAAGAACGTAGCTGTCTTGGTTCAGCCTGTGCCCTATGTGGAAGCGGGGACGAGACATTCTCATTACTAGATTTAGGTCCATCCTCACATCTTCCGTGTCTACGGTGTGCTGATCCCAATGAGAGAAGGGGGCTTCGAAAGTGACAGGGCTCTGCTCACAAAGAGCTGGCAGCCTAGCAGGGGACACACTGGGCCCTGCAGGGTGCTGATTGCCGTAGCGACTAGGACCAAGGTCATAGAGAGGGATCTACTCCATCCTTCGGGGACAGTCAGGGAAAGTTTTGAAAGCACAAGACCCTGAGTGTGGGTTTGAGGAATAATAAGAGTTCTCCAGGGGGTGAGGAGAAGAAGTAATGATTCCAAGGAAAGCTACAAGGAAAACAAGCACCCAGTGGCACGAAACAGCAGGATGGGTTCCTGGAACAGCAGGACAGGGATATGAGTGGAAAGGAGTGAGTAGGGTGGGGTTGGGGGGTGGTTAACCCATCAGAAAGATCACTAGACATTTCTTCAGGGCAAGGACACGTCCAGCCTCTGCAAGAGCTTTTTGGGAAAAGTACTGCCCAAGAGGATCCTCTCCCCTTATTTACCAAGCCACCAAGTCCCCAGGAATCAGCCTCGCAGGGACTCGGGGTTTCAGTAGGGGGTTATCTTGGACAGCAGGTGGGACCATTGCAATTCTTAGAAAGGCACCAATTCACCTATTGACCCCAGGGTCTGAGTGTGTTCTCACGTCCAAGAAGAAGAGTCCTCTCTTCCCTCCTTTGCCCACCATCCCAAGAGCCTACAACTCAAGTACTATTCAGATTCATTCGTCAGTAGTGTCCGGTTGCACAGGTAATACAATCATACTCTTCACCATGACCTGGAAGGACCTGTCCTCCCCTCCCTCCCAGCCTCCCCATGCATGCTCCTTTCCCTTGGCATCCATCAGCCTCCAAGGCCTCCCAGCTGTTGCCCAAATGCCCAGGCACTCTCCTGCTGTTCCCCCGCCTGGAATGCTTGACTCCTGGTTTACCCCTTTACCCCTCTTCCCATCCTTGGGTCTCTCTTCCCTGCGTAAGTGAGAGGTCTTCCCTGATCGTCCTGCTTGGGCGACCTCCCCCTCAGTCCTCCCTACCTCATCACCATCCTATTTCCATCCTAGTCATTCTCACAAGCTGAAGTATCTGTTGCTCTCTTGTCAACCTGCTCGTTGTCTCCACCCCCATATTGAATGCCGACTCCCTGAAGGCTGGGATGTTTGCCTGTTTTGTTCACTGCTGTATCCCTGGAGCCTAGAACAGTGCCTGGCATATAGTAAGTGCTCAATAAATACCTACATACATCATACATCATACCTGGCCATGAAAGGGAGAAGTCCAAGAGAGTGCTGAGCACATTAAGGATGGCAGCCTCACTTCTGACTGGGGTTAGAGATAGCTTCAAGGAGGAGGGGGCCCTCCACGTCTCAGCATCTCACGCTAGTCATCTGTGAAATGGGCACAATGATGCCAACCTCATGGGGTTGTCAGGATGATAAATGGGATAAGGCAGTAAAGGTTTCAGGACACAAGAATACATCTGTCAGTTCCTCTCAAATTCATGCTCACATTTATATAATCATAATCGAGGTTGTTTCCCAAAACTGGCAAAATCATTCTTAAGAATAAGTGAGAATAGGGTAAAATGTTCTACCAAATAAGTTTTGAAGAGAAAAGTCTTATCCTACCAGATATAAGAGTAATAGTTTATTTACTCATTCAACGGTCACTGCATGTGATAAGATGCCTGTGGTGAACAAAAAAGACATAATCCCGAGTGAAGTGTGATTCTTCTGGGAAACTGAGTTACAAAAATATCCACCAGAGATTCAGGATGGAGCAGAGGAAGGAACACTGCTTTGCAGGTTGACAAGCTCAGGCTGAACTCCAGCAGAGAAGAGAAGAGCTATTTGGTAAGTAGGGCTGGGAAAACTGGTTAGTTCTTGGGACAAAAACCAAATCAAATCAGTACCTCTCTCTGTTCACTAGACTCCAAAATCAATTTGAGTGGATCAGAGTTCAGTGTAACAACATCAAAACCACAAAGCTCAGTGCCTTCCAAGAAGCATTCAACAAATACCAGTCTCTTCCTTCCCCATGACTGATGGAGACAACCATCTTCTAGGTGTGTAACCTCCTCCCTCACCAGGTAGCCTACTTACTCAGAGGCCACAGACTCATAGGCTACGCGGGACTGGGACTGACACCTTCCCACCCAGGAAGAGTGGCTGCACAGGGGAGCCACGTGTATATATTCACTCCCCATGCTGAAGGCTATGAGTCCATGCGCAAGTCTATGCTAGTAGCACTCAGGGCTCTGGAGGGAGCCATCTTTGCACAGCCTCCCTCGCTCATCCACGGTTCCTCTGCCCTAAGGTGTAGATTTCATCCATGGTCACATCAGGGGCTGATATTCAGCTGGAGACTCTGATCCAGCTCCTTGGCCAGCATCCATTCTGGCTGGTCGGGGCCAGAGCTGGACCAGTTATTCCGTCCAGACTTCTTACGTACAGAGTAGAAAAACAGTGTTTGCTAAACTGAGCTGCTTCTTCTATCCTCATTAAAAACTGTTTTGTATTCTAGTTGATAAGTGTGTTTCATAAAGACCAAAAGCCTTTTTTTTCCTCACTCTATACCCTTATCAGCAAAAACACTGAATCTATAAGCATTTAGGAAATCATATGCCCAATTCATATAGGAAAATATTATATGGCAATAATCTCGGGACAGAAGCTAATTTGGATGCTCTTTGACAGGCGGAATCTATGATAATGAAAGTATCAAACACATGAGAGAGAGACTAACAATTCCTCAAAGCAAAGACTCTCTCAGACACATCTGCTTCCTCTGTGCCCAGTATATTCATTTCCTGGGGCTGCCGTAACCAAGAACCACAAACTGGGTGGCTTAAAACCACAGAAATATATTCTCTCCCAGTTCTGGAAGCCAGAAGTCTGAACTCAAGGCGCCAGCAGGGCCAGGCTCCCTCCAGACAGTCTAGGGAAGCATCTTTCCCTGCCTGTTCCAGCTTCTGGGGCTGTCACCAGCCATCCTTACTGCTCCTTGGCTGTGGCCGCATCACTCCAATCCCTGCCTCTATCATCACGTGGCCGTCTCCCCTCTGTGTCTGTCTCTGCGTCTCTTCTCTTCTAATAAGGACACCAGTCATTAGATTAGGGCCCTAATCCAGAATGACCTCATCTTAACTAATTACATCTGCAAAGATCCTCCTTCCAAGTAAGGTCACATTCTGAGGTTCCAGGTGGACATGAATTTGGGGGGACACTATTCAACCCAGAACACCCAGAACGACACCTGGCCCAGAGGAGAGGCTGAATAAAGGATGACCGAGCAGATGCACGAATGACCAAATGACCACATTCGTGGCTGTATGCACCTGTGTGTATACTTATAGCTGTCTAGCTGTAGAAACAAAAAGATACTTTAGAAACAAAATGGCATCACTCGGTTCCTCATTCTGGTAGAGTGGAACCAGCTCTGGGAGAGGCAGGCTTTCATTATTTCCAGCTGTGCAACCTTGGACAAAATGTGCTGTCCCGGCCAGCTCTCAACACAATGATTGAAAGAGAAACTCTGTGTGACTTAGAGCATGACCGTTTTTCCTAGAAACCAAGCTACCAATTTCCTGATTTTTGACAAAAGTACAAAAACAATTCAACGGAAGAAGGCCAGCCTTTCAATAAATGGTGCTGGAACAACTGAACATCCATGGACATCCCTCGACCTAAGTCAAGGCCAGAGTCTTTGGCGGGGGGCAGGGTCAGATCACCGATCAATTTGCTGGGACGGGAACAGGAGACAGACCTGCTGTGAGGTCCGAGGAAGAGCTTGGGCAGCCTGGAGGCAGATCTGTAGACACTGTGAAGTTGGTGTAAGGGGCTGCCATTTTCACTGTGAAAGAGAAATCAGACTCCTTGATGAAGGCAAATGGGGAGCGTGGAAGCAGAGGTCCGGGGAAGGTAAGAGAGAAAGCCAGGGATGGGTGCCCTGGATGGCCCTGAGCCCAAACATGCCCACGTGACCCAACAGCTTCAGAAAAGCCACCCTGGGTCAGGGGGTAGGATGGCCAACTCGGTGTCCTCTCCCCCAGTACCTGCCCTGGCCCCAGGCCTGCCCACTACTCTTTCCCACCATCAAGTGCTGCTACAGCAGCCCCCCAGTGACATTTGCCTTCAGCTAAGGTCCTCCAGCCTGAACTCTGGATTCTCACATTTGACCATGAGCGCCTGGGGGCAGAGGCCTGCCCCAGGAATCTCCATGTCCCTGGTTCCTGGCCCAGGTCCTGTCCTACACACAGAGGAAGGACCTGTATTGGTTTCCTATGCTGTGTAACAAATATCACACATTTAGCAGCTTAAAATAACACCCACTGATTAGCCCACAGCTCTGTAGTTCAGAAATCTGAGTGGAAGCAAGTGGGTTCTCTGCTTAGGGTCTCACAAAGCCAAAATCAAGGTGTTGGCCGGGCTGCTCTTACTGGAAATGCTGGGGAAGAATCAGCTTCCTACCTTATCGAGGTTGTTGGCAGGATTCAGTTCCTTGTGGTTGTAGGATGGTGGTGCCTGTCTCTTTCCTGGCTGTGAAGTGGGAGTTTTCTAAGCATCTGGAAGCTCCTAATAGTACAGCAAATGCTTCTCATGCTTCCAATCTCTCTCCTACTGTCCTTTCTGTAACTACTCTGATAAACCTCTCTGTTTTTGGAGGGCTCCTGTGATTAGATATGATCCACCTAGATAATCTCCTTTTTGCAATATAATGTGACATAATCCCAGGAGTGGAGTGGGAGACCGGATGCTCATGGGGGCCATCTTAAAATTCTGCCACCTACAGGGCCAAATAAATGATGAATTTTTGTTATGAACCGCTAGAGATTAGGGATGGCCCCTAAAACACACACACATGCACACAGGCAGGCACACACATGGGCACACATGCACAATGTAATTCCCTTACTAGCCTAACGCAAACCAGAATAATAAGATAAGCCTCATTGAAATGCTTTATATCCGTGGCCTGTGGTGTCCCTTTGGGGTTAGAAGATCTGTTTATTTTGTATTTCCTTCCTGACCTTCACAGAAATATGATTCTATTTCAGGCCCTGGGGCAGAAACAAACCAAACTTGGTCCCAGCCATATCCAGCGTGTGCCCGTCAAGAGGGTTAGCAGCACCCACAAAGGCTAGGATGGAGGAAAGCTCCGGAGGCTTTGGGTGGACGCAGAGGGGGGACTGGCCACCCCCTCTGACGGTTTCAGGAGGCTCCAGAGCCCAGAAATTGCTGCTCACTTTTAAGTAGAGGTGGGATTATATAGCTCTTGACAATCACAGTGAAATCCTTTGCTGCTTAGACATCTGATGAACTCAAAAGATTTCAGGACTTTTTCTCTGTGAGAGAGCCAGATTCTATAATTCAAAGAAGGCTGTGATTTCTAAGTGGATGGGCTACGTAGCAGCTCCCCTGGCCCACAAACTGGAGGGATGATGACATTTTGGCAGAAGCAGGACATGAGAGAACACCTCCTTGAAGAGGCAAAGTGGGGGTTTACCTCACCTCTCTCCTCCCCATTCCTGTGAAAATTAAATGAGATCACACGTGGAAAGGTTTACACCAGAGCCCAACACATACCAGGTGATCAATAAATGTGTGTGGTGGGGAGGAGTGATGGGGATGATGACAATGGTGACATGATTGATGATGATGGTTAGAGGCTGAACTGTGTCCCCCAGAATTCACATGCTAAAGTCCCCAGAACCTTAGATGGGACTTATTTGGAGAAATGGAGTTTAAAGAGGTGATTAAGGTAAAATGAGGTCACTAGAGTGGGCCTTAATCCAATATGACTGGTGTCCTTATAAGAAGAAGAAATTAGGACACAGACATGCACAGAAGGATGACCATGTGAGGACACAGGGAGAGGGTGGCCGTCTACAAGCCAGGGAGAGAGGCCTCAGTAGGAACCAACCCTGCTGAATCCTTGATCTCAGACTTTTAGCCTCCAGGACTGTGAGGAAATAAATTACCACTGTTTAAGCCCCTCAGTCTATGGTACTTTGTTATGGTGGCCCAAGCAGACTCAGACAATAAGGATGATGCTATTGATGTTACTGGAAAAGCACAGGACTAGGGGACATGAGGGACCCTGGGTTATAGAGGGAAAACTCTGTATTCAATCATCACCCATGCCCACCACAGTGTGGATCCAGGGAAGAGAGGTCAGGAGACATGTAGAATCCAGACAAGGGGGTCAGAGGGTCTGAACCAGAGCCAGGACAGGAGGAGAGAAAAGGACACAGATCAGCAAGAACTGGGAGTGGCCACAGAGGAAGCGAGGAGTGGACTCTGGGTCCCCAGCGCAGGTGACTGATTAGATATGGAGGGTGAAGGCCCCAGCAGAGGCAAAGACCAAAGGAGAAACAAGGACGATTTGTAGGGAAAGATGGAGAGTTTGGCTCAGGGCCTGTGAGCTTGAGGGGCCCGTGGTGAAAAAGAGACAGCAGGAGGACCCAGAGAGTTGTAAGCAGGGGGTGCTGGCTCTGGACTCAGCAGCCGGCGTGGGAGGGGTGGATGAACTGGTCCAGGTGGGGCATGCCAGTCAAGAATAGGGGCTGAGGACAGAAGCCTGGGGACACCTGCAGCTAAAGGCAGGCAACACGGGACACAGGAGGGGACACTGCTTGGAGACAGGGGAGAGAACCCGAGAATATCACGAAACTGGTCTCAGTCAGCTCGGGCTGGTGTAACCAATACCATAGACTGAGGGGCTGAAACAAACAGGCATTTATGTTTCACGGTCTGGAGGCTGGACGTCCAAGAACAAGGTGCCAGCAGATTCAGTTCTGGTAACGCCCCTCTTCCTGGTTCAGAGACAGCTGCCTTCTTGCTGTGTCCTCACATGATGGAGAGGGAGAGCTCTCTTCTCTCTTCTCTCTTCTTTTTCTTACAAGGACACTAATCCCATCATGGGGCCCCACCCTCATGACCTCATCTAAACCTAAGTATCTCCCAAAGGCCCACCTCCAGATACCATCACCCTGGGGTGTGAATTCAGGGGGACATAAACATTCAGTCCATAAGAGAACCCAAGGAGGAGAGTCCACGGAGGGGTCCACTGGGTCAAATGTCACAGGTATGGGTGTGGTCAGTATCCCCAGTGGAGCCAGGGCCTGCACACAGTAGGCCCTCAAAGCATTGGCAGATGGACAACTGAATGAATGAATGAGTGAATGGGTGGACACAGTGAACACTCAGCCATTCTTCCCCATTCTGTGGACGTTTATCCCTTCTCCACTGGCCCAGGACACCTGCATGGACAGGCCTGGGCTATGTTTTTCCTAGCCTTCCTGGCCTCTCAATGTGGCTGGCTGCCAAGTGGTGGCCAGGAGAAGTTTCCTGAACAGACGTCTGTCCCTCCCTCTTATCAGGGACAGCAGTCTTCTCAGCTCTCACAGCGAGACCCAACAGAGACTTGGATGCAGGCCCAACTCCAGACCCAGCCTCTCCACCCAGCACTGTGTGACCTGAGGCTGTCTTAACCTTTCTGGGCCTTTGCTTCCATATCTGCAAAATGGGAACAGTAATTTCACTACCTTTGAAAGTCACTGTGAAAATTAGAGATGATTTACAGAAAACATCCAGCATTCTACCTGATAGATCTGACCTTCTTTGTTCTTAGTGTTACCGCCATCTAAGCCATTACTACTGGCAGCTGTTGATATTGTTGCTATTGTAATGACATCACTACATACACAGAACCTGAAGCTGGCTCTTCCCCTTACAAGCTGTGGGACCTGCTTCCTCCTCTGTAATAGGAAAGTAATAATAACAGCTACATAATAGGATTGCTGTAGGATCAAATTATTTAATATTTGTAAAGTGCTCAGAACAAAGCACGGCACCAGGCAGGTTCCCGATCACTGTCACTAAGTCATTTAGTTGTTTTTACACTAACAGACAGATCTCAAAAATTCTCCTGATTTCACACATGATCTGCAAACATTACGATCATTCATTCAAAAAGTGTCTATTTGTGAGTCCTGGATCTCTATGTGTAGGGATTAAAAACTGACTGGATATTGAAATAAATGTGGAGGAAAAAGAAATCATTAAAACTTTAAGGACATAATAGAGTCTATGCAAACAAAAGCAACTTCTGTAGCTCAAGTCACCCCGTTAGTCTCAGAACATACAAACATGCTATTTGAAATTTGTGAGTTCATATGTGAACTCACATTTATAAGCTGAGTGCACTCTTTCAGAACTGAGACTGTCCTTATCTAATTTATTTTGAAAATGGAACATTTGGTAACAGAATCATACAGTCATAACACAAATTGCTCAGTCACTGAGCATATGCTTGGGTTTTGTCAGATTCTTGGAAGGAGATAAAACCTTGGGAACAGAAGTCTGAAAAAATTGACAATATTTGAGAGAAAAAGAAAAGGAAATGAAAGCTTTCTGGAAATCTCATGCTTCCAACAGTCCAGCCCAGCTCCAAAGCACTCCTTGTCAGATATTTGCTAAGAAAAAGGCCAAACCATTTCCTTTTCTGTCCATTTAGAAATGGAAACTGTTCCAGCCTGGTATGAAATCTTACTAACGCCCCAGTGGTTACACGTGCTCCTGTCCCTTCCGTGAGCTTTCCTAGCTAACAGAATATCAAACTTCCCATTTCTAACGTTGACAAAACTTCGCACACAGGACAAGGCACAGAAAGAATTTACTAAACTGTGGGAATGACACCAAACTCAGAGCCTGCCTGAGGGGCAGAAGCTCGCCACCATCAGGACTGCCCTCAGCATGCAATCCTGCAAGAAGGGGGAAACTGGTTCTGGGGGCAAAATTATCTTAGTCTTTTCAGTGCAAAGCACAGGCACACAGAGACGGTGTGCACAGGTATACAGTATACCTGAGCTATCAAAATCCCATGGCAGGTGGGGAGTGGGGGAGATGCTCAGGAAAACAATGTCTCAAAAGGCTCCTGGGACGGGCGTGGGAAGGTGATGATGCAAGGGAGGTTGAGAAGCTCTGGCCTGCAGTGACCAGCCAAGCATGGGGAACGTGCCATTTGGCCAGGTGTTTGTAACAGTCATCCTAGTTATTTGTGCACGAGTACTCGGCACAGGGAACAGCACATGCAAAGGTCCTGGGGCAGGAACAAGTTTGGTGTTTCTGAGCACCTGACAAAAGGCCGTGTGTCTGAAGTGGTGAGTGATGGGAAAGGCAGGTGGGAGTGAGCTGAAGTCAGAGAGGTAGGTGGGCCCCTCAGGCCACTGTTTACAGAGCTTGGAGTGAATTTAAATGCAGGGGGTACTGTGGAGGGGTCCCAAGCAGGGACAGTATATGACCTGACTTAGATTTTCAGATGATCCCTTTTGCTGCCTGTCACAAGTGATGGGTTGGGAGCAAACTCAGAAAGGAGGTGTGGGTTAAGAGGTTGCTGTAGCCACGTCGATTGCCTGATGTTTCAGACGATCCGGGGCCAGGCCTAGCTCTCCGTCTTCACAGTGAGGAGCTCACACCCGCTCTCTCCGCTCTCCATACGAGGAAGCTGAGACCCAGACAAGCCAGGAACCTTGCCATTGGGTCAGAGGCGCGGAGGGGCAGGCCGAGGACTTGAACACTGGCCATTCCAGCTCTAGAGCCTGAGCCTGAAACCACTGGGTCCACAGCACTGTGCAGGAGGATGTGCACTGGTGTAGGCGGCCATGGCAGCATGAAGATGAAGAGATCAGAGGCCAGTGGGAGTCACAGAGACGGAAGAATGAAAGTCAAAGACGCAGCAAGCACCGGCCACACCAGGATACCCCCATCACATGTCCCCTTCTCCCAGAAGCAGGCGGAAGCCCCCCCGTCTCTGGGGGTCTCAGGCAGGCAGCAACATGCAGACACCAGAGTAAGTAAGACAGCCCTCTCTGCTTTACTGAGAAAAGAAAGAGACTCTGGGAGGAAGTTGAGCTTCCAGCTCTAAAGGTCTCTTCTCTTCCTCCTGCAATGTGCTGGCCGGTCACGCGTGTAGACAGGACAGGACCAGCTGTCGAACTTGCAGGGCTCAGTGTAAAGTGAAAACGCACGATCCCTTATTCAAATATTATTAAACATTTCAAGATGGTGATAGAGCATCAAACCAAATGTGGGGCCTCTCGCAGGGTACAGCCCTAGGCGACTGCCCAGGTCCCATGCACGGAGCTGGCCTTGCTTGCAGGTAATGTAGGAGAATACAGTGTGGGGTGTGTGTGTGTATATGTGTGTGTGTGTGTGTGTGTGTGTGTGTGTGTGTAACATGTGTGTATGTAGAGCATTCCATGTATGTACAGTGTTAAAAAGAATAGATAAATGTTCAGAGCAGAACATTTACGTCATTATGATTTGAATCCACTCCATTTCAATCTGAGGGTCTGTCCCTCTTGCTTAATGAGAGAGGGCCAGAGAGGGAGAGGATTAAGATCAGACAAGTCCTGCCACCAATCGGACGATCTACATTCTTACAAAAACCCTATGAGGTTGTCATCATGCCCGATGTTACAGTTAAGGTAACTGAAGCTCAGAGAGATTAATTAGCACCATCAGTTTCTTATAGATAATAACGCCTCATGCTTGTATGGTTCTTTCTGGTTCAGAAAAGCATTTCCACCCTTTTCTGACCTTCACGGCACCCTGGGAGGGGAACAGAGCAGAGATGCTTGTCCTTGATGTAATGGGAGCCAAGTGACTTGGCCAAGTTCCTGCAACCAGCAGAGTCTCAGTGCCAAGGAGAGGGCCAACCCTCCTGACAGCTTGTCCAGGGCCGCCCCTCAGGGCCAGGAGTCCTCGTGCAGCTCCTCAGCACCAGGCCTGGTTTCTCTGTACAGACCTGTGAAATGGGTTACTGCCTTGACTACACTTTTCGAATTGGCCACGAGGAAGCTCAGATCTGCATGGGGGCTTTGAAGGTACACATTTCCAGCTTCCCTCTGGCGCTGTTTCTGCCCCATCCCTGTTTTTCTTCCTTGTTTTCACTCACATTTTCATTTGTGCCACCCTTATACGTCCAGTGCCTGCTAAGACAACTGCATCTTTCCTGGAACACAGTATGAAAGCAATTTTTCAAGCTCACACACGTGTCTCCCTCACTATGATCCTTTTCAGGGCCAGTGCAATCTGGGAAGCCTGGTGGCCCAGGGATTGGAACTGGGTTGGGCTCAATCAGCCAGTTATATGCAAATCCACACGTGAGGCCCTGGAGGCACCAGAAGCCTCCCAAGGACCAGGAGATGGGAGTCTCCCTTTTGGACGATAAAGCAACTTGGCAAAGCTAACCAATGACACAGGACAGCCTGAGATGTGACACTTACAAGAGAACCACCCTTGAGCATCTCCCAAATCCCTGTACTTCTAACCAAATTAAATCATAATTTCACTATGATCTTTGAAAACTGATGACAGAATTTCAGGGAAGGTCTCCAGCTACCCCCTCCCATGTAGGGTAGGTTCCCTGCAACCTGTGACCTCACAAAGTGGTGGGAACAGTTGCCCTCTCTTTAACTTGGGTCATTAATGTGGGGTTAGGGGTTGGGAAGAGCTGGGGCTGCTGAGTAATCCCAAACAAATGCCGGGCTCCAACCTGGGAGGTGCATCACACTTCCACCCACGGAATAAGGAGCCCCCGCTGCTCCCAATTAAAGCATCACATCTCCCCTGCTGCCCGCCATGCAGGAGGTACAGTGTGTTCTGGAGGAGATGTGTTTCCTTGGTTCTCCTGTCTCTCTTTTTATTGGAAGACAGGAGGGAGTTCTTTGAAAAGACTGGAACTCACAAAAGTGAGTCCTATGTCTCTATGCAGGACTCCTTTTAAGAGAAAATCTGACTTTTAATAAAAGCACTCTGGTGGAAAGATGTCAGAAAGATCTGTTATTTATTCATTGGCTACGTATTTACAGGGAGCTTATTCTTTGACTTTGTTGGTGTTGTGTGCTGAGACACCAGAACAAATAAGACGGGCATCTCTGTCTTCCAGGAACCTAAAATCTAATAGGAACCTGCCATTCAACAGGAATTTTACCTGTAATTGGCAGAAGTGCTGAAGGCTACAAGAAGACATGTCATGGGAAGAAAGACACCTGGGGGCAGGGAAGGCTCCTTTGAGGGAGTGAACTTGACACTGTGACCAGACGATGCACAGGAGTTGGGCAGTGTTGGGAGGAAGGGCAGGAGGGGTGGAAGTGGGGAGAGTATGAGAGACTATTCCAAGCAGAAGAAAGAGCAAGTTCAAAGACGCTGAAATGGGGTGGAGGGGTGTGTAGAGGTGAGAGATGATACTGAAGAGGTGGCAAGAGCAGGCCATGCTGGGCTTCTGAGGTTGCATAAAGATGTTATTCCTTATCCTGAGGGCAATGGGGAGCATACAGGGTTCTGAGTGGTAGAGGGGTGTGTGTGTGTGTGTGTGTGTGTGTGTGTGTGTGTGTGTGTGTGTGTGTGTGTGTGTGTGTGTGTGTGTGTGTGTGTGTGTGTGTATGAAAATGATGGGGTGAGGGCTTCCCTGGTGGCGCAGTGGTTGAGAGTTCGCCTGCTGATGCAGGGGACATGGGTTCGTGCCCCAGTCCGGGAAGATCCCACATGCTGTGGAGCGGCTGGACCCGTAAGCCATGGCCGCTGAGCCTGTGCGTCCAGAGCCTGTGCTCCGCAACGGGAGAGGCCACAACAGTGAGAGGCCCGCATATCTCAAAAAAAAAAAAAAAAAAAAAGGATGGGGTGATATGATCTGTTTTGCCATTTAGCAAGATGGTTCATCAATCAGTATGGGCTAGGTTATGCTGTGTAACAAGTAAACCCAAAATCCTGATGGGCTGTAATAATGAATGTTTGTTTTGTCACTTGTACTACTTGTCCACGCAGATCAGCCGATGGCGCCATCTACTGCACTCACTCAGGGACTAGGGCTGACAGAGGCTCCATCCGACCTACTATGTATTTTACTCCTTTGGTTGTTGTCTATCTCTCTCCTTAAGAACTAGCATATTTGTCTGATTTGTTCACTCCCTTCTCCCCAGTGCCTGGTACATAGGAGGCATTGAATCACATCTATTGAATAAATGAATGCTGTTCACTTTGGTCAGTCACAGTCATCTGTTAACCCTGAGAGCCAGCCAATCTCCTCCCTTCCCTACTCCAGGACTCTTCTTCCCCAGCTCTTTGTGAACCCCACCCATGGTTCATTTTTCCAATCTTAGACCTCTGCTCCACAGAGAAACTTTCTTGGACTACCTTTGTGATGGTCAACTTTATGTTTCAACTTGACTGGGTGTGAAATGCCTAGATATTTGGTCCAATATTATTCTGAGTGTGTCTGCAAGGGTGTTTTGGATGAAAGTAACATTTAAATTGGTAGTATGAGTGAAGCAGATTGCCCTACCCAATGTGGGTGGGCCTCATCCAATCAGTTGAGGGCCAGACTAGAACAAAAAGCTAACCCTTTTGAGGAGTACGAGAACACTCCAATTGACTCCCTAGAGCTGGGAAATCAGTCTTTCTGCCTTCGGGCTTGAACTGAAACATTGGCTCTTTTTACATCTCGAGTCTGCGAGCTTTCAGACTGAAACTTACACTATTGGCTCTCCTGGGCCTCCAGCCTTCTGACAGCAGATCTTGGGACTTCTCAGCCTCCATAGTTGCAAAGCCAATTATTTATAACAAACCTCTTTATCTATCCATCCATCTACCCATCCAATAGCATCCCTATTGCTTCTGTTTCTCTGGATTCCCTGACTAATACTACACTGCAGCTGACATTGTTGGTACCCCACTCATCTTCTGTCCTTACCACCTCAATGCACACACTGCAAACACCTGCATCTCTTTGATGGAGGGCTTTCCCTGGTGATGGGACTCTGCTCTGCCCTGCACAGCAGCTGGTAAATGCCCAGAATTGCAAGTACCCTGGGGGAGCCTTCAACCAGTGACTGGTGGGCATGGGTGAATCAACATCCCACATCCCTTGAACACAGGGGTGGGATGACCCTGAGGCATGTTCTACACCACTTCCCAAAGTCTGCAGGTGCCCACAGTGGTAACCTGCTTGATAACCCAAGCTTTAATGACTGTCTCCCCTTCCTTGCCTCATTTGCCCTCCCTCTGTCTTTCTTGGGATTGCCTTTTAAGCAAACTGCTTGCACGTAGAACCTTGTCTCAGGGTTTACTTCTAGAGAAACCTGAACTAAGACAAACCCCATCAAGGAGGTCCACGCACATCATTTTCTATCATAGGACCCTGTATATTTCCTTCCTGGCATATATCATATTCTCCCATTTTGTATGTATTAATTTATTATCTCACTGTCTGTCTGTAACTAGGGCACTTTTCTATCTTTATTTCCATTGTGCCAGGTGTGAAGTAGTTGTTCAATAAATATTTGATAAACATCTGTCGAGTAAATGGATGAAGGAAGGATCTAACCCTGGACTTGTGCCTTCTTCCCGGACCTCAGCTCCCTCACTAGGAAAATGAGGCTGTTGTGCATGGCACCTGGAAGGCTACTTCTGGCTTTCACATCCTGAGATTCTGAGACATCAGTGGCCGGGCGGGATAATGAAGCACATGGTTTTGTTGCCGGACAAAGCTCTGGGTAAGAACGTGGCTTCTGTCTGCATTAATTTGACAAGGAAGCTGGCGAGAGCACGGCAATTAGGAGGGAAGAAAAAGGGAGAGGGAAAAAATCCTCCTTAGAGCTGGTCTTTGGCAAGCTAATGATGGTGTGCAGCCTGATGCAGAAAGAACATTGGAAGTGTTTGCATATAAATTGCCTTTTAAGGTTTCCATTCTTTGAGACTAATGAGTGTTTCAGATTTAAACACAACTGTTCTCTCCTAATTACTGTTTTAGTCACTCTTCTGTTTTTCCTCCTGATTTCTACTTGTGATTCTAGGAGGTAGAAAGATGAGCCCACTTCCTAAAGTCAATGACCCTCAGCATCGGCAGATTTAAGGTCTGCAGGTGACCCTGAAGCACACCGTGGTGGAGTAGAAGTATAATATGGTACATGTCAAAAATAATAATAAAGTTTTATTTAAAAAAAGAAAAAACTGCAGCTCAAAGAAGTGGAGCATTGTTCCCCAGATCACACAGCTAGAACTGGTAGGTTTGGACTTTGAATCCAGGTGTGTGTGGGTTTATGTATTTTCCATCACCAGATCTGCTAACCACTTAAGAAACAGTCATAATTCCCAGGAGTAGAAATATTTTAAATTGTAAGCCACTGATTCACAATAGCAAGAAACGGAACTAAAGAAATAAAATCAAAGGCCACTATAAAAAGCAACTTAAATAATGTTTAAAGAAATATACATGATAACTAAACGTAATATGTGATCTTGAATTGGCTCCTGAACTGTGAAAATTTTTTCCTTATGTTATGAAAGACACTAGCGGAATGATTGATAAAGTGTGAATAAAATCCATTGACTTAAAAAAATGTGTAATGCCAAATGAACCTAAACTTGAACATGAGCTTGATTCTCTCACTCTGCAAGTTGCCTGACTGGTTGACAGATAAAAAACTCAATAGAAAATCTGAATAGTCCTGTATCTCTCAGGAAGTAGAATCTATAATTAACTATATTATCACAAATAAGTCTTTAGGTCCAGATGGCCTCTTCCATTATAGTAGGAAAGAACACCAAAATTATGTAAACTCTTCCAGAGAACAGAAAAAGGGGGAACATTTCCCAATGTGTTTTATGAGACTGCCTCATCTTGATACCGAAACATGAGAAAAACATTATAAGAAAGGAAAATTACAGGTCAATCTGACTCATGAACATGGATGCAAAAATCCTAAATAAAATATTAGCAGACTGAATCCTGCTATAAGAAGGTTACTACAACATGACCAGAGTCAGTTTATCCCAGAAATGTAAGATTGATGACATAAAAGATAGAAAAAAAAAGGCATTTGAAATAATTTTAATTGCTGCATTAAAAGTATTTGATAAAATCCAATACAAATTCATGATAAAACACAGTATATTTAGGAGTAGACGAAGTTTCTTTAATCTGATAGAGTATTTACCAAAAAAATTTTAAAAATTAAAAAAAACCCTAATGGTTAAATATTTAAAGAAATTAGGAAACAAGCAAAATGCTTGTTATCACTATTTGTATTCAACCTCTAGTAGGTCCTAGAAAATTTCTCAGGCACAAAAAGAAATTAAAGGTATGAGGTTTGGAAAAGAAAATATAAAACACCCTTGTTCACAGAAGACACAATTACATATGTAGAAAGTCAAAGATAATCTACAGAAAAACTAATGTACTTAATAAGTAATTTTAGAAAGGACACCAGATACAAGATCAATATACAAAAAAGCAATTGTATTTCTATGTATCATTTTAAAGATAACTCAAATAGCATCATACAATTAAACATCTATAATGTTTAATTGTATGCAGACTTTTTCATATCTAAAAAATGTGCAAGAGCTCAAGTTTTACTGAGAGAAATAGAATGACTATAAATAGAGGGATATACTATGCTCATGGATTAGAAGACTCAGTCTTTTTGAAGTTGTTAATGGTCCTCCAATTTATCTATTTAGTTAACAAAATTCCAGCCATTTTTTAAAGAAAACTGACTACCTGTTCCTATGATTATATGGAAATACAAAGGGCCAAGAGTAGCCAAGGCAATCTCACAGAAGAATAACAAAGTAAGAGAAGTTAAAACGCCGTATCTAAAATTACAAAGTTAGGGGAATTAAGGAAATATGTTACTAGCATATGGACTGACAAGTAGAACCATGAAATAAAGAGTCCAAAACTAAAAACAGACCGACACACATACAGTCAATTCCTTTGAGACAAGGGTGATATTGTAGTGCCATGGGGACAGCATGGTTTGAGCAGATTATTGCAGAATGGACCCCAATATGTCCACACTACCCTATATCCATGACATGGGGAAGTCCCCTCCCAAAGTCTGGGGTTGAATACTGGCCTTCCTCTGGCCAAAGGGATGATAGCAAATGTGATACAAATGGAGACTGAAAAGTGCTTTCACATTATGACATTCTCTTCTCTCTTAGAACCTAGCCGCTATGTGAACCAGCCAGGTAATCTTGCTGTAAGGTGACAAACCATATGGAAAGGTGCCCCAGTCAACCCAGAGGCAGGCTGCAGATGTATAAGTGAGCCTCAGCCCAAATTGCTGACATGCAGAATTGTGACCAAAATAAATGGTAGTTGTTTCAAGTGACTAAATTGTTTTTGATAGTTTTTGTTACACAGTGATAGCAAACTGTCACAAGGGCCTTTTCGATTCACAGTACTGGGTAAACTGGAAATAAATACTGTCCCCTCCTCCCCTCACCCCATAAAGAAAATCATCTCCGGATGGATGGAAAATCATTAATGCAAGGTAAAAATGTTAACCTTCAAAAGGTTACACAGGAAAAAAATATTGGGGACTTATAAGTAGCAAAGATTTTTTAAATAGGAAACAAAATATGTCTTAACTATTACAAAGGACAAACTTGTTATGTTGGGTACATTCACATAACAATTTCTGTTACTAAAAGATACAATTAAGAGAATGAAAAAGCCAGAGTGTGAGAAAATATATGCAGTGCATATAACTGACAAATGTTTCTTTTTCAAAACACATCAAGAACATCTAAAAATTAGTAAGAAGAGAGAGAAACCAATTTGACAAATAATTGGTAGAAGACCTGAACAGATATTTCATAAAATGACCAATATGCAGATGAAAATGCACTCAATCTCATCAGGCATCAGGGCAATATAAACTGAAATCACAATGGATTGTCACTGCACATACACCAGAATTTCTAAAATTATAAAGAATGACAGTACCAAGTGTTGGCAAAGATGAGGGAAAACTAGAATTCTCATATATCACAGTGCAAGCGTAAATTGGTAAAAACACTTTGGAAAACGATTTGACAGTGCCAATCAGAACTAAGCATTTGCATATAACCTAGCAATTCCATTCCAAAGTACCCACCCAAAAAAATTACAGGTACACCAAAAAAAAAAATGTGCAACACATATACAAGATTTGTTCCAGCCCCAAATGGAAAGAACCCACATTCCATCAAGCCAAAAGAACAGACTGCAATATAATCAAACACTGAAATACAGGCACAAGCTAGAATAAACAATCTACAACTACATGAAACAAGTGATCCTCAGAAACATAATGTTGAATGAAAGAGCCTCATACAAGAGAAGATACACCACAGGTCTACATTTATTTAAAGTTCCAAACCTGGAAAAAAACTAAATGAGGTTGACGAAGTCAGGGCAATGGTTATCTTTAGGAGGAGATGAGTGGCAGAGAGCCTGGGGTGGAGGAGAGAGGGGCTGCGGTTCTTGAGGTCAGTAATTTCTTTCTTTCCTTCTTCTTACTGCTCTTTTTTTTGTCTGCAAGAGACTCCGTTTATTTTTATTTGCTTTATTTTATTTTATGGTGAGAACACTTAACATGATATTTATTCTCTTAAACTCCTAACAAATTTTTAAGTGTACAATGTATTATTCACTATAGGTACAATACTGTACAGCAAATCTCTAGAGCTTATTTATCTTGCTTAACTGAAACTTTATGCCCATTGATTGATAACTCCCCATTTCCATCTCCCTCCAGCCCCGGCAACCACCATTTCACTCTTTGGTTCTATGAATTTGAGTATTTTAGATAACTCATGTAAGAGGAATCATGCAATATTTATCTTTCTGTGACTGGCCTATTTCACTTAGCATAATGTCCTCAAGGTACATCCAAGCTATATATATTTCAGAATTTCCTTCCTTTTTAAGGCAAAATAGAATTCCAATGTATGTCTATATATATATGTGAATATATGTGTGTGTATATATATGTAGCGCACCTTTCTTATTCTATTCATCTATCAATGGACATTTAGGTTGTTACCACATCTTGGCTACTCTATATAGAGTTACAATGAACATAGGAGTGCTAATATCTCTTTGAGATTTGGATTTCAATTCTTTTGGAGAAATACCCAGAAGTGGGATTGCTGGATCATATGGTGGTTCAATCTGTAATTTTTTGAGGAACCTCCATACTGTTTTCCACAGCACCTGCACTGTTTTCCATTACCACCAACAGTGTGCAAGGGCTCCAGTTTCTCTTGTTGTCTTTTGTTTTTTTGATAATGGCAATCCTGACAGGTATGAGTGGCATCTCGCTGTGGTTTTTGACTTGCATTTCCCTGCAAATCAAAAGAACATTAGTGCCTTTGAACACTTTTTTTCCTATATCTACCTGTTGGCCATTTGTTATGTCATCTCTGGAGAAATGTCTATTTAAGTCCTTAGCCCATTTCTAATTGGGTTATTGGTTGTTTTTACTGTTGAGGTGTAGGAGTTTCCTACACATTTTGGAGTCTGACCCCTTATCTGATACATGGCTTGCAATATGTTCTCCCATCCTGTAGGCTGCCTTTTCACTGTGTTGATTGTTTCCTTTGCTGTGAGGAAGATTTTTAGTTTGGCAACAGTCCCACTTGTGTATTTTTGTTGTTGTTGTTACTTGTGCTTTTGCTGTCATATCCATGAGATCATTGCCAAGATCAACAGAATAAAGATTTCCCCCTATGCTTTCTTCTAGGAGTTTTACAGTTTCAGGTCTCGTATTTAAGTCTGTAATCCATTTTGAGTTGATTTTTGTGTGTGGTGTGAGATAAGGGTCCAATTTCATTTTTCACAAGTGGCTATTTAGTTTTCCCAATACCATTGTTGAAAAGACTATCCTTTCCCCTTGTGTCTCCTTTGCACTCTTGTCAGAGATCAGTTGACCTTATATGCCTGAATTTATTTCTGGCCTCTCTATTCATTTCCATTGGTTTGTATGTTTGTCTTTATGCCCGTATAATACTATTTGGATCACTGTAGCTCTGTAATATGTTTTGAAATCAGGAAGCGTGAGGCCTTCAGCTTTGTTCTTTCTCAAGATTGATTTGGCTATTTGTGGTCTTTTGTGGTTCCACATAAACTTTAGAATTGTTTTTCTATTTCTGTAAAAAAAAGTCTTTGGGATCTTGGTAGGGATGGCATTGGATCTGTATTGTAGATTGCTTTGGATAGCATGGACATTTTAACATTATTAAGTCTTCCAATCTGTGAATACAGGAAGACTTTTCATTTTGTATCTCTTGATATGAGCAGTGGTCATATAGGTATCACCTTATGAAAACCACCTCAAGCTGTACATTAACCGTTCATACGATCATCTATACATATATTATGTTTCGATAAAAATACTCATAAAAATTAGACTGTAATTTACTAAAATACATGGAATATATGGAAAACAATGAGTTAATAATTAGCCTCAATAAAAAAGGAGAGAGAAACAAAACTCACTGGATGGATAACACTGGGTCTTGCGAAGACACCAGCTCCTCTGAAATTTGATATATAAAGGGAAAGAGTTACACATTTATTCTGCCACTCTAACATGAATGTAACTTCAGAGTAATCAAATATCAAAGAGGATAAAGTTCTTTCGCTTACTAAATACTGAAGGAATGGGAGAATTAAAATTTACCATTTCGCAATTCCTCAGTTAATAACTGATTCAGACAATGGTCATTGATGGATGGTAAAATTATTAGGTGGAAGGTTGATGAGAGATATTACAAGGAAGGAATGAAACTGTCACTAGCTAACCCACTTATCAATCTAAGCATCACTAAACATGACAACCCAAAATTGGACATGAGGTAAAGCACCACTAGTGAAGAATCCATAACAAAAATAAAGTTAAACCTAATGCACACTTTACATCTAACTGAAGATCTATAAGACACATAAGGGCCAGGGGAACAAATTAAATGACACCACAAAGAAGAAACAATAAAACCCATTACCTAAAACATCTTTCAGGACAACTCACCTCCTTCACAAGTAAGTAGCATGAAAAAGTAATGTTTAAAGAAAACCCTTGTTTGGATGTCAATTTCAACAATCTACAAAAGGCATATTTTAGGCACTGGAGGGAATTTGAATATGGACTGAAAGATAATGACATAACTACTGTTAATTTTATTAAGTCTGCTAAAGACCTCTCTCTTCCACCTTATACAGAAAATCTTATTACAAGTAGGTTGTAGATCTGAGTATGAATGGCAAAATCGTAAGTTCTCTAAAAGAAAACTGGGAATATAGTAAAGTTCCTTAATGTGGTAATAGGTAACAATCAAAAAATTTAAACAAACTAATTTTTAAGGTTAAAACTTGAGAAGCATCTCCACTGAAGTCAGGAATAAGACAAGGATGCCCTCTCTTACTGATGCTATTCAACAATTCAACCTGTTCGAAGAAAAATGGGCAAAGGATACAATGGGCAATACCCTTTCCCATTTTGGAAATCTGAATGAACAATAAATATTTCAAAGAGGCTGAACTTCGCTGGTATCAGAATATGCAATTTTAAAAACTTGGGCTTCCCTGGTGGTTGAGAGTCTGCCTGCCGATGCAGGGGACACAGGCTCGTGCCCCAGTCTGGGAAGATCCCACATGCCGCAGAGCGGCTGGGTCCGTGAGCCATGGCCGCTGAGCCTGCGCGTCCGGAGCCTGTGCTCCGCAACGGGAGAGGCCACAACAGTGAGAGGTCCGCGTACCGAAAAACAAACAAACAAACGAAAAAAAAACTCACCATACTGGCAAAAATTTGAAGTTTCATAATCCCAAGTGTTGGCTAGGCCTGGACAAGTAGGAACTATCAAAACTGCAGGTGGAAATGCAAAGTACTCTTCTGGGGAGTAATTTGTCACAATCTTATAAATTCCAAGATGGCAAATCCTACGATCCAGCAAGACCACCCTTTTCTCCATATGTATCCTGTAAAATGTGCCCTACAGAACTTCCCAGAAATGTACACAAGGAAACCCAAACAAGAATGTTCACATCTACATCAATATGGAAATAAGTTAATAAACTGTGGCATAATCCCAGGGAACACTGTAGAGCAGTTACAATAAATGAATTGCATCCTATGAATAAACATTAAAAAGTAATGGGGAGTGAGAAAAGCAAGTTGCAGAATGATGTAATTTCATTTTGGTAGAGTTTAAGAATAGGATCTATTGCTTTGGGTTACAAAACATTAGGCAAAAGAATAGAAGAAACCATGGAAATGTTTGTGGTAATCTCTGGGGAGGGAAAACGATTACAGCGTGCTAGACAAGAGGCTTCAACCGTATGTACGATGCTTCATTTCTTAAACTGGGGGAAGGATATGCTGGTGGGCATTATATTATTTCTGTACTTGTCTGTGTTTGATATATTTCACTTTAAAAAAATCATTAACGCAAGAGTGATCCTATTCACGAATCCTCAAATCCATGAAGGACTCTAGACATATCTCTTGCAAATGACAAGTGTCAGTTGCATGTGGTTATGCCCGAGATGTCATAATTTCCCCACAAGTATAGAAAAAGCCAGTGGCAGACTTGGACATCTCTCCTTCTGTGAGTTGGTCAATATAGTTAGCCAATCACTGGATGCACGGCAGAAAACAGAAGGCTGAAATGGTTAAGGTACACGAGGTAGCAGCTGTATGTCTGAGAACTCCAAATCTGTGGTTCACTTGAAGCCAGTTTTTTTTTCTTTTCTCCTGCAGCTGTTCCAGTGGTATCACTTGCCTCTGGAAAACAACGATTTGCATCTTTCTCCCTCAAAACATGCTTTTGGAGCCTCATCTCCTCTTTGTCACACTGGCATGCTGATTTGGAGTCATGATAAGTGAATGGGCTGGAATGGAGCTCCGAGGATGTCCATATCTAAGATAAGGGAGTGTACCAGCCCCCAGGAACTGCAGCCAAGTGAAGGGACACGTCCCCACCAGTGCAAATGCTTCTGCTCACCCAGCAACACCTGCCTGGACACCGTGACCTCTGGGAAGGTCTGTCGGTATCTGGGGAATGCTGTAACAAAGTACCACAGACTGCATGGCTTAAGCAACAGAAATTTATTCTCTCCTAAGTCTGATATTAAGGTGTTAGTGAAATGAGTTCCTTCTGAGGCTGTGAGGGAGGATCTGTTCCAGGGCTTTCTCCCAGCTTCCGGTGGCTTGCTGGCCATCCTTGGTGTTTCTTGGCTTGTGGAAGCGTCACCCCAGTCTCTGCCTTCATCATCACACTGTGTTCTCCCTGTGTGCATGTCTGTGTCCAAATTTCCCCTTTTTATAAGGACACCAGTCATATTGGATTAGGGCCCATCTTGATGACCTCGATTACCTCTGTAAAGACCCTGCTCGAAATAAGATCACACTCTGAGGTCCTGAAGGTTAGGACTTCAGTATATGAATTTTGAGACGGCACAATTAGCCTACCCTGAAAGGCCTCTTTACCCCTCCAACTAAACCAGAGACCCGCCTTTACGGGGGCCTCAGCTGCACCACAGCGATCTCAGGCCATGTTAACCAGGGTTTACCTCAGTTACCAGGGAGTCCCCAGAACCCTGCCGAGAGCCTAGGTTAGGTAGGAAACATGTAAATTACTTGTTAAATAAACGAACAAATAAAAAATGCCTTTGGATTCTCTGTCATCGTTTGTGTGTGCTCCTTTCTCCTTCACTGGTCCACAGCTTACCTTAGTGTGCTCTCGTCTGCTACACACACACTGGACCAGGCACAGTCCCTCCATTCAGGAGAAATACTAACAATGATAACTAGCATGTAACCAGCTCTCTCTCTGTGCCAGGGACTCTGCTACAAATTTTGCATGGAATGGCTCATCTAATTTTTCACAACCACCTCACTAAGTAGATACAACCAGGTGTGCTCTACAGATGAGGAAACTGAGGCACAGAGACGTTAAGTAACTTGCCACGGGTCACAAAGCTATGAGGTGGTTATTTAAGGAAAGGGCAGGGATGTGTCTGCCCCATTCAGCACCTCTTCCCTCTGGGCTGAGAGCAGTGCCTGGTGCAGAGTAAACACCCAAGATGAGCATGACCATATACTTTGGTGTTAGAACCAGGACAATTTTGAGAATAAAAGGAGACACTAAATTGAGGAGACTCTGGAAAAACAGTGCAGTCGTGGACAGACTGGGAGGAAAGGTTACTTTATTAACAAATAACTATTGAATGAATGAATGCAGACCCTTCCTACTTGAGGGCCAGGATCTTAATCACCACATAACACTGTGCAAGACATATCTGCGAAACTGAATTGTACTTACCTGGGGCATTTGCTGAAAAAGCAGGCACCTCAATGTAAACCTACAGCAATTCCCATCAGATAGGAATTTCAGTTGCAGTTTTATCATTGCACAGCCTGTTATTCAAACCCAGAGGTTAAAAATGCAAATTAAAAAATGCTTTGTATTTTAAAAAACTCTTTCTAAAGACTAAGTCATTATAGTCTGTAACTGGGGTACAAGATGGGATAAAATTTCTATTCTATCAGAGATGATGATGAAGGAATCATTTCTATCGTTCCGTTCTTGAAAATAAAGGAGTTTCCAATGAACTTTCATATCATTAATGATCTTAATTATACATCCCCTTTTTGTGAGCCAAATGCCTTTTCTCTCAGCATAAACAAAAGAGGTAATTTGGGTTTTTCTTTTCTTCTGTTTTTTTTTTCTTCTCCTTCTTTCCTCTCTCCCTCCCTCCCTCCCTCCCCTCCCCACCCACCCCCCACCTCTCTCTTTCAGAGAAACAACTGCAGGACATAAATTCCTGAATCAATGTTCCAGATCTCATGCTGCGGAACAGTGCAGACCCTCCTGGGAAGCCACATGACGTGTCCCAAATCTTCCTGGAATGACAGCATCTCAGGGTTGAAAGAAACCTTGTCCTCTTGCACTAATACTCTTACAAGGCCATCTTACTGATCAGTGGCCATCTTCTCCTGACTTGAACACCTCCTGTGGTCCATGACAGCCGTCTATCCACCTCTCCAGAGGTTACTCACGATGGCTGAGTAATTTGGAGCATGTTATCAAGAACCCAGGGATCAATGACTATGCTGGCTTTGTCATTTCACAGCCGTGTGGCCTTGGGCAAATAACTCAATCTCTCTGTGCCTCACATCAGAAGTTACAGCTGGAAGCCCTCTGATTTCTATTTGGCCTATTCAGTGTGGTGTTTTTTTTTTTAATTTATTTAATTTATTTATTTTTGGCTGCATTGGGTCTTGGTTGCTGTGCACGTGGGCTTTCCCTAGTTGCAGCGAGCGGGGCTACTCTTCGTTGTGGTGCGCGGGCTTATTGCAGTGGTTTCTCTTGTTGCAGAGCACAGGCTCTAGGCGCGCATGCTTCAGTAGTTGTGGCTCTTGGGCTCTAGAGTGCAGGCTCAGTAGTTGTGGTGCACGGGCTTAGCTGCTCTGCAGCATGTGGGATCTTCCCGGACCAGGGCTCAAACCCATGTCCCCTGCATTGGCAGGGGGATTCTCAACCACTGCGCCACCAGGTAAGCCCCCAGTGTGGGGTTTTAGAACTGAATTACACACGCACTTTTAAAACCTAAGTATTTCACATAAAAATCCAGATTTCAGGCTTCTTTAGAAAAGCAACAATCTGGCCACCACAGCCCAGGTTTCTGCATGGCAACAATATGCTGGAGCTCAGTGGTGGCTGCCCACTCTGGCTGGGACCCACCCCTCCTGAAAACCCAGGAGCCAGCAAGGGGGAAGGAGGCTCCTCTCTCCCCTGTGACTGTTGCTCCCTGATGGCAGCTAAGCTGGGGACCACGACATACACACCTCTAGCAGGACACTCATCCTGTGTTTCTGGGCCATTCCCTTTGCTTAGGATGTTCTCCCAACCAACTTTACCCTTTGAAATTCTATCCATCATTCAGCACGATGTTCACTGACCACCTCCTGCAAAAAGCCTTTCTATATCCCCTCAACTCCCCAATCTGAAGCAATACCTCTCCTCTCACTTCCTCTACCTCCTAGACTTAACCCTGCCATGTCCCTTTTCACATCCTGCCTTTTACTCCACTTAGCTGTGAACACACACACACACACACACACACACACACACACACACACACACACACACACACACACACACACACACACCAGACTGTAAACTTCTTGAGGGTAGAGGCCCTAATTCATCTGTGTTCCCTATTTAGCAGACTCTCTCTATGGTGGGCAGAATAATACCTCCCCCAAAGGTGTCCACGTTCTAATCCCCGGAGCCTACAAATGTTACATTACATGGCAGAAGGGGATTAAGGGAGCAGACGGAACGGAGGTTGCTAATCAGATGACCTGTAGATGAGGAGATTTTCCTGGATTATCCAGGTGGGCCCAATATAATCACAAGGGCCCTTAAATGCAGAAGAGGGAAGCAGAAATGTCAGAGTCACAGTGATGCGAGAAGGCCTCAACTGGCCATTGCTGGCTCTGAAAACAGAAGGATGCTATGAGCCAAGGATGCAGGCAACCCACAGAAGCCAGAAAAGGCAAGGAATAGATTCTCCCCTGAGAGCCTCCAGAAGAAAGCAGCCCCACGGACATCTTGATATTAGCCCAGTAAAACCCATTCCGAACTTCTGACCTCCAGAACTGTAAGAGAATAAATCTGTGTTGTTTTAAGCCAGTGGTGATGGTAATTTGTTAGGGCAGAAATAAGAAACTAATACACCATCTTTTCATATAGTTGGTGCTCAATATAAGCCTGTAGATACTGAATCTGACCACATATTCCTTATCTGCATCCCAGAATCACATAAGGACAAAGATTCACTGTCTCTCATTCCATGCTGCTGAGTCACCAGGATACACAATTAACGCCTAATGAGAAATCAGCTTTAACAGAGAGAAGATGGGAAGAGTGCAGGGCTTTGGCCTCGGAAGATGGAGGCTGGAATCCTGGCCCACCACATAGTAGCTATGGTAACTAAGTTATTTCACTTTGATGAGTCTCAGTCTCCGCGCCTGTAAAATGGGGCAAGCGGTCCCTCCTTACAGAATTACTGTAATAAGTAACTGGCACACACAGGAGATTTATTTTAAACGTTTAGAACATACATACATATATGCCCCACATATTCACTATAAACTCCTAGGATGACATTTCAACTCACTCTCTGCTACTGACACTGGGTTTTGTAACCTGGGAAAGAGCTCTGGTTCTCAGCCAGGAAATACTGGGGTGGTATGTTAACTAACCCCAAGGGTGTACTTGTTCCCTGGGTCCTTCTGTTACATGAATAATACATATAGATCTTTTTTTATATATCTTTATTGGAGTACGATTGCTTTATAATGTTGTGCTAGTTTCTGTTGTACAACAAAGTGAATCAGCTATGTGTATACATATGCCCCCATATCCCCTCTCTCTTGAGCCTCCCTCCCATCTTCCCTGTCCCACCCCTCTAGGTCATCATCACAAAGTATCAAGCTGATCTCCCTGTGCTATGCAGCAACTTGCCACTTGTCATCCATTTTACATTTGGTACTGTATATACGCCAATGCTACTCTCTCATTTCACCCCAGCTTCTCCTCCCCCCCGCCCCGCACCACGTCTCAAGTCTGTTCTCTATGTCTGCGTCTTTATTCCTAGCCTGCCACTAGGTTCATCAGTACCGTTTTTTTTAGATTCCATATATGTGCGTTACCATACGGTATTTGTTTTTCTCTTTCTGACTTACTTCACTCTGTATGACAGACTCTAGGTCCATCTACCTCATTACAAATAACTCAATTTCGTTTCTTTTTATGGCTGAGTAATATTCCATTGTATATATGTGCCACACCTTCTTTATCCATTCATCTGTTGATGGGCATTTAGGTTGTTTCCGTGTCCTGACAATTGTAAATAGTGCTGCAATGAACATTGTGGTACATGTATCTTTTTGAATTATGGTTTTTCAGGGTATATGTCCAGTAGTAGAATTGCTGGGTCATATGGTAGTTCTATTTTTAATTTTTTAAGGAACCTCCATACTGTTCTCCATAGTCGCTGTATCAATTTACATTCCCACCAAGAGTGCAGGAGGGTTCCCTTTTCTCCACACCCTCTCCAGCATTTATTGTTTCTAGATTTTTTGATGATGGCCATTCTGATCAGTGTGAGGTGACACCTCACTGTGGTTTTGATTTGCATTTCTCTAATGATTAGTGATGTTGAGCATCCTTTCATGTGTATGTTGGCAATCTGTATGTCTTCTTTGCAGAAATGTGTATTTAGGTCTTCCACCCATTATTGGATTGGGTTGTTTGTTTTTTTGATATTGAGCTGCATGAACTGCTTGTATATTTTGGAGATTAATCCTTTCTCAGTTGCTTCATTTGCAAATATTTTCTCCCATTCTGAGGGTTGTTTTTTTTGCATTTCCTCTAAGATCAGGAACAAGACAAGGTTGCCCACTCTCACCACTATTATTCAACATAGTTTTGGAAGTTTTAGCCACGGCAATCAGAGAAGAAAAAGAAATAAAAGGAATCCAAATTGGAAAAGAAGAAGTAAAATTGTCACTGCAGATGACATGGTACTATACATAGAGAATCCTAAAGATGCCAACAGAAAACTACCAGAGCTAATCAATGAATTTTTTAAAATAGCAGGACACAAAATTAATGCACAGAAATCTCTAGCATTCCTATACGCTAACAACAAAAAATCAGAAAGAGAAATCAAGGAAGCACTCACATTTACGACTGCAACAAAAAGAATAAAATACCTAGGAACAAACCTACCTAAGGAGGCAAAAGACCTGTATGCACAAAACTATGAGACACTGAGGAAAGAAATCAAAGACAATACAAACAGATGGAAAGATATACCATGTGCTTGGATTGGAAGAATCAACATTGTGAAAATGACCCAAAGCAATCGACAGATTCACTGCAATCCCTATCAAATTACTGATGGCATTTTTCACAAAACTAGAAAAAAATTTTATAATTTGTATGTAAACACAAAAGACCCCAAATAGCCAAAGCAATCCTGAGGGGAAAAAAAATGGAGCTGGAGGAATCAGGTTCCCTGACTTCAGACTATACTACAAAGCTACAGTAATCAAGACAGTATGGTACTGGCACAAAAACAAATATAGATCAATGGAACAGGATAGAAAGCCCAGAGATAAACCTGTGCATATATGGTCACCTTATCTTTGACAAAGGAGGCAAGAATACACAGTGGAGAAAAGACAGCCTCTTCAATAAGTGGTGCTGGGAAAACTGGACAGCTACATGTAAAAGAATGAAATTAGAACACTTCCTAACACTATACACAAAAATAAACCCCAAACGGATTAAAGACCTAAATGTAAGGCCAGACACTATAAAACTTTTACAGGAAAACATAAGCAGAACACTCTGATATAAATCACAGCAAGATTTTTTTGACCCACCTCCTAGAGTAATGGAAATAAAATCAAAAATAAACAAATGGGACCAAATGAAACTTAAAAGCTTTTGCACAGCAAAGGAAACCATACATATAGATCTTAACACCCCATTTCCTCCGCTGCTCTACTATGAAGATAACAACTCTCTCTGCTCTAAGTCACTGACTTTAACACTTTTTCACCCATCTTCATATCACACCCTTTGCACTACAACTTTCTGGCATCTTCCATCAAGATATGGAGTCTATTTCCCCAGTCCTCGCATCTAGGCTGGCTTGGAGATTTGATTTAGCCAAACAAATGTGGTGGGAGGGATGGTGTGTCAGTTCTAAGCCTAGGTCTCGAGAGGCTTTGCACAATTACATCCTTTCTCTTGGAACCCTGCCACCATCTATGAACAAGGTGATTTGTTATGCAGCAATAGCTAACTGATATATATCCTTTTGTTACTCGTTAGTGACTGTAGAAACCTGTGAATCACATATGCAGATGACCAATGAGTGAGTGACCAGGGTGCTGTTTGAGTATCAATCTAAGTCCTTTCGAAACTGTAAAACTGACTCCTCTGAAAAGACTCTGATCAGTCACAGTCATGAAAAGAGTCCCAGTTCTTAGATTTTCCTTCTTGGCTGCACTTCAATGCCTGGAGGATACAGCAGCAATGACCACACAGGATTGGCAAGAAAAAGGGATGCTTGGCAAGACCCTAACACTCTGTTCAGGAGCAGGCAGGGACTCTTTCTTTGTAGATGTGTAGACATTCCTAATGAAACAGCAGGAACTAGGAGCTAGGATTTCCTATTCTAACATCTTGCTGACATCACTCTACCAGTTTGTGGAGTTTTAAAAATACCATGCAACTCCTCCCTTGCTCAAGAGGACACATTAGCTTCAGTTAGAAGGGGCTTCCTTCTGGGGAGGGAAACAGTTGAATTATGTATTCAATACACGAAGTTTTCCAGTGATCCCCAAAGAACTGGCATCTGACTTTCCAGTCTTGAAGCCCTGACAGGTATGATACAGTCTAGCTTCCAGGGAAAGAACAGAGATGGTGGTTTGGACTGGTAGACACCACAGTTTTCCACTCACTGTCTCAGCATAGAGCAAGCAGACAAAAACACAGCTGCATGTTTTTTTCCTGGGGAGGTGAATTGGTAGAGGCCCCAAGATTATCTGGCCCAGCTTATTGGTGGGGTTTTCTCCTGTATGAGACCAGTTGGCAAATACTGGGAGAGGTGTCTCCTTTGTACAATGTGCAGACACCAACAAAGAGAGTCAAGGAAAATGAAGAATCAAGCAAAGAGGTTCCAAATAAAAGAACAAGATAGATCTCCAGAAACTAACCATAATGAAGAAGAGCTATATGATTTACCTGACAGAGAATTCAAAATAATTGTCATAAAGATATTCACTGAGGTCAAGAGACCAATGCATGAACAATGTGAGAATTGTAACAAAGATAGAATACATTTTAAGAACCAAACAGAAATCAAGGAGCTCAAGAACATAGTAACTGCACTGAAAATTTCAACTGAAGGGTATAATAGTAATTAGATAAAGCAGAAGAAAAGATCTTCATGTGAACACGAAGACAGGTTATTGGAAATAATTCAGTCAGAGAAGCAAAAGGAAAAAAGAATGAAAAAGAGTAAAGAAATGTTTAGGAACTTATGGGGTACCCCCCAAATGATTAGCATACACGCGATGGAAAGCCCAGAAGGAAGAGAGAGAGAAAGGAAGGACCAGAAAGCTTATTCAAAGAAATAATAGCTGAAAACTCCCAAAATCTGAGGAAAGAAATGAATGTCCAGATCCAAGAAGCCCAAAATGCACCACATAAGAACTGCCCAAAGGAATCCACACTGACACATATTATAACCAAATTGTCAAAAGTCAAAGATAAAGATATAATTTGGAAGAAGCAAAAGAAAAGTGACTTGTCACATACAAGGGAACTCCTATAAGACTCTCAGCAGATTTTTCAACAAAAAGCTTGCGGGTCAGAAGGGAGTGGGATGATATATTCAAAGTGCCCAAAAAAATTGCCAACCAAGAATACTACACTTGGCAAAACAACTATCCTTCAAAATGAAGAAAAAATAAAGACTTTCCCAACAAACAAAAGCTTAAGGGGTTTGTCACCACTAGAACTGCCTTACAAGAAATAATTAAAAAGTTCTTCAGGATGAAACAAAGGGACACTCAAGAGTATGCCATGTCATAAAAAAGTCCGAAACATGATGGTAAAGGTAAATACCTAGACAAATACAGAATAATGCATTCCTGTAATAGTAGTGGGTAAATCACTTTTAATTCCAGTACAAAAGTTAAAAGACAAAAGTATTAAAAATATAGCAAAAAAATGTTAAAAGATAAGCAGTATGAATAGATATGAATTGTGACAATAATAATAAAAAGAGTGGAGAGGAAGAAGTTAAAGTATAGTGTTTGGTATGCAATTGAACTTAAGTTGTTATTAGCTTAAAATTATGTTAAAATTATAAAAATATTTTACTTAGGCCTCAGAGTAACCACACATGCAAAAAAATACCTATAGAAGTACATAAAAGAAAACAAGAGGTGAATAAAAGCATATCAATACAAAAAAACAACAGAACACAAGGAAGGACAGCAAGAGAGAAAAAGGCAGACAAAAGAACTACAAGACTGACAGAAAACTAAAAACATGTCTAGTAAATCCTTCCCTATCAGCAATTACTTCAAGTGTACATGCGTTAAACTCTCCAATCAAAAGACAAAGAGTGGCTGAGTGAATTAAAAAAGAAAACCAATTATATGCTGTCTACAAGAAACTCACTTTAGATTTAAGAATACACTTCGGCTGACAGCAAAGGGAAAGAAAAATATATTCCATGCACACAGCAACCAAAAGAAATCAGAAGTGGCTGTACTTATATCAGACAAAATAAACTTTAAGTCAAAGACTGTCACAAGAGATGAAGAAGGACATCATGTAATGATAAAAGGATCACTCCATCAGGAAGATATAACAATTGTAAGTATCTATGCACCCAACATCAGAGCACCTAAACATATAAAGCAAACATTGACAGAATTGACGGAAGAAGCTGATAGCAATACAATTAATTGTAGAAGACTTCAATGCCCTAATGGACAGAAAATCCAGACTGAAGATCAATAAAGAAATAGAAGCCTTGAATAACACTACATACCATGTGAACCTAACACATATATAGAACATTCCAACCAAGAGTATCAAAATATACATTCTTCTCAAGCACACACAGGTCTTTCTCAAGGATAGATCATATGTTAGATCACAAAGCAAGTCCTAACAAATTTAAGAAGACTGAAAGCAAACTAAGTTTTTTTTTTCTGACAACTAAGGAAAACTAGAAATCAATAGCAGAAGGAAAACTGGAAATTCACAAATACAGGAAATTAAACAACATTCTTGAACAGTCATTGGATCAAAGAAGAAAACAAAAGCGTAACTTAAAAAATACCTTGAGACAAAGGAAAATGGAAGCACACATACCAAAACTTATAGGATGCAGCAAAAATAGTACTAAGAGTGAAATTCACAGTGATAAACACCTACATTAAAAAGGAAGAAAGCTCTCAAATAAAAATCTAACTTCACACCCAAGGAGCTAGGCAAAGAAGAGCAAACTAAGCCCAAAATTACAGAAGGAAGGAAGGAAGTATTAGAGCAGAAATAAATGAAATTTTAAAAACAGAAAAACAACAGAACAAACAATGAAACTAAAGTTTGTTTTTTGAAAACACATACAAAATTGACAAACCCTTATCTAGACTAAGAAAAAAAAGAAAAAAGACTCAAACAGGCAGAAATAGAAGAAGAGACATTACAACTGATGCTACAGAAATAAAAAGATCATAAAAGACTTCTGTGAACAATTATATACCAACAAACTGGATAACAGAAGAAATAGATATATTCCTAGAAACATACAACCTTCCAAGACTAAATCATGAATAACAGAAAGTCTAAATAGGGCTTTAACCAATGTAGAGATTGAATCAGTAATCAAAAACCTCCAAAAAAAGAAAACTCCAGGACCAGATGACTTCACTGCTTAATTCTACGAAACATTTAAAGAATGATTAAATACCAATCTTTCTCAAACTCTTCCAAATAACTGACAAAAAGAAACACTTCCAAACTCATTTTGTGAAGCCAGCATTACCCTGATACCATAGCCAGACAAAGGCATGACAGAAACAAACAAACAAACAAAAAAAATACTGGCCAATATCCCTGATGAAAATGGATGCAAAAAATCCTCAACAAAATACCAGCAAATCAAATCCAGTAGCACATTAAAGAAATCATATACAATGATCAAGTAGTTTCTTCCTGGGATGTAAGGATGGATTAACATAAACAAATCTATTAATATGATATTTCACATCAACAAAATAAAAGATAATAATCACATGATTATTTCAACAGACACAGAAAAAAAGTTTGACAAAATTCAACAGCATCTCATGATAAAAACTCTCAATAAAATATGAATAGAAGGAAATTTTACCTCAAAATATTAAAGCCATTTATGACAAGCCCACAGCTAACACCATACACAATGGTAAAAACTGAAAGTTTTTCCTCCGAGATCAAGAACAAGTCAAAGAGGCTCCTCTTACCACTTCTATTCAACATGGTACTAGTAATTCTAGCCAAAGCGATTAGGCAAGGAAAAGAAATAAAGGCATCCAAACTGAAAGGAAGAAGTAAAACTGTCCCAGTTGGCAGATAACACAATCTTATATAGAAAATCCCAAAGATTTATATTTTAATGTTTTATGTAACTATACTTTTATGGTTATAGAGTTAAAAATAACTATTAGAACTAATAAAGAAATTCAGTAAAGTTGCAAGGTACAAAATTAACATACAAAAATCAGTTGTGTTTCTATAAATAATGAACTGTCTGAAAAATAATTAGAGAAACAATCCCATTTATAACAGCAGAATAAAAGATTACAATATGCAGGGATAAAATTAACTAAGGAGGTAAAAGCCTTGTATACTGAAAACTACAAAACATTGAATGAAAGAAAGTAAACAAAACACAAACAAGTGGAGAGGCATCCATTTCATGGGGTGGAAGATAATATTATCAAAATGTCTGTACTACCCAAGGCAATCTACAGATTCACTGCAATCCCTATCAAAATCCCAATAGCATTTTTTACATAAATAGAAAAAATAATTCTGAAATTCAAAAGAAACCACAAAATACCATGAACAACCAAATCAATCTTGAGAAAGAAGAACAAAGCTGGAGGCATCATACTTCCTGTTTTCAAAATATATTACAAAGCTGTAGTAATTGAAACATAGTTTACTGGCATACAGACAGACATATAGACCAATGGGACATAATAGAGAACTTATAAATAAATCCACATGTATGGGCAATTTATTTTTGTCTAAAGAGCCAAGAATACACAATGGGGAAAAGAGAGTTTCTTCAATAAATAGTGTTGGGAAAACAGGATATCCACATGGAAAAGAATGGAATTGGCCCCTAATCTCACACCATACACAAAAATCAACCCCAAATGGATTAAAGACACAAATAGAAGGCTGTTTATGTCCTTAATCCATAAACTGAAAAACTCCTAGAAGAAAACATAGGGGGAAAACTGCATGACATTGATCTTGGCAATGATTTTTTGGATATGACACCAAAAGCATAGGTAACATCAAAATAAAAAGCTTCTACACAGAAAAGGAAACAACCAGTAGAGTAAAAAAAAACTTACAGGATGGGAAAAAATATTGCAAGCCGTATATCTGATAAGGGGTTAATCTCCAAAGTATCTAAGGAACTCCTACACCTCAATAGTTTAAAAAAAAAAACTAATAACCAAATTTTAAAATGGATTAAGTACTTGAATAGACATTTCTCCAGAAAAGACATAACAAATGGCCAACAGGTATAGGAAAAAAATACTCAATATCAGTAAGCATCAGGGAAAAGCAAATCAAAACCACAATGAGATATCATCTTACAACTGTCAGGATGGCTATTATATATATACATATATATATATAAAGGACAACCAGTGTTGGCAAGGATGTAGAGAAATTAGAATCCTTGCACACTGTTGGTGGTAATGTAAAAAGATGAAGCTGCTATGGAAAACAATATGGAGCTTCCTCAAAATATTACAAAGAGAACTACCATATGATATAGCAATCCCACTTTGAGTGTTTAACCCCCAAAATTGAAATCAGGCTCAAAGAGGTATTAGCACTTGTGTGTTCATTGCAGCACTATTCACAATAGCCAAGGTGTGGCAGCAACCTAAATGTCCATGGACAGATGAATGCATAAAGAAAATGTGGTACCTATGTACAGTGGAATAGTATTCAGCCTTAAAAAGGAAGGAAATTCTGTATTATGCAACAACATGGATGAACCCTGAGGGAATTATGTTAAGTGAAATAAGTCAGTCACAGAAAGTTAAATATTGCATGATTCCACTTATATGGTATCTAAAATAGTCAAATTCATAAAATAAAGAGTGGAATGGTGGTTGACCAGGGCTGGGGGTGGGGAGAATGGGGAGTTAGTAATCAATGGGCATAAAATTTTAGTTAAGCAAGATAAATAAGCTCTATAGATCTGCTGTACAACATTGCACCTACAGTCAACAGCAATGTATTGTATTTAAAAATTTGTTAAGAAGGTAGATCTCATGTTAAGTGTCCTCATAACAATAAAATTAAATAGGTAAACACATACATACATACACACATACATACATAGGAGTATAACAAAAAGCAGCATTTATACCATTTTTAAGGCACGTGCATATCATTCATTCATTCAACACTGGTGGAGTGTGACCACATCCCCTTACTGCAGAAATTAGTCAGGCTTCCCTTGTTAGTATAATAATAGTTTTCATGTTCCCTTTTCCTGCCCACAATAAAAGTACCATGGGCAAGAAAGCCAATCTGATTAAATGAGACTTCATATACGTAAAGCGCAGTCAGGACAAGAAGAAGAAACAAGGTCTTTAGAACTGGAACGACTGAGGTGCATATCTCAGCTCTGTCACTTACAAGCTGGATAAGTTCCGTACTTTCTCAGCTTCAATTTCATCTTCTCCAGAATGGGAATAAAAACACTTAACTCCTAGGGTCACTGAGATGGTTCAATGAGCTTCCACATGGAGTGCGCCTGGCACTTAGCAGGAGCTCAATAAATGTTAGTCCTTTCCCTCTTCACAAATGGCCAACATCATGAAAGTAAATCTTGGTTGCTATGAGTGTTAATATTTGTTCCTATTTTTCTGCCCATTGGTAATCATCCAGGCTCCTTATGTGGCAACACAGAAGTGCCCATCTCCAAAGGGCGGTTGGGCTTTTGAACATGGGCTGACATACTCTACCCTCCCCTTTCCCATCATCTCAGGTAAACCACAGGGTGTCCCCAAATGGATTCGGCAGTCGCCATAGGCCCCAAGTTTCTAAAAGCCACCAGACAAAACACCACTAATGCTTACAGCCTGATAAAAAGCACTCCTCAAGTTCAAAGGGAGGATTTAAAAATAAAGAAGCCCCTCCAAAAGATCCAGGGTAAGACGAGGGAGTCTAATTGAGCTGGATGTGCACTGTGACTGTGTGAATGTTTTATCTTTGTTGTCAAAATGCCATCTGGGGTGAAAGACACCTGGAGATCAATTTTCTTGGATTACATGGTCACTCCCAGCAGTGGGTGTGCAGAAATGCTGATCGCCTGCTGGCTCCTCCAGCACCACAAGCAGCTAACCGTGCTGAGACAGAAGTGGGTGTTTTATTATTATATTTAATAGGAAAGTACAAAAATTCTAAAGTGCTAAGACAGTACTCTCTTTATCCCTCATACCAGCTGTCTGAAAAGTCTAAAAAGATATTTTGGTGTAGACCCGAATGTTTAGCTCTTTTAGGAGTTTTCTTAAGGCATATTAAAGAATTTTTTTTACTATGTTAAAGCACATGCTCGTTGTAGAAAATATTTCCCTGCTTAGAAAATGTAGAAAAGTAGAGAGAATACAATGAGAATCACTTATAATTTTACCACCCGATGAAATATAATTCCCAGCAGTAATTTTTTCAGTTCATATTTGCAACCTGCTTTTTTGTTTAAATCTTAAACATCAACCATCAAAATTACCAACAAACGTTACTTTGAATGATTAATAACATTTCATCATATTATGTCCTCTAATTACTTAGCCATTCTGTTAAGATTGAACACTGAAATTATAGGTGTTCTCCGTTATAAATCATGCTGCCACGAAGACCTCTAATCACACAATTGAAGGGCCACATGAGCGGTGACGATACCTCTTTTAATCACCAACATTTCTCCCAAACCAAGTGCAGGGCCTGGAACAATGTATATAGTTTTATTGAATGAACCCTGTTATATTTTTAGAATGTAATTTCTATTAATATTTTTAAAGCCATATCTCCAAGCTTAGCATTAAGTCACTGTCCAAACCCCAGCATGGCAACTGAGGTTGGCCTGATCTCTTCAAAGAGTGCCCTCGGCCACCTCTGCCTGGACCCCAACCACACCAATGTATGCCCTCCGACTGTCCCCTCCTAGTGAAAATGTCCCTAGCCCTCATTCTCACAGCTCAGGCACCTGTCCTCAGTAGCATTAGACCCACCTTACCTCTGTCTCACCTGCCAGGCTGTGGCCTCCTCAAGGGGGAGCCTGAGTCTCATTCCTCTCTGTACTCCTGGTACCCAGCTCAGGGCTGGCAGCTACTGGGTGTGCAGTAAATGCAGCCTGGATGAAAGAATTACTTGCAGGCCTTGACCTAAGACTGCACTACGGATTCTGAAATAACTCGGGGCTGAAAGTAAGTATATGGTTTTTGCTAATTTTTTTCCTTTGCTCTGGCTGTATTAATCAGGGTTCACCAGAGAAACAGAACCTACAGGATTTATATCTATAACTACATAATTTATTATAAGATACTGGTTTATGAAACTATGGAGACTAAGAAGTCTCACAATCTGCTCTCTGTAAGCTGGGGACCCAGGAAGACCATATAGTTGTAAGGCAAGAGAGCTAGTAAGCGTAGATTCTAGTCCGTGTCTGAAGGTCTGATCACCTAGAACACCCGGGGTCAGGAGAAGATTGATGTCCCACTGTAGTAGTTAAACAGAGAGAAAGGAAATCCTCCTAACCACCATCATTTTATTCTAGTCAGGCCCTCAATGGATTGGATGATGCCCACCCACACTGGGGAGGGCAGTGTGCTTTACTCAGCCTACTGATTCAAATGCTAATCTCTCCTGGAATCATTGACACAGACACCCCCAGAAATAACTGTTTACCCAGATATCTGCTCATCCCATGATCCAGTCAAGTTGACACAAAATTAACTATCATATTTGCTTTATTTTTTTATAATATTTTTATTGAGATATAGTTCACATAACAAATTCACCCATCTTAAGGTGTATAATTCATGATTTAAGTATACTCACAATATTGTGCAACCATACCTCTATCTAAATCCAGGAAATTTTATCACCCCAAAAAGAGTCTGGGACTGGTTGGCAGTCACTCCCAATCCTCCCCCGTTGCCTACCACCACGTTTCCAATCCCTAGGCAAGCAATCATCTGCTTTCTGTCTGCATGGATTTGCTTATTCTAGACAGTTCAAATAAATGGAATCATACAAGATGTGGCTTTTTGTGACTGATTTCTTTCATTTAGCATAATGTTTTCAAAGGTCATCCATGTTCTAGCACGTGACAGTGCTCCATTCTTTTCATGCCTAAATAATATTCCATTGTATGGACAGACCACATTTTGTATATCTATTCATCAGCTGATGAACATTTGGGTTGTTTCTACTTTTTGGCTGTTATGAACATTCATGTACACATTTTTGTATGCACATGTGTTTTCAATTCTCTTCTTATAAACCTAGGAGTTGAACTGCTAGGTAGTATTTTAACTCTATGTTTAAGTTTTTGAGGAACGACCAAACTGTTCTGGATAGCACATGCACCACTTTACACTCCCACAAGCAATGTATGAAGTTTCCAATTCTCCACATTCTTGTCAACATTTATTATTTTCCATTTTTTAAAAATTATTGCTGTACATATCCTAGTAGGTATGAAATACTATCTCATTGTGGTTTTGATTTACATTTCCCTAATAATTAATAATCTTGAGCATCTTTGCATGTGCTTTTTCACCATCTGAACATCTTCTTTGGAGCAATGTCTATTCAAATCCTTTGCCAATTTTTTAATTGAGTTGTCTTTTTAATTTTGAATTGTAAGAATTCTTTATATATTCTGTATACTAGATCTTATCAAATATATGGTTTGTAAATACTTTCTCCCATTCTTTGGGCTGTCTTTACACATTGATGCTAGTGTCCTTTGAAGCACAAAAGTATTGAATTTTGATGAAGTCCAACTTATTTATTTTTTATTTAGTTGCTTGTATTTTGCAGTCATATAAAAGAAGCCATTGCCTAATTAAGTTTATGAAGATTGACACCTATGTTTCCAAGAGTTTTAAAGTTTTAGCTTTTACATTTAGGTCCTTAGTTCATTTTGAGGTCATTTTTGCATATGCTGTGAGATAGGGGGGGTTGCAAATTCATTCTTTTACATATGCATACCCAGTGGTCCCAGCACCATTTATTGAGACAAGTATTCTTTCCCCATTGCATGATATTGGCACACTTTTCAACAATGAATTTACCATAGATGTTTATTTCTGGACTCTCAGTTCTATTATATTGACCTATATGTCTATCCTTATGCCAGTATCAAACTTTCTTGATTACTATAGTTTTGTACTAAGTTTTAAAATGATGAAGTGTGATTCTTCCAACTTTGTTATTCTTTTTCAAGATTATTTTGGCTATTTCAAGTCCCTTTCATTTCCACTAAATTTTAGGATCTGTTTCTCAATTTCTGCCAAAGAGGCAGCTGGTTTTTTTTTTTAATAGGGGTTGCATTTAACCTGTATATTGATTTGGAAGCTATTGCCATCTTTACAATATTGTGTTCCAATCCATAAACATGGGATGTCTTTCTATTTATTTAGGTTTCTTTCAGTTTAGTTTTTTTTTGATGTGGACCATTTTTAAAGTATTTTATTGAATGTGTTACAATATTGCTTGTTTTATGTTTCGGTTTTTTGGCCGCGAGGCATGTGGGATCTTAGCTCCCCGACCAAGGATTAAGCCTGCATCCCCTGCATTGGAAGGCCAAGTCTTAACCACTGGACCACCAGGGAAGTCCCAGGTTTCTTTTAGTATTTTCCAACAGTGTTTTGTATAGTTTTCAGTATAAAAGTCTTACACTTTATTCTTAAGTATTTTAATATTTTTGATGCAATTCTTAATGGAACTGTTTTCTTAATTTCATTTTCAGAATGTTCATTGCTAGTGTATATAAGTACTGACTTTTTATGGATTTTATACAATATAACTATGCTGAACTTTTTTATTAGCTCTAAGAGTTTTTTGTGGATTCTTTGGGTGTTTCTGGATATGAGATCATATCATCTGCAAAGAGAGAGAATTTTACTTCTTCCTTTCCAATCTAGATGCCATTTATTTATTTATCAATCATTTATTTATTTATTTGTTGCTTGCCTAACTGCCCTGACTAGAATCACCAGAAAAAGCTGAATAGGAAAGGTGAGAGCAGACATCATTTTCCATTCCTGATCTTAAAAAGAAAACACCCAGTCTTTCATCATTAAGTATGTTAGCTGTGGGTTTTTCACAGATGCCCTTTAACAGACTGAGAAAGTTCTTGTCTACTGTATGCTGAATGCTTTTTACCATAAGCAGCTGCTGAATTTTGTCAAATGATTTTTCTGTGTCTATTGAGACAGTTATGTGACTTTTTTCTTTATTCTATTAATATGGTATATTACATTGATTTTGTTTCATTGAACCAAAATTGCATTCTTTGGGCAAATCCCACTTGTTTGTGGTATATAATTCTTTCTAAATGGGTTCAGTTTTTGGTGCTCTGTTGCAGATTTTTGCATCAATGTTCCTAAGTGGTACTGGTCTGTATTTTGATTTTCTGGTGACATCTTTGTCTGGTTTTAATAGCAGAGTAATACGGGCTCCCCAAAGATGAGTTGGGAAGTGTTTTCTCCTCTTATACTTTTCAGAGTTTGAGAAGGATTGGTGTAAAGTCTTCTTCAAATATTTGGTAGAATTTACCAGTGAAACTATTTGGTCCTGAAATTTTTATCTGTTGGAAGGTTTTGATATTTTATTATTATCAAATGCTTTTTACTTGGTATAAGTCTGTCTAGATTTTCTGTTTGTTCTTCGCTCAGTTTTGCAGTTTGTGTGTTTCTAGGAATTTGTCTATTTCATCAAGATTATCTAGTCTGTTGGCATACAATTGTTCATAGCATTGCCCTGTAATCATTTTTATTTCTATAAGGTCAGTAGTAATGTCCTCATTTTCATTCCTGACTTTAGTATTGTAATTTTCTTCTCTCTCTCTCTATCTCTCGTTGTCAGTCTAGCTAAAGTCTTGACCACTTTCTTGATCTTTTCAAAGAACAAATTTTTTGTTTTGTTGATTTTCTGTATTACTTTTCTATTCTCCATTTCATTTATTTCCATTCTGTTTGCATGTGTTCAGTTTGCTATTCTTTTTTTAAAGAAAGGTGAGGCTATTGATTTGAGATTTTTCTTTTTCTAATGTAGACATTTACTATAAATTTCCCTCTGAGCACTGTTTTCACTTCATCCCATAAATTGTGGTAGGCTGTGCTGTCATTTTCATTCATCTCAAACTATTTTCTAATGTTGGTTAGTTAGGGATGTGTCATTAATTTCCATATATTTGTGAACTTTCCAAATTTATTTTTGTTGTTAATTTCTAATTTTATTCTGTTGTGGTCACAGAACATATTTTGTATGACAAATATTTTTAAGCTTATTGAGACTTGTTTTGTTTCTGAATATATGGTCTATCCTGGAAAATGTTCCACAGTGCATGAGAAAAATATGTATTCTTCTATTGTTGGGTGAAATGTTTTCTATATGTCTGTTAGGTATAGTTGCTTTATAGTGTTGTTCAAGTCTTCAGTTTACTTTTGATCTTCTGTACAGTTGTTCTACCCATTATTGAAAGTGGAGTATTGAAGTTTTCAACTATTATTGCTCAATTGTCTATTTCTCCCTTCAGTTATGCCAGGTTTTGCTTCATGTATCTTGGGGTTCTGTTTTTAGTGAATGTTTGTTATGGTTTCTTGATGGATTGACTCTTTTACTTTCAACCTATTTGTGTCTCTGAATCTAAAGTATTGACAGGTCTCTAGTAGGCAGCAGATAGTTGGAATCATATTTTTTATCCACTCTGCCAATATCTGTCTTTTCATTGGAGAGTTTAATCTATTTCTATTTAATATAATTACTGACAGTGTAGGAATGACTTCCACCATTTTGATGTTTGTTTTCTATTTCTTATATCTTTTTTATTCCTCAATTCCTCCATTACTGTCTTCTTTTTGTTAAAGAAGCTTTTCTAGTGTACCTTAATTAATTCCCTGATCTTTCCTTTTTCTGTATAGTTTTCAGTTATTTTCTTAGTGGTTGCCCTGGGTATTATAATTAATGTCTTGATTTATAATGGTCTAGTTTAGATTAATACCAATATAGAAAAACGTTGCTCATATATATCTCCATTCACCTCCTTTATGCTGTTATTGCCACAAATTATTTTTTAAACATTGTATGCCTATCAACAAAGATTTATAATTGCTTTATGTACTCATCTTTTAGTACAGATAGAATAAAAAGAGTTACAAACAAAAATACATTTATTCTGTCCTCTGTATTTACTTGTGTAGGTACCTTTACCTTTACTGGTTTTCTTTATTTCTTCACGTGGATTTGAGTCACTATCTAGTGTCCTTGACTTCACCCTGAATGACTCTCTTTAGCATTTCCTGTAGGGTAGGTCTGCTAGCAACAAACTCTCTCAATTTTTGTTTATCTGAGAATGTCTTAATTTCTCCTTCATCTTTTAAGGGTAGTTTTGCTGGATACAGAGTATTTGTTCAACAGTATATTTTTTAGCACTTTGAATATGTCATCTCACTGCCTTCTGGCATCCATGATTTCTGAGGAGAAATCAGCTGTTAATATTATTGAAGAACCCTTGCATATGATGAGTTACTTTTCTTTTCTCAAGATTCTCTTCATCTTTAACTTTTGACAGCCTGATTAATCTAAGGAGGTGTGTATCTCGTTGAGTTTATCCTATCTGGAGTTTGTTGAGCTTCTTGTAGGTATGGATTAACATTTTTATCAAATTTGGAACATTTTTGGCCATTATATCTTCAAATACTCTTTCTGCCCTTTTCCCTCTTTCCTCTCCTTCAGAGGCTCCCATTACATGTGTGTGTTGATATGCCTGATGACACCCCACAGGTCCCTGAGGCTTTGTTCATTTTTCTTCATTCTCTTCTCTTTCTGTTCCTCAGACTAGATAATCTTAATTGACCTATCTCCATATTCATTTTTTTGTTCTACCTAGTTAAATCTGATGTTGAGCACCTTTAGTTAATTTTTCATTTTAGTTCTTTATACTTTTCAACTCTGGTATTTATATTTGGTATAACTTTTATCTATTTATCAATATTCTACTTGGTGAGACATGGTTCTCATACTTTCCTTTAGTTCTTTAGGTGTGGTTCTCTTTGGCTCTTTGAACGTGTTTTAAATACCTGATTGAAAGTCTTTACCTAGAAAGTCCAATCTCTTGGCTTCCTCAGGGAGAGTTTGCATTGATTGATTTTTTATTTTCCTGTGTAGCAACTATACATTCTTGTTTTGTTTTGTTTTGTTTTGCTTTGTTTTGTTTTTTGCAGTACACGGGCCTCTCACTGCTGTGGCCTCTCCCACTGTGGAGCACAGGCTCCAGACGCGCAGGCTCAGCGGCCATGGCGCATGGGCCCAGCCGCTCTGCGGCATGTGGGATTCTCCCGGACCGGGGCACAAACACATGTCCCCCGCATCAGCAGGCGGACTCCCAACCACTGCACCACCAGGGAAGCCCCAACTATACATTCTTGCTTCTTTGTAATCCTTGCAATTTTTTGTTGAAAACTGGACACTGAATATTACATTGTGGCAACTCTGGAAATCAGATTCTTCCCCCTTCTCAGGGTTTGCTGTTGTTGCTGTTTGTTGTAGTTGCTGTTTTTTTATCTCATGGCTTTTCTGAACTAATTCTGTAAAGTCTATATTCTTTGTCATGTGTGTCCACTGAAGACTTGGTCCCATTAGCTTAGTGGTCAGCTAATGATTGGAAAGAGATTTCCTTACAGTCCTGGGCAGAAAAAAACCTCCCATCTTTGCAGAGGGGCTCTGTGAGTATGTTGGAGCATACCTTCAGCACTCAGCTGTGCAGCTGACAACAATACCTTAGTCTTCACTTCCTTCTGGTACAGACCCCCAAGGTCAGTCAAAGGTGAGATCTTAGGGCCTTCTCAGGTCTTTCATGAGCATGTTCAAGCCCTGGAAATACATGTGACCTTCTAGATTCCCACGAATATGCTAGGACTATTCAAAGCCCTTATTATCCAAAGCATCTCATTCTCCAGCCTTTCCACCCAAGATTTTTGATTAGTCCATTACTCACTCCAACTGTTATCCATTGTCTCATGTAGCAATGACTAAAACATTTGCCTGTAAACAGTTTTTACCAACACCCCCCAGATAGCAGTGGGCAAGTTCCAAGTCAGATGAAATAAAGATAAGCCTTCCCAGCCAGTCTTCTTCCAGGGAGCCAACAGACAGATCTAGTAATGATTATTCTTTGTGAATGAGGTCTGGACTGTTCCCCCTTGTACTAAGAATATGAGCTATTATTTTCAAGGCTACTGCTGAGGTACAAAGTGGGAAATGGGACTAGGGTGAGTTAAAATACCACAAAGCCTTGCTGTTCTTACTGAGATTCAGCTGTTTTTCTTGAATAAGTGCTCCTTGGGTTTCTATAAACCTTTGGTTAATTTCCTGAGCTCTAAAAAGTTAATTCTGACAGTTTTTTTTCAGAATTTCAGAGTTTCTTGCTCTGCCACTTTCACTAATGTCCCCTTGATATTTGTTTTGAACATGACTAAGGGTGCACTTGAATTTTACAGTTTATTCCCTTAGAATTATCCTGAGCTATGTTTCCAATGTGTGTTCCCCAGAATACTAGTTCCATGGGGAAACAACTTGTACTATATTCTGTGGTGAAATAAGTTTGGGATCCGCATGTTAAATTTAAACATATTTCCTTACAATAGATTTCTCAGAATCCATAATTTGCTATCCTAAAGATGCTGCACACTTTCAAGGGAAATATACTATATAAAATAAAATAACAGCAGGTAACTTGCAGGCCAGAAAATGGTGCTAGATACTTCTATCTATTATCTCATTTAATTCATACCACCATATAATATTATTCCCATTTCACAGGCAAGGAAACTGAGGCATAGAAAGTTTAAGTAAATTATCCCAACTAGTAATTGCCAGAGTTGGGAATTTAATGAAAGTACTTTCCAGCCTTTGCTCTAAGTCAATACACCATACTGCAGGATTTCCCTAACTTAATTTGGCCAACAGAAACATTTGTTCACAGAGAATCTTGGAGAGTTAATGTGTCTCAGAATACATTCTGGAAAATGCTGAGCTAAAACACCATAACTCAGAAACCTATTTGTGCTTTTCTCGACACTTCTGCTGTCATAAATCATGCAACAGACACTTGCTACAACATTAAATATCGATTGAAGAATGGAATGTGGAGCTCGTCTGCCTATAGATTATCCATACGTAGAAGCTTCTGAATTTTAGTGTCTCCTTGGGGGTAGGCATTAAAGGCTATCTTAACAAACACAAAAACAAAACCAAAAGATTCTACCCTGAGGCAGAATTTACAAATATAATTTTAATTTATGAAGTTGTAGAAGAACTAAGTGAATGGGTTCCACCTTAAAGATTTGTTTTCTTCAATATTTTGCACAAGCTATTTTTTCCAGTGAAGAAGGCAAATTTGTTCTCAGTGCAGGAAAATTTGAAAAGAAAACAAAAATATTTAAAGGAACAGAAAATACAAAACTTAATTCCTTCCACTCAGAAGTAATTTCTGTCAGCATAGCTCTTTCTAGCGTTTTGAGGACCTTGTTTTCTTTTCATCCTTGGAATCTTGCCATACATATAATTTTTATTACTAGAATTCTTTTTTCATGCTATTAAAACCCTTCATAAACATCATTTTTTTGGTATACCTTCAAAATATTCCATTCCAGGGAAGTATCATAATTTATAGAATCTTTCCACTCATGTTGACTTGTTATCCGTCTTTTCACTGTTTTAAATAATTCTGTGATAAACAGCTCTGGATGATCACGAAATGCCAGTGTCCATCTTTTACACAGAAGTTGGTGCAGGCAGAAGGTACACAGCGAAATACACACACAGCAGTGCCAACTGACAGGATACAGTCTCCAGCCATAGCGAAGTGAAGAGAGGATAAATGTAACATAGGGATAGACTCGTGGAAATGAATCCACAAATTCAGCAAAGAAAATTATATCTAAAATATGAAACATCCAATAAAACCACAAGGATTTAAAAATAGAAGTTTGAGGAGCAGCTGTTACTGAAAAGCATGGTCTTGTAGAGAGGAACAGACATGGAAAGTTCAACAAACCAGGTAACAGAAGAGGAGCAGTCTGTAGCTAAGGAACCAAAACAGAGGCTATCACTTCCTTCTGCTATTTAAATACATGATTGTTCTAAGGATTATTTCTGTATGTAGTGGACACTGGAGATAATTCTAGCCCTTAATCATTTGAAATAGTAGTGGTGCCAACGTCCACTCACTGAGCATGTTCTGTATGCCAGTGTCCGTGAAAGGGGCTATAGGTACTCCATCTCATTTAATCCTTATCACAAAGCAGGTATAATTATTTGCAATTGACTAAAGCAGAAAATGAGGCTCAAAAGTTAGGTAACTCGCCCCAAGTCTTCTAGCAATGAGTAACTGATCCAGAGCTGAAAACACATCTGAGCCCAGAGTCTGTTACCTTCCACAGTACCAAGTGACCCCTCTTCAACAAACGCCATGAACAGAAACGAAAACATCTCAAAAAGTATTTGAAGCCAACAGAATACAGATTTCTAAATATATTTTGAAAGGGAATTATTAATTGAAGCTGAATTTTAGCCATCTCTGGGACTCTCCAAGCAGTCTTAAGTTGAAAAACTGTTACACCTTAAAACTATTCATAAACATTTTTTAACTTTGGAAAATCTAGTCCAAGAAAATGATCTGAAAGGCAGAAAAGGTGATATGTACTAGGATGTTCATCACAGCACTATTTATAACAGTAAATAAAATGAAAGTAATACAAAGAGCCAATAATAGAAACTAAGGAAAATAAAGTAAGTTCATTTAGTGTAATATTTTGAAATCACTAAAACTGTTATGTAGAAATTATCATTACATGAAAAATACAAACAACTCATAATGAATAGTGCAAAAGTTGGATATAAAATTTCACTGCACAAAGAATACATTTAAAAAGTACTTAAGCAGAGAGGGGAAAAAATTGTCCCAGGAAATAAAGCAAAATTTAACATTGGTTTCAACTCAAAGTTAGGACAACAGCAGTGATTTCTGAACTCTTCGCAATTTTTATCCTTTATTAGTTTTATGATAGAAAAAAATTAGTGAGGATCCCAAACAAATAAATGCCAAAGGATTGGGACAGACAATACACATGTATTCATTCATGCACATGTTAGAGCTGCTATGATCTTCCCAACAGGCACTGATGCTGGGAATATAGGGGTGAATCAGAAAGACAGAAACCCCTGCCTTGCTGTAGCTTAATTTTAGTGGAGATGCAAACAACAATTAAGATTTAAAAAGCAGATTGTAAGATGGGAAAAAACAAGATGGCAGAGGAGTAGGAGGACATGGAGTTCATCTCTCTCCACAAGTGCATCAAGAATACATCTAGAGATGGAACAATTCTCACAGAACACCAGCTGAACACTAGCAGAAGACCTCAGACACCGGAAAGGACAAGACAGATCCCCACATAACCGGTTTGCATTCTGCTTTTGTTGTTTTGTTTTTATTTTTGTTAGTTTTATTTTTAATTGTTTCCTTTCCTTTTGGGATTCTTTTCTTTGTCTCCTTCTCTTGTGTTTTGTTTTCTCTGTGTTTCTTATTTTGTATGTGTGTGTGTTTCTATTTTGTTTGTTTCATTTTGCTTTTACCATTTGTCTGGGGTTTTCTTTGTCTTGTTCGTTTGTTTGTTTCTTTTTAATTGTTGCTGTTGCTGTTTACTTGTTTTTGTCTTACTATTTATCTTGGGTTTTGTTTGCCTGTTTGTTTTCATTTGTTTTCTTCCCACCCTTTTTCTTCTCTTTTCTTTTTTTCCCCTGTTTTGTGGAGCTGTGTGGCTTGCAGGGTCTCAGTTCCCAGGCCTGGGGTCAGGCCTGAGCCTCTGGGGTGGGAGTGCTGAGTCCAGAACGCTGGAACACCAGAGAATTCCCGGCCCCAGGGAATATTTATCAGCAAGAGCTCTCCTGGAGGTCTCCATCTCAACTCCAAGACAAGGCTCCACCCAACTGCCTGCAAGCTCCAGGGCTGAACACTCCACTCCAAACAACAAGCAAGACAGGAACACAAACCCATCCACCAGCAGACAGGCTGCCTAAAGTCATACTAAGCCCGCAGACACCCCAAAACACACCACCTGATGAGGCCCTGCCCATCAGAGGGAAAGATGGAGCTCCACCCACCAGAACATAGGCACCAGTCCCTTCCACCAGGAACCCTACACAAGGCACTGGACCAACCTCACCCACTGGAGGGAGACACCAGAAGCAAGAGAAACTATGACTCTGCAGCCTGTGGAAAGGAGACCTCAAACATAGTAAGTTAGACAAAATGAGAAGACAGAGAAATACATTGCAGATGAAGAAGCAAGGTAAAAAGCAAAAGACCAAATAAATGAAGAGGAAACAGACAATCTACCTGAAAAATAATTCAGAGTAATGATAGCAAAGATGATCTAAAATCTCGGAAATAGAATAGAGAAAATATAAGAAACATTTAATAAGAACCTAGAAGAACTAAAGAACAAACAAACAGTGATGAACAACACAAAAACTGAAATTAAAAATACACTAGGGGCTTCCCTGGTGGCGCAGTGGTTGAGAGTCCACCTGCTGATGCAGGGGACGCGAGTTCGTGCCCTGGTCTGGGAGGATCCCACATGCCGCGGAGCAGCTAGGCCCGTGAGCCATGGCCGCTGAGCCTGCGCATCTGGAGCCTGTGGTCCGCAACAGGAGAGGCCATAATAGTGAGACGCCCACGTAGCGCAAAAAAAAAAAAAAAAAAAAAAAAACTAGAAGGAATCAATAGCAGAATACCTGAGGCAGAAGAACAGATAAGTGAGCTGGAAGATAAAATAGTAGAAATAACTGCCGCAGAGCAGAATAAAGAAAAAAGAATGAAAAGAATTGAGGGCAGTCTCAGAGACCTCTGGGACAACAATTAAACACAACAACATTCAAATTATAGGGGTCCCAGAAGAAGAGAAAGAGAAAGGGTCTGAGAAAATATTTGAAGAGATTATAGTCAAAAACTTCCCTAACATGGGAAAGGAAATAGCCACCAAGTCCAGGAAGCACAGAGAGTCCCATACAGAATAAATCCAAGGAGAAACACACTGAGACACATGTTAATCAAACTAACAAAAATTAAATACAAAGAAAAAATATTAAAAGCAGCAAGGGAAAAGTAACAAATAACATACAAGGGAATTCCCATAATGTTATCAGCTGATCTTTCAGCACAAACTCTGCAGGTCAAAAGGGAGTGGCAGGATATATTTAAAGTGATGAAAGGGAAAAACTTACAACCCAGATTACTCTACCTATCAAGGCTTCATTCAGATATGATGGAGAAATCAAAAGCTTTCAGACAAGGAAAAGCTAAGAGAATTCAGCACTACCAGACCAGCTATGCAACAAATGCTAAAAGAATTTCTGTAGGCAGGAAACACAACAGAAGAAAAACACCTACAAAAACAAACCCAGAATAATTAAGAAAATGGTAATAGGAATGTAAATATCAATAATTACCTTAAATGTAAATGGATTAAATGCTCCAACAAAAAGACACAAACTGGTTGAATGGATACAAAAACAAGACCCATATGTATGTTGTCTAAAAGAAACCTACTTCAGACCTAGAGACAGACACAGACTGAAAGTGAGTTGATGGAAAAAAATATTCCATGCAAATGGAAATCAAAAGAAAGCTGGAGTAGCAATACTCATAGCAGAAAAAATAGACTTTAAAATAAAGACCATCACAAGAGACAAGGAAGGACACTACATAATCATCAAGGGATCAATCCGAGAAGAAGATATAACAATTGTAAATATTTATGCACCTCATACAAGAGGTCTCAATATATAAGGCAAATGCTAACAGCCATAAAAGGGGAAATCGACAGTAACACAATACTAGTGGGGAATTTTAACACTCTACTTACACCAATGGATAGATCATCCAGACAGAAAATTAATAAGGAAACACAAGCCTTAAATGACACATTAGACCAGACTGACTTAACTGATATTTACAGGACATTCGACCCAAAAGCAGCAGAATACACTTTCTTTTCAAGTACACATGGAACATTATCCAGGATAGATCACATCTTGGGTCACAAATCAAGCCTTGGTAAATTTAAGAAAACTGAAATCATATCAAAATGAAAATTGAATCATATCATATTTTCTGACCACAATGCTATGAGATTAGAAATTACTGGAAAAAAACTGTAAAAACCACAAACACATGGAGGCTAAACAATACGCTACTAAATAACCAAGAGATCACGGGAGAAATCAAAGGGGAAATCAAAAAATACCTAGAGACAAATGACAATGAAAACAAGATGACCCAAAACCTACGGGATGCAGCAAAAGGAGTTCTAAGAGGGAAGTTCATAACAATACAATCCTACCTCAAGAAACAAAAAAAATCTTAAATAAACAACCTCTCCTTATACCTAAAGCAACTAGAGAAAGAACAAACAAAACCCAAAGTTAGTGGAAGGAAAGAAATCATAAAGATCAGAGCAGAAATAAATGAAAAAAACAATAGCAAAGATCAATAAAATTAAAAGCTGGTTCTTTGAGAAGATAAACAAAATTGATAAATCTTTAGCCAGACTCATCAAGAAAAAAAGGGAGAGGACTCAAATCAATAAAATTAGAAATGAAAAAGAAGAAGTTACAATGGACACCACAGAAATACAAAGGATCATAAGAGACTACTACAAGCAACTCTACGCCAATAAAATGGACAACCTGGAAGAAATGGACAAATTCTAAGAAAGGTAAAACCCTTCCAAGACTGAACCAGGAAGAAACAGAAAATATGAACAGACCAATCACAAGTAATGAAATTAAAACTCTGATTAAAAATCCTCCAACAGGGCTTCCCTGGTGGCGCAGTGGTTGAGAGTCCACCTGCCGATGCAGGGGACACGGATTCGTGCCCCGGTCCGGGAAGATCCCACATGCCACAGAGCGGCTAGGCCCATAAGCCATGGCCGCTGAGCCAGCACGTCCGGAGCCTGTGCTCTGCAACAAGAGAGGCCACGACAGTAAAAGGCCCACATAACGCAAAAAAAAAAAAAAAAAAAAATCCTCCAACAAACAAAAGTCCAGGACCAGATGGCTTCACAGATGAATTCTATCAAACATTTAGAGGAGAGTTAACACCTATCCATATCAAAGTCTTTCAAAAAATTGCAGAGGGAGGAACACTCCCAAACTCATTCTATGAGGCCACCATCACTCTGACACCAAAACCAAAGATATCATAAAAAAAGAAAATTACAGGCCAATATCACTGATGAACATAGACGCAAAAATCCTCAACAGAATACTAGCAAACTGAATCCAACAACACATTAAAAGGATCATACACCACGATCAAGTGGGATTTATTCCAGGGCTGCAAGGATTCTTCAATATATGCAAATCAATCAATGTGATACACCGTATTAACAAATTGAAAAATAAAAACCATATGATCATCTCAATAGATTCATAAAAAGCTTTTGCCAAATTCAACACTGATTTATGATTAAAAACTCTCCAGAAAGTGGGAATAGAGGGAACCTACCTCAACATAATAAAGGCCATATATGACAAACCCACAACAAATATTATTCTCAATGGTGAAAAACTGAAAGCATTTCCTCTAAAATCAGAAACAAGACAAGGGTGCCCATTCTCACCACTATTATTCAACATAGTTTTGGAAGTCCTAGCCACAGCAATCTGAGAAGAAAAAGAAATAAAAGGAATCCAAACTGGAAAAGGAGTAGAGCTGTCACTGTTTGCAGATGACATGATACTATACATAGAAAATCCTAAAGGTGCCACCAGAAAACTACTAGAGCCAATTAATGAATTTAGTTAAGGTGCAAGATACAAAATTAATGCACAGAAATCTCTTTCATTCCTATACACTAACAACAAAAAATCAGAAAGAGAAATCAAGGAAACACTCCCATTTACGACTGCAACAAAAAGAATAAAGTACCTAGGAATAAACCTACCTAAGGAGGCAAAAGACCTATATGCAGAAAACTAGAAGATACTGATGAATGAAATCAAAGATGACACAAACAGATGGAGAGATATACCATGTTCTTGGATTGGAAGAATCAATATTGTGAATATGACTATACTACCCAAAGCAATCTACATATTCAATGCAATTCCTATCAAATTACCAATGGCATTTTTCACAGAACTAGAACAAAAAATCTTAAAATTTGTATGGAAACACAAAAGACCCCAAATAGCCAAAGCAATCTTGAGGAAAAAAAAAAATGGAGCTGGAGGAATCAGGTTCTCTGACTTCAGACTATACTACAAAGCTACAGTAATCAAGACAGTATGGTACTGGCACAAAAACAGAAATATTGATCAATGGTATAGGATAGAAAGCCCAGAGATAAACCCATACACCTATGGTCACCTAATCTATGACAAAGGAGGCTAGAATATACAATGGAGCAAAGACAGCCTCTTCAATAAGTGGTGCTGGGAAAATTTGACAGTTTCATGTAAAAGAATGAAATTAGAACACTCCCTAACACCATACACAAAAATTAACTCAAAATGGATTAAAGACCTAAATTTAAGGCCAGACACTGTAAGACTCTTAGAGGAAAACATAGGCAGAACACTCTTTGACATGTATCGCAGCAAGACTTTTTTTGACTCACCTCCTAGAGAAATGGAAATAAAAACAAAAATAAACAAATGGGACCTAATTAAACTTAAAAGCTTTTGCACATCAAAGGAAACCATATATAAGATGAAAAGACAACCCTCAGAATGGGAGAAAATATTTGCTAGTGAAGCAACTGACAAAGGACTGATCTCCAAAATATACAAACAGCTCATGCAGCTCAATATCAAGAAAAAAACAAACAACCCAATCAAAAAATGGGCAGAAGACCTAAATAGACATTTCTCCAAAGAAGGCATACAGATGGCCAACAAACACATGAAAAGATGCTCAACATCACTAATTATTAGAGAAATGCAAATCAAAACTACAATGAGGTATCACCTCACACTGGTCAGAATGGCCATCATCATAAAATCTACAAACAGTAAATGCTGGAGAGGGTGTGGAGTAAAGGAAACCCTCTTGCACTGTTGGTGGGAATGTAAATTGATACAGCCACTAAGGAAAACAGTATGGAGATTCCTTAAAAAACTAAAAATAGAACTACTGTGATCCAGCAATCCCATTACTGGGCATATACCCAGAGAAAACCATAATTCAAAAAGATATATGTACCACAGTGTTCACTGCAGCACTATTTGCAATAGCCAGGACATGGAAGCAACCTAAATGTCTATCAACAGATGAATGGATAAAGAAGATGTGGCACATATGTACGATGGAATATTACTCAGCCATAAAAAGGAACGAAACTGGGTCATTTGTAAAGACGTGGATGGACCTACAGTCTGTCATACAGTGTGAAGTAAGTCAGAAAGAGCAAAACAAATACCATATGTTAAAGCATATATGTGGAATCTGAAAAAACTGGTATGGATGATCTTATTTACAAAGCATAAATAGAGACACAGACGTACAGAACAAACGTATGGATATCAAGGGGGAAAGGTGAGTGGGATGAATTGGGAGATTGGGATTGACATATATACACTATGGACACTATGTATAAAATAGACAACTAATGAGAGCCTACTGTGTAGCCCAGGGAACTCTACTCAATGCTCTGTGGTGACCTAATGGGAAGGAAATCCCCAAAAGAGGGGATATATGTATACATGTAGCTGATTCACTTTGCTGTACAGTAGAAACTAACACAACATTGTAAAGCAATTATATTCCAATAAAAATTTTTTAAAAAAGGATTTAAATAGTAACCCATATAGTAGCTAGATAGTCATAAGGGCAAGGTGAAATGTAGAGAGGGATGGAAGGTTTAAAAAGAACAGAGAAGACCTCGCTGACAAAAGCTATTTCAGAAAAGACCTAAAGGAAGAAAGGAAGCTGGCCATGCAGGTATCTGGGAAAAGAGCATTTCAGAGAGCTGGAACAGCAAGTATAAAGGTCCTGAGGCCACGCTGGAGTGTTCATGGAAGAGCAAGACAGCAAACTGTGGCAGGAGCAGACAGTTAAGAGCAATGGTGCTGAGGCAGGCATGGCCTTGGGATATTCAAGTGTCACTGGAGATCGATAGGAAAGCAGAAGAAGATAGTGTCTGAGAGGTAACAGGAGATCTGATCATGAACGGCCCTGTAGAGTTTGAACTTCTGGCTTTTTTGCTGACTGCAATAGGGAACCACAGAGGGCTCTGTGCACTAGAGTAACGTTGAGCTACGGTTTAACGGGATGACCCTTGCTGTTGTGCTAAGACCTGGCTGTAGGGCAAACAATCAGGAGGCAGCTGCAGTGATTCCGAGAAGACACCTGGGAGGAGCAGTGGGGGTGGTGCAGGAGGGTTTGCTGCAGACAGGGTGAGGGATAAGAGGTGGGAGAGAAACAGAAAAGTCAGGGATGACACCAAAATTTTGACCTGAGCATCTAGAAGAACAGATTGTCCATGAGTCGCTGCCAGGAGCTGTTCAGAGGGGAAAATCAAGATTTCAATTTTAGACACATAGCTAACAACCACGTGTAAAAAATATTCCACCTCACTAAGCAATAACAATTCCAATGTAAATAATAAGGTTAAGTATTTGCTTTTTTAATGAGCAAAGATGTAAAATATTAGAACTTTCTTTGTTGGCTAGGATGCACTGGCATACATTTTCTGAGAAATAATTTGGGGATAAAAATCAAGACTCTTTCCCATGCTCATAAATTTCACCTTGTTAATTTCCCTTCAAGTAATCTGTTCTAGGAAAATAGAAAAATGTACAAAGATTTATGTATGCAGTTACATTCTTATTTCTAAAAATAAAAAATTGGCAAGAGCCCAACACTCAACAATAGAGATAGTTAAAATACTATTGTGTACCCACCCACATAATAGAATATTGTGCAGCCATTAAAATTTTTTATGAATTGTTAAAACATAGCTTCTAAAGGAAATGGCAATACAAAATGTAATACAGTGTAATATGGTGTAAAAAAAAAATGAATAGTAACAAAAACGTCTGGCAAGGAATCACTAAAGCATCACAGTTGTCTCTGGATGCTAAGAATATTTTTTTCTTCTAACTGAAGTTTTTTCAACATTATAATTTTAATATTATGAGGAAAAACAATCTTTTTTAAAAACATTTATTTATTTTGGCTGCATTGGGTCTCCGTTGCTGTGTGCAGGCTTTCTCTAGTTACGGTGAGTGGGGGCTACTCTTGGTTGTGGTGCAGTGGCTTCTCTTGTTGCAGAGCACGGGCTCTAGGTACACGGGCTTCAGTAGTTGTAGCACGTGGGCTCAGTAGTTGTGGCTCACGGGCTCTAGAGCACAGGCTCAGTAGTTGTGGTGCACGGGCTTAGTTGCTCCGTGGCACGTGGGATCTTCCCGGATCAGGGCTCAAACCCGTGTCCCCTGCACTGGGGAAGCCCCAACAATCTTATTTTTAATGGAGATGGTTATTCTACTCTCACAGGTAGTGATATAAAATGAAATACACTTAAACCTGTGCTAACACCAAGCCCATTATAATGCTCCCTGCTTTGTGCTGGCCCCTCCTCTCAAAGACAGAGAGAGTTGGATCATCTGGGATAAGTGGGTGGTGGGGATAGTTAAAGGGGACTGAAGCCAGGCAGCGCAATGCTGGCCACCTTGACATGAGAAGATGGGAGGTGGAGGATCGTTCCCCAAATCCCCAGTAGTCCCCATGGATCTGACATCAGGAGGTTTCCCAGGTGATATTTAAGTCAGAGTGGACAAAAGCTACCAGGAGGTGCCAAATGGAATCTGGAGCTTGGATATATTCAGACCTAGGGGTAGGACCTCCAGAATTCCAGACCCCCAGAATCTCCCACTAGATGGCTAGTGGGAAAGGCTTACCCTACAAATATCATTAACTTCATCGTAATGTGGTCTTGCATTTTACATGGTTTAAATTTAGCCTCCACTTTTCACACCATGGCAGGTATTTTGTTGGGTGTTTTGTTTTTGGTTTTTTAGGCTGTAGCAGATACTACAGTTTGTCTACCCTAAAGCCATTCTATCTTCTCCCTGGCTGAAAGTTCCTGTTTTCTTTGGCCAGTCCTGGTGAGTGAATCCTTGTTGATCCAGGACAAATATGGCATTCCAGTTATTTTTGGTCAGTGATTGGTGGAGGATGAGGACGTGTGACCTAGTTATGACTAATGAGTGGCAAAGGGAATTCTGCAAATAACTTCCAGGAAGTACAGCTGACCCTTGAACAACATGGGATTGAACTGCATGTGTCCACTTATACACAGATTTTTTTCAATAAATACATACTACAATATGACACGATCCCCAGTTGCTTGAATCCAGGATGCAGAAACAAGGATATGGAGGGCCGACTGCAACGTTATACAGGGATTTTTAACTGCACAGGGGTCAGTGCCCCTAACCCCTCATTGTTCAAGGGCCAACTGTATTGCCCTCCCTGTAAGAGAGGCAAGAGAAGAAAAAGCCCTCTCTCCTCCTTCACTCCCCCCCCACCCCATCTTCAGACACTCTCAGGAGGGGAGATGCTGAAGCTGTGGCAGCCATCCTGAGACCTTGAGAGATGAGCCTGAGGGGAAAAGCCAGTAAGGGGAGAAGGGTGGAGCGGCGGAACAAAAACAGCCAGGGTCTTCAATGCCATCATTGCTCCCCGGCCATTCCTGGTCCACGCCCTTCTGTACTTCTGGTTAATTACACAGCAATGTCCTTATGGTTCAAGTTACTATTTCTTGAGTTTTCCATTACCTGAAGCCAAAAGCATCCTACTGAATATTCAAAAAGATCCTCTCCTGGGCTTCCCTGGTGGCGCAGTGGTTGAGAGTCCGCCTGCCAATGCAGGGGACACGGGTTCGTGCCCCGGTCCGGGAAGATCCCACATGCCATGGAGCGGCTGGGCCCGTGAGCCATGGCCACTGAGCCTGTGCGTCCAGAGCAAAAACAAACAAACAACAACAAAAAGAGCCTCTCCTTAGCCAAACTCTACTCAGCCTCCTCTGAACTTTTCAACTAGGCCTGACTTTTGAGCCTCCATGTTTGCTTATCTCTGCATTGTCCAATTTTAGCAGGAATCCTGGAAGTTAGTTTAGCTAAAATCCCCCATTCTCCATATCTGATTACCCTCAATATCTAATTGGGTTCCTCATCTTCCACCATCCTCCAGGTGATGTGTGATCACCCTGGCCTGCCTTCATCAAGAATTCTGTTAGTTCAGTTTATTCAGAATATCCTCCCTTAATCCTAATGTTCCTCCAAGACATTTTCCATCCCCTGACCCCCGCCATTCTCCATGGCTATAAATTCCCACTTGCCCATGCTATATCAGAGTCGAGTCCAAGCTCTCTCCCTCACCACAAGACTCCATTGCAATGGTCCCTACACCTTTCAAGGTGCACCCCCCACCTTGAATAGAGTCTTCCTTCCCACACTTTAGCAAGTGTCATTGAATAATTGTTTTTTTAACCACACAACCTCCTGACACAGAGTCTGTCTTAGTGTAGGCTTGAAACTGTTACAATGGTGTGGGTCCTCCAGGGATCCTGATGTTAGGGAACCCTATTTCCTACCTTCCTAGCAGCATCTTTGCTAAGGATTACACAGAACTTGGGTTGTTGTACAAAACTACACGATGTGTCTTAGGCTTGGCAATAGGCAAGAGGTATTTTGATCATTTAACCTCGGGGGAAAGGGAGAAGAGGTCTTGGAAAGAAGGATGGGAGGTGCACCCAGAGGAAGGCTGAATAACGGGTCAACCGGGGAGAGGTTTTACCTCCAATGCCTGCCCTGGTCATTGGAGAAAAGCTGCTGGGCGTGCCTAGGGGGGATTCTGAAGCTGATCTGAGCTCAATGGGTGTGGTACCATGATTTAGTTAGTAGTGTCTGCCCTCACAGCTGACTGGAGAAACCGGCATATAGCAATGACATCTTAGTGGCTGGGGTGAGATTGGGGGATAAGGAGGGATTAACAAGAGGTCTAGACTGTAAAAGGATGTGACTGTGTGCAGCAGGGAGGTGGACAGGGTAGTGAGACATAATATTTTTGTTAGATTCTGCTTATTCTCATTGTCATGACATTTTCATGTTGTTGGTAACTTGACATGGGGGAAACCATACTCAACATAACAAACACTAAGAGGCTTATTTATTCTTTCAACAAATATACGACGGGGACTTCTGCATATTGTGTCATGCAGTGTTCTAGTTGCTGAGTGTATAGAGAGAAACATGGCCCACAAAGTCCACACAAGTGGAGTCGACAGCCCAGGGATGCAGCTCGGAAACCCAGGAGTCCTTCAGCAAGACAGAGCATCTCATCCTGAGGGCATCAGTGCAGATGGCGAGATGTGAGCAAGGAAGCACCCCTGTCTCTCTTCTCCTTGCCCTTCTTCCCCCAGTGACCTAGCCCTTCCACAACAATTCAAAGAAAGAAAAACCACTGCCCAGGAAAATTTTACAATGAAGGAATAAGGATTTCCCTTCTGACCCACACCTAGTTATAAAAAAGGTCCAAGTACCCTATGATATCGGTATCTCTTCCCATAAATGTGGCCACTGTAACCATGGTAAAGATTTACACATGCAGAGTTTATCATCATTACCATCTTGCAACCTGTAATTACCATGTACACAGTTCACCAACTGAAAATTCAACATCTTTTTAGCACATTTTTCCGCGGCATTAGCCGATAAGATACAAAATGCAGATTATGTCAGTACAGATCAGCCTTGTGAATATGCAGTATTTACTAGTGTAGTGTCAACCCTGACAGTTGTTTTGGGTTTGTTTTTTTTTTTTGTAATGCAAGTGCCTGACTTAAGCTTTGTCTGCTGAGGTATCCATTTCAGAGAGGCATCCACTTCAAAGACGGCTATCTCAACAAACACATTGCCAGCCACATGGCAAGATAAAGAGCCAGGCTCCCTCACTTGACTGAGGTTCCTTTGTTTTAGAAATCTTGGTTGACTCTGATAACTGACTATTTGGGCCGCATGCTTCATTTTTTTCTCTTCCCGCACTTTAAATTCCTGCTTTTATGTTCGAAATTCACCAATAAAGAGCGAACCAACAAATCTCTAGGCCCCCACCCTCAGGAAAAGCAGAACCCCAGGTGAACAGTCCCTCTACCTGTGAGCTTGCTGTGTGGCCCCACGTGTGCTCTGTGATTTCCAGGTCTTCTAAGTAATAAATGAGCATTATTAACTATAAAAAAATAATTAAAATAGTTCACTAGAACTGAATTTGGTTATCATTCAATTTATCCAATGATAATCTTAAAAAGAGGAGAAGATAAAATTGGACACAAGGGTTAATCGCCAAAATGAATTAAGAGCCTAGTTAGATATATTTTTTAATCAAAAACACAACAGAAAAAAAGTAGGCAAACATATACAAAGGTAATTTTCAGAGAGGACACATAATAATGAATAAAGACCTGAAAAAAGGGTTCATCCTTCTCAGGAATTGCTATCATGAACACTAATAAAACCCTCAAGTTCCATGTCAAAGCTAGTTAATCAAGAAAACAGATTTAACAATGCTAACACTTTTTGGAGAGAAGTTCTTGAAGAATTGTTATACTTAAGCTGTACTGGTGGCAACAAAACTTAAGAAAAATGTTTTGGAATGCCAGTGTTTTACAAGTTATAAAGTTATAGAGACATATAGATTCTTTATTTCAATAATCACACCATTGAAATTTATACTAAAGAAATAACTCAGCAGGACACAATTGATTTCAATGCCCCAAAATGTGCGTACAAATTCCCCTTGGAGTCCTTAGTTGACTCCTGAAATGGGCATGAGTTGGGTGAGACTCCAAGGAGTCCAGTGAAACAAGTGAAAAATTGAAAGAGAGGAGCAGAAATTTCAGCAACTTCGCAGTGTATTCAACAACAGAGTTTGGAGTTCAAGTTAAACCCAGCAAGAGTAAGTACCAAGTCCCAGAAGCAAAGCCTAAAGTCAAGACTCTAAAGATCAAAGTAAACAGACAGTAATTTATTTTCTTAGTGGAACAGAACTCACACTCTTCAGAGGAAGAAAGCAACCAAGTGGAAAACCTATAACTGAAAAATACAATATCTGAAATAAAAAGTTTATTGGATAAAATGGTGTAGTATTCATAAAACATTCTAAAGCGATAATTCTAGCTAATATTTATTGTGCCAAGGATAAGTTTAGTGCCATCCTCTACACTGTACCATCTACAATGTCTAGCATATAAAGAAAATTACTAGATATGTGAAGCAACAAGAGAACGTGTCCCATGGTCTAGAAAACAACATCCATAGAAAGCGACACACATTAAGACGCTGAAATTAGAAGAACAGTTAAAGAAGTTATAGGGAAAAAAATGAATATATTGGACAAATAAGCACATGAAGAATTTCAGGGGAGACATGGAAAATCTGAAAAAGCAAATGAAGACCGAAGAACTGAAAAATATGTCTTAAATTTTTAAATTCATTTAATAGAAAGAGCAGACTGAACAATACAGAAGAGTCTTGAAGACACAGATCAACAGAAAGATACTCAAACTGAAGCAAAGTGAGAAAATATATTTAACACACAAATAGAAAAAAATGGAACAGACACTCCAATATTCTATGGAATGTTATCAAGTGGTCTGACATACATGTTATTAGAGTTCCATAAGGAGAGAGGGAGACAGAGAGAAGGAAAAAGAAAAAATATTGGTCCGAAGTTTCCCAAATTTTATTTAAAACATCAATCCACAATCCAAGAAGCTCTGTGTACCCTAAGCAGAATAAATACAAAGAAAATTACATCTTGATGCATAAGATGCAAGCTATAAGAGTCAAAGATAAAGAAAAATCCTCAAAGCAACTGGAGATAAAAAGACACATTACTTACAGGAGGACAATGATTTGGATGATGGCTGACTTCTCATCAGAAATAACAGAGTCAAGAAGATAATGGAAAGTGCTAAAAAACAAATGTCAAATTAGAATTTGTGTCCAATGAAAACACATTTCAAAAATGAAGGTGAAATACAGATATTTAGTTAAAAAAAACCTTAAGTGATTTGTTATCAGCAAAACTGTATTACCAAAGGGGTAAAGGCAATTTTTCATGCAAAAAGGAAATGATATGAGATAAAATTTTGAATCTATAGTAAGTAATTAAGCACATTGGAAATTGTATGCATATAGGTAAATATAAAACTTTTTTCTTAAAGACAACTGATAAAGAAAAAATAATAACGAAGTACCATGGGTTTTATATCCTACATAGAAATAAATATATTTGACAAAAAAGGACAAAAATTGGAGAATGAAATTACACTACAGTATTATAAGAGTCTACCATTATACATGAAGTGGTATAATACTAATTCAAGGTAGACTGTGATAAACTAAGAACACATACTATAATCCCTACAGCAACTTTTAAAAAATATAAAGAGGCTTAGCTAAAAATCCAATAGTCAAAATAAAATGGAATATTAAAACATATTAGATTTATAAAAATTCAAAAAGGGAATAAAAAAGGAGCAAAGAGCACAGGGAACAAATAAACAAAGAGCAAAGTCAGACAGAGGCAGAATTAAACCCAACCACATCAAAAATATATTAAACATAAATGAACTAATTACTCCAACTAAAAGGCAGAGGTTTTCAGACAAAACAAAAAAAGGAAGATCCAACTACATGCTGTTTAAAGTGATGCTTAAATTCAAAGACCAAATGCCAAGACATAAGTCTCAATAAACTCCAGAAGACTGAAAATAAATAGAACTGGGAGTGGGAGTGGGAGACAATTGAGAGAGATGAGTCTTTTTCAACTCCTGCTCCAAATTTCTCAGTGTCTTGGTATTGAAATGGTGGGTGTGAAAGGCAGGAGTACAGGACAGGAATGGGAGGACTACAGGAAAGAGGGTAGGTGCCATACGAAAAGTCAAGGATGACTCCAAAGTTTTGGCCTTCATCACTGGAAGAATGGAACTGCTATTTGTTAAAATAGGGAAGATGGGAAGGATCAGATTTAGGGATGGGGCAGAGAAGCAAGAGTTCAATTGAGGGGCACTAAGAGTGAGATTCCTACCAGATACCCATGTAAAACCTTTGGGTTGGCAACTAAAATTTTAAGCCTACAGGGCATAAGTTGTGCCTACAAAAACAAATGATGAGGTTGTCAGCAAATAATGTTCTAGTGGTTTGTTTGCTTTTTATAAATTTATTTATTTATTTTTGGCTGCATTGGGTCTTCGTTGCTGTGCGCGGGCTTTCTCTAGTTGCAGCGAGTAGGGGCTACTCTTTTTTTTTTTGCAGTACGTGGGCCTCTCACTCTTGTGGCCTCTCCCATTGCGAAGCACAGGCTCCGGACGCGCAGGCTCAGTGGCCATGGCTCATGGGCCCAGCCACTCCGTGGCATGTGGGATCTTCCCGGACCGGGGCACGAACCCGTGTCCCCTGCATCGGCAGGCGGACTCTCAACCACTGCGCCACCAGAGAAGCCCAGGGGCTACTCTTTTGTTGCGGTGTGCAGGCTTCTCATTGCGGTGGCTTCTCTTGTTGCGGAGCATGGCCTCTAGGCGCACAGGCTTCAGTAGTTGTGGCATGCGGGCTTAGTAGTTGTGGCTCACAGCTCTAGAGCGCAGGCTCAGTAGTTGTGGCGCACAGTCTTAGTTGCTCCGCAGCATGTGGGATCTGCCCGGACCAGGGCTCAAACCCATGTCCCCTGCATTGGCAGGCGGATTCTTAACCACTGCACCACCAGGGAAGCCCATTAGTGGTTTTTTAAACAGCTATTTCATCTCAAACCAGTATCATATTTAAGACCCTCTGCCCTATAGCCTCAGCCAGAAATCTATATCAAAATCTAACACAGTGTTCCCATTATTTACAAACAGATAAACACTTCCAGAAAGATGGGGAGTAGGTACACCTCCCCCAGGGGCAACTCAGAAGCAGAAGCCAAAACACAAACCAAATTGCCAACCTGCATACCAGGGCCTGATCTTGTGTCTTATTTGCTGGCTAAGAAAGAAGAAGAGTCATAAATTATAACTTTGTTTCTCTCCCTACCTGTCACATCACAGAAATTAAAGGAATTGGTAAACAGAAGCTCTGAAAGATTTATAACCTCAGTTTAAGACCAAGATACCTCAGGAAGATCAGAAACATTTGTTATGTTCTGGAAGAAGTAAAATGTCAATGCAAATAACTTTCCAATGCAACTCCAAAGCAAGCACAATTCTGGTTAATGCATGAAAGGTGTGTTCTACTAAGCTCCCTCTGATTCTCCAGGAAGACCGATGGAGTAATTATACTCTGGAGAGGAGGGTTAAGAAACTATGTTGGAACTTATTAAATATGACATGCAGTGACTTTTCAATTTTTTTAAAAAAGTGTGCTTAAAATTAATTACATTTTAAATGGAATTTATAAACATATTATACCACCTAAGTGAACTGTAGAAAATTCTGCTGTGCCATGATTTTGCTGAATTTGATAAGCTATATTGCCTGTAAGTGGGAGCTCACTGGCATTTTCCACAGGGTGAAGGGGCTAGATTCGTAAAAACACCTGTAGGAGTATTTGTGTTTTCCTGTACATCAATATATAGTGATACAGGTAACTGTCTACACATATGCCAACATATCCAATTATGGGGATTTATAACCCTCCTCCCTTTCTTATGGATTTTTTTATACTGTCTTCCTGGCCACCAATTTCTCCCCCTGCCAACCCATCCTTCAGTCTGCAGGTATCGTGATCATTCTAAAACGGAAACTGGCCACATCACTCCCCAGGTTAAAACTATTAGTGTCGCCTCATCTTCTACTAAGAGGGCCAGCTTTGTGGGCATGCAATAATACAGAGCTCCGAGCTCAGGGCCCTACACTTGGTTGAACACTGTGGAGTTGCTGTCTTCCACCTTGGAAATGTAGCTTTGTAAGGCATTCCAGTGGGGCGTGCGCATGAGCAGAGGCTTTACACTCAATGTGCATGTCCCTCATTCCCATATGGCATTTGTAATGCTCCGTGAGCACAGAATTCTGGTGGATCCATGAAGTGTGGAGGTTCAGCAAGACCCAGGTAAAGTGTGTTTTGTCTGTACCTGAGTAAGCAGGGGCACTGACGGCCCGCAGAGACCAAGTATTCTGTCCAACTAGAACTAACTTACTCCAAATGCGAAAAGAAGCATAGGTGTCCTAAGAGACTGCAAGGACCAAAGAACCTTGGTCATATCCTTTCCTTCCTGTGTTACTTCCCTGTGTTAGCGAATCACTGAGGCTGAAGTGATGACACAGATGGAAAGGAAAATGTGAGACAACCATAGTTCCTCTTCCCTTCCATCTCTCCTCACTCATCAGTCAGCTGAAGGTAGGCAGCGTTGGTAGAAAGCGCACGTATCAAGGAGGGAAATAAAAAGAGTTAATTTTCTGCAGTGTTTCCACTGTTCTGGTCAGAATGAAATATATGTTCATATATGTACCTCGATGTATGAATTGGGTAATTTCTGTGATTCCGCACGAGAGTTCAATGCTCTTGTATTTGCATTTAAAACTGGCATTGCACAATTCAGAGATGAATGGTAAAATGCTCACTGATAATTCAAAATTTTAAATGTTATTTAGCGAGATTGCTATTAAGTAGCAGATAAAAAACACCATGACAAACCAAGAGAAAGAGGGAGACCATGAAAGAAAGGAAAAAGCTTTATATCTTAGTACCTTTAACAGCATGTTTCCAGTTTTGGAATGAGGGACCCCACCTTTTTATTTTGCACTGAGTCTCACAGATAACACAGTCAGTTCTGCCAACTAAGAATAAAAATAAAATTCCTTAGCATATGGAGATGTGCATATTTGTGTCCCCCCAAAATTGTTATGCTGAAACCCTAACCCCCAATGAGATGACAGTATTTGGAGATGGGGCCTTTGAGAGATAATGAGTTTAGATGAGGCCATGAGGGTGAGGCCCCATGATGGGATTAGTGTCCTTAGAGAGAGAGTAATTACTGTCCTTACAGAGAGAGAGACTAGCGCTCTCTCCCTCTCCACCAGGTGAAGGTACAAAGAGAAGACAGCTGTCTGCAAACCAGAAGAAAGGTCTCATCAGCACCTTGATCTTGGACTTCCCAGGGTCCAGAACTGTAAGAAATAAATGTCTGTTGTTCAAGCCACCCAGTCTGTGGTATTTGTTGTGGCAACCCAAGCCAACCAAGACACATAGCATGACACTCCAGGCCCTTTAATGCATGGCTCTGGCCTAAGTCTCCAGCCCCATCTCTATGGCTTCCCTTCCCCATGCCCCCTCCCCCACCATACCCACTTCCCATTAACTCCAAACACCTCCCTGTTCCTTCCACCCATTCACCTCTGCACATGCTGCTCTCCTAGCCTTAAAGGGCCTCGCCAGCCCCACCTTCTCAGCTCTTTCCTTCCTCCCCACATTACCTCCCCCTCAATGCTTCCTGTCCCTACCTCAGGATTGACTCAGAAATTGCCTTTTCTGGGGACTTCCCTGGCAGTCCAGTGGTTAAGACTTTGCCTTCCAATGCAGGGGGTGTGGGTTCAGTCCCTGGTCTGGGAGCTGCTAAGATCCCACATGCCTCGAGGCCAAAAAACCAAAACATAAAACAGAAGCAATACTGTAACAAATTCAATAAAGGCTTTAAAAAAATGGTCAACATAAAAGAAAAATCTTAAAAAAAAAAAAAAAAAGAAATTGCCTTTTCTGGAAACACTTCCCAGACCTGATTTGTGGCTTCCTCTAGAACGTCACATTGAAGTTACTACATAATGGTAAAACAAGGTGAAATCGTGTCCTAGGGACACCATAACAAAGTACCACCAACTGGGTGGCTTAAAACAATAGAAATTTATTTTCTCACAGCTCTGGAGGCTGGAAGTCCAACACTGAGGTATCAGCAGGGATGGTTTCTTCTGAGGCAGTGAGGGAGAATCTGTTCCGTGCCTCTCGCCCAGCGACTGGTGGATTGCCCAGTTTTTGGTGTGCCTCGGCTTGTGGTCATATTACCCCACCTGTGCCTCCATGTGTGCATGGCACTCTCCCTGTGTGTGTGTCTGTCTTTGTGTTCCAATTTCCTGTTTTTATGAGATTCGGGCCCACGCTAATGACTTCTTTTTAACTTAACTACATCTGTGTCCCCAAATAAGGTCATATCCTGAGGTACTGGGAGTTAGGGTTCAACATACTCATCTTAGGGGACTCAACTCAATCCACAATACCAGGCATCCAGAAGTCTTTTTCATTTTTTTCCTTTAAGCACCTAAGATGATGGACATTTTCTAAAAGACGGGGGCCCGATATCTAATCCTCCCTAGAATCCCACTCCACTCCCAAGCCCTCCATAGGGGCCGCCAAGAGATTGAGCAAAAAGACTCAAAAGTCGGCTTGATCCATGTCAGTGGCATCGACCACCAACAAGAGGACGGCTATCCCTGATCGCCTGTTCCACACAACTTGCCAGAGTCGGGCTTCTTGAAAATAGGCCTTGGCCTTCCTGACAGATGTGATGAGGACTCGGACAAGGAAGCTTGTCTGAACAGGCTGTTTCCTAGGAGAATGGAAATGAGGAATCCCTCCTGATGATAGGGGTTGAAGGCAGCAGGGAGTCAGAACAACTTCTTTCTTCAGGCTGAAAGGAACAGCAGTCCTCACCTGACCTCTCTCTTTGTACATATATCATGCTGCCAGGTGTTGGGCCAGGTGCCCTTCTAAGCACTGTTCACTGTAAGAAGCATCACCTCACTCCATTCCCATGGCAACTGTATCAGATTGCATCCCATTGTCCAGAGGAGGAAACTGAGGCTTGGGAAGGTTAAGGCACTGCTCCACAGTTAGACAATATGTAGAAGAATCAGGATTTAAACCTGTGTAACCCCCAAAACCTGTCCTTTTAACCTCTGTGCATGACCTTCTTCAGTCACAAAACTTAATCTAATTTAATAAAACTTACATAGCACATATTATGTGCCAGACTATTTAGTAAGCATTTTACATGTAGTAACTCATTTACTCCTCAGAAGAGTTTATGAAGTAAGTACCACTGAATCCCCATTTTACAGATGTGGAAACTGAGAATCAGGGAGGAGAAGAAACTTACTTGAGGTTACTCAGCTAGTAAGTAGCAGAGCCAGCATGGAACTCCAGGCAGTCTGACTCCACGGTTTGTGCTCTTAACCACTGTGTTGTGGATGGGGCTTCCCTGCTGGAAGATTCCAGGGTGTACCTGGCAGGGCGCCTGCTGTGTCCCAGAGACACATAAGCCCAGAGACCAATATACTATCTCTAAGCAGGGCTGGAAGCTGCAGTGTGATTGAAAGAGCATCAAGCCGCAGCTCTGATGTTGGGAACAAAGTGTGGGACTCACTTCCCTTCAGGGACCTACCCCCGCCTTCGAGCTAACATGCAAACGCCTACCCTGCAGACCCCCCCAGGGCCCAACCCTGCATCTACCCAGCTGCCGCCCAGGTCTGCTGGGAGTTCAGTGATTACAAATCCACTCCAAAAATATCCACTGAGCAAGTCACAAAGGAAGGGTGTACAAAAGGTTAATAAGGGCTTCCCGGGTGGCGCAGTGGTTGAGAGTCCGCCTGCCAATGCAGGGGACACGGGTTCGTGCCCCGGTCCGGGAAGATCTCACGTGCCATGGAGCGGCTGGGCCCGTGAGCCATGGCCGCTGAGCCTGTGTGTCCGGAGCCTGTGCTCTGCAGCGGGAGGGGCCGCAGCAGTGAGAGGCCCGCGTACCACAAAAAAACAAACAAAAAAAACAAAACAAAACAAAAAGGTTAATAATACCTTGCTACACTGAATATCATTGTTTTTTATCTACCGTACTTTATCTTGACTTTATCTTTCTTCCCAGTTATAGAAGTCTTAATCCATTTAAGTGCCTTTTTAAAAAGTTCTAGTAAAGTAAAATCAGTCAAGATAGAAAAAAGTATTAAGTAAATAACAGTACAGGTAATACATGACTGTGGTAAAAAATAATTCTGCAGGTGGGACACAAACAGCTGAATCTTGGGAAAGACTGTCATGCGGGAAAGAGCGCTCCAGGTATACAGAAAGAAGTGAGACCAAGCACCACAATTTTATCACCTAAGACAACTTAGTCAACTTCTCCAAACCCCAATATCCTTGGGTATAAAATGAAGCCAAAGTTACCGCTCTTACTCTGCATTGTTATTCTAAAGACCACGTGAAATCGTGTGTGAACAATGTTTGGCCCATACAAGGTGCTTCTTAAATATAATTTGGTTTTCCCTTTCCCTAGACTGCCTCCTTCAGATACAAGGAGGGAAGCTGTTACCTGTCATAGGTTACACAGTGATGTTTCTTTGTCTTTCCTGGCAGACGGTCAAGGACCAGCAGTTACAATGACACTTTGTAAAAGCAGTGGGACCCACACTAGACACTACAAGAGTCACAGGCCCTGTCCTCATAGAGACTTCGGTCTCAGGGGGGAGACAGACATTAATGAAGGATTCACACAAATAAGCAAAGAACTGCAAATGTGATAAATGTAATGAAAGGGCACATGGTAATTTGAGGGGGGTTCCCAGGGGGTCATGACGCAGTCTGGGAATAAGATAAGGCACCTTGAAGAAAGATGAGTGGGAGATAACTAAACCAAGTGGGGTGGAGGTGGGTGGGAGAGCATTTCAGGCAGAGAGAACATGTGATAAGGCCCTGGGGCAGTAGTGGGCATGGAACTTACATGAAACTGAAAGAATGCTCCCAGGGTCGAAGAGTATAAATAACAGCATTGATTACAGGAAGAATGAGAGGAGTTGCTAACTCGATGGGACAGTGCCCACGTGCCAGGTACTCTAACAACTTTGCACTGAGCAATTTAACTCACGCAGTGAACTGAACTCGCGCGAGATGAGACAGGATGGGAGAGTTGGGCAGGTTCCCGACCATACAACCTTGGAGGCCATATTACATTCCTAATCTTCGTCCTGAGAGCAATGAAGCCACTAAGGACCGCTGAGCAGGACCAGCTTGGTCATATTCATGATTTAAAACTGATTCTGGTGGTTGGATGGAGGATGTACTGAAAGGGCAAGAGGGAGCACGGAGACCAGTCAGGAGGCAGCACAGGGGTCCCATGAGGGGCGATGTTGAATGGAGATGGTAGTGGTGTGGCTGGAAAGAAAGGGCAGATTTGGGAGATATTTGGGAGGTAAAATCAACACAGCCAGGTGCCTAATTGGATTCACGGGGGTGAGGGAGATGGCAGGATCAAGGAAAACCTCAGAGATGTTGGCTCCTGCAACTGGGTAGATGATGGTACTGCGCACTAAGCTCGGAAACTCTGAAAAACACATGAGTTTGACTGAGGTCATTTTGAATTTGAGGTATTAAATCTTCTGAGACATCCAAGTGGAAATACAGGCACACACACTGGGAGCCCAGAGGAGAAATGTGAATTAAGGAAATAAATTACTGAGTCATTGTTTTAGAGGAATAGGCACCAGTTATGCAAGTGCTGTCTCTGAGCTCCAAATCCACTGCTTTGTGACACTGGACGGGACCCTGTGGACGTTTATTTCCAGCTGGCTTCATGTTCGGCATGGCCAACAGAGGGCACAACAGAGACACTGACGGTCCAGAGTGGGAGGAAGGGGCATTCCTTTTTCTTCCAGTGTGCTGCTTTCCACGTGCTGCAGCAGGCTGGGGTGCAGGGGACCTGGTAGCCCTTATCTCAGCGGCCCTCCTGCGCAAGCTGCAGCCAGCATCCTCCCGCAAGCTTCTGTGCCACCCAGTAGGATGCCTGTTCCTCTGACAACCAGGCCCTCCCAATGAGATCTGAAACAGCCTAGATGGAGAGGGAAGCTCTCTTCTAGGTTTCTGAGCTCTTTCCTTGTTAACTCACCCTCAGTCCTAGCGGCAGCAGCTGTTTTCCTGAAATTGCTCCTTCTGGATCTCCTAGAGTCCTGACTCCTTTTCGAAGTCAACCTTTTGACTAGATGACAGTCCTTTGTACTACATTTTCCCTTTTTGACATTGCTTTGGTCTCCTGACTGCACTCAGACTGGTACAGAGTGACTGAACACGTAGGGGTTGGCAATCTCACCTGGAGAGACAGTACAGAGAGCTAAGGAAGAGGTACCAGGGCTCAGTATTGAGGAACTCCAAGATTTACTGCAAGGGGGAGGAGGCTGAACTTGCAAAGAAGATGGAGAAGGAACAGCCAATGAACATCATAAAGGACTTAAAAAGGGAAATCAAAAAATAGGAGACAATATTTGCAACACATATAACTGACAAAGAGGAGTTATCTAGAATATGTAAGGAACAAATCAATCCAAAAAGGCAGACTCTTCTAGAAGAAAAACTAACAAAGCTATGAACAGGCACTTCACAAAAGTGGGAACGAAATATATAAAGAAACTTCAACCTGTTAGTGAGGAAATGCAATTTAAAACAATAAGATACCATTTTATGCTCATTCAATTGGCAAACATGAAAAAGCCCATAACTAAATATTGGCAAGGAAGGAAAGGTGTATGGTCCTACAGGGTGGCCACGAGCCACATGTGGCTTTTGAACACTTTAAATGTAGTTAATCCAAATTGAGACATGTTGTTACTGTAAAATACATACCCAATTTCAAAGATTTAGTATGAATAAAAGGATGTAAAATATCTCAATAATTTTGACATTGAAATTAAAATAGTTTTGTTATGTTAGGGTAAATAGAGTATATTATTAAGTTCACCTAATCCTTTTTACCTTTATAATGTCACTAGTAGAAATTTTTTAATTACAAATATGGCTTGCATTTGGTGACCTCATCATATTTCTTTACAACAGTGCTGATGTAGAGCAATGGAAGCGTCTATACATGGCTAATCAGAGTGTAAACTGGTACAACTACTCTGTAAAACAATTTGCCATTATCTAACAAAGTTGAACATACACCTATTCTATGACCCAGCCATCTTCCTAATGGTATACGTTCTAGAGAAACTCTTGTGTATGTGCACCAGGAGATATATACAAAATTGTTCATAGCAGCATTGTTCATAATAGTCAAAAACTAGAAAGAGTACAAATGTCCACTGTCAGTAGGAAGGATAAAATTCACGGTGCAGTCACACGATGGAACATTATACATTAGTGAAAATGAAGAGAGTACAGCTATATGCAGCATGGGTGAATCTCAGAAACTCAATCTTGAGCAAAAACTGCAAAGTACAGAAGAATACATAAAACGTGGTACCATTTTTATAAATTTCATAAAGCAATAACAATTAAACACTGTACGGTTAGGAATGAGAAAGTGTGGGAAAGGGGATGGAGTCAGGGAGAAGCCCAGGGAGCTTCAAAAGTACAGGACAGGGTCTACTCTTCAGTTGGATCATGAGTTTATGCATGAGCTCATTTTCTTATTTCCAAGAAAGAAAAGACTTACAATCATATGCTAGTTTTAAGAACCAAATGATCATGACTCTACTCAGAGCTATTTCACTGAAATGATGAAGCCAACGTAGTGAGTTGAGGACCAAGTTATCATGAGAAAGTGAGGACACCAAGAGAAGACTGTTTTGGGGGGAAGTATGGTTGTGAAAGTGAGGCGTGTTGGGTGGTAGACCTAAGGTGACACGGGTACCAGGGAGAGCTTATTATTAAACTAGAAGGCATTACGCACAGATAAACACTGAGGAGAGGACTTCTGCTTCCGGTCGACTAGAGTGTTTCTGGTCAACCTTCCTGCTAATAAGAACTATGATAACTGTACAAAATATATATTTTAAAATCTATTTGAAGGACTCATAGAGCTCTCAAAGGAGTAAGGAGCTGCAGGTTGAATATCAATGAAAAAGAAAAGCCCAAAGAGATGGGTCCAGCACTGAGATCACTCTTCCTCAAGAGGTTATCTGCCAAATCTGAAAACAGCTTTCAGGAGGCTAAGAAGTCACACAGGGTTTGCAAGACCTCACAGGCTTTAGGGACAGGACACATACTAAAAATCAGAGTCTACCAAAAAGGAAGAGGCTTGGTAAACTCCGCGCTTCCCGTAAGGATGCCAAAGGGCTTTGTTCCAGCAATGAGTATGAAATGGATGAGAAAACAAAAGATGTCTAAAAGGAAACAATTGACAATAAAACTAGAAGGTTATGGGCTTCCCTGGTCGCGCAGTGGTTGAAAGTCCGCCTGCCAATGCAGGGGACGCGGGTTTGTGCCCCGGTCCGGGAAGATCCCACGTGCTGCGGAGCGGCTGGGCCCGTGAGCCATGGCCGCTGAGCCTGCGCATCCGGAGCCTGTGCTCCACAACGGGAGAGGCCACAACAGTGAGAGGCCCGCGTACCGCAAAAAAAAAAAAAAAAAAATAGAAGGTTACCAAATAATGGAGTTATCAAACATGTCTTCTAAGTAAACGTGACTGTTAGGTTTAAATAATTAAAAAGCAAGTTTTGAGAATTTCAGCAGAGGTGAAAGCCATAAAAGAGAACCAAATGGTGATTCTAGAACTGAAAAGTGCAACAATGAATATTAAGAACTTGAAAGTTATACTTCATAGCAGATAGAGAGACCTGAAGTGATTACAAAAGAAATAGGGTAGAAGAAAATATTCGGACTAAAAACAAAGAGAAAGAAAAGAGTTTTTTTAAAATATGGAAATATTGTCAGAGCCATACAAGGCACAGTGATAAGGCCTAATATCTGTGCAATTTGAGTTTGATAATGTGAGGAGAAAGAAAATGTCAGATGTGATATTAGAAGACAAAATAAGAATCCCGCAAAAATAACAATGCCCCGCAAGCACAGATACAAGAAGCAAGGGCCACAGGAGGTAATGGCCAAAATGCCAGACCTATGCAAACCGTAATAAAATTTCTGATTTAATTTCTGATTTAAATTTTATAGCAAAATATAAAATTCTTAAAAGCAGCAAGACAAAACGTCAGCTGAAAAGGAGCAAAAAATAGTACTGACAGTCGTCTTTTCATCAGAAACAATAAAAACCACAAGACAATAGAATCGTATCTTCAAAATGCTGAAGGAAAAAGATGCCGATACAGATTTGATATCCAGAAAAATAATAATTCATAAACAAAGTTTAAATGAAGATATTTTCAGACAAATAAAAAGTGAGACTTGTCACCAGAAGTCATACGCTAAAGGGAATGTAAAGAAAATATTTCAGGCAAAATGAAGATAATTCCAATGGAAACTTCCAAGTGAAGGAAGAAATAATGGGCAGAATATGTGAGTAAATATAATCAATGATCAAAGAAGATTCTGTCTCAAAAATCTAGAAGAAGAACAGTAAGTTAAACCAAAATGTATGTAGGAGAAAATTAAAATGAGAACATAAACCAGTAAATCATTAGCAAACAAATAATAATTAAGAAAGCCAAGGGTATTTTTAAATCTAAAAAACTGATAAACCCAAGCAAGACCAATCAAAAAATAAATTAAAGAGGGGAAAACACAAATTACCAAAATCAGAATTAAAAAGGAAGATATCATTACAGATCCTACAAACATTGAAAAGATTAAGAAGATATTATGAACATTTGGCCCATACATGTGAAACTTAGAAATAATAACAATCCTAAACAAACTCTTACAGGGAATTGCAAGAAATGGTATAGTTCCAAATTCTTTTAATGAGGCCAATATAACCTAGATACAAAAAATTAATAAAGATGGGCTTCCCTGGTGGCGCAGTGGTTAAGAATCCACCTGCCAATGCATGGGACACGGGTTCAAGCCCTGGTCTGGGAAGATCCCACATGCTGCGGAGCAACTAAGCCCATGCGCCACAACTACTGAGCCTGCGCTCTAGAGCCCGTGAGCCACAACTACTGAGCCCACATGCCTAGAGCCCATGCTCCACAACAAGAGAAGCCACCACGATGAGATGCCCGTGCACCGCAACAAAGAGTAGCCCCTGCTCGCCACAACTAAAGGAAGCCCGTGCGCAGCAACAGACACAACACAGCCAAAAATAAATTAAATAAATAAATTTATTTTTAAAAAACTAATAAAGACATTAAGGGGGTGGGGAGGGAAGTACTGGGAGTTTGGGATTAGCAGATGCAAACTATTATATATAGAATGGATAAATAACAAGGTCCTACTGTAGAGCACAGGGAACTATATTCAATATCCTGTGATAAACCATAATGTAAAAGAATATGAACAAGAATAAATATATATAACTGAGTCACTTTGCTGTACAGCAGAGATTAACACATTGTAAATCAACTATACGTCAATAAAATTTTTTTTAAAGACATTAAAAGTGTGCCCTTTCTTGCTCTTCCCTGGAAGAGTTTGCAGAAGATTATCATTATTTTTTTTTAACATCGTTATTGGAGTATAATTGCTTTACAACAGTGTGTTAGTTTTCTGCTTTATAGCAAAGTGAATCAGTTATACATATACATATGTTCCCATATCTCTTCCCTCTTGCATCTCCCTCCCTCCCACGCTCCCTATCCCACCACTCCAGGCGGTCACAAAGCACCGAGCTGATCTCCCTGTGCTATCCGGCTGCTTCCTACTAGCTATCTACCTTACGTTTGATAGTGTATATATGTCCATGCCTCTCACTCGCTTTGTATCATTATTATTATTTCTACCATTTGGAAGAATTCACCTATGAAGACATCTGGGCCTAGACTTCCCTTTACAAGAAAATTTTTACTACAGGTTCAATTCCTTAATAGATATAGAATTATTCTAATATTTAAATTCTCCTTGTATTATTTTTGCTAAGTTGTGTTTTCCAAAGTAGTTATTTTATCCAAATTTCAAATGTATTGGCATACTGTTCATAATATCCTCTTATGAAAAATTTATAAACAAAATATTACCAAATCAAATCTAATAATATATCACATCATGTGAAACTGGGTTTTATGCCAAGAATGAAAGGTTAATTTATTATTTAAGAATACTCTAAAAATTTGATCTTCACCTAGTCAGACAAAGAAAAAGGAGAAAAGCCACATATTATCTCAACAGATGGAGAAATGGCATTTACTTAAATTCAACCCTCATTGATAATAAAACCTCCCAGCAAATCAGAAGGAAATAGAAGGAAAATAACATGATAAAGCGTATCTACAATAACAATACAGCTAACATAATAATTAACTGTAAAATAGTGAATGCTGGGCTTCCCTGGTGGCGCAGTGGTTGAGAGTCCGCCTGCCGACGTAGGGGACACGGGTTCGTGCCCCAGTCCGGGAGGATCCCACATGCCGCGGAGCGGCTGGTCCCGTGAGCCATGGCCGCT